>NC_134115.1:10918226-12285726 GCF_040939455.1 Microcebus murinus | reverse complement strand
TCAAAAAATCATTTCTCCCTCCCTACCTAGCTTAAATGCTTATTTAATTTCTCTCCACGTATTTCTCTGCCTCTCTCAGAATGTAGTAAAACGAAAATTCAGCAGTGCCCAGGGAAAATGGATTCCTGGGCCACTGTGCTCACAGACTAGCCCTTGGTGCTACTTGGCCACTGCTGCTCACACTGTCAAATCAGTGCCTACTATACTAGTCCAGATAGCTGACAGCTTCCTAGATGTCCCCTTGTCTGTTTCTGCTTCCTGTTAAAGGGTAGGCACAAGTTGGAGAATGTTGTAAGGCAGCTGTGGCTGCCTTCACCACCAGCATGTTGGCTATGCTTTTCTCTTACCCCCACTGTCCCACTGCAGCAACAGCCCGAGGACTTGCTGATGCCTGCGAGACCCCACTTAGTGTGCATATGGTTCAGATTAGCTGCTTAGTATATGAAATCACCCAACCAGATAATGTATGTGGTTTTGTCTATCAATCGACTGGTGATATCATTACATTCACTACTTTTTACAATTCCTTTGTTTTAAACAAAATTGCTAACAGAGATGATAAAGGCAGTATTTGTATTTTTCTGTTAGATTAAACGGTGAATAGAAGGGGCAGTAAAAGTGAAAGCGATTGGGCAAGGGAAAGAAAGAATACAAACCATAATTAGAAGGGAAATTAATGTGAAGAGCTGAAGAAAAGAATTGATAAGTAGAATTATGGAAGAAAGGGTGTGTAAAAAACAAAAGTATAGAAATAGAATAACGTTTAGTCTTTAATTTTTTAAATTGTTGCTTTTGTTGAGTATTTGACATTTCAATGATTATATAGCATATAATTTTGTATTGGTTAGCTCATTAAGTCCTGAAATAGGCCATCCAATAAAGTGTTTTTATGGTGACTAGGTTTAACTCATGACTTAATTAGTCTTTTTAAAAAATTGCTAGCCTCACATTTTTTTCTGTGGTTTTCTCTTATTTAATACTGTGTCCATTTATTCATAGGCATTTATAATATTAAGTATAGTGCAAGGAGGTAAAGTTCTTAATTCCTGCCTTTAGGGAATTCACAGACTGGTAACCAGATCACTGCAGGGTGGTACGGTTGGGTTATTAGTAGAACTGTGTATAGGTGTGATGGTGACACAGAGGGGGACACTTGGTCAGACTTGGGAGTTTGGAGACATTTCCCAGGGGAGGTGATCTATTAGCTGAGTTCTGAAGGATGGGTAGGAGAGCAAGAATAGAGTTAGAATATACCTGGCAGCAGGAAGGGAATGTACAAAGTATGATGGTGAGAAAGCACATGTTGTATTCAAGAAACTGCAGGTGCTTAGATATGCCTGGAGTTTGGGGTTCTGTGGGGTTGGTGATGAAGCATGAAGCCAGAGAGACAGTAAAACACTAAGCCTTATGTATGATTATAAGAAGTTTTATTTTATCTTGAAGGGAGTGGAAACCACTAGAGTATGTAAACAGAGAAATCATATGGCCAGGTGTGAGTTTTAGAGACTAACAGCAAAAGGAAGGTGGTTGGGAAGAGGGCAAGGATAGCACTTTAGAACATATTGTAGTGACAAAGGTGAGAAATTGTGAGGGCCTGAATGAAATGGAGAAGAGGGGTCAGATTTATAAGATGTTATTGAGGTAAATATCCAAAAGATGTAATGGTAGATTAAATGTAGCTATACTTAGATGTAGGTGGAGATGTACAGAGAGTAGTTGAATGTGCCATTCTCAGGAGAGCGAGCAGATTTGCAGCAGAGGGTTGGGAGTCAGCAGCCTACGGGAGTAGTGGAAGCTTTGGGTGAAGTAAGACTTCCCCCTCCCCTGAGATAGTGACTAGTGGGGGGCACTGGAGAGGGCCTTGGAAGTTGCTGACATTAGGGAGGAAGTGGAAGAGTGATCAGCGCTGCAGGATAGAAGGAGTCGTCCAAGAAGTAGAACAAGAAAAGCATTTATAAGCACTTCAAAGAGGATAAAACTCATATCTAATGCTGCAAAGCACCACTGTCCAATAGAAAGGTCATAATATATAAAATGTCTGATTTCGAATGAAAAGTTTAGTTTATTGTATCTCAAGCAAGAAGCAGTATAACTAATCAAAGTGTGTGCCTAAACTATCAACACAGTTTTGCCATCTTAATGGTAGCTTGTTTATGCCAGCAAGCAAAGCAGTTTGGAGAGTGAGTGGCGATGAAATCCTGAAAGGTGTTTTCCACAGCCTGTTGAGAATTGAATAATTTTCCTTGCAAGAAGTGGTCCAAAGCCTGAAGAAGAAGTGGTAGTCAGTTGGTGCAAGGTCTGGTGAATACAGTGGATGACAGAGTTTCTAAGTCCAGCTTCTGTAGTTTGAGCAGCATTGTTTGTGCAACACATGGTCGAGTGTTGTCTTGCAAGGGGATTGGCGTGTCTCTATTGACCAATCTCGGCTGCTTAATCAAAAGCATCCACATCATTTTGTCCGGTTGGTGCAGTAGACATCTACTGTAATGGATCGACCAGGTTTCATGAAGCTGTAGTGGATAATACCAGCGCTGGACCACCAAACAGACAGCATTAGCTTTTTATGATGACTGTTTGGTTTTGGACCATGTTTCAGCACTTCATCTTTATCCAACCATTGTGCGGAACACTTGTGATTGTCAAAAAGTATCCATTTTTTATCACATGTAACAATACACTATAGAAATGGTTCTCCTTTGTGTCATGACGGCAAAGAAAGGCAAGCTTCGAGATGATTTCTCTTCTGATGCTCATTTAATTCATGCAGAATCCATATACCCAGCTTCTTTACCTTTCCAGTTTGTTTCAAATGGTCCAATATTGGCCGGGCGCGGTGGCTCACATGAGCCTGTAATCCTAGCACTCTGGGAGGCCGAGGTGGGCGGATTGCTCGAGGTCAAGAGTTTGAAACCAGCCTGAGCAAGAGTGAGACCCCGTCTCTACTATAAATAGAAAGAAATTAATTGGCCAACTAATATATATATATGTATATATATGTATATATATATACATATATATATATAAAATTAGCCGGGCATGGTGGCGCATGCCTGGAGTCCCAGCTATTCGGGAGGCTGAGGCAGAAGGATTGCTTGAGCCCAGGAGTTTGAGGTTGCTGTGAGCTAGGCTGATGCCACGACACTCACTCTAGCCTGGGCAACAAGCGAGACTCTGTCTCAAAAAAAAAAAAAAAAAGTCCAATATTGTTGGAATAGTAACATCAAACCTTGCTGCTAATTCACACATAGGTTGCTGTGGATTCACTTCTGTAGTTTTCCTCTCATCATTATTCACTTTGGTTGCCCATGTGGCTCATTTTGAAGATTGAAATCACCAGAATGGAACTTCTCAAATCATCAATGTAGTGTGCGTTCATTAGCCACATCCTTCCCAAACACTATTGATATTTTGAACTGTCTATGCTGCGTTGTTTCCACAGAACTCGTATTTGAAAATAACATGAATTTTTGACTTATGCATGGTTTCACAAAAATAGCTGTAAAAAAAATTTGAAAGATAATCACAAGCCAAAATGTGCGTTTGAAAGGCTGAGGATGTACCTTCACCATAAGAATAAATATCAAAGTATAATGTCAGAGATATCAACTATCAAATTTAGTACTTAAGGAAATATTGGACATATCATCCTTAATAACCTTAATACATGCTAAATAGATAATGGTACATTTTCCAGTAGCTGCTTTAAAAAATGTAAAAGGAAATAGGTAAAATTAATTTTAAGAAAATACTTTCTTTAACCTAATATTTCCCAAATGCCATCATTTCAACATGTAATTTTAAAAATTTCAATTTAATTAAAATTTTAAAATTCAATTCTTTCATTGCACTTAGTGCATGGAAGTGCCCAGTAGCCATGTGGTGAGGAGTGGTCACCTGCTGGGCAGGGTCAGGCATCAAGCAGGAGGACTGAGAAACACTCCTCAGAGGAAAGACCTTGGAGAATAGTTCTAATGAGAGGTGGGAGGAAATAGCCAGATTCCTCCAGACTGAGGAATGATGGGGAGGTGAGAAAGCAGAGGTGATATTAGTTCCTCTTTTGAGAAACTTGGCAGCAAAGGAGGGAGAGAGGAGGTGGAAGCCAGAGGGTTGGGTTGGCTGAAGTTGAGAAAGCCCTGAATGTGCTTTCCTGAGAGAATGTGCTAGCAGGGAGCCATTTAAGGACATGGGAGATTGGGAAAAATAGTTTCTCTCCTCATTGTACTGTGCAAGCCTAACTAAATAATATGAACTGATAAAAAGATGTGTAGGGGCATATTAATTATTTAACTCTTAGCAATCTAAAGCTAATTGCATGTATCTATCACCAATCAGCACCTATGTAATCTTATCATGTTGGCCATAAATGCAGCAACACAGAAGGTGGCTGTTGGTTTAGAAATCAACAGTGTATGTCTTGGGTATACTTTGTCTTCTAGGTGATGTTTTCTCCACAAAGTCTTAGAGTGACATATTACATGTTAAAATGTATAACTTGTCATCCAACATCCTTGTGAAAATTATATGTCATAATTTAATAATAATTGCTAATCCATCCAACAAACACGTGTATAGTGCCTGCTATGTGCTAGGGTGTTCTAATTGTGATAATAAAATCTTAGGTCATTCTGTGTTACTGGAGCATTTCAAGTATTACTGAAATAGCTTGAATCAAAAGCTAAGACTTTTATGTATAAGTTATAAAATTCAGTAAAAATTCAAATTAATAAATTTGAAAGTATTAGAGTTGTATTTTTAGCACAGAAGAAACAAAAATTCTGTTTATGCTTGACATTTGTTAGCTTCTGTTATGTGGGAAACATATTAATAAATTTTTTTGTAGTTTTACTGATAACTACAAATGTGCCTTCACATAGCACTACCTCCATGGCTATTCTTGTAATTCAGACACTGTTTATAGTCACAGGACATTTCTTACATCTTTTGGGAGTGTTTAGTTGTTGAAAAACCTAGTTTTACTGGTGAATCCACTGAACAGATACTGTTTGAGCACCAATTGCCACACATTATGACAGAGGCCAAGGTTACAGCCTCGGACTGGATCTAGAAAGTCTGTTCTCAGAGCCTATGTGTGTGTGTGGTGGGGGGTTCTGGGGCCTCCCAAATTTAGGGAATACCTGTCTTTTCTGGGCAAGACCATACCACTATTATTTTTTATTCTGATGAAAAAACAGCAGGATACTAGGAACAGAGGGCTATATTCTATTTTTATTCCCTTTCCAAATGCAGTGCTAAGCAATATCCACATTGCTTCAGTCCTCTACTTCATTCTTCTTTGTAAAAAACCTTTAAATTACAAAATCTAACAAACTTGCTTAAAAGTGCATGAAACATAAATTTTACCAAATTGTGAAATAAATGCCCTTGTAACTACCGCCAAAGTCAGGAAGTAGAACAGAACATATCCTGGCTCCTGTATGCTGTCTGTCCCTGTGCCCCTTTTTGCTTATATTCCCCTTGGGCCCCCCTCTAGCAGTTACCACTAGCCTGGCTTTTATTTACATTGCTTTATGGTTTTGCCACTTAATTATGCCATTTGGCCTGTTTTTTTTAATACTTGATAGATATGGAATAATACAGTATGTATTCTTTTGTGTTTGATTCAACTATAATGTTGGGTGTAGTTATAGTTTGTCCATTTTTATTGTATGTAATGTTCAATTTCATTAATATACCACAATTTATCCATTCCACCTGTGATGGAAATTTGTTTCCAATTTGGGGGAATTAGGAATAATACTGGCATGAACAGTCTCCCACATATATTTAGGGTCCAAAGCATGTATTTTATAAAGAAGTGAAATTGCAGGTTATGGGATATGCATATCTTTGATTTTATTAGCTCATACCAAATTGCTTTCCACAATGGTGGTACCAATTTAAGTTCTCATGATCAATTTGTGAGAGTTCTGTGGCCTCCAAGTAACTTGTTACTGACAGACATTCAAAGTTCAATAGATTCACACACATGTATTCTGATAGATGTGTGTGACAGTATTTATCATGGTTTTAATATGTATTTCCCTGAAGTTCAACACCTATTTTGTGAAATTCCTGGTCAAGTTTTTTACACAGTCATTTGTTTGCTTAATGATTTGTATTATGGAAATTCTTTATACATGCTGATATAGCCCCTTTTAGAGAAACTATAGGTATTGTAGCAATTTTTTTCTACTCATGATTTGTGTTTGTGTTCTCTATTGTCTTTTAAAGAAGACATATTTCAAATTTTATTTAGTCAAATTCTTCATCTTTTGTGGTTAATTACTTTATATCTTACTTAAGAAATTTTTCCCAACTCTAAGGTCATGAAGACCTGTATTATCTTCTTTGGTGTTATTTTCTAAAAGCCTGTGGTTTGTCTTTCCCATAGTAGGTCTGTGATCCTCCTGTAACTTTTTTTTGTATAGTCTAAGGTAGGAGTCTGTTTCCATTTTGTTTTCACATTGATGTCCCGTTGCCCAGTTACCATTAGGAAAAATCATTTCTCACTAATATATGGTGCTACCCCTGTCCCAAATCAAGTATTTTTGTCTGCGCAGGTGTGATCCTGAGTCTCTCCATTGGTCTTATTATCTGTCTGTGATGGTTAATTTTATGTATTAATTTGGACCACAAGGTGCCCAGATATTTGGTCAGACATTATTCTGGGTGTTTCTGTGAGGGTGTTTTTGGATGAGATTAATATCTAAATTGGTAGACGAAGTAAAGCAGATTTCTCTTCTTAATGTGGGTGGGCCTAATTCAGTCAGTTAAAGACCTAAATAGAACAAAAAGTCCGTCCCTCCCCTGAGTAAGAGAGAATTCCTTCTACCTGACAGTTTTTGAACTGGGACATTCAAGACTCAATCTGAAAAAACAGCTTTTCCTGGCCTTGTTAGCCTTTAGACTGAAATTATATCAGTGACTCTCCTGGTTCTCTTTCAAACTCACACTGGAACTACACCATTGGCTCTCCTGGGTCTCTGACTTGGCAGCCTCTGTAATGGTGTTAGCCATTTCCTTATAATAATAAATCCGTTTGTATGTGTGTCTATCCTATTGGTTCAGTTTCCCTGGAGAACTCTGCTCTCTAAAAATTGTCTTTGTGCCAATGCCTCATTGTTATTAATATGGCCTTCTAAATGTCTTGTCCATGATAAAGTTCTTCCATCTTGTTCTTCATTGAGATGGTCTTGGCTAATATTAGAAATTTGCATTACCATTACATAAATTTTAGAATCTGCTTGTCATGTTTCACCAAAAAACAAAATAACTTGTTAGGATTTTACTACACTTAATCTTAGTCAAAAAGCTGAGAAGCGATACTTTTTGGGATTTTGATTTGCATTGTAATCAAATTTGGAGAAAATTTGGAGAGAATCTCAATGGCCACTATACCCTTAGGGCAAAATTGACTTTTATCACCTTTGTTTAATTACTATTAGCAAATTGAACAGTACTTGCTGCAGTATAAATTTTTGAATGAATGTATGATATGAATGAATAATAAGATATATAACTTCATTATTTCAAATAGTTTTCCTGTTAACTTTGAAAATTTTTTGCCAACTTAGTAGCTTAGCCTTTTAATGAGGCTGATGAATAGCTTGCAGTAAAAGTGCCAGCTCTGCCATTTCCTAGTGTTCACTTATGTTTCATTCATAGTATTCGTTTTAACCTCTGACTTCTTTCCAGGGATCTTTTGAAGGCAGGTGTTCTTCTATGGTTACTTTAGTTAGATAGCATAATCAGTAAACTTTCTTGACTGGTTGTATAGAAACTATCATGCATATTTCCTGAGAGGAAATGAAAACATGGAGCCTTTGTCAGTCCTCTGTGTGGTGGAATCCCTACTCTTAGGATACCACTTGGACTACTTATGACACATGACCATCTATTATAACATCTAGACTGATTAAGGCTGTAGTGCCAATCTATTTATAAAATATTACTAAAGCTTAATTTATTCTTACATATTAAAATTATGATTTTGGCTTGTTTTGGGTCTGTCCACCGAAGTGGGTGTGAAGCAAGATGCCAGGAATGAGAAAGCGTGAGACAGCAACAGGAATCATTGTCCCTGCTGCACAATGGTGGTGTTCTGAAGGTCGGCGCAGGTGGTGATAGCTTTGCCTATGTCCCCACCGAGATTGCCTACTGCTTCCAGCCCTGCTGAGCCATAGAGTCTGATGACAAGTGGCTACACTGAGGGACCCAGCTCATGCTTTTGTGACCTTGGAGGAAGTGGCCATTTACTTCTCCCAGTAGGAATGGGAGCTCCTCGGTGATGCTCAGAGGCTCCTGCACCATGATGTGATGCTGTAGAAGTTGACACTTACAGAATCCCCAGGTTGTTGGTGTGGAACAGAGGATAAGGAGGCACCTTTTGCATAGAGTGTTTCTCTGAAAGAACTGTCATAGGTCAGAACTCCAAAGGAAGGCTCATCTGCCAATAAGTCTCACCCCTGTGAGACTTGTTTCCCAGTCCTGAAAGGCATTTTACACCTGGATGAGATGCAAGCCTCATTCTCTGGACAGAAATTGTACTTGAACGGGCCATCAAGAGGTTTCTGGTTGAGTGCAAAACTTCACCAGCTGCAGAAACTTGATAGTGGAGAGCATGAAAAAGACACCTGCACTCGAATGTTTACAGCAGCACAATTCACAACGGCAAAGATGTGGAAGCAGCCAAAGTGCCCATCAATGCATGAGTGGATTAATACAATGTGGTATATGTGTACCATGGAGTACTATTCAGCTATAAGAAACAACGGTGATACAGCACCTCTTGTATTTTCCTGGCTAGAGGTAGAATCCATTCTGTGAGATGTGTACCGACTGGGGGATGGTCATGCTTGAAGTTCAGATTTGTGGGGGTCAAGGGCATTATTTGAAACCTTAAAATTTGTACCCCCATAATATGCTGAAATAAAAAAAAAGATCAGTTTAAACTATTTTAAGCTACCTTAATTGTCTTACAGTACACTTTAGTTAACGATAATACTAAAGTCCTCACTTAATGGGAAGTACTGTGCATGCTTAACTTGTATCGCATGTAAACATACAATGACTCAGAGAAAGAGCTTGCATCACTGGCTAAAAGTGTCACTGGCTAAAAGGAATTTAAGACTCCACCACTGGCAGGCAGTGTGGATCTTACTCTCAGAAGAACTCCTGCTGCTGCACAGGAGTGAGTACCCACAAATTCCTGTCTTACTTAGTAATGAGAGCCCTGTGTAAGTCACCTCCGTAATAAACTCATTTAATTCGCCAAGCTGGACTTGTCTGAGTCATTCTTTGGTCTCTTAGCATATCTCAGTTTGGAGGGAGGTTTTTCTATATCATCCTGGAATTGTCCTGAAACACCTTTCTAACCTCCCCAAAGGTGAAGGGCTTCCTTATCGCATGGAATCTGCAGATCCTCACAAATGACGGTCATTTTTTTTTTTTTATATATATTTTTTTTTATTTTGGTATATTATGGGGATACAGATTTTAAGGTTTCAATAAATGCCCATTTCCCCCCCTCCCCCCAAAAGTCTGAGTCTCCATCATGACCATCCCCCAGATGGTGCACATCTCACTCACTATGTATGTATATACCCGCCCCCCTCCCCCCTCCCACCTGCCCAATACCCTATTACTGTAGCACCTATGTGTCCACTTAGGTGCTACTCAGTTAATACCAGTTTGCTGGAGAATATATCTGGTGCTTGTTTTTCCATTCTTGGGATACTTCACTTAGTAGTATGGGTTCCAGCTCTAACCAGGAAAATATAAGGTGTGCTATATCACCATTGTTTCTTAGAGCTGAATAGTACTCCATGGTGTACATATACCACATTTTATTAATCCATTCTTTGATTGATGGGCACTTGGGCTGTTTCCACAGCCTTGCAATTATGAATTGTGCTGCTATAAACATTCGAGTGCAGGTGTCTTTTTTGTAGAGTGTCACTGGATCATTTGGGTAGATGCCCAGCAATGGGATTGCTGGATCAAATGGTAGATTCACTTGTATCACTTTAAGGTATCTCCATATTGCTTTCCACAGAGGTTGAACTAGTTTGCAGTCCCACCAGCAGTGTAGGAGTGTTCCTCTCTCTCCGCAACCACGCCAGCATTTATTGTTTGGAGATTTTTTGATAAAGGCCATTCTCACTGGGGTTAAGTGATATCTCATTGTGGTTTTGATTTGCATTTCCCTGATGATTAGAGATGTTGAGCATTTCTTCATATGTTTGTTGGCCATTCTTCTGTCTTCTTTAGAAAAATTTCTGTTCAAGTCCTTTGCCCACTTTTTAATGGGGTTATTTGATTTTTTTCTTCCTAATTTTCGTGAGTTCTAAGTATATTCTAGTTATCAGTCCCTTATCGGATGCATAGGATGCAAAAATTTTCTCCCATTCTGTAGGTTGTCTGTTTACTTTCATGACTGTTTCTTTGGCTGTGCAGAAGCTTTGTAGTTTGATCATGTCCCATTTATTTATTTTTGTTGCTGCTGTGATTGCCTTTGGGGACTTCTTCATAAACTCTTTGCCCAGGCCGATGTCTAGGAGAGTGTTTCCAACTTTTTCCTCTAGAGTTCTAATAGTTTCATATCTTAGGTTTAAGTCTGTTATCCAGCGTGAGTTGGTTTTTGTGAGAGGTGAAAGGTGTGGGTCCTGTTTTAGCCTTCTACAGGTGGCTATCCAGTTTTCCCAGTACCATTTATTGAAGAGGGATTCTTTTCCCCAGCGTATGTTTTTGTCTGCTTTGTCAAAGATGAGATGGCTATATGAGGATGGTTTTATATCAGGATTCTCACATCTGTTCCACTGGTCAATATTCCTGTTTTTGTGCCAATACCATATTGTTTTAATTACTACAGCTTTGTAGTATAGTTTGATATCTGGCATATTAATGCCTCCCATTTTGTTTTTGTTGCCTAGAATTGCTCTTGATATTCGGGGTCTTCTTTGGTTCCATACGAAGCGTAAAATTATTTTTTCTATATCTGTGAAGAATGCTGATGGGATTTTAATAGGTATTGCATTGAATCTGTAGATCAGTTTGGGTAGTATAGACATTTTGATGATATTGAGTCTGCCGATCCACGAGCATGGTATGGCTTTCCATCTGTTTACATCCTCTGCTATTTCCTTCCTCAGTGTTTCATAGTTCTCCCTGTAGAGGTCTTTTACCTCTTTGGTTAAATATATTCCTAGGTACTTTAATTTCTTTGTTGCTATTGTGAAGGGAATTGAGTCTTTGATTTGGTTCTCAATTAGATTGTTGTTGGCGTATATGAATGCCTCTGATTTCTGTGTATTAATTTTGTATCCTGAGACTTTACTAAATTCATTGATCAGTTCCAGGAGTTTCTTGGTTGAATCCTTGGGGTTTTCTAGATACAATATCATATCATCAGCAAACAGTGAAAGTTTGATCTCTTCTGCCCCTATTTGGATACCTTTGATTCCATTTTCCTGTCTGATTGCTGTAGCCAAGACTTCCAGCACTATGTTGAACAGAAGTGGAGATAGTGGGCAGCCTTGTCTGGTTCCAGTTCTAAGTGGGAATGATTTCAATCTTTCCCCATTCAGTATGATGTTGGCTATGGGTCTGTCATATATGGCTTGTATCATTTTTAGGTATGTCCCTTCTATGCCTATTTTCTTAAGTGTTCGTATCATGAAAGGGTGTTGAATTTTGTCAAAAGCTTTTTCTGCATCTATTGAAAAGATCATGTGATCTTTGTTTTTGCTTCTGTTTATGTGGTGAATTGCATTTATAGATTTACGTATGTTGAACCATCCCTGCATCCCTGGGATGAAGCCCACTTGGTCGTGGTGGATTATTTTTTTGATAAGTGTCTGGATTCGGTTAGCTAAGATTTTGTTGAAAATTTTTGCATCTATATTCATTAGGGATATTGGTCTGTAGTTTTCTTTTTTTGTTGCATCCTTTCCTGGTTTTGGTATCAGAGTAATATTCGCTTCATAAAAGGTGTCGGGGAGGTTTCCGTTCTTCTCGATGTTGTGGAATAGTTTCTGCAAGATAGGTACTGGTTCTTCTTTGTAAGTATGGTAAAATTCAGGTGTGAAGCCATCTGGACCGGGACTTTTCTTTTTAGGGAGATTTTTAATTGCTGTTTCTATTTCAGCTGTTGAGATTGGTCTGTTCAGGGAATCTATTTCTTCCTGGTTGAGCCTAGGGAGGCTGTGTGTTTCTAGAAATTTGTCCATTTCCTCCACATTTTCCAGTTTGTGTGCATAAAGATTTTTGTAGTATTCATAAATTGTATCTTGTATCTCTTTGGGATCAGTTGTGATATCTCCTTTTTTATTCCTGATGGAGCTTATTAGAGATTTCTCTTTTCTGCTTTTTGTTAGCTTAGCCAACGGCGTGTCAATCTTGTTTATTTTTTCAAAGAACCAACTTTTTGTTTTATTAATCTCCTGAATAGCTTTCCTGTTTTCAATTTCGTTTAGTTCTGATTTGATCTTGTTGATTTCACTTCTTCTGCTGGGTTTGGGGTTGGTCTGTTCTTCTTTTTCCAGCTCTTTGAGTCGTTTCATTAGATTGTCTATTTGTGATCTTCTTGCCTTTTGGTTATAGGCATTTATGGAGATAAACTTTCCTCTCAGAACTGCTTTAGCTGTGTCCCAGAGGAGTTGATAACTTGTCTCTCCATTGTCATTTTCTTCATAGAAGTTTTTTATTTCCGTCTTGATTTCTTCATTTACGAAGTAATCATTTAGTAGGAGGTTGTTTAATTTCCACGTTTTTGTGTAGAAATGTGAGTTTCTGTTAGGGTTGATTTCTAGTTTTATTCCACTGTGATCTGAGAAGGTACATGGTATGATTTCTATTTTTTTAAATTTCTTGAGATTTTCTCTGTG
This sequence comes from Microcebus murinus, assembly GCF_040939455.1. Lineage (NCBI taxonomy): Eukaryota > Metazoa > Chordata > Mammalia > Primates > Cheirogaleidae > Microcebus > Microcebus murinus. Next base: position 12,272,842 of record NC_134115.1, on the reverse strand, counting down.
TCCTAGGATATGGTCAATCTTAGAGAATGTCCCATGAGCTGATGAGAAGAACGTATACTCAGTGGATTTTGGGTAGAATGTTCTGTAGATGTCTGTCAGACCCAATTGTTCTAGAGTTTTGTTTAAGTCCATTATTTCTTTATTAATTTTCTGTTTGGAGGATCTGTCTCGTGCCGTCAGTGGGGTGTTGAAATCCCCGGCGATTATGGAGTTGCTATTAATCCATTTGCTTAGCTCCAGTAAGGTTTGCTTTATGAATCTGGGTGCACCTAAGTTGGGTGCATATATATTTAAAATTGTTATCTCTTCTTGTTGGACTGTGCCCTTCACCATTATATAATGACCCTCTTTGTCTTTTACTACTTTTGTTGGTTTAAAAACTAAATCGTCTGAAATTAGAACTGCCACACCAGCCTTCTTTTGGCTTCTATTTGCTTGGAATATTGATCTCCACCCTTTTATTTTTAGTCTATGTGCATCCTTGCAGGTTAAATGTGTTTCCTGAAGACAGCATATACTTGGCCTGTATTTTCTTATCCATTCAGCCAGCCTATGTCTCTTGAGTGGAGAGTTTAAGCCATTCACATTTATTGAGAGAACTGATAGGTAAGGTAGATTACTGATCATTCTGTTGGGTTGGATGTTGTTGCTATGATTTCTGTCTTGAGCCATTGTAATATCTGGCCTTTAATATCTTTGGGTTTTGGTTGTTTTTATATCCGTGGATTATTATTATGATGTTCCGTGCATAACGCTGTTTTAAGTACTTCTTGTAGGGCTGGTCTTGTCTTGGTGAATTCTCTGAGCCTTTGCTTGTCTGAGAATGTTTTTATTTCTCCTTCATATATGAAGCTTAGTTTTGCAGGGAATAATATTCTAGGCTGGGCATTGTTTTGTTTCAAAAGAGTGAGAATGGGGCCCCAGTCTCTCCTTGCTTGTAAAGTCTCATTAGAGAAGTCTGATGTTATTCGAATTGGCTTTCCCTTGTATGTCACTTGCTTCTTTTGTCTTACAGCTCTCAGAAGGGCCTCTTTAGTTGATACTTTGGTCAGTCTGATGACTGCATGACGTGACGTCTTCCTGTTTGCATTGAATCTCCCAGGGGTCCTCTGGGCTTCTTGAACTTGTATATCGAGATTTTGAGCAAGGCCTGGGAAATTTTCCTCTATTATATCTTCAAAAAGCTTGTCCAGCCCTTGAGTGTTGTCTTCCTCCCCTTCGGCTAAACCTATGACCCTCACGTTAGGTTTTTTCACATAATCCCACAGCTCTTGTAGACTTTGCTCTTTTCTCTTGTTTCTCTGCTCTATTTCTGTGACTGATTTATTTAATTGGACGGTGTTATCTTCAAGCTCTGAGATTCTTTCTTCTGCTTCATCTACCCTGTTCTTGAGACTTTCCACTGTATTTTGTAGTTCCTTGAATTGATTCTTCATTTCCAGGAGTTCGGTTACACTTTTCTTCAATGTGTCTATTTCTTTTCTCATATCCTGGAGACTTTTTGTGGTTTCTTGGTGTTGGTTGTTGAGTTGTTGTTGCAGCTGGGTGAGTGTTCTTATGTTCCACATACGAAATTCCTCTTCTGTCATATTGGTTGCCTGATTTTGGTCGGTGTCCGTTTCTAGGGGGCTGGTGCTCCTCTTTGGGGGTGTGTTTTCCGTTTGGTTCTTCATATTTCCTGAGTTCTTTCGCTGATTTCTTCCCATGTCGATCAGTTGTTGTTTCTTTCCTTAGGTTATTGTTTGGGTATTCACACACCTTGTTTAGTTTCTGAGGCGTTATGTGGTGCCTGTGGGTGAAATTGGACCACTCCCTGTATATTGAGTCAGTGGGTGCCGTGGAAAGGCTGTGCAAGATGCCGTCCCTGTCAGTAGGTGGCGTTTGCTTGGAGGAACAGGCTATGGTGTTGATTTTGAGTCCTGTTATCAGCTCTCGTTCTGGGCGGAGCTGGGTTGGGTAAGCCTGCCCTCAGGCCGTTAGCAGGGGTCAAAGTTCTGTTCTCTGCTGTCAGGGCGGGGCTGGAATGGTCCCGCTCAGCCAGAAAGTCTGGGTGTGGGGGTGGGGCTGTCTGAGACCCACAGTCTGCAGCAGGCCTCGCTTCTTTCCACCCTCCCCAACTCCGCAGCTACTCCTGGGCCTCTGCCAGCAGGCCAGACCACAAGCCACCAGGCCTCCCCGGACTGTGATGCCGGCGGGGAGGTTCCCTGCACAGGAACGCCACCTGGGTTGGGCGCACGGCCTCCTCCTGGGAGGAGGGTTGCCCTCTAGGACGCCGATCCGCCCCTGGAGGCACACAGACCTCAGTAGGCTGTTCACGTATAACCCTTCTGTGCCCCGGGCAATGCTAGCCCTCGGTACAGGGGATCTGGTCTGCAGGTCCGACCTCTGGGTCCCAGAGTTCAAACTGTATTCCCACCAGGGAGAGGATTTCCGGTCCTAATTCACCCACAGGGAGCCCAAGCTGGGTCTATGTCTCTCAGCCTCTGAGTCGGCACCGTTTTCCTGGGGACACGGTGCCAGCAGCACCTGGGAGGGCGGGCGGGGTCCCAAACGGGAAGGTCCCGTTCCCTGGAGGTGCCTCCGGCTGGTGGCTGTATTGTCTCTCTGGGCAGCCGCGGGTAGGGTCGGCGGAGGGGAGGAGGAGGCAATATGGCGCCTGCCGCGCGGCTCTCCGTGCACACGGAGGTGCCCGGAGGAAGTTGGGAACCTGGTGCCACGTCTGCTACAGGCTCACCGTTGGCAGGCGGCGGCAGTCTCTGGGCTGATGTCCGCAGGTCTCTCCACCCGCTGGGGAGCCCACCAGCAGTCCCGAATGCAGGGGAGGGGAAACAGCAAATCCACCTACCCTTGCCGCTGGTCTCCGGGCTGCTCCGGTGGTCTCAGCCTCCAGTTCTCCTCCGCAGCCTCCTCCCGTGGAGTCTCCCGGGGTCTCAGGTACCCCTCCTTCCGGCCCTTGTCCGCTGTATGCTCGTCTTCTTGCTTCTTTCCTCTAGTTTCTGCTAGGATCGGTCTTTTCTGCAGAGACCCTCTGTCTGGCGGTGTTATTCGTCCGCCATCTTGCTCCGTCCCCCAATGATGGTCATTTTTAAGAGTTGCTCTCCACTACTTTTTAAAAATTTTTTTCGGCATATTATGAGGGTACAAATGTTAAGGTTATGTATATTGCCCTTGCCCCTCCTCCCCCCTCGAGTCAGAGCTTCAAGCGTGTCCATTCCCTAGTTGGTGCGCATCACACTTATTATGTATGTATATACCCATCCCCTCTCCCCCGACCTGCCCGACACCCGATAGATGTTATTCCTATATGTCCACTTAGGTGTTGATCAGTTAATACCAATTTGCTGGTGAGTACATGTGGTGCTTGTTTTTCCATTCTTGGGATACTTCACTTAACAGATTTTAAGGTTTCAATAAATGCCCATTTCCCCCCTCCCCCTAAAAGTCTGAGTCTCCATCATGACCATCCCCCAGATGGTGCACATCTCACTCATTATGTATGTATATACCCGCCCCCCTCCCCCCTCCCACCTGCCCAATACCCAATTACTGTAGTTCCTATGTGTCCACTTAGGTGCTGTTCAGTTAATACCAGTTTGCTGGTGAGTATATGTGGTGCTTGTTTTTCCATTCTTGGGATACTTCACTTAGTAGTATGGGTTCCAGCTCTAACCAGGAAAATACAAGATGTGCTATATCACCGTTGTTTCTGCGAGCTGAGTAGGTATACATATACCACATTGTATTAATACACTCATGAATTGATGGGCACTTGGGTTGTTTCCACAGCTTTGCAATTATGAATTGTGAATGATGATGCTATAAACATTTGAGTGCAGGTGTCTTTTTTGTAGAGTGTCATTGGATCTTTTGGGTAGATGCCCAGCAATGGGATTGCTGGATCAAATGGTAGATCCACTTGTATTGCTTTAAGGTGTCTCCATATTGCTTTCCACAGAGGTTGAACTAGTTTGCAGTCCCACCAGCAGTGTAGGAGTGTTCCTATCTCTCCGCATCCACGCCAGCATTTATTGTTTGGGGATTTTGTGAGAAAGGCCATTCTCACTGGAGTTAGGTGATATCTCATTGTGGTTTTGATTTGCATTTCCCTGATGATTAGAGATGTTGAGCATTTTTTCATATGTTTGTTGACCATTTTTCTGTATTCTTTTGAAAAGTTTCTGTTCATGTCCTTTGCCCACTTCTTTATAGGGTTATTTGATTTTTTCTTACTGATTTTCGTGAGTTCTAAATAGATTCTAGTTATCAGCCCCTTATCAGATGTGTAGGCTGCGAAAATTTTCTCCCATTCTGTAGGTTGTCTGTTTACTTTCATGATTATTTCTTTGGCTGTGCAGAAGCTTTTTAGTTTTAAGACTTATGACCATCTATGCAAAAGGAGCTACTTGAGAATACCCTTTGTGTTTTGTATTTCTCTCTGCTTCCTTGCTTGATCTGTATCTCTAAGTTTAAAAGAAATCTGCATGACTTCCATTAAACATTAAAAACCAGTGGTGGAGAACTGGTAGTTTTCCCTCAGAAGGACTTTGCAGGCCCCTCAGGCCTTCTGCAACATCAGGCCAGTCCCAAAAATAAGAGGCCACATAGCAGCATTCTATACTGTAGAGTTCCCACTAGAAGAAAGCCTTTCACATGCATTGAATGTGGGAAATCTTTAGCAAGAAATCTGTACTCATTCAACACCAAAGACTTCATACTAGAGGAAGGCATATGAGTGCCATGAACATGGAAAATCCTTCCGTCAGTGTTCTCACTTCCTTCGACACAGGAGAGTGCACACTAGACCGAGGACTCGTGACTGCAATGAATGTTGAAAGTCATTTAGTGGCAAAACTAAACTGATTCAACACCAAAGAGTTCACACTGCAGAACGGCTTTATGAGGGAAGAGAATGTAGGAAACCCTTTAGCTGCTGCACTAACCTCTGTCGTCACAGGAAAGCCCATAGCAGAGCAAGCCCTTATGAGTGCAGTGAGTGTGGGAAATCATTGCCAGAAATCTGTTCTCATTCACCACCAGAGAGTTCACACTGGAGAAAGGCCATATGAGTGCAGCAAATGTGGAAAATATTTTAGCCACATCTGTGGCTTCTTTCTAAACAGGAGGACTCACGCTAGAACAAGGCTTTATGAATGCAATGAATGTGGGAAATCCTTTCGCCAGATATGAGTTCTCTCTCAACATCAAAGAGGTCACACTGGAGAAAAGCCTTTTGAATGCAGTGAATATGGGAAATCCATTGGCCAAAGCTCTCCAATTTTTTTTTCTTCTTTTTTATTTTAGCGTATTATAGGGGTACAAGTGTTAAGGTTAAGTATATTGCCCATGCCCCCCACCTCGAGTCAGAGCCTCAAGCATGACCATCCACAAAACGTTGCACATCTCACTCATTGTATTTGTATATGCCCATCCCCACCTGCCCCCTTCCACGTACCCAACACCCGATAAATGTTATTCCTATATGTCCACTGAGGTGTTGATCCGTTAATACCAATTTGCTGGTGAGTACATGTGGTGCTTGTTTTTCCATTCTTGGGATACTTCACTTAGTAGAATGGGTTCAGCTCGATCCAAAAATATACAAAAGGTACTATATCACCATTGTTTCTTAAATCGGAATAGTACTCCATGGTATACATATACTGCATTTTATTAATCCACTCATGAATTGATGGGCACTTGGGTTGTTTCCATAACTTTGTAATTGCTATAAACATTCAAGTGCGGGCGTCTTTTTCATTAAGTGACTTTGGATCTTTTAGGTAGATGCCCAGTACTGGAATTGATGGATCAAATGGTAGATCTACCTATATCGGTTTAAGGTATCTTCATATTGCTTTCCACAGAGGAATAGAGAGGTTGAACTAGTTTGCAGTCCCACCAGCATTGTAGGAGTGTTCCTATCTCTCCGTATCCCTGCCAGCATTTATTGTTTGGGGACTTTTTGATAAAGGCCATTGTCACTGGAGTTAAGTGATATCTCATTGTAGTTTTGATTTGCATTTCCCTGATGATTAGAGATGTTGAGCATTTTTTCATATGTTTGTTGGCCATTCTTCTGTCTTCCTTTGAAAAGTTTATGTTCATGTCCTTTGCCCATTTTTTGATGGGGTTGTTTGATTTTTTCTGGCTTATTTTCGTGAGTTCTAAATAGATTCTAGTTATCAGCCCTTTATCAGATGTGTAGCTTGCAAAAATTTTCTCCCATTCTTTGAGTTCTCTGTTTGCTCTCTTGACAGTTTTCTTTGGCTGTGCAGAAGCTTTTTAATTTGATCAAGTCCCATTTGTTTATTTTTGTTGCTGCTGTGATTGCCTTCAGGGTCTTCTTCATAAATTCTTTACCTAGGCAATGTCTAGAAGAGTATTTCCAACGTTTTCCTCTAGAATTCTAATAGTTTCACACCTAAGGTTCCAGTCTGTTATCCAGTGTGAGTTGATTTTTGTGAGAGGTGTTTCAGTCTTCTATATGTGGCTATCCAGTTTTCCCAACACCATTTATTGAATAAGGATTCTTTTCCCCAGTGTATGTTTTTGTCTGGTTTGTCGAAGATTAGTTGGTTATATGAGGATGGTTTTATATCTGGGTTCTCAGTTCTGTTCCACTGGTCAATTTCCTGTTCTTGTGCCAGTAAAAAAGCTGTTTTAATGACGATAGCCTTGTAGTATAGTTTGAAGTCTGGTAAATTGATACCTCCTATTTTGTTTTTATTGCCTAGGATTGATTTTGCTATTTGGGTTCTTCACTGGTTCCATATGAAGTGTAAAATTATTCTTTCTATATCTGTGAAAAATGATGGTGGCATTTTGATAGGGATTGCATTGACTCTGTAGGTCACTTTGGGTAGTATAGACATTTTAACAATGTTGATTCTGCCAACCCATGAGCATGGTATGTTCTTCCACCTGTTTACATCCTCTGCTATTTCCTTCTTCAGTGTTTCATAGTTCTCCCTGTAGAGGTCTTTTACCTCCTTAGTTAAATATATTCCAAGGTACTTTATTTTCTTTGTTGCTATTTTGATGGGAATTGAGTCTTTGATTTGGTTCTCACTTGTACTGTTGTTGGTGTATATCAATGCCTCTGATTTCTGTGTATTGATTTTGTATCCGGAGACTTTACTTAATTCGTATATCAATTCAAGAAGTCTCTTGATTGAATCCCTGGGGTTTTGATAACTTGTGTCTCCTTTGTCATTTAGTTCAAAGAATCTTTTGATTGCCATCTTTATTTCCTCATTTATGAAGTGATCATTCAGCAGAAGGTTGTTTCGTTTCCATGACTTTGTTTAAAAATTAGAGTTCCTGTTAGGGGTGATTTCTACATTTATTCCATTGCGATCTGAAAAGATACATTGTATGATTTCTATTTTTTTAAATTGTTTGAGACATGCTTTGTGTCCTAGGATATGGTCAATCTTAGAGAATGACCCATGAGCTGATGAGAAGAACATATATTCAGTAGTTTTGGGGTAGAATGTCCTGTAAATGTCAGTCAGGCCCATTTTTTCTAGAGTTCCGCTTAAGTCTATTATTTCTTTGTTGATTTTTTGTTTGGAGAATTTGTCCTGTGCTGTCAGTGGGGTGTTAAAGTCTCCAATTATTATGGTGGTGTTCTTTATCAATTTGTTTAGATCAAGTAGAGTTTGCTTTATGAATCTGGGGGCACCAAGGTTAGGTACATATATATTTAGAATTGTTATGTCTTCTTGTTCAACTGTACCCTTCACCATTATATAGTGACCTTCTTTGTCTTTTATTACTTTTGTTGATTTAAAAACTAAGTTATCTGTAATCATCACCACCATGCCAGCTTTCTTTTGCCTTCCGTTTGCTTGAAATATTGTTCTCCACCCGTTTACCTTTAGTCTAACTGCATCCTTGCAGGTTAGATGTGTTTCCTGAAGCCAACAGACACTTAGCTTGTATTTTCTTATCCATTCGGCCAGCCTCTCTCTCTTGAGTGGGGAGTTCGAGCCATTCACATTTACTGAGATAACTGATAGGTGGGGCCGGTTTCTGTTCATTATGTTCGGTTGAACTTTATTGCTTTGTTTTCTCTCTTGAGCCATTGTGGTATCTGGGCTTTGATCTTTAGCTTTTGAGTAGATTTACATTCGTGAGTGTTTATTGTGCTGATCTGTGGGTAACAGTGTTTTGAGTACTTCTTGAAGGGCTGGTCTTGTCTTTGTGAATTCTCTCAGTTTTTGCTTATCTGAGAATGTCTTGGTTTCTCCTTCGTATACAAAACTTAGTTTTGCAGGGAATAAGATTCTAGGCTGGGCATTATTTTGTTTCAGAAGAGTGAGAATGGGGTCTCAGTCTCTCCTTGCTTGTAAAGTTTCAGTGGAGAAGTCTGGCGTTATTTGGATTGACTTTCCTTTGTATGTTACTTGCTTGTTTCGTCTTACAGCTAGTAGAAGGGCCTCTTTGGTTAATATTTTGGTCAGTCTGATGACTGCATGTAGTGACATCTTCCTGTTTGCATTGAATCTTCCAGGGGTCCTCTGAGCTTCTTGAACTTGTATATGGAGATTTTTACCAAGGCCTGGGAAATTTTCCTCTTTTATATCTTTAAATAGCTTATCCAACCTTTGAGTGTTTTCTTCTTCCCCTTTTGGTAACCTATAACATACCTCACGTTAGGTTTCTTCACATAATCCCACGTCTCTTGTAGGCTTTGATCTTTTCTCTTGTTTCTCTGCACTATCTCTGTGACTGATTTATTTATTTGGAAGGTGTTATCTTCAATCTCTGAGATTCTTTCTTCTGTCTGATCTACCCTGTTTTGAGGCTTTCCACTGTGTTCTGTAGTTCCCAGAATTGATTTTTCAATTCCTGGAGTTGGGTTAGATTTTTCTTCATGGTTTCAGTGTCTTTAGTGAATTTTTGTTCCAGGTCCTGGAATCTTTTTGTGTTTTAATTGTGTTGGTTATCCAGTTTTTCTTGCAAGTCATTGAATTTTCTTACAATCCACGCTCAAAATTCCTCTTCTGTCATTTTTGTGGTCTAATTTTGGTTGATGTCCATTTTTAAGGGGCTGGTGTTCCTCTTTGGAGGTGTGGTTTCCGTTTGAGTCTTCATATTTCTAGAGTTCCTTCACTGATTTCTTCCCATCTGGATCATTTGCTGCTTCTTACCTTTAGGTTTTCCTTTGGATAATGACATACCTGTTAAGTCTCTGAGCCAGTAGGTGGTGTTTGTGGGTGAGATTTGACCACACCCTGTATGATGAGTCAGTAGATGCTGTAAAAGGGTGTGCAGAATGTCCTCCCTGCCAGTAGGTTGCGCTTGCTGGGAGGAACAGGCTACACTGTTGTTTTTGTGTCCTGTCACCAGCTCTTGTTCTTCTGGAGAGGCAGTCTAGTGCCTCAGGTAGTGGGTGGGGCTCTGGGACTTCCAGGTGTGTCCTTATTCTCACCCTCAGTGAGGTCTGGTCTTGGAGTGAGTCTGAGCAGAGCTGGGTTGGATAAGCCTGCCCTCAAGCACCACAAATGCTGTTAGCAGGGGTCAAAGTTCTATTCTCTGCTTCCGGATTGAGCTGTCAGGGAGGGGCTAGAATGGCCCTACTCAGTCAGAAAGTCTGCTTGTTGGGGTGGGGTTGTCTGAGACCCACAGTCTGGAGCAGGCCTCACTCCTTTCCACCCTCCCCAACTCTGCTGCTTCTCCTGGGCCTCTTCCAGTAGGCCAGGCCTCATGCCACCAGGTCTCCTGTGGCTGTGATGCGAGGTTGGAGGTTCCTTGTACAGGGTCGCGGCCTTGGCTCCGCACATGGCCCCCCTTTGCGAGGAGGATTGCCCTCAAGCACGCTGATCTGCCCCTGAAGGCACACACACCTTAGTAGGCTTTTTCGTGTATATCCCTTCTGTGCCTGGGACAATGCGAGAGCTGGGCGCACGGGATCTAGTCTGCAGGTGTGACATCTGGGCCCCGGAATTCAATCCCTGACCACACCAGGGAGAGGAGTGTCAGTCCTATCTCACCCTCGGGGAGCCCAAGCTGGGTTGATGCCTCTCAGCTTCAGGGTCAGCCCTGTTCTTCTGGAATCACCGGGCCAGCAGTACCTGGGAGGGCTGGTGAGTAGGGAGCTCACAGTCTGAGTACTCCTCAGTCAGCGGTAGGGCCTCCAAAGGGATGGTCCCGTTCCCTGGTGATGCCTCCGGCTGGTGGCTATATTGTCTCTCTCGGGAGTCGCAGATAGGATCAGGGGAGGGGAGAATGAAGCAATATGGCACCTTCTGTGCAGCTCGGGTCTGTGCACACGGAGGTGTCCCAAGGGAGTTGGGAGCCTGGTGCTGTGTCTGCTACAGGCTTATTGCTCACTGGTGGTGGCCATCTTTGGGCTGGTGTTCACAGGTCTCTCCCTGGCTGGGGAGTCCATCAGCAGTACGAGATGCAAGGGAGGGGAAAGTTAACCGCTCTACCTACCCTTGCTGCTGGTCTCCAAGCTTCTCAGGAGGTCTCTTCTTCAAGTTCTCCTCCGCAGCCTCCTCCCATGGAGTCTCCTGTGGTCTCCAGTACCCCTCCTTCCGACCCTCATCTGATATATGCTCCTCTGCTTGCTTCTTTCTTCTGATTTCTTGTAGAACCTGTCTTTTTTGCAGAGATACTCTGTGTGGTGGTGTTTCTCATCCGCCATCTTGCTCCGCCCCCTTGCTCTGTCCTCTTTTGACATAGGAGAGTTTATGTGCAGTTAATGTGGCAAATTCTTTTTATCATATTTAACACTGTTATGGTGGTGAGCTAATGTAAAGCTGGCGCACGTGGGTTTGAGACAGGTTTCTCCAGATGAAGATTAGGATAGAAGGAAGAAGTTTATTTTACTTTCCCAAGAGTGGGAAAGGGCTGAACACTAGAAAGAAAATGAAAAAAGTGTGTTGGCCTAGAAAAGTGACTACTTAGACATTTTATTTGGAAATGAAAAAAAAAAAAGGATGAAAGATGATTTATGGTTATAGTCAAATTAACAGGATGTTGCGAATTGTTGTATTGCTCTTTCCATTTTTCTTAACTGCAAGCAGATAATACAATGGCTGTGTGAGACTGCTGCATTTGTTTCTTCTCTTTGGTGATAGATACCAGGAATGGCTGTTGGAGATCTTGTCAGGTGACTTTACCCTCAAAATATGATTTTCAATGGGTTAGATGTCTGGAGTTTGTTCCCATGCTGTCATCCAGGAGCTTCTCAGGAACTACTGGCTATAGAAACAAATGCCAAAAGGCAGTTTAGTCCATAGGTCTAGCAATTATAAAAAAAAAAATTTACATTTCCTTTTGTTGGCTGGGCTCCTTTGGGATGTTGTGTAAACAGAGCTCAGCAGGGCACCTGTTAGCTAGGTGGAGAGGGAGGGAGAGAGCAGAGAGATAGCAGAAAGAGAGCAGAGAGCTGATTATTTCCACTCACAAGACCCACTGTCCTTTCAACACTGAAGAGTTTCCATAGGACAAAGGCCTCAGATATGCAGTGAAAGTGTTGGGCTAGTCTTTGAGAAGAGCCTTCTTCTGATTTGAATCTCTTGTATCCAAAGATCCAGTTCCCCTGTAAGTTTGAAGTAGGTGGGAAGCTTGTGTGGCTATGTTTATACTCTCAGCGTTCCAGGGATCTTCTGTGACGAGAGCTACTTCATCTCCACAACCTGGTAGATCCACAGAGTAGGCATCAGTTACCTCCCCAAAGTGCTCAGGAAGAATACAGAATACATAATACATATTTAAAGTATAAACTGATGAATTTTGACATAAATGTAAACCCTTGAAAGCATCAAAGTACTCATAATAATGAGCCAATCTCACCTGCATATTTTTATCGTGCCTTTCTATAATATGTCCACGATCCTCCAGGCAACCTTTGATTTACATTCAATTATAATCGATTTTTTTGCATTTTTCTGGAATTTTATGATAGAAATCATAAAGTGTTTCCTCATTTTTTCTGGTTTTATTCATCTATATAATTAGAGATTCATACATAATACCCATATGCATAGTTCATATTTCTGTGGAGCATTATTTTCTATGGATATGCAACTCTGAACTGTGACGCTAACTTGTGAGTTTCTTTATAAATTAGTAGTATAAAGCAATCAAAGGAGCTGCTGAAAGTATTTTGTTATGGTTTTGGGAGGATATTTGTCATGCTCAGCACTCCTTTCTGCTTCCTTCCTTGCTCTCCTCGAGTCTTTTGGAATCTTCCTTCCTTCATTTATCCATAAATGTATCCTGAGTGCCTATTGTGTACAAGCAGATGTTGGGGGATATAAAGGCCTTGCCTTGTAGGATCTAGTAATTTTATTGCTGTATAATGAGTGAAGCCGTAGAACACCATACAGTGGGCACTGTGGTAGCCCAGAGAGAAGGGAGAAACATTGTGTTGTAGGGGTGCAGGGGTGTTGCAGGCATGGTCAAGAGGTTTCCAGTGGAGGGTGGTTGAGCTTGCAGCAGGAAGTATAAGGGCCCAGGTAAGCAGAGGCCTAGGGAAGATACTAGGAGAACTGAAAGTTCTCTACATGGTACTAGGAGAACTGAAAGTGATTTGAGGTGGACACAGAGAGAGTTAGAAAAGGTCTTCCTGTTTATGGCAGTAAGAATGGGCTGTCCTGTTTATGAAACGCTAGGTACTCATGAAAGTTTAGGTAGGGCCAGAATTCGATAGCCCATGTGGTACATACTAATGAATTCATTTAACCTGGAAGGCAAGACTTTTAATTGAAGGGATTTAAATAGGGGCTGAGGGACACTTATATAAATATAAGTCAGATGGTGGCTTCTGTATTGAAAATACATGCAAGAGTTCAGGAGGGCAGGACTTGGCACTATTTAGATGTTAGGGAAAGGGGAGAGGAGTAGTGAAGGAGAATGTTGAGGTTTTAGTGGGTGAATAACACCTCTTTCTTCTGCCATGTTAGAGACCATTTTGGAAATAAGACAATAGAGACAGACAATTGAAATCAAAATGTCAGTTTCTTTATTCCTAAAACAGATTCAAGAATGTAGTTTGTGTGTGTAGTTCAATTGTATCTCTCTGGATTTGGTAGACAAATCCACCAGGCACCGGTGAGCTGACCACCCCAGAGGCCTCACTGGCTAGGAATGAACCTGCCCAGCTAAGAGAGGTGCAGCAGTAGGCCAGGGCACGTTCTTTCTACGGGCAAGGCATGTTGGAGAGACTGAGGGAGGGGGATGTACGAGGCTGGGCATTTTTAGTTTCCTCCCCCATCTTGATCTACTAGATTAGTTCTCCTGGAGAGGAGAGTGAGGGGGTTGAGAGATGATGTCACAGGTTGGGCTCTCAGGAAATCTGACTTTGAGATGGAGATTAGTATGCAAGGAGTGCTTTAGGGAATGACAGCTGTGGAGGGGAAAGGAAGAAGACAGGATTGTGTGGAGGAAAGTTTGGCTGCAATGCAGTCTCCACAGAACCCTCTGCTGTGCCTGCAGGGGTAGAATTGGGAGACCCTTAGCACTTCTCTTTGCCAGGACGGGAGAGCTGGGCTTTTATACTACTGTATCCATCAGGCATTGGGATATGTCATCTGTGGGACAGGAGTGTGAACTTGGGCATGGCCAAGACAGTTGAGGATGCTGTGGCTGTCACGTCACAATATTCTTGACAGATACCTCCTCTGCTTTTCCATCCTGGGGAGTGGATGGACATTCTGTCTTCTCTGGAAGCCTGAGGACTGGACAGTTTGTTTCCATATAAGAGGAAATGGCGGAACATACTATTACCTGAGAAATGTAAGGGAAAGGGGTAGCAGGATCCATGAAAGAAGCCACGAGAATGTACCAGAGGGAGGAGCAGGAGATAGCATCCCAGCAGTTCCCTTTTGCTCCTGTCTGTGCTGTGCTCCTGGGCAGGGGCAGGGAGAGAGCCTGTCTTCTCTTCTGCCTTCCTCACTGCCATTTGGTGTCCCTTTCATCTGGGGACCATAGTTCAGCAAATCAATGCAAAGTGAGTCCTTTTCCACTCCTTGTCTGTTATTGGCTAAAAGTGGCTGGGAGCAGGCATCTGAGAAAGAGAGATTGTGGAAAATGTCTTTATAATTTGTAAATGTATTTTCCTTGGAATTCTGGGAACCACAGCAGTTTTCTGTCATACTGTGTTAGGACAGTGGAGTCCTGGTAGTAAGCTACTAAATTCAGCCTGTACATTTAGTAAATCCATACAATGGCATCTGCTTTATTGAATATAATGTTTTTATTTAGTCTGATAAAATTTTCTCAAAATTTTATATTTCTCAAAAATTTCATATTTTATAGTATAAATATGGTATTTAGCATTTTGCAGGGTTCTGGAAAATGGCAAAAGTCACTGCTATTCTCATTCCCAAGTATCTCAAGTCCATTCAGTGTGATCACTTCATTCCACACATGAAATCTAATTATCTTTTTTATGTTTTTATATGTGTATGTTTTAGAGCAGTTGTAACTGTCTCCTGAGTCATTAATGAGAATATACTGAACTTATTAAACTTCCTAGAATGAAAATTTACTTCCTCTATAAAATGAGATACCATTTGTGTTCCTGGCTAGGTTTTTTTTTTTTTTTTTCGTTTCACTTAGATGGAGTTCTGCTTATTATAGTCTAAATTGTATCAGATTGTTCTTTAGTAAGTTGCCACTGCTCAAATAGGCCAGATCAAGACAGTTATTGCCAATTAGGAACAGGATGTTTGAGATGTTTGGTGATGTTCTCAGGATGTCCTGCTTTACATTTTTGTTTTGTTTTATGATCATGTTGGCTTTTCCATTAAGCTATAACTTTAATTGAGCTGGCTTAGTTCATAGAACATTGACCAGATCCCCTTCTGTATCCTCCAGACCTTCCACATCCACCCCCTTCTCCATTCTCCTACTGTGTCCCAACCTCAGTCTGAATTTTTAGGTCTGAACATTACAGATTTAATATATGTTTCTAAAACATAGGCTTACTGTATTTCAATCTAAATTGCCTGGGTAGTACATTTAGGAATAAATCCCTGTGAAAAGTAAATTGAAACAATAATGTCTATAGTGGGAGGTATTTCTTCGTGAATAGCCACTGGTGAGGGATGTGTGGATGTCTGCACTACACGTGGCTGCATGATCTCTACATCTGTTTTGAAGTTTGGTTGTTTTCCAGACCATATGTGCATTTCTTTAGGGGGTTGACATCCCTCCCAGGATCCAGGCATTGTGAGCTGGTAACTGTAACTGGCTTGCTCTTTTTGACCTAGAGATTATACTTTGTCTTAGTTTGACTATTGTTCCTATAATATCTGGTTCGGTTTAATATTGACATCAGTTTCTATAAATTAGCAGTATGGCAAAGGAGCCAGGGACATTTAAACCCATAAATCATGATTTCTAGGTCTTTTAAAAGCTTTGTGGTTTAAATAGTACTTTACTATATGGTAGACATAAGGAGTACTTATAAAAATTCTGGCTATCACAAGGCTTTCATAGCTCAACTGAAACTACAAAATAACCTCAGATGAGTCACAAGGTGCTTTAGGACTCAGAAAATCCAGATCTGTCCTGGCTCTGCTAATGAGATCTTTTATAAATTGCATACTCTCCTTTCTATGTATTAAAAAAAGGAAAACAAATAGTGTATGGTTCTACTTAAATAAGGTATCTAAAGTAGTCAAATTTATATAAACAGAAAGTAGAATGGGGTCTAGGGGAGAAGGGGAAAAATGGGAGTTGTTTAAAGGATATGGTTTTAGTTATGCAAGATGAAAAAGTACTGGAGGTGTGTTGCACAACAATGTGAATATACTTAACACCACTGGACTATCCACTTTAAAATGGTTAAGATGATAAATTTTATGTTGTGTTTTTTACTAAAATTTTTTAAATTTTTAAAAAATTTCAAAAGGATAGTGTTACTGTTAATTGAGTGCTTAGTTTGTGCCATACATACATTATTTCCTTAAATATTCACAATTCCATGAAGGTAGTTGTTGTTACCCTGAGATTTATCCATGTTGTAGCTTACATGAGTGATTAATTACTTTTTAGTGTTTAGGAGTGTTCCATTGTATCAGTATATCAGTTTGTTTATTCATTTACTTGTAGATAGCAATTTGGATCATTTCTAATTTGGCTGTTATAAATAAGTTGCTATAAACATGCCCCCTGCCTTTTTTTGTTGTTTTTTGAGGCAGAGTCTCACTATGCTGCCTCGCTGGACTCAAACTCCTGAGCTCAAGTGACCCCCTGCCTCAGCTTTCTGAGTAGTTGGGATTCCAGGCACATGCCACTGTGTGCAGCTTGAATATTCTTATACAAGTTTTATATAGTCATACATTTTCATTTCTCTTGGATAAATGCTTAGGATTGTAATTGCTGGATTGTGAGGTTGTATATGTTTAATATTATGAGACTGCTGCATGGTTTACATTTTTATTAGCAATGTCTGAGAGGTCTAATAGTTCCACATGTTCACCAACATTCAATATTATCAGTCTTTTTTTAATTTTAGTCTTTTTCATGAGTCTACAGTAATCTCTCACTATGGTTTTAGTATTAATTTCCCTGATGATTTGACATTGAGCATTGTTTCATGTGCTGCTATCTTTTGTGAAGTGTCTATTCAAATATTTTGCCCATTTAAAAAATATTTGTCTTTTTGTTAAGGTGTAAGAGTGCTTTTTATATTCCAGATACTGTTCCTTTATCAGATGTATGTGTTCAGAGAAAATATTCACTCAGTTTGTGGCTGCCTTTTCATTTTTTTAATGGTGTACTCAAAAGTGTATAAGATTTAAATTTTGATGAAGTTTATACCTGTCAGTTTTTTCTGTTATAAATCATACCTTTTATATCCTAAGAAATTTTTGCCTATTCCAAGTGTATGGCGATTTTCTCCTGTGTTTTCCTCCAAAAGTTTTTTAGTGTTAGTTTTTATAGTTAGATATCTGATCTATTTTGAGTTAACTTTTCTAGATGGTTATGAGATAAGGGTAGAGGATAGAGATTTCTATTAATTCTCTTTTTTCCCCTTTTAGCTCTTTGAAGACTTAAGGTCTCAGGTCTTTTCTGGACATACATCTTCCCTCAGTTTGTCAGTTCGTTTTTTCCAATTCCCCCATGTACATGACTGCTTTTAATGTCTTCATTTCTCCAATACTTCTGCTTCTTTAGAGAGTCTTAGACAGGGGTCCTCAAACTTTTTAAACAGGGGGCCAGTTCACTGTCCCTTAGACTGTTGGAGGGCCGGACTATAGTTTAAAAAAAAAAACTATGAACAAATTCCTGTGTACATTGCACATATCTTATTTTGAAGTAAGAAAAACAAACGGGGAAAAACACCCGTATGTGGCCCGCAGGCCGTAGTTTGGGGACACCTGGTTAGATGTTTTACTGTTTTCCTCTGCCCATTATCTCCTGCCCATAGGCATCTGTAAGCCTGCAGTTGTCTGCAGCTTTTAAACACTACACCACTTTCCACTGCCTTCTACAGTTTTCAACCTGAGATCCAAAATCTGGCACCGTTCCCATCTGCACTCTGAGACAGGCAATGAAGAAACCAGTCCCTTGGGCAGCCCAGAGACACTCTTTTCCTTTTGTAATAAGGAAGGGAACCAGGAATTGGGCCACTTCTTTCCTACCATGCCACGCCAGGAAAAGGGTAGGACAAGTGCAAACAAGAACACCATGATATTTTCTACCATTTTGAGTGTGGTTTAATTGGGTGTTTTCTTAGTTGTTGCAGATCTTTGACTGATTTCCAGAGCTCTGGCAAAGCTATTTTAATCAGTCTGTAGTTGTTTACATAATGTTACCATGAACAAATGAGGTCCTGAAGCTTCCTAATCTGCCGTCTTGCTGACATCACTTTATCAAATGTTAAATATTTTAAAATACGTCTTCTGTATCTATTGAGATGATCATGTGATTTTTCTTCTTTACACTGTTAATGGTAGTAATGTGAATTGTATTCATTGATTTTAGGTGTTGAACCTATCTTTCATCACTGGGATAAGCCCCGTTTAGTCATATATTCTTATCCTTTTTATATATTGCTGCTATGCCATTAAGGACTTTTGTGTCTATGTTCATAGGGAATATTGATCTATAGTTTTTTTACAGAGTCTTAGTTCGTTTTGACATCAGGGTAATTCACTTAAAAAAAAAAAGGTCTCGCTCTATTACTCTGGCTAGAATGTTGTGATATCATCATAGCTCACTGCAACCTCAAACTCCTGGGCTCAAGCAATCCTCCTACCTCCGCCTCCAAGTAGCTGGGACTATATGCATGCACCACCATGCTCAGCTAATTTTTCTATTTTTTGTAGAGGATGGGGTCTCACTCTTGTTCAAGCTGCTCTGGAACTCCTGGCCTCAAGCAATCCTTCCACCTTGGCCTCCCAAAGTGCGAGGATTATAGGTGTGAGCCAATGTGTTCGGCCCACCCTTATATTCTAAGTTTATGTAGGAATAGTATTTTTTATTTCTTAAATGTTTGGTTGAAATTACTAGTGAAATTATCTGGTTCTGAAATTTTCTTGTGGAAAATTTTTAAATTATGGGTTCATTTTCTTTAAAAGGTAAATTCTATTCAGTTTCTCTATTTCTTCTTTAGTCAGTTTTAGTATTTTTTTGTCATTTAAAGAATTTGTTGGCTGGGCGCGGTGGCTCACGCCTGTAATCCTAGCTCTCTGGGAGGCCGAGGCGGGCGGATTGCTCGAGGTCGGGAGTTCGAAACCAGCCTGAGCAAGAGCGAGACCCCGTCTCTACTATAAATAGAAAGAAACGAATTGGCCAACTAATATATATAGAAAAAATTAGCCGGGCATGGTGGCTCATGCCTGTAGTCCCAGCTACTTGGGAGGCTGAGACAGAAGGATCGCTTGAGCCCAGGAGTTTGAGGTTGCTGTGAGCTAGGCTGACGCCACGGCACTCACTCTAGCCTAGGCAACAAAGCGAGACTCTGTCTCAAAAAAAAAAAAAAAAAAAAAAAAAGAATTTGTCTATTTTATCTTTGTCATCAAGTTTCTTGACATAACATTCCTTTATGATGCTTTTAATATCTAGAGGGTATGTAGTGATGTCCTCCCCTTTGTTTCTTTTTTCTTTTTCTTTTTTTTTTCTTTTGCACCTCCTTCCTGAGATGGACTCCCTTTCATTTCTGACATTGGAACTTGGTCTTGTTCCATTTTTCCTTCATGAACTGAGTGAGAATTTAAAAAATTTATTAAACTTTTTAAATAACCAGGTTTTGGCTTCATTGATTTTTGTCTGTTGTTTATGATTTCCTTGATTTCTGCTCTTATCTTTATTATATCCTTTCTTCTACTTACTTTGGTTTTAATTTGACTTTTCCCCCCTAGCTCTTAAACTGAAAGCTTAAATACTTGATCTGAGACCTTCTTCATTTATAGCATGAAACTTAAAGTTGTAAATTTCCTTCAATCACTGCTTTAGCTGTATCCCATTTTGGTATGTTGTGTTTTTATTTAAATTTAGTATAAAATATTTCCTAATTTTCCCTTGTGATTTCTTTTTTGACTCATTGGTTATTTAGAAATATGTTTTGGCATATTTGAGGATTTTCCAGATATCTTTTTTTTACTGATGTATAATTTAATTTTGTTGTATCTGATAGTGTATTTGTATTATTTTGGTCTTCTTAAATTCACTGGGAATTGTTTTATAGCCCTGAATTTGGTCTGTGTTTTGTCAAAGGGCCATATATTAAATGTAGCCCCAAAGGCTGAAGGAACTGAGAAACTAAAGAATGAGGCCGACAAATCCAGCTTGTCAGTAAAGGATGATTTATTACTCAAATTATGGATGGAAGTGTGGTCCTGGGTGGCCAAAGGACAGGTAGATCTCCAAGCTGCAAGCCCCCTGACCCAGGACTTATATTTATATGTTGGGGAAAAAGTATACGTGCTGTGGAAGGAATGTGCAGGTGAACTGAAAGAATGCTATGGCCGTCATAGAAACTTTTAAATAGGTGTTTCTACACATAGTATAATTCACCAACTAGATATCTTAGAGGCATTCCTGGATTTGGAATTAGGCAGATTAGCATCTAAAACAAAGTCACTCTTATCCCCATAGTTTGTTTCAGTGACTATTCCATGTAAACTTCAAAATAACATTGGGTGGAGTATTTTCTGTATGTCATTTGGGTCAAGGTGGTTGATTATTGTTGAAGACTGTGGAGAGTCTTAGTTTTTTTTCCTCTTTGCAAGCTAATAAGTTAAATTGCTGCTGTTTCATGCATGGGACTCCTGGGTCAGAGACAAAGGATTTATTACAGTACACCAAACAGAGTTTGATGTTTTAATCTGTTCTCCTTGTCACCCAAGTCCCACAGAGAAGATGTAGAGAGTCCTGGGTAAATACTGTGCACTCAGGGGTTTGAGTCACAGCTGAGAAACCTTCAGCTTGTAGTGCTCACATCTTTTATAATAGGCTGTGAACCAACTTCCCTGTACCCAAAGGGAGACATTTTATTATATCAGGCAGTAAGTAAACCTGTTCTTTTTTCTTTTTTTGCCATTTATTTCTTTCCTGATGATATTCATGTTTTTCTTTAAACACTTGTATACTCTACAATAGTTATTTAAGGTCTTTACTACTTTCATCATGTCTGTCATTTTCAGCCTGTTTCTTTCACTGATTTCTTTTTGTTTATTGGTCATACTTTACTGCTTCTGAGCATATCTGGTAACTTTTTATTAGGTGCCAGGTGTTGTGAACATTATACTGATGAATGTTTTGATTATGTTGTCTTCTTTTAGAGAGAGTATAGTTTTATCATGGCAGGCATTTATGTTTTGTAGATTAGGTCCATCTTTCCAGGCTTGTTTTTAAACTTTGTTGGGGCAGGTCCTTTCTCAAGGGTTAATTTTGCTTTACTAAGATGTGACTGTTTTAGAGTCTTTACAGATTACCTGAATGTGGAATTCCCATGTCGCCCAGTCTGTGTGAGCTCTAGGAATTGCTGATCACTACTGGCACATGTTGTTTGTGGAGTTTCACCCTATTTGTGCACAGATTATTATTCAGCCAAAGACTCATAGCCCCCACATTTAGGTTTTTCTCTGTCTAGTTTCCTTCTTTGCCTTCAAATTCCAGCTGTCTTTGTCTTACCAACCTCCATTCTCAGTTTCCTTAACCCAGTGGGACTTCTGTGCTCTGCTCGCCATGGTTCTCCCTGCTCCCTGGTTCAGAAGGTGTATCCAGGCAGCAAGTCCATCAGAGGACTCTCCTCATTGGTCTTTCTACTTTCTACTTTGTGGTGCTGCCTGTTGACAAGTATCTGAAAGCATTTTTTTCTAGTTTTCTAGTTTCTCTAGTAGCAGGATGACAAATGTAGCTTGCTAGGGGTGCTCTAAAATCCTTTGAACAAATTGGTAAGGCTTCAACAAATATTCAAGTCAGTTTTAGTAATTAACGTGTGTATTAATATGCTACTTGACCTAAGTAAAAGTATTATTTCAGGTTACAGAGTTCTATTTTAACCTGTCCTATTAGTATATAGATAGTAAGAGTTTATGGTATATATGTGAAATGTTTTAAGAGTCTTCATGCTGTAATAATTGCCATTTGTTAAGATTGTTAAGTTAAAAAATTTTGTTGGGCACCTAGATCTAAAATGAGTTGTACCAATTGCAGACTTAGTTTTGGAATGGTTATCTGCAGGCACTCTACAACACAATTAACTGCTGGGTTCAAATCCCAGTGTGCTTATTTATTACCTTGGGCAAGTCACATAACTTTTCAGAATTATAGTTTTTCATGTGCAACAGGAAAATAATTTTAGCACTTCATGGGATTGTTAGGAAGAATAAAAGATTTTATATATGGGTGTGTGTGTGTAAAGCTTTTAGAGCAGTTGTTAACATTAAGTAATCGGTAAGTGTTAATTATTATTGTCATTTTTGTGATTGACATTGTCAGGGAACTGAGTTTCTGATTAGATTAAGGTTTAGACCTCTAAGTCTCAAAAAAATTTTTTGCCATTTTAATTGTAACAGCCCTTTTTTAGCCAAATGTATCATTTTGTGATTTAAAGAATAATAAATAATACATGTCTACCTTCCAGTGTTAGGAATAGAATATTATTTATATGTTCGGTGTCATCCATATAACTTCCACCTCCCCATATATCCTATTTTCTCTGCTGACTTTTCTGTTTATTGTTGCCTTGCTAAAAATAATTGTACTACATATTGATTTAGTCATAAGTAATATGTAATTTAATTTTTCATATTTTTAAAATTTCTTGTAGATATAATGACATGTATTCTTCCACTACCTACTTATTTTGCTCATTGTTTTGAGATTAATTTTTTTGAGATTCATCCATGTTGGTGCATATAGCTGTAGTGCATTCATTGTCTCTACTATAAAACATGTTTCTTATTTTCAGTTTTTTGCTGTTACAAATACTATAGCTCTGAATATTTCTGTACTTATTTCCTGGTGTACACATGCAAGAGTTTCTCTGGGTATATGTCTAGAAACAGACATTTCAGGTTGTAATCTTCAGCTGGCTGCTAGCTGGAGCAGGCCGGAGTGGAGGTAGGTTGTTGCAATAGACCAGGCAAGGGGTTATTAGAGTTGAACCAGAATGATTACCAGGTGATAAAGGGAAGCAGATGAATTAGAGGTTTTGTTTGGAAATATAATAATTAATAGGTGCTGAGGGTATATTTTATAAAGGGGAGAAGTTTGAGGAAAAGGGAACATCAGGGCTAACTCCCATGATTTTAAATCAAGATGCCATTTACTGAAATGAGAACTGCTCCTAACAGACATGATTTATTCTGTTTTAATTTATACATGGGCTTTTTTTTTTTTTTTTAAGAAAAGACTATTTTTTAGAGCAGTTTTGGGTTCACAGCAAAATTGAATGGAAGGTACAGAGGTTTCTCATATCCCCCTTGCCCCCACCACAAGCCTTCTTCATTATCAACATCCCAACCAGAGTGGTACAGTTGTTACAATTGATGAACCTGCATTGACACATCATTGTCACTCAGAGTCCATAGTTTGCATTAGGGTTCACTCTTGGTGTTACACATTCTATAGGTTTGGACAAACGTATGATGACATGTATCCACCATTATAGTATCATACAGAGTAGTCTCACCGCCCTAAAATTCCTTTGTGCTCTGCCTCTTCATTCCTCCTTCCTCCTTAATCCCTGGAAACCACTGATCTTTTTACTGTCTCAACAGTTTTGCCTTTCCCAGAATGTCATAGTTGGAAACTTAATAATGTGCATTGATCAAGCCATGTCTTCATGTCCTCATGGCTTGATAGCTCATTAATGCAAATAATATTCCATTATCTAGATATAGCACAGTTTATCCATTTACCTGTGGAAGGTCATCTTGATTGCTTCCAGGTTTGGGGAATTATGAATAAAGCTACCGTATAAACATCTGTTTACAGATGTTTGTATGTATTTAAGCTTTCAACTTATTTGGGTAAATATTAAGGAGTATAATAGATGGATCACATGGTAAGAATATGTTTAGTTTTGTAAGAAAATGCCAAAATGTCTTCCAAAATGGTTGTACTATTTTGCATTCCTACAACCAGTGAACGAGGGATCCTGTTACTCAACATCTTTGCCAGAATTAGGTGTTGTCAATGTTCTGGATTTTGGTTATTCTAATAGATACGTAGTGGTATCTCATTGTTTTAATTTGCATTTCTCTGATGACATATGGTATGGACATCTTTTCATATGCTTATTTTTTATTTTTGTATTTTTTGTGCAGTGTGTGTTAAGATTTGGTCCATTTTCAATTGGATTATTTGTTTTCTTGTTGAGTTTTAAGAGTTTCTAAAAATATATTAATATTTTGGGTAACAGTCCTTTATCTCATATATCTTTTGCAAGTCTATTGCTTTTGTTCTTATTCTCTTTATAGTGTTTTTTGCAGACCATATATTTTTTTTAATTTTAATGAAGTCCAGCTACCAATTCTTTCTTTCATGGATTGTACCTTTGGTGTTGCATCTAAAAAGTCATCACCGAACCCAAGGTCATCTAGATTTTCTGTGTTATCTTCTAAGAGTTTTATAGTTTTGCATTTTACATTTAAGTCCGTTATCCATTTCAAATTAATTTTTGTGAAGGATGTAAGGTCTATGTCTAGATTCTTTTCTTTTTTGCATGTGAATACATGAGCTTTTTATAGCTTTAATATCTCATTTCTAATATCAGTGGGCTTGCTTGTAGAATGCCCTATTCTCTTTCCAATACAC
The DNA here is from genome assembly GCF_040939455.1 of Microcebus murinus. Lineage (NCBI taxonomy): Eukaryota > Metazoa > Chordata > Mammalia > Primates > Cheirogaleidae > Microcebus > Microcebus murinus. The sequence continues at coordinate 12,248,605 of NC_134115.1, read as the reverse complement.
TGCTTTAGATCTCCTCTTAGAGAAGAACTAAATGGTTTGTAATTATATGTAATGGCAGTGAACAAGGACCCAAGAGGCTCCCTTATGAAAATCCTGAGATTTGGACTATGTTTCTTGTTTGTGTCCAGTTCTGAGCTGTGTTGGTGGAGGTTGCTACTTAGCTAAGTTTCAGATAGCTATGTTTTGACCTTATTAAGGTCATTTGTCCATAATTTAAATGCAGTGACATTTGGAGGTAATAGATCATAATTTATGTGCCAAAAACAGTGGAAAATAGGGAAATGTTAAGTGATATCAAGTCTGAAGGTCTGGATTTGAATCTTGGCTCTGCCGCTGATAAACTGTATATTAGTTTCCCATTGCCTCTGTCATTAATAGCACAAATCTAGTGGCATAAATAATACAACATTTTTATCTTGTGGTTCTGATAGTCTGAAGTCCGAAGTGGGTCTACTGAGCTCAAATCAGCTGCCGGCAGGGCTGCTTTCCTTTTGGAGTCTCTAGTCAAGAATCCATTTCCTTGCCTTTTCCAGTCTCTACAGACCACCCAATGTTCCTTGGCTTATGGCCCCTTCCTCCATCTTCAAAGCGGGAAAGTTCTTCTCTGCTTCTCCCTTCTGTGCCTCCCTCTTCCACTTTTAAGGACGCCTGTGATTACATTGAGCCACCTGGGGAATTCAGGATAATCTCCCTATTTTAAAGATTAGCTACTTTAATTCCATCTGCAGCTTTAATTCTCCTTTGCCATGTAAACTAACATATTCACGAATTCCAGAGATTAGGACAAGTGGATATCTTTAGGGGGCATTATTTGCCTACTGCATGGTGCTCATAGGCTAGTCACTGGGCAACGTACACAGCTTTCTTATCTGTAAAACTAATAATAATAATTCCACCATCTACTTCCAGATTTAAGTAAGCATTGCTTTTGGAAGACTTTTAACAATATAAGCATTTTACAAATGTTGCAGATGTTATTTTTGTTACAATTTATAGTATATAAATCCAGTAAATACCACAGGAAGACACTTACAGGTTCTTAATTCCCTTCAGTCTTTTATCTATATGTCCATAGATCAGGCATTTTAAAATGCAAGAGATTTGCATTTTAGTGTATTCTGTATAATGTGTATAAATGAGATATTTAAAGTGTGTATTAAACAGATCCTGATCTGCATTTCATTTTTCAAGATAACTAGGCTGGGCACAGTAAACTTATGGGCCCCCAAACCTATGGCTCTAGTGAAAAATCCTTGAACTTTAAATTATGTCAGATTTATTCACGATGCTTTTTAGAAGAAAAAAAAGGTAAATAAATTTAAAATATTAAAAGATATAAAAAATAAAAAAATAAATTGTCAGATTTATATTAATAAAAAGAAAATAGCCTTCATATAAGATGACATTGATATAATGGGGATATGTATAGGTGACTCTTCTCTTAAAAGGCTTATGGATTACCAGAAGTTGTTCACAGAATTTTGTACTTTCCTATCTCTTACCCTCTTCCTTGAATAGTTTATTAGAAGATGGAGATTAACAGCTAGACTGAAATATTGCACTCACAGCCATTTGTGTCATGCTCATAAATGTAGTCTAATATGTATTAGTAAAATTTAAAAATAAACATCAAAAAAGGAATTCTCAACCTGTAGCCTCTAACTTGAATGTCTAACTTTGTAACCTTAAATATATATAATTTGTTTTCCCTTTCATTGGAATGAAGTAACATTTGTTAAATTAAATTAAGACTCTAAATATAAACTGCTTTATGGTTGTAAGGTCAATTCATGGCTCAAACAGCTTTGTGGTGTTTCTTGTCTTTGCAGCATTTTGCCACAGGTGAAGTATATGAGGTAGTGGGGGTGGTGGTAGATAGGTTGTAGCTGTGAAAGAGAAAGGCACCTGGGATTCGTCCTAGCTCTGCCTCGCTGGCCACCCATGCCACCCAGGGGCTGGTCTGTGGCTCCACACAGGGACTTGGAAAAAATTGGGGCAGGACGACCAGGAACCACAAGTGAACCGCCGCCACTGGGTAGTAGAGCCACTTTCAAGTAGAGGAAGCAAGAGTCCAGGAGAGTAATGGGGAATGTTTCATCTCCTGGAGTCCAGCACAGTTCAAAGTTGGTTTTTTGAGTCTCGGCCTTGTGATTTCAGGGATTTATGGCTTTTGAGGGGTACAGTGGGAAAGAAGGGTCCTCATTCCTTGCTTAGCCTATGCAAATAATCTTCAAGGAGACTTTGATCACTGGGAATAGGGATATGAAACTGTCATCTGTCCTCCAGATGAAAGGCTATTCTAGACAGAGTGTTACAGAGATGGGGGTCATGATTTTTTTGTTATTTTGACTTTATCCTTCAAGAAAGGATCTCTTAAAAAATTCTTATGGCTATTTTGTTTTCTCGTTTTGAGTTTCTTTCCTTTTTAGTGACAGAAGCCATGGCCAGCAGTTCATGTGAGCATACTCACTTGCCCCTTCCAAGGCAGAGGCCCCAGTGTTGGGCAGTTGAGGTTGAGGTTTGGGGGTCTTCCTTACTCCTCTTTGGACCAGACCTGCCTGCCAATTTCTGGTCAAGCTGACTTGCCTTAAACAAACAAACAAACAAAAAAGCTTGGTATTTCCTTGGCTTCTGCAGAGAAGACATGCTATGCTGGTGGGACAGGGAGGAGGCAAGATTTAGTTGTGCTCCCATTCATTAGTTCACACCCTTTTCTGAATACCTGTCCTGACTTACATTTACACACCAACTGAGACAATGCTCCTGGAAAAGCATGTCTTTAAAGCCACATTACTGTTGTTGTGAACAAAACTAGACAGACTGGAAAGCAAATTTTTGTTAGAAAACAAATTTTGGGGATAAACAGACCTGCAGAATTTTATAACTGCTTTGTTCCTTGGTATTCTCCTGTGTGTTTAATCACTGGGCAGATGTAAGGGTGAATTTTATTGTTCCTTTGGTACATGTTTAACCAGCATCTTAGCTATTTATTAAGAAGTTTAACTTGGACTGTATATCTTCTTTAAGAGACAGAAAGGGAATTTGGAGTGGCATATCTGTTTTCATTGCAGCATTACAGTAAGTTAAACCATTTTTATGAAAGTTGAAAGTGTAATGTTAAAAGTATCCAGTTTTCTAGCCATTTGTGCACATTAAAAATAACTTGCTATTCATGTTCAGTGGCTTTCTTGTTAGACAATGTAGGGGACTTGCCACAACACATGCAACAAATTATAAAAAGACTGCAAATTTAATAATTACAACATGGCGCAGGCCGCACTGGCAGATACTGGAATACAACGCACTCTCTAATCATCGTGCTTCCCATAGTGTGGGTGGTCACGGTCCGCAGACGTTTCAGGCAGTCCAGTCCCCTAGTGAGAGCACAAGTAAACAGCATTCCACAGGCTTTTCAGGATTTTTATTTTTCAAAAGTATAGCATTTCTTTTAGGCTGCTTTTCCTCTTTTTCTCCTTCTTTTTCAGCCTCCTTCTTTAAGTTTTTGTTGTTTAGACTGTTTGCTTTTGTCAGGCAAAACCTTTTTGCATATGCTTTTATTTGTCCAGCTTTTTTTGGCAGCAAAATGGTTTTAACTAGTTTCTAACACTTCTAAAGTCTGTTGCAGCACAAAAGCTGAAAATGACTGGTAGGATATCGTGATCATTAGATGTTAGTAACTTCTCATTGTAAGTCCTGACAAATCGAATTCTTAATCAATTTATTTCCTTATTTCATTTTTTAAAAAATTTAACTTTTGCCCCTTGTTTCCTTTAATGTTTGATTGAATGAAAATTTGAGTCATATGCAAAGTTTTTCTTCCTCATTCAAAAGTGTGGCCCTTGCTAGCCTATTCTGTTCTTCAGTCATCTATGTCCCCCTTTTAAAAGCTTTATTGTCTTAGTCCTCAGTGAATGAATATTGATAAAAGAAGCAAGTGATGGAACTGTGAAGTCACTAGTTTTTGTCCACTCATGAGAATGACATAGTTTATTAAAGTTCTTGGTCAATTTCTCTAGGGAAGAGTTATTTTAGGTAATAAATGTGTACAAATGGAAATGTATCTATCCGAAGCTTTAACATTTTCTCCCTGAAAAACTTGGAAAAAAACCAGAGATATTAATAAAGAGCAGTTAATATTAGAAATGTGCACCTTTCCCTCCTCCCTATCCCTGTGAATTTCCTTAGGGGATGCTATCTTATTGTTTAAAATTATAGACAGCCTTTCGTAGTCTTTATGTATAAAATTAGACAGACTATTCCTAGTTGTCAATTTTTTTTTAACAAAACATGACATTTTAGTTAATATTTTTTATATGAGCACACAACTGAGCAATATAAAGGAACTGTGTAAAAAATAGTTTGCCAATTTGTATATCATAAGATATAGTCCCTAATAAAGTCATAGTATACTGTACTTTTTTTACATAAGCTGATTAAAAATGCCAAAAATTATAATTTATAATGATAGCATCAAAACCAGCTTAAAGAGAAAGCAGTATGATTATATGTTTTAGAAGGAATAACTCCCTTTTAAAATCATACCTGTCTAAAATCCAGCACTATACCTAGATTTTTGGAGAGTTTTGTTGTTATTCATGTAAGCGTTTAAAAAATGCTTCAGTCATTTTCATTTGTGATAAAGCTAATCTAATTCTCTATTCTGATGCTTCTTGCCAAGCTTTAGATCACAACGGCTTAATTTAAGAAAAAAATTGCTTGCTAATCCCCTTTGGTATTTTGAAGCTATTTTGGGCACCCTTTGTTCTATGGTGCGTTCCAGTCTGTTTATGGGGAGCCATCAGTTGTTTGATGTGGGACCCTCTGGCAGAGAGGATTGGATCTCCAGAGTCTGGGTGCAACTGGGACAAGTTAAGGATACTGAATTTAACTTTCTTTTAGAATTGTCTTTCATCTATAAATTGAAGGATTACATTTAATTTTAAATGGAGTAAGACTGAGGCAGGTTGGGTTTGGTTTTAAAAATCACCATTTGGAGTTTGGTAACCATATCAAAAGCAAGAATGTTAGTGTTTTTAATTTTCCTATTACTGGCTAGTGTATACTTAGAACTGAGCATTTAGTCTCCCTTTCCCTGAGCTTCCTGATAGGTCTCAGACTTGCCTTAAGACACCAGGGTCAACCCTCCCTCACAGAAAATGTGTCTCGAAGTCCTTAATGCCTCATTTCACACTCATGCCATGGTCCCAACAGCATGGGCTGCCTGAGGCCCATTGGAAGTTCAGCAGGTGTCTATTCACAGATGTGCTTTCCGAACTTTTCTATAGTTACCAGTATCTAATTGAGCTGATAATGTCCTCATGATGGAGCACATTGGGTTTACATAGACGTAGCTCCTTGATCTCCTTTCATAAAAAGATGCCTAGCCATGCACAGGAGACGTTTAGTAGTAGAAGACTAGAAGACTGAATGTTCTCTGTGTTATTTTTTTTGTGGTTGCTTGAATAAAATTAAAGTGTGAATATTTTATGTGAATTCAGACTACTGTTCTTGAAATTAATTTTCTCCTGGCCTTTTGTCTATAAAGAACACATTAGTGTATGCTAACCATATTTTATAATTAACCATGATGCTTCTGTGTTTCTGGTAGTATTTATAGTCTTGTATCCCTCTCACTTCATCATTGTGTTTGTATCGCAGCACTCAAAATGTGGTCCTAGGACTCTGGAGTCTTCAAGACCCTTTCAGGATGTCTGCAAGGTCTTCCCTTTTCCAGTTATGTATCTTTATGATGCTGGATTTTCTTCATAAGTTGTACCAGAGCAACATATCACAACAGGTTGCTGCAATAGATGTGCAAACACAGCTGTCTTCTCTTAAGCCAGATGTTAAAGAAATTTGTAAAAAAATGTAAAATAGTGCCACCCCATTCAAAAAAATTTTTGTGTCTTTGGAAGATAAAGATTTTTTTTTCACAAATTATATTTCTGTTAACATATAAAGAGTTGATTATTATATCTAATGAATTAGTAGATAAGTGTTATAAAATTTTTCCAAGGCTTAATTACCAATACGGTAAATATTATTAGATAAAGACCATGTAAATAAAAGCTCTTTGGGTTCCTGAGATCAGAAAACTTAAGAACTGCTGTTACATGTATTGGCTTATTGGCTTATTACTTTGGTTCTCAAATCAGACTTCCATTTGGCTTCTCTGAGAGTTTTATTGAAGTGGGCCTATGAAATGTAGAGTGAAATAACCCCACAATTATGAGGTTTAAATGAACTGTCTCCTTAACATGTTCAGAACAGTTTCATGATATAGCTTTTTATAAATGAAGTAGCAAGCAAAACTGCCAATGCCCTCTTGTATATTTAATAAGGAGCCATGGGTTTTATAGTTATGACTCCTTTTACTTATTCAGCTGATATTTCAACATAGTTGAAGTTGTAGTTCAACATAGTGTGGACCCATCTACATTGTAATACATGGCTTTTAACAAACATTGTAGATCGCCATTTTTCATATGCCAATCATGGAATCCATGGCTATTTTAATAAGGATATAACACAGTTTTTACATGTACTTGGGATGTTTCTAACTATGTTTGCCTCAGTTACCTAATATTTTTTATTTTTTAATTGATTTCTAGTTTGGGGATGAAGAAGAAGAATGCAACTGACAAAATAACCATTATTTTTGCCTTTATTCTTGCTTTAAATTTTTATTTTTAGTTTATCTTTGTAACTTATCCTTTAGAATGTGATTATTTCTGACTTGGAAGGACCTAACTGCTCCATGGAATAAACTTCTGTAATAAGGAGATCCCATAAGATCTGATGCAGAGAGTATTCACTGGCAATTTATGACAAATTTGATTCACCGATTGGTGTAGGAAGTTTTGTCACTTCTAATCTGTGCTAAAAAGCTGGCTCTATCTAGAGCTGGCCCTCTGTCCTGTTACACCCTGTTCTCTCTGCTTGGACATCTCTGCCCCCCCTGGGGTGGTTTCCCCTTTTCTTCACAGCCAGTGGCACCCCTGGAGTTTTCCATTGACTCTCTAGTCACATGGATGGGGAGGAAGTTTTCCTCCTCCTATCAGCTTAATACAGCAGTTTTATATATTTGACATTGTAGGTGATTTGCATGATAATGAGCTTATTATGCAGGTTGTTGAGTTCTGCCAAATGCCTAATTGATTTTTTCAGTTTTCTTCCAAGATTATAGTAGTCAAGAACCATCTGCCTTCTGTATTACATGGGTACAGCTGCAAATGCTTCTTTAAGTAAGCAAAATATAGATGTGTATCTTCTTATAGAAAGTAATATAACATCACTAATCTGAGGTTTGGCATATAATAAGGGAGTTGGTTTCTGGAAACCTTTTAAAACTTGGAAACCTTTAAACCTGCTATTACCTATCATTTAAAAATGGATCTACAGCTATCTAAGTAGGTGGCCCTCTGTGTCTTGGCTGGTCTGAGAGTGTGGTATTTGTTTCTTACGCATAAAGGAACAAATTTAAATTGCTGGGTAGTAAACCAACAGATTTCAATGTGGATTAGTTAAGAACTATTGTAGTTCTTGTTGTGTGATAGCAGAAATGTTGTTTTTTCCACATTTAGTTTATGCAGAATCTGTCTCCTTTTCTTCATCTTTTTCTTTTTTCACTGAAAACAGAAATAGCAATTTTCTTAGTGGACTGCTTTAAAGAAAATGCAGAGGGAAAGAGAGGACCAGACTTGACTTGTGATTACTTTTCATGAGTGTGGGTAAGTATGGGCTCTGAGACTTGCCAGGTCTTCAATTCTTTGGCTTGTTTTTTTTCTTAACATTTCCAAAGGTTTTGTTAGTGACTTTCAAATGGAACTTCAAGCCTTGGAACAGTTCCATTAAAAAGTTGTGTGGTCTTCGCCACAGTAGCAGCATGGTTTATTTTTCCTGTACTAGTTTCACAGAGGATAACTGAGTTGGAAATGATGAGAGTGATTAGCAGTGCAAGGGAGTATGTGTGTGTTATGTGTAGGCATTTTCCTTCTTGATTTGCATAAGAATTTTTTTTATCAGAATTAACATGTACTTAAAATGTTCCTTAAAAAGGAAGCAAATCAAATTATTCTAAAATGCTTTATCCTACATTGTTGAAAATGTAAAAATGTTCTCTTTTGATAATTATATTTTTATATTGCATAGTACCAGCCCACATTTTTTTTTTCTTTTTGAGACAGAGTCTCACTTTGTTGCCCAGGCTAGAGTGAGTGCCATGGTATCAGCCTAGCTGACAGCAACCTCAAACTCCTGGGCTCAACCAATCCTTCTGCCTCAGCCTCCCAAGTAGCTGGGACTACAGGCATGAGCCTCCATGCCCGGCTAATTTTTTTTCTATATATATTAGTTGGCCAATTAATTTATTTCTATTTATAGTAGAGACTGGGTCTCGCTCTTGCTCAGGCTGGTTTCGAACTCCTGATCTCGATCAATCCGCCTTCCTCAGCCTTCCAGAGTGCTAGGATTACAGGCGTGAGCCGCTGGGCCCGGCCGCCAGCCCACATTTATAAAAGGCAATTCATTGTGTGGATTTGCTTTCTTATTGGGAGATGTGCTACAGTTAATAGCTCAGCATAATCTTAGTTGACTTGTTCTGCACAGTATATTTTGTTTGTCTGAATTTAAAAGAATACTTGGCTATTTGTAATTGAGATAGGTTTATTCCTGGTTCAAATAAATATATTGAAGTTAAAACAAGTGCCTTTTATTCCTTAGGTGGTTATATTTTTAAGAAAAAATTTGATGTTATTTATATATCATCTGCTTGTTATTTGTGCAAGTTACCTAAAGAATAGTGAATTTCTAATGTAGATAACAGTTACATTAGTACATTAAGATTGTTTTGTAGATTTCAAGACAAATCCATATATTATCTCATTTCATTCTCTCAACAACCTCATGATACCCTAGGGCAGGTATAATTATGTCCATGGTATGTAATAGATGAGATGAGAAATGTAAGGAATTTGCCTGAAAATCCGCTATTGGGTAAGTGAAGGCATCGGGTCAAGTGCTCATATTCCTTACTCCACTGTATACCCTGCCGCTCTTCTTTGATAGTGGCACAGCCACTCTGGCTTCCAGTTAGACCTCTTTTGTATTTTACACAGTGACATGGAGATGGACAACAACTGCAACATTGTTTATAATGCATGTTTATTGATTGTTTACAAAGTGTCACACGTATTGAGACAAGCCTTATCTCATTTAATCCCCTGAACAGCTCTCTGAGTTAGGAACTATTACTGTAACCCCTTTTTGTAGATGAGGATAGTAAGGTACAGAGAGGGGTTAATTAGCTTTCCTAAGGCAACATAGCCAGTAAGTGGTGACACCAATATGAACCCCAGCGGTCTGACTCTGAGATCTAGGGTTCCTAACTGCTACAGTGCATATCTCAGTCACTACTCAGGTTCATATGCCTGATTTTCAAATACCAAATATTCACAAGCATTTTTAATAACATGTATTACATTTGTCTGTAATCTTGAAGATTTGACCATAAAAACTTAGAAATGAGAGGCTTATCCTCCTAAATTTATAACAAAAGAAAGAAGAAAAAACTTTAAACATAAAATACATATTATTATTATTGGTAGCTATAATACATGGAGTAGATAGATGCTAACTCTAGTATAAATAATTGTAAAAATAAGTGTATATTAAGGAAGAAAGGGTTCATATAAACTATGGAAATGTTTTACCTAATAAATATCCTCTCTTGTATAGAGGGTTCTCAGAGTGTAAAACCTTGAGAGGGAAATGAAGTATGGAAAGGTTGCATCTAAGCAACAGAGCCATTGTACTCAGGTGAACGTGCACCTTTTGAAACTCTGGAAAGAGGTCATTACTGTAAAACTCATCCTTGGAGTGAAAACTAGGGACCTCCATGGTGGCTTTTTTCTCTGTTCTTTCACTCCTTCGTTCAGCAAGTGGCTGTGTGTCCCTGTGTGTGCCAGGCACACAGTGGTGCTCCGAGTGTCCATCAGGCAGACAGGCATCAGTCAAAGCTTCCTCAGACCAAGGCGATGGTGCCCTGGGAGAAGGATGGCTGGTAAGGTCATGGCAAATGGATGTGAGATAGTCTTGGCTGGAGCTGACACCTGCAGAGGAATCGAGTTCAGTAGGTGAGGAGAAGTGAGAAGGGGATACAGAAAGTGGCAGTGTGCAGTGGAGGGGCTTGGTGAGTATGAGGAGGCAGAGGAAGGGGGAAGGGCTGTGGGTGCAGGGTGGGGCTGCAGAGGCTGACCCTGGGTGTTTGTCTGCATCTAAGCAGCAGGGGGCTGTAGAAGGGATTCTTGCTGGTAGGGGAGGGTGCTGAGCTTTGAAAGTGTGGCTGAGTGCAATATGCAGAACATATTGTTTTTAGGACATGGTAAATGGCAAAGTCTCAACCCTTTCGGATTCAAACCCAGGTTTTCAGAATAGATATTTTATAACACCCTCTTGGCTATCCTGAAGTGAAATTCAAAGATATTTATTCTTTTAAACAAATCAAAATATATTGCTTTTACTACAATATGAAGAAAAAATAAAAGGAAAATAATTTTAATTAACCTACATTTTAAATGGAAGTGCTTGGGCTTTATGAGGCTAGAAGACATAATAAACAAATGGGTGTGTCTATACACAGGCTAAGAATGAGGCCGCCACAAATTCAGGAGGGTGACATGGCAGGGAGGTAAGTGCAGCAAGCAGCCTCCCTTCCAGGAGGTGATTTTCCAAAATAACAGACAGCTCTTGATAAAACTATGACTAACGTATAGTAAAATCTCCCCCAGTAGACATGGTAGTTACATTTCTGTAGAAGTCAGAGGATGTCAAAACATGCCAAAAATACTTTGTATTTCTGTATAAAAGAGCTTTGAATTCTAAGTGCAGGTTTTACCTATATGAAGGTATGGTGGGACATCTGAAAATGGTATCACAGTTTGTCATTGTAAGGTATATTTCTAGTTTTCCTTAAGCACTACTAAATGTCAGTACAGCCACAGTTGTTTTTTGTTTTTTTTTTTTTTAAGTGAGTTTTGTATCAGCTTCATCAAGAACCGCTGTTCTTTCTATAGCCTTTTTCTGCCTAAGTCCCAAGCTGGTGGCAGTCAAGAGTTGTAGCATTTCAGAAATTCCATCTCCACTAAGCTGCTGCTGGGTTATGAAGTGTGTTTCACCCCTGTAAATGCTGGCTCTGGTGCCCTTTACACTTCTAGGCTATTGCCTTTGGCATGGGTCCCTGTGCCCATTGTGTGTCTGAGTCTCAAACCTCTGATTATATTCTTGACTGTACACCATCTCCCCTGACAAGATCAGCCCCCTCCTCTAGGGACTCCTGGAATTCAGTCACAGTTGCCAACTTGACTACAGTTTTTGAGGTGTGTGGGAATCTATGCTATGTTATTCCACCCACCAAGATGGGCTCTTTGGATGGCTCCCACAGCTCAGAACATGCCCAGTTTTGATGTATTATTCCTTAGCCTCCTGCCTCGTAACTCCTTTAGGTTGACTCTGGGCTCAGCATCTTAGCAGCAGCAGCAGCAGCAAGTTCTTTTGGCCCTGGCACCACTGGCTTTCTTCACAAGTGAGCCTAGCACTTTAGCTACCAACAAGCCACAATTCCTACAGAGATTGTGAGGGCTGTATGCAAAAATAAGCATGATTCCAAGGCTGTGCTATTAGCACTGTGTCTGACAGAGAAAGCTTTCAGTAAATATGAACTGGTTCCCATGCATTTCCCTTCTCTTTTTACTATATTGGAATTTTTTTAACTTGAGGACCTTGGGCTCTTATGTTCATGGATGACTTCAGAGCACCAGAAAACTCCATGAAATTGTGTGAAAATATCGTAGGTACGTATAGTTTTCCTGGAAGAGGGTTCAAACTTTTATCAGATACTCAGAATATGTCATGAGTGACTTCTAGCAATCGCACACTCAAAAAGTCAGATGAATCCTTCTAAAGATGAGACAATCTGGACAAAATGTTAAAAACATGCTTGAAGGTGTGCAAAAGCTCATAATAAATACATTCCAGGTATGATCCAGGGAAGGGTAGAGGCTAAGGGAGGTGAGCCTATTATTTGGGGCCGAGGATGTTTACCAGGTCCAAAGGAGGTGATTAAACAGCAAGGTGCTTTTGACAGCATTGCAGGGCTAGGAGGATAGAAATTAAAGTCCGTGGCCTGCCAAGTGACCATGTCCTGGTGAACCTTTTACTTCAGGTTGGGACCTTGAGGGGTTGCACCTTAAAAGTGTGACTTGAAGTAGACAGGCCCTGTCAGGGTATACAGCTTAGCTTCAGATCATCTCAGTCACTAAAATTGAATTAAGGCAATCTGGATTGCTAGTGCTTTGGTTCTGGCAGAAGCTTCTTTAATATCTTGGTGCCTCAAGTTAGTTCTGCCAACAGTTTAACAAGTACAGTGTCTGGTACAAATAAAAATAACTAGGCACATAAAGAGTTTGGGACGACAAATTGGATCAGTAGAAACAATAGACAATAAAACAGACACATAGGGGCTCCAGATATTATTAGTGTTATAAGACTCAGACCTTAAAATAGCTATTCTAAATCAGTCAGTGTAATCGATCATATTAAAGGAGAAAAATCATGTGATTATGTCAATTGATGCAGAAAAACATTTAATGAAATCCAGTACCTGTTCAAATCCCTTAAGAGTAGTGGGGAAATTACCTCAACTTGTTAAAGGGCTTCTATCAGACACCTACAGCTAACATCATACTTAACGGTGAAAGATTGAATACTTTCCCCCTAAGATTAGAAATAAGGCAAGGACATTTATTCTCATAGCACTGCAAATTCTAGACACCATTATAAGGCCAGAAAAAGAAATGAAAGGCCTACATATTAGAAAAGAAATAAAACTATGCCTGTTTGCAAATGATATAATTGTGTACATAGAAAAATCCCAAAGAAGCTACCAAAACAAACAAAACTACTCTTAGACTAATAAGTCAGGTCATCAGAGCTGCAGAACACAAGACCAAGATGCAGAAAATCAAGTACATTTCCATACTAACAATAAACATTTGAAAACCGAAATTAAAAATGCCATATCCGTTATAGTCACTCCAAAGAAAATGAAATATTTAGATATAAACATAACAAAAGATGATCTATATACTGAAAGTTATAAGATTCTGATGAAATAAATTTTAAAAGACCTAAATAAATGGAGAAGCACATAGTGTTCATGCATGGAAAGATCCAACATAGTAAAGATATCAGTTCTCCTCAAATCGATCGATAAGTTTAAAGCATTTCCCATCAAAATCCCAGCAAGGTTTTTTTTGTAGACTTATACAAACTTATTCTAAAAGTTATATGGAATGGCACAAGTCCTAGAATAGCTATGACAGTCTTGACAAAGGAGAATAAAGTGGGAGGGATCTATTTAATATAAGGCTTTTTATATTAGCTACAATAATCAGATCATGTGATATTGGCAGAGGCATGGCCACACAGATCAATGGAACTGAAAGGAAAACCCAGAAATAGACTCAAACAAATACACTCAACTAGTTTTTTGACAAAGGTACAGAAGCAATTCAATGGAGAAACTTCAGCAAATGGTGCTGGTTCAATAAGACATCAACCTAAACCTCACAACTTATACAAAAATTCAAAATAGTTCAGGGACTTAAATGTAAAAAGTAAAACTATAAAGCTTTTAGAAAAAACAATCTTTAGGATCTAGAGATAGGCATGGAGTTTTTAGACTTGATATCCAAACATGTAAAAAGGAAAAATTGACCTCATCAAAACTAAAAACTTGTGTTCTATGAAAGCCCAGCTGAAGAGCAAAGGCAGACTGGGAGAAAATATTTGCAAACCAAATATCTGACAAAGGACTAGTATCCAGACTATGTAAAGTCTCGAAAATCAATGATAAAGAAAAATCCAATTAGAAACTAGGCAAACAGACATTTCACCAAAAAGGTGAAGTAAACACATGAGCCAAAATAGGGCAGATATGCACAAAAAAAAAGATGTTTACCATCATTAGCCATCAGGGAATTGAAACAATAAAGCCACAATGAGATGTCATTACACACCTATCAGAATGGCTAAAACAAAACCCAGTGAGAATGTTAAATGCTGATGGAGATGTGGAGGAACTGTGTTACTTAATACATTTTTGATAGGACTATGGCTGTGGATTCAGTTTTATACCCAAGACAAGTACTCTCATATATCTCCCTAGTACTGGCCTTGCCAGTTAGGCTAGTTGTTGACTTCTCACAGAAATAAAGGAAGCCAGAGACAGAGTAATGGTATCTTCAAGTGGGGGGAAGAGGGAAGGATGCTTTAAGAATGAGAAACTTTAAGGCGAAGAAAAAAAAAAAAAGAATTTATATCACTAACAGACCCCCATTAAGGGGATTACTAAAGTTGTTCTTCAAGCAGAAGGAAAATGACCAAAATAATCCTCTACCCCCCCCCCCCCAAAATATAAAAAATCTAATTTCCATGCTCTGCCTGGGCCAGTGAGTTTCAGCCCTGGCTGCAGCAAATCAGCATCACCAACGGAATTAAAAAACAAAAAATCAAAAAAAAAACAACCTCCACATTCTTCTTCAGCAGGTGTGGTGTATGTCTTGGAATCCCTGATGACACTGGTGCCCAGCCTTGGATAGAAAACACTGGAATGATGGACCAGAATCATGTGGCGAGGTAGCAGGGGGGACTCAGAAGGAGGAGGAAGTGGTGGTGTGGCTAAAACCAAATGCACTGTCTTCCCTGTCCCTGGGCCTCTGCCTTTATACCTCGTGTCTTCTGTGGCAACATTCATTCAGTCTCTGGATTGAAAACCCCACCACAATTGACTCCTCCCTCTTGCTCTAGTCAGAACCAAATCCTAGCCATTCCACCTAATGTGGCATCTCTCCCTTTCATGGATCCTTTTTCATTCCCATTGCCACCATTGCAGTTCAGGCACTTTTTAATTTTGACTGTAACAGCTCGTTATTAGTAGCTTGGCCTCCAATATCTTCCTCCCCTTCTAGTCTGTCTTGGACAGTGTTACCAACCCAATCTTTGTAGGGCATAATCCATGCCACTGCCCAATTTAGAAACATTTTTATTGCTCCCCACTGTCCACAAAACAAAGCTCAAACTTAATACTTTTGAAAACATAAATCAAGTTATTTTCCTACTTTCCTACCCTTTGGTTTCATCCCATTGCACTTGAAATAGCATCCCCAGTTCCTATTATCACAGCATACAAGGTGCTGCACAATTGGAAGACTACTTCATCATCTCTTCCCCCTCATCTCCTACCACTCTGCCCTCTGCTCACCCTGGCCCAGCTACATGGGCCTTCTTGCGGGATTTTTTCTTGGCTTTGGGCTAAACTTGCCGATAACGCCACAGGCTCTTTGCATGTGTGGTTCCTTATCTTTCAGGTCTTGGTCCTGTGCTTCATCTTTAGAGTAGCACTTATCTACAGTAAATTCTATCCATTTAATCTAATCATAGCATCCTATTTATTTCCTTTATAACAGGATCATCTTCATCTTGTTGACATCTTTATTATTCATTGCCTCTTTGCTCTCCCTTCACTGGAATGTAAACCCCATGAGGGCAGCAACCTCAACTATCTTGTTGACTGCTGCATCTCCAAAGCTAGGTACTTATTTTGAATATAGTTACATTATAGGAAAGTTTTTACAATAAAGCAATTTTCTGATAGGAGAATCCTGTTTTTCCTTTGATTTTAATGATGTAGTAACATAGTTATTGAAATTTTGCCTGTTCCTGTTCTCATATGTAATCTTTGGATGAATTGAGGCCAGGGAATGTGGTGGGAATGAAACTGTGTAGGACTAGACTGACATCTGGGGACAAACAAGCTGGAAATAGAATTCTGTAATTACTGTAAGATCCAAGAGTCTTTACCTTTTAAGTATACCTTTATATCTCTAAAATTTCCATAGTGATCTTTATTGGTTGCTCCTATAATAATTTAAAATACCCTTCATTCAGATTACAAGTACTTTAAGTGGCATTTCAAAGCAGATTATATGTAATTTATACTTGTATGGTGTTCTATAGTTTGTTCATGCATAATTGCATTTAATAACTCCCTGTGAAAAATACTATATCCTCACTTTAAAAATGAGGAAAGTGAAGCTCTAAATGTTAATAAACATTTAGAAAGCTAGTTAAGTTGGGAAACTAGGACTTAAGTCTTTGAACTAGCAATCCAATTTCTGTTTCCCTACTGGATTTCCCATCAGTGGGCCATCAAGTTTCAACTGAAAGTATCTATGGCACAAACTGGGGGTGTGAGTAGACTTGCTTGTCCCTCAATCTGGGAGCAAGTGAAGGTGACTGCTGCCAGGTTGATAGCCTGAGCCACATGGTCTCCACCTGGTGATTCCCTGCCCAGGTTGTGAGCCCCAGGAAATACATTGGCCCAGGTTGGTGTAGCTGAAGTACTGTGGACACTGATTTTAGATTTCACATCCAAGGTACTCATCCCATTGTCTCCTGGATCGTCATTCTTTTTTTTTTTTTTTTTTAATTTTAATTTTAATTTTTTAGAGACAAGGTCTCACTGTCACCCAGGCTGGAGTGCAGTGGTCTGATCACAGCTCACTCGGACTCTGATCTTCCTGCCTCAGCCTCCTAAGTAGCTGGGACCATAGACATGCACCACTGTGCCTGGCTAATGGATCTCCATTCTTGAGTAGGTAACCAGTCTCATCAAAAGTATTATTGCGTTCAAACTTCACATTCCTCACTTGTAAAAACTGTTTTGCTCCTGAAGAGCTACATCCGAACACTCCTTCCTCTTGCTGCCTTATGAAAATAGACCTTGGGGGAGGAGGTAAGATGAAAAAGAAGGAAACCAGGTTGGACTCGGTGACAGCATCTAGGTGAAAGATATTAGTGGCTGGGGTAAGGGTGACAGCAGTTGTACTGGAGAGAAGTAGACTGGGTCCAGAGTGTATTTAAGGTATGATTGACTGGACTTGCTCATGGATTGGCTATGGAGGACAAGGGAAAGAATGAATGATGAATTGAAGGTCACATCTAAAATTTTGACTGGAACGACCATGTGGATGGTAGAATCATTTGCTCAGTAAAGATGAAAACAGGGTTTAGGGAGGCTGGGATAAGAGTCTTGAACATATTAAATGAGATATATATTGCACATTGGAAGATGTCAGGTAAGCCCATTGCATATATGATCTGGAATGCAGGAGAGAGGGCAGGGCTAGTGCTAGGATTGGGCTGGGGCTGGGCCTTGCAGGGTTTGAGCTGCCTACAGCACCACAGGAGGGAGCACCCAGGCTTTCTGATCAGCCTGCCCAGACATGGGGCAGCCAGAGAAGGTGAGCCATGCACTTGAAAGCTGTCTGTACTCAAAACACCAAAACTGGAGTCAGGCTCTTTATGAAGGAAGATCTCAGCATATAAATAGCATCTAAAATCATGGAACTAGATAAGCTCTCCTGGGGACCATTGAGCTCTGAGGTCTCTCATGTCTAAAAATTGGGTTGAGGAGAAAGTACCTACTAAGTTAGACTGAATGAAAAGAGGAACTTGTAGAGTGTAGTGTACTAGTGTCTAAGACAAAAGTGTTTGCAACAGCAGAAGCCAGGGACACCCTGCTGATGTGCACTGGTTGTGCACCACACAGCGTCACGGCGCCCAGTGCACGTGCATCATGGAGGTACGCCTGGTGGCAGCCCTGGGAAGAGGCAGCCCGGGGGTCTGCTGAATGCATGAGTGGGAGGGCATAGGGACAGACCCCGCAGTTTGCAGCACGGAGTTCTGACCAGTGAGTTGTCAGATAAGAGAAGCCTGAAGACTAAATGTGAGGTGGGGAAGCAGAGGAGACAAGTTTAGACAACTTTCTCAGGAAATTGTGCTAAATACGATACACAGAGTTGGACAGTAATTAGAAGGAGGGAGATGTAGGATCAAGGAGCACTCTTTTCTTCTTAAGCTAGAGAGCTCTTTGAGCATGTTTGTAAACCGCTGTAAGTAATCCAGTGATGATACATGAGAGAGCAGGGGTCACTGCTATGGGGAGTCCTGGTGAGGTGGGAGTTGAGGCTGTTGGAGCCCAAGTGGACAGAACACTGGGTAGGAGCAGAGACACTTCTTCCATCGGAACAGGAGGGAAGACAGAAGGAAAGCAGGGCTTTGTGTGCAGGTGAGCTTGTGAATTGGTTGGTGGTAAGATGAGAGAGTTTCTTGCTAATTGCTCTTTTTTCAACTATAATACATGAGGTGAGGTCCTCCACTAGGAGTTTTGGGAAAGGAGTGGTGGTGTGATGAGAGTAAGAAATAGGAAATAATTGCTCAGGAAGTGGCCCAGCAAGTTGACCAAGGAAGCATAAGAGGGTTGCAAGACAGAGCATGTTCGTGGTTTGTGGTCAGAAATCAAAGCCAACACAGTTGGCTCAGTTATCTGGTGGTCTCCAGCAGTGTTCTGCTGTGGGCACCGGAGAAGAGAAGATGTAGAGTGGATTCACAGGGTCGGGATTTTATTAGGCAAGTACCATAATACCTAAAAAAGAGGGTAAGTGGGGGGAGTTGAGGGTGTTTGCAAAGGAATGATTATTTAAGCTTGGCAAAGTATTTATCTAACATATGACCTGCCCTAGTAAGTATATTTAGTAAAGCATATATTTCTAGGTCTATCTAGATGCCTTTTTATATATATTTTTATAAACATGTTTTAACACCATGGTTTTGTTCAGACTATTTTCTACAGCCTTTTGATATTGGTTTTGGAAAACCAACTCTTTTTCCCCCTGGAACTAATGAGTGAGCAATCAAGAGGTTCTGTAAGCAAAAGTAAAAGCTGCAGACTTTGTTATGATTGGACCTGTGTTTGGAAATTCTGTGAATTGTGTTCTGTCAGCATCCTGCTCACGGAATAGGCTATGTAAACAATGGGTGCTGGGAGGTTCTATGAATGAGCAGCCTTCCTTCTTACTTACAGACTTAACCACTGCAATTCTCCAGATTTCTGAGTGTTTATTTCATAGTAAAAAGGGCTCTAAAAATACTAAGTCAGTTAGGTTTTTATTGTAGATCATTTCATTTAAACTGCAATGGGACATATAAATTTTAAAAAGAAAAAAAAAAAAAACATTGAAGGCAGGATTTTGAAGGGAAAGCTACAGAAACCTGGCTGTAGTAATTTGTTTTGGCTATGAATATAAAACTGCAAAAAGGAATAGGAATAAATTTGTTCCATTTTTTTAAGTTAGAGCAATTGATATATTTTACATTCTCAGGGTTTGAATAGCATACCAGAATGCACAAATACTATGCCATCTGAGAAAATTACATATGCCAAGTTTTTTTTTAAGAGATAGCATCTTGCTATATTGCCCAGGCTGCCCTTGAACTCCTGGGCTCAGCAATCTTCTGGTCTTGGCTTCTGAGTAGCTAAAACTACAGGTGCATGCCAGATATTCTGAGTTTTAAATGGAAAAAAAATTATCTTTTGAACTTGACTTAAAATGTCATTTGTAACTTTGTATTTGTAATGTCATTTTCAAAAAAATTTATAGGGGCACATCATACTGTAATTTTGAGTATCCAGAATGAGTCGAGAAAAGAATTAGAGTAGGTTTAGGCTTAAGGACAAGACACAAAGGCTGTGAGTCAGTCCATGGAAGGATTATTAGTTAGGGGGTAGGGAGTGGACATGAAAATATGAAAGAATGGGAAATTGTAGGAAGTATTAATAAAACTTAGTCAGAAACAGATAAACAAGCTATTGAGAAAACAGACATAAACATGACAATTGTTTTAGGGATGATCATGTTTATTGATTATGAAGATATAAAATTATGGACAAGAACAATAAGTACAAAGGAAAACAAATATTTTGCCTTTCACTGGACAAGAATTTCTTCCTTCTAGGAACTCCTGACCTTCTTCATGGGCCCAAGCAATGAGAGTGCTAGACTTGTGGTTCTTCCTGGGCTTTCTTGAGTCTTCTCCCCAGAACCATGATGGTGCTGCGGTGTGGTGTTTTGCATATGAAGTCATGACAGGAGGCAATGGCAAGAACCAAGGGGAGTTTTTTATGGAGAGGATTGCATAAAAACTGCCTGCTTGCATGCATCTTGAAGCTGTGGCACCAATGATGTGACACCTGCCTTTCTAAGAACCCAGGAAGAAGGACCCTTGGGCGAGAAAGTGGAGATCATATCTGTAATTTAAGAAAACGGAAGGCGGGCATGGTGGCTCACACCTGTAATCTTAGCACTCTCGGAGGCCGAGGTGGGTGGATTGCTCAAGCTCAAGAGTTCGAAACCAGCCTGAGCAAGAGTGAGACCCCGTCTCTATTATAAATAGAAATACATTAATTGACCAACTAATATATGTAGAAAAAATTAGCCAGGCATGGTGGCGCATGCCTGTAGTCCCAGCTACTTGGGAGGCTAAGGCAGAAGGATTGCTTGAACCCAGGAGTTTGAGGTTGCTGTGAGCTAGGCGGCACTCACTCTAGCCTGGGCAACAAAGCGAGACTCTGTCTCAAAAAAAAAAAAGAAAATGGAAAATATTTAAGTTTAGTATATAGGTCGTAAATGGTAGATTTGTAGGCAAACGGAATTATGAAACAGAATGCATTAAAGATTTCTTTCTCTTCCTAATGAGGGCAGCTTCCAGACATTTGGCCTGTTTCAGAGAAACTGGGTCAGCCCTGGCACTGAACCATGGAAATGAACATTTCTTTAGTGTCTACTAGAGCCAGGTCTCTAGCTGGTAATTTATGTACGTAGTTTCTGTTTCAGTCCTCCTGACCTTGGGAGGTTTTATTTTCTCCATTTCAAAGATAAAGAAACTGAAGCTTAGGGACAGTAAGTGATTTTCTTCACTGAGTGGCAGAGCTGCTAGTTGAACCTAAATGTATTTGACTCCCAGTCCTGGGATATTTCCACTCTGAAAGTGTTATAATTCAGGTCCTCAAGTAATCTCGATACACATGTGGTCTAAGGCTTGTCTGTACCCATATTGTAGTAGATTTTGGACCAGAGGAAGGAATGACTGCAGGCAGAGTTGGGGAGGTGATAGGGTAACCTGGGCTTCCCTCTATGCTGTCTTCTCTTGGTTCTTTCCCAAGTGCACAGAAGATACATGTACATTGTGTTTGAGCTGTAGTCAGGTACGTGGGTAGTGATCCTCAGACTTTACAGTGCAGTGGGGTGGGTGGTGGTCCTGTTG
Organism: Microcebus murinus; assembly: GCF_040939455.1. Lineage (NCBI taxonomy): Eukaryota > Metazoa > Chordata > Mammalia > Primates > Cheirogaleidae > Microcebus > Microcebus murinus. The sequence continues at coordinate 12,227,383 of NC_134115.1, read as the reverse complement.
GAGAAGCAGATTCTAGGGCCTCAGCCTCAGAGGTTTTGACGAGAGTGGGACCAAGGCCATCTGCATGATAATTTAGATTGAGGTATCTACACATTATCAGGAGAAACACTGATGTAGGTGACCCAGTATTCACAGTTGGCTCCTCCTGGGTCTCTTCACGCATTTCTTATTTGACTGTTGCAGACGTAGAGATGATATCCTCACTGTCAAATAAGTGCAGGCAAGAGCAGGTATTTGAGATGATTCAGAGGGCAGGAGGTAGATCTTGACCACAATAGTGAAGAGGGGAAAGAGAGGAGGTTAGAGGTACCCAGAACCCAGGAACTGGGCTTACCTGGCTATCAGATTATATCCCATGCTCACCCAAACTGAGATTTAAGATATAGCAGCTACTGATGATCGAAGATGTGCTATAAGCAGCACACACAGTGTGACTACTTTCCATGTGAGTGCCTCACTTAATTTTGTCACAATCCTATGAAGTCAATTTTATCATCTACATTTTATAGAACTGGAAATTGGGAGACCTAACACTATTTAAAAAAATAACCCCAATGTCATTAGCTAGGGTTCAAAAGCCTGTTTAACTTTAAAGCTCCATGACCTTTCTGTCTTTTATTTTTTTAATTACAAATAAAATAAATACATCAGTACGGTCCTATAAAAAAAAATCACACAATCCAGCCACAGCAGCCTCCCCTCAACCTCACATGCCTCCCCAGAAGTAATTTCTGATGTCAGTGGACTGTATAGATCCCTCTGGTCTTCTTTGCCTTTGTATGTAGAAATATGTTCATTTGTTTTATATTTGTTTTCACATAAGTGGAATTATTCTGAATATATTCTGTAATTTACTTTCTTTATATAATAGTAATTCCTAAAGTTATTTCCACATCAGCCACACAGATCTCCTTTATATTGCCAATATTCCTCATTATACCAGAGACAAGAGGAATGTTCAAAAACTGTAATCCAAACTAATTGTTTTAAATGGATATTTAAACCAGAGCTTCTCAGCTAAGACAGGTTTGCTCCCAAGGGGACTTGGCATTGTCTGGAGGCATTTTGGGTTGTCACAACTTGGGTGGGGGTTACTGCTGACATCTAGGGAATAGAAGGCAGTAATGCACAGGACAGCCTACTGCAACAAAGAATTATCAGACCCGAGATGTCAATAGTGCTGACATTTCGAAAACCTGATTGTGTTAAACCTACTCACCTTAATGGTATTTCAGCAGCCCCATTAAGAGGCTCGAGCAATATGTAGTTTCTCAACACTAACCTTTACTTAAAAGAGTGCATAATCAGGAGGCTGAGGCAGAAGGATTGCTTGAGCTCAGGAGTTTCAGACCAGCCTGGGCAACATAGTGAGACTGTCTTTTAAAATAAGAAAGAAAAAAAGAGTGCTGAGTAATGAGTACATTTGTTTAAAATGGTGGAATTTTAGGTTTTCTGAGGAGAAAATCAATTATACTTGGCTTCCTCCCTGATTTGAAATCATATTTGAAATACTTTTTTACATCTCAAAGTATGGTTTATGAAAGAGGCAAAATAATCAGTGACTACTGCTGAATCTTGCTTCCTGACCGTGTAATGGGGAAAAGTGTTTTGCAGTGCATGTCTTATATGGTTACTTTCCCTTCAGTACAAAGTCATTCACTGAATTAAACCTTGTCCACTTAACGCTTGAGTAGATATAGATTCTGTAAAATTGTCCATCATTTAACAGTTTACTGGATGGAAATAAAAGGAACTATGGTAAATGCAGATATATTAGATAAAATCTGTTATACCCTAATAAAACTAATAAGAAAGACTGTTGGAAGCAAGTGGTTGAGTTCCAGGTTGGCAAGTGAACATTATTTTTTTCTGTGACATTGCTTAGGTTAATTTATTCAGACTGCCATTTTTATCTTTGAAGGAGATAAGGTATAGACCCTAAGCTTAGACTTCTTTCCAAAAAAGTTCAACCATTTAGTACTACTCTGCTAAAGGATGCATTATCACAAATATTTGTATAATTAGTCTTATCTCTCAAAATGATTTTAAATCAATTTAAACGTGTATGATTTTTAGAAAGAATGTATTAAAAGTAAACCCATACCTTTAATTTAGGATTTATTTAATTGATTGATTGTCAGAGACAGGGTCTTGCTCTGTCACCCAGGCTGGAGTGCAATAGCATGATCATAGCTCACTGCAGCCTCAAACACTTGGGTTCAGGTGATCTTTCTGCCTCAGCCTCCTGAGTAGCTGAGACTACAGGTGTGCACCACCATGCCCAGCTAATTTTTTAATATTTTTGAGATAGAGTCTTACTCTGTCATCCAGGCTGATGTGCAGTGGTGGGATCACAGCTCACTGTAACCTCAAACTCCTGGGCTCAAGTGATATTCCTGCCTTAGCCTTCCAAGTAGCTGTAACTACAAGCATACATCATCACATCTGGCTAATTTTTAAATTTTTGTAATGACAGGGTCTCGCCGTATTGCTCAGGCTGGTCTTGAACTTCTGGCCTCAAGTGATCCTCCCTCCTTGGCTTCTCAAAGCACTAGGATGATAGGCATGAACTACTGTGTCCATCCTAATTTAGCATTTATTTCTTCTCAATTTGGAATATAGATTATTACAGTATCAAGTACACTGTTACATGTTGAAATATCCTTTAATTCTTAACTTTTACAAATAACAAAGAAATACTATGAAAACAAAATTCTAAATGCCTTTTCAAACAATTTCTAACTTATTTCTTTTATAGTTTTATCACCAGCAAGTGGGTATGCATTATGTCTTATAATATGAAAACAGATTCTTTATTATTTCAGATATTAAAGATTTTAGTTTTTAAAAATGTTATCAGTGAAACTATGTCACAATAATGATATTTCCTTCCTGTGAAATCTCAGTATTGTAAGTGGCTTCAGACTAATAGGCACAGAATAATTATCATGACAGTGTGAAATATCTAACTTGCTTTATTCTACTTTGTATCTTTAGAGCTTTCATCCAGAAGTAATTTGAGAGGTTTGTAGTTCTCCAACTTGTATATGTATCCCTGAACATCATCTTGTTGAGTGTACCTGTTTTTGAACTTTATATAAGTGGAGTTGTGCTGCTTGTTTATTTCTATAATTTTCTTCTTTTTCTTAGTATGTGCTATACTTGGCCATTTGCTTTTCCATGTAAATTTTCGAAAAGCTTCTGAAGTTCTACTAAAAACTGTATTTGGGATTGTTACTGTTACTGCATTGAGTGTATATGCCAGAGAATTGATATCTTTGTGACTTTGAATTTTTCTTGCTAAGGCCATAGTTTATCTCTCTATTTATGCAGATCTTTAATATATATTTTTAAAAGTTTTGTAGTGTTTATCTTCTTTGTTGTTTTGCCAAGTAGTGCTATGCAAGGCATTGCTATTACATTTTACTCCGTAGAGGGCAACTTTTTTTTTGTAAAGTAAATTTAGATGGTGCTTATGTGTTGGTCTAATTTCTAGATTGCCTTTGTTGGCAGGGGGAAATGGTAATTTAAGATTGTGTTATTAAGAAAATTAGCCAATCATCACTATGGTATCTAATTTAGAAAAATATAAATCACTTGAAGGTAATTTAATTTAGGAATTTTAATGTAAGTTAAGTAAATAATTCCAGTATAATAACATAAATGTTTTACTAGATGTTTACATAAAATGCTTAGGAACATAAAAAAGGAAATAATTAATTTAGCATTTGGGCACAGGTATTTTATATGGTAAAAGAACACATGGGCCAGGCATGGTGGCTCACACCTGTAATCCCAACAATTTGGGAGGATGAGGCTGCAGGATCTTAAGGCCAGGAGTTTGAGACTAGCCTGCCAACATAGTGAGAACCCTGTCTCTAAGAAGAAGAAAAAAAAAAAAATTAGCCAGGCATGGTGGCATGTGCCTGTGGTCCTAGCTACTTGGTAGGCTGAGGCAAGAGGATCCCTTGGCCTGGGAGTTGGAGGTTGCAGTGAGCTGTGATGTCACCAGTGCACTCCAGCCTAGATGACCTAGTCTTAAGAAACAACAACCAAAAAACCCCACCAAATATTCAAAATGGCACCATGTCTGCAGGCCCAGGACTAAATAGACTGGATACTTCTATAAAGGCTTGAAGAAAAAGAAAGTTAAACATGCTGTGCTATACCTGTGGGGTAAAATTTTTTTGGCCAAAAATAATTGAATAAATTAGATCAAACTGACAAAAGCTTTATTTTACTAAGCAGATTTGCAGGAAAAATAATTTTTAAATGTGTACATCTACATTATAACTTTTATTTAAATACAGCTGAGACTGATTTGGAATTTTCCAGGGCCCTTTCTGCAAAGATAGCCCTTTGGCATTGCTTCTCCTGTCCCTCCCAGATGTTCTAATACTGTGGTGTACCCACAGGTTACCACAAGCTGAATAGCACTGAAACAACATATTATTCAGTGAAATTACATCCATATCAGTGTGCAAGGTTCTGGTCAGTGTTACCAAATTGAGTAAATCTCTTTGAAGTAAAAGTACATAGCAATGTCATATTCTTCCAGTATCCTGCAGGTGGGTATTTTTTGATCTGAAACTTAGGAAAGCAAATTTTGAAAAAGAAAATGTATCATGTTCTATTATAAGTAAATCACAAAGGAACCAGTCGTGATTGTATTGCTCAGTAGCTATAGAAGAGCAGTTTATTTTATTGAGTTTGATTCAGCCAATGTTTACTGAGTGACTATTATGTGAAATGCCAAGGTCTAGTTCACAGTTGTACTAAGGAATGTGAGGATTAGTAAGATAGTGCCTTCCCTAGTGAGCCTGTAGGCTGATGAGTAGAAAGAGAAGAGTATACTTACAACTATACCATAAGGCAAACTTGGAAGGCGCAGAGAGAGAAATACAAACAGAAGACTGGAGATTTCAGGAGGACAACAGCTAAGGCAGTCCAGAATGAAAACAGCAATCTTGGAGAAAGATGGATTTTGAAAGATAGGTGTCATTTTGGCAGCTAGAGGTGGATGGGGGTTGTGGGGTTTCTCTGGAGAAAGAAATGATCTAGAAGTGGGAAGGGGTGGGGTGAATTTGGCAGCCAGCAGGGAGTCTGATGTCACCAAGTCACATGGATCAAAGATCAAGGCAGGGGGAAGTAAGTTGGCTTGGGTGGGGGCAGGCTGTGCTTAGGAACCCGTGAAGGCCTGGAGCCTGAGGGGTGGCAGGAGCGTTTTTTTGTGACAGCCCTTTTTTCCCCTCCTTTCTTGACTCCCTCCCTCACCATTTTCCTCTGTGGGTCCCAGCCACCTCACCCCTGCACTCTTTCTTTCCCTTGCCTCTTCACAGCCCTCCAGCCCTGCGACCCCTTACTCTTCAGCTGTCAGAATCGGCTCAGATGCCATCACCTCTGGGAGCACTCCGAAACCGGCAGTTGGAACTCCTCATTCCCTGCTCTGTTCTCACAGCGATTGTCTTACCCCTCATTGTAGCACTCAACGCGTTCTGTCTCGTATGATGATTGTTCCCATCTCTGTCACTCTTCGCCAGATTGTAGGGGCTTCTCATCCCAATCGCCCCAGCAGAGGGGCTTGAATACAGATCACACTCCATATGTTTGCTGAATGAATGAAGGATCCTTGTTTACAAACAGTGTGTCTTTTGGGTATATTATGTATAAAGAGACATGTGCAATAGAGAGCACATGGAAATTCTAAAAGACTTTAATGATCTGATGAAGAAATTGTTTGGAGAAGCATAAAATATGTGCTCTGTCTCAGTTTGAGAATACTGACCACATTTTGGCTCTCCTAGCCCTTTGCTTGAGCAAAAACCACAGCCCTTCTTCCATAGCCCGAGCATATGCCAAACCACAGCCTGTGCTCCAACTTTCCTAACCCGCCTGTGAATGTGCTGCCTGTTACAAGATGGAGCGGACACAAGGAGGCGGGGACAAATTAGAACACCTGAAAACAAGGGCAGTGGATTCTCCCCTTGATGTATTAAAAAACTCTCTTCTTATGAAAGTGTACCTTCATGGTGTGTTTTCAATAGCTTTTCAAGCATGAGGAGAGTTCTTTCATTCTTAAAACTCCTACATGAATTAAAATTGGGCTTAAAACTGTTTTATGTGCAGCTGTGTTCGTTCCTACAATTTCTACCATTGAAAGGTTTTAGATCATGAATCAGGATGATGCATTTGCCCATCTTCTTTGTGTCAGAACCTATTCATTTACATCCACATCCTTTTTGTAGATATTGATTTGTGTATTTAGAAACCCAGTTCCTCATTATCAAAATGAGAGGGTTGGAGTAGGGTTTCTCTAAGATGGCTCTGCCGGCATTTTAAAAAGAATCTGTTGTTGTTTGACTGTAGGAATTGATTTTTGTCCAAGAGCCAATGCCTCATCTTTAATGATTTTGTGTTTACACTGTTTACCACTAGGTGGCAGTAAAAAAATTATTCTTAGCAATGAGAAATGCTCATCAGTGTTTAGTTTACTTTAAAAGAGATTTAGGGGACCCAAGTTTGAGGTGTCTTTTAAAGTTATGTAGCCATAGGCAGGCCTCAATATATTATTTCTAGGACTTACGCTTGTTTTATCCAGGAATAAAACTCGTATGGCCCTTCATAGTAATTATTATTAGAGAATTATGGAAAAAACAAAAGTTAAAGTAATTTTGTTTTACAAAATATTTTTTATGTTAAAAATTAGAATATGGGACAGAAACTTTGAAAATACAGATCATTTAAAGAAGAAATTATAAATCAGTCTTAGAAATACCAATGTTAAATATTTGTTATGTTTCTTCCCAGTACTTTTATGCATACAAAGTTAAAATCATGTTGAACATTCACTTTTACACCTTGCTTTTCATATGGTTATATAGTCTTTTTCTGTATGATTAAACATTTTTTATGACATGATTCATGCTGTCAGATAAACCATGATAAATTCAACCAATCTGATGTTGTTGGGTACTTTGATTGCTTCTGGATTTTTACAATTATAAGTAATGCTGCCATGAACCTAAATCTTTATCCCGGATATATTCTTGGAAATTGAATTACTGAGCAAAATATTTTGGCTAGTGACTTTGTCTATTTTGTGCTACTATAACAGAATACCTGAGACTGGGTAATTTATAAAGAACAGAGATTTATTTCTTCCAATTCTGGAGACTGTGAAGTCCAAGGTCAAGGGGCCTGCATCAGTGAGGACCTTCTTGCTGTATCATCTTATGGCAGAAGGAGGAAGGGCAAGAGAGCACATAAGTGTGAGAAAACGGAGGCTAACTCATCCTTTTATTAGGAACCCACTCTGAAGATAATCAACCCACTCTCGAAATAATGGCATTAATCCATTCGTGAGGGCCTAATCACCTCTTAAAGGCCTCACCTCTTAACATTGTTGCATTTGGGATTAAGTCTTCAACACATGAACTTTGGGGGACACATTCAAACCATAGTAGCTACATTATCAAGTGACTTCCCAGAAGGCTTTACAAATTTGTGCTCCCAGCAGCAAGAATGCCTATCTCACCATATCCTTGCCAACACTGAGTATAATGGTATAGGTTTTTTGTTTGTTTGTTTGTTTGTTTTTATGGGGCAAGGAACTATTTTTATAGCATTTGATTTTTAAAATCAGTCACTATATCATTTTAGAAATCTAAGCAGGACAGATCTGCCAATTAAGTTACAGTAGTTCCCCTCTTTATCCATAATTCCCTTTCTGTGGTTTTAGTTACCCCCAGTCAATCCTTGTCCAAAAATATTAAATGGAAAATTTCTGAAATATAAAATTCATAAGTCTTAAATTGCACACTATTCTGAGTAGTATATTGAAATCTTGTGCTGTGCTGCTGTCTCCCACCTGAGACATGAATCATCCCTTTGTGCAGCATATGCATGCTGTATACACTGCCCGCCTGTTAGTCACTTGGTGACCATCTCAGTTATCATATCACCTGTTGCAGTATTGCAGTGCTTGTGTTCAGGTAACTCTTATTTTAATTAATAATGGCACCAAAGCATAAGAGTAGTGATACTGACACTTTTATTACAGTATATTATTATAATTGTTCTATTTTGTTATTAGCTATTGTTAATCTCTTACTGTGCCTAGTTTATAAATTAAACTTTATCATAGGTATGTATGTATAGGAAAAAAGTATGTATAGGGTTCAGTACTATGCAAGGTTTCTGGCATTGACTGAGAGTCTTGTAAAATATCCCCCTTTGATAACGAGGAACTACTGTGCTTCCATTTTTCCAAGACCATATGTGTTTAAAAAAGTCAACATGTATACTGCAGGCATTAGAACCGAAGTCATGTGACATGTAACAATATTTCAGTCAATTACAGCCCACATATACACTTATGATGGTGGTCCCATAAGATTATAATCAAGCTGAAAAATTCCTATGGCCTAGTGACATCATAGCTGCCGAAACATTTTAGAGCCAATGTATTACTCACGTTTGTGGTGATGCTAGTGAAAACAAATGCACTGCAATGCCAGTCATACAAAAGCATAGCATATACAATTATGCATGCTACATTATGCTTGATAATAATAATGATAAATGACTTTATTATTTATTCACTGTACTATGCTTTTTTTTTTTTTTTTTTTTTGAGACAGAGTCTTACTTTGTTGTCCAGGCTAGAGTGAGTGCCGTGGCGTCAGCCTAGCTCACAGCAACCTCAATCTCCTGGGCTCAAGCGATCCTTCTGCCTCAGCCTCCCGAGTAGCTGGGACTACAGGCATGCGCCACTATGCCCGGCTAATTTTTTTTTTTTATATATATATCAGTTGGCCAATTAATTTCTTTCTGTTTATAGTAGAGACGGGGTCTCGCTCTTGCTCAGGCTGGTTTTGAACTCCTGACCTTGAGCAATCCGCCCGCCTCGGCCTCCCAAGAGCTAGGATTACAGGCGTGAGCCACAGCGCCCGGCCCTGTACTATGCTTTTTGTTATTTTAGAGCATACTCCTTCTACTTATTAAAAAAAGTTTACTGTAAAACAGCCTCAAGCAGGTCCTTCAGGAGACATTCCAGAAAAAAATCATTGCTATCATAGGAGATGACAGCTCCATGCATGTTATTGTCCCTGAAGACCTTCCAGTGGGACAAGATGTAGAGGTGGAAGACAGTGATATTAACGAACCTGACACTGTGTAGGCCTCAGCCAATGTGTATGTTTGTGTCTTAGTTTTTAACAAAAAAGTTTAAAAGTTAAAAAAAATTAAAAATAAAAAAAGATTATAGATTAAGGAAATAAAGAAAGAAAATATTTTTATATAGCTGTACAATGTGTATTTTAAGCTAAGTGTCACTACAAAAGAGTCAAAAAGGTAAAAATTAAAATGTTTATTAGGGAAAAAAATTACAGTAAGCTAAGGCTAATTTAGGAAGAAAGAAAAAATTCTTAGGAGGGTGGAGCAACATGGAAGACGACAAACACTGCCAGACAGAGTGTCTCTGCAAAAAAGACAGATTCTAGAAAAAATTAGAAGAAAGAAGCAAGCAGATTAGCATACATCGAACAAGGGTCAGAAGGAGGGGTACCGGAGACTACAGAAGACTTCACGGGGGCAGGTTGAAGAGAACAGGAAGAAGAGACCTCCAAAGAAGGTTGGAGACCAGGGGCAAGGGTAGGTGGCGCAGTTAAATTTCCCCTGCCTTGCATCTTGGACTGCTGGTGGGCAACCCAGTGGTTGGAGAGACCTACAGACACCAGCCCAGAGACAGCCACCACCAGTGAGCAGTAAGCCTGTAGTGGATGTTGCACAGGCTCCCAACCCCCTCAGGGAACCTCCGTGTGCACAGACCCAAACAACGTGGCAGGCGCCATATTGCTTCATTCTCCCCTCCCCCTTACCTATCCACAGCTCCTGAGAGAGACAATATAGCCACCAGCCAGAGGCATCTGCAGGGAACGGGATCTTCCCTTTTGGGGTCCTTCAGCTGACTAAGGGATACTAAGACGGTGAGCTACCTACCTACCTAGGTGCTGCTAGCCCAGTGATTCCAGGAGAACGGGGCTGACCCTGAAGATGAGAGACATTGACCCAGCTTGGGCTCCCTGAGGGTGAATTAGGACTGACACTCCTCTCCCTGGTGGGGTCAGGGATTGAATTCTGGGGCCCAGAGGTCAGGCCTGCAGACCAGATCTGGTGCACCCAGGTCTCGCATTGCCGGGGCACAGAAGCGATATACATGAACAGCCTACTGAGGTCTGTGTGTCTTCAGGGGCAGATCAGTGTGTTTGAGGGCAACCCTCATCCCAAGGGGGAGCCGTGTGCTGAGCCCAGGTGGCGACCCTGCACAGGAAACCTCCAAGCTTGCATCACAGCCACAGGAAACCTGGTGGCATGAGGTCTGGCATACTGGCAGAGGCCCAGGAGAAGCCACAGAGTTGGGAAGGGGGGAAAGGATCAAGGTATACAGACTGTAGCTCTCAGGCAACCCCACCCGAACAAGCAGACTTTCTAACTGAGTGATACCATTCTAGCCCTCTTTGACAGCTTTACCCAGAAGCAGAGAACAGAACTTTGACCCCTGCTAACAGCATTTGTGGTGCTTGAGGGCAGGCTTACCCAACCCAGCTCTGCCCAGAATCACTGCAAGACCAGCCCTCACTGAGGTTGAGAATAAAGACACACCTGGAAGTCCCAGAGCCCCACCCACCACCTGAGGCACTAGACTGCCTCTCCAGAGAAATAGTAGCGGTTACAGGACCCAAAAAGAGTGTAGCCTGCTCCTCCCAGCAAGCGCCACCTACTGACAGGGAGGACATTCTGCACACCCTTTTACAGCGTCTACTGACTCTTCATACAGGGTGTGGCCGAATCTTACCCACAAACACCACCTACTGGCTCAGAGACTAAACAGGCCGTGTCATTATCCAAAGGAAAACCTAAAGGTAAGAAGCAACAACTGATCCAGATGGGAAGAAATCAGCGAAGGAACTCTGGAAATATGAAGAGCCAAACGGAAACCACACCTCCAAAGAGGAACACCAGCCCCTTAGAAATGGACATCAACCAAAATCAGACCACAAAAATGACAGAATTATTTTGAGCGTGAATCGTAAGAAAATTCAATGACTTGCAAGAAAAACTGGATAGCCAACACAAAACGCAAAAAGATTCCAGGACCTGAAACAGAAATTCGCTAAAGACATTGAAACCATGAAGAAAAATCTAACTGAATGCCTAGAATTGAATAATCAATTCAGGGAACTACAAAACACAGTAGAAAGCCTCAAGAACAGGGTAGATCAGACAGAATCTCAGAGATTGAAGATAACACCTTCCAATTAAATAAATCAGTCACAGAGATAGAGCAGAGAAACAAGAGAAAAGACCAAAGCCTACAAGACATGTGGGATTATGTGAAGAAACCTAACGTGAGAGTTATAGGGTTATCCGAAGGGGAAAAAGAAAACACTCACAGTGCACAGGTTGGATAAGCTATTCAAAGATACAATAGAGGAAAATTTCCCAGGCCTTGGTAAAAATCTCCATATACAAGTTCAAGAAGCTCAGAGGACCCCTGGAAGATTCAATGCAAACAGGAAGATGTCACTACATGCAGTCATCAGACTGACCAAAATATCAACCAAAGAGGCCCTTCTACTAGCTGTAAGACGAAACAAGCAAGTAACATACAAAGGAAAGTCAATCTGAATAACGGAAGACTTCTCCACTGAAACTTTACAAGCAAGGAGAGACTGGGACCCCATTCTCACTCTTCTGAAGCAGAATAATGCCCAGCCTAGAATCTTATTCCCTGCAAAACTAAGTTTTGTATATGAAGGAGAAACCAAGACATTCTCAGATAAGCAAAAACAGAGAGAATTCACAAAGACAAACCAGCCCTTCAAGAAGTACTCAAAACACTGTTACCCACAGATCAGAACAATAAACACTCACGAATATAAATCTACTCAAAAGCTAAAGGCCAAAGCCCAGATACCACAATGGCTCAAGAGAGAAAACAAAGCAATAAAGTTCAACCGAACATAATGAACAGAAACCGGCCCCACCTATCAGTTATCTCAGTAAATGTGAATGGCTCGAACTCCCCACTCAAGAGAGATAGGCTGGCCGAATGGATAAGAAAATACAAGCTAAGTGTCTGTTGGCTTCAGGAAACACATCTAACCTGCAAGGATGCAGTTAGACTAAAGGTAAACGGGTGGAGAACAATATTTCAAGCAAACGGAAGGCAAAAGAAAGCTGGCATGGTGGTGATGATTACAGATAACTTAGTTTTTAAATCAACAAAAGTAATAAAAGACAAAGAAGGTCACTATATAATGGTGAAGGGTACAGTTGAACAAGAAGACATAACAATTCTAAATATATATGCACCCAACCTTGGGGCACCCAGATTCATAAAGCAAACTCTACTTGATCTAAACAAATTGATAAAGAACACCACCATAATAATTGGAGACTTTAACACCCCCTGACAGCACAGGACAGAATCTTTTTAGATCACAATGGAATAAAAGTAGAAATCAACCTTAACATGAACTCTAAGTTCTACACAAAGTCATGCAAACTAACCAGCCTTCTGCTGAATGACCACTTCATAAATGATAAAATCAAGATGGAAATCAAAAGATTCTTTGAACTAAATGACAAAGGAGACACAAGTTATCAAAACACAGCTAAAGCAGTCCTGAGAAGAAAGTTTATTTCCATAAATGCCTATATCCAAAAGTCTAAAAGATCACAAATAGACAACCTAATGAATCGTCTCAAGAGCTAGAAAAAGAACAGACAGACCCCAAACCCAGAAGAAGAAGTGAAATCCATAAGATCAAATCAGACCTAAACAAAATTGACAACAAGGAAACCATATAGAAGATTAACAAAACAAAAACTTGGTTCTTTGAACAAATAAAATTGACACACCTTTGGCTAGAGTAACAAAAAGCAGAAAAGAAAAATATCTAATAGGCTCCATCAGGAACAATAAAGGAGAAATTACAACGATGCCACTGAGATAAAATATATAAATTATGAATACTCCAAAAACCTCTATGCACAGAAACTGGAAAATGTGGAGGAAATGGATGATTTCTTAGAAACACACAGCCTCCCTAGGCTCAACCAGGAAGAAATAGAATTCCTGAACAGATCAATATCAAGTAATGAAATTGAAACAGCAATAAAATCCTTCCTAAAAAGAAAAGTCCTGGATCAGATGGTTTTACACCTGAATTTTACCACACCTACAAAGAAGAACTGGTGCCTATCCTGCAGAAACTATTTCATAATATTTATAAGAATGAAACCTCCCCAACACATTTTATGAAGTAAACATAACCCTGATACCAAAACCAGGAAAGGCTGTAACAAAAAAAGAAAACTACAGACCAATATCCCTTATGAATATACATGTAAAAATTCTCAATAAAATCCTAGCCAATGGAATCCAGGTGCTTGTCAAGAAAATAATCCATCACAATCAAGTGGGCTTCATCCCAGGGTTACAGGCATGGTTCAACATACAGAAATTAATAATGTAATTCACCATATAAACAGAAGCAAAAACAAACACAATATGATCCTCTCAATAGATGCAGAAAAAGCATTTGACAAAATTCAACACCCTTTTATGATAAGAACGTCAACAAAATAGGCATAGACAGGGCTTACCTAAAAATGATACAAGCCATACATGACAAACCCACAGCCAATATCATACTGAATGGGGAGAAATTGAAAGCATTCCCACTTAGAACCGGAAGAAGACAAGGTTGCCCACTATCTCCACTTTTATTCAACATAGTGCTGGAAGTCCTTGCTACAGCAATCCGACAGAAGAGCAGAGTTAAGGGTGTCCATATGGGAGCAGAAGAGATCAAACTCTCACTCATTGCTGATGACATGATATTATACCTAGAAAACCCCAGGGATTCAACCAAGAGACTCCTTGAATTGATAAAGGAATTTGGCAAAGTCTCAGGATACAAAATCAATACACAGAAATCAGAGGCATTCATATACACCAACAACTGTACAAGTGAGAACCAAATCAAAGACTCAATTCTCTTCAAAATAGCAACAAGGAAAATAAAGTACCTTGGAATATATTTAACTAAGAAGGTAAAAGACCTCTACAGGGAGAACTATGAAACACTAAAGAAGGAAATAGCAGAGGATGTAAACAGGTGGAATGATATACCATGCTCATGGGTCGGCAGAATCAACACTATTAAAATGTCTATACTACCCAAAGTGACCTACAGAGTCAATGCAATCCCTATTAAAATACCATCATCATTTTTCACAGATATAGAAAAAATAATTTTATGCTTCATATGGAACCAGAGAAGACCCCATATAGCAATAAAAACAAAATAGAGGCCGGGCGTGGTGGCTCACGCCTGTAATCCTAGCACTCTGGGAGGCTGAGGCGGGCAGATTGCTCGAGGTCAGGAGTTCGAGACCAGCCTGAGGAAGAGCGAGACCCCGTCTCTACTATAAATAGAAAGAAATTAATTGGCCAACTAATATATATAGAAAAAACTAGCCAGGCATGGTGGCACATGCCTGTAGTCCCAGCTACTTGGGAGGCTGAGGCAGGAGGATCCCTTGAGCCCAGGAGTTTGAGGTTGCTGTGAGCGAGGCTGACGCCACGGCACTCACTCTAGCCTGGGCAACAAAGTGAGACTGTCTCAAAAAAAAAAAAAAAATAGGAGGTATCAATTTACCAGACTTCAAACTATACTACAAGGCTATAGCAATTAAAATAGCTTTGTACTAGTACAAGAACAGGATTCTGAACAGTGGTAGAGAATCGAGAACCCAGATACAAAAGCATCCTCATATAGTCAACTAATATTCGACAAAGCAGACAAAAACATACACTGGGGAAAATTATCCTTATTCAATAAATGGTGCTGGGAAAACTGGATAGCCACATGTAGAAGACTGAAACAGGACCCACACCTTTCACCTCTCACAAAAATCAACTCACACTGAGTAACAGACTTGAACCTTAGGTGTGAATCTATTAGAATTCTAGAGGAAAATGTTGGAAATACTCTTCTAGACATGGCCTAGGTAAGGAATTTATGAAGAAGACCCCAAAGGCAATCACAGCAGCAACAAAAATAAACAAATGGGACCTGATCATATCAAAAAGCTTCTGCACAGCCAAAGAAACTGTCAAGAGAGCAAACAGACAACCCACAGAATGGGAGAAAATTTTCACAGGCTACACATCTGATAAAGGGCTGATAATTAATTAGATACTGAGGAAAATCAGGAAGGAAAAATCAAACAGCCGTATCAAAAAGTGGGCAAAGGACATGAACATAAACTTTTCAAAAGAAGACAGAATAATGGCCAATAAACATATGAAATAATGCTCAACATCTCTAATCATCAGGGAAATGCAAATCAAAACTACAGTGAGATATCACTTATCTCCAGTGAGAATGGCCTTTATCAAAAAGATCCCAAACAATAAATGTTGGCATGGATGCGGAGAAATAGGAACACTCCTACACTGCTGGTGGGATTGCTAACTAGTTCAACCTCTGCCAAAAGCAATATGGAGATACCTTAAAGCAATGCAAGTAGATCTACCATTTGATCCAGCAATTCCACTACTGGGCATCTACCCAAAAGTTCAAATGGCACTCTACAAAAAAGACCCCTGCACTCGAATGTTTACAGCAGCACAATTCACAATTGCAAAGTTGTGGAAACAGTTCAGGTGCCCATCAATACATGAGTGGATTCATAAAATGTGGTATATGTATACCATTGAGTACTATTCAGCTTTAAGAAACAATGGTGATATGGTACCTCTTGTATATTTCTGGATAGAGCTGATAGAATGGATAGAGCCATTCTCCTAATTGAAGTATCTCAATAATGGAAAAACAAGCACCACATGTACTCACCAACAAATTGGTATTAACGGATCAACACCTCAGTGGAAATTTGGAATAACATTTATCGGGTGTCTGGCAGGTGGGAGGGTGGAGTAGGGGATGAGTATATACAAACATGAGTGAGATGTACAATGTTTGGGGGATGGTCATGCTTGAAGCTCTTGACTCGGGGGAGGAGGGGCATGGGCAATATACATAACCTTAACATTTGTATCCCCATAATATACCGAAATAAAAGAATGGAAAAATTTTTTAATTAAATTTAGTGTATCCTAAGTATACAGTGTTTATAAAGTCTACAGTAGTGAACATTAATGTCTTACGCTTTCACGTCCACTTAGCACTCAAAGCAGCTTCCAGTCCTTCAGCCTCCATTCTTGGTAAGTGCCCTATACAGGGGCACCATTTTTTTATCTACTATACTTGTCTTTTTACTTGTATCTTTTCTGTGTTTACATATACATATAGACACACAAATATTTACCATTGTGTTACAGTTGCTTAGAGTATTCAGTACAGTCACTTGCTAATAGGTTTGTAGCTTAGGAGCAATAGGCTAAACCATACAGCCTAGTTGTATAGTAGGCTATCCCACCTAGGTTTGTGTCAGTGCACTCTCTGATCTTTGCTCAACAATGAAATCACCTAACAACATATTTCTTGGAACCTATACCTGTTGTTAAGCAACATATGTCTGTGGTATCTTGGGAACTGTTTGTGGCCATTTAAACATTACTCAGGAATTGTTTATAATACCTGATTACACCCTACGAATCTATGAAATGCTTAGATTTTTTTTAACTTCCTTTGGCTCAGCTGCCAAAGAAGCTCATGCAATGTTGGAAAAGTCTCACCCTCCAGGCACTGGTCCCAGACCCTAGGGTGTGAGTGCTTCTGAGAGACACTGGGTTAGTGTCTGGGCATGGTTTTGTTTAAGATCTACAATCTAAACTGATCCAGAGCTGTGACTTCCTTGACACCAGTTCCTTTCTATTGTGCACTACATTACTTTCCATCCTAACTGGATCTGTATGTAGTACCTTGTGCTTTAATTTTTTGAGTGTCAATCATGTGAAATATAATAATAGCCACCTGTTTATGAGTGGATTAATTGAAACATTACTTAATTGAATTTATTTAAAAAGTGAACCTGGGATTTTCAGTGTGATGCCATACTTAGACAACTTAGCATAGTACCTCACACACAGTAAAGCACTCAATAAATTTTAGTTGTCATAACTGTTAGAATGCCTTCAAGAAGCAGCATTCCACCAGGGGAAAGGCATAGGAGACACCCCCTGCCCTGGCAGAGGGAATAGGACATACTAAAGTCCTGATGGGCCGAAGAACCTGTGGCCCTCCAGAGTTCCAGGCATGCTAGTGAGGGGGAGCTGGCCCAGTGGTGAGTGTCAGGGGTACCTGTGGAGCCAGGTCTTTTCCCTTAGGGAGGAAGTTTGGGTTTCATGGTAAGTTACTGGAAGTCAGAAGGGTTTCAAACTGAGACCAGTCAGATTTGTCTTGTTAAAAACTATCTCCTGGAGAGTGGATATAAGGAGGTTCTTTATGAGGTTTGGCCATACGGTAGGTAACTAGCCTTGGGCAGCCACTTAAACTCTGTGTGTCTCAATGTCCTCATCTGTAACACAGATTCAATAGTAATACCTACTATAGGGTGTGAGGATTAAATGAGTGCCATTTGTAAAGCACTTCAAACAGCTCCCAGAATATAGTAAGTGCTTTATGTGTTTGTTAAACAGAATTCGAAAAGTCTGGTGGCAGAAGGTTGAGTATTTCCAGTTCTGCCCTCTCTCCACCTAACATCAGACTGCCCCTAACTCTGAGCCTGCCTAGTTTCCAAACCAAGCCCTCCTGGCCTCTCCCCTCCTCTGCCTGGGTCTACCTGGGACACTTCCACATGGATTTCACATGTGGCTGGCCAGGCCTGGTTGGGCTTTCCTTCTCACCCCCACCCAACACCTCATTGCACCCCACTCTGGGGTTCAGGCCCTGTCCTGAGCTTGCTGGAAGCACCAAGTGCCCTCCCTGCTGTGGAAGCCCTACCCCTCCAGTGAGCATGGCTCCGCTCTGGGTAGCACACTGGCTTGTGTCTCATCTCCCTGATTGCCAACCCTAATGTGGCTGCTTGCTCTCACCCAGATTGTGCTTAGTTTGGGGAAAGAACTTGGAGATAACTTCTTCTGGGACTATTGTTAGCTCCTGTTTGTTTTCTGTACTTAAGGCAGGTTTGAACGAAAAGAGGGGGAAAATGGCAATATATTCAAATAGCTGAATCCAGCCTTTCTTTACTCTAGTAAGGATCCTTTTAATATCGTATACCTTATGAAAAGTTCATTCTGATTCTGTAAATGTCCTGTTTTTCTCCCTTTCCAGTTGATTCGGTTTTTTATATATCATGCTGTACATATTGCTGGCCTTTGTTTCTTTAATCATTCATGTCTTCTCCCGAGTAGTAATATTTTAAAGCTACTGTGTTAACTTTTCTCACTTGAAAACACTAGACAGGATGTTATGTAGAGATGGCGGATTTCAATTTAATATTACTGAGGAGTGTTTGCTTGGAGTTATTTTTTGAAGATACTGAGGCAGGTCTGAGCACCAAGGGAGAAAGTGCCGTGGTCTGCACAAAAGGATGTGAACTAGATTTAGGGTAGAGTTTTTCCCCAGGGCTAGGGACTGCTGTAGAATTGTTGTGGGGAAGGGAAGAGGGCACAGAAGGCTTCATCTGTATTTTTTTTTTTTTTTTTTGAGACAGTGTCTCATTCTTGCCTGGGCTAGAGTGCCATGGCGGCAGCCTAGCTCACAGCAACCTCAAACTCCTGGGCTCAAGTGATCCTCTTGCTTCAGCCTCCCAAGTAGCTGTGACTATAGGCACGTACCACCATGCCTGGCTAATTTTTTCTGTATATGTTTTTAGTCAGCCAATTAATTTATTTCTATTTTTAGTAGAGATGGGGGTCTCACTCTTGCTCATGCTGGTTTCGAACTCCTGACCTTGAGCCATCCTCCCGCCCTTAGCCTCCCAGAGTGCTAGGATTATAGGCATGCCACTGCACACCGCACCGGCCCTAATCTATATTTCTGATATTTTATTGATGGTAGTTGAAAGTTTGATGGTGGGTGAAATTTGTCATTTTATACCTTTTTATATATGTGAAATATTTTATGATGAAATTGAAAGAAGTGCCATAATAGATTAGTGATAAGTGCCCTGGGTGTCACTGGTATGTATGCTATGTGTTTGTTGTTCATGGTCTATGGTGCCTACCCATCACCAAAGTACCCTTAGCCTCTGTCCTGGATTGGACTGTCATCTCCAAGTATTTGTGTTTGGATTTACATATATACACATGTACATTTATATGCACATATGCATATTCATTTTATCTTATAATGTGTTATCACAAGATGCAGTGTAAGATTTTTTTAAAAAAATCAAATATTTCCAAATAAAATCTTTTTAAAATAGTAAATATTTTTTTCTGATTATAAAAGTATTACTGCTGGCCTTGGAACCTGCCACAGTTCTCCTAGAGTCTCTCAACAGATTCTCGACCATCTTTGAAGCATTTGTGCCACACTTTTATCTGCACCGTGCTCGTTGCATTGTCCCCGAAAGCCTTCGGACTCATCTGAATAATTTCCGTGGAGGAATGTTCAAGCTTAATGCAAAATTTGATGCAGACTCATTGCTCTACTCCTTCAGTCATTCGAAGTGGATGGCCACACAGTACATGTGCTTACTCAGTGGCATCTAGTGCCCCACTAACACAGTGAAGTCATCCTTGTTCATGCATGCACATTCTAGTCCACTCTCCTTGGCTGCCAGGTTACATCAATGTGCTAACTGCCCTTGTTATGTTAATAATGGCTGCATACTTTCTGGACAGATCTACACATACATGCATGTGCATACTATAATGTGTGTGTGTTTGTATGTGTGTATAAACATAGAGTAGAAGAATACATTTTCATATGGTTGGTTACTTCTGTGGAGAGAATAGGAAGTGCATAGAATTGGTGAGGGGAAAATATATCCACTTATTTTTAAGGTACTGTTTTTAATATATATAACATGAAGTAACATGTATTAATATTTTAACATTTTAATATTCTGGGTGATGAGATATAGAACCGTATATTTCTAAAAAAAAAAGAAAGTGTTACTGCCGGTGTTTGTGTTTTCTCTTATTAACTGTTCATATTTATTTTTTATGCTCTTAGTGTTTGTTGTATATTTTGTACATTAATTTGATTACATATGATCTGTACTATTTGTTGTTAATATTCTTCCTAGTTTGTGCTTATGTTATTTTCTGATAACACGAAGTTTTATTTTTATTTAATGCAACCGATCTGTTTACCTTATGATTTGATTTTCAGTTTATAAAGTTCTTTCTTATTTAGATACTTGAGAAATACTTATAATTTCTTCCTGTTTATTATTTTATTTCATTTTTACATTGTTCTCTTTAATTTACATTAAACTCAAGTACATTTTGATAAATAATTTAAAGTGCAAATCTAACTTTTTTTCTTAAAATAGGTTTCCAGGCACCACTTATTTCATAATTTTTCTTTTGTCTGCCGATTTGTGATGTGTTGTCTTATTAACACATTAACTGCCATCTGAGTTGTATTTAACTCACGCTAGTTTTGAGCCTGAGATCTTGTGAAGCAAACCTGGGCAAAACTCTGCAGTTGGTTTGTGAAAATCTTACTTGTTGAGTTCTTATTGTTACAATTAATATTGATAATTTAATTCTAAAAATGTGGATTAAATGAATAGAAGTCAATAAATTTTGTTGTTCTACTTCTGTTTACCTTTAAATTATACTTAAGGCTTACAAGTTCAGAAAAATACTTTACCCTTATGAACTATTTTCCAAGTTTTCACATTATTTTTATATTATTCATTTTTAAGTTTTTATATTACTTTTTATTCAAAAAACAGAAAACAATATAAAAATAAAATTTTCATCAAATTAGAAAGGATCATTTTGTTTTTGAAATTTTTATTCTATTTTTTTAATAAATACCATGACCCCAAGGAAAAAAAAAATTTTCCAGTGTGGCAGTCAATGTGTTAAATTCTCATATCTACTCTGATAAATATATTTTACTGGGTTTAAAAACAATAAAGATTAATTCTTAATATAATTAAAGCATTTAATATGACTAAGCACTGTTTAGTCATTATATATTTTTGTTTTACTGTTTGACTCAGTTTTCATGCTTGTTTATTTCTTCTTTACACATTGAATCAAAGTGAGCTGAGTACTTAGACAAATAGAGATTTTTGTTTTCATAAAAACTACTTCATTTACAGATAACTCAAATTATAGGCATTATACATATAGGCACTTGCATTCACTTTTAAGAAGTTAATTTTTCTCTTTCTGTTTGTTTTTTAGAGTTTAATATCTCATATACTTTCAGCATTCAGATTTGATAAAAAAGAAGTTGGTCGTTTCACTCAAGGTCTTGGGTATGCTCCTGTAGATTACTATCCTGGTTTGCTTAAAAATGTGAGTATTTTAAATTTATTAGTATTGAAATTTTCATTGCTGAATGTACTATCAGCAAAAAGGATAAATGGAAATATTTCACTCCTCCAGGAGAGATGTTTAACTTTTCTTTGTTTATCTCTTCTTACCTTGGGTAGACTTACGGCCATGTAAGGAAGAAATGTGAGATGGGAAGTTATGAGAAAGGAGAAGGAAACCAGGAAAGGTTTTATTAAATCTACCAATCAACCTCTTCTTCTCGTAACCCATCTCAGTTATTCATTCCAAGACTTTTGCAAGAAGAGCTTTCCTTAATCAGGATAAACACAGCCTGTACTGTTGGACAAATCTAGTATTTAAAATAACTTGATTGGAATTTTATGTTAAAGCAAAGCAGAAAATTCAATAAGTAATCTTGGAAATAGTATTGTATTAATATATTTACCTCAGTATTTAAAGCTTTGTTTTCTTCTGGCTGAAATTGTAGTCAAATATAGGAAGTTTTAATCTATGATTTTGATATAACTTTTCTTAAAATATTATGAAATTTTTAATGTTTGTTAACCATTCTGGTTTTTGAAGTTTTATACATGAAAAGCACTTTTTTAAATGAACTAAAGTTAAAAAGAAGAAATAAACTAACTCTAACTTTTTAAAAATGGTTTGGTTTTAATTCTTAGGAAATTAATCATCTATTGTTCATTGCCTAAATAAGAATGCAGAATAATAGACATTAAACATAAAATCCCAGTTATTAGTAACTGTGACTTAGCGCTGTTTTCTTTTCACTCTGACAAAGTAAAACATAAGGAGAAGACGGCGGGGGGTGGGGGGAATCTCAACGGAAATATCACTCACACCAAGAAAAATAGAACTGATGTAATCCTGTTTGCAGTGTGAATTAACCTGCAACTGATTTTGTGTTACAGATGGTTTTATCATTAGCGTCTGAACTCAGAGAGAATCATCTTGATGGATTTAACACTCAAAGGCGGTAGGTGTTAAACGTCCCTATTCTCAACTTTCAAAATGTATCAGTTTAGTTATGAGAGTAAAATTTCATAATTCATAGGAAACTCATGTTCATAATTAAGGTTTTATTCTATATGGAGAGATTATTTTAGTGGAATACATAGCAAATTAGTGTATTTTTTCAAATTTTCTTTTTAAAATTACTATTCTCTCAACTATAATAGGGCAGTAAGTGGACTATGTAATGTTTTCTGTGTGCCCATTAGGTAAAAAGCCCTACATATACAGTAGGGAAAGCACAAGAGGGAGGAGCACTTGGTCTCACGCTGGGATTGCTCACTCTGTGAGAGGAGAAGGTGCTCCCTGCAGGCACTCGCATGTTAGCCTGTCCCTCTCTCCCCCGACCTCACCACACACAGCCAGGATATTTACAAGGCAACATTTGATGTGCACAGATGACTATTTTAAGAAACATAATATTCCAAAATCTAGACTAAACAAATCAAATAGATTCAAATTAAAAGGCAATTAATCACATTACAAATGTTTCTTCACTCTGTGAAAGAAATCAGAGTTGTTTTCATTGGTGAGCATTTCATTTCTAACATATCATTAACCAAGAGAATCTAGGGACTGAGGGACTTTGTGGTTTTTTTGTAAAGCTATTGCTAATTAAAGCTCTATCAGAAATAGTCTTTGCCCTCAACCTTTAAGAATCCGTTGCCGCTAACCCGTAAAGTAAGCTATAAAATTCTTAGAAGAAAACGTTGATGAAAATCTTCATGACATTGGATTTGGCAATGATTTTTCATATATGGCACCAAAGGTACAAGCAACAAAGAAAAAATAGGTAGATCAGAGTTTATTAACATTAAGAATTATTATGAATCAAAGAATACTATATTAGGAAAGTAAAAAGACAACTTACTGAGTGATTAAAAACATTTGCAAATATTATCTCTGATAAGGGATTAATGTCCAGAATATATAATGAACTCAACAACAAAAAACCTCAACTCAAAAGTGGGCAAAAGACTTGGGTAGACTTTTCTCCAAAGAGACAAAAGTAGAAAATAAGCATATGAAAAGATATTCAACATCACTAATCATTAGGGAAATGCAAATCAAAACCACAATGAAAAACCACATCCACTAGGATAACTATTATTTAAAAAAAAAAAAGGAAAGTAACAAGTGATGGTGAGGATGTGAAGAAATTGGAACCCTTGTTCATTGCTGGTGGAAATGTAAAATGATGCAACCACTGTGGAAAACAGTTTGGCAATTCCCCAAAAACATAAGCATAGAATTCTTCATGACCCAGAAATTCCTCTCCTAGATATATATCCAAAATTAGGAACTTTATTATATGTGGTGTGTGTGTGTATAAAAATATGAATGAAAGCAGAAATTTGAACAGGTAATCTGTACACCAATGTTGATTAGTCTCAGTAGCCAAAAGGTGGAGACATACCCAAGTGTCCTTTATCAGACAAATGGATAAACAAAATGTGTTTATTCCCTAAAAAGGAATAAAATTTTGATATATGTAAGAACAGAGAGGTACCTTGAAGATACATACCATTCTTATTGAAATAAGCCAGACACAGAAGGACAAATATTGTTTAATTCCACTTATATAAGGTACCTAGAATAGGCAAATTTATAGAGACAGGAAGCTCAATAGAGGTTACTGGGAGCTGGAGGGAGGGACAAAGGGGAAGTTATTGTTCAATGTGTATAGATCTTTTTCAGGGTATGATGAAAAATTTTGGTATATACAGAGTAGTGATGAGTAAACAGAATGTGAAATGCATTTAATGTCACTTAATGATTCCCACTTATAAGTGTTTAAATGATAACTATTATTTAGGTTTTACCACAATAAAAAAATAAGAAAAAAATCAAATGTCATACTATTATATACTCTCTCAAATGAATAAAATTTAAAATACTCAGATTATCATGTGTAGACTGATAGATACAGTAGAATTACTGTATCTCTCATACATTGTTAGTGAGAATGTGAAATGGAATAACTAGTTGCTAAATAGTGCAGCAGTTTATCATAGAGTTAAACATATGCTTACTATGCCACTTGCCCATTCTACTCTTGAGTATTTACTCATAGCAAATAAAAACATAGATACTACTACTTGCATATGAATGTTCATAGCTGCTTTATTTATAATAGTTCAAAACCAGAAACAACCCAAAGAACCATCAGCAAGTGAATGGATAAAAAAAAATCTGAATATCTGTTGCCCCAATTTGCAAAATGAAAAGACAGGTTGTAAATGGTGAGAAAATATTTTCAGATTGTACATCTGATAAAGGGCTCATATCCAGAATGTATTAAGAATTCAGTAATAAGACAAATAACCTAGTTTAAAAGTGGGCAAAAGATTGGAATACACATTTTAGTAAAAAATATATACAAATGGCTAATACCACCCAAGTACTTTTATGTGAATATTCATAGCATTATTCATAATGGGCAAAAAGTGGTGGAAGCAATCCAAATATACATCAACTCATGACTGGATAAACAAAATGTGGTATGGTTATACAATATACAATAGAACATTATTTCTTAATAAAATAAAGTTATCCATGCTGCAACATGGATGAACCTCAAAAACATTGTGCTAAGTGAAAGAAGACATCACAAAATACCACATATTGTATGATTTCATTTATATGAAATATTCAGAATAGGCAAAGCATAAAGTAGATTAGTTGTTACCTGGGGCTGGAAGTAGGAATTAAGGATTTCCTGAAAATGAGCACAGAGGATCTTTCCAAGGTGATGGAAATATCCTAAAACTAGATGGTGATGATGAATTTTCAGCTAAGTAAATTTATTACAATCCATTGAATTGCACACTTAAAATAGGTAAAGTGTGTGGTGTTCGGAAGTATACCTAAAAATAAGATGATGAATCTATGGGAGGCATTGGAAGTGTTTAGATTCATTTATTTATATGGCAGGTAAAGACTTTGATATTATAACCTCTTGAAAAAGAAATTAAAAAGTCTCTCTAATTAGGAAGTTACATGCACAAGCCCAGAGAAGACACATGATTGGAAAAGATTTGAAGGACTCCCCAAGATCTCTAAGTGGGCTAATTGGTGAAGGTCTTCCCTTGTACAATGCCAGTCCATACAAACTGGGAGAAATGGCTTTTTTAAATGCATAAAACAGCAAAAAACAAAACAAAACAAAAAAACCCAAAAAACAAACAAAAAAAAATACAAAAAACAGGGAAACATGGCCAAATAAAAGGATCAAATAAATCTCCAATCTCTAAATTAGTAAGAATAGTACATTGAAATTAGTAAGAAAAGCTATTTCTTATTAACCATGATAGCCCTTCCAAGGTTCTTCCAAGCTGGGTATCAAAATATATGACGCTAACATTGATAGAATTGAAGGGAGAAATAGAAAAAAACACAATAATAATAGATTTCAATATCTCATTTTTAATAAGGATTAATCAGACTGAAGATCAGTAAGAAAACAACTTGAGTAATGCTGTAGTCCAATTGGACTTAATAGACTTACACAGAACACTTCACCCAATAACAGTAGAATACACATTCTTACGTGCACATGGAACATTTTCCAGGATAGTCCCATATTAGGCCACAAAACAAGTTTTAATAAATTTAAGAAGACTGAAATCATACCAAGTATTTTTCAACCACAATGGTGTGAAACTGAAAGTCAATAGCAAAAGAAAAACTGGAAAATTCACAAGTATGTGAAAACTAACACACTCTCAGACAGCCAATCGGTCAAAGAAGAAATCACAAGTAATGTAGAAAATAACTTGAAACAAGTGAAAATGTAGACACAACATACGAAAAATGGGATGCAGCAAAAGCAGTACTAACAGGGAAGTTTATATTGGTAAATGCCTACATTAATAAAGAAGAAAGATCTCAAATCAGCAGCCTGGCTTTACATCTTAGGGAACTACAAAAAGAACAAACTAAACCTAAAGTGAGAAGAAGGGAGAGAATAATAAAGATTAGAGCAGAAACAAACAAATAGAGAATAGAAAAACATTGAAACTAAGAGTGAAGTTTTTATAAAGATCAGCAAAATTGACAAACCTTTAGCTAGACTAAGTAAGGGGGGAAAAGAAGACTTTAATAATAAAAATCAGAAATCAAAGAGGAGAAATTATAACTGATGCCACAAAAATATAAAGGATTTATATACAAGAGACACTATAAACAATTATATGACAACAAATTGGATAATCTAAGAAGAAATAGATGAATTTCTAGAAGACCACAGCCTACAAGACTGAATCATGAAGAAATAAAAAATCTGAACAGACTTATAACTAGTAAGGAGATTGAATCAGTTATCCAAAACCTTCTAACAAAGAAAACCCCAGGCAGGATGGCTTCACTGGAGAATTCTATCAAACATTTAAGGAAAAATTAACACTAGTCCTTCTCAAACACTTCCAAAACGTTGAAGGAGACAGAACACTTCCAAACTTATTTTATGAGGCAAGCATCATCTTGACATCAAAATCAAATGATGCTACTATACTACAAGAAAAGAGACAAATATTTTTCATGAAGCTTGATGCAAAAATCCTCAGCAAAATACTAGCAAACTCAATTCAATGATACATTAGAAAGATTATATATCATAACCAAGTGAAATTTATTTCTGGAATACAAGGATGGTTCTACGTACCAAATTCAATCAATGTAATGCACCATATCAATAGAATGATGAGCAAAAACCACATGATCATCTCAATTACTCCAAAAAAAAAAAGCATTTGACAAAATTCAACACCCATTTATGATAAAACACTCAGCAAATTAGGAATAGAAGGAAATTACCTAAACATAATAAAGGCAGTGTTTGAAAAACCCACAGTTAACATCATATTTAATGGTGAAAAACTGAAAGTTTTCCTTCTAAGGTCAAGAACAAGGCAAGAATATCCTTATCCTCTCTTACCACTTGTATTCTATATAGTACTGCAAATCCTTGCCAGAACAATTAGGCAAGAAAAAGAAAAGACATTCAAATTGGAAAGGGAGAAGTGATTTTATCTACGTTTGCAGATGACATGATCTTATGTGTAAAAACCCTAAAAGATTCCACAAAAAACTATTTGAACTAAAAGCTATTAATAATTAAGCAAAGTTGCAGGATATAATATCAACACACAAAAAACAGTTTCATCTGTGCACTAACAAACAATTCAAAAAGGAAATTAAAAGAATTCCAATTAAAATAGCATCAAAAAGAATAAAACATTTAGTTTTAAGAATAAAACTTAACCATGGAGGCCAAAGACTTGTACACTGAAAACTATAAACATTGCTAAAAGAAATTAAAGAAGATGCAGATAAATGGAAAGGCATCCCATGTTCATGGATTGAAATACTTAATACTTTAAAATGTTCATACTGCCCAAAGCAATCTATAGATTCAGTGTAATTCCTAGCAATATACCAATGTTTTTGTTTTAAGAAATAGAAAACATCATCCTAAAATTTATATAGAATCTTAAAGTATCCCCAAATAGCCAAACAGTTTTGAGAACGAAAAGGGTGGAGGTCTCACACTTCCTTTTTCCAAAATATATTACAAGCCACAGTAATCAAAATGATATGGTACTGGCAGAAAGACAGACATATTGACCAAAGTAACATAATAGAGAGCCCAGAAATCCTCATGTATATGATTAACTGATCTTTGACAAGGGTGCCATGGTTATAAGATTGGGGAAGGATAATCTCTTCAATAAATGGTGCTGAGAAAACTGGATATACATGTGCAAAAGAATGAACTTGGACCGTTACCTTACATTATGTACAAATATTGGCTCAAAATAGATTAAAGACCTAAATGTAAGACCTGAAAGTATAGGAGAAAAGCTTCATGACATTGGATTTGGCAATGATGCTTTGGCTATGACACCAAAAGCATAGGCAAGAAAAGTGAGAGTAGAAAAAAAGGATTATATCAAATTTAAAAGTTTCTGTGCAGCAAAGGAAACAATTAACAGATTGAATGACAGCCTATGATGGAATGGGAGAAAATATTTGTAAACCATATATCTGGATAAGGGGTTAATATCAAGACTATACGGAGAACCCTTATAAGTCAACAACAACAAAAAATCCAACTAATCCAATTAAAATTAGGCAAGTGACTTTAATATACATTTCTCCAAAGAATATATACAAATGACCAATAAGCATCTGAAAAGATGTTCATCATCACTAATCATTGGGGAAATGTAAATCAGAGCCACAATAAGATATCACTTTATACCCATCAGAATGGTCAGTATTCAAAAGGAATGAAGGAAGGAAGGGAGGGAGGGAGGAAGGAAGGAAGAAAATAAGGAAATAAGTTTTGGTGAAGATGTGGAATAACTGGAATCCTTGTGCACTGTTGGTGGGAATGTAAAATGGTACAGCCACTCTGGAAGATGGTATGGGGGTTCCTTTAAAAATTAAAAATGGATGTACCATATGATCCAGCAATCCCACTCTGTGCATATATCCAAAAGAATTGAAAACAAGATCTCTAAGAGATATTTGCACACCCACGTTCATTGCAGCATTATGCACAAGAGCCAAGAGGTGGAAGCAACCCATGATGGGATATGCCCATTGTGAATGAACAGATGAAGTGTGGTATATACAGACAATGAAAAGTTATTCAGCCTGAAAGAAGAAGGGAATCCTGTTATATACCAAAACATGGATGAACCTTGAGGGCATTATGCAAAGTGAAATAAACCAGTAACAAAAGACAAAGACTGCATGATTCCATTTATATGAGGTATCTAGACTATTCAGACTCTTAGAAACAAAGTAGAATGGCTGTGAGAGGTTAGGAGGAAGGGGAAAATAGTTGTTGTTCAATGGGTATAGAGTTTTAGTTTTGCAAGACGTAAAAGTTCTAGAGATCTGTTCACAAGGGCATATAATTAATGGTGCCACACTGTATACTTAAAGATGGCTAAGATGGTAAATTTTATATTAGGTGTTTTTTTTTTTTTTTACCACAATTTAAAAATATTCTTCAAACTCCTATTTTCAAGAAAATGTAAACCACAACATTAGTGAGACAGCCATCAGATGTGAACTCTAGGATGTTGGTGATGTGAACATAAATAAATAGGCCCAACTGCTTTGGAGAACAAATTGATCTTACTGGAATTTGGGTTTCTCATTAGCCCCTCTCCATGAGTGTTTCTGTTTACTGTAGCCTGCCTCCAGTATTTGTGGGGAAGATCAGAATGTGGTGTTGGTTGGGATTGCCAATCAATTGTATTCTGGGCATTAGAGCCCTTCCAAATTTCCTGGGGGTTGATAGCCATGCTTACTTCTCCTCCCAAGACTCCTTCCTCCTTCCTGTTGGAGACAGGACATTTCTATTTGTCTTTTGCTTCGGAGCAGTGGATAAGAAGGAAGTGTTTATGAAGGCCTAGACAGCTGGCTGCTGTTATTGCAGTGGCCTAAAAAAATTGTCTTGTTGGCTGCTGGGTTGCCTCCTGGTCCTTGAATTCACTCCCAATGTAACTGTAAGAGAGTGGTCCTCTCTTGCAAGTTTTGGAGCTATGGTATTTTCCTTCAAAAAAAGATCCCACCTGCCTACCATTTCAAGCTTTTCTCATAATTTATGGATCACCAAAAGTTCCTCTGTTTTATAGTTTTTAATATTGAATTGTAAAAATTCTCCCCATGATTTCTAGGAGTTGGGAGTATAATGTGAACACTAGGACATTTATGTGTTTAGTTCATCACTTGACTCCATCTCTTATGTTACATTTTCTTCTTATTTTCTCTTGACTAGATTATGAGAATTACCATTCTTCATAGGTCTTGCATTTTAGTCCTCAGGAGCTATAGAGGTTCTCTACACCAGAGCTATTCAAAGTGCTGTCCTTGGAATCAGTGGCATCAGCATCCCTGGGGGACAGGCCAAGGAACCTTTTTTTTTAACATCTTTCTAAATGTTTCTTATGTACACTAAAGTTTGAGAAATGCTGCTTTACTCTACTTCTTTAGTAGCATTTCCCAGAATTAGATATTAGTCCCTAGTCACAATCTGAATACTTTAAAGTGGCATGATAGAACTGTATTTAACGTTTTTATTTTTGTTGATGAATTCTTTTCCTATAAAGTGTTATTAGTTTAGCTGTATTATTTTCTTAATAATCAGTAGTGAATTCTCATGGAGATAATTTTTTTTTGTTTAACTACACATAGTGATCTGTTCTTATGGGATGAACAGTTTGTTTTTTCTCCTCAAATACTCACGTTTTATAAAATTCACTTCTCATTCTTTACTACTTGCCTAAATGGCAGAGGTCCCTTCAAAAACACTTACCTTCCATAATGTTCTATCATCATTCTTTTACTCACCACCATGGTAGTTTTTAGATCTAAAATTAATTAATGTATTTTCCAATCCATCATCTAAGGGGTTAACAAAAAGACACATTTAGCTTGAGTTGTAAATATCTTTTATTTTGGAATAGAATATATGACCTTACTGGGTAAGATGGCAGAGGTGGGCGTGTGTGTGTACGCGCACGCACACATGTGTGATGAAGGATGCTTTTTAAGTGTGTATTTTGCATGGAGCCCAGCAGAATATTTTGCATAGAGTTAGGGCTGGATGGATGTTTGTGCGATTGAAGGGTAGGCCTGAGAGCAGTGTGTGTGCATCACTCGTCCAGAGTCTGAAATGAAGTAAGCGTAGGGCAGTCTTGCCTTCCAGCCCTGATGCATTAATCCTCCTCCCTAAAAGACCTGTGAAGTGCAACTTTTTTCTCATTATCTGAAAAGAGAGAATGAGAAGAGTTAGAGACTATCACTAGTGACTGTATGGGTAGAAAGACTATGGCACTGAGGACATTTAGCAAGCACTGAAGCTCATGGCTACAGATTGTATCCGCTAATTAGACTGAAAAAGATCCAAAATAATTTTCCTGAAAAATTTTGAAGTCTCATGTAAACTTAGTTCTTGGGTCTACCAAAACTCAGGCTAACTGATAACCTTCCAAAGGGTTTCAAGGTGCTCATGGCCTTTATGGCTCCTTTTTTGCTCTGAAGCTTGTCAGAGCATAGAGATCCAAGTTCAAGTGGAGAGTTATGCAACACTTTCCAGACTGGATTACGCTAAGCATTAAGTCTTGACTGAGCGCCAGAGCAGCACTTCCAAAATGATTTCTGCACAAGAATTCAACTGCAGAAGGCTCAACGGTAACCATATACTGCTGGGAACGTCCTTCCTGTGTGGTTGTACTGTAGCTTCCAAACCATCTGCAGCAAACTGTAAGACAACAGGATAAACTGACAATGCTCAGAATGCCGCTCCTTCTAGACAGTTTGTAGCAAGGAACAGGACAGAACTTAAACATTCTGTCATTGAATTGTTGATTTTACTTGGTGGCAAGTGAAACTCTATTTAAAATGCTATGACAACACCATTTATCAGGCCTCTAAAAATAATGTGAAAGGGAACTAAGCCGGTTTTCCAACTTTTTGTTCTTCTGACAGTCTGTGCATCTGAATTTATGAGATCAATGTCTATATGTTTATGAGGCTTTGTGAATCTTTAGAAATGAACTTTAAACATTCAAGTGGTGAAAAGTGAAATAAAACTATAGATGCCTTCTAGAAGGAGAAAAACAGTAAAATAGCATAGCATTACAATACTTAAGTTTGAGTGTTTTTGGCTGCTTGAACATTTGAAGTCATACCAGTGAAAGGAAAGGAATGATAAAACTCAGATTCATAAATGGATGGGAATATCCTGGATTTAAGCATATACCAGCAAGCAGTTGGCCTGTGCTGTATTCTGATTCAACATGTTTGACTTGTACATCTTAAAAATGTACAGGTAACTTCAAATATGTAGGAGAAAATTATGTAGTATTATGATACATATCTTAAATATTATTGTAGCTAATGACTGCCACAACTGTAATGGCCCCAGCATGTTTGGCAACTGTCTTTCAAATGTTATCTCTACCTGGTTTCATGAAATCAGTTTCTGCTTGAGACAAGAAAACATATTTGGTTGAATTTGTAATTCACCAGAGACCTGTGGACTTAAGAGTTCTGAGTCTCACACAAGCTTTTAGAGGTCCAAGTTCTTTTCTGGATAACGAACAGAAAAGTTCATTAAAAGAATCAAAGAGCTTGTCACACATCAAATTGCTTTTTAAATTCAGTATTCTAATAGGTATAAATGAACTCAATCCAAAAACTATATATGGGCTCAACACATTCAGAAAAGTACCTGGAAAAAAATTTATAATATCTTGTTGAATTCTAAATTCTTTAAAGAAAAGAAAAAGAAAAGACTCTCTGGTAAACATCATTCAATAGATCAAATTAGAAATGTACCAGATGTGTCAGTTTCCAGGGGACATTCTGCTAGCACAGTGATCTCAAATTCTTGGTAAATTCAGTTAAGAATTTTTCTAATTATATGTTAGATTTGCTTTGACTAGGAATACCTAAACTGCTAACCAACTTCATTGCCATTTTATCCCTGCTGCTCTTGCCAGCCAGGTACCAGTATGGACATCCTTTAGTGGACTTTCTTCTGTGTCAGGGAATTTGTCCATGTTGTTTTTGAAAAACAAACATCCTTAACAAAGAAACAATTATGAATTGGGGAATGAAGCTGCTTCCAAAATGGCACAGTCTCGCACAAAGGGAAGTTTTTAAGCTATAAAAAGCATATCAACTGATATCATCCAGCGGACTCTCCTAATTGTGTGGTCAGGAGAGTTTATATGCTTTTTTGAACTGTCTTCTCCTGTCCAAAGGTGAGAAAATGAAAAGCACAAATAATTCTACAGAAATAGTCTGAAAAGAGACTGGTACAAGTCATGGGAAAAGTATAAAAAATATAAATAAAGGGAAAAAATACTCCAGGGAAAAATAAATACTAAGCAATCTCAGGCTTATTAGAGGTGATAGGTTTTTCATGAGCTACTCTTGCTCTTTTGGAAACAAGAACCAGAGGCAGGAAATAACTCCTTTTTAATAACTATCATCTTTTCATTTTTAGTATTTTACTAGGTAACATAGTTTTTAAAAGTTTAATTATAAAATACTTAAGACATATAGAAAAACTGCGTGTCCATTGCCCAGATTTTATAATGTTAGTATTGTAGCATTCTATTGATATTTATATGTGATCTTTTTAAGGAAATAAAATATTTCAATTGCAGTTGAAGCATCCTTCTCCCACTCCATTTCTTCTCCCCTCCCCCCCAAGTACGCACATTCAGGAAATTGACGTAGATTCTTCCTGTCATGTTTTAACACTTGTCAACGGAAAAGAAGCCAAACTCTGTAAAATAATTTAAAGAGGTTTATTCTGAGCCAAATTTGAGGACCATGGCCAGAGCCACACCCAAGAAGCCTTGAGCAAGTGGACTCACTGTGGTTGGGTTACAGTTTGATTTTATAAATTTTAGGGTGACAGGGATTACAGGTAAAGTCATAAATCAATACATGGAAGGCATACATTGGTTGGGCCCAAAAAGGTGAGTCATCTCAGAGCAGGGGCTTACAAGTTATAGATGGATTTAGGGATTCTTTAGTTGACAATTGGCTGAAAGAGTCTGGCTTTATCCAAAAGGCCAGGAATAAGTGGAAAGGAATGCTTGAGTTAAGATAAATGTCTTCCATCTTTCATATGATGCTATACCAGAATCAGATAAGAAAGTAAACCACATTATAAAAACCTGTTTACTGAGATTTTATCATTTGTAAGCATGACTCACCAGGCCCCCTTAGAAAAAGGAATTTGGGCAAAAGAAAAGGTTAGAGTTTAGTCCTTCTCAGAAGCTAAGCAGGGTCAGATCTAGCTAGTACTTCGAGGGGAGAGTTTAGTCTTCAGACTTTACTTCATATATATGTGTATTGCTGTGAGTGTTTTAAAACAACATAAGTAATGGCATATTGTGGAACTTTTTTGCAACTTGCCTTCTTTATTCATTACTATATTTTTGAGATTTATATTTGGATACTATAGGTCTAGTTCATTTCAACTGCCATATAGCATTCCATTCTGTAAATAAATAATCGTTTATTCATTTCTGTACAAATGTTCAGCAAAATTGAATCTACCCTTTACAAAGAGTTCTGTTTAAGTCTCCTTAACCTATAAGAGGAAATAGTAGCAGGGTACTACTAATTGTTCTCCAAAGAGGTTGTACCAATTTGTCTATGTTCTCATCAGAAACATCCTGGAGTTCTTTTTTCTCCATAATCTGGTGGATGTCTCACTGCAAATTCAGTGTTGTAGTTTGCATTGAACAATGCATTGAATGAACTACTAAAGAATTAGTAGTGTTGAAAGTGGTTCTCTATGGAAATCAGAAAATGGGAGTGGGAGTGCACTTTCAAAAGCTGCTATTTTCATAAACTTTGAAGAACTATTTGACTGTTTATAGTTGCATCTGATAAAGTTGCAACTTATCAGTTGCATCTGATAAATTTGATAAAGGTAAAGTCTAAGTTAAAGAAAAAAAGAATACACAAGCCTCCTACAATGGTCTACAAAAGCTTTTCTGACGTCTTCCTCCCACGTTCACTGTGGTCGAGCCACCTTGGCATCCTTGTATTCAGATATTGAGGACCTTTGCATTTGCTTTTTATCTTCCTGCAACATTTTTCTCCTAGATAGATACATGTTTTGTTCATACACTTCCTTTACATCTCTGCTCAAATGTCACCTTCTCAGTAAATTCCTGGCACTTCTTAATCCCTCAATGTACTTTACTTTTCAGCATGACACTTAATATCATCTGGCATTTTATTGTTTTTCTCCCTTACTTTGTCATCTTTGCTCCTGTATCACGAACACCTCAAACAGAACTTTGACTATTGTAAGGGATCAAAAATTGTTCATTAAATGAATGAACAGGACAAACATACACTAATTTAAAAACAAATTCTCTGAAGAGGAAATGCAAGTGGATAATAATTACTAGATCTCACAAGTTATCAGGCAAATGCAAATGAAAAAGCAATAGAATAACAATCTTTGTCCACCAATTTAGCAAAAAATAAAAACAATAATATCATTGACAAGGGTGGAAAAGTAAATTGGTACAGTCTTTTGGAAGACAATTTAATATGCCCACTCATGTGGGCACAGCTAGGAACGTGCAAGGATTCCACTGTGGCCTTGGTATAGTGAAACATTAGAAGCAACCTCAGTGCCTATTAATAGATACATTGTTAAATTACAGAACGTACTTACTTTCATTCTTTTTTATGGAAGTAGTATAACATACGTATTTTCTAATAGGCAGCAAGTTTTTTTTTAAAAAAAAAGGAACAGCTATATTTTCTATATTGTGGTACCACTTGTGTTTCACAAAACACAAGACCAAATTTCTGTATTTATGATTATACATGAAAATGTCTAGAAAAGAATCCAATAGCGTACACCTAGAACTTTCATTTTATTAATCTCTAATTCATTTAATATGTAGTTCTTGAGCATGCAGTGTGTGTTAAGGAGTTGTCTCAAGGTGCAAGGAATAGAGCAGTGGGCAGAATAGAAAAAAGTGCCTGTAGGAGGAAAATAGACCATGAGCAAGATACAAGGAAATACCTCACAGGTCAGGTGGTGAAAAGTGGGAATGAAGAAAGTAGAGCAAGGGTGAGAGAGCACTTGAAACTCTGCTTCCAGTGGTGCTTTCCGTGGACACGTCCTGTGTGACGGACACATCCTGTGAATTTGCACTCATACTGTAGCCCCTGGCCTCATGCAGCATAAATGAGCACTTGAAATGTGGCTAGTTAAACGGAGGAACTAGATTTTTAATTTTATTTTAATTTAAATTTAAATTGCTGCAAATGGTGGACAGTACATTGATATGGGATGATCAGGGAAGACCTCACAAAGTAACCCTTGAGCTAAGGCCTGTGTGAAATGAGGGAGCTAGCCATGTGTCACAGGCCGAATGAACAGCAGGACCTTATTTGGAGCAGTCGGAGGTAGAACAGACAAAGGAGGAGTGGAAGGAGATGAAGCCAATGAAATAGACGGTGGCCCACCGTGGAAGGCCTTGGTGGTCTTTGCTTGTTCTCTGCATGAGGTAGGAAGCCTTGGCAAGACTTTGAGCAGACAGGTGACGTGATCTGCATTTTAAAAAAGTTGCTGGAAGTGTTCTGATCATAAGCCTTAGGAATGAGTGCAGGAGCAAGAAGATAGGAGGCCACTCCATAACTCAGGCTTGCCAGTGGTGGAGGCCACAGTTCAGAGGGTAGTAATGGAAGTGTTGAGAAGAGGTCAGATGAGTTGACAGTATTTACTGCTGGATCAGGTAAGGGGCATGAGAGAAAGGGAGGAAGCAGAGTTTGGGCTTGAGCAAATAAGGCAGAGAGCACTAGGGAAAGAGAACATTTGGGAAAGGAATTCAAAAGTTCTGTTTTGGGCATGGTAAGTTGGAGGTGTCTGTAGATAGTTATACCAAACAAAGTCCTGACAATGAGTGATATGGAAATGAGAATGGCAGCTAAACGGTTTCTTCCTAGAGAATTGATTAAAAGAAAAGAGTTCATAGATGGGTATTAGAGTAGTCCTCTTTACATTAGGACCTGTCATTGACCTTTTCAGCATGAAGATTTTATTTTATTTCTTTCATAGAATGGCTCCTGAACGAGTAACATCCCTGTCACGAGTTTGTGTCCCTCTTGTTACTCTGCCAGATGTTGAACCCCTGGTGGAGGCTCTGCTCACCTGCCATGGACATGAAGATCAGGAAATCCTCTGGCCTGAGTTCTTTGATGCTGTAAATGAGGCATTTTTGCAGTAAGTGATATTCATTTATCCTATCATCCAGCTTTGTTTTTCCTTTTCTTAAAATGCTTCAGTGTATTGGAAATGATATACAGCAGCAGTTTTCAAACATTTTGACCTCCATACCTCTTTAAGCTCTTAAAAGTTATTGAGTATACCAAGAGGTTTTTTTTTTAATGTGGTTATGCCTATGAGTATTTACCATATTTGAAATTAAAACAAATTTTAAAAATATTCCTTCATTTAGAAATAACAATAAATCAGGCCGGGTGTGGTGGCTCACACCTATAATCCTAGCACTCTGGGAGACTGAGGTGGGAGGATTGCTTAAGGCCAGGAGTTCAAGACCAGTCT
Source organism: Microcebus murinus (assembly GCF_040939455.1). Classification (NCBI taxonomy): domain Eukaryota; kingdom Metazoa; phylum Chordata; class Mammalia; order Primates; family Cheirogaleidae; genus Microcebus; species Microcebus murinus. Next base: position 12,189,770 of record NC_134115.1, on the reverse strand, counting down.
GAGGAAGAGCAAGACCTCATCTCTACAAAAAATTTAAAAAGTTAGCCAGGTGTGGTGGTACATGCCTGTAGTTCCAGCTACTCAGGTGGCTGAGGCAGGAGGATGGCTTGAGCTCAGGAGTTTGAGATTGCAGTGAGCTGTAATGAGGCCCAGCCTGGGTGACAGAGCAATATTCAAAAATAAAAAAGGGAAAGAAATATAATAAATCAATTACATGTTAACAAAATAGCATGTTTTTATGAAAAACAATGATCTTTTCCAAGGCAAAAAAGTTATTTGACAAGAATGGCATTATTTTTACATTTTTATGAATCGCATTGTCTGGTATGAGATAGCTGGGTTCTCATATCTGCTTCTGCATTCAGTCTGGTAGGATATATTATTTTGGTTGAAGTATATGAAGAAAATCCGGCCCCACATAGATATGTAGTTGGAAAAGGCAGTAATATTCTAATAGCCACCTCAGATAATTGTGGATACTTTGTTTTGATACCACCAAAATTTGAAAACGGTCATTTTTTAAAGGTTAATTGCAATGTGGAATCTGAAATTATATCACTGAATTTTTCATACTCTGTTACATTAAAACACTGAAACACCCATGGGTCTGTTTTGCACTTTTAATGGATCTTTTGCCTGTGCATCATTCATTAGGGAATAGCTCAATGGAATTTTGGTTCATTGAATTATGCAGATCTTCCAAATATTGACACATTTCACTATACAATATCAAAAGTTACAATCATGGCTATCACCACCAGTCTTATCAGGAATATCTTTAGGTATTAGAAAGCTGTTAAGCTCATGTTGGCAGACACAGATTTTCCAAGATTCTAATTTCTCCTTAAAAGCTCAAATTTATCATGGGATACAAATGCTATCACATAATTGTTTTCCTTGAGATGACTGGGTCACTTTGCTAATTTTTGAGAAAGAATGTGCCAGATACCACAGTGTGAATAGCCATTGCTTGCATGCTAGTCATTCTTTCAAGTAAATTTCCATGGAAAAAAAAGTGATCAGATGGGCTCATAGCTCAAACAGTTCGGATGAGTGTTTTTCTCCAGACAACTATTGTTTTTTGATGAAGCACAAGTGCTTTGTGCATACTTTCCTTTTCACCATACAGAATCTATTTTTAAAAATGTTCTCCAGAGTGAGAATTTAATAAAATCAATATTTTATACTGTTCTTCAAACATTCTTATATAAAATTGGCAATGATTTTACTGTGCGTGTGTGGCAGTAAAGAATATGATGATGAGTCCCTCCTTTGATCTGCAGTGTTACTCACTGTTGTATTTGCAGTATCAGTGCAAACAGTTATCAGTGCCCCATTGTTCCAAGAAAAACCAAAATAATTATTCAGTACTTGAAGTATTTCTTATCACTTGTGTGTGTGGCCAAGTTTCACATAAAAGATCTTCTTCCATGCTTAGTGGGTACTGATACTAGAAAAATATAAGCAACACAGAAGGTTCTGATATAAGGTATAACTGTACTCATTCTGTGGATGAGATATCAGTTTATCGCATCTAGATTTAAATTATTTAATTCCTTTTTGTTTAGACTCTGAATGATTGGTCTCAAATTGATGCTGCAATTAGCTTGCACCATAATAGTATTTGAAACATTATGTTGCATAAGACACAATAAGGTAAATCATTAACATCTGTAAAGCCAAGGGAAAAATAATTTTTGTAATATTTTTGCTTTTTATTTACAGTTTAGCCCACTTTCCCTGGAGTAGATGTCTCCATCTCATGAGTCAGAGAATTCTCTGACATGTCAGTTTCATCTTTTCCTGATGAAACAGCTGTGGGATAAAAAAGGAAATCTATTAATCTTCCTTTTTAAATATAACAATTCATCTTAAATATAAGAAAATATACTAGAAATTTTATTTTTATAGTATATTTAACAATTTAAAATAATGTTGAATTATATAATAATCTAAAATATGTATTAAAATATATAAATATAAGATACACATTATATTTTTATACATAAAAATATGTGTTATTTATATATAAAATCTAAAATAATATAGGTAAAACTTATAAAATTTGGAAAAGTTTTTTAAAAATTTTAAAAATATTACTGTAAAACCCAACAAAATATATTTATTTCTTAATATGTTTCCATGTAGGCACAAGGGAAAATATAATTTTTTAAATTGTGATTTTTGGTGTGAATGGGGTTATAGAGATTATATCAAATATAACTAAAGATAGTAAGAGTACAGTAGAAGAACAGAGAATAAACTTAAGTTAATCTCTGAAAATATACATATTTATATCCTAAATGTATTACCTTAAAAAATTCTTGAGAACATGAGAATATACAGACATGCATTCCATTGCATGTCAGAGCAATAACGTCACCACATATTATGTAGCTTCTGGATGATCCGTAACATTGAGAAGGAGAGAATCCTCCTCAGCTCCTTCTACAAAGCCAGTATCACCTTGATACCAAAGCAAGAAAAGGACACAACAGAAAAAGAAAACTACAGACCAATATCTCTTATGAAAATAGATGGAAAAATCCTCAATAAAATAATAGCAAACTGAATTCAATAGCACATCAAAAAAAAAGAGTGAGAGAGAAAAAGGTAAATACCATCTTAGTATTTTTATGAAAATAGTTTTGACCTCACTGAGATGAGGGTCTCAGTTCTCTCCTCTCCTCCCTACCCCGAAAGGGTTCTATGGACTCCACTTTGAATTAGGAGTTTACTTTCTCTACAGTGTTTTAAAGCACTATTTCTTTCTTCATGAGAAGTCTACTATGGTGTAGTAATTTCCAGATTCCACTCAGTTTTAGATAAGACTCAAAGCATTCATGATTCTGAATTCAGGGTACAGGGCTGATATGATTTTAAATGATATTTATTACTTTTGAGCCTTAAATTTGTTAGAACTATGGTTTAAAAATATGTTGTTATATTGTTTATCTCCTTCAATTTTTTGTTTACAAACTTTTAGATAGAAATTGGAGAATTGTTACATTTACTAAAGAGTGCATTTTTGAAAACATAACTACAATGCCATTATTACATCTTAAAACTGACACTAGTTCCTTATCATCTTCACATATCTAGTCAGGAATTAAATTCTCCTGATTGTTTCACGATATTTCTTACAATTCAAAATCTACACATTGCATTTGGTGGATAGATAGGTTCTTTTAAGTCTCCTTCTATCTATCAGTTCCTAATCCTTCTTTGTTTTTGTTTTGCAAGTTATTTGTTGAAATGATAGAGTTGTGATCAGGCATTGTGACATATACCTGTAATTCCAGCTACTTGGGAAGCTGAGGTGGGAAGATCATTTGAGCCTAGGAGTTTGATGTTGCAGTGAGCTGTGATTGTACAACTGCATTCCAGCCTGCGTGACAGAGCGAGACCCTATCCCTAAAAAAAGTAAAAAATAATAGTGTTATTTTCCCCCATTCTCAGATTGTACAGCATTCCAACCATCTTGAGTGCATGCCTCCCCCTCTCCCTGAAGGTTTAAGTCACTCTCTTAATCATATATCAATTTCTATATGCAATTGGGCCTATTTTATTATTTTCCATTCTAGTTCTTTGGCTTAATATGTATTCATGCACTAGTATCATTTTGTTTTAGTGGTAGAATCTAATAGCTTATTATAAAATAGGGCTAGCTAGTTTCCTCTCATTTCTTTTCTTTTTCAGGGTTTTGTTTTGTTTTGGTTTTTGCATGTTAAGTGTATAGACTAATTTAGGGAGAGCTGGCATCTTTATGACATTAAAGCGTTCTGTCCACCTGTTCAAGAACACGTCTAATTAAGTTTACTCTTGTGATCTGAGAGGTCTGTTTTATATATTTTTCACACATAGGTTTTACATATTTCTTATTCCTAAGCTTTTGTTATATTTTTGTTTTGAATTTTTTGGCTGTCATAAATGGGTCTTCTTCAACTCCACATGGATTTGTATTATGTCATTGCATCTGGAAAATGAAAAGCTCAAAAACCACTGTTATTCTTACAGTTAGTACAGAGGAAGTGGTTCCCAGTAGAGTATTTCCATTTTTGATACATCACTTAAAAATTAGAATAATTTAATTTTATGTGAAAGGCTAAAATCCAGGTCTTTGTTAAAGTAAGATTTAGAAAGTTATAATTTGGTGTTTTGAAGAAAGGTCAAAACAATTTTCATAGTTAAAAAATAAAAAGTCCTATTTTCTACCTACTCCAAACCCTCTGTCAAAATTTACTCCATAAGTAAAGTGAATTTCCTGAGGAGTCTGGCCAGTTATCTTTGTTATTTATGTGAGGTATTGAGTGATAACCAATATAAAAGTTTATATAACATGCTAAGTGTGCTTCACACGCATGTGCCCTTTACACCGTTTAGCTGAGCACGCCCTTCAGATTCTCACAGCTTACCCCACCAACTTTGATTTTTCACTCTCCACAACAATTTCTCAAAATATTTACTTTTAGGTACAATGCTCTTTGCCTTTCACCATGGTGCTCCATTTCTGATTTATCTAGGAATATATTTCACAGAAGAATATGGTCTTAGCAGCCTGTGTCCAGTCTTAACTTTATCAACAAGAATTGAAGGGAAATGGGAGGAGAACGCCCCTCATCCTCTACGAAACCCCAGAAAGCTGTTTCGGAAATGACTGGCAAGGAGGCGATGTGCTCAGAGAACAGCCACTCCTGTTCCAAAGCAGTGCTCAGAGGGAAGCTGAGGGCAGCTGCTCCACAAGCAGGCCCACACTCTTTTGCTTTTTATTTTACTTGTGATAGCACGTTCTCCCTCAACAACTAATAAAATTTATTTGGTTTGGAAAGTTATGTCTGCTAATCCATAGGGGACAGACTGTCCAGAAATGCTGGGTGGTCTTCAGCGTGTCCAATTCCTATGGCTTCAGCTCAGCAAGTTCCCCAAGCAGTGGCGTAAGAGCTGGAGGCTTTCCATGGATACTTTCCCATAGACAGAACATCCCAGCCACATGTTGACACAGGGAGGCTGATCCAATCAATCAGCGCAAATTACCACCCCACACCCAACGCCCCCTCCCCTCAGCTCCTTGAACAGTTCCCCAAATGTGCTGTGTGGTCATTTAGAAACCACATACTTTCTTTGACCGATGTGCCCTGCCTTGTGTTCAGCCTTCCAACTATTTGCTTACTGCAATACACCAGTGGAATTTCATCTGTTTTGTAATTGGCTGGGTGTCTTTGGCCTTGACTTCCAAATGCAGTCATGTGCTTTCAGAAATGGGCTGCCTGTCTTCTTTTAAACAGCAGATGCTTGCCCCTCTCTGTGGTTTAGATAACCTAAAGGAACTTTTTAATTTCTTGGCCTAAATGTCAAACCTAACTTCTCATGTCTGTCTCTGGGGTTGCTGTCATAGCCACCTGCAGGCTGCAGATTGCATAAAACCTTCGTGGGAGGGCTGCTGAGGTCTTTTTGTAAGTCTGGAATATAAGTAATCCAGCATGACTTTGTCCCGTGAGTTCACCCAAATTCATTGCTTCAAAAATATTGAGAAATTTGAAAACTGGTTGGAAAATTTTTTCTACATGCCCGAATGAGCCAATGAACAAATGAAAGAAGGAATGTATGATGGTGATATTGGGACATAATAAGAATATATATTTGGTCTTCATCTAAGCTTCTAAAACTCTTGGAATTTCTTGGTGATAGGGGTGAGAGGAGCATTTTTTATTATTTGTAGCAAATCCTTTTCCACCTCACCTGAGTTTATACTAATGAGGTAACTCTTGGTGAGCCTCCAGATGGCTTCAGGATGGGGGCTGATAGCCAGAGGAAGCAACCATCTGAATAAAGCATTGGAACTTTCAGCCTCCCTCCAGCTCCCCGACCCCAGAGATTGACCTAATCAACAGTGCCCGATGATTTAATCAACTGTTCCTGCATGATGAGGCCTCCATGAAAACCTCTAAACTATGGGGTTCAAAGAGCTTCTGGCTTGGTTTTCACAGCAAGGTGCTGGGAGGATGGTGTACCTGGAGAGGGCATGAAAGCCCTAAGCCCCTTGCTCATACCTGGCCCTATGCATCTCTTCATTTGGCTGTACCTGACTTGTTTGTATCCTTTAGAATAATCTGGTAATAGTAAATAAAGTATCTTGCCTAGTTCTTTGAGCCATTCTAGCAAATTATCAAACCGGAGGAGGGGATTGTGGGAGCCTCTGATTTACAGTTGGTCGGTTGGAAGAATGGGAGGCCCATACTTGTGACTGGCATCTGAAGTGAGGGCAGTCTTGTGGGACTGACCCCTTAACCTGTGGGGTCTGTGCTAACTCTAGGTAATTAGCATAAGAATTGAATTGAATCATTGGACACCTAGTTGGTGTCCAAGGAGTTAAAGAATTGGTTGGTGTGGAAGAAAAAAGCCCCACAGAGTTGGTGTGAGAAGTGTTCTGTGAATAGAAAACAACTCATAGTGATAGGAATGATTGACCAACCAACTAACCTCATGGGGTAGCTCTGAGTGTTAAACAGGGTGACTATATAACTTATAATCTAGACCCCAACACTTTTGAGAGTTAAAGGGGATTCCTTTTATAATTATGGTTAGATAACAGACATAAACTTAGCCCAGGCAAATTAGATGTATGTTCACCCTAAGATTTAAATGGATCCAATACCTGTAATATTCTTAGCACAGTGCCTGGTACCTGGAGTAAATACTGAGAAACTATTGGCATGTTGCTATTGTTATTGACTTTAATCATTATATTATTTCTGATACTGTTTAGTATTAGTTTTTCTCAAGCTCATACATTTTCCTCCTAATAAAAGGATCACTAAACTGAGGCCAGCTGTAAGCTAAATTCCCATTGCTAAGAGACCTAATATGACTGCCAATGATGCTTAATGAGAAATAAATTCAATGTCCTATGAGAGGAACCTAATTTATACTCCTTGAATAATTTACTGATGAGTAGTTTTCTCACCTGGTGATTCTTGCATATCAATTTACCAAATGAAATGCTAACTGGAATTAATATGAGGAGCCATGGATTATTTAAAATACCCTCAATATTGCTATACCTATTTCATAAATAAGGAAATGAGACTCTGATTCTTTTTTTTTTTTTTTGTTGAGACAGAGTCTCGCTTTGTTGCCCAGGCTAGAGTGAGTGCCGTGGCGTCAGCCTAGCTCACAGCAACCTCAAACTCCTGGGCTCGAGTGATCCTGCTGCCTCAGCCTCCCGGGTAGCTGGGACTACAGGCATGCGCCACCATGCCCGGCTAATTTTTTTTTTTATATATATATCAGTTGGCCAATTAATTTCTTTCTATTTATAGTAGAGACGGGGTCTCGCTCAGGCTGGTTTTGAACTCCTGACCTTGAGCGATCCGCCCGCCTCGGCCTCCCAAGAGCTAGGATTACAGGCGTGAGCCACAGCGCCCGGCCGAGACTCTGATTCTTAAAAACTAAATTATAAGAAAAGGCTGAGCCACATCCAGGCTTCTGGTTTTGTGGTTTTTAAACTCAGATAAGAAAAATCAGGCTTTATTGTTTCATTTAAATAGACTTAGAGGGTGAAGGTGGTTTTTTGATACATGTACGAATTGTATAGTGGTGAAGTCAGGGCTTTTAGTGTACCCATCACACAAATAGTACACATTGTACCCAATAGGTGATTTTTCGTCTCTCACCTGCCTCCCACCCTCTTCCCCCTTCTGAGTCTCCAGTGTCTTATATCACTCTGTATGAACACATATACCCATTGCTTAGTTCCCACTTATAAGAGAGACATGTGGCATTTGTTTTTCCAGTCCTGAGGTATTTCACTTAGGATTATGGCTTCCAGTTCCATCCAAGTTGCTGTGAAAGACATTATTTCATTCTTTTTATGGCTGACTAGTACTCCATGGTATATATATACCACATTCTCTTTATTCACTTATCAGTTGATGGGCACTTAGGTTGATTCCATATCTTTGCAATTGTGAATTGTGCTGCAATAAATATACAAGTGCATGTGTCTTTTCTATATAATGACTTCTTTTCATTTGGGTAGTGGGATTGCAGGATCAAATGGTAGGTCTACTTTTAGTTCTTGGAGGAATTTCCATACTGTTTTCCATAGAGGTTGTACTGATCTACATTCCCACCAATAGTGTATAAATGTTCCCTGTTCACTGCATCCATGCCAACATCTGTTGTTTTTTGACTTTTTATAATGGCCATTCTGATAGGAAAGGTGGTATCTCATCATGGTATTAATTTGCATTTTCCTGATGATAAGTGATAGTGAGCATTTTTTTAACATTTTTTGGCCATTTGTATATTCAATTTTGAAAAATGTTCATGTCTTTTACCCACTTTTCAATGGCATTTTTTTCTTGCTGCTTTGTTTGAGTTACTTGTAGAATCTGGATATTAGTCCTTTGTTAGATGTATAGTTTGCAGATATTTTCTCCCATTCTATAGGTTGTCTGTTTATTCTGTTGGTTATTTCTTTTGCTGCACAGCAACATTTTAGCTTAATTAAGTCCCATGTATTTAGTTTTGTTTTTGTTGTATTTGCTTTTGGTGTCTTCATCACAAATTCTTTACCTAGACCAATGTCCAAAAGAATTTTTCCTACATTTTCTTGTAGAATTTTTATGGTGTCAGATTGTACATTTAAGTCTTTAATCTATCTTTTGTTGATTTTTGTGTATGGTGAGAGGGATCCAGTTTTATTTTTCTACATGTGGCTATCCAGTTTTCCCAGTACTATTTATCAAATAGAGTGTCCATTTCCCAGTGTTATGTTTTTGTCTCCTTTGTTGAAGATCAGTTGGTTGTAGGTGTATGGTTTTATTTCTGGATTCTCTATCCTGTTCTATTGATCTTTGTGTCTACGTTTATGCCTGTAGCATGCTGTTTTGATTACCATAGTAGACTTGTAGTATAATTTGAAGCTGGGTAATATAATGCCTCCATATTTGTTCTTTTTGCTTAGGATTGCTTTGGCTATTTAGGTTCTTTGATTCCATATGAAATTTAGGATTTTTTTTTTCTAATTCTGTGAAAAATGGCATTGGTATTTTGATGGGAATTGCACTGAATCAGTAAATCACTTTGGGCAGAATGGGCATTTTAACAATATTGATTCTTCTAATCCATAAGCATGGGATGTTTTTCCATTTGTGTCATTAGTGATTTCTTTCATCAGTGTTTTGTAGTTCTCCTTGTAGAGATCTTTCACTTCCTTGGTTAACTATATTTCTAGGTATTTTATTTTCTTTGCAGCTATTGTAAATGATATTGAGTTCTTGATTTTTCTTCTCAGCTTGTCTGTTATTAACGTATAGAAATGTATTAATAACATAGCGTATAGAAATACGCTACTGATTTATGTACATTAATTATATAACCTGAGACTTTACTGAATTTATTTATTAATTCTAGGATTCTTTTGAAGGAGTCTTTCAGGTTTTCCAGATGTAAGATCATATCATCAGCAAACAGGGATAGTTTGACCTCCTTTTTTCCAATTTATATGCCCTTTATTTCCTTCTCTTGCCTAATTGCTCTGGCTAGAACTTCCTGTGCTGTGTTGAATAGAAGTGGTAAAAGTGGGCATCCTTGTCTTGTTCCAATTCTTAAGGGAAATGCTTTCACCTTTACCCCATTCATGATGATGTTGGCTGTGGGTTTATCATACACGGCTTTTATAATTTTGAGGTATGTTCTTTCTGTGCCTAGTTTGTTAAGAGTTTTTATCATGGGCCGGGTGCGATGATTCACACCTGTAATCCTAGCACCTGGGAGGCTGAGGTGGGAGAATCACTTGAGCTCAGGAGTTTGAGACCAGCCTGAGCAAGAGTGAGATCCCATGTCTAGTAAAAACAGTAAAAATTAGCTGGGTGTGGTAGCACATGCCTGTAGTCTCAGCTATCAGGAGGCTGAGGCAAGAGGATCAATCGCCTGAGCCTAGGAGTTTGAGGTTGCTGTGAGCTAGGCTGATGCCATGATAAAAAAGAGTTTTATCATGAAGGGGTACTGGATTTTATTGAATGCTTTTCCTGCATCTATTGAGATAATCATATGCTTTTTGTATTTAATTCTGTTTATGTGGTGAATCGTATTTATTAACTTGCATATATTGAACCATCCTTGCATCCCTGTGATGAAACCCACTTGATCATGGTGAGTTATTTTTTTGATATGCTTGTTGGATTCTGTTTGCTAGTACTTTGTTGAGAAAAATAAGGCTTTAAATGTTATGAAATAATATAGTTGAAGGTTTAAGTGAAGAAAGGTTGGTATAATATCAAGGACAGAAAGCTAGCAAAGAATTAGTAGTAACTAAAGTTCCCATTTCTATTTATCCATTGATTGAGACGTCCTGACATCTCCCCTTTTTTCTAACTTTATAGGATATAGTCATAAAATTGGTCATTGAAAAAGTTTACTTTTCAAATAAAAATATGCTAATATTGATGTGTAATAGTTAGAAATTCTAGTATGTTTGGACATTTCTTCCGCTTGGTGGTTTTTGCACTGTTCTTTGAGAAGTGGGATTCTCTGCACATACAAATGATAATGATGGTACTATTTCCTCAATTTTGATATATTTCTTAGATCAGATTATCATGTAAATATCCCTAAAGGATGTAATAGAGAGTATTCTTTCCCGTTCCTTGGATTTAAGCAGTTCTCCAGAAATCTTGGTCCCAGTTTCTGTGGGTTTCTCTGGCAGTACATACAACCTTTGATCACTTTCTGGTTTGAAAATATGGATGGAGTATTGTATGCATGCCTTTGTCATGGCTGAGGACATCCCAGCCTCCCCTCTGCTGCTCAGACAGGTGTAGAACACATTCCCTCAGACAGGTACCTCCCTCACCAAGAACTTTTCTTGTGAATAATTTAATTTTGCATTTTTTTATTGTAGCTACAAAAAACATTTGGAGCCAAAACTATTTAATAAGCAGCCAGCCAATTTTTTTTTACATACTGTTCATACCTTTTTCTGAAGATAATGGGGGCAAATTACTGCCTCACTACATCAAGTTTTGGGAGAAATTTTTCTAAATATCAATGTGGCATCTATCTGGAAGAGTAAGAAGTATTAAAAAGGGAAGAGGGTCCTGTCCAGGATTCTCCTGCTTCATGTCAAAAACTGTCACTAAAAATCAGATGTTCTATGTGAAAGCACTGACTGGGACCCTATTCCTCATTATTTTAAAGGGGAAAGTTATGATGTATTACACATAAGCCTTAAGTGCCCTGCCAATTTCCTAAAACATATCTATAATACAGAAAACTCCTTGTGATTATTAAGTAGGAATTTGGGGAGCCAAGTTTTTATCTTATCCTGTTTTCCTTGAATTCATCATTTTGATCAATTCCAGACAGGATGGATGGAACAAATATAGAGCAGAGAAAGAACAACCTTGCAGTTTCTATGACTAACACTTGTTGAACAGAATGAAATTTGTCAGTGTCTCTAAAAACATTTTTTTAACTTTATTGGCTCTTTAAAATTTCCACAGAACATATATTCATTTTATGCCAAACAATATAATACAGGGGTATGTACAGAAAGTGTTCATTATCTCCTGTTTGTCAACCTTTAGTACTTCTGGTAACCATGTCTTATACTTTTGTAAACATATAGAAATCTATATAAAGCAATTTTCTCTCTTTTTAAAGTCGCTTTGAAAAAAATAAAAAGCATCACACTATATACATCACTCTGAAACATGTTTTTTTAACCAACGTATCTTAGATATCCTTCACAGGACCCAGCTCTTTTTTATAAAATAGGAACATATCCTATGATATGAATGGAGCAGACTGTGCTCTGCTATCCCCGCGATGCACATTGCAGTTGTTTCTAATTTCGTCTTTAGGGTGTTGCTGTAATAAATGTCCTCAAACTGATGCTTCTATTTCTGCCAGGCAGAGTCACGAAAGTACAATTATTAAGGCAAGGGATGTGTGTGTTTTACATTTTCTCAGAATTATGAAGCTACTCCCTGCCCCACCTGTGAGAACACCCTTGAGCATTGGGTGTCACTACTTTCCTCAGCATTTGCAGTGTGAGGGTGAAAGTGATATGGCGCCGATATGTTTCCTTTCTTTACTATTAATAGGGTTGAAGAACCGCATATTTTATAGGCCATTTGCATTTCTTTTTCTGTGATTTGCCTATTTTATTTCAAAACCAACCTGGTGCACATAAAGAGCAGTTTATATAGTACAAATGAGTTGGCCCAACCAAATTCTGTTGTGCAAGCATATTAAGATCATACTGCCTTGGTGATTTATTCATTGAAGAGTGACTATAAAGAGTTGAGTCACTGGAGTTTTGGGGCAAAATAGATTTAATCAATAATAAACTATTCAAATATTAAACATGGGTCCATAAATTTAATCATTCACAGAAATTAGTAGAGTGTACTCTGAATCAAGGCTCTAATAAAAAAAACACCATTAATATACACATTTTTCAAACTGTGCCTGAGGCTGGAACAGAAACATCATACACTTACCGACTTGAGTGTAGCTCTTTTTTTTTTTTTTTTTTTTTTTTTTTGAGACAGAGTCTCACTTTGTTGCCCAGGCTAGAGTGAGTGCCGTGGCGTCAGCCTAGCTCACAGCAACCTCAAACTCCTGGGCTCAGGCAATCCTTCTGCCTCAGCCTCCCAAGTGGCTGGGACTACAGGCATGCGCCACCCTGCCCGGCTAATTTTTTCTATATATATTAGTTGGCCAATTAATTTCTTTCTATTTATAGTAGAGACAGGGTCCCGCTCTTGCTCAGGCTGGTTTCGAACTCCTGACCTCGAGCAATCCGCCTGCCTCGGCCTCCCAGAGAGCTAGGATTACAGGCGTGAGCCACTGCACCCAGCCTTAGTGTAGCTCTTATGTGATTGTATAACCATGCAGTACCTTTTAATTCACATATTTGATGGAGCTACCAGTTTGCATGGTACATTTGCTTTTGCATTTGTCTGTATTTATTTGCACCCAGTGCTGCAGCACATCTCCTGTCACTGTGCCCCGATGGGATAAATGGCACACACTACATTATGGCTGTTAGGGCATTAGGATATGCTGCTGATCGAGGAACTTTCACAGAAGTGAAACACTTTTCTAAAGATGTACATGTTTATTTTATGTGGATCCTGAAAAAAGATAAGGTGTGATGAAGGCAGGTCAGAAGATGGCACTGCTATATGAGAAGGGAGGAGCCACTGAGCAGCCAGGCTCTCCATGGTGGAAGCTATGCGCACCCTCCCCCACTCCCAAGGGGTGTTCTGCTTCCTCTTAATAGCTGGACAGAAATCCCTTCCAGGGGTCCATTAATGTGACTAAAATCGGCTGACAGCCTGGACTTTGAAAAGACTTCTCTCCCACTGAAAGGTGTGAGCACAAGGTGCAGGCATCTGGCTCGTCCAGTAGAGCCGTCGCTGTCCCTGCCATGCCCAGGCGCATCTCACTGCACCCTTTTCCTGAGACCAAGTGTGCCTGCACTCCGCTGCCTGGGGAAGTGGAGAGACCACCTGGCTTCAGCTCTTACCAGCTGTGAGACCTTGGTCCTCTCCAACCTCACCTTGGTTGCTTCGTCTATACAGTAAGGGGATAATAATGGTACCTGTTTTGTAGGGCAGCTATGAGGATTAAAGTATAAGTAAAATGCTTAGCATCACTCCAGGTGCACCCTTAGTAAATGGCAGCTCCTGTTCCTTCAGCCTCTCCTACTCCTCTGCACCCTGCCCCTGCAGCAGCCAGCCACGCGGGCTTAAACACCGCCCTTCCAGAGCACACAGGGCAGCCACCTCTGGGCTACCTCCTGGCATCAGGCCCTTCACAGCCATTCCTCTGAAGACCTGTCTGCAGTCCTGGCTTCAATTCCGTTAACTCTGCCTTCTAGTTCCATCTTGGGCCTGCCCCGCAGAACGTGTGGTTCACTCTCATCTCTGCAACCTGTCTGCAGTGTTGGTCACAGCTGAGCCCTTCCTTCTCAGGTCCTGTGTCTTCAAATGCTCTGCTTGGGTGCCTCCTGTTGTCTGCAGTTCTTCCTCCTCCTAGGCCTGCCACCTGCCGCCTGCGCACTATGTTCCCAGGGACTCTGGCCCTCTCCTCTCCCCACTTAGCACTCCCTTCCTCGGAGTTCTCATCCATTCTCAGCACCTTCCCTGCCAACTGACACCCCTGAGTGAATACCTTCAGCCCAGACCTGTCCCAGAACTTCCAACTTGGATATTCAAGGACCTATTAATATCTCTGCTTGGTTGTGCCTCAGACATTTAAAATCCACACCCCCAAGCTGAGCTCTTAGTAAATCCTTCACAAATCTTTCCATCTTTCATCTGAGTAAATGTTACATCCAGCACTGAGGGGGTGTGGGCACCATGGCAGTTCTTTGCCAGGTGCAGGAGGTGGGTAGATGGGAGAAGAGGCCCTGCTAGGGGTCCCAGACAGTTAAAGCTCAGGGTGCAAATGTGAAGCCAGAAGAAGGCTCTGAGGTGGGTGTGCCCCACCCTCATCTTGCCAGCTCCTCCACAGCCCTCCAGTCCTCAGCTTCCTCAACTACTCCTCTGGTCCCGGGGTTAATCCAGTACAATGTCTGTAGGAGTTACACTGAGTGAGAAGAAAAAGCAAAACTGTTGGCACTCTGGAAGGCCGAGGTGGGAGGATCACTCGAGGTCAGGAGTTCAAGACAAGTCTGAGCAAAAGTGAGACCTCGTCTCTACTAAAAATAGAAAGAAATTAATCGGACAACTACAAACATATAGAAAAAATTAGCCAGGGATGGTGGCACATGCCTGTAGTCCCAGCTACTCGGGAGGCCGAGGCAGAAGGATTGCTTGAGCCTAGGAGTTTGAGGTTTCTGTGAGCTAGGCTGATGCCATGGCACTCTAGCCCAGGCAACAGAGCAAGATTCTGTCTCAAAAAAAAAAAAATATATATATATATATATATTGGCAACTGCATCTCCCCACACACACACTCTATCCCTTCCTGCCCCTGGACCCAGTCCTTAGGCCTCACACCAGCTTTGCAGAGAAGTGGCCCAGGAGTTGTGGTGAAGGGACAGGCACCAAAGGGGTTGTTGGGTGTTGGGGAGCCTTTGCCACAGCTCAGGTTTTCCTTATTAATAGCAGTAAGCACCTATGGCAGAGCCTTGGAAGCACCCTGCTGTCTGGGATGCACACATAAAGGGCAGGAGCCCCTAGGGGGTGGCTAGAGCTGCCACCACAGTCTCAGAGTTAGACATGTGCCCCCTCATGCTCCCTCTCAGGAGGGGTAGTGGAACCCCAATTCACTGTTTACTGACACACAAGGACCTTCAAATATACTTTTCCTGTAGACACGTACCTGCACAAAAGGCTTGTGTGTTTAGAGTATCAATCTTAAAATCTATGTGCCGATCAACTAGGCCATAACCACTATATATGAAATTGTTAATAAAAATATTTAACTTTCAGACAACAGATTTGCAAATATGGTTTTTGAATATTTACTATGTGCCAAACACTGCTAATCACTGTCCATGTGTTATTGCATTTTATCCTTTCAACAGCACTATGAAGGAGGTAGGCCCATTTTACAGATGAATAAACGGGTTTAGAGGTTAAGTAACTTTCCCAAGGCCATACAATTAGTAGGTGGTGGCTCTGAGACTGAAACCTAGGTCTGATTCTATACTTTAAACCACTATGATGCAATTTCATACATAAGTATTTCTTAAGTTAGGGACTGCATATCCCAAGGCCTGTTTCCATCTTGTTTTTTATCACTCTGATTTTCTTCCATCACTGTATATTTGCTTATCCTTTTTAAAGGCATTTTTTTTTTCCTAAGCATTTCTCTGATTTCTTACGGTGAGTTGAAGTGGAAGCATATTCACATTATTTTCCAAATGAGTACTTGGTAAATATTCACTGATGCTATAAATATTAACTGCTGCTTGGACCACAATGAGAAGTTATTTCACAAATTGGATTAGCAATTGCATTTTGAACTTTTTAAGTCTTTTCTCAGTAATCCTTTTCTGTTTAAAATTTTGTTTATTTCTTTCTTGAAAGGAAGAAGATTTCTCTCCCCACGTCAGCTATAGTCTGCCTGTGGCTTCGGCACCTTCCCAGCCTTGAAAAGGCAGTGCTGCATCTTTTTGAAAAGCTAATCTCCAGTGAGAGAAATTGTCTGAGAAGGATCGAATGCTTTATAAAAGATTCATCGCTGGTACGTGCTGGGCTTTGATGAAGAGAAAAAATCCTTAAAGGAGATGCTGGGAATCATTTCTTTTAGTCAAAGAATAAAAAGGTGGTGGTGGGAGGAATGTAAACAAAAGAACAATTGAAACTTTTAAAAATAATTTTGTATTTACATTTTATTTTAAAAATGCTAACGTGGGGGGCTTTTCTGCGTGCTTGAGCAGGCAGGGAGAGAGTTGCGATTTACACAATTGGTGTGCCATGTATTCCATATTCACAAGAACAGACATTTGGTGGACACAAACTTTAAAAACAGCATTTTGTATTTCAACATGAAAAGAAAGTTTTTAGAAATGAAGATCTTATGGATGAGAGCAGGAATCAATTAACAAAGAAAAACATTAAAAAAAAAAACTTTCAGCTCTTTACTAGAGGAAAAATAAAACACTCAAGAAAAACAAAGTTAAACCCCAGAAAAGTGGTTAAGGCAACAAAACTAACTAAGACTTCTGTAAGTTTTCTTTTGGTGTGAGGCCGCCTGCCTTAAAACCTCCCTGTGCAACAGCTCTAGGCCACTTGACCCTCAAGACTGTGAAGCCGGGGGCCCAGGGACCGTGTGGGCTTCTGTCGCCTGACCTAGTGTCGGGCAGTCCTCAGAGCCTGACTGACTAGTCAGGGTATTTGCCTTCTGTGGGAGGCAGCACTGTGGAATTTCAGCAGATTTTTGTAAAAACAGGGATAGAAACCAATGCATCCTGAAAAAACAATTAAAAAAAGCTATAAGTGTCATGATCCCTCAGGGTCTGTCTTCCAGACACCTCAGGGAACTTTGACCTGTTTTCTCATTAGCTTTTGTAATCTGTGGGGATTTGGCACAGAAGAGTGTCTTCCTGTTGTACAGATGGAGAAAGTGAGTTCAGAGAGCCACGGTGAACAGCCTGGTTTTCAGTTGGTGGCCAAGACACTGGGAAGGAGGGGCGTTCACCTCTCGGCTCATCCGTAGCCGACATTGAGGAAGGCTCTGAGGTTGGCTGTGCTCACTTGTCCTGAGCTCAAACTACCCTCACCTCCCAGACACCTTTGATTTATTTAATTTAGTTGGGATTTCCTGTGTGTGTTCTCTCTTTTTCAGGTTGGAGGCTGTGTAAGGGAATCATAATTGAATCAGTTACTTCTTCCTCCATCTCTCTCCACCAGGACCTTGCCTGGCCTCCCTTGTTTCACAGACTCTCTCTGCCTTGTGTTCTGGGGCCTCCCAAGTGAACGTGCCTGGTGTTGCAGTCACTAATAGCCATGCTGCTGTCACCTGCGCGTTGGGTCGCACAGACTGAACCAAGCTCATCTGAAAGTTTATAATGTTTGATAGAAAAACAAAAGAAAGAAGACAGGTATATTAATACTGAGAGAGCCAAATAAGGTATTTTTTAAGGATAATTACTACCTGGCCTCGTTCTTCAAAAGAACTGTGTATTAAGGCAAGAAATAGGAATGCACCTTATTTAAAAATAATTACAATACAATTAAAAATAAAAACTTCAGAAGCCCTCTGGCAGCCAATGCCAGGTGATTAAAGATAATAAATTACCTTTATGGTCTGGTAAAACTTTATTTCTAACTTAAATATGCATGCGATAATTTAAGTTCATTTTCTCTGGTCATTTTTCAGTCACAGAGTATAGTAACTGGGCTATTTGCTTGCTCCCAGGGTGCTTATAAAATTCAAGTCTTCTACCTATTGAAAAATTCCAGTCCTGCAACCTTTCCTTGATCCTTGCGGTTCTTCTCAGAACCTTCTCCGTGTCCTTTCTGCCCGTGGCCCTCAGGCCCGAGCAGCACCAGTGACAGTGAGCGCAGCGGGTAGGAGAGAGAGAAGCAGCCCTGCCATCAGACACCACCCTGTGTGACACTTAGTCTCCAGTTTGCCATCCACAGTCATCTCCCTCCAGTCACAAAGCTTTGCAGTCAGTTGATTTACAAAAGCTTTTATCAGGATCATGTGTGTAGAGATTCCACGTTTCCATTATGGTTAAAGGGGGATTCTAGAGGGTGTTGTTTGGTTTAATTTATTGTGGCATTGGCAGGATGTGACCTCTCTGGCTCATGGTTCAAGGAGGTAATTACGATACAGACAATGAGCTGGGAGCCCTGATTGGTGTGGGCTGTTCTCCTCCAGCATCCTGGGCCTGCGGTGCCAGAAAGCAAAGGAGCCTGGAGTAAGCCTGTGACATGGCCAAGTGATTACAGGGTAACCCGAAGAACCTGCTTCCTAATTGCATCATCTGATTCATTTATCGCAGTGCAGTATCTTGGTACAGTGACAGGACTGCACCAAAGTATCAGAGAGATCTCTAGGACTCAGATAGCACAAGACTGCCGTGCTTTGCTCCAGAAGAAACCTGATGCCTATTACATTAGAGTTGGATTCTGAGAGTAATTAAAGTGTGATGGTCTATATAACTTGTGTTTTATATGTAGCACTGTTAATTATATGTCCATCTCTTGGGACTAGCCAGAATGAGTCCTGGAAATTCTATAGTTACCAAAATGTAACGGAAACAAAAGATAAAAGTGTGGTACAGGTTGTACAAAGTAAAATGACCTCCCTAATGTTCCTGGGACTCACAGGCCTGGTATTTTCTATTAAGACTATGAATAATAAGAGACTAGTCTAATATCACCTGGATTCTAAATACATAGATATGTATTTGACTCCTAAAATAAAAATAAGTTTTCAAAACCTGTTTACTTTTGAGGCTTCCCCTTTGGCTTCCATGGGCTGGACTGCCCTCAGGCACAGGGCTGCCTGCCACAGTTGGTGGCTCCTGAATCAACTGAGGCATTAACCCTTGTTTGTCATTTACTATACAGACTGAAACTTTTCAAAAGCAGATGGTCTTATGTTTCCCTTGACAGCGCAGGCCCTGGAAGACCATAATCCATAGCTTCAGACCTGACCTTAAAAACTGATGTCACCAAAAGCAGTGAAAGCCACTTGCTAATTATGCAGCTTTCTTGGCACCATTCGGTTTCCCAAGGCTGGCCCCGAATCAGAAGGATGTTATGTTTTCCAGTTACAATTCTGTTTGTGGAGCCCAGAAAGCTATTGTTCAGATTCCACATTTGAATGAAAAGTGCTGGTAGGTGGCAGGGTGGCACTGTGCTTGGCTGCTGAGCTGAATGCCAGAGCCGGGAGGTACCCTGGTTCCCATGCCCTCCCATTCACTCCACTGCCAGCTGACCCCACCTGCCACTGCATCCAGAGGAGCTGCCCCCTCACCTTCCCAGGCAGATTTGCCCCAGGAGGAAAGAGGATAGAGGAGGCATGCTGGGAGCACCCAGGAGGGAGGATTTTTTTTTTCACTCAGATTTTAAATCAGAGAATACTACTGTGTTTCTCTCCTACCTAAAAGTCTTAATAGCTCAACTAAAAGTATTATCTAATAAGAGCTTAAGAGCAAAAAGCATCCAAATACCTCAGTGTCCCCCTCCATGTGAGATAGGATGCGTTTTTTTCCTTATTCTCCAGGTAGCAATTGTAGCCACTTCAAAAACAAAAGAAAACCTCCTTTACAGAAAATCCCAATGCGTAATTTCTCCTTAGTAAAATATCATACTGAAGAATTAACTCCACATTCTGGATGATGTCAGTTTTCTGTGCTTGAATAGCTTTTCACGGATATTCAAAGATTTTATTTTCCTGATTTTTCATTAGCAGTCTTTTTAGCACTTCCTTTTTGAGCTTTGTGATGTTCTGTATATAATTTAACAAGAGCTGAGGTGGATAATTTAGCAGTGGTGGAGTAGGAAGGTGTGGTATGTCTGTGGCCAAAAGCTGAAGGGTTTGCATCTTGGACTGTAGTTGCACTTTGCAGTGTTGGCCTCAAGGGGGCACCAGATCCCCCAGCATTGTCACAAACAGGCCCAGATGGCAAGTTCTGTTGTCACTGGTGGGATGCTGGGCCTTGAGATCAGTCAGGGATGAGGAAGAAGAAAAAACCAAAAAACAGAGCAGAAGTGGCCAGGAGGTGGTGAGGGCAGGGACTGTCATTGCCACTCAGAGGCTGAGCTGAGAAGCGGCAGGGGACTGGGGAGCTTTCTTCCTGCTCAGGCCCCACCAGCTAACTGCATAGAGGCTGCTGGGCACAGCTAGGAGGGGACTGCAGACTTGGGGAGTTTTTGTCCTTCATCCAGAGCTGGGCATCCCTGTGCCTTCCCACGTGTGCTTCCCACTTCTGTGTCTGAACACTCAGAACACGTGTACATTTAAAACGCAAAAGTACATTTGGTACTTGTTAAGTTCTTAAGCCCAAGAATGACAGATTTATCACTAATTAAACAATAATTGCATTATGGAGTGCTGAAAAAATTGCTTGTGTATAAACAACATCTGGTAAGGATTGAAAAGAAAGAATAATTTTTCCAAGCTCAAATTTGTTGAAAGAAACCTGAATGTTTTAAAACAAAATAGATTCTAAGTAAAAGGGATAGAGTTTTGTGTTTAGCATTTTGAAAATAGAAAAAAAGAAAATGGCATAATAAAAATACATATTTATAAATGTGCCTCATATTATATGATAGATGTGAAGGTTTTATAGAAGTAGATTTTTTTAAACCAAATCATTTTTAACTCAATAAGGGAGTTTACTGTTGAAATGAATATTATGCATAAATTGGAGGAAAAGCTCCTTGTCAGCTGATTTCTTCAAATGACCATTTCCTGAATAAAATACTTAATGTACATTAAAATAAACTATGAAAGAGAATGATTCCAAGCTTAATGAACCTCACCTTCTTCTCTCTCATTTGCTCTTCTTTATTTTTAAGGAAATAAACAAAGTGATAGAAGAAAAGGACTTGAAAATTTTTTCTGTTCTTTCATTGCCTTTTTATTTTTTTCTAAGAGACATTCACTTTTGTCTGTGAATTATCTCACATCATAATATAATTTACCTTTCTGGTTTTCTCTCACTCTCCCTTTTCTTATACTTACTTTTTCTCTCTCTCACACACACAGAATCAGAAAGTGACAAAAAAAATATATTTCTTCCTGAGAATTATGTTCTTTGTGTTCTCAGACCTCTTTCAAGTGACAAGTGGCTTGTAATAATCACTGATGAAAATAACAGCTTAAGGAAATATTAAGGGCAGAGCTCAAGAATCAATGTTGTTTGCACAGTTCATGGTACAGAGTGACAGGCCTCTGTCCCTTGCCTCTCATTCAACATACAGGAGTAGAGAACATTGTCATGTGTATTTAGTCCATATTGACTTCATCTTCCCTTGTTTTGTTGTGGGGTGGGAGTGGGCTGTTCTCTAGATAGAGAGGAGGCACACGACACAGTTTTGGGTAGCTGTAGGATAGACTGTGAGGCAAGCTCCTCGTGGGCTGAAGGGGGTGCACACCCAACAGGACAGTCTGGTCCATGAGAGAAGGAAGGCAAAGGCCCAGAGCCCTCCATCATCATCTTCTAGTCATCCTCTGACATTTAGTGGAAAGTCTGGGGGAGGGAAGAAGGACAGAAACTCATGTTATTGATGCCCTCCTGGTGACAGAGTTTCCCTAGACTTGAAATGATCCGTGTATGAAAATTATTAGGCCAGATGGAGAAGAGAAGAGCTTGAGAAGGAACAGATTTTGGTAGGATGGAGAAAAACAAACAGATGGAACCCAAGAAAGCTTTTCTTTCCTATCCTCGTTTTTATAGGGAAGATAATTGCCCAGATCGCGGGGCCTCAGAGCCAGGCTCCAGAGCCCTGGGTTGCAGAGTGACCTGTGGTGTGTTACTGGAGCATCTCATGCTTCAAATAAAACAGGACACAGAGGGGATAGATGTTTGCCCCATCGCTCATGAGGGTGCTGTAAAGACTTAGGGGAAGAAAGGCTTCCAAAGAAGTGTGTATCCAAACTTCTATTTGGAAGATCCTCTTGATAAGAAAAGCAGCTTAAGTTTGCTTTTGTGATTTGCTGTCACTGAGACACATGCCTGACCTGTGAGCATTCCAGTCCTCATGAAGAGAATCATTGACCCTGAAATTATGTGCTCAGAATGTATAAAGAGTCTCACTTTAAAAACCACCGGTGAAGGGTACAGATGAGAAATTGCTGTTCGGAGCTCTGGGGTGGCAAGGGAAACTAGTTTTAAATTAAAAATCTCCACCATTGCTGTTTCAGCAGGGTTCCCCTGCCACCTGGCATCTTATCTGTTTCAAAGGCTAAAGTGGGTTGTGGAAGCAGTTTGAAAATAGCCAAGGGTCTGAAATATTTGGAAAGAAAGAAATCTAAGAGAAGAGTCCATCTGCATGGGGAGAACAAGCAGATTCCACACAGCCTGGAGACATTTAAAACATTTGATTGAGCTGTTTTGCTAGAAAACATTGCATAAATGAAAAGTATATCCAAGCTTCCATTCTCTTTTGACAAATTAAGTCAGAACTTTTTTACTTGCTTATTACTCTTGTGGTTTTCATGGTAGCCCTAATCTACATATCAACTCATCATTTTCTTTGCCATTTGGAAATCCCGAAATTTGTATTAACTGACTCTCTACTGGCATCAAACCTATAGAATGGCTTTGAGGTAGACAGACCATTTAGAATGAAAAAGATTTTGATTTTTACCATTTTCAAGTTTGATCCTATTTTCTATCAATGCATTTTTAGGCTCTGTGTCTGTCTGCCTGGGGGCATATAACAGTGTTATTTGGTTTTAAATACTCTTATTCAAGAGGCTAATATAGATAATATTCTATATATGAAACTTTGAAAAATTATTATGGCAAATTTAGATGAATCACATTTCTTTTTTTTTTTTTTTTTTGAGACAGAGTCTCACTTTGTTGTCCAGGCTAGAGTGAGTGCCGTGGCGTCAGCCTAGCTCACAGCAACCTCAAACTCCTGGGCTCGAGTGATCCTTCTGCCTCAGCCTCCCGAGTAGCTGGGACTACAGGCATGTGCCACTATGCCCGGCTAATTTTTTATATATATATATATCAGTTGGCCAATTAATTTCTTTCTGTTTATAGTAGAGACAGGGTCTCGCTCTTGCTCAGGCTGGTTTTGAACTCCTGACCTTGAGCAATCCGCCCGCCTCGGCCTCCCAAGAGCTAGGATTACAGGCGTGAGCCACAGCGCCCGGCCTTGAATCACATTTCTTTAAGACATGCAGTTTGCTTTTTCCTTGTTTTATTTTTTTCAGTATGAATACATAGAAACTTTTATGATATTTTCTGGGCATATGTTCAGCGACCTTTAAATAACTGTTGTTATTTACATTGAGGCTGAAAAACAAGGAGATTAACTGACTTGCCAAAGATCAAGGCCAAGAAATGACCTGCCACCTCTGTTGAACCGTACTTCTGAAAAATTGCTTTCCTGAGTAGATAATGAATTTATCTATGAGGGTTTCAGATTGGTTTCTTTTAGATAAAAGTGTTCGTCAGTGAAGATTGAAAGAGCATGGATTACTCTATTTAAAGAGTAGAAAATTTTAACATGCAAATCACAAATCTCTCTCCTTCGAATAATTTAAAAGACAATTATCCCATCATTTGAACAAGTGGCTACGTTCTTGCCTGTACCTCCTATGGCAGCCTGTAGTGGTGGCATGTGAACGCTAGATGGCATAGGCTCAATACCACAACTCAAAATGCCTGGGAGTCCTGTGGGGGCCAGGAGGTCTGTGGGGACAAGCACCATGCTTCCCTCAGTATGGCCCAGGAAACTGGAGGGACAGAGCATATTGTTTTTTCTTTCTTTCTTTTTTTTTTTTTTTGCTTAGAGGGGCTTTGAAAAATGTTTCCCAAAGCTAGTCATGTCAAATGCAGTATGACTCAAAGAAATTCCCTGTAGAGCCTAATCCACTAACATTTGGATGCTACTGTAAAATATCTTTTAGAACACAAGTGGGCATTTTCATCTGGCATCATCTAATGCTTTGAGCTCTGGCCAAAAAGATTTGGAACCTGGGTCAGGCCCACTGAATCCCCCTGCACCAAGCCACAGGAGGCCAGTTTCTGCAGATTTAAATCATCAAACGCTCTCACAAAAGTATTCAAGGAAGAAATTAGGTATCTTCCATCATTCAAGATGATAGTATTTTTTTTCTTCATTAGCCCTCTTCTCATCCTAAACAACTTCAGCTGCTACATTTATAGTGTATTAAGATGCAAAGCCATTTAGTCCATGGTAGTGGTCACTGGTTTCCTCAACAATAATCCTAAATTATTAAATGTGCTTATTACCTAATAAACAGGAATAAAAAGATAGCAGGCGCAGATCTGACTTTGAGGCAGTTCTAGCCATTTGAGGTCAGACACAAGGCACATGTAAGTAAAATTAGCAACACAGGCAGGCTCTGTGCCTTCACTACAGCATGCTGGTAGAAGGCATTTTTAAGTTTTCCATGATACTTCATTGATCCTCTTTTATGGATCATGTGGGCTTATCAAAAATATGGGACATACAGGAGTATAAAGAAAATATAAAGCTTGCTCATAATCCCCTGTCCAAAGAGAACCACTATTTGCACTTGTCTGTGGGGCTTTTCAGTGCACCAGTGTTTCTTTTTTCTAACCCAAAGGAATGTGCTCCTTTTCTAGATACCAGCATTTCTGGTCAACTCATTTGCCTGATAATATTTAATAGCAAGTTGTGATTGATGAAATACCTGTAATATTTCACTTTCTCATGGTCTTTCCTTTTATAGCCTCAAGCAGCCTGCCACCCTGCCATATTTTGGATTGTCGATGAGATGTTCAGGTAAATGTTATATTATTTCTGCTAGTAATCTAAAATTTCTCAGTCTACAAACATGAATAAAAAATTCTGTGGTACTCTTTGGCTGTACCTTAGAGAAATTAGAATTTCTGATTTCTTATCCCTCTGAGCTTTTTGGTAATTAGAGGTAAAAAGTCAGTTTGTATTAAAAGCCAATGCCTAAGAATTAAGATAAGTTTTTCTTTTAACCTTTTAAAATTCTAATAATAATGAGAGAAAAAGCATAATTGAGTTAGACATTAGTATCATGAAATATTCATGTAGGATTTTTCTCAGCTCAGAATAAAAGGTAGCAATATACTCCCTTCACCACATGAGGGCTGACCAATCTTTTTTAAAAGACTTCAAACCTAAGGAAAGCCAAGAAAAATAAATAAATAAAACCATTATTTTATTATTATTATTATTATTATTACCTCATATTATAGGGGTACAATTATTGTTAGGGTTACATATCTTGCCCCTGCCCCACTCCCCCACCCTGCTATGCCAGAGCTTCAAGCGTGTCCAGCCTCCAGATGGTGCACCGCCCATACCATGTAAGTAAATACCCTTCCCCTCCTCCCCCTTCCACGTGCCCACCTCCCGATAACAGATTTTTTTTTTTAGACATTTTAGTTACAGTGTATATCTTTGCCTCTCCCTAAAAAGGGATAGAGGTAATCCCTTCCCCTCCACAATGCTTGCCACATCCTCAAGATGTGGGTCTCCCCACCAATCCCTGTTGAACACTACCATTTTTTAGTACCATAGTTTTAGTCTGTCAGTACCAATTTGATGGCGAGTAGATGTGTAGCCCACTTTCCAGATCTTGTGTCGTCTTGCTTTGTATTATGGACTTAAGCTTAATCCAGGATAGCATAAACAGTGCTAGCTCACTGTCGTTTCTTAGGATTGAGTAATATTCCATTGTGAGCATATAGCACATTTTAGTTATCCACTCATGAATTGACGGGCACTTGGGTAGTTTCCATGACCGTGCAATAGTGAATTGTGCTGCCATAAACATTCGGGTGCAGATGTCTTTATAATAGGGTGATCTACATTCTTTTGGGTAGATGCCCAACAATGCTATTGCTGGGTCGAATGGTATTTCTATTTCTAGCTGTTTGAGGTATCTCCAACTTCTTTTCCACAAAGGTTGCACTAATTTGCAGTCCCACCAGCAGTGTAAGAGTGTTCCTGTCTCTCCACATCCTCATCAGCATTTGTTGTTTTGGGATTTCTTGATACAGGCCATTCTCACTGGGGTTAGGTGGTATCTCATTGTGGTTTTGATTTGCATTTCTATGATGATTAGAGATGCTAAACATTTTTTTATATGTTTGCAGGCCATTATTCTGTCTTCATTGGAGAAGTTTCTGTTCATTTCCATCGCCCATTTCTTGATGGGATTGTTTGATTTTTTCTTGTTTATTCTTTTAAGTTCTAGATAGATTCTTGTTATTAGACCTTTATCAGAAGTGTAGAGAGCGAATATTTTCTCCTACTCTGTGGGTTGTCTATTTGCTCTAATGATCGTTTCCTTGGCAGTGCAGAAACTTTTTAATTTGATCAGATCCCATTTGTTTATTTTTGATGTGGCCGTGATTGCCTTGGGGGTCTTCCTCATAAATTCTTTGCCTAGACCAATGTCTAATAGGGTTTTCCCAACATCTTCTTCTAGGATTCTTAAAGTTTTGTGCCTTAGGTCTGTTAGCCATCTTGAGTGAATTTTTGTGAGAGGTGAGAGTTTGGGATCCTGATTCTCTCTTCTGCATGTTGCTAACCAGTTTTCTCAGCACCATTTATTGAAGAGAGAATCTTTTCCCCATAGTATATTTTTGTCTGCTTTATCAAAGATTAGGTTACCATATACAAATGGTTTGATCTCTGGAATCTCAGATCTATTCCAGATATCGATGCTTCTGTTCTTGTGCCAATACCAGGCAGATCTAACTATTATTGCTTTATAGTTCAGCTTGAAGTCAGGAAGACTGATGCCTCCCAGCTTGTTCTTTTTACTTAAGATCGCTTTGGCTATCTGTGGTTTTCTTTGGTTCCATACAAAGTGAAGAATTATTTTTTTTAGACCTGTAAAGAATGCTGGTGGTGTTTTGATGGGGATTGCATTGATTCTGTAGATCACCTTAGGTAATATTGACATTTTAACAATATTGATTCTACCAAGCCATGAACATGGTAGATTTTTCCATCTGTTTAAATCATCTGCAGTTTCTTTTTTAGTGTTTCGTAGTTCTCCTTGTATAAATCTTACGTATCTCTGGTTAAGTATACTCGTAGGTATTTAATTTTCTTTGGGGCTATAGTAAAGGGTATTGCGTTTTTTTATTTGAGTTTCTGCTTGATGGTTCTTGGCATATATGAATGCTTCTGATTTGTGTATATTGATTTTATACCCTGAAACTTTGCTGCATTCATTTATCAAATCTAGGAGTCTCTTGGATGAGTCCATGGGGTTTTCTAGATATAATATCATATCATCGGTGAAGAGTGAGAGTTTGATCTCATCTGCTCTGACTTGGATGCCCTTAATACCCCTCTCTTGCCTGATTGCTATAGCTAAGACTTCGAACACTATGTTGAATAGGAAGGGAGAAAGTGGGCATCCTGTCTAGTTCCCCTCAAAGAGGGAATGATTTCAATTTTTCCCCACTTAGAATAATATTCACAGTTGGCTTGTCATAAATAGATTTGATAAATTTAAGGTATGGGCCGTCTATGCCTATTTTGTTAAGAGTTTTTATCATAAAGGTATGTTGGACTTTGTCAAATGCTTTTTCTGCATCTATTGACAGAATCATATGGTCTTTGTTCTTGATTTTATTTATAAAGTGAATTGCATTTATAGACTTGTGTATGTTGAACCAGCCTTGCATCCCAGGAATAAATCCCACTTGGTCATGGTGAATTATTTTTTTGATGTGCTGCTGAATTCTATTTGCTAAAATTTTAGGATTTAGGATTTTTGCATCTATATTCATGAGGAATATTGGTCTGTAATTTTCTTTTTTTGTTGCATCCTTTCCTGGCTTTGGTATCAAGGTGGTATTGGCTTTGTAGAATGAGTTAGGAACAACATCCTTTTCAATGGTGTGGAATAGTTTCTGTAGTATAGGTGTGAGTTCATCTTTGTATGTTTGGTAGAATTCTGAAGTGTAACCATCTGGCCCGGGACTTTTCCATTTGGGGAGGTTTTTACTGCTTCAATTTCTGAGCATGTGATTGGTCTGTTCAAGAACTCGATTACCTCCTGGGTGAACTTAGGGAGGTTGTATGAGTCCAGGAATCTGTCCATTTCATCTTCATTCTGTAGTTTTTGGGCATATAGATTTCTATAGTAGTCAAACATAATGTTTTGTATATCTGTAGTCTGTTGTGATCTCTCCTTTTTCATTTCTTATTGAGTTTATTAGAGTCTTTTTCCTTTGAGTTCTTGTCAGCCTAGCCAGAGGGCCATCAATTTTGTCGATCTTTTTGAAAAACCAGTTTCTGGTTTTGTTGATCTTCCATATAATTCTCTTGTTCTCCATTTAATTTAGTTGAGCTTTGATCTTAGATATCTCTTTTCTTCTGCTAGGATTGGAATTGGTTTGCTCTTCTTTTTCCAATTCCTTGAGTCTATTCATTAGGTTGTCGGTGTCTGATCTTTTTGTTTTTTGGATGTGACCGATTATTGCTATTAATTTTCCTCTCAGATATGCTTTTGCTGTATCACACAGGTTTTGGTAAGATGTGGCTCCACTGTCATTTTGTTCAAAGAAATTTCCCTCTGAATTTCTTCCTTGACCCAGTAGTTATTCAACAGTAGATTGTTTAGTTTCCATGACTTAGTGATGTGGTGTGTATTTCTGTTAGAACTGAACTCTAATTTTATACCAGTATGGTCAGAGAAGACACATGGTATTATTTTTATTTTCTTGAATTTTTTGAGATCTGCTTTGCAGCCTAGTATGCAATCAATTTTGGAGAAGGATCCATGGGCTGCTGAGAAGAATGTAAATTCAGCTTATTTGGGTGGAATGTTCTGTATAGATCTGTCAGATCTTTTTGGTCAATAGCTTTGTTTAGGTCCCTTATTTCTTTACTTAATTTCTGTTTGGAGGATATATCTAGTTCATTTAGTGGTGTATTGAAGTCCCCTGCTACTATGGCAGTATTGTTAAAAGTGGTATATAGCTCAGGCAAGGTTTGCTTCATGTAATTGGGTGCTCCTACATTGGGAGCATAAATATTGAGAATTGTTAGATCTTCTTGTTGGATCTTCCCTTTCACCATTATGAAGTGGCTGTCTTTATCCTTTTTTACTTTTATTAATTTAAATCTAATGCTGTCTGCAAATAATATAGCAACTCCTGCTTTCTTTTGACTTCCATTTGCCTGCATGATAGTTTTCCATCCCTTGATCTTCAGCCAGGCAGCATCTTTATGGTTTAGATGTGTTTCCTGTAGACAGAAAATACTAGGCTTGTGGAATTTTATCCACTCTGCCAGCCTATGTCTCTTCAGAGGACAGTTTAAACCATTTACGTTTATTGAGAGGATTGAAATTGGAGGAATATTTCTATTCATATTGATTGGTGAAGTCCTGTTGCTTTGTCTTAGACCTTGAGCCATCATGAAGTTCGAGGTCTAGACTTTAATTCTTTGAGGATTTTATTTGGAGGAGTGTCTATTGCCCTTTTCACTATGGAAGGAAGGTCTAAGAATTTCCTGTAGGGCTGGTCTGGTCTTTGCATATTCCTTCAGCGATTGCTTGTCTGAGAAGGATTTTATTTTTTTATTTTATTTATTTTTTTTTTTTTAAAGCCTACGGCACCCGGTATTCCCAGGCGGTCTCCCATCCAAGTACTAACCAGGCCCGACCCTGCTTAGCTTCCGAGATCGGACGAGATCGGGCGCGTTCAGGGTGGTGTGGCCGTAGACTGAGAAGGATTTTATTTCACCCTCATGGATGAAACATAATTTTGCTGGATAAAGAATTCTAGGTTGTGCTTTATTCTGTTTTAGAAGATTAAGGATAGGCACCTACTCCCTCCTGGCTTATAAGGTTTCAGATGAGAAGTCTGCGGTTAGTCTGATAGGCTTTCCTTTATAGGTTATTTGTTGTTTTTGCCTTGCGGTACAGAGGATTGCTTCTTTCACATTTACTTTGGTGGGCTTAATAACCACATTGTGTCTCCCAGGAGTTCTGTGAGCTTCTTGAATTTGGATATCCAGATTTCTAGCTAGGCCCGGCATATTTTCCTCCAGTATGTCGTAAAATAAGTTTTCCAAGCCTTGTGATTGTTCCTCTTCCCCTTCTGGAATCCCAATCAATCTGAGATTTAACTTTTTTACATAATCCCATACTTCCTGTAAGCTTTGATCTTGTCTCTTCATTCGGTCCACCCTTTCTTCCTCTGATTTGTTTAGTTTGTAGGTATAATCTTTACGCTCTGAGATTCTTTCTTCAGCATGATCTATCCTGTTTTTGAGGCTTTCCACTGTATTATGGAGTTCCTTGAATGTTTCCTTCATTGCCAGAATTTCTGCTTGGTTTCTCTGAATTACTTATATATCTTTGGAGAATTTTTCATTAATTTCCTGGATTATTCTTGTGGTTTCTCTATGTTGGGATTCTATTTTCTCTTCAATTCCATTTAGCTTTCTAACAATCCATATTCGGAATTCTTCCTCTGTTAGTTTAATCATATCATGTAAGTTGGTGTCAGTTGGTGGAGAATGAATATTTTCTTTTTGAGGTGACTTTTCTCTCTGATCCTTCATGATTCCTGATGTCTTTCACTGGTTCTTCCTCATCCGGATACTTTGTTGAGGACCAGAAGTGCTGGAACTCGATTATGAGCTGTGTTCTTGGGTTCCAAAGGAATGATCCTTGGAAGAGCTGGGGAGTATGTGTTCTGGTCCTGTATCGTCTAAGAGGAGTTTGAGCCTGTTGGGTTATCTTTGGCCTGATGTCTTCACCTTCTGTCCACAGAGTTTAGTGGGTTTGGGTCGCTTGTTTAGACACCTAAGGGATAGTTCACTCTAATGAGATGGAGACCAGTTTCCACCACTAGGTTGAAATCGGAGGCACTGTGTTAAGCACTCTGTTTACTCTTTTTTTGGTCTCTGTGGTTTGTGGGAAGGAGTCAGTTATCAATGTATCCCAACATCTTTGTATTGCGCTCTAAGCCTCCATATACCGGTATCTCAGTGTTAAGTGAATGTCTTGCCACTCCCAAGGATTCCTCGAATCTTCAGGAATAGCAGCCTCCTTCACTACTCCGCCTTACTAAGACAGGCTCTGCTCTCTGGGCACAGATCGCCAACAGCTGAATGCAGCAAGAAACCACTCAGGTTCAAACTTGCAGGACAGCCACGGAACAAAACACCGCTCTCGCCTTTCCACCCTTATAAATTCAGCTTCAAAGCTGCCTGCTGGGTTAGGGCAGGGGGAAGACTGAGATCACTACCAGGGCAGGCCTCTGCAGCATTTCCAAGCTACGAGGTAGCGGTGGCATGCTTTGGTGGCGCTGACACCGCGGGTCCCCTGTTTGGCGGAAGACTGGGTTGGGTTTGGCAGGCTGGCTTCCAACGACCACTGCACTCCCTAAATCCCCCGCTCGCAGAGATCCAGTGGTTTATGTGTGGGGAATTGCCCTCTGTCTACCCAGCGCCAGCCAAAGCTTCAATGGTATCCAAAGGCCAAGCCTCCTATAAGGTAGAGTCCCTACTTCCTGGACCTGGAAGTGTCCTGAGGTGGAATGCCCAAATCGGCACTCGTTTCTGTGGTACAGGGAGGCGACCACTGAGTTCTGTACCTGCAGGTTCAGCTCTTGCGCCTGCTTCAGCAGAGTGCTGGGAGCTCAAAAAGTTGTCTTCTCTAGAAGCCCTATCAGATCAGCCAGTTTGGGGTGGAGTGGATGCCTGAGCCTGCTTCCAGTGCAGCCCTCGGCAGCGTTTCCATGCTAAGGAGCCGTGCGGCGGAGTTGGGAAATGGCTGCTGGGTTCGGACTCTCTCCTACTTGCTACTACTTCAGCGGAGCGCTGGGAGCTCAACAAGTTGCCTTCTCCAGAAGCCCGAACAGTTCAGCCAGTTTAGGGTAGGGGGTGTGCCAGAGAAACGCTTCCAGCACGGCCCCCTGCAGCATCTCCAAGCTACGGGGCAGTGCGGCGGTGCTAGGAAGTGGCTGCAGGGCTTGGACCCTTTCCCCTCCCTCTACTGCTTCAGTGGAGCTCTGGGGGTTCAAAAAGATGCCTTCTCCAGAAGGTCAAACAGTTCGTCTGGTTTAGGGTAGTGGGGATGCCTGAAAAATGCCTCCAGCATGGCCCTCCATGGCTTGTCCAAGCTACCCGGCAGGGTGGCAGGGCTGGGAAGTGGCTGCAGGGTTTGGACTTTTTCGCCACCCACTACCGCTTGAGTGGAGCACTGGGAGCTCAAAAGGCTGCCTTCTCCAGAAGCGCGAACAGTTCAGCTGTCCTAGGGTAGTGGGGATGCCCGAAAAACACCTCCCGCGTGGCTCTCCGCGGTGTCTCCCAGCCACGGGGCGGGCGATGCGGCTGGGAAGCGGCTGCAGGGTTCAAGCCTTTTGCCCACCCACTGCGGCTTCAGTGAGCGCTGGGAGTTTAGAAAACTGCCTTCTCCAGAAGCATGAACAGTTCCGCTGGCCTAGGGTAGTGGGGATGCCTGAAAAACGCCTCCCATGCGGCTCTCTGCCGCATCTCCAAGCCACGGGGCAGGGCGGCGGGCTGGGAAGCGGTTGCAGGGTTCAGACTTTCTCCCCACCCACTACCGCTTCAGCGGAGCACTGGGAGCATGAGAAGCTGCCTTCTCCGGAAGCTTGAACGGTTCACTGGCCTAGGGTAGTGGGGATGCCCGATAAACGCCTCCCGCCTCCCGTGGCTCTCCGCAGTGTCTCCAAACTGTGGGGGGTGGGGAGGCGGGGCTGGGATGTGGCTGCTGGGTTCAGACCCTTCCTGCACTCCCCACTGCTTCAGCAGGGCGCTGCAGAGAGTTCAATATGCTGCCTGCTCCAGACTCCCCTCCAAACTGCTCGTCTGCCCACGTTGTCACCTCCCACCAACTTCAGGCAATTCCCTGCCTGCGTGGGAGTGGGGGTCGGTGGGGAAGGGATCGTCTCCCTGTGTGGGGGGAAGGAATGCCTCCTCCGGCCAGCCCGTGGGGCGGCAGACGTGCGGCCGCGCTCCCTCTCCACTGTATTTCCGACTCCCTGGGTTTTGTGGAAGAATTTCGGTTCACCTTTGATTATTTTCCACGATTTCCGTATCCCAGCGTCTCTTTGCAGTCTTACGAAGCTGATCCAGAATAGGTGCAGATGACTTGCGTGTGGTTGTCTGCTCTCTTCACCTCTCACCCTGAGAGCCGAGAGCCAAGAGGTCAGCCCTATTCCGCCATTTTTCACAATCCAAATAAAGCCATTCTTAACAGAGTTCTTCTGAAAAGCAAAATACACCATGCATGTTATATTAATTTTTATTTTGAAAATATGAATACTTCTGGGGAAATGCATTGGATTTATAGATAACAAGAGATGAGCTCAGTGAATAAGAAGTTGGGTTATGGCTGGCAGATAGCAGGGGTTTTAACCACAGAGCCCTGAGATTGGACCCCACTGGGAGAGCTTGTCACCCCGGCAGTGTTCCTGGCCTCTCTTATGGATGGTGGGCAGCTTGGGTGGTGAGTCTCTCTCAGCAGCAGAGGCTCCAGGGCAGATAGCAGACCTTGGGGAAAGGAATTTTTACAATAACAAATAACCAACCACTTCAGTTGGTCCTGAAGTATACCACCTTTAAGCTAAATGATTACAGAACTAAGATTTCAGACTATATATAGTTTTTAGTTTAAAGCTAGCAAAGTTTGAATTGATTTTTTTTTTTTTTGCTTAAACAAACATAAAAATTAATTGTATGAAAATGTGTGGAAACCAGGCACATGTGGATTCTTTTGCCACTTTGCTGGGTGGACGTGACTGAGCCATTTTACCCCTTTGGGCAGCTCTGTCTCCACCCGCAAGAGCAAATTGTTGATGTCACATGTCTGGGCATACAATATGAAGATATTTGTAAAGAACATGCAAACCTACATGGAAAGCATTTGCAGTGCTTCCTAATTGTAAGAACCAAGAAAGAGAGCTCTACATATTGCAGTTTTAAAGTATTTAGGAGAGGGAGAAACAGATTAATCATTAAACATGTTGTGATCTGATTTTGCATCGTTCAGGTACGCACTCCTGGAAACGGATGGAGCTCCAGAAGTACTAGCCGCTGTTCAAGTGTTTACACAATGCTTTGTAGAAGCTCTGGAAAAAGAAAACAAGCAGGTTCGTTATATAGCATATATTACTCATTCACCCCAAAGAAAAAGAGGCTGTTAGGAATATTTGGCCAATCACCAGAAAGTATCACTTTATTTTCAGTAATTTTGATGGACTGTTTTTCTCACAGAAGAAGCTTCCAAATGAGTGGCCCTGCAAAGGTAAAACCATTTTAATTGAAAATAAATTGAGATGGTTTCTTTCTGTCCCATGCCCTGGCACCCAGGGCATGTGTCTACTGTTGTGTCTGAGAACTCTGTCATGCCAGCATGTGTTGACCTGCAGGCTGAATTGCCCTGGCCCTATGCTGTGTGCTGTCTGCAGAGCGGGATGCTGCACCTGACCCTCCCAGGCCAGCAGTAGGCACCCTGGAGTTTATATGGCATGTACTGAATAGGAAATGCCACTTATTACAAAGCAATACTAGACATTCTTAATTCTTAGCACCTTCCTTCCTATCAAAGACCCAAAAATTCCAGGGGAGAAAGGAGGTGGTGAGAGTGCCCAGGAGCAGGGATGAGGGAATGGCAGTGACCAGGAAGCATGTGTCACATGTGGTCAGGAACCAGAGGCTGGGCCTGGCCCTGCAGACTTGTGCTCCAGGGCCCTAGCAGCAGAGGCCAGGCAATAGCTGCCAAGGACTGCTGACCAGTTAGAGTGACTGTGTGAAACAGTAACCTTTGCTTCCGGAGAGCTCTCACCTTTGGGCATTTTAATTGGCCTTTATTTTTAATTGCCACAGACTTAACATTTATGTGGCATGTCACCCCTTCAGGGTGGCACTGGTCTGCTGCATCTCCCCGGTAACGTATGTCATGCTGCCTTGTGCGCTCTGCAGTTTGACTGACTAGAGCACGACAGCGATGCTGAGCTCTACTAAAACCCCACACACACATCCCTATGCCAAAGAAACCTCTCAAGTTTTAGCAGATGTTTCAATGATTTAAGGCAACAATAAATATTTATGATTTATTTTTTTCCATCCACATTTTCCCTAGGGAAGTCAACTAGACCATAGCAAACAGTGTTATCAATGGTACCCAGGCTGGAATTTGGGAGGAGAGCTCAGCTAAACGGCATTGGCTGGCCCTTACAAGTGTTTTGAGGCATAACTCTAAGTATCTTTTATCTTCCCTTGTACATTCTTTGTATTCCCAGTTAGGACCTGACCTCTAGCGAGCCTCACCCTTAGACTCCTGGAACATGCCTAGGCGATAGCAGAGGCCACTGGGGAAGTAGTTTTCCTTTTTGGCATTAGCTTGAGTCTGCTTTTCTTCTCAGCTTTGCCCTGTGTCTCTGTGTTAGCCCCGGGCACCACAGATTTGGATTGGAGTTGCATTTGCTTTTAATTGAGGCTGGTACCCTGATTAGGCAACACGTGACAGGAGATGTGGGGACCACAAACTGGGTCCTGGTATGAGGCAGGGCAGGGATCCAAAAAGAAACAGGAATTCATTGCCCTGACCTTCAGCTCAGAATAGGAAAGCAATAACCTCTTAGCTTTGCAGACGCCTTCATACACCTATCAGTTTGTTTCTCCTAGAGCTATTCCCATGCGTCTACCTTTTCAAATGTGAATGTTCTGCCTTCTTGAGTGCCCATTTTTAGCTAAGCATGATCCTTCATGCATGGCTCCTGACATATTTGGTCCATGTATGACCCTCTTTCTGTGTTCCATTCATTTATTCTTAATAAAATGAGTATCTGTGAACCAGCAAGACCTGGACCACTAGTGATAAGAACTTCTGTCTGTCTATGTGCTCCTCCTCTGTCCTGTCTTCCTGCCTTTCTCCCCCTGGATAACCAGTGTCTGAATTTTATGTGTATTATTCCTTTGCTTTTTCTGAAAATAGTTTGATCACATAAATATGACTGCCTAAACCACGTTTTGTTTCATTTTGGTTGGTTTTGCACTTTATTAAACAAAGTAGCATACTGCATGTATCTTTTGAGACTTACTTTTTCCACTCAGCATGTTACAAAGATGCCTTTATGTTGCTGTGTGGAGCTGTGGTGAGGTATTGTTATATTGCAGTCCACTGCGAAATGTACCGCAACGTATCTATTTTCCTGTTGTGGGCATTTGGGTTGTTCCCAGATTTTATTTTCTATTACAAACATGTTGCTCTGGACACTGGGACAGGCACTGAGGAGTGGAAGTGTTTGGTTATCAGATGTGCAAAGGTTCAGCTTTAGTAGACCCTGCCAAGTTGATTTCGAAAGTGGTAGTGCCCACTCACCTCCCCTTAGCAGCTTAGCAGCTTAGGAGAGACTCTCTTTTTACCCTTTCCTCTCACCCCTGCTCTGTTTGGGGAGCACAGTGTAGCTCCATCAGTGTGTCCCATCAGACAGTAGGCAAAAACTTCAGGTTGCTGTGACAAGCTGCTTTTTCTAAGCTTGCATGACGGCTCAGCACTGACAACCAGTCAGGTCAGGTTCTGGTTCCAGCAGTAACAGAGTCTGATAATAGCCTAGACTACATCTCTCACAGATAAAAATAATAAACCTCAGGCAAAACATTTTTAAAAATCTATTTGAAGACATTAGAGAGCACCTAAAAAAGAAAACAGAAAATAGAGGGCCTTTAGCCCTTCAAAGGGAAACAGCACCTGGCAATCTTTGCTGACCCCCCCAGCTCTCCTTTGAGGGTGTCCCAGGGGGCGTGGTCAGGGGCCAGAACTTGGGGCAGGATCTCACACTTGAGGTGTGAGAAGACAGACTGCAGGCTGCCAGAGGAACATGAAAATAGAGGGGGCAAAAGAAAACTGATATCAAAAGATAGACGTAAACCCAAACGTATCAACAAGCACATTAATTACAAAAATTAATGCAAGTTAACTAAATATTCTAGTAAAAGGGCAAAGATGTCAGATTGAATAAAAAACCAA
Organism: Microcebus murinus; assembly: GCF_040939455.1. NCBI lineage: Eukaryota > Metazoa > Chordata > Mammalia > Primates > Cheirogaleidae > Microcebus > Microcebus murinus. Next base: position 12,152,606 of record NC_134115.1, on the reverse strand, counting down.
GATCCAACTATATGTTGTTCTCAAGAGACTCCTTCTAACGATAAAGGCACAGATAGATTGCAAGTGAAAGGAAGGAAAGATGTGGTGTGCCAATAGCAAGCACAGGCAAGCTGGTGGTTCTGTGAGCAGCAGATGAAGTAGACTTCAAGGTGAGGAGTGCTACCAGAGGTAAAGAGGGATGTTTCATAATGACAGGATGGTCAGTTCATTAGGAGGAAACTAGCTATAAATGGATATGTGTGTAATAACAGAGTTTCAAAATACACAAAGTAAAAGCTGACAGAAGTAAAGGAAAAAATAGATCCACAGTCATACATAAAATAGTAACACATTTCACAATTATCTATAAGACCTCTAACTGAAAACTACAAAATATTGCTAAGAGAAACTGAAGCAAACTTAAATATGAGGAGAGAGAAACCAGATTCATGAACTGTTAAGATGTCTGTTCTCCCCAAATTGATCTATTGCTTAAATGCAATCCCAGTCAAAATCCAGCTGACTTTAAAAATGGAGATTGACAAGCTGATCCTAAAACTTAAATGGAAATGCAAAGGGCCTAAAATAGCCAGAACAATTTTGAAACACAAAAGCAAAACAAAATTAAAGGAGTCACCCTGCCTGGTTTCAGGACTAAAAGCTGTAGTAATAAGACAGTGAGATATTGGCAAAAGGATAGACACAGATCAGAATTGAGTCCAGATGTAGACCCTACATATGTGGTCAAGTGATTTTTGACAGAGACACCAAGGCAATTCACAGGGCAAAGGGAAGTTTTCAACAAATGGTGCTGGAATAACTGGATGTCCATCTGGGAAAAACAAACCTCAGCCTCTACCGCATAAAGTATACAACAGTTAATTAGACATGAATTGTAGGCTACAACATGAATGTTAGAGCTTTAAACTCCTAGAATAAAGTGTAGGAGGATGTCTTTTTTGATGTCGGAGGATTTCTTAGGAGGAATGCAAAACAAGAAACACTAACCATAAGAGAAAAAAAATGGATAAATTAGACTTGATCAGAATTTAAAACTTCTATTTTTGATAGGCATCATTAACAAAATGAAAAGGCCAGCCACCAGCTGGGAGATACTTGCAATATATAGATATGACAGAGGATTTGTGTCCAGAATTTTTCATATTTCATGACCTCAACTCCATAAGAAACAAACCAATTTTTAAAAATGGACGAAAGAATACAAACTTCAAAAAAGATGTGTAAGTTGGCAGTAAACACATGAAAACTCTTCAACATCATTTGCCATCAGGAAAATGCATAATAAAGCAGGCATGAAAGCAAGCACGCATGAGGTGATGTCACACACCCACTACAATGGCTAAAATCAGTAAGACTGACCATACCAAATGCTGGCAAGTATGTAGAGCAACTAGAGTTCACAGACATTACTTGTGGGTGTGAAATGGTATGACCACTGGAAAACTGTATGGCCTTGTAAAGTTAAATAAGCATCTACTGTACGACCCAGTAATTCCACTCCTGTGGTACTCACCCAGGAGACATGAAAGCATACGTCCACAAAAACACATAGATATAAATGTTAGTTGCAGCTTTATTCATAACAGCCCCAAAGTAAAAACAACCCAAATGTCCATCAATAGGAAAAAGAATAAACAGACCATGGTATATTCATACAGTGACGACTTCTGAGTAATAACTGAAGAATTAACTACTCATACACAATAATACAGATGAATCTTAAAACAAAACAAAACACTGAGCCAAAGAAGCCAGACACAAAAGAATACATATTCTATGATTCTATTTACATGAAATTCAAGGTTAAACAAAACTCTCCTGTCAAAATCAAAATATTGGTTGCCAGGGTGAGGTGGAGGCGTTGATTGTTAAGAGTCACAAGGGAACTTTTTGGGGTGATAGAAATGTTCTGCGTCTTGATTGGGTGGTGGTCATATGGATTTACACATTTACCAAAACTCATCAAATTGTATCCTTTAAGCCCATGGACTTCATGCTTCCTAGATTTTACTTTAATTTTTTAAAAAAGCTTCTGTGCCTTTGGGGGCATGGACAGCTTATGCCATTTGGCCTTCAAAGTATGTGAGCACCATTGTTGTTTTATGCTTTTTGTTCTTAAAAAAAAACTTGCTGAAATACCTAACATCTCATAATGACTTGGGCAGCTCTTACTGAAATAGAAGATTTATGTGTATAATTGAGTTCATGTGAGGTAAAGAAGTCATACAAAGACATCAAGAGCATAACTTTATTTTTCTTAAGTCCCAGAAGGTGACTTTAAAAAGGTTCATTTTTCTGGAAAATATTTACAAGGTTATTGGAAGCATTTTTAAAAAATGTTGAAGAAAACATTCTAACCATGTTAATACTGGTGGGTCTTTTTTGGGCAGAAGGTGCAGGATTTTGTATTTTCCCAATACCCTTTTCAGACCTAATGTTCATGGTTTTTGGAATTTTTTGTCTTATTGTAGCTGAAATTTTCACTCAAGACCTACTTTCCTTATGCTTCTCCATCTCTTGCCATGGTGCTGCTGCAAAACCCTACAGGTAGGTTAAGGTTGATGTTGCCCGTATCAGAATGATTTCTGGAGAAGAACATTGACAGACCAGAACCCTTCCCTCCCAGTCTCTCATCTGTAACGTGAGGGAGGTGGAATTAGTTATTTTTAAGATCCTTTTAAGCTCTCAGTATCCCACATTCTATGGATTTTGATGTAAGACTCTGCTTGGCTTCCCAGTTATGACCACTTACCAAAAGAAGAAAACGGAAAAGAAAGTGGCCTCTGGTTAGGTTTCGATAGTCTGCCGACAGATAGCACAGGCTCTGCTGATGCCAGCCAGGCCCACTGGACACCAGGAACAGGCCGAGACTTGGCTGCTTCAGTATAAAATGCCACATTTATTAGTTTTTCATTCTTTCTACTCCGTGTAGCCTGTGGCAGAAGAAAAGATAAAATAATGGATGAAACCAAGGAAATTTAAGGGAAATTTCTCCTAACCAAGCCAAGGGAGGGATTTTGAAAGAATCAGTGAGATACTCAGACCACGCCTCTCCTCATTTGACTTGCCAGCCTTCCATAGGCCACATTGGTTGAGGAAGCAATGGTTTTAGCCCTCACTCGAGTGGTGTTGATCTGGGAGCTTCCTGTCAGCTCTTGCCTGGGCAGCGTTTCAGAAATAGACAGTGAAGGCATCCTCTCCCTCTGAACCTGAAAGCTGAAGGAAAGGCAACCCTGACACAAGCCCAAACTGTCCCACCCAGAAAGGAGGATGCAGAGGGAGGTAAACAGCTGGTAGTGTCTCCCTTTTATGTCATCATGCCATCTTTGGCCTGCAAAGCTTTGCTGGAGGAATGCAGATGATTCAGAGGTCTAGAGCATTTTACAAAGTCTAAGTTCCTCTTCCTTTTTCTAGAAGATGTAGATTCTTGCCCATCGTAGCCCACCTGACACTGCCCTCTCAGGTGCCAGAGGTGGGGGTGGTGATGGCTTCGGTGGGATCTCTGGCTGATGGTTTCATGAAAACCTGTGGGAACACAATGAGAAAACTTTATTAATAAGACAGAAAAATCAGGAATTCACACTTCTAGGGTACACCTTACAACTTAGGTCAGATAAGCAAGGCCTAAGGTCAGCAACGTGGGAAGCAGAATGAGCTCCAAAAAGTGTACTGGAGTTGTTACTTTTTAAGTTCAGAAACTTATAAACAGAAGTTGAAGGTGGTACACAGCATGAAATCAGCCCTCTATCTTTTAGTTTGTGTAATTTTTCTAGATTTATGCCCAAAAATAAACAAGTGACTTCAAGCAGAAGTACAAGAACTTTGTGTGCTGGTTCCTAGAACAGCTGTCTGCATATTACTTTGAGAAAAAATGAATGCTATATTCATAAATTGAAGAAGTATGTTTTAACAGTATAATCTTCTATTCATCAGAAATTTATTTTATAGCCATTGTAAAATCTGGGAGGGGCATAAAAGATGATCACATATGAGCCCTGACTATCTAGGACCTACTTGTAGAGGGGAAATAAAATAAGCGTCTAAGCAACTAATAAAAAGGAAATGAACAGTGCCTTCAAATGAACAATGCCTTCAGGCTATGAATGAAGGGTTGTGGGAGTTGAGAAGAGGGAGAGGGCTGCCTCTGTGGAGTAGTGGGGGTACCTCCACTCATGTTATCTTCCTCATGGATTCGATTACAGAATCTGTCACTACATGAAAACCTTTTTCAGGTGTTGCTTAGAACTATAGATATATGCATGCTCAGATGTGTTTAAAACCACAGGTAACTGTGAAACCAGAGAAACTAACTCAAGAAAAGGCATTCGTTTGCATCATTCCCATGCATTTTTTTTTCCTGGCCTTTTTTTTTCCCACTGTAAACCTGAAATCATATTCTGCATTCACTATAGCCATAGGAAAACAGTTGGGCAGACCATTGCTAATTCCTTGTTGGCTGTTTTATTATAGTCCCCATGTATTTTGAAATTACAAATTGTTAGTGATGGAGGTAGGGGTGGGTAGGTAGAAAAGAAAAAGGCTGGGGTATCTGCAACGTGGCATTTCTCAATCCCAGGGAGGGCTGCTATGCAGTCTCCACCTGCTGCCATGTCCCCGAGTTAGAGAGTCACTGAGGTTCAGCTTTGCATAAAGCTGACAGATCTCGCTTCCCAAGGCTTAAGAGATAGAGACTGTCTGGGAAAAGCAAGAAAGCAGGGTGTGGGTTCTGTGGGCCAGATAACAAAGGAAAGGGCATTTCCCTAAAACTCCAGGTCTTAGCTGGAGATGGTTCTGAACAGGTTTGACTTTTCTTCAGTTTCCCTCTGGCTTCTCTCTCTCCACCCACAGATATCCCACAGGGACACTGGCACCAGCCACTGAAGCACATTTCTGAACTGCTCAGAAAAATTGTTGAAGACCAGACTTGTGGGTAAGCAAACACTAACCACTCCTAGGTCTGCTGCATGTGTGATTCCCCTTGCTCCTTACCTTCCCTTTGAGCAGGGCTGACAGACCAAACAGGTGAGCACCATCACAGGTGAGAGGTGGAGGAAACTCATGGCTGCACGCGTCGCTTTGAGCAGGTCAGAATAAATAGGCCTGCGTGTGTAAATACCTGTGTAGAAACTCTTCTAAGCAATGTCTGCCCTACACGTTTTGAAATACACAAGCATAACAATAACAGAAGAGACCCTAGAAGAAAGCAGTGCCCACATGCTGGGAACTCTGGCCATGCAGAAGGAAAAGGGTGCTTCTCTGGGTCCTTCCTCCTTCTTTCTAGATCTCTAGGGAAGGAAATTCTAAACTTCTCCTGCATAGGAGGGTGGAATGTTAAATTTTTTTTTTACTTCTCTTTATTTCTCTAAAATTAGAAAATGCATTCTAACATAAACTAATTTCTAACATCATGATATTAGGTACCCTCTTATATGTGTTATTTTCCTGAAAGCATTCACATTTAGGCTTTAAATTCTTTCTAACATAATAGTCTTTGGCTTCCTCTTAACTTCCTTGCTTTTAGAGCATGAATAATATTTCATTCATTGTCTATACTAGCCTACTGAGACTATCTTATTTGTTCCTTTTGTCACTTTTCCCTTTTGAAATTCTCTGTAATCTCATCACTGAGCCAACACAAATTATGGTTGAGGCTCCTATGTCCATGAGCACTGCCTGAAGGTTTGGGTGCCAGATACTCACTGCCCCATTCCCCAAGATTCTTACCAGTAGAGAATAGACAAAAAAGGACTGGTAACCGTATGGGGACTAGAGTTTCAGTTCTATTAACTGTCTGCAGCACCCTGTCAGCCTCACATGTACCCTTTTTGGTTGTCTCTGTTGAAGAAAGAGCAAGACCTAGACCCAAAGCCTCATGGGGCTCCTACCTTAACCTAGACCTTAGGGCCACCTTTAGGGGTGGGTATGCGAGCAGGTTAGGCCCTTTCTCAGTTGACCATGTGAAACTGCACACTCAGTGACTGGTGGGAAAGAGAGAAGGACCAGGCTGATCTCTGACCCTCGATCCAGGCATGCTGCCAGCCTATAAAGTGTCTGCAGGGGAGGGCACTGGTAGAGTCCCTTCCTTGCTTTGAGGCATCCTAACCCAGCCCACCACCAGCATGGCCCCCAAAGCATCAGCTCCGACCCTCTCCTGGGGACAAGGGAGTAAGACGAATACTCCCGCCTTTCCTTCCTTTTCTGTCCATTGTGCAAGCTCGAAGGCAGAACATTTAATCACTTGTTCTCAGGGAGGATTTGGACAGGAGGAAGGCAGTGACCAGGGAGGCGAGCACAGTGCTTAGAGCTCAGGAGTTCCATGGGTCAGGCAGAGGAACATGGAACCAGATCCATCAGAGACAGACCCTGCAGCGGAGCCTGGAATACTCCTGTTCCAGTCACTTCACAGTCCAGAGGGAAAGTTCTGATCTAACCTGATCTCACGCCAGTCCTGCTCCGTTTTTTCCAACAGAGATGTTAAACTGCTGAGACTGTTACTGCACAAAGGGCTCTACCCTTTAACCAAGCATTGCAACTCCCAGTTGCCAGTGCAGCAAGACGATAGCTTCATAAAAGCTTTAACTTTCCAGCATTGATGTGTATGTGGTGACAGGAAAGGATACATGCAACTCATTAAAAATTAATAACCACTGAAACATCCACCGGATCCCTGTGTCTTGTCAGAAAGGAAAGAGCACGTTTCTGCTCGCGTCCCACAGCCACCCTTCCTCATGAAGGACGGAGGCCAACAGCCTTCTCTGGTCTGCATCTGGGCCTGAGGGAGCCGCCCTTGTTTCTTGCTCTGGAGCCACCTGGGTGGCTGCCTTTGGGCTGGGAGGCCCCATTCTCCACAGCAGCCCCGCTGTGCATGCCCTGCAGAAGGGGGGAGGCACATTGCAGGGTTGTCCTGCGTCGTTCCTGTTGGTTATAGGCCACAATCTTCCTTTCTCAGGGCCTGTACTCACTCACAGTACCTGGCTTTAAAAACTTACATGTCCTCAGCCCTCATGGGGTTTCCTTTGAATGTCCCGAGATGGGTTCAGAGTGGCATTCAGACAGACTTCCTGAGTCTAACTTGTGTTCCTCGCTGGTTGTACTTCAGTGGGTAAGTACAATATGAGCCAACTGTTCACAAACATTAAAGTGGCTTTAAGAACCAAAAGGAAAAAGAACTCAGGTTGCCCAGCTGCCATCTGTTTTGGCTCTGTTCCAGGTCCTGTGGAGGCCCCTTTGAGAGTTGGTTTTTGTTCGCTCACTTTGGAGGATGGGCCAATACGGCGATCGAGCAGTTACTGATGTCAGAAGCTGAACCCCCTGCGGCCCTGCTGTGGCTCTTGGCATTCTACTACAGCCCATGTGATGGGAGTCAGCAGAGAGCACAGACCATGGTGGGTGGCAGGCCCCAGTGTGTGCGTTCAAGGGCAGCTCTGGGGTGCTGAGAGGATCCTGCAGGGAGGGGCTCTGTAGTGGGTCTGGCTTCCACTGACGCGCGCCCCCCCCACCCCCCGCACCTAAGCTCTGCAAGCTCATGGTGTAAGTCATGGTAATGTGTAGTTGTCCATTTCGACAGGTGGACTAGGGCTGGGCTTGTGGTCAAAGACATCCTCATGCCTCCAAAGAGTTCACTGGAGGCAAGACATTGCCACCCTGTCCTCCTGGGAAGCACCGAGGGGATGCGGCTCAAGGTCATTTGATCTGTCCTTGCTCTGCTGCCCTTGTTTACAGTTGTGCCTGACCCTCAGGGGCCTGTCCTCCAGGGACGTCTGGCTCTTCAGCCAGCTCCTCTCTCCTGCTCAGCAGCCTGGCCACACCTGCTCCATCTTGACTTACTGCTTTCTTGGATCAGCCAACAGATTCTCACATTACCGGCTTTGTTTAGACTCTTACTAAAGTAATCACATGATATTAACCACTTTGCTTCTGAAAAAGGACTTGGTCATTTCCTAAATAACAGAGCAGCTAAGTGTAGGTAGGATGGAGTAACTGTCTGTGACAAAGACAGTTGTTATTTCATGTGGACTATAATAATTACAGGAAGCAATGCTTTGATTAAAGGCTTTGGCACCTCCCTTGCAAACATTTATTTGCTGGTTTCTAAAACTTCAACTGCCAGTGCTTTTTGCTGATTTAATAATTAGAACAAGTTTCATTATGTATAAAGCAGTGTTCCTATTTGCTTTATATTTTCTGTTGTTGCTTGAACAAAGCAGAGACTAGTACAGATGTTTATGTTTTATTTTTTTAAAGGCTTGCATGACAGGAAAAGAAAAAAATTTTGGATTTTAAAAAGTTGGAATTTGGTGATTATTTTGAATCAAAAACAAAATATTTTTTAGAAATTATCATAATCCACAGAGGTATTTGAGGATTGCTACCTGATTAAAAAGAAAGCCTTCTATTTCTTTTTTCCTTAAAGTATCACATTGAAACTAATTAAGGAGAATCCTAGTTTATGTTTTTTATCATCTTATTTTTAATAATAATTAAGCTGTTTGAAGCAGTCATAATTTCTGTAGCCCGTTTGTATGCATTTTGTATTTGATTCTGTATATGCTAAGTTGGTGAATATATGTTAAATTCCTATCGGTCATGGATACTGACAAAGACTTTTCACTTTTCAAGTGTAGAGAAATACATTGTTCTGTAAGACTTAATTTCTAGAAAGTTCTGCATTGGCGCATCTTTCTACTAGCTAACTTGGTCTTTCTGTTTGTTTAAATAAAACCTATGCATAGTTCTTACTCAGAAGATGCTTAGGCATCTTAGATGAAAACGGATTAACTCATTCAGAGTAGTTTAGTTCCATACATCCATTTCCTTTGTAGCTTCCCTGCTGTGATTGAACCCAGTGCTTCATATTAGAGATTCCAGAGCCCCTTCCTCCTTGGTGCCCGACCTGAGACATGGGTGTATGTGACACCTGGACAGGGAGTTTTCTTGGTTTAAGTAATAATATGTACCTCTTGTTCCTCAGGCTTTTGTGAACTTTAATCACTGGATGGTATCTTGGGTGACTTGAGAAACAAAGTGTGAACTGCGTTAGAAAGCATTATTGTGAGATTTTATCACTCTTGACAGTAGCTGTGCCTTTGCCTTACTTAAAAGGCATAATTAAATCACGATTAATCACTTGGCCCCGGATCATGTGCTGCGGCTGGAATAGTTGCTGCTCCTGCCGCAGCACATGTTCTAAGTGCAAGAACATGGGTGCAAAGAGTGAGCCTGTCCCTGCCCAGGATGTGTCCTGCCTGTGCAAAGGCCTGTCCTGCTCACTGGCAAACCACATTCTCTGCCAGCCGATGTTCATCTCCTTTATTTTGGGACACAGTCTGACTCTGTCACCTGGGCTAGAGTGCAGTGATATCATAGCTCACAGCAGCCTCAAGCTCCTGGGCCCAAGTGATCCTCCTGCCTCAGCCTTCTGAGTAGCCTGGCACTGTAGGTGTGTGCCACCATGCTTGGCTAATTTTTCTAGTTTTTGTAGAGATGGGGTTTTGCTTTTGCTCAGGCAGGTCTCAAACTCCTGGCCTCAAGCAATCCTTCTGCCTTGGCCTCTCAAGGTGCTAGGATTACAGGCGTGAGCTGCCGTGCCCAGCTGTTCATCTCCTTTTGCTCACTGAATTGGATCATGAGTTAAAGAAAAAAAAAGTCTATGTTTATATATTCTTAAGAATCAGGCAAAGATTCATACCCTTTTTAACCTGGTCACTATACTATGGAATTATACCAAGGAAATAATTCTCTAATTATTATCCATACAAAGATTTATGTACAAGAATTCATCACAGCATTGCTTATAATTGCAAAAATTGGAAACTTTCAATAGTAAAACTATTGTCTAAATAAACAATGAGTCTCTTTGGATGATAGAGTTATACAGATCATTATGATTTTTTTTTCTTTTTCTCTTTTCAAATTTTCCATAGTGAACAAATACAGATTTTTATAATGTAAGATTTAAAAAATAATACTTTGAAAAGAAAAGAAAGCTTTTTTCTTTCCCCTGAAAAACTCAGAAAGCATTTAAAATTATTGGCATTCAAGTAGAAACTTATGGACATGAAAAGTGTTTGAAAAGAAACAGTCAGGGACAGAATAGAAAGGAAGACCACATCTTGGGGAATATTGGATAAGGGGGAAAATCACCAGTCAAGAAGAAAATGAATATAAAGGCATCGCCTCCTAATAAGCACTGCCATTTTTGCAGATGCATTTAGATGACAAATTGGTCCTGGGCTCCTGTCGATATCATCAGACCAGGCTGGGCCCAGTGCAGAGGGGCGAGGTGGCAAGAGTGCGGCCTGTCCTTTTGGACCCCTGCCATTCTCCGTGGAAGAGCCCCATGGTGCAGTTTCTCACGGTCTCGTATTATGGTCAGAATTGCTCACACAACACGCCTAGTGTACTGGAGTTTATGACAGACTTCATTGAATGAGGCCTTAACTTCCAAGAAGAAAACCGTTTCACACAAAATCCATAAAATCGGTCATGGGAATTCTCAGAACAGACCTAAGTATTCTTTCAAAACTGATGGAACATAGCTGTTCATGAGTTCCATGTGGCATTTTGGATCAGCTGCTTTGTTTTCCAAGTCACAACTTGATGTACTATTTTTGTAGCAAGCAGAAAAGTCTCAGCATGAAATAAACATTTTTTATGCAAAAACAACCCACAGACTTATAACAATTACCATTATTATGTGGATTCCACAGACTTGTGACCTCTGCTTGGGCTTTTAAACATATATGAACAGACTGTTCCAGTATCTAAAACAAAACGTGTGTGTGTGTGTGCGCCCTCCACCCCCAAAGATAGCAAAAGGCAAACCTGCATTCTTATCAGAACACTGGCTCAGCGGAGGTCCCATTGCATGGAGCTTTAATTGATTTGTGGCTGTGATAGTGAGTCTTCAAGGAGCCTTTTGTTCTTTTTCCCACAGTGTAAAAATCTGACTACATTCTGTTGAGGACTTTTCTCCGTTTCCTTTCATACAAAAAAAGGTCAATTCCTGGCATGGTGCCCTGGCTGCTTGGTGAGCAAGAGGAAAGAAAGTCAAGAAATTTCCATTCCGCCCATTTGGGTTTGTGTGGAACAGTGTGTAAGCTTGGCCGCACCGCCTCTTTCTCCCTCTCTCACGGTCCAGTTCTCACCTCTTTCTGGCGGTTGCTTCAGAGCAGATACATCCTAGAAGCAGCATGTGTGTCCTGACTCTTGCCTAGTCCATCATCCGTTGAAACTGTCTTGTCCAGGTGGAGGTGAGGGCAGTGCTCGGCTGCCTGCTGAGGCTGTCCAGAAGGGCCACCCTCTCAGCCAGGGACCTGCTGGCGGCAGCGGGCGAGGGCAGAGACGCGGACGCCGGACCAGGCGCATCAGCCCTCATCAGGCGCCTCCTGCTCACCTTCCTGCTCCGGGTTCCTGGAGGCCGCGCGATTGCCCGGGACGCCGTGGCGCTGGTAAGCCTCTGCGTTTCGAGCATCCTAGTTCTCGTATACACGTCAGGGGAAGGTGAGTCCCCTGGCCTTCGAGGGGGGTGTGTCCTGGATGCTGCCCAGCACGGAGGAACGGTCAGGCAGGTTGACAGCTGGGACGGACCCCAGACCCTGCCCCCTGTGGCACCTTCATGCCGCAGAAGAGGAAATGGAGGCTCAGAGAGAGGAGTCGTCGTCTCCCAGGTCACACGGCCACTGCTGGGGCTCACAGGAAAAGCATGGGTGATGCTTTCAGGTGTGTGCACCACTCTCCTCCCTCAGGGCAGCAGCAAGGCTTTGGTGAGAACGTGCTTCTAACCCTAACCACGGTGCTGCTCGCTGAGCAGTACAAAGAATTGTGTGTGTTAAAATTTTTTAAACTGGTTAATGACAAAGAAGTTCTTCCTGAAGCCCAGCTGACATGAGGGCTAAAGAATGGTCCAAGTCAAAATTGAGCTCCTCTCATGACATTAGATTTGGCAGTGATTTCCTGGGTACGATACTGAAGACACAGGCAATGAAAGAAAAAATAGATAAATTGGACTTTATGAAAATTAAAATTTTCTGTTCTTCAAAGGACACTATCAAGAAAGTGAAAAGACAGTTCACAGCATGGGAGGAAATATTTGGAAATAATGTATCTGATAGGGGTTTAATATCCAGAATATATAAAGAATTCTTATAACTCAACAACAAAAAGATAACCCAATTCAAAAATGGGCAAAAGCCTTGAATAGACATTTCTCCAAAGAAGATGTAAAAATGGTCAATACTCAGTAACATTAGCCATTAGGGAAATACAAACCAAAACTACAATGAGGTTCTCTTCACGCCCATTGGGATGGCTATCGGAAAAAATAAAAAATAAAAGGAAATAAATGTTGTAAGGATGTAGAGAAATTGGAGCACTCACACATTTCCAGTCGGGAATGTAAAATCATGCAGCCACTGTGGAAAAGAGTTTGGTGGTTCCTCAAAAAGTTAAACATAGAATTGCCATATGACACAAATTCTGCTAGGTATATGCCCCCAAGAGAACTGGTAACAGGGATTTAAACAGGTATTTGTACACCAGTGTTCATAACAGCACTGTTCACAATAGCTAAAAGGCGGAAACAACTCAAATATGTCCATCAACAGATGAATGGATAAACAAGATGAGGTGATATATACATCTAATGGAACATTGAAAAGGAAGGTATTTTTGGCACATGTTATAACGTGGATGAACCTTGAAGACATGCTAAGTGAAATAAGCCAGACATAAGGACAAATGTTATGACTCCACTTTTATGAGGTATCTAGAATAGTCAAATTCATAGAGAACGTATTATAAAATAGAGTTTACCGGGGTGGGGGGAAGCAGGATGGGGAGTTAGTGTTTACTAGGTGCAGAGTTTCTATTTAAGATGATGAAAAACTTTGGGAGATAGGTATGTGGTGGTGATGGTTGCACAACTTTGAATTGCGAAAATGGCTAAAATAGCAACAACAACAAAAAAATTTATTTTTGAGACACAGTCTTGCTCTCTTGCCCGGGTTAGAGTGCAATGGTGTCAGCCTCAAAACTCATGGGCTCAAGCCATCCTCCCGCCTCAGCCTCCTGAGTAGCTAGGACTACAGATACACGCCACCAGGCCTGGCTAATTTTTTCTATTTTTAGTCACCTCGCTAATTTTATTCTATTTTTAGTAGAGGTGAAGTCTCGATTTTGCTCAAGCTGGTCTTGAACTCCTGACCTCAAGTGATCCTCCCTCCTCGGCCTCCCAGAGGGCTAGGATTACAGGCGTGAGCCACCATGCCCAACCTAGCAAATTTTATGTTACGTATATTTTACCACAATTTAAAACAATGTCCATTGCAAAAAGAAGTGAGTACCAACATGGTGACTCTGGGAGTTTTGTTTTATTTTTACTTTTTATTGACATATGCACACAGAAAAAATACAATTTGATGACTTTTCACAAACCAAAAATACCCATGCAACCAACAACCAAATCAAGAAAGGAACATTCCCAGCACCCAGAAGCCGTTCCTGTTCCCTTCTAGGGTGGGTTCTGTTTGAATGTGAATATTAGTATGTGGAAAGTCCCAGTGACGAATGACTCAATATGCCAAGAACCTCAGACCAGAGCTTGTCTCAGTCCTGGTAGGCCAGTGTGGAGCAGACCTCAGCTGGGACGGAGCAGCCCGAGAGCCTGAGGGGGCCAGAAGCAGAAGAGGCTGGTGCTGTCTCCTCAGGGTGCAGCCCCAGCACAGTGGGAGAACTTCCAGGGATCTGTTGTGTACTTTTATAAAATGCACATGACGGCCGGGCACGGTGGCTCACGCCTGTAATCCTAGCACTCTGGGAGGCCAAGGTGGGCGGATCGTTTGAGCTCAGGAGTTCGAGACCAGCCTGAGCAAATCGAGACCCTATCTCTACTAAAAATAGAAAGAAATTAACCCTTTGCACTCGCTTGCTTTTTTCTTGATTCCTTTATTCTACTCGGGATTTAATTTTTTAAATACCCCATATTTTACAAAGTGCGGCAGTAGAATAAAAAACTGGAGTTTCTTTTCATACAAACTTATTTGGATTTTTTTATATTTCAAATTATTGACACATTCAAAGAGTAATTTTAATCTCTATAATTTTTGCTAACTGTGTTGAGTCACACTCGACATCCAAGTGCAAAGGGTTAATTGGCCAACTAAAAATATATAGAAAAAATTAGCAGGGCACGGTGGCGCATGCCTGTAGCCCCAGCTACTCGGGAGTCTGAGACAGGAAGATCGCTTGAGCTCAGGAGTTTGAGGTTGCTGTGAGCTAGGCTGACGCCACAGCACTCTAGCCCAACAGAGTGAGACTGTCTCAAGAAAAATAATTAAAAAAAAACAAAAATAAAATGCACACCTGCAACAGCTCAGATGAACCTAGAGGACATGATACTAAGTGAAATCAGCCAGGCACAAAAGCCATTCTGCACGACCTCCCTTATACGTGTGTGGAATCTGAAAAAGCTGAACTCATAGAAACAGAGAGTAGAGAGGGTGGTTACCAGGGCTGGAGGTGGGGGAATGGGGAAATGTTGTCACAAGGTACAATCTTGCAGTTACAAGATGAATGAGTTCTGGAGACCTAATGTACAGCATGCTGACTGTCATTAATAATAATGAATACTTGAAATTTGCTAAGAGAGTAGGTCTCAAGTGTTCTCATCACTAAAAAAGTAACTAGGTGAGAGTGATGGATGTGTTAATTAGCTTGACTGTGGTAATCAGTTCACAATGTATATCAAAACATCATGTTGTACACTTTGGGGAAAGAGGAAACAAATTGCAACATATGACAATAAACACCTGTAAGGGGGAAAATGCACACCTCACTTACTTCCCAGTCCACTGGGGTGGGAGAACCCCGAACTTTGGAGCTAAAATACGTCCTTAAAACTTGGTATTAGCTGACTTTCCCTCTGGCCAAGTATAAGGTGGAGTAGCTGCTTCTCAGCTTCTGCCTCAGCAGTGACCAGAGTCAGCATCGGCAGGGACAAGTCATGCTGACAGTGTGCGCACCCCTGACACATGCGATGGAAATGGCACTTTATCTTGGTGGTCTTCCTCCCCAAAACCTGTAGCCCAGTCTAATCATGAGAAAAACACAGAGGGACATTCAACAAAATACCCAACCAATAGCCGCCAAAACTATAAAGGTCATTGTTTATAGAAAACACTCAAACCATGCTTTTTCTGTGCTCTCACACAATTATAAAGACAGGAAACGACTTCTATGACCAGATAGCAGATATTTCTGTCCTCCACTAAACAAGCAATCAGTTCTGCAGCAGACACCAGCTGGGCGTCCTCCAGTTCAATTCCGACACTGTCTACCTGGAGATGGCCTCAGATCCCATGGGGCGAGACCTCAGTCCCCAAGACTGCCCCCAACCCCACACACCTGTTGCAAGTCCAGGCCGACTGGCTTCAAGTTGGAGTTCCCACCACTTGCTCCCCCCTCAGCCCCACTTTGTATTCAATTAGTTTGTGGGGCAGCTCACAGAACTCAGGGAAACACGTTTACGAGTTTATTATAAAGGATATTACAAAGGATACAGATGAAGAGATGCATAGGAGAGGTATGGAGGAAGGGTAGAGGAGTTTCTATGCCTTCCTGGGGCGCCACCCTCCAGGAACCTATATGCGTTAGACTGTCTGGAACCTCTCTGAACCCAGTCCTTTTGGGTTTTTGTGGAGGCTTCATTGTGTATCAATATGTATCATTATGTATCATTTATATGTAACTTTGATACCAAGTTTTAAGGACGTATTTTAGCTCCAATCAATAATTGATTAAACCATTGGCCATTCACTGGCGATCAATTTGACCTTTAGCCCCTCTCCCCTTGGGGGGAGCAGAAAGTCCCAACCCTCTAATTATGCGTGGCCAGCCCCACCCTTGCTAATAGCCAACATTAGCATACAAAGACTTTGGGGATGGAGAAAAAAATGGCAGAGTAAAGGTAACCCCCTGGATTCCTGCTCCCAGAGAAGGAGACACAGATCTTGGTCTCCCACACGCGAGTGGATCTCCCCCTACAAGGACATCCAGAATCCGCAGAGGTTCAACGTGGGACTCTCAAAACAGGAAAAAACAAGGTGATGGGGAGATAAGAGCGCGTTCTCTGGAGAGTGCAAAACAAACAATAGGGCGCGTGGGAGGGCGCCGACCCGCCGTGCCAGGGGGTGAAGTGGGATCAGACCCACAGGAGAACTCCTTGCTTCCTCATCGATCTCCACACCACCCAGCCAGGGACCTGTCTGAAGTTGGTGCGAAATCGTGGCAGGAGAAGAGGGTGCTGTGGAGTGCCGTCAGTAGTGGAAATTCCCTGAGCCCCGCGCTAGGACGGCTCCAAGACGGGAGGAAACTGAACTGAGCTGATAGGGGAGGCAGTTAGATGTCCTGCCTCTGGTCACGAGTGGAGCCAGCCCCGCAGACCTGTTCACTAAGTCAGGGGCTCTAAGCTGGAACTGCCTGGGGCGAATGAGACTGCACAGGGCGTGTCAGTAAGAGCGAGGGCTATGGGTGAACAGGTGGTTGGGAAGGTGGCATAGAGGAGGCAGCGGGGCATTCTGATGACCCAGACCCCCAACCCGGCACCTGCCACCTCCTAAACAGTCACCCCCAGTGCTGGTGCGCTGTGAGTAGGCAAGCGATTGCCACTGGGGGGGTCCACAGCCCAGCCGCTGTGGTGCCATATGGTGAGGTGGGAAGGTCCCCTCCCCCAGCCTAGAGACTCTCCTGGCAAATTCCGCCCCTACACAATCTGCGAGCAGCTGACCAGGCCTGGCTTGATCAGTGAACTACTGAGAAGACTAACTGCCAAGGGGAGTTACAGCCATTGGGGAGCTGGGGTGCAGGGCAGACTGGGGAGGAGCTACCTTCTCCCCCTAGCCCACATCTCTCCTGCTAAAAGTGGTAGGCGGCACCACCCCTGGAGGTGGGGTGAGACAAGAAAAGCCACTCTCCCCCAGATCTAGGGAGAACCTGCTGGGCCTGTGTGCAGTTCTTAAGCACACAGTATAAAAGACTTTGCTTCCCAGAAGAGTTTAGATCACCCAGTCCATCAAAACACTGGGGCCGGATCTCCTCCCTCGGTCAGTGGCCACAATAGGCGCCACAAACCCTCCCATCAGGGGTACCTTCCAAGTGGGGTGGAAGAGCTCCCCCAGTGGCTGATCAAGAAACTACAGAAGAGAGGATCCCTGGGCAGCATGGGAAATAACAAAGGCTGATCCAGATGGGGAGGGCTCAGCGAAAGAATTCAGGAACCTCAAAGTACCAAACCAAAAACACTAGCTCTTAAGAAATGGAGACTGAACAAACCCAAAACACTAAAATGACAGAATAATTCCAAAATTGGATTGTAAGAAAGCTCAATGGTATGCAAGAAAAAATGGATAACCAACACAAAGAAACTACAGAGAAAATACAGGACTTGGAACAAAGGTTCACTAAGGAAATCGAGATCTTAAAGAAAAATCAATCCGATCTCCTGGAAATGAAGAATCTATTCAGGGAAATACAAAACACAGTGGAAAGCTTCAGAAATAGGGTGGACCAAACAGAAGAAAGAATCTCAGAGATTGAAGACAACACATTCAAATCAAATCAATTAATCACAGAGTTAGAGTAGAAAAATAATAGATATGAGCAAAGCTTACAAGAATTGTGGGATTATGGGAAGAAACATAACCTGCGGCTTCACTGGATTCTGGAGAAGGAGGAAGAAATCTCTAATAAGCTTCATCAGGAGCAAAAAGGAGATATCACAACTGATCCCAAGGAGATACAAGATACAATTTACAAATACTACAAAAACCTTTATGCACAGAAATTGGAAAATGTG
This sequence comes from Microcebus murinus, assembly GCF_040939455.1. NCBI lineage: Eukaryota > Metazoa > Chordata > Mammalia > Primates > Cheirogaleidae > Microcebus > Microcebus murinus. The sequence goes on along the minus strand of NC_134115.1, from coordinate 12,134,755 downwards.
GAGGAAAAAGTCCCGGCCCAGATGGTTTCACACCCAAATTTTACCACACTTACAAAGAAGAACTGGTGCCTATCTTGCAGAAATTATTCGACAACATCGAGAAGAATGGAAACCTCCCTGACACCTTTTATGAAGCGAACATTACTCTGATACCCAAACCAGGAAAGGATGCAACATAAAAAGAAAACCACAGACCAATATCCCTTATGAATATAAATGCAAAAATTTTAAATAAAATCCTAGCTAACTGAATCCAGACACTTATCAAAAAAATAATCCATCACAACCAAGTGGGCTTCATCCCAGGGATGCAGGGATGGTTCAATATATGTAAATCTATAAATGTAATTCACCACATAAACAGAAGCAAAAACAAAGACCACATGATTCTTTCAATAGATGCAGAAAAAGCTTTTGACAAAATTCAGCACCCTTTCATGATAAGAACACTTAATAAAATAGGCATAGAAGGGATATACCTAAAAATGATAAAAGCCATATACGACAGATCCACAGCCAACATCATACTGAATGGGGAAATATTGAACGCATTCCCACGTAGAATTGGAACCAGGTAAGGCTGCCCACTATCTTCACTTCTATTCAACATAGTGCTGGAAGTCCTGGCTATAGCAATCAGACAGGAAAGTGGAATTAAAGGTATCCAAATTGGGACAGAAGAGATCAAACTTTCACTGTTTGCTGATGATATGATATTATATTTAGAAAACCCCAAGGATTCAACCAAGAAACTCCTGGAATTGATAAATGAATTTAGTAAAGTCTCAGGATACAAAATCAATACACAGAAATCAGAGGCATTCATATATGCCAACAACAATCAAATTGAGAACCAAATCAAAGGCTCAATACCCTACACAATAACAACAAAGAAAATACAGTACCTAGGAATATACTTAACCAAGGAGGTAAAAGACCTCTACAGGGAGAACTATGAAACACTGAGGAAGGAAATAGCAGAGGATATAAACAGATGGAAATCCATACCATTCTCATGGGTCGATGGACTCAACATTGTTAAAATGTCTATACTACCCAAACTGATCTACAGATTCAATGAAATACCTATTAAAATCCCATCATCATTCTTCACAGATATGGAAAAAATAATTTTACGCTTTGTTTGGAACCAGAGAAGACCCCACATATCAAAAGCAATTCTAGGCAATAAAAACAAAATGGGAGGTATTAATATGCTAGGTATCAAACTATACAACAAAGCTGTAGTAATAAAATCAATCTGGTATTGGCACAAAAATAGGAATATGGACCAGTGGAACAGATCTGAGAACCCTGATATAAAGGCATCCTCATATAGCCATCTAATCTTTGACAAAGCAGACAAAAACATACACTGGGGAAAAGAATCCCTTTTCAATAAACGGTGCTGGGAAAACTGGATAGCCACCTGTAGAAGGCTGAAGCAGGATCCACACCTTTCACCTCTCACAAAATTCAACTCATGCTGGATAACAGACTTAAACCTAAGGTATGAAATTATTAGAATTCTAGAGGAAATGTTGGAAATACTCTCCTAGACATTGGCCTAGGCAAAGAATTTATGAGGAAGACTCCAAAGACAATCACAGCAGCAACAAAAATAAATAAATGGGACATGATCAAACTACAAAGTTTCTGCACAGCCAAAGAAATAGTCATGAAAGTAAACAGACAACATATAGAATGGGAGAAAATTTTCATGTCCTACACATCTGATAAGGGGCTGATAACTAGAATCTACTTAGAACTCATGAAAATCAGCAAGAAAAAACCAAACAACCCTATGAAAAAGTGGGCAAAGGACATGAACAGAAACTTTTCTAAAGAAGACAGAATAATGGCCAACAAACATAAGAAAAAATGTTCAACATCTCTAATTATCAGGAAAATGCAAATCAAAACTACAATGAGATGTCATTTATTTCCAGTAAGAATGGCTTTTATCAAAACGTCCCAAAACAATAGATGTTGGCATGGATGCGGAGAGATAGGAACACTCCTACACTGCTGGTGGGACTGCAAACTAGTTCAACCTCTGTGGAAAGCAATATGGAGATACCTTAAAGTGATACAAGTGGATCTACCATTTGATCCAGCAATCCCATTACTGGGCATCTACCCAAAAGATCCAATGACACTACAAAAAAGACACCTGCACTTGAATGTTTATAGCAGCACAATTCATAATTACAAAGTTTTGGAAACAACCCAAGTGCCCATCAATTCATGAGTGGATTAATAAAATGTGGTACATGTATACCATGGAGTACTATTCAGCTCTAAGAAACAATGGTGATATAGCACATCTTGTATTTTCCTAGATAGAGCTGGAACCCATACTACTAAGTGAAGTATCCCAAGAATGGAAAAACAAGCACCACATATACTCACCAGCAAACTGGTATTAACTGAGCAGCACCTACGTGGACACATAGGAACTACATTAATTGGGTATTGGGCAGGTGGGAGGGGGGAGGGGGGCGGGGGTGGGTATATACATACATACATACATAATGAGTAAGATGTGCACTGTCTGGGGATGAGCACACTTGAAGCTCAGACTTGTGGGGGGAGGGGGGTCAAGGGCATTATTTGAAACCTTAAAATGTGTAACCCCATAATATACTGAAATACAAAAAAAAAAAGGAAAAAACAAAACTTTGGGGATTCCAAATATTTTAGAAGTTGTTATCCAGGGAAGGGGACAAAGACCAAATATATATTTCACATGTCACAATCATCAAAACAAGGAAAGTCTGAGGAACTGTCAGAGCCAAGAGGAACCTAAGGAGACAGGATGACCAAATATACTGTGTCCTGGGGGGAGCCTAGAACAGCAAAAGGACAAAAGGGAACAACTGAAGCAATCAGAATAAAGTCTGGACTTCAGTGAATTAGAATGTATCAATCTTGGTTCATTAATTGTGACAAACCATTCTTTTTTCCCCATTTACTTTTTATTTGTATCTATTCATGGGGTACAAGTGCAAGTTTGCTACATTGATTTATTGCCTTGTAGTGAAGCCAGGGGCCTCAAGGCATCCATTACTCTACCTCCAAACAACTTCCCATCCCCCCCATCCCCTCCGAGTCTCCACTGTCCATCCACTGTCCATCGTTCCACACTAGTGTCCACCTGTGCACAGTGTTTAGCTCCCACTTACAAGTGAGAAAAAATGTGCCATCTTAATGTGAGATGTTGATGATGGGGAAACTGGGTGTGGCGTATATGAGAACTCTTTGTATTACACTGTCTTTGTAGTGACACTAAATCTGAAACTGTTCGAAAATGAAAAGTTATTTTAAAGAGTCAACAGGAGCCACTTTCGAATCATGAGAGTTGTTTCGAATCATGAAAAACCATTTTTGTCATCTGATCTCCAACCTCCTGCCCATGCTCAGGACATCTGTGGGTGGAGCCTCAGCCCGTCCTCTGGGTCAAGGACAGTTCCCACCCCCGCACTTCTCCCCTCCCCCCTGCCAGCAAGGTGTGAGGGAAAGGAAGTCAGAGAAAGCACCTCTGAGACCCCAGGCCTCTGCTTTCCGTACTCCAACCACATTCCCATCTACTCTCAGGGAAACAGTCCACATTCAAAATTGACCACCCTCCTGACTCGGCCCCGCAGGAGCCACTGGGAAGAGGAGCTCGATCACACCGTGAAGTTCAAGTCGCTTGCTGTGCTGGGCTGCCTGTTCCCAGGACGGTTCAGTCCCCGCTGCACATCGACACCACTCGCTAATCGGAACCTGAGACTGCAGGAGTGTGGAAGCCCCCAGTGCTTCATCGTTAATTTCATGAGTTAGTTCGGCTGCAAAAAACACAGAACAGAAACTCATTAAAGGAGAAAATGCCAATGTTTCTCTTCCTGCGCCGGCTCTTCGTGGCTGGGTGCTGGCCATCTGGGCACCCGGGCCACCGCGCGAAAGCGCCTTCTGGACGCTGTCTTTCCAGACGTTTTGAAACTGTCTTTATGAACACAGCGACCTTCCTAACGGGGAGGCTTCACTGTGGTGGCCACGGTGGCAGGTCGGAGGCCGGCTGAGGCAGCTGGCAACAGGACAGGTGGAAGGATCCTGGGCGTGCAGGCCGGCAACTGCGGGCTTCTCCCCGAGCGTCTGGAAACAGCCCGGGGCAGGGTCTGCCTGCCAGGGAGCTGGTGGTGGGTGGCTTTGGTGGGACAGCCTTTCCCTCAAGCCAGAGCTTGGGCTTCACTGCCCTCAGGCCCCAGCCATGGCACAGGCAGAATGTGGACTCAAGGGCTGGCGCAGACCCCGCCAGCCGGTCCAGTGCCAGTGCCTGCCCTGCGTCCCGGGGTCCGGCTTTGGAGAGCAGTGCCAGCTCGAAGCAGGACGATGGTGCCCCGCAGAGGGCAAGGCCGCAGTGCCTCCAGAGTCCTCGTTGCCTTTCGGAGCGGACCCCCTTCTGTGTCTTGTGAGTGGTGCCGTCCCTGAGAGGATTCGTGGTGCTCCAGCGTCGCCACCCGCCCTTGCATGCGCCAGCCCCGAGCTCGGCCACCGCCCCCTTGTCTGGGAACCCGGTGGTCTGCGCCCTCTGGCTCTTCTGGGATTCGTGTTTGCTGGCCTTGACCCTCTGAGTCCTTACAGGCTTTGCCTGTGGCCCCGAGGGGCTCCTGCCTCTCTGGCGCCCGGCCGCTGGCCAGGCATGGCCACTGGCTGGCTCCTCCCCGGCCTCCTTCCTGCCCTGGATTCATGTTTCTCTTCCTTTCCTTCCGACTTCTGCTGCCCCTCCACCGCTACAACAGCAGAACGTTAGCAAGACTCTGCGTCTAGAGTTCATTCAGTTCTATAGTCTTTGAACTCAAAATGAATTTAGCCCACTCTGCAGACACGCATGAGCTGAGGCCAGCAAGGATACAGGTCTTTCAACCGTGGCTGCAGTGAAGAGGGTTTGTCTGTGAGGAGAAACCTTTCAATGGAACCACCTGGGAGTTGAGTTGGCTTGTAAGAAAGATAAGAGGTTAGATCTGCAGCGATGACTGGTCCTGCTTCAGGTCGGGCCTGCCATCAGGGCGCATTGCCTGACCCGAGCAGGAGGTGGCCTTTCCCGCTTGGGTCCTAGGCAGTACATTAGCTCTTCTAAGGCGTCGCAGGAAGGTCACGGTGTTTCCTCCATGAAGGACAGAGACGGCCTCTGCCTCATCTGCAGCCTCACATGCCTGCGATCTCTGGTATCAAGTGACAACGATAGACACCAAGGGCCATCCCGAAGCCTGCTGGGGCTGGCAGCCCCGGCAGCCACGCGCCCTAACTAGGCTCCCTCCAAGCCCTGCTCACTGCCAATAGATGGCTGAGAACAGCGAAAGTCACAGTGGCCATGGTCATTTATACACAACTCCACATCCCATGCTGCCACTCACACAGCACACAGACAATGAGAGGTTCCCTCAACTGGTGGTCAGAAGATGGGGGCCCAGGACTGAAGGGCTTCCTGGGCTGTGGGACTTTAAGTGGTAAAACCATGATTGTCCCAGCAAAACCAGGGCAGTTGGTTGCCATTCTAGAAGGGCTCAATGCAGAGATCAAGAGGAAGATGACCTTGGGCTGCTCTGGCTAATAAACATTTGTAGGTTCTATATAAACTTAAACTCATTAAATCAATGTGTATGTGTATGTTATTCTTTCAAAGACTTAGGGCTTCTTAATGCTTCTTGTGCCTAAAAAACCACAATAAATTCCTTGCACAGCCAACTTTTGAGGTTCTCACCCCTCCTTTTTTTCTCAACCGAAGTTCTTAGGAAAATACTTATGGGCACCAACAAGTCTGAGTGCCTTGAGGCTATATTTAGCAGAAGTAACAGTGCCTGTTTCCTGCTTCCCTGCAAGAATCAGGTGTTAAGACCTTAGATGCCTATTAAAAAGCAAGTGGGCCCAGTTGCTAGCCCAGGAATGCCATATAAAAGGCTGTTTGTGTGAAAACAGGTGGCATTGTCCTCTTCTCATATTAGTGCGAGCGTTCTGCAGAAAGTCAAGCCACAGCACGCTCGTTTACCTTTCTCCCCGCGGCAAACACTCCCAACGCTTGTGACTGGCATTCCTGGAAAGTCCCTGTTCCCGAGCCGTGCTTGTTTGTAACCTTTGTGAGTGCTGGGGGCCGAGCCTTGGTGCGGGAGGGTGGTCATTAGGAGAGGGCTCTGCTCACAGTGTGGCCAGCCTCTGAGAACACACTTGCTTGGCTCGTCACCTTGAAATCAAATGAAGAGCCCTGGGGCTTTCCTGAGAGCTGACAGGAATGCTCCGGGCTTAGTCCACCGGGTGTCTGCAAAGTGTTTGATTTGCTTTCTCTTCTGTCCTCATTGCAGATGGCACACACTGATGAAATAACCCATGAGATTATTGGCTTTCTTGACCAGACCTTGTACAGATGGGATCGTCTTGGCATTGAAGCCCCTGGAGCAGGAGAACTGGCCAAAGAGCTCCTTCAAGAACTGCATGCTCAAGTCCAGCAAAGAATGTAGACCAGGTGGGTGCCACGTGTGGCATCAGCCTCGGCAAGGCCGTGGGATAATTGATGAGACCCCTTTTCATGGGCACCAGTGTGTGAAGTGCCCTCTTTGAGCTGTGGGAGTGAGCCGTGCACAGCGGTGGTAGTACACATCTTACAGAATCTGAAGGCAGGTGCTTCATCCCAAACTTAGTCACATTTATTCCTTAATGACTGGAGTATGCCTTCCCTGCCCGGACAAGGAGTCAACTAGAGAATTATTAAAGGAAAAGGAGAACACATGTTTATTTCCATTTTTAGCTACATCAAGCCAAAATGCACTATTATTTGAGTGATTCAAAGTGTTTGGACCATGAAATTGGTCATGGACCACTCAATAATTTAGAGAGTAACTGAGTCCTTCCCACAAATCTATTTTTTTAGGAGTTAGGAGATCATTATTGGTATTTCTTTTAGTCAACAGGGATCTGAGATAAAACCACACTGTTTTGCTTCCCTAAGAAATTCCTCACCCAGGAGAGTCAGATCCCTCAGTTTCCCCTGGCTGCTCCCAACCTACCCTCCAAACTGAGGGAAAACAGCACGGCCAGGCCCAGTGGCAAGTGGTGGTGGCAGGGCCACCAGGGGACCCTGCTGTGGAGGCTACACTGGGTAGCAGTGACAGAAACCAGCGCTTATGCTTGCTCCTTGCTTTGTGTTTGCTAAACACGGCCTGCTCCTAGAGAGCTCACGCTCCTGATGTCAAAGGTCGCCGAGGGTGAGGGTGTGGGATGTGTATAGAAACATTAGAAGATTTTGTTACACCAGTTGTCCTGTTACACCAGAATGAGAACTGGAAATTCCTGATAAAGAATTGTAACCCCAAGGTTAATATTTATTTTATGTCAGTTGAAGATATTCTTATTTCCTTTCAGATTTACTCTGAACTTGTACCGATTGCATATTCTTTTGTGCATATTCTATTTGTCGAGTGAGTCAAGACTTTGTCCATTTTGATTTATATGTTAGTGGTCTGAATCTTGGCTCCTGTTGAGGTATTAATAAAGCTTTGTGGGATCAGAGGTTAGCCTTAGGGGAATTACTTGCTTTGGTGTAGAGTAATACTAATGGATCCACCTGAAGATCTGGAAAATTCTAAGAACTTTTGACCTGAGCCTTTCTTTTGAGAAATACAGTATGAAAGGTGTACTGTTAATATATTTTCGTCACAACCACTACAATTACCATTACTTTCACATGAAAATGCTTCATCAAAATGTATAGGAGTTGGCATAGGAAATAATTTCATTTGGAGTTGAGGACATCTCTCCTGTTTTGACTCTGAACCGTAGCTATTGTTCTGCCATGGAAACTGTGATCCACCTCTGTGGACATGGAAAAAGGGGCTCAATTTGGTGGCAGTGAGCAGCCCCTAAAGAGGGGCCACCAGGACAGGCCCCTGTGGTGGGAGGGATCCCTCACAAGTCTGGCCCTGTCACCAGTGTTCTCCTCTCCACCCTGCCTCTTCTGTCTCACAGCAGACAGGGAAAACAAGACAGACAGGGCTCCCAACCCAGACTGTTCAAGCTACACTTCTGCAAGACGTCTTCCTGTTCCGACCTTCCCTCATCCCGTCTGCAGTATCTCCCAACCTTTACAAAGCCTCTGAATCTTCCTGTGCATTGCAGGTTCGGGTTCTGGCCAGAACGCCCTGAGTGGCATGAGTTCGTCTCCACCCTAATCAAGTCCCAGACGGCCCAGTAGGTTCCTGGGTATTGAGGGAACCCTGGAAAGCAGGCACTGGCTTGTTACTGACTTCATTTTCCCCTTTTCATTTCCCGCCCTGCTGACGGTGCTAACGAGGGGAGAACTGCTCAAAGCGGGAACACCCGAGAGCGCATGGGGGCAAGGGCTGCCCCACAGAGGGGACGAGCTGAGGAGCCTCCTCAGACCCTAAGCTGGGCACGTGTGCCCCAGGGAGGTGCCCGCTCTGTCATTCCAGCCACCTAGCGAGAGGTCACAGTGAGGGGGGTGTCCTCTTGAAAACCGACGACAGCAGATACTGCTTCCTGGGCAAGCCCGCACCCAGTGAGGGCAGAGAATTTGGGAGCCGGGCTGAAAATGATTCAATAAACTCTACAGCCTCTGCCAGTTGCCTCAGATTTTCAGGAAAGTCTGGACATGTGGGTTCTTTTAGTTTTTTGAAAGAAGTTCAAATAAGTAGGTGTCCGGCTGGCGGCTGGCTCTGGCGAAAACGCAGCCCGAGGCCTGGAGTGCGGCTCGGGCCCCAGCACGCCGAGCCCGAGGTGCGCGGCAGGTGGCAGGGCCGAGACTAGCGGTGCGACCCGGGCTTACCAGAGTGAGGTTCCTCCCGCACGCAGGGGGGATGTCTTCAGCTTCAACTCGCAGAACATCCCACTAAGAGTGGCTTGAACAAGGAAGATGCTGGATGGTCACAGGCACAGAAAACCCAGAGGTTCTCTGGATTTTCCCTCAGGGTTGCAAGAGGGCCGGTGCACCCACGCCTCCAACCGCATCCAAGCCCTGTGTGCTGGGCCTCCCGTCCTCCCCGACGCTCTTCCCCAGACACTCAGGCCTCATCCCACCCACGGGGCCTTTTCTTCTCCTGGCCCCTTCCTGGAGAGCCCCCAGGACTGGTGCCTGGGCTTGACCCAGTCCTGCCTGTGGCTGCACACGGCACCTGTGCAGAGGGGCCACACCTGCTCCTGGACCACGGGCCCGAGCATCCCACTGGGAGGTCCTGTGATGCTCTCCAACTTAACACACCCAAGGTGGCCTCCTGGCCCCCTAGGCCTCCTGTGACTCGGGTTGACCTTAGTAGTTATTCCTGAGCCTCCCTTTCTCTCACACCCACATCCAATCCATCAGGAAGTTCCCCACTCCGACCACCTCCGCCCTTCCCTGCTACTGCCTCCGCCTTAGACGCCAGCGTCCCCTGCCCATAACGCCTGCTGAGGGAACGCCAACGGGGTTCAGCATATGCTCACGGCACTTCAACAGGGAAAAGATGGTGCTGGGAAATGACGTTCTCTCTCTTCTGCTCCGACCAAAGTAAACATTAAGGAATAAACTCCCAGCCCTCCTTCTCTACCAGATGTCAGCATCTGCAGGACTATGCTCTGGATCTGTGAATGTTCTCCAGAGAAGGCTCTAGCAGTTTTCCTGCTGGGAAAGAGAGGGAGAAATAGGCAGCTGCTGCCGCACTGGGCAGATGGTATATTACTTAGATAACTAAGGATTTAGTTTATGAAACTGGAACTTCACTAGTCCTAAACCATAGAAAGGATTTCTGACCTTTCATTTAGAAATTCCTGCCCATCACTGGTTTGCAGACTTCACTTACACTCTGTTTCCGCCCAGCCTCCCCCACCCTACGCACCCGTGTCCCTGCTGGGGCCAGCTCGAAGCTCTGCGGGTCACTCCTTCGGGGAAGCCTGCCCAGTACCTTGCAGCAGTGGGAGGGGAAAGCCTGGCTCACACCTGCAGTCCGAGCACTCTGGGAGGCTGACGCGGGAGGACCGCTTGAACTCCGAAGAGTGAGACCCCGTCTCTACTAAAAATAGAAAAATCAGCTGGGCCTGGTGGCACACGGTTGTAGTCCCAGCTACTCTACTCAGGGCTGAGGCAGGAGGATCGCATGAGCCCAGGAGTTTGAGGTTGCAGTGAGCTATGATGACACCACTGCACTCTATCCGGGACAAAAAAAAAGAAGAGAGAGAGAGAGAGAGAACATGCCAGCAGGTAAGCCAGCAGGTGTGGTGACACTCAGGCCAGGCCCTGTTATCAGGGTTTTAGCTAACGAAGTTATCCAGAGTTCACACCTGAGGAGACGCACGCATTGAGAGGTTAACCGCTGCGGGACCAGCGTCTGCTGTAGCCACAGCCACAGACGAACGCGCGCAGCCCGAGCGTCGACTTTAGCCGACAGCCTCACGTGATATGACTTTTCTAATTTTTCATTTATCAAAATAAAATTGTGAACATTTAAAAATAACGTAATGAAAACATGTATGCATATGTTACCTATTCTGATTGACATTACAAGTAAAGCTGCCTGTAGAGTAAAACAAGCTTTCAGTGCGTTAAAGCTTTCCTCGTCACACGAGAGCAAAACGGACTCGACGTCAATGCACAGCACAGACTGTCCTGTGGGGACCGTGCGTGCCGGTGCGGGCGAGGTGTCGCGGCCGGTGAGCGCCATACCCAAGTGGTTAAATGACTTGCCCAAGGCTACATGGATGACATCTAGCAGGGCTGGGATTTGAACAGAGGAAGCCCGTGGAGCGCTACCTGTCACTGTTTCTGGAGTGACGAGTTATGGGATATTCAAGCGATGGCGCCACCAACACAGACGAGCAGAGTTATGTGTATGCGCCAATCTTGAAAGGTGCTGCCACCTGGAGAAATCAGTGTGAACCCGAGCATACCCTGTGCGCCCTTCGTGTGTGAAGCAAGGGGTGTCCGTGTGCCCCTGGAGGACGCCCTAGCGTACCTCTGGGGGGACACTCAGGAACCAATCCCACTGCAGTGACGGGCTTGGGGAAGGGCCTAGGTGAACAGGTGGAGACAATTACTTTTCGCTTCCTTATTATGCTTGTTTGCACATGAGATCCACGCAAAGAAAGGAAAGTTGTAGTCGTCAACACACAAAGGAAGAGTCTCGTTCGTTCTAGGAGGGGCTGCTGTGAAGCAACGCTGTGAAGGGAAAGAGGCCTTGGCGCCACCTGGGACTTTGAAAGGAGACGGCTGCATCTGCGTCCCTTGCGCTTTGCCTCTAGTCAGTGGGCCAGCATTCTTATTGCTTGTTCACAGGACTTACGTTCTTGCATTGACATAGTTTTCTAGAAAAAGACAACTTACTCCTTATGGCTGGGTCCATGTACCCTGAGGACCTGGGCGCCCCGAGCACCCCAGCTGGAAAAGGTTGTGGGCCAGATGTCCCCTGGTCCCCGTGCCTCTGTTGCTAACAGTCCCCTCCTGCTCTGCAAAGCGGCCTCCTCTGCCTCCAGGTGCACTGAAGCCATTTCTGCAGTTATTTCTTCCTTGACATAGCATTTAATTTAGTGAAGCAGATAAAATCATAAAGCTACAATTCCTTCCCCTTAAATTATCTTTTCTTTACAATCTAACATAAATGGACACTTGTTCCATTCCATTGGCAATCATTAAAACTGACTCCTATTTGAGCTCTTAGTTATGCCCATAATTCACGTGTTTCTTGAGCCTCTCTCCCTAAACAGAACTCCTGGAAGCCTCTGGAGACTTAAATCGTGCAGTCATAATGTGGAAAACCGGAGTATCAGGGCTGAAGAGTGTGATGTCTTAGCTGGAGGGTGCTCAGAGCTCGCCAGGAGTGGCCAATCCAGTCTTTAGAACACACACTTCTGCCTCCAGAAGTCTGTTCTGCTAGGCTCGTGCAGTAAGTGAGGGCTATGAAGGTGGGAAAGATTTTTCCAGAACTTGGGACTCCTGGTGGTGCAGTGAGGGCCTGACAGGGGTGGGGGTCAGATTCGGCACCTCACCCACCACCCCACAGGCAAGAACACCTCCTGGGCTGGGCTTTAAAGTGGCAGACCAATTCCATACAGGCCCAAGCTGAAAGAAATTACAGGCAAAAGGAGCACAAAGACGGCTTGAGGAAGTAGAATAGAAACCACACGGTGCACACCCAGTCGCCTGTGTGTCCCAGACAAAGCCGCAGATGAGCTGTCTGGCAGGGTGGCCCAGGGCAGAATCTGAGCGGGGCTCTCCTCTCCCAGGTGGCAGCCTGCCTGGGACACGGATGGACAGTCCCCCTGAGGCACCCCAAGCCTGTCCCCAACTCCACCCTCAGTAGTGACTGCGATGGTTGGAGCGGCCAGATGCTGGGTGGGTGGGCCCAGGCTGGGGATGGCAGGGGATCTTCAGAGCAGTTCGTCCTGGCGCCCAGCCCTCTAGTTTGGGTGCAGGGAAGCCAGGCCCGATCTTTGTTTCCAGCGGCACTCTGCGGGGACTAGGTTGCTCCTTGTGAGCTGTCTGCAGTAGATAGGAATGTGTGGCCAGAGAAGTCTATCTGCATTTCCAAATTTGGCCTTGCACACCCCCACAAGCCTGCACACGCAGTCACACAGACACATGCACGGGCTCCTGGTGCCATCACCAGCTCTGAGAGGTCACAGCCTGGTGACCATACGTCCCAGCCTCTTTTCCAGGCCTACGTGAGAACAACAGGGTATCAAGGCTCCTTTCCCAGGCCCAGCCCCCAAGAGGGGCTGCTCTGGCTGTCCTCCCACGGCCGGGCCGCCTGCCGGGGTGCCGGGATGCCCCTGTGCCGCCAGCCGTCCCGGTCACGCTAGTCCTGGGAATGTCTGCAGTGTATGGTGGCTTCCTTCCATCCCAGGCTGGGCTGACGGCCCCTTTTTCACACTGTCTGGTCACCGGACTGGAACAGAAATGCCTTATTAGCCGATCAATCTCCCAGACAGCACCAAAGGGTGGGAAAAGATCTATAAAACTTTGCCCTTGAATAGTCCCAACCAGCCTCTCCTCCCTTCCACCTTGTAAACCTCCAGGGCCAGCCAGAGAGGGCTGAGGTCATTGTCTGCAGGGAAGGGAAGCAGCCAGGGGGGTGAAGAGTTCGTGCCCCCCTCCCTGAGCCTGGCCTGGGAGACGGCACTGGGAGGTCCGGGCAGCCTCTCGCCCCAGGCCCCATCCTCCCCCGCCGCTCAGGTGTCTCAGACCGGGCCTCGGGCTGAGGTCTAGGAGCTCTAGGCTCCGATTTCGCCAGTCTTGGCGTCCCTCTACGGAGTCCTTGCCTTGGCCCAACCCTGCACATAGGAACCCTGAGGCCGTTCAGCCCAAGGTTCCCTGGGTAGGGAGTGTCCCAAGGGACCATCAAGCCACAAGCTGCTGGCAAAGCACCAGGAGCAGCACCCTCCTTCCTGAATGGGGTGTGGTGGCCAACCCAGGCCACAGCCCCGTGGCATGGTCCCTAGAGCACACTGCACCCTTCTGCCGGGGCCTGCTTCGCTGACGCGCTGGGCACTTCATACTCCCCCCCCCCAGTCCTCCTGCCCGGCTGGCACCATCTACAGAGCAAGGAGGTGGTTGCCCTCGAACCGGAAGCTCTAAGCAGATAGTCCCTTGCACACAAATCCCCCAGCTCACCTTTCAGCTGCTCGGGGGGCACAGCGTCCTCTGGTGAGGCTGACCATGGCAACGGCCTCCCCACGGCCTCCCCCTGGCCAGCCCCTGTAGGCCGCCGCCTGTGTCCGGCCTGAGCCTGGCAGGTCAGGAGACAAAGCGGGATGTGTGGGACGTGTCTAGACTTCCTTTAGGGCTTTAACAATAGGTTCTCATACCTGGGGCCTCTCTCTGTACCTCAGGCAAGATCACCTTGCTTGGGATGTAGACTATTATTTCTGTGTTTTGATTGGAAATTCCAATAAAAATAAATGCTTCAAAATCCTTTAATCCTCAGACGAGCTATCTCCTCCCCCACCCCATTTCCTGCCCTGGTTCAGGCTGGAATTCCTAACACTTCTGTCCCGGCTGTGTCGCCCAGGGCCCCAGGTAACAGGGTCCCACAGGGTGACGGAGAGGCCTGCAGCCCGGTGAACACAGAGCACAGCCACTGCTGCTGCCTCCCCTGCGGGGGGCACCCCGGGGTCCCTCAAGAGGCCCCGCCTCCCCTCTCGGCAGGCGCAGGTGTGTTAGACACGCTGGCGCTGGCAGCCGCGGACGCTGCTCGACCCTGGGCGTCCGCAGATGCCCTGGCCGCTGGGCCGAGCCCGAGTCCTCCTGGAAGTCCGCCTGTGCGCGGGTGGGGCGCGATTCCGCTTCCCGCGGCCTCGCAGGAAGTGCGGACCGGGCAGCCCTTTGCTCTCCGGGGGAGGACAGTCCCTTGCAATTAGCCCATTAACTTGCTCAAAGGAAGGACTGCTTCTTCCCACTCTTTTAACCACTTGGGTGCGGCGCTCACCGGCCGCGACACCTTGCCCACACCGCACTCACAGTCCGCACGACAGTCTGCGCTGTGCGTTCACGGCGAACCTGTTTTGCTCCTGTGTGATGAGGAAAGCTTGAACACAATGAAAGCTTGTTTTACTTTACAAGTAGATCAGAATAGGCAACACACACATATATGTTTTCATTATGTTATTTTTAAATGTTCACAATTTTATTTTGATAAATGAAAATTAGAAAAGTAATCACGGCTGTCGGCTAAAGTCGCTGTGCGTGTTCATCTGTGGCTGTTGACTACAGTCGACGCTGGTACCGAAGTGGTTAATAAATCTGGCAAACCCAGCTAACCCTGACGGCTGTGGGCCACAGGGCTACCTCGGCTGGTGCTGGCATCTGCCCTCAGCGCCCCTCCCGGGCCCACCTGGCCTCAGGACATGGCCGTGCTCCCCACCCCACGGCGCTCACAGGAGAGAACCCCCGCCCCCCGTGGGCGCAGCCTCAGGTCTGGCAGACCCACCTGGGCAGCCCTGTGGCTGAATGCCGCTGCCCAATGCCCACCACAGACACAGCTTAAGGAAGCCCTAGGGGACAGAGGAGCTGGTGTTCCTCATTTCCAGCTAGACGGGGAGACACGGTGTTTGCGGGCCTCTTCCTGTCCTGGGTCCCTCTGTTCCTGGAAGCATACTGTTGGTAAAATGGGTTTGTTTCTACCAGTTTTATACTCTGCCTGGGGGAGCGGAGGCAGCTGATATCTTCACATCTGCTTACGTGTGACGGGTAAGCATGGCTGTGGGGAGAACTGCTGAAAGCAGCCAGAAAGTGGCGGAGAAATTGTGCCCGAAAGTGTGGCTGAGTCCTGTGCAGATAGGCCTCTGCACGCTCCCCGTGCTGGCGCTGTCCACAGCAAGCCCGTCCGTGCTCACACCGCACTGGATCGGAGTGGAGACTGCCCTCGTGGACCTCTCACACCTGGGCTGCTGGGTGATTAGGTGTCCTTGAGGCGTGTCTGGGACATGGGGGCATCCGCACGTTTGTTACCCTGAGAAGTGTCACGTGAAGGGAAACCCTGAGCTACATGGACTCGCATGCAAGTCCTGCCTGTCACTTAGTATGTGAACCGTCCAGGCCTGGTCCACAGCAGTACTTGGGGTCCTTGGCACACCCACACCCTTGTCTCCCAGACACCTGGTCTTCTATTACCCAGGACTCCCGAGTCCTCTGAAAATACCCTGCTCAGACCAAGCCAACTCTTTGAAGGTGCCACAGTCATCTCGATAAAGCAACCCACTGGGACGCAGCATGCTTTCCAACTGCAGTCCTGCTGTCCTGCTCCCCGGCTGATGTGGGCTGGTTACCAACGTGACACTTCTTTTTCTAATGGAACGAATCATTTAGAAATCGAGAGTGCTGGTCCTATGCCTCCTTTGTGACCCCGAGACCTGACTGGCTGCCATTCTGCAATCCAGAGGCCTCTCTGAACTTTCCTTCAGGACTTGCTGGAGGAGCAGGCACAGACGGAGGTCAGTGGTGTCATCAGAGCCACGGAGAGCCTGCTGCTGGGCCTGGCAGCCCAGGCCACTCTCCCGCATCTGCAGGGACAGCATCTCGCGTCAGCAGGGCACTCCCAGGTCTGAGGGCCTTGGCCAAAGCTGTAACACTGGTGTCCAGTTCGGATGAGCTGCCCACTGGCCAGAACCCAAGTGGCCAAAGCAAGTTGTAGGACCTGGTAAATCACGGGAGCAAGGGGATTAGTGGTCTTTGTGCAAAATCCCAACTACTCAGCAGTTCAGCTCTGCCTTAGCGGTTTTCAAAGATGACAAAGCATGGCTTTAACTTTTGGAAAAACAAGACCACACCACACCACCGGGCCGGTGGCTGTCTGCAGCTCTCTGGAGGTCGGAGGTGCCTCTGCACACGGCGGGAAGCTCCCAGGGTGGCACGACCTGTGCTCCCAGGGCCTTGCCTGCTCCACTTCAAAGAGAGCTGAACACAGGAGGGCCAGAGAAAGAAAGCATCGTTTATTCTAAGTCATCACAGAAAGCAGCGTTTGTGTATTTATCCCAATTTATCAAATTTTTATTCTTCTATCAATATGGTACATAAAGCACATATAATCAATCATATGCAAAGCACAGCAAATCCCTAGGAAACCTTCTAGAATGACAGTCACTGGTACAATAGAGTTATGAAGATGATCTATGTTAGAGCTTCATTTCTCCCAGAACAGGCCAGAATGTAGCCAGCCGCTGGGGCCAGGCAGGAGAAACTGTCGGTGTAACGTTTGTTCTCTTGCAGCTCAGCCCGTGCAGGAGCGTGCTGCGGCCGGCACTGTGGCCGTCTCTAGGCATCTTAAACCACCCTTCCCTGTGACAGCACCAGGAAGCTGTTTCGAGCTTCTGTCTTTCAACTCCAAACATTTGTGGGAAAGAAAAATGACAGCGTCATAGACTCCCTCATGCCTGAGCTTCTACATTTTAGGAAAAGAGAGTGTGCCCCACACCCAGCCTGTCGTCGGCACTGCCTTCCTTCAGAGCTGCACGGAAACTAGCGAGGTGGGAAGGGCCGCCACGACGTGGAGAATACCTTTCTCATACACACAGGAACACAAAAAATCAAATCCATATTTTATTATTGTATCTTATTTTCTTACAAAAAGGTACTAAGATTTTGGAAAAATCTATATATTGGTTATATCAATCAAGACAAGCTGGCAGAATCTTTCAGAAATGACCCAGAGGAGGACATTGAATGCTGTCACCAGTCCCAGTATACAAAAGCTGTGTGACTTTCTGAATTACAGAAATATCCACATGCAGCCACAGGCCGAGGGGGCCGATGCAAAGTGTTCAGCAGAGTTCTCAGAGTCTCTCAGATATCTTTAATCATTTGCGGGGAAGGACTGCCTGACAGTCACAGGACAGCTGCAATTCAGATCCGCCGTGGTCAGGCGGCGCCTCTGGGGTGGGGGACAAAGGCCGCCGCGCAGCCCTGCCGGGAAAGACGGTGTTTACGAGGATTTGCCTTTTGTATGTGCCCAGCTGGGACCAGCCTCTGGGCAAGAGAAGCACCAAGACGTGAACACTGCCGTCGGCTGATGACTTTAGCAGCCACATAATCCTCTCTTTGATGTCCAGGGTCGGTGTGAGCCTGGTCCCACTGAGCTAGGAGGAGACGTATGAAAGAGAATCTCGCTGTGATCTTTCCTGCAAAGGAAACAGCAATAAAATTTATGACCCAGTCACAACAGAGGAATTCTTGTAAACGAGGACGTCTGTGTGCCTTTGCTCTCCACTTTAAAGAGAGGACTTCCATCGGAGGACAAGGATGAGACCCGGGCCACACTCACAACCCTGGGACTGGGGTTTACAGTTGAACTGTGTGACGGTCACTTTGCTCACACATGGTTATGAAACCCACCAGGCCGTAACTTAGGCTTCACTTACGAGACAGATATTAGAAGGAGATCCTGTTCCAGACCCACCTTCACTCTAATTGCTTTCAAGAAGTCTAAAATCTACACGATGAGAGTGGGCCCTGCCGCCGCCACACGTGTGGGGCAAACGCCACACTCCGGCTAACCCCATCCTGCCTGTAGGAGCGGGAGCTCGTTCCTTTCATATTGGCAAGTTTTACGATTTTACAAACCCCCACACCGCGGGAGCACATACAGATGGACGCTGCCGCCGAGTCTGTGGTGGGTGCTCGGGCCTGTCTTCGGTGGGTGGAGGCCGAGCTCTCCCGGGCCTCGGGCACTTACGGACAGGAAGGCTTTTTGCTCAAGGGCTCGACTCCTGTTCCTGCTGAACTGAGCCAGTGTGTAAAATGAGAACTGATATCAGCTCAGTAGGCACCGGAGGGCGGGTCCAATCGACAGCCAGAGAAGCAGTGCCTCCGCCGGGGCGTTGCGCGGCACCGGCCGCTGGTGGCTGCAGAGCACAGAGACCTGGGCTGCAAACACAAGAGACAGTTCACCCACCGCGCTCGGGAAATGACAAGAGTCACCTGGGAAAGCACAGCACCCTCCTCACAAGCAATCAGCCACGGCATGCTCTTACCCAACTTATCTGGTTTTAGTTCTTAAGAATAATTTTTTGCAACTTTCAATACATATGACCTTCCAGACAGATGTCTGATTAGTGGATTTATGTCTCTGTAAATAAACTTAAGGACCGCAGGTACAGCGCTTGCGTTCTTGACAGAAGACAGTGAGTCCTCGAGGTCCTCCAGAATCAGCTCTGCCCGAGCCGACGCTCGGCGGCGGCCAGCCCCGGCAGCAACGCCTCTGCCCCAGCGGCTCCACCTTAACTGCCCCATCTCACCTTCTCTTCAGGTGCAGAACTTAGCCACTGTGAACAAAGCGGAAACCAATCACTGTTCACCAATCAGCTAAGCTCTGCACCTTGTTAGAGAGGTCATCGCTGGGCATAAAGAAAGAGCCGGTGAGCATCTTCTGCGGTTGTTGGTTTCTTTTGTTTCCAAAGAAGAGCTATGAGAGGCATCTGTTCTCCAAACTGCAGAGAGTGACTATGGTTTCTGGAGGAGCAGCCAAGGTCGTGGCTGCGTGGTAATCCCTGGCAATGTGATTTTAATCTTAAGTCACAAATCAGCATGCCAGGAACCCAAGCAGCCAGAGCACCCGAGAGCAGCGCCGTGCCCTGCCGGCCGCTCCCATCTGCACGCACTGGGCTTCCTCGGAAGGACGCAGGGCGAAGACACCACCTCCATGCCTGCTACGCTAGCGAATGGATGGCATTTCTGTCTGCCATTCATTTAGACAGTGTCCTAGAAGTATAATCTTTTAAATCAAAAGGACTTGGAGACGACCATAAAAATGCCAGTGCAGCTTTGGAACAGAAGAAAAATGCATGGACTGGCCATGTGACAGAATTATCGAAGGAGGCTACCCTTGTTCTTAGTTTACTGCCTTTAACCCTGGGGACAAGATCTTGCCACCAACCTCCCCCCCCCCCATGGATTCAAAATGGTCTGGGAAGTCGTGAGGGCCTCTCTCAAGCTGGGAGGGGTTTCCCTGTGTGACTAAGGAGCAAGCCTGGTCACTGTTCATCACTGGAGTGGAGTCCGGGGTGCCTGTGACCCTTGCTTCACCTAGAGGGCAGGGACAAGAAGAAGATCTCGGAGGAAGGCAAGGAAATGGCAGTCTTGTGACCAGGACGACTCCTCCGCCTGCTTCAGGGCGAAACAGTCACAATGAAGAGTCACAAGAGCTGTGTCACCTGCTATGATTCTCCAAAATTTGGAAAAGGAAAAATCAAAGGGAAAGTTTGCCTTACTGTAGCTTCACACTCCTCAAACACACACACTCCCCATGAAAGTGAAAATCTAAAGTAAAACATGATTTATACACCGATTACCATGAGGCGGGCCAACAAGGTAACCGTGAGACTGTTTGTGGTTTTTAAATTGGCGCATCTTTAAGGACTGTCTGAAACCACCTGAAGGGGCGTGTGGGGAACGTCTGCATGCGGCTGTGTCCCTACAGGATGCACAACCACTACAGCTGTCCCCATGTTTCCTTCTCCTGGCAAACATGGCTCCCCACTGTTCTGGAAGAACATGACCATACTTTAGAAAAACTTTTTTTTTCTCTTCACTATTAGAGTTCTTTCAGATCAATAAAATACTTAAACATATTAGACAGAAATGGTTTTTATAAGAGCAAAATGTTAGAAGCAAACTGAATGTCCAATATTGGGCTAACAAGAATATCAACACAAAATATTTGACATGCATTAAAAATTATATTTGTAGAGAAGCTATGTAACAACATGAAAAATGCTTGAGATTTGATGCTAAGTTACAAAAATGATACAAAATTACACATACCCTATTATATCATGTAAAACCTTGAAGAAAAACTGAGAAGACACAGAAATGATAATGACTGTTAGGGAAAACAATACACTTAGAATACCACAGTTCTACTTAGCAAAACTTTATGTACCACTGCTAAATTACAATAATAGTGGAGAAACCCACATATAAAAATTAACTGCTATTGAAAGTTCTGACTCGAGGGGGAGGGGGGCATGGGCAATATATATAACCTTAACGTTTGTACCCCCATAATATGCTGCAATAGAAAAAAAAAATTAACTGCTAGGAAGTAAATCCAACAGGTTAATTCGAGGCACAATTAACAGAGGACGCAATGTAAATAATCTAGGATTCTCACTCCATGCCAGGGGGACATTCTGCTCCAACACAGCAAGGCGAAAAATAAGACCTGCCCTCAAGACACGGGAGCAAGCGAGTGGCGCCTGTGGCTGGGAAGACCTCCTGCCAGCCTGCGGGCCAGGCGCAGGCAGCCGAGGAACCTCAAGCCCACGCTAGGAGGAGAGAACGCCTGCACCAGAAGCTGGGATTTGGAGTGACAGGGCCACTTACTCCTGGGTCAGCTTTGACCTTGAAGACTATGGATTAGCACTTTCACTGGGTTTCCCATCCCTTCTCTGAACCTACTCACAATGTTCTCCCGCAATTTTTGTTCCTATACAGATTATAAAACTCAAAGTGGCCAAAATGGTGCCAAGGAGGGCTGTTCTGCCTCCAGGTGACAGCCTCTGTCTCCCAGGGACTGCAGTGCCCACACGGGACAGTCCAGGACCTGGGGCCTTCATGCCACCACAGGCACCCGGAAAGGGAGCAAACCAGTGACGCTGCGGGAGGTCTTGGCTCACTGCTTGGCTTATTGGTTTATGTGGCTCCTGAGAGGCATATCTGGTTAGAACCAAATGACAGAAAAGAAAGGGAGAGAATCACCTCTTTAAAATAACATTTCGGCCACCACCTTGGCTGAGGATCTGTCCATCTGTCCCTTGGCCAGCTCAAAGCACCTGCGGGCAAGCTGCTGCTGCCTGGCGTCCTCGCTCACCATCAGCTCCCCGTAGAGGTACACGCCCATGGCCTGCGGGCACAGAGGCCAGAGCACGTTACAGAAAGGAATTACGTACGGGTCCAGCACACAAACTTGTTGGTCTGGAAATTATAAAGACCCTAGAAAAGATACAACAGTTGATTAGCTGTATTTCTGGAATCTGCCGTTTTCAACCCTGTCTTTCCCTTGTTCTCATCAAAACCCCAACGAATTCTTAGCTATCAATGCTGTCAATGGACTCTGGTGATTTCAGTGGTGAAAGAGCGACAACTGAGCATTTCCACAGTGATAATGGTGTCAGGATGCTCTGGACAGAGACTGAGTTTCCATTATGACTGCTATGGAGAACCTGTGTGCAGATAGGCACACGGCGCTGTTTCCCAGAAAGGTGTGTCCCAGGGGTCCCCCAGGAGCAGCAAGTCCACCGCCTACTCGGGGAAATGGAGATCACAGCACACAGCAGCTGCCCACGCGGGAGGCTCGTGCACCACCCCAACAAAGACGCCTGTCCCTGCAGCCCCACCTGACCCCTCGCCCTCAACTAGCCCCACAACCGTAGCCAACACTGGCCTTTCTGTTTTGAGAACAATGCTGCAAAGACACACATCTGCGCTTTTCCCACATTTTTAAAACAGCCAATGATGTTCTGGAAGACCAAAGGACCCCTGGGTTCCGCCTGCTCTCGTTTGAGCTTGGTTATGCCACGAATTACATTCTGCTGGAGCAAATTAAAAGAAGGATCTCAAAGATAGCACAAGATAAAAACTCAGTAGTTAAGGGTTCGAAGTGCTTTCCCAGAAAAGCTGAGACACAATGATCCTTATCTGGCAAAGATCATGGCTCTAAATATAGTGCCATGAATTTTGGTCTTCAGAATAGACCGAAAGTTGCTCTTAAATTCTGTCCTTCGTATATTCCCATGTTTTTCCAAATGCCTCTGTCTCCACTGTGCAAATGTGACATTTCTTCTGGTACAAAGCCGTGTCCTTTTCTTTGTGGAAATAACAAGGCCTGAGGCGCTGCTGGCTGGCTGCCCCCCACACTGAGACCCCATCAAAGGCCCTTCTGTTTGCTCCACCCCCACCGTCCACCCCAACTGAAACGCAGCTCCATTCCGTCAGCCTACAGTGCTGGGCAGAGGGCTCGTTCCCAGGCACGTGCTGGTGGAGGCAGGCAGGGGGTGCCGGAGGCCGCATGTGTCACAGGAGGCACCCTGAGTGGTGACCCCGATGCACACTGAGATGTGAGAGACAGCCAACAAGGACATCCCCAGATACGGCCATACACATCTACTTCCTGTGGGCTGCTAGGAAGGTGGTCACTTTCCTTGGCAAATAGTGAGCGAGGTCCTCACAGGAAGGCTGGGCCCAGCACTGCAGGCGCAGCCACAGACCAGACGGCCCTGGCTAGCTGGGGCTCTCCCCATCTAAGCTGCACATGTGCTCTGAGGGCTACTGGGGACGTGACTGTACACCTCGGCGTCACTAAGCCGCAACTGTGGCCCGGGAGGGTCCCGAGACATGGCAAAGCCTGAGCACCTTCATCTGGTGACAGCGGGGCCACAGCCAAGGAAAGCCAAGGGGGCCGGTAGGGAGCATAACTCACTGCTTCAAAGGGACACCGAGAATAGGGGGAAAATCAGCTCAGAGTGTAAGATCCTACCTAGTACTTAAAAAATCTCTGGAAAATATTTAATTATTTGTTATGAAAAAGACGTCAAGAACTTGGGTTCCTGTGTGGTCCCCGACAGGCAGGGTGCAACATGTAAAGAATCCCCATCTGCTAAAGAATTAAACTACTTACCTGGTCCTCCTGAAGGAATCTCTCCACGCTTCTGTACGCTGCTGTGTACTTGTGCTTAACGATGAGCTCACACCACCGGTGGCGGACCTTGGGCACGAGAGAAAATCCAGTAAGCAGATCCAGTTGGCAGGTTCCCCAGCCTTACAAGTTTCATGATAAGGAGACTTCTGCATTATAAAAAGTTACTCTGAGTGCATTAGTACTGTTGGCACTTTTAGTTTTAAATTTCATTTTAGTTTAATTTCTTTTTTAAAGAAAGGAACAACATTTCTAATTATGAGAGCTGACTGTCAATTTTAGGTGGGGAAAAGTGTATGTTTCAGTTAGCTGTTCCCTGTTTCAAACTCGATTTTCCAAGATAACAGATACGAAATGCAAAACATAACTAGGAAATTCAAGGCGCATCCCCACAGTGTGCTGTCAAGGAAGGTTCCCTTTGAAGCCACGGCCACCTAATTTCCTGTAACAGCAGATTCGCTCCAGTGCTGCCGACTGTAACACAGTAAGGGGGAAGATGCTGCTTTCTGAGCCCTAGAAGAGGCAAGGCAGAGCCCTGTTTGAGAGTTTGGGGAAGGAGCAAGCGCAGGACACCCTTGATGTCTGGGGAGGGGGGGTGTCTGTTGTGTGGCCATGTGCGTCTAGGTTTACACAACATACTGAAAACAGACAAGCTAACAGTGAATGCCATTCTCTTAAAAGATGCACTTCACTAAAGGTTTATCTGCAGGAAGTAGCCAGGACACCCCTCCCCTGCAGCCCGTCTGCGGAGACTGTGTTAAGAGTCTGACACCAGCACTGCCGCCCCGGGGATGGAGGCAGCACCGCCCGTGCAAGGGCGTCCCCTGCAGCCAGGGGCAGGGCGTCTCTCCCAGAGTCCAGCCCCTGCCTTTTCTAAAGAATCAAAGCTCTCAGTCACGCCCGGCCAGCAGTCTGCCACTTTATACTCCATTACTGCATCAGCATTAGCCATATACAGAAGTGATTATGCACATTTTTAAAAAGCCTCCTTGTATCACGCCTTGCTTTTACTGCCTTCAAAAGAGGGAGACAAGTTATAGTAATCCATTTGTGACAATGATAAAAATGTAAGCAATTTCAACATTTTGGCTAGGGCTCCTATAAATCACATTATCCACTGACCTGGCCAATCTCTCCTTTACTCTAAATATATTTACATGGAAACAGCTAAGAATGAATGGAGATAGTTGTAAAGAAACAGCCTCACAGAGCTCTCTCAACCTACAAATTGTGTCTCAGCCCTGTTTGCACAATAAACAAGCATTCAGCAAACTTAAAAAAAATGAAGAAAAGAAATATCTTTCGGAAAGAATCCTCCGCCAGGGTACGGTGCCAACCCAGGCTACAGTGCCCCCTGAGACCTAGGTGTCAGCTCCGGAGTTCTGCGGGAGCCGCCCTGGGCTCCAGGCAGCCAGGTCCTCTGAACTTTTAACACAGGATGCCAGCTCCATGGGAGAAGGGCCTGAGGTAGTCACTGTGCTCTGGTGGGAGGGACAGTTGGGACCCAGATGGCTGCTCTGCCTGCTCTGGGACTTGGGGAAGGAGCCTCACTTCTCCTAAAGGTAAAACGGGAACTATGCTGGCACCAGCTCTTAGGGCAGGGCACAGACAGGAGAACCTTGTCACTAAGCTCTCACTACCGATACTTGGACATCTGACCGCACCATACCTTTGGCAATGACTGCTATTTCCCTTTCTAAAATATGGTGGCGGGGGTGGTGGTGGTGGATGTGCATTATATTTGTAGATTTGATTTTGAGAATGGAGGGCTTAGCCTCTCATTTTCTTTTTCTTTTTGTGCTTTCCTTCATCTTATGTACACATACAGAAATAACAAAATATAAATCACGGCATATTTCCTGGTAGGACAAGGCCCCCCAGGCCAGCAGGAGGCAGGCAGCCCAGCCACAAGGGAGGAAGGTCCAGGAGACAGCTGAGTGAAAGGGGCTCTTTCTCCACCAATCTGCAGCCAGCATTTCCACCCCTCTTTCTGTTAGAAGTACTTTATTGTCAAGATTAGCAGGAGATCCAGTCTTGTAATCCCTGAAGGCTAACATGGCATCCAGGAAGGACAGACCAACCCCCTAAACCCACCCCCTACTCCTACCCCATTTAAAGCAGAAACAAACAAGCCTTTTCATTATAAAGAGCTCAATACATTTCAATATTTCAGTGACAGGATGTTTAAAAGACATCACAAAGAAGATGCAGGAGACTGAGCCCACCAGATAATTCTTGTACATGTGCAGCATTTTTACTTCTCTTTGTATTTCTCTGAGAAACAAAGAAAATCCTTATTTTTAATCCCCCAACTCTCAAGGACCTACAATTCGCACGCCACTTACCACCACATGGGGTGGGGGACGTCAGTGTTTCCAAAGTGGGCACTGGTGGAATGTCCCATCTCCAGGTCACTGAGGGGCCTCACGGCCCGTGACACAGGCCGCCCCTCCTGTAGGAAGCGCCTCCTCCACTGAGGACAGCAGGAAAATGAAGTCTGCGTGCTGGGCAGCTGGAGCCAGTCTGCAAAGGGAAAGCTGTCCCTTCTATACATTTGTGCTCATTTTTAATCCATTAATCGGGGTGGTGGTCAACTTGCCTTTTTTTAAAAAAACTTACTTTACTTGTTTAAAAATAAACAACAGGGACACTGCACGTACCCAAGACAGCACCTGGCACCCTGCAGGCACCCAGTGTCTCTTCTGGCCCGAGCCTCCCCCCACAGCGCATGGCGGGGAGACTGGCCTTGCTGGGTCCTGGCAGTTGTCCTCCTGCCCCTCAGCCCTTTCTCTGAACCCACCCCCCCACTGGGAGCCGAGGGAGTGCTGCAGGCTGGCGCCACGCTCGCTCAAGTGAGCACTGCGCCTTCTCAAACTTAGGAAACCGGATGCTGGCAGGGCCCTTCCTATTCCCCTCGGCCAGAGGAACAGATGATGGGCTCCTGGGGAGAGCCAGCTCTGGCCGCCTGCCCCAGAGGGCACCACCCCACAGAAAGCCGTCCCACCTGAGGGGCAGCAGTGAGGGCTGGAGGGACCCACTTCGACACTGTCTCCTTCCCTCCCCTGCCCTTTCTCCAAGGCCTGGAAGAAGGGGAGAGAAGAAGTCAAGATCAGACTCTCCTCCCCCGGCCACATGCCACCCCCACAAGCCCAGACCCAGGCAGGAGATCCAAATTTTAAACTGGGTGATAGGAAAAGTGGCACCTACCCGAAATGATGTTAAGGGCTCCCCGGGAGATTACACGAAGCCCAGCTGGGAGCAGGGATGGGAGACAAATGTAACTATTATTTTAGACCCAACCAAATGGAGACTGATCAATAAATCATATCTCAAAACAAAAGTCAGCTTCTATTTCTCACCTCTTCAAACTAGAATACTTTTCCTAAATTAATATAGAAAATACTGTAAGAAGTTCTTCCCAGTCTGTCCCAGACTCTGTCCTCAGTTCCTGCCATGGAGGCAGCCACTGTACCAGTGTGCTTCACACACACTCTCTGTATTTATCCTTTTCCTCCTGTTTAAGAAAAGTAACAGTGTGACTTGCATTAATCTTTACCCCAATTAATGTATATATGAATTATGTATAATTTAAAAAATATATATATATACACACACACACATATATATATAAAATAGAGTAGCTTGACTTGCCATTCCCATGAGTATAGAAGATTTCCCACTCCTTGTATTAACAGTTGTAGGATACTCTATTGTTCCATGACTTAACCAGACCCTTACAGATGGACATCGGGTTTGTAATAGTAAAGCCTGAAAGAACCTATGATGCAATGAAAAACCAGGTGCATGTGTCATGTCACACTCTGAGGGTATTTGTCTGCTTAATTCCTAGATGTGGAGTTTCTGGATCACTGTGCACATCTCCATTTTGACAGATATTGCTAAATTGCCTTCCCTGAGGTTGTAGCAGTTTATGCTCCTGCCAACAATCTAAGTTCCCACTTCCTTGCACCACCATTGGGTTATTAAGCTTTTGGTGAGTGAAAAATGGTGTTCATGGAGGTATTTTGTTTTTTAATGTTGAGAGAGAGCTTAAGGGATAGGACTATTTACAAAGGTGGGGGCAGGGTTAAGGGCAGCAGCCAGGAACAGTGGAAGCTGCCACCACCCACTGGCCTGAAAGGGCGGGGGGGGGGGGGGGGGGGGGGGATTTCTGGAGCAGAGAGCACAGAGTCCTAGGAGGGGCTGCGGCCAGCAGGGGAGCTGGGGAAAGCCCCCACAGGAAGCCTGGGGGAAGGAGTCGTGTCAGGACAGCTTAGATGTTCTAAGTGGTTTTTCCATGTGTATAAAATCCTTCCCGAATACTGTTTGTACTCTTTCCCATGTTTTCCTACTGGATAATTGGTTTTTTCGAGTTAATTTGTTAGATGCTTTTGAATTTTAGGGAGATCAGCTTGTCTTTGATGAAATTGCAAATATTCACTCCAGTTTGTCAATCTGTCTTTTTTACTTTGTTCATGGTGGGTTTGCTTGTATTTCTGAATTACATGTAGTGAGTTTATCAATGTTTTCTTCCTGTGGCTTCTCAAGTCTCTTCATTTACTTTTAATATTTCATGGGCATATACATTTGCCAAAAGTGATCAAATTGTACACTGTAAATACATTTTATTGAACTTCAACTGTTTAAATAGAGTTGAAAAATTCAATGACTTCTTAAACTGTGATTAAAATTCATCAAGTCCCTCCAAATTCATACTAGGAATCACCTGAAAGCCTAGGGTCAGTCAGTGCATATTTTGGTCCAAAATACCGAGAGGAAGGGTCAAGGGAGAGAAAGGTCCAAGTCAGTGTGGAAAGGAAGCAGGGTGGGCAAGTAGAGAAAGAGCAAGAAGGCAGAAGAGAACCAGGAAGAGCTCTGAGAAGTGGGAAGACACAGAGCTGCCCATGGTGGTGAGCACAGAGTCCTGGGCACCTCGAGTGCCTGTACTCACTCCAGCCATTTCATGCCAGTGTCTGGTGCACTCAGCACCAGGAGCTGCCAGTGCAGACACTGGGCAGCAGACAGGCAGGCAGTCGGGAGGTGGAACCAGGGCTTGGCTGGTTCCTCACCTGCTCTGACTGCCACCAGCGTAGGGAGGGTGACTGATCCACAAGGAATACTGGGCACAGTGCCTGGTATAGGAACAATGACAAGTGATGAAGAAGAAAGAAGATCAGCATCTGTGGATTCTTCCCGTGCTATTGCAATGAAGTTGACTCTTGCACGGCATACTGGTATGCAACCCTGAATACTGCAGTCCAGTAAAAATGACTTTGAAGATCTGCTTTTCAAAGTTTTCCACTCAAAGGATACTAAACAGAAAAATGTGAGTGCTGCCCGTGTGCACAGGTGGGTCTTACACCACTGGAAATGGATTCCCACTGTGAAGCCTCCCTGCGCACGGCGTGGTGAGAGCACAGACACTGACACTCCTCAGGTGCTCACGTGCAGCTGGTTCTTCAGGGCTGGGCCGATGCAAGGGGCTGAGCATTTGGGGTGGGAAGAATGAAGGGTAGGTATGCACAAGCCGATTCACATCAGATCTGTGTCTGATGATACAGAATTAAAATCCTTGAGTAATCCAGATGACGGCTCCAGGATGGTGGCTGGGGTATGTCTGTGGTAACAGGCCTGAGCCTTCTGGGAGACCTGAGCAGACTTGCAGTCTGGATCCAAAAGGCATCTGGCTATGAGGCTGGTGGCTCATTTATTCCAAACACATTCATGGCAGCCAACTATGTGACAGGCATCAGGGAAATGGTGTGGGACAGAGCGATGGCCAGCACAGACAAATGTATGTGTTCATGTGTACAAATGTAACTCTGCATATGTACAACATGTATACACACACTGAAACATAGGAGTCCCTGCCCTCCCTATATATGATACCTTCCCTCTGATCTCTTTACTCGTTTTTTTTTTAACGCTGGTTGATGCCCTACTAAATTGATCTCATGACCCACTGTGTCTTGACTGCCCCACAGAGTGAAAGCCTATGAGCTGGCCTTCCAGAGCCCGATAATCCAGGCTAGAGCTGCATCAGTTGGGGCAGCTGCTCTAACCATGATGGCTCCTGCTCTGTCTCCCTAGGATGGGGGTTAGAAGAGCTTTGACCCCTCCGGGCTGCTGGGAAGGCTGAAAACAGTCGCCCACAGAAAGTGTTAGGATAGTGATGTCAACTGCTTGTTGTCTTGGAAGTAGCAGTATGTTTCTGGCTATCTTTTCTACTTCAGAAGTTATATTATTTATTGATTCTATAAAAACTTTGGAGTACAACCTCCAAGAAAACGTGTTAACTGATAGAGTGGCAGAGCAAGGTGCCTATCAGATGGTTGCTCTAGCTGAGAGGATGGCTGGTAACTATACCACAAGGCAGGGTGGACGTGGAGGGAGGGCCACAGCCAGGGTGGGGCTGATCCCAGTGGGAGGGTGGGGGAAAGCACACAGCCGAAGAAGAGCCCTGGCTGGGTCTGAGACCCCAGCAGCAGGACAGAGGTGGCAGGGGAGCCCCAGGAGGAGAGGGGCCTTGGGAGAGTGGGTACCAGTCAGGCCATCCCAGGATGGGATGGGAATGTCTTATGAATGATTTGTGAATTTTCCAAACCATTCATAGACAAGTCCCTCAGCCTTGCCCCAGCATCACCAACCAAAAGGCTCCACTGAGCTGAGCTACTGAAGGCTCAGAAATACAGTACAGTGTGAAGCCCCTTCCTATTTCCAGTGGTGCTTGAAAAGTCCCAAGCCATGTCTCAGATTGAAGACACAGGATCCATGACCCAAAAAGGGTGCTTCTATTGTATGACCATGACCTTAATTAGGATATGGGGAGGGAGCTCCCCCTCATTAATTGCTGTCTCCTGGAAATAGGAAAGAAAAGCCAAAGGATAACCACATTCCCCATTCTAATCTCTTTCCAATCAGAGATATTTTAATGTGTCCACATCCAGTTGGCCTAATGAACCCTAGAACAGGGACTGGCAAACATCAAGAGCCAGATGTTGAGCATCCTGGCATTTCAGCTCATTTGCAACTGTATGGCCAAAGCAGCCCTAAACAACTCTTAATTGAATGGGTGTGGACGTCTGTAGATAAAACATTATTTACAGAAACAGGCGTGGGCTGCACGGGCCCAGGCTGTGGCCTGCTGGCTCCGCTCCGGAATGGAAGCTCACGCCACCGGCTCCCAGAGCGTGGCACAGGTGGCAGTGTGTGGTATGTGTTTACCCCCCAACACCTACCAACCAGATGCCAGTGGCCTAGGCCAGCTTCTGCATAGTCCCACCAGGAAATCTAGGGTGCTTCTGAAGCTGGACCCGACTCCGCAAGTCCTATTCCTCCCTTCTGCGGGTCAAATTCCTTCTGTACAAGGAAACCTGGTCTGGCTTTAATCCCAAAACCAAGACTTATTAAAAGGGGACACTACATCTCTCTGGCCGCAGGGCCCAGCACAGTGGAGCTTCTTATACGCAGATGCAGCAGGTGTGCGTGGGCGACGCCCGCACTGAGAAAATGCAGTCTTCTGGAAAAGGACTGCACCCCCAACTGGCATGCCCGGCGTGTTCTTTCCTAACAGATGAGATGCTGCCTCTCTGAACCCACACAGGATGGGCCACAGCTCACCACAACCTCAGATCCCAGGCATGAGCATCTTAGTTGGTTGACACTTTATAATTCTCAATGCTCTTTCACTGCTATTACTCACCTTTTTAAAATTTCAATTTCAGTGTTTCCATGAAGCTATTTCAAAGAATATTTAGTGTTTTTTTTTTTTTTGAGACAGAGTCTTGCTTCGTCGCCCAGGCTGGGGTACAGTGGTCTAACCTCAGCTCACTGTATCCTTAAACTCCTGGGCTCAAGCAGCCCTCCCGCCTCAACCTTCCCAGTAGCTGGGACCAGGTGCTCACCACCACCCCCCACAAAGAATAAAAATTCTTATACGGGAATATTCCCCCATAGCCTGCTTATCTTCTAAGCTAATTTTCCAGAGCAGTTTTCAAACTTTTCTTAAGCATAATTCTTTTCGTTTTTAATAAAAATGTTAGCTGGAATCTTAGTATATAAAGACAGAGTAAAAAGAAGACTATGAGTAGGTTCTGCAAGTAATTTAAATCTTCATGTCAGGTAGGAAACACCTTTAAATTAAACAGTAAACTCCTTTG
Source organism: Microcebus murinus (assembly GCF_040939455.1). Taxonomy (NCBI): domain Eukaryota; kingdom Metazoa; phylum Chordata; class Mammalia; order Primates; family Cheirogaleidae; genus Microcebus; species Microcebus murinus. Next base: position 12,103,452 of record NC_134115.1, on the reverse strand, counting down.
TGGGGCCCTGGTTCCCTGGTGGTAGAGTTTGAAAGACAGTGTCTTTCTTAAACTAGAGTCATCATGCCTGAAACAGAAACAGAATCACAAGAGGCTGACCAGACACTGCTGCAGGCCTAAGACAGAACAGACCAGTTCTCACAACGTAGCCAATACCCCCAACCTGGCTCTGGTAGCCAGTGTGCCACCAATAAAGTACCTTAGATAGTCAAGTTCAAAGACAGGAAAATGGCCTTGCGGCTTCTTCTGCTGCAATCCCAGAGCATGCTCTCGGATTTGTTTGGTGCATACTCACTGCTATGCTTTAAAAAGCCCACATGGCTTCTTTTGGTAGCTGTTCCCCCACCCCACTTTTTTTTGAGATGGGAGTTTACTCTGTCACACCCAGGCTGGGCTCAAGAGATCCTCCAAGTAGCAAGTAGCTGAGACTTCTGGAATGCACCACCATGCCCCGCTAATTTTTATATTTATACACACACACACACACACACACACACACACACACACACACACACACACACACACACATACATATACACACACCCACACTTTTTTCTTTTCTTTTTTTTTTTTTGTAGAGACAAGGTCTTGCTATGTTGCTCAGGATGGTCTCAAACCCCTGGCCTCAAATGATCCTCCCACCTCAGCCTCCCATGGTGCTAGGATTACAGGCATGAGCCACCGCACCTAGCTTGCTTATTTTTAAACATTTAAAAATTATAAACGGATAACTTTAATAACTTTACACTAATAGAGAACCCAAAGTACATGAATTTCAAACCATTCATACCAAATTCACTCTTTTTATTATTTTTTTTTCTTTTTTCCATTCTGATGCAGAAAACCAAATTCACTCTTGATCTTTACAACAGCCACAATCAATACATGTACATGCTGAACATCCCACGTCCAAAATTCTGAAATCCAAAATGCTCCCAAATCCAAAACTTTTGGAGTGCTAACATGACACTCAAAGGCTCACTGGAGCATTTTAGATTTTGGATTTTTGGATGTGGGATGCTCAATCAGTTAAGTACATTCCGGTATCTGAAAAAATCTGAAATTTGAAATATTTCTTGTCTCAAGTATTTCGGATAAGGGAGACTCAGCCTTCATATTACTTTGTGTTTTTCCTTTCTTCCACTTGCCACTGTTGCATTTACTAGTGAAGCGTAGGCCCCATACTGTCATTCGAAAACGACTACAGGGTATTTTCCCTTCCGTCAATATGCTACAGCTCCGTTAGTCTTTCAGTCTTCGGATGACACCGGAAAGTCTCGAGTGTGTCCCAGTAGCCTTTAGCTTTTTAACAAGGAGGCTGTGTCAGGCGGGCAGACAGAGGGGACATAAACGTCTGCTGTGATGTTACATGGCATTGCTGCAGCCCTGCCTCACCCCACACACCCATGTTTACCTGAGTGATGTGATGTGATGTGTCCACACCCCCAGCCCACCTCCTTGGCCCAGAGTTCATCAACCCCCACTGTGCCTCCATCAGCCACTCTCAGAGCAGGGCTTTTGCAGCCCACATTGCTCTCTGAAATAAATCATTGTGTCTCCTTCTTCACTGACGTGATGTATTTATTTACACTAACATGCATGCTTGGGGAAAACAGGGGCCTTGGCCTTTGGGCAATCTCTGGGCCGTGTCCCAATGCCCAATACATAGTATACATGCTTGATAAATGCTTCTGAGTGAGCATACCACTGTTTAAAACATAGAACGCTTTTTGGCTATTTTGAAATTACAATGGGCAGTTGGAGGCTATAAAATGCTTTGAAGAACGCCACCTGTCCTATTTATGACAGGAAGCACTCCCCTTTCTTTTCAGTCCTTTTGATTTTTAAATTTACTGTTCAAGGAGAAAAAAAAAATCTGTCTAAAGAATATGATCTGGGAAGCCCATTAAACCTCATTTAGAGTTTCATTTTATATCTGTAAACAGAAAGACCAAGACTCATGGCTTTTGTAAGTTAATAAGTCTACACTGCTGAACAAACCTGCTTTTTCAATTTGCGTCCTTAAATCAGATTAACTTGGCTTTAAAGTGGGCTTCCTGCCAGGGAGGGGCGACTCTGCGGAGCAGCTACAGGCAGGCAGCATTCCAGCCCAGGGCTGCCTGAGGGGGCATCTGTGCTGCTGGGGTCTGGCTACCTGCTCAGTCTCAGGACTGCATTGCCAGCATTTGCGTTTGATTCTGTCACTTCTCCTTTTCTCTCTCACCTTTACTGCTCCTTACTCTCACAGGACTTCAATCTGAATATTATTTTTTAAACGAAAGGGAATTAAAAGTTACTTTATTTGCTGTTGCAAAGCCAGGTCAGCAAATCCCTAGGCCTGTGGTAGAGAGAACAAATGAAGCATCGGAGACTCACTGCTCTTGCTGGAGTTGGTCCCTCATGCTCTGGTCTATACCTTCATTGGTTAGGACTGGAGCAGTGGCAACGTGCAAAACAAGACTCATCTCAATTGCTCCTGGGCCGTCCCGCACAGAGTTGGTACTGGTCACAAACATTAAACACAAACGCCAAGTATGACAAAAGAGATAGCCTCACTCACATGTGTGACCTCAGGTAAATTCTTTCTTTCTTCATTTTCCTATAGATAGACTTTTATTTAATGATACTGATGCTATTAAAGACAACTGGCTCCAAAAAGTAAAACTTGGTAGCCCATGTAGGCTTTGCCACTTTGAAAAATGGCATAGTTTGCCTTCCTTCTGTACCAAGATTGCTCACAGAATGGCCAGACATCCCAATTTGTAATTCTGAAATTAGGAACAATACACTCCAGCTTCTTTCTTCATTTTGTTAACATGTGACACACGGCCTTTGCTGAAAAAGAGGACTTCTACTGTTGGCTACAACAGTGACCACAGTTACCTCCTCTGATAAGCTCGGAAGGGACACCCATCCCTTGCTCTCGCTTTCCTCAGAGGTAGATGTGACCCTGGCTGGCCTCATCAAGTCTGCAAAAAAGGCTTGCTCTCTCTTGAAGGAGTTTTGCTCTGGGCTTAGTTACTCCCATATCAGGAGTGTGTGTCAGACCCAGATCCAGGAAAAGTCATTCTCCAACAAATAAGTACTGGGTATTAAGGATAAAATAATGATCAAAACAGACAAGCCCTTGCCTTCCTAGAGCTTACAGTTTAATAGAAAGTTTAAGAAAAATCCAGTAAACCAGCAAGTATAGACTCATGTTGGTGACAGATGCCACGAAAGGACACAGCAGGTTCAAGGAGGGAATGGGGGAGGGGTGGGGATGCAGTCAGAGAAACCTCCCTTAGGAGAAGCCATACAAACTGAGACCCAAAGGAGGAAAAGAAACCAGCCACTGGTTGACAGGGCCATCCTGAACCCAGCCCGTTTCTAGCCATACTGTGTGTTCCATGAAGAAATCCAACCCTTTCTTCCCCTTTGTTACTTGCTATTTCTTCCAATACCTTTTTTTTCAAGAGCTAGAAAAACGGACTTTCAAACATAAACCCCCAAAGACTTAAATGTAAGACCTAAAACTACAGAACTCTTAGGAGAAACATAGGCATAAAATTTCATAAGCTTGGATTAAGCAATGGTTTCTTAGATTTGACACCAAAAGCACAAGCAACAAAAGAAAAAAAGAAACAGGACTTCAAAGGAAAACGTCTAGGGCTTCAGAGGGTGCCATTAAGAAAGTGAAAAGACAACCCACAGCATGACAGAATATTTTTCCAAATCATATTTGATAAGGGACTTGTATCTAGATTACATAAAGAACTATAACTCAACAATACAAAGACAAACCAATTTAAAAATGAGCAAAAGGTATGATACATATTTCTCCAAAGAATATGTACATATGGTCAATAAGTACATGGAAAGATACTCAACATCCTTAGTCAACAGGGAAGGGCAAGTGGAAACCACAATGAGATCCCATTACACATCCAAAAGGATAGCCAAAATAAAAAAAGACAGTAACAAGTATTGGTGGGGACAGAGAAAAATTGGAACCCTCATTCACTGCTGGATAGAATGTAAAATGAGGCAGCCACTGTGGAAAACAGTCTGGCAGATCTTCAAAAGGTTAAATGTAGTTGCATTATGAATCAGCAATTCTACTCCTAGGTGTATACCCAAGAAAAGTGAAAACCTATGTCCACACAAAAACCTGTACACAAATATTCATTGCAGCATTATTCATAATAGTTAAAAAGAGGAAACGATCTAAATGTCCATCAACTTATAAATGGATAAAGAAATGTGGTCCATCCATACGACTGAAACGATTTGGCAATAAAAAGCAATGCATTGATATGTGCTGCAAACAAGCATAATCCCCCAAAACAGTATGCTACATGAAAGCAAGCCACAAAGACCACACAATTTATATGATTCCATTCCTGTGAAAGTCCAGAATAGGCGAATATAGAGAGACAGAAGAATTAGTGGTTGGTTAGGATGGGGGAGCTAGGGATGACAGCTCTAAAGGGTACTGGGTTTCTTTTGGGGGTGACAAAAATGCATCTACAATTAACTGCAGTGATGGCTGCATAACTCTGAATATACTAAAAACCACTGTACACTTTAAATAGTGAACTATATGGTTTGTGAATAATAGCTCAAAAAAGTTATTAAAAACAAGCCCCCTCCCCAACCCCCATGCCAAAAGCCAAGCTGAAGAAGGCTGTTTTGGCAAAGGGTAATATTCTACACAGTCCACTCTTGAGAAAAGCTACCTGGCATCCTGGAAGCCAAGGCCATGAGGAGAGGCTCAGCTTGGGCTGCTGGTTTCTGGCTGGCTAGTTTCCCCAGTGCCTGGGAACTTCCTGTGCTCAGCCTGGGCATCTGCTTCCAACCACAGATGGGCAAGACCAGTTGGTCTACGGAACACAGTTCCATGTGGTTCGAGGTTGCAGCAAAGCAACATGCAGACTGAACAGCCTAAAAAAATCATTTTTAGTGGCACCCCATGAAGCTTAGCTCATCCCTTCTGTGTTTATATTTTAAAATTTCGTACCCTGCCATCCATATAAAATACCACCACTTGCACTCCCAGGAAGCCTGGGAACGTGCTCCAGCAAGCTGACCCCGTGGGAGCTGCCTATATTCGAGAGATAGAGCCCATATCCTATCCGTGCTATGAGGTTCCCACAGCATAAAGGCCACACAAACCCAACTCTCACGTCCTGCTGGGCCACAGGACTAGAGCAAAGAAGGTTTACAGGAAAGGCACCAGAGAGAAAACAGCCACCTGGAAAGGTATTGAGAATTTTGGCAAAGTAAGCCCTCTCTTTTAGGGCATCTAAGGTATACATTTAAATATGGTTCAGTTTACAATTGTGAGAGAAAATGGCAATGTTCAAAGACAATTGTGGTTTTCTGGTGTAGATTTCAGAACAGAAATCTAATACAAAAATATGTAAACTCCTGACTGAGTTATAAAGAACTCAGAAGACCAATAAACCCCCAAGCAATGATTTTAGTTGAGAGAACTCGAGACAAAATGAATATGAGATATAGTTGGTTTCTTCACTATACTAGAAGGAGAGCGTCAGGGCAATGCTATTTAGACTCCAGAAAATATATAAATTTCGAGATCTTTCTGCGATACTCTATACAGACTGGGAGAAGATCAATACAGCAAGAGTAGACAATGCTCTCAACTCTTCAGATGTCTGTGAAATTGGACCAGCAGCTAAGTACAGTGGAAGCAGAAGAGGGCATGAACAATGAGCCACCGGACTTTTCTAATAAAGTCTGGCTGAACATGTAGCTAAAAGACCACCTACTAACTGCTCTCTCTTTTAGCAGATAAATTCTAAACTGATTTATTTAAAAGGCGCCTTTAAAAATATTAGCCAGATTATGCTGTCTATGGCTCGCTCTTTTTCTTTACTTGCACTCATTTAACAAACATCTGACCAGCCACAACATGCTATAACAGTTCACAAAAAATAAAACAGTGCCTAGCCTCAGGAACAACAGAGGGATTATTAATCTGAAAAGTGAAAGTTCTTTGTCATTTTAGATCAGCTTTTTAAAAATCCCTTTATCACAGTATAGCAGGGAGACTGTTTTGTAGGCTTTCCACAAAAAAGTTCCAGAAGCACTAAACTGAGTAACAGAAAGAAAACCCTAAGAAAGAAATGCCAAGAGGTACCTTCCTGACTTTGAAGGAAAGTTCTAAAACACTGATTCAATGTTTTATAAACCAAATACAACAAAGAAGAAAACACAAAAATATAACCAAAGAGTTCCCTAAGAACTCTATTCTTTCTGTAGTACAAAAGGCACATGGTTTTAAAAGAAAGATAAGTCTAAAGCAACTAAAGACAATTATCACAATCCTTTTTTTTCTATCTATACCCACCTAGCTTTTAAAACTCTAGAAAAGGAATTACCACGATGTGTTAAAGGGACAACTATAATCCTTACAAGCACTGTCTTGGACTTTTAAAAACCTGATATTAAGTCACACTATTTACAAGCCACATTCTGAAATTCAGATTCATCAGCATTTGGCCTCTTAATCTGCAACCTGAGCTTGACCACATCAAGGGGCCAGCATGCCAGACCCCTTGGACCTACAAAGACATTGTAACAAAGAGCCTAATGCTGAGTATCTCGGAACTGCCAGGTGGAAGAGGCAAGTGTCAACTTGCCCTGCTGGGAAGCTCCCCTTGAGATCCGGCCCCTCGTGTTTTACCCTGGAAAATCACTCCACTAATTGCCACACACTATTCCGGCCCTCCACAATGGTCTCCTTTTTTTGGTATTCAATCTGAAAACCTGCCTCGTGGGGCTTCGTTCCATGATGGTGCATCCTGACAAGGCTGGGCGGTGGCCTGGGAGCCAGCTGGCCTGGTGATGAGGCCCCGGGTTTGCCTGTACCCAGGGCAGCCAGCAGGAGAAAGGGAGGAGGGAAGAGGGTGCCCACCGTGCGCCTCTGGACATCACTGAGACAGAGCCAGCGCTCTAGCACTGTCCCTACTCAGAGGCTTTGATGTCTGCTGTGCAGAGGCCTTGGCGCCTACACTGCGGCTGCCACACCCCAGCACCACGGCTGGGGAGGCATAGCTGGGGGCTGCCCTCACACACCACCATGATTACAGGACCTGACATCAGCAAAGCCAGGGTTTCTGCCTTTCTATGCTACTTAGATTCTGATCAAGGGGACAAGAGGAGCCAAGTTCAGCACACTGCATTTTAATAAACTGTCGCACATCCTGAAATGGCAACAGAGCCCAAAGAGATTACATCTAGCCTTTTCTCTGAATTACTCTGTGAGAAAACAAAATAGAAATGTCTTATTTATTTGTAGCCAGAATACTACAAAAAAGCAACCAGGGAAGAAAAAGGGAACAGGGAGTTAAATGGCAGGGAACAGACCCTCCTTCACGTCCAAAAGAGCCCTGATGCAGAAGGCGAAAGTGGTCTTGAATGGAAAGAGTTTCACCATTTAAAGGAATGAGCAGAATCATGAGGACAGATCAAGTTTTGTAATCCAGAGGCAAAACACCCTGCTAAACCTTTCTTCTCTGTGCCTTTGATATGCCCCTCTAGGCCTGTTAATTATTAAATGTTCAATTCATATAGGAACTATGCATTTGGCCAAATAAAATTCAGAAATGAGCTGTCAGACCACTGCACTGCTGGAGTCACACCTTCCACCTTTGGACTGCAAATAAATGCTGTGCTGCTTTCTTTCCAAGCAAACAGTGAGTTCTCCCATTAACAATGTATTAACGTACACATCTCCCTGCTTATGTAAAGCCTATCCCAGGCATGGGAGGAGACCCAGAGCCATGGACATGGCTTGCAAGGGCTCTCTAGCCACAGCCAGTGCTGCAAGGTTAAATGTTTTTCCATTTGCAATCAACCTTGAAAGTGTCCTTTTCAGTCCAGAATGCAGACAGGATGAGTGGCAAAACAGGTTTGTTCTTACTTACTAAACTGTTTCCTTAGATGTACTTGCTCCTACTGCTTTAGTTTGAATTCCTTCTTTTCTTCCAGATGAAAGACTGCAACCTCCCAAGGTTACATTCTTTAGAGTCTTGGGAGAGTACAGCTGGCTCAGGGTGGCCTCTCAATGTTGTTTAACTGTCTTTCTAGCTATTCCACTCTGTGCTGTAGCCAATCAGCAGGCACTTCATTAAATGAGATTTAAAAAATTGCCTTTTGTGGATCAGCTGCTGTCTTGGAGCAGTGGTTCTTCACCCAGTGATTCTGCCTTCCAAGGGACACATTTGGCTGTGTCTAGAGACACTCTGAGTGCCACAATGGGAGACAGCAGGGGTTGCTACTGGCGATTCATGGGTGGAGGCCAGGGATGCTAAACATCCCACAAAGCACAGAACAGCCTTCCACAGCAAAGAATTGTGCAGTCCAAAATGTCAGTAGTGCTAAGGTTGAGAAACCCTGATTTGCAGCAGACTCCCCTCACCCTGGACAAAATACCCCCACCCCCAACCACCAAGCCCCAGATCAAGAATTCCATGACCAAATACACAGGGGCTCCCAATAGTTGCGTAGCTTATAAAGGACCATGAACAGAATACATATCTAGCAACTGGGCACATTTCTTTTCTCTTTCTCTCTGCCGGTCCTCACAGATTAAAGCAAAGTGGCTAGAGGTAAAGAGATAGTATAAAAGCTGTTTCAGCTAAGCAACAAGATGTCACCATTTCAGAGCAAATGAGCGGAAGGGAATCTTATGTGAACAGAAACTACGTTAAAACTATGGGTGCTCACATTTTCTCAGTACTCTCACAGATGTTTTCCTATCCTGCGTTGTTAACAATCTCATGAAGAAGGTGTTTATGGCTCCATTCTAATCCTGAGGAAATTGAGGTTCAGGAACCTTGGTCAAAGTCCCCAAGGAGGAAGCAGAAGACCTGATGAAAGCCTTGCAAACTATCTAGGTCCAACATTCTTAAACTGCAGTTTGTGACCCATTAGAGGTCATAAAATCAATTCATATGTCACAATGCACATTTTTAAAAGAAAATGAAATAGGACAAAATAGAAAATATCAGAGTAAAGGCAGTTTCACGAAGTTTTTCCAGTTGGTTGTAACAAAAAGAAGTCCAAAAGCTGCCAGTCTAGTTGAGGCACTGCTTTGTGGATACGGAAAACGGGGCCTGCAGAAGGTGGGCAACTTGTCCGTGGTCACCAGCCGGCTGGTGCCTTGGGACTTGAATCCAGCTCACTGCTATGTCAACGCGCCTCAGCCAGTACCAGGTATTCAGCTGGCCCAAGTGTTCAGATGAGAGCAAGAAATGGAGCCGCTCACATGCACACGAGCAGGTACCATCCTTCCCTGCACGTGAGGCCGGGCGTGAGGGCAGTGCTCTGATGGGAGATGTGCAGTGAAGGCCGCATCCTGGGGAAGACAGAGACACCGATGCGCTTTCTTGCTCCAACCCAATCCAGGAGGCCTCTTCCTTTCAACCAACAGTTATTTCCCCCAAAACAGTGAGGGGACAAACTGATGCTGCTCATGGCTCCTTCCCAGAAAACTAATTTTCTTGCTCAGCATATCAACTGAAACATCAGAGCAGAACATGCCACACTGTGGACTTTTCTAGTTAGCAGCACCACCAAAACGATGCTGGGCGATTTTGTCACCCGAGGCATGCCCCTGATTTCAAAGTGTTCAACGTAGTCTATAGAAATAAAGTTGCCTGGGTGTGGTGGCTCACCCCTGTAATCCTAGCAATCTGGGAGGGCGACGCGGGAGGACTGCTTGACTCAGGAGTATGAGACCAGTCTGAGCAAGGGTGAGACCCTGTCTCATTTAAAAAAAAAAGAAAGAAAAGAGAAATAAAGTTGCCTGAGGTCAGTCGTGGGATCCTGGGGAAAGAGGTCGCAAAGCCAGGTTCCAGCAACACTCACCTCACTACCAGGGGTAGCTAGTTTACAGTTAAGAGGCCTGCTAAGGCAGGCAAGGAATTTACTGTTTAAAAAGGGATCTATCTTAGAAAACATCTTTTGTTCCCAGAATTAGCTGTCAAATATATTTTTAAACTTTTATGGCTATTTGAGAAATATATTCAGAAAACCATAGACAGGTGCTCCTAAATTTCCCGTCAGCTCATTTTCCTTCCTAGCTGAAGCAGCCCAGGATAAGGCCATGGTCTGAGACTTGGTGTGTGAAAAATAGCTGATTCCTGCAGTGACCTTCACTTTCCAGGCCAAGGAACGTAAAGGTGCCCCTCCTGTCTTACCCTGCAGAGGGCGGCAAAGCATAAGGTGGCCCAGGACGGTATGCCCTGCTCCGCCCACCTTCCGACTTCATTTGTCCTTGTGCATGTTTCCTTCAAAATTCTCAACATGGGGCACCACCTTCCTGCAGAACAGACCTGCGTATTCACACCACGTGATGCACGCACACACGGGGTGGGGGTGCAGAGGGTACATTATAATCTGGAACTGTATTCAGAAAGCTGGTCCCTACAAACCCCCGACATGCAAATAAATATCCACCAAGCAGCATCCTCAGACTCAGTCTATGTTCAGAGATTCTGACCCACAGATCAGACCTGGGAACACAACTTGGAACACAGAAGCAATACAATTACAGAGACACACAAGAAGAACAGTTGAAAATAAACCTCCCTCCCTCCTTCCTTCCTTCCATGTGTGAGTGGGACTGTACAGGCCCACCCATACAGAGAAGGAAGGAAGTAGCAAAGGGACAAACAGGGATGATGGCCCAGAAGATAAAGCAACCACTGGAATGGAGAGCCCTGATTCCCTTGAGCCATCCAGACAGGTTTCTCACAGAGTCCAGGCTCTTCTGACAGGCTACCTCCGGAACATACTGCATTCAGATCACACTACTCAGCCAACAAAAGAACTCTGCAGTGCACTTTGGCAATGAGGGGCATAAGCAGGTGAACATGGCAACACTGCCGCATCTAAGAACATAACGGCAGGCTCACCTTCTACAAAGGTGACTTCACATGCATGCTTTCAGGAAAAAGGCCGGTCAACAGGAGACCAAGGGGAGACTTTCTGCATATCTTGGAAATAAATACAAGGGCACACCCAGACAAAGCAGGTAAAGAAATGCCCCTTCCCACCCACCAATCACCGGCATCCCTTCTCTGTACTAGAGAGATACTGCATTATCCCTGGCTGGTGTCTTTATGCACCAGACATCTAATTCAATGCTGTGGTCCCAACGTCCTGGGGGAGCACCCTGAACAAAGAGCATCAGAACCATAACTCACACTGCTCCCTGCCAGGAAACCCTCTAGAGCCATTTCCACAGGAACATTGAGTACACAGCCTGCCTCACTCTAGTATCTCTGGCCATGGTTCAAATGGTGGCTATGCATCCCATGTCTAAAAGCCCGGATAACAACTGGACAGGATCCCTATCCTTGCTTGCTAAGTCAAGAAGTACTGAGAAGAAAGTCAGGATTCTTGAGACTTTTCCTACCAAGTAATAATTCTTTCTCCCATGAAATTTTCTGTCACTTAAAATAAAGGTAGATGATTATTCAACTAAATTCCTGTTAATCGGTGTCAATATAAATCACACTTAACTAATAAAGTTTCTAGAAAATACCCTGGCTGGCCAAAATCCTGTTGCTTTTCTGGTTTTGAGTGACAGTTCAAGGAAAATTCACAGTGAGATAAGCGCCAATGTGACTAGCCACCTGCCAGGACCTTGAGAGTTTGGGGCGGAGGCACTTCCGGAGATGTGCACCATAGCCTTAAGCCCCCACGACCCCAATCTGGCTCCTGCTCACCTGACCTCAATCCTGCAGGCCCTGGCACAGGGGCCAGCAAACCCCTGTGGGGCAGGCCAAGTCAGCCCATAGCTAGGAATGGTGTGTATGTTTTCAAATAATTTTAAAAGTAACAGAGGGAAAAAAGACCACGACTATGTTGAGATGTGTTAATTATATGAAATTCAAGTTACAGGGTCCATAAAAAATTTTACTGCCACACAGCTATGTCTGTCTGTTCACATTTTGCCTATGGCACCTTTCGCCCTACAACAACAAAGGTGAATAGTTGCAATAGAGATTGTGTGGCCTGAAATATTAACTATCTGGTCCTTTGTGGAAAAAGTTTGCTGACTCCCATCCTAGCACATGCCAAGTTCATCCCTCTGTACTTGCTGTCATCTCTGTACAGAAACTACTTTGACCTGTGGCTTTGTACAGACAACTCCTTCTTGTCTTTGGGTCCTGGCTAAAATGTCACTATTTCTAAGTAATCTTTCCTGAATTTTCTATCTAGAGAAACCTAGCCCAACTCTGCCCTGTATATCTCCTTCCACAGCTCTTATCTAAAGTTGTCTTGTTCATTTACTTATGAGCTGTCTTTTCACAAGACAGGCTTCCTTGCCTGTCGTTTCCACTGCTAAGTTCCTAGTTCCTAGCAGAGCATTTGTGAACTGCATGAACACTGGTCATATTAGTTATATAAACTGAGCAAAGATGTACTCAGACCCCCTCCCCTGTCTCTCATTACCAGGGATCCACACTGAAGAGACGGCCCTGTCTGGGCATCATGATACAGCTTGTAATATATAAAACAAGCAATCAAATAAAACCTATTATACTTCCCAAAGGTTTTATTTGGTTGCTTGTTTTAACAACTAAGTTGAGCTGTAAGTTAAAAATAGGATGTGTTTTATGCCCAAAGGATGGGGAGAAACTCCCACCTCATGGCTTCCGGACATCAAGTGACAGGTGCCCGATGCCTGCTCTGATCCTCCAGCCCTGGTCTGTCTGTGCCCATCACAGGGTCCTGGCATTTCAGTGGTATTCAGCTCCCATTAAAACATAGCCCAATGCCTATAAATAGGAAGGTCTTTTAAACACTAATTAAATATAACAGTCTGGCATTTGGAAAACTCTTTTTTTTTTTTTTTTTTTTTTTTTTTTTGAGACAGAGTCTCGCTTTGTTGCCCAGGCTAGAGTGAGTGCCGTGGCATCAGCCTAGCTCACAGCAACCTCAAACTCCTGGGCTCAAGCGATCCTGCTGCCTCAGCCTCCGGAGTAGCTGGGACTACAGGCATGCGCCACCATGCCCGGCTAATTTTTTATATACATATCAGTTGGCCAATTAATTTCTTTCTATTTATAGTAGAGACGGGGTCTCGCTCTTGCTCAGTCTGGTTTTGAACTCCTGACCTTGAGCAATCCGCCCGCCTCGGCCTCCCAGAGAGCTAGGATTACAGGCGTGAGCCACCGCGCCCGGCCGGAAAACTCTTATAAACAAAAATATAAGAGCTGAAATAAACAGCAACAGTTACACATCTGATCTATGCTCAGGTGGATAAGAAGTTATGTGTGTCTTCTTGGAGTTTTTCAATTAATCCTGAATTTATGGGACTTTAAAATGCATAACAATGTACATTTTACCTTAAGTTAATAAGGAATTGGCTTTTATCAATTTACTCCCTGGTTTTTGTGGGGTTTTTTTGAGACAGGGTCTTGCTCTATCTCCCAGGCTAGAATGCAGTGGCATCATCATAGTTTACTGCAACCACAAACTCCTGGGCTCAAGCGATTCTCCTGCCTCAGTCTTCCGAGTAGCTGGGACTACAGGCACATGCCATCATGCTTGGCTAATTTTTCTAATTTTTTGTAGAGATAGGGTCTCACTCTTGCTCGGGCTGGGTCTCGAACTCCTAGCCTCAAGCAATCCTCCTGCCTTGGCCTCCCAGAGTGCTAGGATTACAGGTGTGAGCTATTGTGCCCAGCCAATTTACTCCAGCTTAATGACTGTAAAATTCACTTAAACCAATATATGCTGAATATCATTTCAACATTATCAATAGGGAGAAATTATAATATTTTGCTTTTTCATTTGATGCTTTCAATATGCACTGTGAACTTTATACTCATACCACATCTCAATTCAATATAGCTACATTTCGAGTGTTCAGTAGTCACATGTAGCTAATGGGCTGCTGTACTAGACTGGCACAGTTTTAAAACGTTCAGAGTTATTTTCAACTGAATACAAACCAAACTTACTTGCATTTTCAGCATTTTAGGAATCTTATATAAAAGAGATTTCTCTTTGAGCTCTTGTTTTTTTTACTTAAGATGACTGAATACATTAAATATTTATTATTTTATATTAAAAAATACCTCAGAATTCATCTTAGGATTCACATTGCATTCCTTACAATAAGGTAAACGACATTAAGGACTACATCATATTGCTTTCCCACAAGCATCCAATTTTAATTTTCAAACCACGGCTGCTAGATTCAGTTTTCATTTCCTTTACACATGGCTGCTTTCCTGTCCTAACTGAAGGCAACCAAGAAGCGCTGACACATCTGAGCCAAGTTTCCTTAATGTGCAACAGGAAGGTGCCACCATCAGTGTGCAAGATGACCCGCCCAAGTTTACAGCTCAAAAACACTCCACCCTGCTTGCTCCTTCCTTTAGGAGACCTATTCTGTCTTTATGATTTAAGAAGAGGGAAAAACAGGATTTCCAAATACTCTAGTTAGCAGCACAAGCATGATCAGAGGGCCCTTGCTAGAGTGAGCACACCAAGGGGAGCAGCTTAGCTCTGTCCAAAGCACTTGTTCTTTACTCATACAGCAAACACATAGAATTCTAACAGACATGGTAGTTCCAATAGTTTGGTACTACAATGGAATCATCATTCTTTGCCAACAGTGGGGATCTGCTGTTTAAACTCTGAAGGCGTTCCTGCTTACCTCGGCATCCTGATCGTGGAGGTGGTATGTCCTCTGGAGGCTTTGCAGAGTTCGAGGGTATAAGGTCTTCTGCTCCAAGAGATGCTCCAGAAGCAAGACCAGCTGGTCTGGAAGAAGCTGAGGGCAAAACCAAACAGCCTGTGAAATGCCATTCAGCTGATGAGAAACTAAACAAATGTTTAGACCAAAGAGAGTAAATCCAGGGTAACCTGGGCATATGTTTGAAACACAGGAGGAGTGCTGAGTTGAATTTTGGAAAACTTCAGGGTATACACTGTCTATATCCCCCAAAGACAGTGCATTCTGAGGTCTGATTAAGTCCTGTTCTACACTTAGAGCAGATCAAAACTGTGCTTATCTTCATAAAACATTATCATGGTTTATCAGATCCCTTCCTTTATAGCATGCATATGCCAAAAAATGTAATTTAGCCTAGACAAAGATTCAAGAAGCCATCCAATTTTAGGCAAACTCGTGGATATTTAACAGAAATAAGCAGCTTCAGATTTCCTCCTTTACCAATTGAACCCTGAAAATACACCTGCTACACAATGAAAAATAAAAAAGCATATAATGAAATAAGAACGATGTATTTACTCCATTATAAAAATTATAAATTTATACTCCACTAAAAAATTGTAAAAGGTTGTACAAATGATTATACATATAACTATATACACAGAACACAAACACACCAGGTCACCCATATTCTTGAGCTTTCAGATACGAAAGGCCAAAAGTGGTATTACCAGTTAAGGGCAAAGAGAAGAGGAAGTCTTTGCATGGTACAAAAATAAAAAACAAACCATATTTGCGAAATCCAAGAACTGAAGAGTAAGACTTCATTTGACTTACTCATCTGGGTACCACAATGCCAAGACTGGCGGCACTGCCTCGACAGCAGCTCATTGGAGAAGTCAATTTAAAGACATACTTCATAGGAACTGAAAAATACCTTATTCTAAAAATCAAGGTTTAAAAATTATTACTGCTAACTCCACCATTCTCTACACTTAGCTTGTCTCTATCCCTGCTTATGCTCAGATAATTCCTGTCAACTAACTCGAATTTACAGGTCTGGAAACCAATAGCAGATTGATAGAAAATTCACATGAACACATGGATTTTAACTGCCACTTTCTATTACTCTAAAAGAAATTTTTAAAATTATTGGCTTCTCTCCCTCCCCTCCTTCATCTTTCTGCCCTTAAGTGTGTGCCCTGCTGGCTCCCCTCCTCCAATACCCCCCACAATCATTCATTCACACACACACACACACACACACACACACACTCTCTCTCTCTCTCTCTCTCTCTCTCTGCCAAAATGTACACATAGGGAGACTGCTAGGCTACACTGCAACATCCACCATGTAATTCCACAAAGAACGCATTTCTTACATTTCCTCTTCTCACCTTTCCAAGTTCTAACAAAACCCCACTTTCCTATAGAGACAGAGAGGTAGACAGACACACACACATGCACACCGCTTGGTTCTTGGGTCTGTTTGTTTCATAACATCACTCCATCTGAAAGTCTCTCAGGCTGATAGGAGAAATAAGGTGCCTTCAGCGAAATCATAGTACAATTAGCGCTGACTTGTGAGGTTCTACACTCGAGGACTCAAAGAACTACTAACCCTTAATATATTTTCATGAGAAGTCAGTGCTTACAAGATGTTTTAAAAACATCAAATTACTACATAGTAACAAAAACCACCAATTTACCATATTCTATAGTTTTAGACACATGAGACTACTTTTATATTTAAAAGAAATCTGTTTTATAGAAGAGGCTAAACAAAGGACCCCAAGCCCCTGGTGAGCCTCCTCACCTGTTCACACCATGACCACCTTTCAGAGGTAGATACATGTAGGGCATCCAGCCTCGTGGCACTCCTGACCAGGCAGCCCAGCTGAAACCTAGTTCTCTGCCTTGCTTGCTCCTGTCCTGGAGGGAGCACCTCCCTCTGCCCTCCTTCTCCCCACCCACCTCACCCTGCAGACTCCTTCAATGTGCCAAGGGAAGTCCTTTTCTGCTGGAGGCTGAGTCTTCAGCCTGTGGCCTTGTGCACACCCTACCCATTCCCTGTAAGCTGATCACCAGATAACCCTCCTGCAATGAACCCTTTCCACTGTGTCTTCCCTTTCTTTCCAAACATGGGCCTTCCTTACTGCAGCCCCTATTTCCCTTTGTTTTGCTACTGCCAAAGTGTGCTCCTCTGGGTTCCCCACTCCAGGGTGGCCTACCCTGGGCACCCCTCACCAAAGCATCCTACCTCCCCCTGCAGGGGGTGGGGGAAGGGAGGGTGCCACACTCCAGGGCCAAGAACCCCCAGCAATATGTAAGTGTTGGAAGGGCCCAGAATGGGTCAGAGTAGCCCAGCCTGCCCTGCATCCCACCTCCACAGGAACTCTCAAAACAGGTAAGCAGCATTTCTAAAGGCAGCCAGTCAGAGGGTGACAGGAGCTTGACGTTGACTGAGGCCCCTCCAGACACAGGAAGGCAGGCATCTGGGAAAGAACCCAGCCCAACAGAGAAGCGACTCTCTGCAGTGACAAGGCCTGATCCAGTGCAGAACATACACTGCCCAGGATGGGGGCCTTGTTTGCTAACTAAATAAAGAACCGGCCCTGCCAATTTGCAGAATTACAGGGAAAAAAAGAGTAGAAAGAAAAGCATCTCCCTTATGTGCATGCACTTACAAAGAGGCCTATTGTTAGAACTCTCATTTGGGACTTGGTTTCAACTAAAGAGACCCACAGGGAAGAAAAAAAGAAAAACCCTTGAGTAAGACAACTAGCTTGGTCCTCAACTTACCCCAACTGCAACAAATAAACACAGCTCCAGTTTAAAATCAAACAAATACTAATATGTGAACCTATCAAAATACCTGGATTCGTACTTGTATCTCTCTCAAAGTTTTCTTCTAAGCATAAAGTTCACACATCTGTACACAGAAACAGAACTGAAAGAATCACTGGAAGTTTTTGTCTTCTCCAAATTTTACATAATGGAAATATTTAAAGCTACGCCCGTGAGGTAAGACAGACAACTGAGATGGAAGGGAGGGAGTACATATGTGGCCAAATCCTTAGGGTTCTTCAATAAGTGTAACTGGAGAGAGGTAAAGAGCAAATGTGGACATGCCCCCCTCCAGGTATCTGCTCCTCCTTCAATAAGGCACCAACCACAGACTGCTACAAGAGCCAGCTTGTTCACAGACAGGCAGAACTCAACAAGGACCAACACAACCATGCTGAAAACATTCCTCCATAATGCCAGGAGATTTCTGCTAGTCTGACTCTTTAGAATAGACTTACAGAAATGACTCTCACTCAGTAAACAACCTGTAGCCATCTGGGTTTCAGCTGTAACTAATTCATGGTGGGAAAATGTAGTTTCTAAATAATGAAAAAGGTAGAAAAAAATCAGTGAACAAATGCTGTTTTGGGAGGCAGACAATAAAACTAATTAAGCATCCTTTATTCATAAATACATTAACATTTTAAAAAGTGAGATTAACAGACCTTAAAAGGAGGATATTGAAGCAAAAATGAGGTAAGTAGCTACTTTAATACAGCACATTTCCCTCTGTAAAATAAACATTTGCTCCCCGTAAAACCACCCTACAATGAAAAAGAAATGATATGTAATAAGCCAAAATGTTTGGTAAAGCAAGTGAGACATATCATATCCCAGCAAATGTGCTCAGAGGCAGTGCTGGGCAGTGTGACCAATCCTGGCAGCTGGCACAGGGGTAATGGGAAATGTCGTGTGGATCATTCCATTCCCACCCACGTAGAAATCAAATTAAATTTCACATGACTTCTAGGCCAATTGTGTTTTAACACAGCAGTACTGCGGGAGACAGATATGGCTTTAGTCATACTATGGAGTGATCAGGAAAAATAAAGTACGTCTCTGAGCATTCCCTCCTAAGAAAGATCTTTTTAACATTATAAAAAAAACTTGCCTTTATTTCTGGGGGTCTAATATAGTGCTCACACCCACAGTTCAACAACGACAGAAATAGAAAGTTCTTTCCTTTGCACAAACAAGGAATTCATGACGGGGTTATTATTTTTTCCATATGGAGACCAGCTCAGTATTTTTAAAATGCATCTGCCTCAGAAACTTAGACAAAATAAGACTATGGGGTGCCAAAGTCATGTGAGTACCTGAAAGAGAGAACTTCACAGGATTATAAAACTTACTCAAATGAATAAAATGCTAGGGAGATCAGTCAAGTACAAATGCTACTTGTTAACGATTTTAGAATCGTTGCTCTAAACATGGACGATTTCATAGTTGTTAATTACTGAGAAATGTACAAAGGGAAAAAAAAAGTCTATTTTGTTTTTTCCTGGTCAACTTAAGAGTAGACACAAACTGCATAACTTTTAACGGTCTGAAAGAGTTTCTACACAGGCTCTTGGAAAGAAAATAGGAATTTTTCAAACCTACCCTCCTAACCTACAAGCAACACAAAGAAAAACCCTGACTCTTCCAAAAGAGTCAGAACTCCTGACTCTTACTGCTGTCATGAGGGGCATCGCTCCCTCTGAGCTCCCAGAAGACCACCCACACAACTGCGGCCCCTCCCCTGTTTCTCCCATTAGCATGACTCGGAAAAGGCCAGCTCACCTCCTAGATCAGAAAATGCCACGGACACGTCTCACAACTGACCTTCCAGAGGCAGGACCTGTGAAAAGGGACCAGTGCTCACGAATGTCCGAACCCCATTGCCTGCACCCCTCTAAAAGCAAAAGAGGGCACCTCCGGCACAGCCCAGCTGGCACACTGCAGCCGCACAAGAAGAAAGTCGCTGCGCAGCTCCCCAGACAGAGAATGAGCCTGGGACTAATGCAGCCACGGATTGACAGTGGCGTGAGTTCTATTATTACCCCATTATCACTCTGGGATCTGTGCCTAAATGGAGCATGCTTCCTCCCTGATGCCATTTCCTTTTATCCTGGCTGGAGACTAAAAGCGGATCAATGGGGGCAATACATATGATGTCACTTCAATTTACAGCGATGGGCCTCCCCTCTTTCAGTCTGTCTGAAACACACAGAAAGATCAATTCTTCCCAAAAATGGTTAAAAAATGCTTAGGGAGCATTCTTCTTCCAGAAAAGCATTCTCTGCTATATTTGTCTATGTTACTATGGCAGGAACTGTTTACACAGAACAAAAACAGAAGAAATAGGGGAGGGAGAAAAATCTCAAATTCTGTATGCTGGAGACTTACTGGCTGAAATTTAACATAAGCAGGGGCCAATCCAGAATGAAAGAGTCACATGCAGAAGGCGTTCAGTGTAGGCACAATAGACAACAGTTTTCCTTTGCCCCTTGGATTAAAAAGGTGATCCCATAGATATAAAATGTCTCTCATTTTTATAAGGTTTGCCCAAAGTCTGACAAATTCCCTTCCACTCAGTCACAAACCCACCACCCGAGTAGCCCCTCGGAGTGCCCCCACAGTCCACAGGCGTAGGAGGAAATAGTTCCCATGCTCATAGCACCTTCATGAAGGGCAACAGGGAAGCTCAGCTGCAGGACCCAAGACAGAGAGCTATAAACCAAGAGTCTTCCAGACACTGCTCCGGAGCAAATAAAACAAATAAAAATCTCTAAATTGTATAAATTTTCACATGGTGATTTTTGCCAGTGGGGCAAAATGAAGATATAATCCATGAAGTTCCTCAAAACAAAAACAAGAGAGTTCTCCTTCCAAACAACCCAAAGAAATGCTCAATAGTCACAGAAGTCAAGCATAGCCAACCTCCACTGCCCCCCACACTGGCCAGGGCCATGCACGGTCTTCCTAAAATGCCAATAAATGGTCTTTGTCCATCTCTGTCACTTTTTAAATATTAAACACTTTTCCAAGTAACAAAAATAGATAATTTATCTTTATTCTAAATAAGTAACCTGTATAGAGGAAAAACACAACTGGTCTGAATTGCTCATGAAAACAAAACTTAGAAAAGAAAAACCATTCTTCACATGTTGAAGCAAAAACTTAACAGTTTAAAGAACTGTCAACACCTAAGAACAGAAGTCTATACTATTTACATTATTTGAGAGACATAAAATTGGATTTACCCGTAAATGAAGGCCACCAAGTAATTAAAAATGAAAATAATTTTCTTTAAAAAAAAGAAAATCCATAAGCATAAATTTGTCCATCATAGTCAGTTATTTTTGATTACCAAACATCTTTAGGGAGTTGTTTATAATGAAATTTTGGAAAGAAAATTCAAGCAGCAAATAGTCATGATTCATTTCATATAGAAAAAATGCATATCGACTTATTTTTAGGAAATTCTAATAACTACAGTTTAAAAAGACTACTGTGCTTTTGAAACATGCTTTGCTCATGGCACTTTCAAAAGTGGCACCACTGGGACTAAAACAGAAACCATCATTATTAGCAAATCATATCTGAAATAACTGATTGGTATAAATCATTCTCATGTTTCTAGACTATAAGGGTCAAATTTTCATGTGCTATTATTTTCCTAACTTTTGTTAAAGTATTACCCAAACTAGATGCAATCCTACACAAAGCATATTCTTTGAAGTAAATAAAATGCAATCTTCTTGTCAACTAGATCACTTATAACCATGTGTACACTAATATTTTGTTATTACACATTTTAGGAAAATAAAACATTGTAAAACACCCAAATTGAAAATTTCCCACTATCGTGCAAGAGATGCTTGGGATCCTTGCATCTGCCTCCCCAACCCTGGAAGCTGCCAGACCAATTACAAAGCGGCCAAAGGGAGAACATTTCCTATCTGAATTCTATGCTTCTCAAGATCATTACTCATGAAAAAGAAACCAAAAATTCCTAAGTGATTCAGTCTCCTAGCCCTGTCATGACAACAATGGCATGTTCAATGTACAACTTAAGGATTTCTGAAGAAATTGGAACATTTTAAGGTATCAAAATACTTCTAATTTTTCTTGTATTTGCAGTTTTTTCTCATTGAAATCTCCTTTGTGATTCCTTAGAATTAATGATCTCAGCTAAATTAATAAGTGTACTCAATACCTGATGTATTTATCTTGAATAAGCATATATATTTTATAAACCTGAGTTATTAGTTTATAAATAGTGCTATTTCTAACTGCAAATTCTAGTTACACACTAATTCATGACCCTCTAAAGTCCAGCATATGATATACCTTTATTGTGAAAACTGTTGGCTGGTTCTCTGAGACAAAACAAGGTATATGGTATATAGCCACACAATAGAATATTATGCAGCTATTACAAAGAATGAGATAGAATTATTTCTATAATATGGGAAGATGGCAAGAAATGTTATTAGTGGAGCAAAAATACAGAATAAAATATAGAACATGGCTGAATTTGTGTAAACTTATAAAAGCTATATAAGAAGAAAATAAGGGACTCACATCAACTTTTTCTTTGCATAACCTACACAAGATCTCCGGTCCTTTTTTTTTTTTTTTCCTTTTTCTGCCTCCAGCTCAAGCTTAAATATTTTTCTTAAACCATGCTACAAATAATTTCTAAAAACCTACCTAATGGAGAGAAGATCTACTTTATGAACAAATTCATTACTACAATCTAATCTAAGAGCACTGAAATGTGTAAATGATTAAAGTAAGTGCTCTGGTGAAGTGCTGAGCTAGCAAATGGAAGGAAAACAGGGGCTTTCATGAAGATGGTCCAGTCAGTGAAAGGTAGATCATCTTGTACTAGTGCACAAGAAACTAGTACTAGTGCACTAGAAACCTATCATTGTCTCTCTAGCCTCAGTCATAACATTTTAAAATAACATATACCTCAAAATTTGATTTCAATACACACAAAGATGAATGCTAACACTACCAAATATAAAATATTAGTTCTATGCAATCAACACTCAAAAATTAGAAGAATTTTAAATTTTCCAAATATTTTGTAGACAGATATGAGGCATAGCACCAGTCACATGCTCAGATTTTTGTTGTTATTTACAATATAAGCAAATATCAAATAGCATCAGATTTTTTTCCAAGAGAAAAAACAGTAACTATAATTTCATTCTAATCTACAATTTCTTATCTTCCTCTAATTGCTTATATTACTCCAATATTTCAAAATCATATGGTCTGTGAGGGATTATTTACTACAAATTTAATGCTTTTAGGAAATAACTATATCAACACTAGATTCTTCTCTGTAACATTCGGTTGAATTTATCTTATATAGTCCTATGCTCCTGGTGAAAAGTAATCTACACCATGCACAAAATTACTGTGTTCACATGCATAAATAGGCAATCCTTACAGATATTCAGTCTGAAAACAGTTTTTCCTCTAAATTACAAGTGATTAGCAAATGGGGGAAAAACTAAGCTCTCATGATACTATCTTCAGAATCTTATCTAGAAAAAGAGTTTAAACAAGGAATAAACGAGTTCAAACAAAACTATATTTTAACTTCTATAAAAAGAATGTACATTTTTAAGGCAATTCCTTAAAGACTGGAACCAGATTTTCCTCATTTCATGTGCCATCTACCAGGTCCCTGCTAGTCAAATTGAAATAAACGACTTAATGCCCAACATAGTAAAAGGGAGTAATATGGTAAAAACGTCTGCAGGAACAGCTGTCAGTTAATAATTCAGTGACTTAAATGAATCTATACAAACATATAGCTATACATGAAAAGTCAGGCCAGAAGTGATTTTTACTTCTAAACTACAACATATCCAAAAAATACAAATTCAAATTTATCAGCTTAAAAAGTTCTGTGAACAAATTGTACAATAACAGATCTAGTAGATAATTCTTCATATTTAAAAAACTAGTGGTGAAATGACTGAAGTTAGTCTTAAATTATAATCGACTGTAATCAATGAAATGATGGCTCTGCAATGCTTTTAAAAAGGCAGTTAGTTAGAAGAGTAACAGTATGAAGTTAGTTACTAAGAGTAACTAACGTATGAAGAGTCATAACAACCTGTATTTTGCTCTACATGCAAAAACTCAACAGTATGTCTTAGAGATCTGTCCCTTTGCTTTCCATAGTCTCCTTGTTAAAATTTCCTGTCAAGGATTAAGTGAATTTTTCAATTATCAAAATTAACAGCTTTTTAAAAAAAGACACACAGTATTTGAGAGATAATGATAACAGGAGTTGAAGGTGAGAAAAAGACAAGCAACGGAAGGAAGGAGAAACCCAGCGGGCCACTCTGATCCTCGGGTTAGACAAGCGATTCAGGTATGGACACACACATACACTCAACATATTCTGAAGCCAGGAAACATAATTTATAGGAAATTTCACTCTTGGGTGTTTATTCTGGGGTCTAAAACACTAACATTCCATTACTCCCAGTTCCTGTGCTTTTTTTTCTTCATAGGCACATAGTCAAGACAACATAAATAATCTTTTTGGTCACATTTTATTTTCTAATATTCTATCTGTATTTTCTACCAAATCCAAACTAAGCATAAATTTTAGCCACATGGCTACAATTTGTCAGGTGGTTTCTGTCACAAAGTTAAAGAAACCTGTCCTCAAACGTATGTAGAGCCAACCACAACTAAGGAGGAATGGCAGGGGAGGTGGGAGAGGCTGGCGAGTGAAACTACATGAATTACTGCAGTAAAAAATGATGGACTAAAGTTGTTTTTATTTAATTAAAATGTGTTGGGAGTACTGTACAATCTACTATCCAATGTGTCTTAGTTTTATTTCACAGAATGATTTAGTGTCTATAATGCACAAGAGTCATATTTCACTCAAATTCTGTACACATTGGGATTCTAGTTCAGACATTTTACACTGTGGATTAACTGTGCTAAGTTTTATGAGGAATCGAGCAAAGGATTAATTTCTTAAGGGTCACTTCGATACTTAGGAAAATTCATATTATTGAAACGAATGGACTTAACTTCAGGAGAAGGGCAGAGAAAAAGTTTCACAGACTTTCAAGGAATGTTTATTTAATTTTTAACTTCTTTTCTCTCTTCCACCCGAATACTAGCTCATGTGAAGGGAAGGAAAGCTATTATTGGGCCAGCATTCTCTATGAGAGAGAAGTGGCTGTCTTGCAGATGTGCCATCTCGTGAGAAGGCAACACAAACACACCACTGGGAAACAGAACAAAACCACATGGACATATGAAGGAGACTCAGTCTGTTTGCCACAAAGTTGCATGCTCTGCACAAATGGCTAAATAATTCATAAACTAATGTACTGCCCATCAGGATAGAAACTATTCCCAATGAACCAAGTAGATTGAAATAGCATTATAAAAATGTTCTTTTAGGAAAAAACATCCACTCTACTGCTCCAACAGTCTGACATTATAGTATCAGGTCTACTGTGAGCTCTAGCTTAGTCAGGAGGTGATAGAGGATCCTGGAATCTGAAGCACGGCTTTGTTCGCTGCCATGGAAATATCCTCTTATGTGATTTCAAGTACTTGAAAGTCAATTAACAGAAGTCAGTCTTCAAAATGGATACCCTCGAGTAGTGGTTAATTACAGAGCTAAAATCCTTGGAGGTCTGAGACCTGGCAGGTCTTTTCATAGGTGTTGGCACGAACATCATTAAACCTAAGATGTGCTTCCTAGTAGCAATCTAAAATCTCAAGCAAATACAAGTTATTACTAATAGAATCCTGAAGAAATTACACAAAATTAAGTTTTTAGCATTTCTAGTCTTTTTGTATGCTCCTTTACATATGTACAATGTACTCACGTAAGAAAAATTCAGTATTATTTTATTGAAATAATATATTTTAACATCAAACAACTCTTTTTGGAAGTTACAGAAAATGTTATGACATTTCTAAACTTTCTGATTGTTCAAATTTGAATAGAAAATTATGGAAAACCATACTTTCCCTCTCCTTGGCATTCTAGCTTATCTGTATAAATTAAGAATTGATCTTTAAAAAAAGAGGCAGAAATGGAAGTTTTAGGTTATTGGAAATTTTTCTTACACAATTAAACCTAAAGAAGAAGAAAAACTTTAAAGAATGTTCTTCTGGTCACTACTGTTTACTTTCCACATTTTTGCAGTGTTTCCACTACGCTGCTTTTAGCATATCGAAGTTACAATGTTGCAAATATAATCTCCACATTATATTCCAAAGTGAAGCCTGACTCATTCAAAACAAATTAACTTGAAAAATCAGTGATCCTGAGAAAGTGGATAGACCATAGACCTTAAATTACCAAACCTGATGTCACAGGTTGAGAACCACGTTTCTGCTGATTTCATGATAGAGGTTCTCATCTGAGAACTTTCAAGTAATAGCTACCTTTAAAGACAGAGGTAAAACACGAATGCACTCCTCCCCTCCTCGGCAACACAAAACCTCTTCTTTACAGTCAAAGTCTACAACGCGGCTCCTTTACTGTCTCTCGCTCGCTGTCCCGCATTCGGTCTGAGTTCCCATCTAGGAGTGTCTGCTAGGAATCGAGACGAAGACCAGACCGCCTCTCGGTGAGCACGCGCGCGCGGTCTCCAGACACTAAAGTTAACTTGCTGAACGTTGCCTGACCAGCAATGTGTGTTGCTATTTTCCTGATGGACTTGGTTATATATATATATATATATATATATATATATATATATATATATATATATATATATATTTTTTTTTTTTTTTTTTACGTGAAAGCTTCGATATGACTCCCAACAACAACCCAACGCCTGCGCCCCTGACGCACTCTGCACATTTAAAACGCTCACAAGCAGTGTGCAAGCGAGAAAACAAAAGCAACAGCCACGCAAGCATCCCGGGGCGTTTTCGAAGGCAAACAGAAATCCTATTCACATCAAGCGACATCACCGTGGCAGTGGGCACGCAAGCCCACGGAGCGGTCGGTCAGCTGTGGGCAAACGAGGACGCGATCGGGAGGCGCGCGGATAACAGTTCACTTTTCCCGGCTGCAGCTGCAAGGGCGGCGAGCCTGAGGCCGGGAGGAGGGCGGGGAGAAGGGGTCCGGGAGGGCGGAGAGCCCGCTCCGCCGCCGCCGTCGCCGTCGCGCGGCCCGGCGAGGCCGCACTCAGGCCGCGCGCTCGCGCCGGGCGCCCCGCCGTCCCTCTACCTGCGGCGCCCGCGCCCGGCGATATCCCCGCGGCGCACCTCCTCCGCCTCCGCGCGCCGGCCAATCCCCGCGGAGGCCGCCGCGCCGCGCCCCGCCCCAGCCGCGGCCCGCGCGTTCCCAGGCTCCGCGCCCCGTCCCGGCCACACCCCGGCGAGGGCACGCGGCCCCCGCCCCGCCCGGGACGGCGGCTCCCACCGGCAATTACTCTAATTAGAACTTCTCCGCTCAGCACCTAAACAATGTACAGACGAGTCCCAACACAGCCGGCAATTCAAATGGCTTTGAGAACAAAGGCAGTCAGAGCTGTAGCAATTTTTCCTCTAATTTATAGAATGTGAGGACTTTCTCTCATTGCACATAGTATTTTTAAAAAAAGTTTAAACCTCTAGTGTACATGCCATTTCACAGGGGTGTTAGCATTACCGTGGAAAAACACCAGACTACACCGGCTACAACTAACAAAGGAAAAGAAAAGCTACTGTTAAGGAAAAAAAAAAAAAAAAAAAAAAATATATATATATATATATATATATATATATATATATATATATGCACATACACTTCTAAGTTTGGTCCCTCCTGCAGAACACATGTTTCTGGATCACTTGATGGAAATGTGCAACATATAGAGATGTGAGGGGATTGTTTTTTAATAGTTTATAGACCATGTGAATAAAGGGGGAACAAACCAGCCAGGCCATCTTCCTAGCAAACAATCTGCATAATCTTAATTAGCACTGGTGGAGGCTGCTAATTGTTCACACAAAAATCACTCAAATGGCGGTCCAAACAAGAAAAAACAGGAATGTCAGAGACGAGTTTTCTGGGTGCAAGGACAACTTTGACGGCTAATGACTGGCATCTTCACCCTAAACAACCAGAACATTTGCACAGCAAACAAGAAACCAGCTTGTTTCCAATTCTGCAGAACAGATCCCAACAAAATAATAATAATAAAAAACTCCAAATACTATCAAGTAGAATAACTACTTCAAGGATTATGAGGAAAGTTATTTATTGCGAATAAGTGAGAGGCAGGCATTTCTAGAAGATACACTTCAAAACAAAACCAAGAAGATACCGCCTCGAACCAGAGGGACCCACCTTAAGAAAGGGAAGTGATCAGGCTTGCTTTCCCTAGAAAATTTTAATAGTCCA
Organism: Microcebus murinus; assembly: GCF_040939455.1. Taxonomy (NCBI): domain Eukaryota; kingdom Metazoa; phylum Chordata; class Mammalia; order Primates; family Cheirogaleidae; genus Microcebus; species Microcebus murinus. The sequence goes on along the minus strand of NC_134115.1, from coordinate 12,075,511 downwards.
TTTACAAGTTCTGAGTATTAGGCTCTTCGTTCTAGCTTTAAACACACAGTGGAGATTTGAGGATGAGTAAAATTATAACTGTAATATATGTGCTTAGAAAAATAAAACATCAAAAACAAAGCCATCTTATACTTATTTGACAGTACTGGTTTGCTCTTAAAGTAATCTGCATCCATTTAAAAGAATTATTGAACAATTTACAAGTTTACGTGAAAGAAAAAAAATCACAGTCAATGAACTACTGGAGAAAAATATAAAAAATTAAAATAGTCACTATGAAAACTTTGCACAAAATAGGTTATGAGACTCTTCCCCTTTCAATGTATTTTTTTCCAAAAATAGATTTTAATTTTTAACATTTCAGGTAAGTATGGCTTTCAGTCCCATTCCATGCATTTACTAACATGTGTTCTAAAATGTCACTAATTTTAAATGAAGGAAATCTTTAACTATTCACATTATAAAAAACTTAATGGCTTATTTTGTTACCAAATGCCATTTCTGCTTGTCCCTAATTTTAAATGAAGGAAATCTTTAACTATTCACATTATAAAAAACTTAGTGGCTTATTTTGTTACCAAATGCCATTTCTGCTTCACAGCTAAGTTTTTTGCCTCTCTAAATATTAATATGACAAATAGCTGAACACAATTTAAATTGTAGTAACCATTTAAAAGTTAATCCTAAACAAGAAAGTCAATTAATTCTAAGTTAAAACAAGTAAAAAGAAACAAACTGCACTTTCAAATGCTAATGTCTACCTAAGTTTGTAACTTTAGTGCCCTGAAAATAAGATGACATTTCTGAAATACTTAAAACTAAGAAAATCAGATGCTTCAGAAATAAAAATACAGAAAAGACTCCCAAACACTTGTTCTACAGGTGAAATAAGCATGATGAGCAACTGAAAACACAGGAAGAAAGTTACTTCAGAGAAAATATAATATTCCCCCCAAAATTATCCTTCCTTAAATTCCCCACTGAGTCAAGATCTAGAAATGGAAATCTTTCTTAGCTAAGTCAATCTTTGTGTACAACACCTTCTATGAAATGCTAAGAACATTAATAAGCTTTCTGCATGTTTTCAAATGCATATGAGTGTTAAAATCATTAAATGTAATTTTTAAAAAAGCTTTTCAGTTTGAAAATTCCTATCTACCTTTAGAATATAAACAACAGAAATACTCTGCAATGAGAAACAGGAATAAAGAAAATTTTCACAAAATACACCAAAATGCTCTTGTATTTCTACAAAATACACCAAAATGCTCTTGTATTTCTACAAAATACACCAAAAGTCAACCTCCAATAGCCACAAACTGGTTTTAGTACTTACTTTTAAGGGCAAAAATCCATTGCCGATTAAGCTGTTGGTCAAATTTGCAATTTTGCTTTCGATTGATAGGGAGTCTGCCTTAGTATAAACCACAAACTGTCTTGAGAGTATCTTCACTTTAGATAAACAGTTGTAACATCACAGATTTCATTTCTCAATGATCCCAACACTGTTTGTTCAAGCTATTTTTATAATTTAACATTTCCCTCTTTGCACATCACCCTGCGCTCCTGCCTCTCTTCAAAGTGGAGGCGGTGGACGCCTTCCCAAGGCATTGCCAAAGCAAATCCTCAAAGGCCACTATCCATTGCAGGGGCCCGCTGGGCAATGCTGCTGGAAATCTACTCATGTCGTTCCCAGCTCTCAACTAACTTCACGTTAGTTTAATGACGGTAGGAAGAACTATGCAAACTGACATCTTTCCCTGGAGCATGTCTCTGAAAATGAACAATGACCTAATTAGAGGCACAAGGACAATGAGTATGAATGAAGGGAAAAAATTGAAAATACCTAGCTCTTAGGAGGCAACGGCTGCAGTACAGCAATCCTTGACGAGAGTAACTCCCCTTCTGAATCCTGGGGTGAAGTGCACCAGATCCCAGACCTAAAGTCCTTCACTGGGAGGTCAGAGCTACCAGTGTCCTTAACCACAGGAAGGTGTGGGAAGACCAGGACAAGAATGTATTTTAGGGAAACTCACATGCCCAAAAGCCTGGCTCGAAAGCCAGGCACACACCTAATACAAGCACATCTTAACAAAACAGCTGTGCTGGTCCTGGGGCTCCTCATCGGACCCTAGTCTCACAGCTCCAAAAGGAGATGGGGGAGCAGAGAGGCTGGGCTGCCAGGCACAGGGGATCATGGTGGCATCCTGGCCTGCACCCAGCCCTGTAACTACCTCAGCTGGGCGTCCAGGACATCTCCCAGCCCCACAGTTCGCCATGAGCCTGCATCCTCTCTACCCGTGCTGCGAGGCGCCCTGGGGTCTTGCCAGGTGCAGGGGTGCAGGCGATGAAACTCCACCCTCTTTAAAACCCATCGTTCTCCCTTCGGCACACAGCTAACAGGTGCTAGGGGCACTGTCAACTGGCCAGTCACCCAGACCCAGATCTAATCCTGCCTGGCTACTCACCTAGTGACCTTGGGTACAAGCCTTGCTATGATGCAACCCAACTCTCAAGGGTGTCAGGAAGCACCAAGCATGGCTGTTGGCTCCCTTTCTGTCTACAGACCCATTTTGCTTCTAGGCATGAATTTACAATGGCCCATCCTCCTCCTCAAGCTTCTAAAAGGCCAACTGTTGCACAGTCGGAGATATTGGTGTGAGGGATGCAACCCTTCACCCTACCAAATGTAATCGCCAAATGTAAACCACAGCTCTCCACTCTCCTCCCTCCCTCAATGGCCAGTGCCCCTCTATAGAGTGCAGGCCCTACGGCCTCACCAGGCCTGCCTTACCACCCAACGGGTTCCCTACTCCAATCCTGGTCTCTTCTGTTTTCAGACTGAAGCAGTGACATGTATGCCCCAATGTGTGCTTTTCAATATTACACCTCTTTCCAGTCCCAATCCTCTCCACAGCCCTTCAACTAAACCTGTCTGCAGCCAAACCAGGCCCTTAGCCTGCAATGCCCTCTCCTCCAATCACTTTTCAAGGGCCACTTTTTTAAAGAACCCTTTGCCAATCTTACCCTTCCAGACACATAGGTGCTTCTTGGGTTTTATTCTCATTCATTTCCATGTACCCTGTTAATCCTATTCTGCTTTACAACAGAATTACTGGAATGCTGCTGTGTATGAATCTCCAATTTCTGAGCTTCTTGTAGGCCTGGAATGTCTTTTCTTTTAATCCTCCCACCTCTACCCTGCATCTAGCATAGCTAGTTTTGAATTAATGTAACCTGTCTTTGTAGCAGGATCAAAGTTTCCATCTTGTGCCCATTAGCAGTGATTCTTAGCAACTAAATGATGAAAATTTGTTAAAATAGGATCAACTTTAAAAGAGAAATTCAAAGATAATACACTTTTTTAAAGCTTTACACCATTAATTTCACAGGCAAAAAAAGCCATTACAGGTAAATGTCATATCTATTTCAGGGACATTTTCACTAGGAAGCTGTTGACAGCTTAACCACAGCAGCTCTGCTTTATGCAAATGCAGATGGAGCTGCTCTCCCAGAGAACTTCTCACATCTGTTATCTCAGTTGACTTTGCAGCGGCCTTGTAGACAGGGGCACATATTACCCACAGTCTTAGATCACTGGGGAAGGGGACACAGAAGAGTCAAGCCACTTAATACACAAAGAATATGTACGTACACACACGGCAGGTAAAACTATGTGAAAATTTTACAGATATGTGCACTAAAAAGGATATTTACACTGTTAAAAATAGAGTATCATTTTATTGGAGGTTTTGCTATAAAGTGTTAATAAAACAAATTATGGTATAAAAATCCACAAAACAATGGCTAATTCAATTATTTGCAAGTCAATAAAACTATGACAATTCTATTATTCTTTTGAATAGAAATGCCAATTTTCCCCAAACTGGTATTACAAATTAGTTACATGTCACTTAAGATTTCTTCTACATTCAGTAATTGGTATGTTAGATATTATAATAAATTAGAAACTCCATTTAAAGATAAAGATATGAATGATTTTTTCTACTTTTATAGCATATATACAATGTGTATACATATATTGGTTTTTCTGACAGTAGCTGTAAGAAGCTATAGGAAACTACAAAGCCACTGAAAATCCATTTGTAATACCACACCATGTGTTTGTCAACTATCCAACCCTATGAACTCTCCAATTCACTACCCTTTACATCAGTGATCCCCAACCTTTTTGGCACCAGGGACCGATTCATGGAAGATAATTTTTCCATAGACCAGGCTGGAGGAGGATGTTGCCAGTGGGGAAGGTGGTGTGGAGCTCAGGCAGTGATGTGTAGCCTGTTTCCTAACAGGCTACAGACCGGTATGGGGCTGAGGGCCGGGAGTTGGGGAAATCGCAGGTTTACATTATCAACATCATCTGCTGCAGCAGGCAGGCTAATGGCCACATCCTAATCCCTGAAACCTGTGAATATGTTCAGTTACATGGCAAAGGGGAATTAGAGTTGCAGGTGGAATTAAGGTTGCTAACCAAATGACCTTGGCACAAGGGCCTGGATTATCCAGGTAGGCCCAAAGTAATCACAACGGTCCATATAAGTGGAGAAGGACGGCAGAAAAAAGAGAACTTGAAAGGCAGCAGCCACAGCACAAGAAGGATTTGACGAGACCATGCTGGTTTTGAAGATGGAGGAAGGGACCAAGGCATACAGGCAGCTTCGTAAGCTGGACAAGGCAAGGAGCTGGATTCTCCCTAGAGCCTACAGAAAGAAAGCCCTGCTAACACCCTGACATTAGCCCTAGGAGACTTATATTGGACTTCTGACCTCCAGATATTGTAATAAATTTGTTTGTTTTAAGCCACTAAATTTCAGGTAATTTGTTATAGCAGCAATAGGAAACTAATACATCTGAGTTCACAGTTCCTCTTATAATCAATCTCATTGATTCTTTGCCTGTTTGGTTCAACATGTGAGGAAAATAAAGTCCTTTAAAAGCTCTGAGCTACATGTGAACTCATCAGCTTTCTTCTAAAGGCAAAGATTTCTTCCAGGTCCCTCCCCCAACCCCCAAGTGTGCAGCTTTATAGGTGACTTCAGGCTCAATTCTAGTGGCTGAAAAGTCTGTTGAGGTCGGTGGGTTAGGAAGAGAAGGCGGCTAGACAGGAGATATGTGAGCCTTCTGGGTCTGATTCTTAACTGCTTTGCTGCTTTTATAGCGCCACCAAGGCCAGGGCAGAGCATGTCAATGAAACAAAGGACAAACATGAAACGAAGCGCCATGGGCAACCGCGTCTTGATCAAATCTAAGAGCGATTCCAGTTAATAAGTAACATAACCCCACCACCTTTTTCATGGCTTTAATTATTACAGCCAGTAAGAAATATTCAGGCATCCCTGTTTAGTGATGTTTTATTTACCCCTAAAGGCTAAAGTCTTCATTAAATGCAGAAGAGTTGTGTTCAATTCAACACATGTGGTGAGATCACAGCCTGGTTTATTGTCCTTTTTAAGTGTTTCTTCCCTCCCAACACACATACACACACCCACTACCCCAAGGACTCTGAATACACAGTGCACAAAGGCAATCTGGCAATATTACAATTTCACATTACTACATAATTGATTTAAAAAACAATCTTATTTTTGAATAGTTTCGCTTATTCTCTACTTTTCTAGCACAAATCAATCTTCTCATTAGGTCATTTCCTACACTGATTAAAGCACAAGTCACTCCTGCAAAAAGGGGCTTCCTTTGCCCCCAAATGTTTTACTCACGTATGTTATACCTGGCAAGGTTCCTGAATAGCACAGAGCCTTTTGGTTTGAGAAGGTGGACAAAATGTCTAAGTAGTAAAAGGAACGGGTAAAAGGTTGGAGCCTATTACTTATTGCAATCCACGTGTCAAGATCCACACCCACTACCTGCTTCTTCCTCAGGGGATGGAGACTGTGTCATGGAACTGCCTGACTATGATGCTTTCCAAAGTTTACACTGTTACATTTTCTAAAAGGCAACAACCAGCCATATCTTTCCAGGCATACTCTTCACTGAGAAACGAAGTACTATTCTTTACCACGTTCTTTATCAGAAAAGCAATGTTTTCAGCTCTTTCCGTACTTGGATCAGTGTTTTATCTTTGGCTACCACTGGGCATTACTGTCTGAGGAGCTGCATAGCATTGGAAAAGCAGCATAATCCAAAATCCAGACCCTGCACCACCCAAGAAGGGAGGATGATCTGGGTGTGGCTCTGTCACACGGCCACACCTGCAGAAGTAGGGTCCAGGAGGGACCTGGCCTGTGCTCATCACCAGTGGGCATCTTGGGAGTGCCTGGTAAGAAAGGAGGAGGAGGGAGAGGGGGAGGGGAAGAAGCCCCGGGCTCGCCTCTCTAACTGCAGAGATGCAGACAGGTTCTGTGGAAGAGTCGGAAACCAGGAAGGCTCAGGCAGGGAAGACAGCCCAAAAGGCAATGCACTTGTCCTGGGCCTCAGCACTGTTCCTTCAGAAAGGGTGGCTATCATGTGGCTTTATGTGATCCTAGGGCTGGAAGCTAAACTTGGCTTTGTGTTTGATCATCCAGTTTATTAGCAGGATCGCACACCATGATATACAGCCCTCCTTCCTCCTCAGTTCTTAGAAAAATGTTCCTGGTAGCAATTTAACTCTAAAGAAGGGAAATAAAAACGCAGAAGAAAGAGGCTGGGCATTAAATTTTACAAAGAATGTGAAAGTAATGGCTGTTTGATTTTGTGTGCACAATTATTCCTGTCAATGCAGGCACAAGCCTGTGGGAAGGGGCCTAGGACAGCAGAGCCCCTGGTGTGGCTGTGGCCTCAGAGTCCCCTGGCTGTGTATGCCTCCTCTCTCCTCTACCTGCCAAGCCTTGGGACAGAGGAGAAACCATCCTGCAACTTCTTGCTGCTCAAGTGGAAAGGAGGGCTAATGAGGCCTTGTACCTTCCCTTTAGATTCTCCTAAATGCCCCGATGCTATTCTTAGTATGTTCCCAGAATTAAATTCAAATAGCATCTTTAACAGGCTTTAATTCTGTGGGGAAAAGAAATATATCAATTGTGCAGTAACTGTAAAAATTTAACATCCTAAAACCTGTTTTTACAAACTCTGAAGAATAAAAAAAAAGTCAGCGATCTTAGCCCGCCGTCACAAATCATTGTTCTTGACAGTAAATAATGCCAGCACCTATTTTAAAGATTTCTTAAAATTAATGATAATGAAAAGTGAATGACTGAATAAAAACAAACATGATGTCCATTATAAGGATAAACAAATTAGCAAACTCATAACTTGTTTCTGTTTATACAGCTTGCCCTAAAACTTTAGAAAAATATTGCTTAAATAAAATATGTTTAATTGTAGGACAGGACTTTCTTGAAATGGTGATCCAGTTTCTAGTGAAGGCACGAATAATTAGCACTGAAGATAGCCATGCAAAAACAAGAACTTATTAATGGTCTCTATTAGTAACATAGTATATTTATTATTTGCAAAAATATCATTCTTAAGCCTGCCAACGTAATTTAAGTCATTTAATTTCTGTGCTGTGAGAGATAGAGTAACTTGTGAACCCCTCCCCTGACTACAGGAATAAATCTAAGACTGGCCAGATGTTTGCCTTCCTCACTGCAGGAGAGTGTCTGAGCTGAGAGGCACAAAGGTTAGGACCCTGTGCCAGCTGTTCTTGCTGGGCTAACCCTTAGAGTTCTGAATGTTGCTGTTCTAGACTGAACAAATCCAATTTTTAAAACTTTTCTCATAGGTCTTATTTTTCATTCCCACAATATTATTTTTATTTGGACCTTTCTCAATTGATCCACATTGCTCAAGATGCATACTCCAACAGCACAGAAAGTGCTCTGGCTGACCCATGCTGACCCTTCCTGCCATTATGCTAGTAAATATTTAAAGGCACTGAACACATACCCACATGTGTTCCATTTGACTTCTGTCATCCAGGAGATCCACAATAACCCTTCTTTCAAACCTAGAGCTGGTCAGTTCTCCACACGCATCTAAACAGTGCCTGGTCTAACAGCATCACTTATTAGTAGACTGCCAAATTTACTGGCAACCTATTAAACCTGCCTCTACTATAAACTCATCACGGTTATCTTTAAATCCAAATCTCCCCTAAAAATATTAAGCCACGTTCCCTGACTGCTCCTATCATCTCCCTCCTGGTGGCAGCAGATGTGCTGATGAGTACCCTTTGGGTCAGACCTGCTCACCCAGAAGGAACCTAGACTTAATGAAATGTAATGAACTCTGAGAGCTTCTATAGGAAAAGATGAGTGGGGAAGACCAATAAAGCCAATATTCAGGAAATCACCTAGTACCCCTTTCAAAGACTGAGTTTGCTGCTGGCAATAACAAGATGTAAAACTTCTAAGAATCTTAATGTAGAACTAATTAAAAGGAAAAACTTATCCCTTAACAGTAAAACCCATCCCCTTAAGGAGATGCACTACCAGAATCTCTACATAGTCAGGCAGCAGCCTGGATTTGTTTGCTGTAGTTACCAAGGGTTGTACCAAACGGGTATATCATTAGGCTTTTTATTGCTTTATTCAGTTTGGGGTGTGTGTATGTTTATATTCAGAATTAAAATTTCTGCAAGTTGCCTAGAAACGAAAGTGCAGAAAAATTCACAGCCCAATGCATGCTAAATTGCAGCTGCTGGAAAACAGCATGTTCCCCCAACTACAGTCTGGGCTGGGCTCATTCCTATCTACTCCGTCATTCAGGTTTGATGGTATCTAGTTTTCCAGAGAATTTGGTTTAGTTATATCATTACTTCTGGTAGAACTGGAAAGAAATCAGTGTTTTTTTTCATCCTGCTTGAATGCACTTTTTCCTTCAGGAAATTTTTATGTTCTTATCCTACAACAGGACAGTACATACAACTTGATGTGGGAGATACGAGCCTAAGCAGCTGAGAACTTGCTTGCAAGGAGCATGGATGGAGAGAGGGCTGGATGAAAGGTTTCTTATACTAAAGCATTTCCCACACTGCACAAGTTTCCTCTAAAGGGCTCCATGCATCTTGTATGCATCTGAGGTGCCAACATTCCCCAGCATGTTATCACACTCATGTTCCTATTTGGTCTATGGGGGCTCAAAGCAGAAAGCTGGTCAAGCTCACTGCAAATTAGGAAGTGAAGCCAGATAAACCCTTAGGAATGTACTGGCTTGCTCGGACAGGTAAGGGCCACATTAGAGAAACCCCATCTAGGTTGCTGCAGTTCTTCAGGAAGAAGCACTGCCCTTCCCCAGGAGTGGCTGAAGCTCCGCCCCCCAGCATGCTCCAGGGCTTTCCTTTCCAGTTGTGCAAAGGCCACCATTTCCTACTACTAATGCTCTTTCCTATTGTCCTTTAGCAATCTCTTAGAAAAAACTGTGCCCAGAACAAAGGTTACGTTTTATTTACTCCACAAATTAGGGGTGGAAAAGAAATGTGAATATCTCAAGGGAAAAACACCAATAAAACTTCCTGGAAAACACCTAAATTCATAGAGCTTTAGCACTGTACTAGTATACCATAATTTCAAACAATAAAACTCCACACACCATCTTTAACTGAATGGAATGTGGCAATATTTTTTGACAATGACTTTTAGGTACCAAGGTCAAAAATATTTTTCATGGTTATTTGTATAGCTTATCATTTTCTATCAATGAACTCTAATCACCTTCCCAGTCAAAATAAAGGATAAATTCAGAAAGAATTCTTAAGATAAAATGGTTAGGGGCTGATAAAGAACCCCTCCCCTTTAAAAAAAAATCACAATAAAAGCTAAAAGGTAAAGCAAAGGATATATTATTCCTGAAACTTCATAAAAGTTATTTAAAACCAAACTAATGATACTACTTTGAGGTCCTTTTACAAAAAATTTAAAAATTCCTGATGGGTGTGCTAAAATATCATGCCCACTCTTAGTCTGAAGACACCTCCATACTTTTGTGATGTTCAAACTAAACAGTAACTTATCTGCTCTGAATTAAAAGTTTAAAGAGATGTCACCACTTTCTGCAAGTGGCACATTCGGAATGCGTGATCTGCCAGATTTCAGTGAGCACAGACCCCCTGACAATCACATCCTCAAAAGATGGTACATGGGCAAGGTGAGCTTGTGGCCAATCTGGAAGACTGACAAGATCAAAGGGCTCTAAGAACCAACAGTCCCCCTAAGGTGACTTCAAGCCCTGGTGCTCAAGGCAACAGCCCTCCCTCCTCTCTCAGTCATGTGTGCTGTGCCTGGTTACATTTGGAACAAATTATAGTTTTCTCCCCATATTAAAAAAAAAAAAAAAAACAGAAAACAAAACCCAAACATTCTGACATTTGCTGAAAGAAATGAAATGCCACTCTTTTGTTTTTTTGAGACCAAGTAAATTTACTTTATGGCAAATATTTAAGATAATTAGGAAGGAGACTCTTTTTAAAAAAGATTAAATACCTTTAAAAGGGATGAAAGACCTTCCCTATTCCCATTCTGATTCTTGTCACTTTTAAGGACAGCTACTCTTGGGAATTATTTAAAATTTGGGATTTTGTTCCATAGGCAAAGATTTAAAGCAAGCAAGACCTACCTACCAGATAAATTCCATCTTGATAAAGTACAAGAATTCCTACTTTCAAATAACTAAATGTTCTTAAATGTCCTTCTGAGAAATCAGTGGTAAAATATTTAAAAAGCAAGCAAGGTCAGTGGAAGATTCCAACTGCCTTCAAGCTTAGTCTTAGGCTTAGAGAAAACATGATCACACAAGATCACATGTACATCCCTCAGAAAGGAATCTTTAAACACAGCAGAAATTCTTAGTCCTATCTTAATCACCAAACAGCAACAATCTGGGGAAGTTTAAAACACTAATCTTTGTATAATCCTTTGAATGCAAGAAAATGCAGTGTGACCACTGTCATAGGAACTCGCCCTGGCATCTACATCATCACTCTCAGATCCATTTTCTGGGTGAAGCATCTGAAACCATCAGTCTGGGAGAACTGAATGACTAGGGGTGTGCATGTGTGTGCCTGCTTTCATTGGCAGACAGGCTAGGTCATGCAGCAATTTCATAAAAAAAAAAAAAAAAAAATTACCTGAATCTGGTGTCAAAGGGATTTATTTAAAAACAACAACAAAAAAAACCAAAATAGCAAGTCACTAATACAAAGGAAATTCCTTAGAGATTTACTACCCACCTTAGATACCTATGCTTAGATCTTCAAAATGTTCCAACCAGTCCTAAACTGGAGGCAAATTGTTAGCTCTGGTTACTGACTGCTCCTACAGGATGCCTAACAGGGACAGAATTTTCAAATATGCCAACAATGAATATCTAGTTTCAGGAAAAAGCTGATGTGCAATCAATGTAAAAAATGGGTTTCTTCCAAACTATTAAATGAAATGCTAGGTGTACAGGATTGTCTTCCCACTTCTCTACTTGGCTCATAACAAAACCAAATCCTATCAATCCAGCCATTACAGAGACTCACAGCTAGGCCTGCTGTGATTCTGTACTCTGTCACCAAAATACTCCCTTGGCCAGGTGCAGTGGCTCATGCTTGTAATCCCAGAGCTTTAAGAGGCTGAGATTTGAGCCTAGGAGTTTGAGGCCAGCATGGTCAACACAGCAAGACCCTGTCAGTATCCACTCCCTCCACCCAAAAAATAGCTGGGCATGGTGGCACATGCCTGTAGTCTCAGCTACTCCATAGGCTGAGATAGGAGTGATCGCTCGAGCCCAGGAGTGCCAGGCTGCAGTGAGCTATGATCAACAACACTGCACTCCCATATGGGCAACAAAGTTGCTAAAAATACAAACAAACAAACAAACAACATTATCTGCCTTATCTCAGTATGGTCCATGTCAAATCTAAGACTGTCAGCTGATCAGAACTGAAAGCATTAACTGTTCCAACTTTTCCCCATTAGAAACATGAGGATATTTACATCTTCCACATGTGCCTTTAGCCCACATAAAAACTAATTTGCCGAATGAGGCCTCACAGGCCACAGGGCATGATTTAAGGGAAAAATTATTAATATCCAAGTAAAGTTTGCAAGACTGTCTCACCTTTAATGTCAAACTGCTTCACCTTCAGCGCTCACGTCATTTTTGCCCCATTTATAATTCTCAAATTATATGAAGTATGGTCTGGGCCAGGTGTGGTGGCTCACTCCTGTAATCCTAGCACTGTGGGAGGCTGAGAGGTGTTTGAGCTCAGGAGTTTGCGACCAGCCTGAGCAAGAGCGACTCTGTCTCTACTAAAAAAAAAAGAAAGAAATTAGCTGGACAACTAAAAATATACAGAAAAAATTAGCCGTGCTTGATGGTGCATGCCTGTAGTCCCAGCTACTCAGGAGGCTGAGGCAGTAGGATTGCTTGCGCCCAGGAATTTGAGGTTGCTGTGAGCCAGAATGACACCACGGCACTCACTCTAGCCTGGGCAACAAAGTGAGACTCTATCTCAAAAAAAAAAAGTATGGTCTGAAATTCTCTCATCTGTACAAACTGTATGAGAACGCAATTGCACTTAACCAATTTGTTATGTTCACTGGTATCTTTTGATATTATCCTATCAAATCAACTTATATTGCAAGGAAGGAAAAAAATGGGGGGAGTACATTTCAATGGGTGTCTGGATCTATTTTCCCTTCTCAAGGATTCCCTGCTTTTTCTTTTTGAGACAGGGTCTCATTTGGTCACCTAGGCTAGAGTGCAGTTGCACCACCATAGCTCACTGTAACCTCAAACTTCTGGGCTCAAGCAATCCTCCTGCCTCAGCCTCCTGAGTAGCTGGGATTACAGGTGTACATCACTGCATTCAGCTAATTTTTCTATTTTTTGTAGAGATGGGGGTGTCTCAATATGTTGCTCAGGCTAATCTCAAACTACTGGCCTCATGTGATCCTCCTGCCTTGGCCTACCAAGTAGCTGGGATTACATGTGTGAGCCACTCACTTCATCTTGCCAAGGATTCCCTTTATGAAGACATCTGTCCAAACTATTATCTAAAAGTATAATAAAAAAAAAATGAAACAATCACTGCTTATATCTTGGCTTCGAGCAAGAAATAAGAATATGATTATGTTTCAAATATGTCAGAAAACTCCCTTGCTTTCAAATATCTACTCTAGAGAATAAAGCAACATGAATGTGAAGACTCAGAACTAAACTTCTAATAGAAGACAAAGCAGAAACACGTCCTCAGCATGTCATTTAGAGAGCAATTCTCTCATCCTGAATGGCTTCACTGAGCTAAGAGCTGACAGCAAAGCAGGACACAGAACAATATACAAGATTTAAAAATGCCCACTGCTGGCCGGGCGCTGTGGCTCACGCCTGTAATCCTAGCTCTTGGGAGGCCGAGGCGGGCGGATTGCTCAAGGTCAGGAGTTCAAAACCAGCCTGAGCAAGAGCGAGACCCCGTCTCTACTATAAATAGAAAGAAATTAATTGGCCAACTGATATATACATAAAAAATTAGCCGGGCATGGTGGCGCATGCCTGTAGTCCCAGCTACTCGGGAGGCTGAGGCAGAAGGATCACTCAAGCCCAGGAGTTTGAGGTTGCTGTGAGCTAGGCTGACGCCATGGCACTCACTCTAGCCTGGGCAACAAAGTGAGACTCTGTCTCAAAAAAAAAAAAAAAAAAAAAAAAAATGCCCACTGCTTAAGAAAATAATTTAATTTGACACTGTAAATTTCCATTTACAGTATCCCCCAAATTAACTGCTCACACGTGGAATTTGGAGCATTTAACTTCTGGATATACAATAGGTTTCTGCTATTTCCACATGTAGAATCGTAAGGTATTTCATTCTCTATTCCTTTGTCTATGGTGTCACAAAATAAATACAAAAAATTATATTGTGATTTGCTGAATCTTGCCAAAGACTCAATTTAAAGCTCGTATTTCTAAACATCAAAAGTCTCCCATGTGACCTTTTTGGGCGAAAGGTATATTAAGTAGGATAGTTATTATTAATTATAGTGTCATACAATCAACCTACTATTTCATTTTAAGTTTAAGAAGAGGGAAACTTTAGTTATGGAACTATACCTTCAGTGAACCTCTCCTAACATGGAAAATCACTGACTAATGCAGAGAGGAACGTGTACACATAAGCGTACCAATTCTACTGGTTTACCCTGCTGCCTATCAAAGAAAAGTAGAGAAACATGACAAGGAGAAGAGAGAAACTGGATGAGCAGGTTTTGCTGGAAGGAAGGTGTCACCATGCAGGGTGCTGGGGATGAAAATGGAGACACATGCTGGGCATTTGGATAGCACAAGGGACCTGAATGGACAGGTGATGGAAGAGACCAACACCAGAAAGAGGAACAAAGGTAAAAGAGGAGGTGAAATGAGGACACACTAGGCTTATGTCTCAATTTTGCCAACTTCTGGACTCCATAGCCTAGTGGTAAAGAACTCCAAGATTAACAGCACACAGCAGCAGACCTATTCTTAGCTCTCTGTGTTGGCTAAAGTTGCAGGTACCTTCCCCCAACCACATCAGGTGTGCCTCCAACTGCACTGTTTCCAACAGAAATCTCCTTAGAAGGTACGTGGGTATCCTAAAAAAACAGCCATTCTAAAATGAACTCTAGTGTTCTAGGACTTGGCACAGTTATTAGGAAAATCCTTACCTCCATTGCTCGCTCACATGTGCGCTCTTCTCTCTCTCTCTCTCTCTCACACACACACACACACACACACACACACACGAACGTGTCAGTGCACACACACAGTCAGTAAACACCTCTGGGAAGCTTTCAGGGCTGCACATCCTAGAAAATCAGTGATTAAGACTATTTTTTCATAAAATAAAAGCACAGAAGTGGAACAGCTACAAATCACCCTGCCCTGACTTTATTCAGCATGTATTTACCTATTTGCTTTGGTTCTGCTTATTTATCCTAAACACTCACTATTTACTAATAACTAGCTACAAAACTGTCTCTGGTGCAGTTGAAATGTGCAAAGTGAGGTCTTGTGTACAGGAGTGGACTACAGAGCAAAGAATAGCCTGGGAGAACACCAGTCCCACTGGGCGCCCAAGGTGAGACCCTCTAGTAGTGAACATCACCACCTTTCATGGGCCCACCACAGGACAGAGGAAAACATTTCCAGATTTCACCCTATGGCTTTTGTTTCAGTAACACCTCTGAATGGCAGAACTTACTTAATAGAGATGACATACAAAAGGTACATTTTAAAAACAGTGCTGCAGTACCCACTTCGTTTCCATGGAAGGTGGGAGCCCCACTCTGGTCCTGAAGAGACAGGCTGTTTGATGGGCCATGCAAGGCCTGACAGTCTGTCTGGCCCAGAAGAGGCCCCCTGCATTGTGAAATGCCTGCTGGCCCTAGCACCCCAGGTCAAGAGGTGTAACTACAGTGATAGGTGGCGGTGAACCAAAAGGATGGAAGGGAACACTACCAGAAGCAGCTGGCCTCAGCTGGTCAGAAGCAGTGGAGTTTCTCAGCCACACAAGACAAAGTGTGTTTCCGGGCCCATTCCAAGTCATGCTGGAGGGTTCTGGGCCTGCAGTCAGTTTGATTTCCTGGGACATGTGCCTTCTGATCATGCCCCCTCCACGCTATGGTTAATGTAACAGGATGAGAGAAACCACAAAGTACAAAAAGCTACAGGGGACTGAGCAACTTACTCATGCCCCCCATAAGCACTGGAAAAAGACATCTTTAGCAGAAACACATGTAATCAACAGAGGGGGCGGGGGCTCTGTCACATCAAAGCCCCTCAGTTATGGTGCATGGTTCACAAACAAGATAATCCTCCACATATCTGGGACAAGTCAAAAGATGGGGGAGCAAACAGTCTTCACTTATTTGAACTGGAATACATTTCCAAAAAGAAGCATGAAATGACATAATCCAGCAATAGCTTAGAGCACTTATGCACAGGTGAGCTTTGGCAATCAGCTGGTTCCATGTGCAGTGAAGCCCAGCAGACCCCTTTGATCTGTCCAGGTGTGCAGTGCTGGCCACTGCCAGGGCACCAGTGCAGAGCCACCGTGCATGGTGACATTTCAATTGGGTATCCATTTTTATAAAAAAAATTTGTGAGGACTTAATTCTTTTCATATTAAAATGAAGGCCTAGATGACATTGTGTTCTGGCATTCTGGATACACGTGAAAAACACCCAACCAGAGTATGTTCTGCGACTGGATGTTTGGAGAGAAGACAGCCTACTTAAGTTTCATGACATTCTTTTCAAACTAAAAAGAGCAGATGCATGAAGAACAAAGGCAGACAGATGCACTGACTTCATTTAACTAAGTATATACAGGTAAATGCAGAGAAATCTATTCATTGCCAAAATAATTAACACTCCTCACCCACACATACTTGTATTTAATCTGCTCTTTGTGCTGGTACCACCACCAGAGCCCAAGGTAGAGGCGGGGGGGGGGGGGGGGTGCCTGTACACCCCAGGGTTCAACTACACACTGACTTCGAACACCAGACTTCCCACTAGCTGTGACCAAGCCTAGCCAGGAGGGGTTTTTACTAACTTGGAGACCAAGATGGTCAGAAAAGCCAGCCAGGCCTGACTATAAAATAGAAATGCCAGACAGGGGCAAAGTATCAGTTATACTTCTTTCAGGATTCGATTTTGCTACTTTGAAGTAAAGATTATATTTGCATTTTAATAAAAGCCAGAGAGCAGGAGATGGCTGTGTAACTGCATATTACTTAGAAATAAGTTAGAAGTATCCATTTCAGTGTAACCCTTAAAGTAGAACAGAAATAGTCCCATAGTTAATTGCTGAACAAAGAGGCTCATCTTCCATAATTTCCATATTGTGACTACAAGCTAAATACACAAGTCACGAGGGTGAGCTGCTAGCGTCCCCTCAGATCTTGAAATGGAGGTCAGTTTGATTCATGTTCAGAGAAGAGGAAACACAGGACAGCTGCTGCCACTTTCTACATCAGTGGTCATGTACAGAAAGCCAAAGGTAAAAGGAATCCCCAAGCCCTCCTCTCCCAATCCTACATGACCTGTTCACAAGCTCAGATTGCTGCTCTGTGTTCACAAAAGTCTGCTCCAGTACACAGGGGATAGTTATTAAATGGATTTAGTCAAGGCATACATATCACAGGACTACAGCTGCAGTCAAATGGTGAATTCCAGTATTCATGGTCAATCAAGTTACTTTTTATGAAATACATAGAACAGATCTTTCAAAAAAAAAAAAAAACCCAGAATTTCAAAATAATTCAACTACTTTAAAAAATTAAAATTAGCCTGAATTAACCACCTTTGAAATCACAAATATAAAACACCCTCCTCCTCCCATTATTTTTCAATCATTATTTCTCCTAAAAGATTGAAAGGACAAACACCAAAATATTAAGAGCAAGTAGTTCTCTAGGTGACTAGGTTACTGGTAATTTTAAAATTTCTTCTTTATACCTTCCTGTACTTTCTAAATTTTCTCTAATAGACAGCATCACTTTGATAATCTGAAAAAAAAAAAAGTTAAACTTCTTATCTTGAGTTGATTTGTTTGAAACTAGAAGCTAAATATGCCAAACTGAAATAAAAATACAGGGAAAGTACCCCATCAGAAAACAAAGCTTACATTATGCAGAAAGCAGGAACAGACCACAGTTGCAACAGTCAACTCAGCATGTGAATCTAGAGTTGAACAATTTGAACAACATGAATGAGAATCCCAGGGAGCCTCTCTGATTGGCGTGTTGGGCATCCTGTAACCGATGTTACTCTCGTCTCCCAGGACGAGCATTATGAAAAGAGAAGCCAGCCTGCAGCGTCATTTGGATCTTACCAAGGGACTCTCAAAGGCATAAGCAAAAACTTAGTGGAAATTCAAGTTTTTATACTAACAGTGGGTGTGGTTATTATATAATAAATTGATTATATTAAAATGAATTTCAACCTCCTACCCTTGAGTAAATCTTTCTCAGGAGCCTCCATAATATGGCTGAATTAACATTTCTCTCTCCTCATTATGTCCCTGAAAAGCTGTTGAAGAGATGCTTATAAAACACTGAAATCCTCAAAACATCAATAAGAAATGAAAGGAGGAGGATAATGATTATTATTGGAAAACCCACAATCTTGATCAGTGCTAAAATCATTAAGAGCTTGTAAAACATGATGTCTTTCTAATTGTAGGGCGAAGGAGTGACTGGCATGGCATCAAATGGATGGCATGTATCTGAGAGCCCAGGAGGGTGACGTGCAGCACACGAAAAGAAAGGGCACTTCCACTTGAGGGTTCTGAGTAACTTTAGCCTGCTGAGAAAACACAGGCTCTGAAAAGGGCCTCACCAGTGTAATGGGGCACGGCTCCGCATCAGTAACACCACACAGACAAAAGGGCAAAGGCCAGGAAAATTCAGACTGGTAGAATGATTTAATGTCTGCATCTATACAATGCCTGTAGGAATGTGGCCATGTCCCCTATGGAGCCCAACAGCCTCTGCACCCACATCTCTGGCCAATGCCTCTCACACTCCTCAGAATTGTGTGTCTCTTCTCTTGACACCCACAGTCTCCCAATGAGAGTGCCTGGTGACAGGGACGATTCCAAGTTGGTAAAGGCAGTGCGTACAGAAGACCAAATCCTAGGGAATGCTAGAGAGCCCATTAGAGAATCGGTTTACAGCAAACAAGGGCAGCTCAATGACATGCAGTGCCCTGCCCAGACAGCTGTCTGGAAGCTCTGCTCCGCCTGCACCCTCAAAAGCTGCTGCTGCCTCCCATACACACTACTTCAGTATTTCAGTAATGTGGACCAAAAACCTGTGAGAGCCTGGAGCCAATGGCTCCCACAGTATTAGGAACAATACCGCACTTTTAAAGCTATCTTAAAATGAGAGTCTTACAGGGGGTCCTCAAACTTTTTAAACAGGGGGCCCCGTTCAACTGTCCCTCAGACCGTTGGAGGGCCGGACTGTAGTTTAAAAAAAACTATGAACAAATTCCTGTGCACATGCACATATCTTATTTTGAAGTAAAAAAACAGGCAAAAATACCCACATGTGGCCCTCGGGTTTGAGGACGCCTGGTCTTAGATAACCTAACATATAATACACATGATTGGGTGTGAAAACCTTAATACAATGCCCCGTCTATAACAGAAAGGAGAACTAAAAGGAAAGTGGGTTATGATGCATTAATCTGGATTTCAACATTTGCAAGCTGATGCCTGAGCACCCTGTAAGACACAACAGTGAAACAATGGGAGGCCTGGAGAAGCCCCACGAACACTCGGCTGTGAATGCAAACTGAAGCGGGTGTGTGGTGTGGTTACTCAGACACCACAAAAGACACCACTTCAGACAAGATCTTCTGAAATGGCAAATAATGCTTGAAAAAATTCAATAAAATAAATCTTTCCAGATTTACCTGGCAGTCACATTCCTAGAAACCTCAGTAAATATTAAAACCACACATATAAAAGAGTTAGGTTCTAAGACCAAATATCATACACCCGTTTTTCACCTGCACAACTCTCCAGCAGGCACCTGAAGACTCTGTGGGAGGCGGCATAATTCTCTGCCCTGCTGGAACGCATTGTGCGTCTCAGGCACCGTGTTCCTGGACCCTGCCCACTAAGGCCAGGTATGCTCCCAGTCACTGTGCCACCACACCACCACCAAACGGGGGCTTCTTCCTCATGAGAACCATTTTTCTATACCAAACTGCCCCCACGTGACAAGTGCCTCTGAAGGCCAAAATTATTCAGTTTAGGTTGTTTACTCAGGTATCAAATCCCAAGAAAATTATCTCTGCCGCTATTTTCCTCCCACGAATTTCTTGGCACTTGGGTGCCATGTGTGAACGGGAACACCTCTCACCCTTTCCTCTTGAAAGGTCATGTGCCCCCCCCCAAGAATATTTGGACAAACACAAATTTCAAAGACAAATGGGCTGGCAACGAGTGTTTTGAGGCTCATGCTTCTGCTCAAACTCAAAGAAAGGTCATGAACCTCACCCATGATGAAAGAGTGATCTTACCAGAATGCTCTGTCATGATTGATTACATGACTTATTTTGAAAAATAAGTTTACTCAACTAGTTCACTGCCATAATAAAACATACCTGCAAATCCTAGAATAAGCAAAAATAATGAGCCACATTAGCCATTTGGTCTTGAAAATATAATAATTCCTGCCACATCAAATGACATGATAAAGTCTTTCTGCATAACTTTTGTGAGGCCTTTAGAAATGGCCCATGTTCATACACATACTGCTAGTTGCATTTTTAATAAAGAGCCCTTAAAAGCTATCCAACTATAACTAGAAACTTTACTATTAAAGCGCCACAAAACATGACTCTATAGACACATGTATCTATTCTATATTAAAATAATGTGTATAATCAGAAATACAAACTTACAAATGATTTGAATAACAAAGAAAACTAAAAAAATTTAAAATACAAAAAATAACCTTTCTCAAAGTAAGCTAATTTAATGTTTAGACAGTGACATCACATATACACACACAACTCCATTCTTTATATCAAGTCCACAAGACAAAACATTAAACAGAATGTGGTAAACTATTGCATGCATGACTGGCGATAAAACCTACAAATTAAAGGATAGATAGAGCATTGAAGACTGCAATTTTAGTTAACATATATTAACAACACTTAAACTATAAAAAATTTAAAATAGTTCCTACCTTCCTTTTGTGCCTAAGAATATAAGTCAAAGGTTAAGGTTATTCCTTAAATACAGCCAGTGGCAAAGATATGGAGAAACTCAAATCCTTGTACATCACTGGTGGGAATGTAATATGGTGTAGCCACTTTAGAAAATCTAGTACTTTCTTAAATCGCTAAACTTACCATATGACTCCTAGGTATCTACCCAAGAGAAATGAAAACATATATCCAGGCAAAAACTTGTATGTGTCTTGCAGCAGCATTACTCACAACAAACTGAAAACCACACAAATGTGTATCAACTAGTGAACACATAGACAAAATGTGGTATATCCAAATAATGGAATAATATTCAGGAACAAAAAGGAACAAACTACTGCTACACACTATAACATGGATGAACCTTAATAACCTTATGCTAAGTGAAAGAAGGCCAATGCAAAAGACCACATATTATATGATTCCACTAGAATGAAATGTCCAGAAAATACAAATCTATAGAAATGTGAAGCATATTACTGATTGCCTAGGGATGGGGAGAGAGGGAAATGGGCAGTGATTACTAATGGACACCAGGGATTTCTCTGGGATGACAGAAATGTTCTAACACTGGATTGTGATGATGGTTGCACAACTTAACTAATTTATTAAAAATCGGTGAATTGTTTATGGTATGTAAATTATACCTCAAAACTATTTGAAACACATATATACCCACATAGAACCTACAGATAAAGCCCTGGGCAGCTATGAAGTGCTAAATCTGTGTTTCTGGTTGTGCTTCTTACTTTTTTGACTTTGGAGTGGAAAAGATGACATCAGTCCATTAGCATTATGAGAATGCAGAATTTTGCTATCCAATTTCCTCTTAAACATAATAAAGGAGCATGGGGGAAGGGAGACGTGTAGGGGGAGCAAATAAATCTGCTCTTTCCTCATTACAGAGTTCAAACTGGGTCACAGCCCTATTAGACTGTAAGCATGCAGAGCCCACTCATTACTGCTGGCTGCCTGCGGGGGCAGTGCTGGGGCCTGGGAACTGGCAGAGTCCACTGACAATTATGACCACTGCCCTAGGAATATAGGACTTTTTAAATGGGCAAATCTAGGCAAGACACCTATGTTAAGCATGGTCATTCTGAACAATTACAAAATGAGAAACTTGAGAAATTCTCACCTTGCTCATGTAACCTAAAATCTAACACAAGCCACTTACCACCCAAACCTCAAAGTTAGGTTTTATCTGTTAAAATTAGTATCAGCTTAATAATTATACACAATGAAAATATCAATCTGGAAAGCAGGCAGACTATGCACGATGACCTAAGATGACCTAAGATGACCTTGCCCTCCCCTTCTATCTCTTGACAAATTAACAACTTTTGCCAAGCACCTACCTAAACTCACTGCTTTACTTAGCTAGGTCAGGCCTAACCACCAACATATCTAGCTCTGCTCTGCAGACTCAACAATCCCTTGTTCCTACGACATGGCACTGAATGGAATACAGCACTGTTGCTGTGGACAAGGAAGCAACATGTGGCCATGTCTGCAGTAGCTGTGGCTGACAGTATTTACTGACAGAAGGCTGCAAGGGGCAGTGGAGACCAGCACACAAAAACAGCCTCTGCAGGGAAAGTGGGTCATGGGAGGAGGAAGAGCAAGGACAAGCTAGTCAGTCTCCCGGGGACCATCCACAGCCAGAACACCAAGACTGCCCCAACTACCTACTCACGAGAGGTCCCAGCCAGAGAACCACAATGCACATGCATTGTGGTTCAGAAGGCAAGCATCTTAGGACCATCTTATAATTCCCTGCAAAAGTTTCTGAATAGAGAAACAAAATGGTAACAAGCACATACGAGGGCCAAATAGAAATGGTATGGTATTATTTTTAGTTGAAGTGGATAGAACAAAAATCCACCTTATGAAAAATGAACTGCTGTGGAAAACAGTAAAACAGGCAGGAAATCAGAAATGCTATATTTATCCCCTCCACCCTGACCACTCCCTTGAGTATTTCCTCTATTTTGAGAAGAAAGCAATAAAACTGTTCTCCCTACCAATATTCTCCCTCTGCTCAGAGGCGCTCTGGCAAATGAAGTAGCCAAAAGGCCTCACTGGCATGTTGGGCCACACGCTTGGGCCCAAAGTATGAAAATATCACCATCTCTTGGGCAGTGAGTACATGGGGATCACTCAAATACCAAGTCTGAAAACTGCTGCGGCCAAAAGCTGCATGGCACTTCTCTTGGCTTAGGAAATCCCTAGAGTCACTCTCACTGCAGAGAGAGGAGGAGCACTGCCTAGGAGAAAGCAGTGAGAATGTTCCAGAAGCCTCTCGGAGGCCCACAGAAGCCATGCTGCCCCTCACCGCATGTGAGCTTGCAGCTGAACTGCTGCTCTTTGTCGACAGAGGTAAGAAAACTCCAAGAATGCCAAGGACTAATGAAAATAATGATATGGTATCATTGTCTCATGGTACATTCCTCTCCCATGTTCTCTCTCATTCCTTACTATCTAGGATAAACTTCACAGGGGAAAAGAAGGGATCAGGTGAGGAAAAGTGGCAACCTGTCTAATCTGACAGGGCTGGCTGGCTAATCTAACATTTGACATGAAAATTATCCAACATAAAAAATAATTTCTTTCCCCATAAAAAATTCAAGCATGCTCATAATTTAGAGGGCATGCGGAGTTTCAACCCTTAGCAATTAGGAAGCCAGCACCAGTCCACTGGGCTTTGTCCAATGACCCTTTTAACTACTTAAAAATGATGCCTGATTATTAAGTGATGTTATGGCTTACCTATAAAAACTTCTTTTAAGAAAATATTGATCCTTGATTACATAAGCAAGGCCATTCTGAGAAGCCTTTTTAAATCATGCATAACCCATTACTCATAGCTGAGACAAACACTGGACCCATTTCTTCAGCGTCTAAGTGGGTTTCGGTTAGTAAGTCCATGTTTAGGGAAAGTTACTCTCCTGAGCCAATTCTACACAAGAAAAATAGTTATCTTAAACTCAGACCTCTATAGTTGTTTGAGGGTAGGGGAGTCACAATACCTTTTTTTTTTAAAGCTTCCTGGAAAATTCTTCAGTGCTCAGGATAACAGGCAAGCATTTTTTGTGTGTAACTTGACCTTTTGTAACTTGAACTTTCTAAGACCTCAACCAAAATCAGTAAAACAGCTCCAATGACCTCAACTAAAACTCCTTTGGAGGAGATTGCTGGAAACTTCCAACAGAAACTGAGGCAGTATTTATCTGGGACAGAGTGGCCCTATGGGGCAGCTTCCTGGGTCAGCCTGGGAAAGTGGTGCATCTCTGCACCTGTGGCTGGGCTCTGCCAGAGAAGTAATTGGCTGCTTCCCTGGTCTTATAGCTGGGGACACTTCAGCTGGCCCACAGATGCCACCCCGGTACGTTCTAAACCTACGCCTACCCAGCACTCTTCCTGTACCTACATTTCCTGGCCTATCCTATTGGTTCTCAGGGCTCCTTCTGTTTTCATAATACACTATAGATGTCAAATGACTAAAGCCTGAAAACAGTACTGGAAAAGCCCATCACCAGTTACATTAATAACTACAGTCTATGAGTAAATACCCAATGGTAGCTCTTTGCTAAAGAGCTGTTTGTCATAACTATTATAACTATTTTCTTGTTATAACCGTTTTACAGATGAGTAAACTAAGGCTTACACAGGCTAGTCTGACCAATGTAAAAAAGCTAGGGAGGGTTGAAGATGGAATTTCAATCAGTCCATCTGACTAACAAACCCATGACTATAGGACCCACATCAGCTGTAGCCATCTCCAAAGTTGTGTGAGAGAAAAGTTGATAGAAAACAAACATGGTCTGAGAAAAGGGGGAAAAAGTATCTATCTGCAATAAATTAATACGCCTCTTGCTAAAAAAACAAAAGCAAGAAAACTGCTTGGGAAGTAAAATGCTCTCAATAAATGAATTCTTTCTACCAAGCTATTGTTAAACAGCTATTGTATTTTAATTTTGTATTATTTCTGATATGAAGATATACAATAAAGAACTGTCTTAAAAAAAATAAGGAAATATTTCCAAGTATGCTGGTAATAGCTTTTCACAGGAAAAAACCCCACCCAAAAATACCACAGAGATACTCTCTTCTTGATTCTTAATCTTCATGTAAATGATATACCTCCTCCTCCAAATGCCTGGAAAATCATTCTGAAGACAAGAAATAAGAATACTGAGGTAAAAAAAAAAAAAAAATACTGAGGTCCACACATACTTAAAATGTACCCCCTTCCCTTCTCTGCAACAGTGCATGATCTTAAAACAGGTTTGAGACAAAAAATAAGACACAGAAATTATGAGTGTATGTTCAAAATCGACAATACCATTACTCTCCTCTTTCCTCCTATTTAATAATTTGAACACAAGAGCAAGAGTATTGTAGCAAGTCTGATTTCTTCCTTTTTGATTATCTAGAACTCCATCAGGAGTTCCAAAAATTATAGTTAAGCAAAACCAAACAATTATTTTTTGCCTTCTGTTCTGGAGCCTGCTTTGCTCTACCTTCACTTTTTCTACTAAGCCTCTCCCTAGGATGGCTCATTTTTTTTTTTTTTTTTTTTGAGACAGAGTCTCACTTTGTTGCCCAGGCTAGAGTGAGTGCCATGGCATCAGCCTAGCTCACAGCAACCTCAAACTCCTGGACTCAAGTGATCCTTCTGCCTCAGCCTCCTGAGTAGCTGGGACTACAGGCATGCACCACCATGCCTGGCTAATTTTTCTCTATATATATTAGTTGGCCAATTAATTTCTTTCTATTTATAGTAGAGACGGGGTCTCGCTCTTACTCAGGCTGGTTTCGAACTCCTGACCTCAAGCTATCCACCCGCCTCGGCCTCCCAGAGTGCTAGGTTTACAGGAGTGAGCCACCGCGCCCGGCCTAGGATGGGTCATGATGACAATGACTTTACATTATACACAGGGAAATTCTCTAGAATTATGGTCCCCAATCCCCAGGCCATGGACCGGTACCAGTCCATGGCCTGTTAGGAACTAGGCCACACAGCAGGACGTGAGCAGCGGGCAAGTGAGCAAAGCTTCACCTGTATTTACAGCCGCTCCCCATCGCTTGCATCACCACCTGAGCTCCACCTCCGGTCACATTAGTGGTGGCATTAGATTCTCACTGGAGCACGAACCCTACTGTAAACTGTGCATGCAAGGGATCCAGGTTGCACACTCCTTATGAGAATCGAATGCCTGATGGTCTGAGGTGGAGCTGAGGCGGTGATGCTACCGCTGGGGAGCGGCTGCAAATACAGATTATCATTAGCAGAGAGGTCTGACTGCACAGAGACCATAATAAATCAATTGCTTGTAGACTAATATCAAAACCCTGTCAGGGAGTGGCAAGTGACGATTAAGCTGCATTTGGTGGCAGGCTTTATAGTGGCAAGTGAGCATCTTGCTTCAATTGTAAAGCTGCATCTGGTGGCAGGCTTTACAGTGGAGAGTGAGTTGATGTACTTCACTTGTGCAGCTGCCTCTGGTGGCAGGCTTTAGGTCAGAATCTGATAATTTAGTCTGCACATGGTCACCTATTATTTTATTTACCACTTCTGTTAGTGCCTTTTCCCCACACTATGCTCTTGTCTCAGTCACAGTTTTGGAAAGCCTGCAAGCTAACCTTAGCAAAAATGAATCAAAAACAAACATTACTGGAGAGCTCCTTTGAAAGGGGGGAAAGATCCAATGATGAGACAGCAGAAGACTCTAAGACTGCTAACAAACTGAAAGTTGCATTTAAAAGAAAATACCAAGAGTCCTACTTAAATTACAGGTTCATTGCAATGGGAGATTCACATTCTCCAAGCCCGCTTTGGATAATACATGGCAACCAGCTATCCAAGGAAGCCATGAAATCTTCACCACAAGGAGACCAAACACATTAAAAGACAAGCCTTTGGAGTTTTTAAAAAGAAAAAAAATGTGAACACAAAGTACAGAAGCAATTATTGAAGGCCACCACTTCATCAAATGTGTCTGCAGAGAGTGCATCATTCTTGGTGGCTAACCACATGGCTGAAGCTAGGAAGCCCTTTACTATTGGTGAAGAGTTGATCCTGCCTGCTGCTAAGGACATTTGCCGTGAACTTTTAGGAGAGGCTGCAGTTCAAAAGGTGACACATGTTCCTCTTTCAGCTAGCACTGTAAGTAGACGACAAATTGATGAAATAGCAGAGGATACTGAAGCACAGTTGTGAGAGAGGATTAATGAGTCACTGTGGTACGTAATCCAGGTTGATGAGTCTACTGATGTTGACAGCAAGGCAACAATGCTTGTTTTTGTGTGATATATTTTTCAGGAGGATGTGCCTGAGAATATGTTCTGTGCACTCTTGTATGAGCCAATACCACAGCTGCAGAACTATTGAAATCTTTGAATGATTGCGTATCAGGAAAACTGAATTGGTCATTTTGTGTCAGTATATGCACAGACGGAGTGGCTGCCACGACTGGACGGCTTTCTGGTTTCACTACTCAGGTCAAGAAGGTTGCTTCTAAATGTGAGTCTATAGACCATAGAGAAATGCTCCACAGAGAAACAGAAATGCTGGCATCCACAGAGAAATGCTGGCTAGCCAAAAAATGTCATCTAAACTAAACAACGTTTTGCAGGATGTGATTAAAATTACCAACCACATTAAGGTACATGCCCTTAACTCACGTCTGTTCACTCAGCTCTGGAGAAGGATGCAGAGCACACATGTCTTCTCTTGTACATAGAGTGAGATGGCTTTCCAAAGATAGATCACTGGCCAGAGTTTGAGTTACGATACGAAAGCCACTCCAGAGAATTCTTTCAGAAAAACAGTCACCAGTGGCAGCACATTTCAGTGACATAGAATGGGTCATAAAACTTGCTTGTGTGATATATTCGACCTACTCAACAAACTTAATCTGTCACTTCAGGGGAGAACAACAACTGTGTTCAAGCTAGTAGATAAAGTGGCTGCATTCAAAGCCATTATGGAATTATGGAGGCAAGGAGTGAGTGAACACTGGCGTTTTTGACACGCTTCAAACATTAGCAGAGATTTTGAAAAAGACTGAGCTAGGGCCTTCTTTCTCCCAGTTGGTGCATGATCACCTATCTCCGCTTTCAAAAGAGTTTGAGCATTATTTCCCAGCCCCAAAAGATGCCCGAACTGGGAAGGAATGCATCCTCAACCAATTTGTGAATAAGCCAGATGAACTGACTTTGTGCTAGAAGAGGATCAACTGCTTGCGAGTGCAAATGATGGTAGCCTTAAAAATATGTTTGAGATAACTTGAATCTCCATGTTCTTGATTAAAGACAAAGTGGAATATCCCGAGATTGCCCCAACAGCACTGAAAAGCCTGCTTCCATTTCCAACATCCTATCTTTGTGAAGCAGGGTTTTCTGCAGTGACAGCAACCAAAATGAGATTACAGAGTAGACTGGACATAAGCAACACACTTCAGGTGTCACTGTTTCCCATCACCCCCAGATGGGACCATCTAGCTGCAGAAAAACAAGCTCAGAACTCCCACTGATTCTGCATTATGGTGAGCTGTATAAGTATTTCATTACATATTACAATGTAATAATAGAAATAAAGTACATAATAAATGTAATGCACTTGAATCATCCCCAAATCATCCCTCCCACTCTGTCCCAGTCCATGGAAAAAAATTGTCTTCCATGAAACAGGTCCCTGGTGCCAAAGAGGTTGGGGACCACTGCTCTAGAAGTTAAAGCATTGGTCAGACTATGAGTCTGAGTCAGATACAAACAGTGCCAATCCAAGATGGGAGTCTGGTCGCACAATAAGCCTCAGCCCAAAACTCTCCTGCTCTGAGGCCAAAGGTCAATTAAACAGAGTGTGTGTGTGTCTACGTGAGCACACGTGCATTACTGGAGGCACACCCACCCACCCAAGCTATATGTGCACGCTGGTACGTCAATAATCCTCTGTTCAAAGGTAATTCAGCATCATTTAGATTTGTCTGATGATAATCTGGTGTTCTGTGATGATAAAGTAGTGCTATTGTTGACCAAGTCACTGACTTAATCTCCAATAAAGACTCAAAAGAATGCCAGGATTCTCAACGTAGGAGTATTATCTGGTGCCTTTCCCCTGCACCTTTCATTTTGCTGGGAGAGGAAGAGAAGAAGCCTTCTGTAAGTTTGAATCAGCCCAGTACCTACCTTTTCTCTTCATTTGCCCATTTAGGGACTATCCTTTTGTTTCTGCCAGTTGTGTTGCAGAGAAAACACAAGCAGCTTTTCCCCTAAACCATACTATTCCTGCTCACCTTGCCCTGCTAGTAGCACAGAGAGTTCTTGGGCACTAAAACCTTCATAATCCAAGTTAGCATTACTTTTGTCAGTACTATTTGGGGGTGAGGGTGGTTTGATTTGGCCTATAAGCAGATAACCAAGGCAGGCGGACTGCAGAAAAACTTAATGTAAATTCGCAATATATCAAGGTATAAATATGTATAAACATGGAAATTAGCTTTGCCTTTTAGAAAACAATACTAACATATATATTAAAAAATACCTGCACAGACTGATGAAAAGGCCATTCATGAGAGTGCCTTTACTGTATGCCAAAATAAAATGCCTAGTTATCTGGTCCTACGTTTGATTAAAAAAAAAAAGGAAAGAAAACAAAAAAAACCCAAAAAATAAAGAAAAAAAAAGAATATTTCATGTCACAGTTGCCTGGCCTTTAACAAGCATCACAAAAACTTCAAATAATCTGTGGCTTGTAAAATTCACTAATTTAATATGAAAGTACAATTTCATGTCAACCCTTGCAGACACTCAGCTATGCAAGTGTCTGCTCTTTAGCCTGCTCTTTGGAATGACTGTACCCTCAAAATCTGACTCAGTCTACTCCTAGATAAATGGAAAGGTCCTCAATAGACAAGAAAATGACCCTACCTTTGGATGTGTTTCTAGTCCATAGGGAATAGCCTTGTAGGGGAGTCATCTTGAGTCTCCCAGACCTTCTTTCTATTTCCCCAGTGTCTGTGCCCCACAATACAAGCGAGCCCACCTTGATATACTTCTCCTTACCTGGAACCCAAAGCTGCTCTACCTGCATGTCCTATTTTGAGGAGCTGCCTACACAGACAGTTTGAAAGAACAAAGGGGACAGGAGACCCGGGCCAGTATGGACTCCTGTGAATCAAAACCATGCAAGGCCACCATGTTCTCACACGGAAAACATGGATTTGGAGTAGAGAAGCTTGTAAGGCCGTTCCCAGCTCTCGTAAATAAAGTGCTCAACAGAAACTTTAGTTGTTCCACTTTCCCTCTGATAATCCTCCTCCCTCACTTTTCTTTCTCCTTTTCCTTTTAAAAAAGATAAGGTCCTACTCTGTTGCCCAGGCTGGAGTGCAGTGGCCCAATCATAGCTCACTGTAACCTCAAACTCCTGGCCTCAAGCAATCTCCCCATCTCAACTTCTTGAGTAACTGGAACTACAGGCCCACTTTACCATACCCTGCTAATTAAAAAAAAAAATTTTTTTTTTAAGAGATGGGGTCTCACTATGTTGCCAGGCTGGTTTTGAACTCCTGGCTTCAAGTGATCCTTCAGTCTCAGCCTCTCAAGTTGCTAGGACTACAAGCATAAGCCACTGTACATGGCTCATGGCATTTCTCTCTCAAGACCCAGCACCCACACTTATTTAGGGCCTCAAGTGCTGGACTTTAAGTAGGTTTCATAACATCATAACATTCACTGGCACACTCCTCTAGTTGCTTCATTTATAATTTTCTCTATTATTTTAGACAACTTCTTGCAAGTGGTGATTTTATTTTCTGAAGTTGCCTCAACGTTTTAGTTCTTATTGATGTTTTGTTTAGCACTATGGTACCAAGATGAGATTCCACAGGTCCAAAACACCATGTACTCTTTAACATTTAGAAACTTAACGTGACCAATAATCATTAAGAGAAAATAATCATTTCACAGACAACTAGAGTTCACTTATTGTTGTGAAATAAATTACAGTACTGTAACTCTGGCACCTTTCTTTAGATAGGAAACTGCAAAGTGATGATGATGCAAGAGGAGATGGGCCCAATATTAAATGCCTTTCATTAGCTGGGTAGTAGTATAAGCTCCAACAGCCTTCGAAGGAACTTCAAATCAAAATTGTTTGGGCGAAGGAAACAAAATCAATGACTTACTGAGTATAAAAAATGATTACAGATGATCTAAAATGGAGCCTTACTAGAATACAAATCTTATCAATAGCCTGAAAAACTTTTTGGAAGCTTCCAGTTTGGAAGAGGAATAATGACAATTTATTTTACTATAATGGACCAATTGAAGAGGGATGCAAATGAAATACAGCTGCTCTGAGAAATAGACCTGGTTTTCTTGAATAAAACCAAAAGACAGGGACAAACATATAAACTCATAAAAAAAATTATTGCTGTATTTGTTGCTGGCCAAAGAACAGTTACAGGAAGAAACTAAGTTTAATTTTATTTAAGTCTATAAATAATTTTAGGAATGTTTCCCTGTCTCACTGTCACAGAGGAGGAAAAAAACATGAATGGCTTTACTACCCACATACCATCAGGTAATCAATCAGCCCTTAACAACCTTTTTTGAAGAGTTGCTCTAAAA
The DNA here is from genome assembly GCF_040939455.1 of Microcebus murinus. Lineage (NCBI taxonomy): Eukaryota > Metazoa > Chordata > Mammalia > Primates > Cheirogaleidae > Microcebus > Microcebus murinus. Next base: position 12,044,171 of record NC_134115.1, on the reverse strand, counting down.
TGCATTAAATATTTGGTGAGTGCCAGCTGTCTTAGAGAAGTCACCTCACTAACTCCCACAAGGCTCTGACAAGGCACAGTTCTACCCCCTCTACAGTATGACACGTGGCTGCATAGTCATTGTGGGGCCAGCCTCAGAAGCCAGGCCTGACCACCCAAGGCCTGCACACTGTAGCTAAAGAGAGGAGGAAAGCCTCTCCAAGATGCTAGCAACTTTTGCAGAAAACAAACTGCACTTTATCAGACATAATTCCAGAGAGGGTAAGAACAGATCATATTAAAGATAAAAATAAAGCCACACCTAATGATGCTACAAGGACACAGAAGACTCTGAGTCACAGCAGTTGACAGTTAGAACAAAAGCAGTTGCTACAACTCCAACTGACGCATGAGGGTTGTAGGTTCACTGACTCATTTGGGAATCCTGAGTGAGATGTTTAGATTTCCCACTTTTCCTGGGCCAATGCCTTCCGATCTGTAAAAGGGAAGACAAAAGCATAATTAGGGTATCTACATATCCTCTCAAGAAATAAAAGCATTAAGTATAAAAAAACCATGGTTCAACATCCACCAGAATGGCTAAAATAAAAAAGTCTGACAAGTGCTGATGAGGAGGTAGGGAAACTGGAAATCTTAAACATTGCTTGTGGAAATGTTAAATGGTATGGCTACTTTGGAAAACTGTTTAGCAGTTTCTTAAAAAGTTAAACATACACCTGCCATAAGGCCAAGCCATTCAAGTCCTAGGTGTCCACCCAAATGAAAAATAGTCTACATAAAGACAGTTACACCAATGTTCATTATGAATAGATGCATTATTTATAATGGCCGAAAACTGCAACAACAACAACAACAACAACAAAAATTCCAACATCTAACAACCAGTAAATGGATAAACAAAATGTAGTATTATCCATAAAATGGAACATTGCTTTAAAATAAAAAGGAACAAACCACTGATATATGCAACACTAGTGAATCTCAAAAACTACAATAAATTTAAGAACCACATCCAAAAGACTAAATAGTGTATGATTTAATTTATACACAATTTCTAGAAAAGGCAAGCCATAAAGCAGAAAGTTGCTTGGGCTGGGAGGCATGTGACTACAAATAGACACCAACGGAACTTTGTGGGTATTGAACATGTTTTAAAAGTGGATTGTGGTGGCAGCAATACAACTGTACAAATTTTTAAAAACTCAACAAACTGCATATGGGTAAATTTTATGGCACATAAAGTACATATGACATATATAGCTCAATAAAGTCATTAAGAGACTCAGAATCATCATCTTCTGTTGTCTGTGGGGGCACTCAGCATTCTTTGCCTTTATTAGCAGGGATAAATGTTTAAGTACAGTCATGAGCTGTATAATGATGTTTCAGTTGTTACGGCAGTGTGTACAGCTAGCATTACAGCTCTTGTCACAGCTCTTATTTGTTAGACCGGGGAAAGAACTGAGTGGCACACGAAGAGTCGGGGAACAGCCTTTATTCTTCTACAGCAGGCTCAGCACACCTAGTGTTACAGCTCTCTTTGTGTCTTCCGATGTTCTCCTGATGTTCTCTCCTTCCTGCCCTTCTGCCCCTGCTTTTATACCCTTGGTAGGGCTCAAGAAGCGTCCAATCAACTACAAGCTTTAACATCCAATCAGCAACAAGCTTTAACATCCGATCAACAACAAGCTTTAACATCCAACCAAAAACAGTGGGATTCAAAAATTACCCAATCAGGATCACGCAAGCAGTGTGGCCGGAAACAGGCCGTGGCACATAGGCCTGGGGCATTCCAGCAAGCGGGGTCCCAGCAGCACGCAGGCGTCCAGGGCGGCTGTGAGCCACGGGTCCCGGCCGCAGCAACGTGCCTCTAACCGGCCTTGCCCAGCACTGGTCCCTGGAGATGCAGAACCAAGGGGAGGCGGCAAACGGCCGCCTCCCGGTGCCTGATATTTTCGTCATCACAGTCAACGATGGACCGCATATATATGATAGACTGCCGATATGACGGTGGTCCCATAAGATAATAATACTGTATTTTTTACTGTATGTTCTCTGTGTTTAGGTACGTACCACTGTGTTACAACTGCCTACAGTATTCAACACAGTCACATGCTGTACAGGTTCACGGCCAGGGAGCACTAGGCTAGGCCATACAGCCTAGGGTGTGCAGTAGGCTATGCTGCTCAGGCTTACTCTACGTTTGCATGACAGAACCACCTACCAAGACATTTCTCAAGACATATCCCTGTTGTTAAGTGACACATGACTGTATATCTTCAACATTAAAAACCAAAGTTTGTGTATATATGATAGTTAAAGAGAAAAAAAACAGAAACCTAACTATATATAAACAGAATCAAGAGGCACATTCTGCTTCTCTACCAGATTCTTCCTGCCATTCCTGTTTAACATCTCATACCCTTTCTATCTTTTTCTTGGATGCCAAAATAATGCTAGAAAATTGGCACAGAAAATTAAATGACTATCAGTAACAAATGAGGCCACATAAAATGACTGTTGCCTTATCTATGAAAATAACAGAAAAGTAAAAACATATGCTGACACCATTTTTTTCCCACTTCACATGTTTTCCTTAGTATTAATTATTGCAAATCAGTTTGTTTCCCTGCTTTCACATATATAAAAATCCTAATCTTCGCAGATCTATGGTTCAGAACTTAGGCTCTGAAAACCCAATGTTTCTTGACTTATATTAAGATACATAAAATGTTAAATAACTTGGATACATGTATATTTGTGTAGCCCACTTGGCTGATGTCTGCTAGCATCATCAGAAAGATAAAAAGAGTATATAACTATTTTTTAAATACCATTTTAAAAAAAGAGGCCATGCTAAATCTGTGGTGCTGAATGTGGGATGCATTTTGAATGACAGAATACAACATTCAAAAGTCACAAGAGAGGAAAACTCTGGAACTTCAAATTAGCATCCCTAATTCTAAAACATTTTGATGTCTCATTCTGCGTTGAAACCACATGTTAAGAGGAAAGCAAAAAAAAAAAAAACTTCTCAATGCACATAAAAGGAAATAAAGTAGAGTGAAAGTGAAACAGACTAAAAATCCTTGTGTCCCCAGTTACAGAGGCAGCCTAAACTTTGGGTGGCAATTTGATTCTACACTAATGAGGCAAATATAAATCCTAATTTCATACTTTTGAGTAGCTGCTTACAAAGATCTGAATTTTGAAAACAGAAGTTATGGTATTCTCAATTATACAAGATAACAAAAGTTGAATGAAAGGGAACAAATATTTATATTCTACTTATCAGCCTGAACAAGGGCTTACAGGTAATAAAAATAGTCCAGAGTGACAAGACTCCTTCCTTATAGAGATCCAAAATGTTCTGGATACCTCTTGCACTTTTCTTGCACCTGATATAGGTCTGATTCAATTCTGTTTTTGACTCTATTAAAGTTTTTTACATTTAACTGTAAACCCTTTGAGGACTGTATTCCATTAATATTCATCTCTGTACACTCTATTCCTTATTTAGGGTTTTGTATGTTGTGGATACGAAATGCAACTAGTAAATAAATTGTTTACATAAATATAGAATTTGATAAGGAATGTGTTATATGCAGTATCACTGATAGCATTACATTTCTGGCCTTCCATTTCCAAATCGCCCTGATTCACAGGTGTCAGCAGAACTGCCATGATGGGTTATAGCCTTACTTGCAAAACATGGATAAATTTATTTTAAAAATCATATTCAAAAAAAGATACTAACACTACTTACAATTCACATTAATCAAACCCCTATCTGTGCTTACAAATCAGGTAAAAGCATTAAAATGGATTCAGTTAATTCAATTACCCAATTTCCCACCATCACTGCCAGCCTGTATGTGTAGAGGGTTGCTTTATCAAAACAAGGACCAGGCATGGAAACTCTAGTCCAGGGTAGCCTCAGGTAAAAGGCATCATATATTCATGTCTTTAGTTTGTGCTACGCTGGTTTGAATTTATTTATCACAGGCTGCTTTGTAAGTGATCTTTGATATGCTGTATGTTTTATTTCCCCACAACCAGAAATGACATCTCTTTTGTTTCTTTGATATTTTCCAGCAGCCTCTTATACAGGACCTTGCATACAACGAATTCAAGAAAACGTCCTGGCTGATTAGGCTGAGTTGGGTTTTTAGCAATCCTCATGATCTGAAAAACAGAATGCTTTAATGTTTTTCTGTGTATTGCTCTATGCACATATAAACAGAGATCATGTAAACCCAGAGTTTTGAGTGGGAAACTAACATGATGGGTAAGAGTAAGAAGAATAAAATGGAGAAGGAGTTTTCTAGATGAGATACTCAAAAAGCACCACTGCTTTTCATCCAGTAGTCCTCCATGAGTGGGTGCAAACAGTCTGCTTACCACATGGAATGCAGACAAGTTTATTTATTGCCAGGACATAGAAGACTCCACTGAGTATCCATTGCCTACTTCTCACAGACATAAAGTCAACACAAGTCCGTATGTCCATAAAATGAAGCACTCTAAATCTCAAAGTTCCTAACAAGGGACTTTAAAAAATAAAAAGATAGTAAATAATAAATTTAAAGCACTTTATGTCAATAATTTCTTTGGTTTCAAACCTACTCTGTGAGCAGGCAAAAAAGAGTTATCCTCATTGTACAGATGAAGAAAATAAAGCTCAAAAGCCAAGTGATAACTGGGAAAAATGACCCACAAGGCAAAAAATTAAGAATAAAATCATTGAAAAAATCTGAGTGTCCAGGAAAAAAGGCCACGTCACCCAAGGGAAAGAAATGAGATAGCATTAGACTTTATGCAGGAAGACAATGGAATAACATATTTGAGATACTTAAATAAAAAAAATATGAGCTAAGGATTTTAAATCTAGCTGAACTGACCTTCACATATAAAGAGCACAAACTTAAAACATACTAAAACTCAGGGAATACAGTTGCCTCAAGCTCTTCCTGAGAAATCTACTAGAGAACTAGCTTCAAAAATGGCTGGAGACTTCAATTTATGAGCAGATGATGAATATTAAATATAACTCGCAGAATTAAAACAAAGTGATTTTATAAAGGGCACAGTATAATAGGTAATGTCTACATGCTCTGACATCATACATAGAGTCCAATTACCAAAAAGGGGAGAATAGCAAGATTACACAAAAAATACAATCAACTGTCTTATAGAAATCTATCTGGAAGTTAAAAAAAGATATTTCAAATCATATGATGGAAGACAGAGCGGGGACAAGAAAGAAACGGTAAATATCTCATTTCTCTATTTCTAACGGCAGGAAGTCAACATACAAGAGACCCCCAAAAGTGTTATGTAAAGGTAACCATTACAGCAAAAATAAAAGCCTTCCTAAAGGACAAAAGAAAAACATGCATCACAAAACTATTTGCAAAAATTAAGGCCAAATGTACTGATTTTATCAATTAATATATGGACTTAACTGCCCTATTAAATAAAATGATTTTCAAAGAAATGCAAAAGTCACATGACAAACTCAGGGAGCACATGATGAGGTGGCAGAGTTGGGGCCAGTGTCAGGTTTTCCTGGCTCCGAGCTGTCTTTATAGAAGAGATGAAAGAGATTGCCCACAATAAAATCAGAGAAACACCATCAAATATTCTTTAATGAAAACGGCTATTATTAAAAAATAAAATAAATAAATAAAAATTTGAACAGTAAAAAATTTTTAAAATATAATAGCCAGGTATGAATTTATAAAATAAATGCCTTTTGTGGGATTCATTCATCCAATTCACTACTGAAGCTGCATGTGGCCAGCTCCTTTTCCTAGTATTGGGGATTAGAGGCTTGAGTATCACTCTTCCTGTGGGCACAGTCCCAGAAATATAAACGAGATATATGCTGGCTGCACTTAAAGATACATGCTAGTGTCAGCTTCTACAATAAAAGATTAACAATGGAAAACAATGGCAGGTCCTAGCTCAGTAGGTGCTACTAAAAAAAAAATATCTTAGTGCCATATGAGACCCAGGCACAAAACAACAGCTCATTAAAATGCCTAAGATAAGAATGACTGCCAAGTAAAGCATTTTGTCACAGGAATGAAACTAATGCTTCCTATAAAAGTAACTAAAAAGCCACAAAATTTTTCTCTGCCTGCCTCCCTTTTCCAGCCAAAGTCTTACATTTTATACAAAATGGCTTTCATCTTTCATGGCATAGAAGTGTTGATGGCTGCCGGCATCAAATTTGAAAAATCAACAGTAGTGTAATTATCTGCACACTTTCAATTGTTTTCAAAATCCATACTGGCTAGGATTTTCCTAATTTAGAAATATGTGCTTTTTATGCTGGTGGTCTAAGACTATCAATAACTTGCACTAAAAAGAATTTTTAAATCTTGCCTAAATCATTCTTTTCTACAGCAATCTGACTTGTTTATTCCTCATCAAAGTGTTTGATGCAGTCTACAAATTCTAAAGTCACATTGCTGGTTGTGACACTACTGTAACGGTACATTTACACACGCTGCTACAAGTCAAGCTCTCAGAACCGTGTTTGACACATGACAAGTGTTAGCTATTCTTATATTTATAGTTCCATTCAAAGATTCTTTTTAAATATGTGAGTAAGTGTGTGAAGGTAAGTGGGTGACTATCCTTCAACTTTCCCTGTTATGCCACTTAAAAATGGGGAGGAATTTTAGTACACTTAGAATTCTCAAAACATTTTTTTTAAAACTACAGATTCTTAGAAAAAATAAATCTACAGAACAGTTGAAAATTTACTGGTATAAAATTATACAGATCAGACTTCCTTCTTAAAGACACCAAAAACACATTTTATCAGGAATTCTTCCTTGGTCCAGCTTTAAAAAAAAAAAAAGAAAAGAAAGAAATAGCAAAAAAAAAAAAAGCCAAGATCTTATGAAACCTGCTCTAACTTGAGACCTGGATACAGAGAATTTAATAAATTATGTATTTGTTAGGGATTTACAAGGGAAAAAGAGAAACCGACAAGACCAAGAATCTCAAACAAGTTCCAAATATTTCAGCAATAAAATAACAAATTGCATATTAGCAGCACTGTAATTACTCCTTTTGTTTGGTTTCTTTGTAATTACTTTTAATAAATTATTCTGCCTCCCCCCATCACTCAAGTAAGTTGTCATCCAAAGGCACAATCAGTACAACACAGTACACAAAGCCACTCACAGATAGGGAGGGAGGGAGGGAGGGAGGGAAGAAGGAAGGGAGGGAAGGAGGGCGGGCTGGTGCCTCAAGAGCTGTGACTCATTAGAATCCATAAAGCTTTTCTATGGAAATCAAGTATCAATGAAGCTATTGTAAGAGAATGCAGCTATATAAATGTAGACTAGTTATGAATTCTCACAGGGCAACAGCACTCTCAAAAAGAGGCAAGGGCACCAATGCCTGGGAAACCACTCAACTCCAATGCTGCCTCAGTTGCATAAGAGTGTCTGCCTAAGCCTACCATTTTGCTGAAGGCAGGGTAGCGCCTACAAACTGAGGGCACCCCTGGTTCAGCACTCCCGAGATTCACCCTGTGCCATTTTGCTAAGCTGTGTGATGACAGCTCTGGAGTCAAGCCTAACACAATCACCATCTGCTGTTACGGGTCTAAGAAAGAGCCAAATAATTTTTATTAGTCTTAATATTGGTTTCCAGAAATCATAAACAGAATATAAAATAGACCTTTGTCACAAAAAACAAACAGCAGTAAAGCACTTTGTTACACAATTTAAAATTTGTACCTACCTTTATCATTTTGAGTATTTCAATATTAGAACTAAAACTATTCTCTTACAATATATAAAATTTTAAAAAGAACAATAAATGTTGTAAAATGCACAAACCAACCTGGATTTCACATATACAATTTTTAAAGTCTGAGAATTATTGAAACTAAAATTATCACTGATTGTGGTTCAGAGTCAAGTGTGTAGAAGGAAACAAAAGAAATCAGAATAGAGTGAAAATGCGCCAGAATTTAGGAAGGAAATTATTACAAAGAATATAGTTTTTGGTTTCTTTTCTCTTAAAGACTCAGAAAACAGAATTTATCATTTGGCCCCAATTAAAATGGCCATTAAAATACTATGAAGTCCACACTCTTCACAGCCATCCTTCCAGATTTTCATGTTTCACTCTGGATATTTAAAAAAAAAGTTCACCAAATTTTAAACGATTTGAGTAATGAGTAGCTTAAGAGTATTGTTTTTCAGGTTCTGGCAGAAACGAATAATTAAGGTAACCTTAAAGGGTGCTGTTGCTGGAAACCGTTTGCACCTAGTGTTCATTATGACTAATCCTAACAGAGGCCAGACGATCTCACGCTGGCCAAGACCACTGGCTTGGAAACACACTAAGGCACATAAAGGATCGCTTGTTAATAATAGCCAACCTTAGAGGCCAGGCGCTGTGGCTCATGCCTGTAATCCTAGCACTGGAGGGTCAAGGCAAGAGGATCAGTTGAGCTCAGGAGTTCAAGACCAGCCTGAACAAAAGCAAGACCCCATCTCTACTAAAGACAGAAAAACTAGCCAGGGGTGGTGGTGGATCCCTGTAGTTCCAGCTACTCAGGAGGCTGAGGCAAGAAGGTCATTTGAGCCCAGGAGTTTGAGGTTAGATATGCATAAATCAGGAAGAGTGCTTCTTTTGAACCTGAAAATTGGTATTTTCTTTCTCTAAAGGAATCATATCCTATTCATATATTTTCCTTAAATATACCATCTTACAAAATAATATTTGATTATATATCCTAATCCTTAGAATACTGATAAAATTATTAAAACTTTATATTTTATAAGTCTATATTTATAAAAAACATTATCCCTTAATCTGATTGTGATGCATAATTTGTATTTATCTTTAAATCAGTTAAAAGCAAAAACAGAAAAAAAGTGTGTTCTACCAAAATCGATAGTCATTTAGTCAAATGTATTACTTTTAAAAATACACATACTATTCACTTTTGCAATTGCAATTTTTTAACCTGCCCTTTGTAGAGCTGGCTAATCCATTCATCCTTAGTGTTCTCTGTGCAGTTAGTTCATATTCTCCTTGCTTTTCTGTTGCAAAAATTATTCAAACTAAATAAAAGGAACTTAAAATAAAAAAAAAAATATAGAGTATTAGAATGGAAGGAGAACCAGAAGCAGAAGAGAGGGGAGTTTTGTCCTTTTAAATGAAGAAAACAAAAAACAAAAGAGTTCAGTTACAACCATGGGGGAAAAGGGCTAAAATATGAAGCCAAAATAAAATGGAAATCAATGTCAGAGAAGATATGAGAAGATGCCTAAGAGAGAATGATGCATCTTCAGAGAGGCAAGAAATTAAAACCTGTTAAGACAGCATAGAAAGACAGTACAACTATCTGGTAGGTGGGAATGATGGTAGGAGAGGCCAGGGAAGGCCAGGAGAGGGTTTTAAATCACTTTATCTGGGTGGTACATCTTAGTCACCCAATTTATTTTATTTCATTATTCGTTATTTTAACCCACAGTTGAGCACAGGGTGAGTTTGTTTTGCTTCCCCTTGTGAGATCACTGAAAAACACAACTAGTATTTCAAGTTACATCAGGCTGTGCCTACCACTCAGCACCTTCAAGATTTTCCTTATGGGAGAAAACAAACACCTCCTGTAAGATGTTCCTTACTCACAGTTCCTTGCCCAACTCGAGTTGTCAAAAGTCTGACTTTGCCTTGTAGCTCTTGTTTTCCTTTCTCAGGCAGGTCAGAAGGCTCTGCTTTCCACAAGGCAGTAAAAGTTGCACCCTTCTATCAGAGGAAAAGTGTTATGACCCTAGCATAGTTACTACAGACTACTTAACCAAATTCACTCATGTCAGCTGAATCCTGAGAGGCCTGAAGCTGCAGACAGACACTTGGGGGATGGAGGAGAGGGCAGCGGACAGGGGATGAAAGGGAGCAAGGAAAACAAAGTAGGCAAATAGAGGCAACAGCTAGATTTAAAATGTGCACCTACCAGAATGACTAAAACTCATTTACTTATTTTATAGTAATATAAAATGAATAATATCAGAAAACATCATAGTTTTATTTTAATGTAGGAGAAACAAGTGGATGCAGAAAAAGGAGAAACTGAATAATTTGCTTCTACTGTGTTGTGGCAGACATTTTTAAAAAGTAACTGAGGATACTCAACAGTAAGTGAACTACATAGGTTCCCACCAATAACAGGTTCAAATCCTAGCAAAAGGTTAACACATGATCTCAGAATGAATGCGTATCATCAAAGAACTCAATCTGTATTTCAGAATAGGGGGACAAAACGCTTCTCGGCCTTTTGGCTAAGATTAAGTGCAGAATAGGGGGACACACCTCACCTACCAGCTGCAGGATGCATCAGTACCTTTCAGAAGTTCCTACGATGCCCTTGGTCGCTCATGGCATTCCCTCCCACCTGGTCCTTGGAAATAGTGCATGCTTTGCCTCGGATATCTTCAAACCTTCTCCTGGGTGTGGCAGAGGCAAAACAGTGGGCAAAGGGCTCGGGAGTGCTGTGCAGAGCCGGGAAAAACGACTGGAAACACGGAGAATTGATATTCTCTGATATGACTCTGAAATTTCCCACCTTCTTGCTCTTCCCACCTCTACCCTCAAAACTAGACAGCTTTGAGAGCTTCATTCTTTGAAAGGAAGTTCGGAATGTTAGTCCCAACCTACTCTATTTTCATGTTCTCTTTAAAACTCCTGCCCGTATTTTCCAAGAAGAAAAGGCAAAGAAGTATCCTCCCCCTAAGTTCTAATATAGTAGCCTCTGTCAAGGGGAAATGGTTGAGCAAGGAACTTCATTCTCCTCGAAGGTAAAATCCTCATTTTCCCTTCCCACACCCCTTCTCAGAAGATGCAGGGGTCAGATCATGGGTGTCACAAATGTGGTTACTTCTAGTTCAGATTTTGGTAGTGACAATCTCTAGTAACCCACAATAATAATGGCTTCCCCTTCTTTTCTACATGATACACTGCGCATTCAGGTAATCTTATTTTTGGTTTAAAAAGTAATAGCTACAATACTTAAAAAAAAATACTAAGCAAGCCATAATTCTTTTCCTTCTTTGGATATTTTTATGATCTTACTCATCATTTCATAAACATTTTAAAACCACCTAAACCAAGAAGTTAAACAAACACAAGCTTCCATAACATGCTGAGGTATGGTCAGAAAACTCAAGTCTGCTCAAAATGACAACTTTTTCCATTACTGTTTAACTTATATGGCACATATGACTATTTAAAAAGTAAAGGGCTGAGGTACCACTTTTTTCACACACTGAATGTCTAGCTACAAACAACCATACTCATAAGCCAGTTCTTTTTCCAACTCTCTTAGAAGCTGCCCTCTGGTATCCTTAAATGCACTCTGAAACTTTGGTATCACCTTCATTATGATGTGCTTTGTGCACATTCTTCGACACTGCAATGCCCATACTAAGGCAACACATCACAGAAGTTGGCAGCAATGCTATCAGCAAGAATTTGGCTTCAGAATCAAGAGTGATTCATCACACATTCTAGCAGCAGAAAAACAACCCCACCGCTATTTTAATCCCTTGGTGCTATCAAGAATCAAAAAACAGAGCACCAAAATTAAGCAAAAGCAATAAAAATCATGCTTGCTGTAATATTTGTAAAAACACTATTCGCTTTTAAGAGTTTTCAATAGAAGTCACTTAGAAAACAGCAGACTACTTACCATATTTCATAATATTTATTACAATGACAAACCAAGTTTTTAACTTAATACAATTCCAGGACAAAATAGGCAGTCCAAACTTCTGCTAAGTAACATACTGAAATTCTAAACTTAGGAAAACAAATTTCTCATTTGCTTTACTGTAAATAAAATCCCTCCTAGTGTTTTAAAAGTAATCCACTAATTTCATCTCTCTCCACTTTTGAGATAAATCCAATTTAAAGTCTAGGTGAGTGAGTGTGCTACTGTGTCTACCACAACCAAACATACAAACCTAATACTGTAGGAGATTTACTCAGAACACTTTTCATTTTTCAGAGGTACCTTAACACTGCAATAATAAACACTACTGGTCTAAAATAGTAATGGCACCCATGTAAGTCCTCTTTTAATGAGCATGAAACAAATCTTCCCGGGTCATTCTTACTTAGAAGAATATAGTATGTTGATGACCATAAGGCTTATCAACCAATATTTCTATAAAACTATCCGCATAAACTTAATCTATGGCTTATTATAATAAAAACTTGTTTTTAAAACTGCTACTCTATTGTTGTGACCAAGTCCTCAGGGGCAGAAGAGATTCAGCAAGACCTTCACCCAGTATTCCCTTTCGGGAACCCTACCTTTTCAAACACCTCTTTCTTCTCCCTTCGTTTCCGCTTTCGGGGTCTCTGGTTCATTCGAACCCATTTCGTGACCTGAAGTTCAAAAACCACACAGCATTTTAAACAAGGCGACGGGTCCTGCGGGCCGCCCCCCGGCGTGGCAAACGAGGCACGGCCACGCGACTCTGTCTTCCCTGCTTCACCTGGGGAGCCACAGGCACCTTCCGCGGCTCGCCAGGCCGCCTCGGCGCAGGGGCCCTCGCGGGTCCGCCGCGCGCGTCGCTCGAGGCTGCGGCGCGCCGAGGCCGTCACCTTTCGCCCCGCCACTCTCTCAGGTCACGGGCCGGCGCTGCCGCCCGCGCGTGCCGGAGCCGGAACAAGGGCCGTCTTCGCGCAGCTGTCTCGCGTCGGCGCCGCGGGTGCCGGGGCTCGGTGGGGGCGGTGGCGCGGGCCCGGCGCGCGGGGGAGGACGGGGCCGGGGACCGCGCCGGTACTCACCTCGGCGCTCACTTGCCGCGCGAGTCCGCCCTCCGCGCCGGCCTGACGCTCGCTCTGCAGCGGCTGCGGGGAAGGGGACACAGTCAAGTTTACCGCGGGAGCAGCCCGGCCTCCCTCCCCGCCACCACCAACTCGGCGCGCCGACCTGTACCTCGCCCGCGGCAGGCGAGAATAGAGGAGTGCGCGCCCCGCGCCCGCCCTGCCCTGCCCGCACGGCCGGAGCAGCGGGCGCTCGGGCCCGCAACACCTCAAGCGCGGCGCGGGCGGCGGGCGGCGCGGGGCGCGGGCGGCGGCGCGGGCGGCGCGCGGGCGCTGGGGCGGGGGCGGGGCCTGCCTTAAAGGTATAGGCGGCCGCGCCGCCCTCCCCGCAGGTCGCCCCTGCCCCCGCCCCCGCCCGCGCGCCAGCTATTTTATTGTTCTCTTTGCAAACATCGTTCTCTCTCTCCCGGGGTCCTGCCTGCGTCCGCGCTCCCGCGCCCTCCCACGCGCCGACAGACCCCGGGCGCGCGCTCCTTACCTTCCCACCGCCACACCTCCCCGGGCCTCGGGGGACCAGGGAGGGGGTTTCTGGCTGCTGGAGGAGCCCAAGTGCGGCCCGCCCGCAGGCGAAAGGGGCTTGCGGAGAAATGCCCCCACCCCGCCTGAATTCGCTCCTTGGGTCAGAAACCTGTGTCCCCACGGCTTTTGCGGGGAGAAAGTAACTTTCCTAATGGAGTTTTCTCCAGGAATGGATTAGACGCCATTAAGTAGACGTTTTGCAGTGGCCCCTCAGGACTCCGGGCGGTGACAGGTGACCTCCGCGGGGACAGGCCAGGAGCGCACAGAACCGAGCCCGGCGCGCCGGCGAGGCGTCGCGGGAGCCGCCGCGCTCCAGCTGAGCGCCGCCGACGCCGCACTCGCGCGGCTGGTGTAGACGCGCAGTCCTCAAGTTGTGGGCCCCCAAAGCGACTGGGGAGGATTTTTAAAAGGGTCCGTTTCCATAATTAGGGCGGAAAGCTTCCACTTAGTTTATAAAAGGGTGCGGTACCCCAGGTTTTCCGTCAACCCCCAAAAGGGTTCCTTCCCATCCGCATCAGCGCCTGACTGAGCCAGACTGCTGGCGAGGCCGGGAGGAGAGTCGGGTGGACTTGTGCTTGATGATCTTGACCATCCCTTTAGCTTTATCGCATTTCTTTAAAGAAAATCTGTCTTGCCCTCTCTTTATTGCTACTCCATCCTCCTTTCAAGATCAAAAGGTTTAGATCAAAGCCAAGATCAAACTCACTACTTTAAATAGAAGCAACTTTACTATAGAGTATTTTACACAGAAGAGCTTCTTAATGGAGACATCAGAGTGGCAAACTTTATTTTATCCTTTCATTCCATATTCATAACTCGACTACTTACATTGGTGATGCACGTCTATTTCCTAAAATAAACAACAGGTCTACTTAAACGGGGGATTCTTTCTTAGTGTTTGAGTTTCCAGGAATACAAAAAAGCCTAACTCTAGATAGTAATATAAATAGATATAGTAACCATTTTCTATCATTATTTGCCAAGTGCTATGAAATGCATACTTATTTGGTAAACATTTTCAACACATTAACAAATCTTATTTATAATGTACAACCCTCATATACAATTTTTCTACTGTAAAGGAAATGCATAAAAATAATTAATGCTTTAGAAATCTTGAGTGCACATACACATGGGCAGGTAAATAAATTACAAACGATGAAGCAGATTATGCCCAACTGCTTAATTTTAAGTGGAAAGAGAACTTTGAACTAGTCAAGCTTCCATGTTACTAATAACAGCTCCAGAATCAATAGAAATCTATCCTGGCAAGCACTCCTTTTACTCCCCACTAGGATTTTTTTTCTTTGGGAGCTCATTGTCCCTAGGAACTGTGAAATGAACTGTTCAATATTGATGTACTAAAGCAGTGTTCTGCTGAAATGGATCTTTCTTAAGGGTACTCTTTGTTGACTTGTCAACAAGTTTTCAACATATAGTCTTAAACGAAACAAAATCAAAAATAAATTCCAACAATCCAGTAATAGGAATAAGGATAACCATTGCAAATTAAATCTTATATACTTCTATGAAAATACGTTGTTACAGCTGCATAGTTAGTACTTGAAGGCTTTTTCCCCCTTAAAATTTTCATCTGATTGTAGTCTCAAACACACACGTGTGTGCATACACACAATTGTTCTTAATTCCATAAATCTTATCAAGCCACTGGAAAGATCTTCAGAACTGAGACCTGGAAACCTTATCTTGCTGCCGTTGACACAGTCCCTTTCTTCCTAGAAGAACGATAAGCTGAACAAAGGAAATAGCCTACCATCATTCTGTTCTTCCAGTACTTTGTTGGGTAGAAAGCAAAAGCTGTAGTCCATTCTGTTATAATTGCCTCCTAATTTGTCTCCTGGTTTGTCCTCTTGCCCTATCTCCTCCAATCCCCACTCCACACAAACCGTCCTCCACAGAAAATCTAGAATGACATTTTTTCATAGGCAATGCAAATATCACTTTGCTTCACTCAGAATGCTCTTCCTTCACTTCTTTGCCTGGCTACGTCCTACTTATCTTCTACTTCTGAGCTTAAATAAAACTTTTTCACAAAGGTCTTTCCTCACTCCTCAGTCTAAATTATGTCACCCCACTATTCTTCCTAATAGCATTCTGTTTGTTTCTGTTGTAGAATGATTATCTTTTACAGCTATTTAAATTTTTTTATTTTAAATTTAGAGACTTCACTTTTTAGAGCAGTTTTAAGCTTACAGAAAAACTGAGCAGAAAGCACAGAGTTCCCACATTGACCCCACACACACACACACACTCCTACTCGCATCGGTTTCCCCTATTGTTAACATCTTGCATTAGTATGGTACATTGGTTACAACTGAGGAACCAATATTGACACATTATTATGAAGTAAAGCCTAGTTTACATTAGGACTCATTCTCTGTGTTGTACAGTTATTATAGCTATTTTTTATTAATTTCTTCAATGTTTATCTTCTCAACTGGACTTTACCCTCCAAGAAGAAAGAGATCCTGTCTCTTTTGTTCATCATTTTTGTGCAGTCACTGACAACACGGCCTAGCACATAGTAGCTGTTTGATAAATATGGTAAATAAGTAAGTGGAAGGATAAAAAAACAAATGAATGAATAGCACATAAAATTTCAAGGGGAGGAGTCTTAAGATGTCTTCCTAATTTATTCCTGACTGTTTCTCTACTAAAATACCTTCATTTGTAAAGAGCCTAGAAAAGTGCATTTTAAAAAAAGAGAGACAATGGAATATTAGTTCCATTGCCAGGGTAGTTCTAAAATGACTTTTTAAAAAAAATAAAAATAGAAATGAGAAAAGTTCCCAATTCCTTCATATATTAATCACTAAAATTATGTTCCAAAATGGTGCTAGGAGCTGAACTTAATCTAGATTGAAAAATTAACATATTGCATGACACTGGAAAAATATTAATACTTTTTGATTGTGTTCAGCCCAACCTAAATCTCCCTTTTTTTCATGGGCTGGAGGAAGACCACTTTTTTGAAAAATTGGACTTCTGTAGCCAGGGATGGGTATTCTAATAACTTTCTTGGAGAATGTGGCAAAAGCACTTTAAAGCTATCTTTTAAAAACAGATGTTTTCTATTTGAATTATACCTTTTAAAATGCCTCATCTAGTACAGACGCAAGTTTTGAAAGGAATTGTTCTAAGAAACTTTCTTGTCAAAGCAGTTTCTAATAGCTGAAAGAGGCTGAAGAAAATGCCATTGCCTTAAAATCACTTAACCTGGTGATTGCAGATTACTTTTGGAGGGAAAGGCTTTTTCAGTTTTCTTCCTTTTTCTTAGGTGAAGAGGAAATTACTCCTTTCACTGGAAAGAGATAGTGATACCAATTATTAATATGAGTGTCTGTCCTCTTCCTGCTTCTGCTTGTGAGTGAGGTGCAATACAGAGAAATGAGAGGGAGAAGCAAACCTTCCTAGTCAACTAGGACCACTGGGCAAACAAGGGGAGCTCTTTAATGATCCCAAAGGGCTTCAGATGGCAAATTACATTCCTTTGAAAGGGAAAGGCATCCACCATAAGAAGCTAAAAGACCTTTGAATACTAAACAAAGTAGAGAGTTTCACAAGCATCCACTGGTTTCAGAAGTGCACTGTTGCCAATCAACATTCAGGGTGAATTTAAAAGTAGGAGTCTACACAGGTCTAGAAATAAAATCAAGGTTAAATTAAGTTGCAAATATAACAAAAAAGGATTAGAAGCAAAGTCATAAAATGATTATATCTTTAAATTTTGATCTGTTGTTCTTAAATGTAACATTTCTTTATGTTACTTTTTTGGTTGATTTTATAAAAATTATATATAATTTGTATTATTGCCCATTTTGTCTCTATATTAAATGAACACCAAGTTTCGTTCTGAAGAAGATTTTGGCCCTGCCAAATGAACCTCTTAGTGGAAGTCCTTATAAAGCATAATTTTCAAAAAAGGAAATCAATCCCATGCTTGACTTAGCTGATTGCTGAAGCTTATGGCTCTGCAGTGAATCGGCTAATAGAACTTCTTTCTCTCAGTAACCAAAACCCTGATCTCACTGTTGCTCAGAAACTTTTATAGAGCTTGACCAAGGGAACAACATTTAAAATGCTCAGTTCTTCCATTTCTTGACCCCTTCTGAGAATCTGATGAAGGCTAATGGTGCTATTAATATCAGCTCCTTAGAAAAAAAACACACCTACAGCACACACACACACCAATTTTCAAGAGGTTCACAGATTCTCCTGATGCCCAAACTCCGCCTAGCCTCGATACTCTAAAATCCATTCTTGGAATAAGCCAGACCACCACAAAGCTGGCCCTGGACTTCGTCTTACGGGTACTCTGTGAAAGTCCTCTTATCGCATTAAGTTCTGGTAAGAAGCCATCAACCTTTATTGAGGTGCATTATAAGGAACAGCCCCATAAAATCTATCACAATGTTTACTGGAAGGATAGTTTTAGAGGGTTGTTTATTACATTAGATAGTAATTTTCTGTGAGGACCCACAGGACGAATTTCTCCCTGGTATCAACATCAGGAATAGCTGGACTTAGGCAACTGGTTTATTTTTCCTTCATGGACATTGCAATTTATCCCTTTTCTCTCTTCTAGAAAGCTTAGAGCTCTGTGACCCCCATTTTAGCCAGGCATAGGAACTTCAGGGTGTACATACTGTATGCTAATTTAATTCCTGGCCCCATCTTATTTTCCTACCATTATTTTCATGTTGTTTCATTTTTCTTATTTTATTTCAATCATGCTACATTTATCTGCTTTGGAAGCTACCTCAACTCCGTTTTCGACAAGGAGGGGTATAAATAAATATTCTAGGTTTATTCTTTTCTTTCTTTAATTTTCTTTTTTCTTTGGAAAGGAAAAAAGGGAGGGTCTGAAAAAATTTTATGGTTCTCATATTTTTCTACATTAATAACATTTAGAATTATAGAAATTAGGGACCTATGATTGTACTCTACCAAGGAAAAGAACTGTTAAAAAAGAAAACAAAAAATAAACATAATAATTATATAGTTTATATATAGTTTATATTATAGTTTATATAATACTATATAAACATCACACAGGGCTACTATAAAAATGTTAACCAATAAAGTATTTGATCTCTTTTGATATGAAAAGCAGAGGAAAGGGGCTAAGATTGCAGGAAGAAGAATGTAAATTGGACATATGGACAGGTTATTCACTTAACACACTGAATGCCCAATGTAAAACAGAGCACTAGATTTTGCAAACATAAAGATTAGTAAGACACCATCCTTGTCATCTGGAAACTCATGTGACAAGGCAATAATACAACATAGTCTAAGGAGCACATGGATGGCTCGTCTAGGTTTAATTCACATTAACTGTGTGACCTCTTTAAGCCTCCTTTCTCATAGAGATGTGAAGATCAAATGACATATGTAATCTGCTTAGAACAGGAAGCAGTTGTTATTTACTAAGTTCTAGACTATTAGAATTAAGAAGCAATACATTACCAGAAGCTGGAGGGACATGACTTTAAGACAAAATAAAAAAAAGTACTGAAGCATCACATGCAGCAGAGACCCCAGAACCCTAGGTTCACAGAGATGTGAATCTGAGAATGGGACACAGGCATCAGTCATTTTTAAAGCCCCCTCCCCACCTTGCAGATTCCAGTGTGCAGCCAGCATTGAGAACTACTGGTTTAGATCACTTTAATGATGTCCTGTCTCTAATAGGTTACTATGAAAAAATTCCAGAGGTCTGGGAGATATCTAAATTTCAACATCAATGCCACAGGGTGCAGCTACTTACTATGCTTTATTACAATAAGTCCATTTGGGGCCGGGCGCTGTGGCTCACGCCTGTAATCCTAGCTCTTGGGAGGCCAAGGCGGGTGGATTGCTCAAGGTCAGGAGTTCAAAACCAGCCTGAGCAAGAGCGAGACCCCGTCTCTACTATAAATAGAAAGAAATTAATTGGCCAACTGATATATATATAAAAAATTAGCCGGGCATGGTGGCGCATGCCTGTAGTCCCAGCTACTCGGGAGGCTGAGGCAGGAGGATCGCTTGAGCCCAGCAGTTTGAGGTTGCTGTGAGCTAGGCTGACGCCACGGCACTCACTCTAGCCTGGACAACAAAGTGAGACTCTGTCTCAAAAAAAAAAAAAAAAAATAAGTCCATTTGGGCAGATGGCAGACAGAGGGCTAGATGCAGTGCAGGACAGGCTGTCGGGCTGACCCGGATAGCATTTCCTGCAGCTTACACTTACTGATAAACTTGAGGGTAAGACAAGTAAAGCACGCACACACAAAAAAACTAAAAAGAAGTGGAAAATTTCAACATTTTACCCAGAAAGGAGGCAAGAATGGATGGGTATTTGGCTTTTGAAAGTTTTTTCTAGAGCTAATATAATTCTAGATCCTGAGTGAAAAGAGCATAGGTCCTTGTCTTCAAGGAACCTGGCTTTAGCGCTGACCTGCCGTGCTGTAAACATGAACACGGTATCTCCAACTCATCACCTGCAGATGATATTCTCATTATGCTGATGGCTGCCACCCATTCCCTTGAAATAAACATTTTCATTTGGAAGATTGTTGGCTAGAAGTAGGGGACAGCGTGTACTGGTGGAAAAGACCCTTTGCTGTGTATAAGAGGTACTGTTCCATTCAGGAAGTAACCCATGCTGACTTCCTTGAGTCTTGGGCACTGTGTTTTTAGCCAAATGGGCTCCACTCCCTTATTTAGAAAACACACACACACACATACACACACATTGATGCTATAGGGAAATTATTCTGGCAAAGTGCCTTACCAAAAGGCATTAGTTACTAATTAATTGAAAACACAAACATATCTTATCTTGATATTTCACTAGCTTGAAAAGCAAACACCCAAGTCCAGGTATCTTCCCAGTATTTCCTAAGCTGGAGTGGGTGCGGTACCCACGAGTGTGTGCCTACAGACACGTTAATGCTCCACAGTGCTTTTGAAGGAGGGGATCCGTGGGGAGTGTGTGTCCCTGGGATGTCTATTTTTAAAAACCTTGGCACTCAGACCAGGCTGCCTGTTATCTGGCCTCCAAAAGGAACGAAATGAAGTCACAATTTTCAAACCAGAGGAATGGGCCTGAATCATCCTCCATCTATTAAGAGGTAAAATCTCTCTCTCTCTCTCTCTCTCTCTCTCTCTCTCTCTCTCTCTCTCTCTCTCTCTCTCTCTCTCACACACACACACACACACACACACACACAGAGTAAGGAAAGTAAAATCCACCACATTTGGGGGGTGGAATGGCTGTCCCAAATATAAATAATATATGGGAGAAAATTCTTTTCCAGAATGTTTGTTCACCAAACATTTAGCTCCATACAAGGAGGTATTCCAGGAAAACAATGGGAAGGGCCAGAATTAATTGGCTGCTAATCTCTTTACTTTTCATAGGATGTTTTCTCCAGCAGTGGATTAAATCAATGCTTAATGCTACACAGGCCCAGCTGTATCCATATTAGGAAAGCCCTAGCTCACGTCTCTCTCTCTCTGAAAAAAGGACCTGTCCTCCCTCCTCC
Organism: Microcebus murinus; assembly: GCF_040939455.1. NCBI lineage: Eukaryota > Metazoa > Chordata > Mammalia > Primates > Cheirogaleidae > Microcebus > Microcebus murinus. The sequence continues at coordinate 12,023,236 of NC_134115.1, read as the reverse complement.
GCCTGCTTCCACCCCCTGCATGTGTAGGTGGGAGAGTGGGAGCTGGGGAATGTGAACTTGATCCAGCATTGATCAGCCAAGCAGCAAACTCTCATTGTTCTTTAGATACCAAACATAACTTCTTTCTACTAGGGATAAACCCAGCCATTCTGTACATAACACAGCTTTTGTGCTCACCAGTATGATAGTTGGGAAAGAACCACAAAGAACATGAGGGCTTTATTAGACTTACCATAAACACCTCTTAATATGCTGGATTTAAGAATTTACCCAGTTCATTTAAGTTCATATTAATGTTAGGTGTGTTAGAATCTATTGAATCTAACTATATTCTGGTCATTTCTGATTGCTTTTATGAGTACAGATTTCAATTTACTGTGCAAATTTTATGGTCTGTTTTATCTTTGCCTTCTAAGTGAGCATTTCTTATTTTCACTGCCTTGCTCTCTGAGGTTCAAGGACATTGGAAATCATGCCAACGTATAATCGAATATGCTGTTGCTGTTTTTAAGTGCCATTCTATGATGTGGCTTAACTGTCTCAGTACAAAACCATGGTGTAATGGGAAATACAGTTGAGAACTTAGACCTAGGTACCCTCTGTCCTTGCCACTGAGAAACTATGTGGCCTTGGGCATGCATGTCATACAAGGCGAGCCTATGAAATGGAGACAATGCTGTGGTGAGGATGACATGAGATGGCGCATACAGCAAGAGGCATGAAGTAGACCAGTAAATACTAATTTCCTTCCTTTTTCCCCTCAGAAACAAAAGCCTGTCTAGTATTTTGAACCTAAGTTCACTTTCAAAGGTATCAAAATAACCAAGTTTTGACATCGAAATAAAAAGACGGTGACCTGGCAACCACATAGACTTGGTGCCCTTGGTTGGAGCCTGCAAAAATATGGCACATCTGAACCACTGCAAAGATGTACCTGTCCCTTGTAATGGCAACTGGTGGACGTGAGAAAGCAAGTTCTCCTTCTTGTATTGTATTCCTAATAATAGCTACATGCATTTAAAATCAGTGCAATAATTAAGAATGTGGGCTTAGACAGATTTGGTTTTCAGTTTCCTCATCTATAAAATGGGTATAACAATAATGTCTAACTTAAAGATTGTGATTGGGAGAAGTAAACAGCTATTAAGTGTAATGCACTTAGTATAGAGCCTCTTTATTCATCCTGGGTGTTCTAAATGTAAAATAGGATACTCCAGTGTACTGGGGGAAGGAGGGGAGGGAAGGATTAAGTTTAAAAATACAATTCTGTAGAGAATTAAACAATCTATATATTCTTTGATTTACCCATTTGCAGCTTAATTGACTAGAAGCATTTATGCAAAACCCAGGCAGATGTCTCTCAATTACAAAATCAATGACAGTGACTCAGAAATACAATTTGAGGAGGAACAACCAGAGAGAATGCTGGAGCAGATGACTGTAATAAATACAATCAGGAAGAGTCTTAAAGGGAAGTGTATCTTTGTTTGGCCACGTGGAATATGAAAAGTGACAGCATGCACAACTGAGGAAAAAGAGAGAGAAGAAAAAGAGGAAATGAGATGGAGCACTTGGAAAAAAGGCAAGAGAAGCTGCCTGAGATGGGAGGTGACTTCTCCATGGAGGGAAATAGACCCCAGGGATAAAGGAGTTATCTCCAGCCGAATCCCATTATCACTTGCTGCCCTGAGTCTTAGTCCCAAATTCTGATGTATTGACTTTGGCCTCCCTTCTATGCATTTTCATGCCAATAAAGCTGCTGAAATTAAAGAAGAATTGAATTGTGAAGCTTTTTGGCATAAATAATGTCATATTGTAAAGTCAGAGCTAATAACAACCAGGATGCCCTTAACACACTTAAGGAAAACCATCTGATATATGTATCCCTCAATGTGGTTTGAAATTTCCCTCGGCCTACAAAGGAAAATATTTTTAGCATGTAGCACACTTTGTAACAGACATATAAATGCACCAAAATATAATTTTAGGAAAGCATCTGGGTTTGATCACTTCAACCCCAAATAGGTTCTACTTTCTCAACATAAAAAACACTGCAACATTTTGCTATAAAATATGCAGCAATCACTGTAGCGATTTCTCATAAACATTATTACTGGTTATGTTTGTTTTGTTTTTTTAAGCAACAAATACTCTAATGATTTAAATATAAAGCAGCATAAAAAATGAGGTGCTTTTTCTGGAACATTTGGCCCTGGTGTCTTCCTCTCCTTCAAAAGGCAACTCAGAACTTACTGGACTTTTTGCTCATGTTTATTTAGGCAACAGGCATAAACAAATCTTATTTTTATAGCTCAAAATATATCTTAGAAATAACAGTTGTCACTGTCCGAGTTAAAACTGACTTCAGTTGTGACTGATCTGCAGGAACCTCAAGACTAATAAGCCTAGCAAAAAAATTTTTTTTTATCTCCTGGTCAAACAGGTTAATATCTGTGAATAATTGATTTGAACTAGAAGCAAATGCCTATTCTTCAGTGCTCAGCCAGTATAAATGCTCTTGCAGATTGATTATTACTTTTCTCCCAATAATCTCTTAAATAGCAATTTTCCAATGGGAGAGAAAAGAAATGCACAAACAGGATTTCTTGATAGTGTAAGTTTGTAAAACATCACAGGCGATGAAGTATATAAAAACTCTCCCAATACCAATCCACACTAAAGACAACTTCTAAATCTGAGGGCACGGCTTGTACTGCAGAAGGCTCACAGAGTCTCTGGCCTTCACCCAACTGGCTCCCTTCATTTCTAAGAGAAGCAGTGAGGTCTCAGAGAAGGTAAGTGGCTCGCCCAGTGCTACATAGCTTAGTGGTGGCACAGCTGACTCCAAAGCTGCACTTAATGTATTAATTGCCTTCTTCATCCAATACAGGATTAACCATGCTAAACAAAACATCATGATAAAGTTCTCTGTGAAAACATCAATTTGAATATAGCACAATTGACTTTTCCTCCTCCATCCAGCCTTCATTCTTATTCACTAGCCTCAAAATAATGTTGCCTTGCATTTTATGCATCAAATAGTTTGCAACCCACTTACAGCTTGATGGTGGTAGTTCTAACTAGACAGGATCAGAAGCAGAAGATACTGAGGTCACAAAGGCCCAAGCCAGAGGACTGACCTGGAAGGATAGGGCCTTCTGCTGAATGATCTGAGCAGACCTATTATTGAGCACTATGAACAGACAACGCTCAGAGGTGTGTAACTCAGAGGTGTGCCCTTTTTAAACACATCTTTGTGTTTGGGCAGTTTGACAATCATTGTCTGTTGCCCTGACCTGTGACACACTTGTTGACTGGCCACCACCTGGCTTTGCTCCCTGACACTCTCCTGCCCTAGGTCACCATAAGGGACAATCCAGGGCAAAAGACTAGGAATCTAGTTAGAAGTCTGCTTTTGAAAGCAAATAAGAGGATATGAGAAACATCCCTTAAATGCTTTAGAAGGTACATAAAGACACTTTTTGTTTGACCAATTGCTTTTTCCCATTTGTTTGTTTTGGTGGCCTGGTATTCATTATCTAATTTAGTTTCCATCTCAAGGGAGGAATGGCTGTATCTTTCCAAAAGGAAAGACAGACTAGTCTTTACACATACTCACACCAAAATTATACCAGGTCTTTGATACAATAAAGCCCAGTTATTCTTATGTAAAATATTCAGTCCATGTACTGTCATTTAGAAATATCCAACGAAAGAGGGGCATGTATAACAATGACACATATCTAGCAAAAGCCCTGAAAAGTGAGGTCCACATTCTGCATACCCATGAAAGAAGAGGAACAAACAGTTTCAGGAAAAAAAAGCAGTCATTAATTAAGTTAGAAATCATCACCTCTCAGGGCTTTCTGCTGTATTCCTTTATTATGTATTTATAAGACACTGTAAAAACTAAGGCAATGTTGGGACCAATCTAAGATGGATTAAGAACAACACTGTTAAAAAAATGCAAAACTGCCTTAGCCTCATGGCTGAGGACTGGGAGTCCTGGATTGAGCCCTAGCTCTGCCACTAACTAGAGCCACGAGATCGGGCAAATGACCACATCTCTCCTGGGGCTCGGATCCCCAACAATGAGAAGAAGATGAACTGTTCTTGAAGACTCATTCCTATCCTATGATTCCACAGCAGACTGAAAGTCATGCAATACCAAAAAAAACTATTTTTAAGAACAGTTCTTAAAAAGCAGAACCATGAAGCAACAGAGGCCACACCCAAGAAATATTATTCTATGCAGATATTAAATACATACCTATTCGGTGATACCTATTTGGTACCACACAATGGCTTTCACAAGTGAGAAGGGAAAACAAATCTTGTATTCTAAAAGTAGCCACGTGTTCCAAATTGCTTTCCTCATCAGCAGGGTGCTCTGGTGGTAAGAACTGGCACAAGTCACTGTGAGCGTTATGGAGGGCCACATGGCAGCTGCTGACCAAAAGGCCCTGGATGCTGATCTGAATTGCCATGGGGACGTGCAATGATGCTGTGTGATGTCAAATGGCCAAGGAGTCATGCATGTGTGTGCACCCACGTGTACAACTCACTGAACGGTTTCTTCTCAGGGCACTACCCTCCACATGGGACGACCACAGTGCAAATACAAAATAATCTGTGTCTGATGAAGAGTCTACCAGAGAATGTCTTCAGACTAATAAAGGAGATAATAGGGCAGTTCTTCTTAAAAAGCAGAATCAGATGTTTTTCTACTGACATAAGGTTTATATTCTGAAGCTGATATCTTTGTCATGATTCCTTGAGTTTACATTACTTCTTTCTGAAGAGCTCTCTCTATATAATAAAGCACCATTGCAATGAAATCCTATTAAATGGCATTGCTCGTTATGAGAGATGCAATAGTTCTTCCTTAAGTGAATCTCTCTGGGGGCTCATAATACTTAAAAGTCTGAAAAATAGGTAAAGCCCATATGTCCGAATATTGCCCACCAGGTTTTATACCTTGAGAACAATCACACTGGTTCCCTTGCACAATGAACTGGCCAACTGGTGACTGAATCAGTAGCTGAGTCTCCTGCCTCCTAGTGTATTGTTTTCTTATAGACTTAGCTGAACATGGCAGATACAGGAAGTCAACCTCAATGGTTCCTCCCAGGTCTCAAACTCTGGGCAGAGGCCTCCTGTGCACTTGTTGAACACTGGTTGGTTTGCAGATGCTCCCACAGACCGTGAGCCCATGGGCAGGGCCTATGCCCTTTCTGCTTATATGTATGCCCACTGTCTAGCACAATGCTTGGCATATTGCTTGAACAAATAAGCTAAATCACAAAGCCAAATATTTGGGTTACTCAGGAAGAGTATAAAATGGAAGGATTCTAAGGGTTTAGATTGAACTTTGAAAAGAAACTTCTTTTGATAGAATATATCCCAGAATATGACATAACTATAGATTATATCAACCAGTCCCAGCGCTACCTATGCAGATTCTGACTCAGTGGGTGTTGGGTAAGTCTGGGATCTATAGTTTTAAACAGCCTCCTGGATGATTCTGATGACCAGGTCTCCCTGAGGGCCTGTAACCCAAGCCTGCAGAGCTAAACCTCCAGTAAGAACCCAGCCTTATCTCTTTATTAAAACCCACATGTGCACAGGCCACTACCAACTGTCTCCATCAGCTGCACTGAGCTAAACAGTCTTTTCAAAGCCAGTGTCTTCTGCTTCCTTTTCCTTCTAGTTCAAAAGGCAGGGCAGGTTTATCCTTAGTCCATCAAGCAATTATAGATTTATCTCTACATTGTCACACTCTGAATGTGTCTGTGTCTACCAGGGCCAGTTCAGAATTTTTATTTTTTTTGAAGGAAAAAGTTCTCAAATGGTCTTTATCCCAACTGAGAAAGCCATCGTCATATGCCTTCCCCTGAGCTCACTTTTAAAATGTATGTCTAGGCTGAGTGCAGTGGCTCATATCTATAATGCTAGCACTCTGGGAGGCCTAGGTTGGAGGATCGCTTGTGCTCAAGAGTTCAAAACCAGCCTGAACAAGAGTGAGACGCCCATCTCTACTAAAAAATAGAAAAATTAGCCAAGTGTTGTGGTGCATGCCTGTAGTCCCAGCTACTCAGGAAGCTGAGGCAGGAGGATCACTTGAGCCCAGAAGTTTGAGGTTGCAGTGAGCTAAGATGACACCTCTGCACTCTACCCAGGGTGACAGAGTGAGATTCTGTCTCTAAATAAATAAATAAGGGTGGCCACCAATCTGAGATCCTGAAAAACACAGGCCTCAGCCTTCCTGGTCAGCTTCCCACTGTCCCCTGCATCATTAGCAGGATTTGGGCACATCATTTGCATTATATTAATTGGTGCTTATGGCACGTGGCTTCATGTTTCTTCCTTTGAAGGCACCTGTTGATGTAGATGTTCCTCAGCTCACTGCATATGCTCTCTGGACAGACACCATTGGCTATCCAGACATTTAATGCTGTTCTTAAAAAGTGCCCATGTAAATGAATAGCTGCTGAACATGAAAGTTCAGAGTTGAAAACCAAGGAGCAGAAGCCAGTCTAGCTTCCTCTCACTGCACTAGACTACCTCAGCCCTGCACACAGGGGAAAGGTGTGGCCTTTCCCCCAGTGAGCTGTCTTTCCACTGGAGCACGTCATCTAAACTCGCTGCTCAAGTCCTGTCACTCCTTGCATAGGCCCTTCGTGGCTCCTGAGTCTTATGGGAACTGTCCAGCATCACACTCAAGTCCCTGTGGGATCCGGCTGGGTGCTGCTATATGTATCCAACCCCTTTGCAAATCCTGCTCTCCACGCAAAACAAGCATCAACAAATATCTTCCTAACAAGGGAAACAGAAAGGGAAAAGATCACAACTCGAAACCATGAGCAAAACACATTCTTCCAGTGTACTCTGTCACTATTTAAAAAAATGTGTTCATCCTTCTATTATTCAGGAACAGAACAGCCTTCGTCAGGGTGATGCAGGGGCCAGGGCTCGGGAGAGACCTGAGAGTGGGAAGGAAGCCGAATGGGAGGGGTTCTTGCCCCTCTTCCCCCCACACACCACACTTGGCCAGAGAAGCTGCCTCCATTTGGCTGGGAGACTGGGCACCACCTGCTGAGCCTTCAGCATGGTTCTGACCCACTATGTCATCAGCCCCCACCACTGAGACTGACTCTGCTGATGCTGCTCGAACATGCGTGCTGAGCCTTCCACCAGCACACCTTGACTATGCTGCCCCTGTCCCCCAAAGGCCTTCTCCCCAATTTCCACCTGTCTACACCCTACCTGTCCCTCAAGACTGGCTTCAAAAGGTATCTCGAGCCTCTCTGCTTCCAGAGAAGGAAATGACCTCTTCCTTCTAAACTCTAAAAATTAGTTTTTCACCACTTATTGCTTTCTACGTTAAGCCACTTGTTTATGTATTGATTTTTTCCAACTGAATTGTAAAGTATCTTGAGGTCAAAGCTTGTATTTCTGCCATCTTTGAATCACCCACAGTTCCTCATAAAGAGTAGGTGTATGGGCTAGACTCATGGCAAGAAGGGACGGAAGGCACCAGGCTTAGAGGTCTGATTCGGATCCTGAGAGAAGCTGCTGATTGCAAATACCATCCATCTGGTCTGGATGCTTGACAGTTCTGTAGAAGCTAAGCGCTGACAATTACAAAGGAAATCTTTCAGGGAGAGGAAACACTTTTAATTCTTGCTATTCACTTGGAGTCCAGACTACTGTGAATGAGATTCAAATTCTTTCTGGAAATCAGATTTTGAAAAAGAAAGGAAAGAAGGAAAGACAGAGTTTTCATTTGGGGAGCACCAAAGGAAAGTGTTTTCTATTTCCTGGTGGTGCTTTGTGCTGTGAAGAGGTTACTATATTTCGATAGTGTCAAATCAGATGCCCTTGGTAACATGCAACACCCAGCATAGACCTTCAGCAACCTGCTACTATCTGAGAGAATAGACCCTTCCCACATTTATTCCTCTCTCATATGGCCAGACGTGACTTTTAATTATTGTGGACTAGATACCTTTGGGACCAAATAATATACTCAAAATATATTCATTCTTTATAAATAAAATAAACAGGGGAATAAAATATAGTGAGGTTGGCTTGAGTGATATTTATTAGCCATTTTGAAGGGATTCACCAGATATGTGGAACTAGTCAGAGAAGTACTGAGAATAACTTTGGTATAGCTTCATAGTGTCCCACCAAAATTCATACATTGAAGTCCTAATCCCCAGTATCTCAGAATATGACTTTATTGGAGACACGGCCTGTAAAGAGGTGATTAAGGTAAAATGAGATCATATGGCTGAGCCCTCATCCAATACAACTGGTGTCCTTATAAAAAGAGGAAGTGAGGACAGAGATATGCATAAACACAAAGGAAAGACCATGTGAAAAGGTCACATGAGGTGAGGACACAGTCAAAAGGTAGCCAACTTCAAGCCAAGGAGAGAGGCCTCAGGAGAAACCAAACCTGCCTACACCTTGATCTTGGATTTCCAGCCTCCAGAACTGTCAGAAATAAATCTCTGTTGTTTAATCCACCCTGCCCATGGTACTTAGTTAATTCCTGTAAGCACTAAGCCATAGATGCCAAAAATAAAGAAAATTAGGATTAAAATGAAAATAATTTAATAAACTCTCTCCCTGTCTCTTGTGAATCTGTTGAGCAGTGTAGCAATTTGAAGAGCCAGTGGAAAGGGCCAGGCACTTTGATGAACAGAAAGTGACTGTGATGACTCATAGACATTTTGGGTACTGCCCCAAGTGAGGCCAGAGAACCTAGTCAATATGTTTTTAAGGACCCTTGACAAGAAGTTTAGTCACTTAGAAAATGTGAGTTGAACTACTGGCAAAAATGACAGCAAAATTATTAGGAGCTCAAAAAGTGTGCCACATTATTATTGATATAAAAGCACCAAAGATCTCAAAGTACATATAATTTGAAAAATACACTTTCTCTAGAATTTGCAAAATAACCAGTCTCAGTTTTCTTGACTGATCATTAAATGCAGAATCTTATAGACACCACTGAGAGATGGAGTATCCTAATGGGCCTTAAAATTATGTTGATAACATTACATAGTATGTGACTAAAAGAAGCCTACAAGTTATTTCCCTATGAAACCAGCTGGTTTTCTCTGTACCAAAAGCACATTGTGGCTACAATGACACAAACCTCTTGTATTATATCTTATCAAGTTTCCTCAATTTGGTGATTACAGCATTTCCCTACAAGACTTAAGTTTTCTATCATTTGCTTATGTGGCCTTTGGCAACTTGCAGGTGTATGCTCGGAAAGAAGTGGCATGTTCCCAAGATGACAAAAAAACCTGCTGTTCTAAAAATTCTGGGATTCAGGAGCAAGCCAGGCAATGCGAGATGGTTTCTGCCTATTTCTGGGATGTATTACACAGCCGACCTGCCACTGGGGCTGATGGTTTTGCCTGTTAACAGCTGCTGAGCACATCCGCCAAAGAGAGGAGGAGGCACAGAAAAGCTGCGAGATTCGCCTGGGGCCCGTGTGCCTACACTCATAGCTCAGGAAACAGGCCTACTGAAGTAGAAACTGAGAGCTGATGCAAGGCTAGTCATCAGTGCATGTCCTCTGAATGCCAACTGTGAACCCAGCACTCCCACCCTACCTGTGGATGTGATGTTCTGTGCTGCCGTGGAGAACAGAAGGGTGTCTACAGATTAGCCAGCTTTATCTTTACCCACATGTTTGACAAAAATACAAAAGATTTCAATCATATCTGTTCTGTGAGTGATTTTAAGGCATTATGCACTCAGATTTTAATTCAACTAATAGCTTTAGAGCATCTCTGTTCATTAGGAATATATGCAAGCTGCATGTGTCATTTAAAAATTTCCAGATGCCACATTTAAAAAGCAAGAAGTTCTAGGTCAGATTAATTTTTTTTTTTATTTTTTTTTTTGAGATAGAGTCCCACTCTGTCACTCTGGGTAGAGTGCGGTGGTGTCATCATAGCTCACAGCAACCTTAAACTCCTAGGCTCAAGCGATCCTCCTGCCTCAGCCTCACAAGTAGCTGGGACTACAAGTGCCCGCCATTATGCCTGGCTAATTTTTCTATTTTTAGTAAAGACAGGGTCTCACTCTTCCTCGGGCTGGTCTTGAACCCTGACCTCAAGTAATCCTCTCGCCTCAGCCTCCCAAGTATCTGGGACTACAGGCTTGTGTCACCATACCTGGCTAGATAAATTTTGATAATACATTTTATCAGGTATATATACATTGAGTTGCAATGTATCCAGAATATTATCATTTCAACGTGTGACCAATATTAAGAAAAATTAATGAAATATTTACCTTCATTTTTGTACTAAGTCTTCTAAATCTGATGTGTTTTCACAGTCCATCATGATTTGGGTGCTAACTTTTAATCCAAAATGCTTGATCTGTATTTATATTTCATAAAATTTATAGTTGAAAGGGTAGATTCACCCTTTTCAATAAATGGTGCTGGGAAAACTGGATAGCCACCTGTAGAAGGCTAAAACAGGACCCACACCTTTCACCTCTCACAAAAATCAACTCACACTGGATAACAGACTTAAACCTAAGGTATGAAACTATTAGAATTCTAGAGGAAAAAGTTGGAAACACTCTCCTAGACATCGGCCTAGGCAAAGAGTTTATGAAGAAGTCCCCAAAGGCAATCACAGCAGCAACAAAAATAAATAAATGGGACATGATCAAACTACAAAGCTTCTGCACAGCCAAAGAAATAGTCATGAAAGTAAACAGACAACCTACAGAATGGGAGAAAATTTTTGTATCCTATGCATCCGATAAGGGACTGATAACTAGAATATACTTAGAACTCATGAAAATCAGGAAGAAAAAATCAAATAACCTCATTAAAAAGTGGGCAAAGGACTTGAACACAAACTTTTCTAAAGAAGACAGAAGAATGGCCAACAAACATGAAAAAATGCTCAACATCTCTAATCATCAGGGAAATGTAAATCAAAACCACAATGAGATACCACTTAACTCCAGTGAGAATGGCCTTTATCAAAAAGCCTCCAAACAATAAATCCTGGCATGGATGCGGAGAGAGAGGAACACTCCTACACTGCTGGTGGGACTGCAAACTAGTTCAACCTCTGTGGAAAGCAATATGGAGATACCTTAAAGCGATACAAGTGAATCTACCATTTGATCCAGCAATCCCATTGCTGGGCATCTACCCAAAAGATCTAATGACACTCTACAAAAAAGACACCTGCACTTGAATGTTTATAGCAGCACAATTCATAATTGCAAGGCTGTGGAAACAGCCCAAGTGCCCATCAATCCAAGAGTGGATTAATAAAATGTGGTATATGTATACCATGGAGTACTATTCAGCTCTAAGAAACAATGGTGATATAGCACATCTTATATTTTCCTGGTTAGAGCTGGAACCCATACTATTAAGTGAAGTTTCCCAAGAATGGAAAAACAAGCACCACATATACTCACCAGCAAATTGGTATTAACTGAACAGCACCTAAGTGGTCACATAGGTACTACAGTAATAGGGTATGGGGCAGGTGGGAGGGGGCAGGGGGGCAGGTATATATATACATAATGAGTGAGATGTGCACCGTCTAGGGGATGGTCATGATGGAGACTCAGACTTGTGAGGGGAGGGGGGAAATGGGCATTTATTGAAACCTTAAAATCTGTACCCCCATAATATGCCAAAATAAAAAAATTAAAAAAATAAAAGAATAAAAAAAAATAAACATAAAATAAAAAAATTAAAAAATAAAAAGAAAGGGTAGATTCATTCACATACCCAAGTTGTTCCAAACAATAACTAAGTTATGAAATTTTAAATTTAATTAAGACTAAAAATTCAGCTCCTCAGGTGCACTAGATATATTTCAGGTGCTAAGAACCACATGTGGCTACGGTATGGGATGGCAAGCCACTGAGCATCTACTATGTGCAAGGCGCAAAACAAATGAGTGTCACAACAGTTACTGCAAACATAAGTCAGGCATAATCCTTGTTTTGGGGGGTGGGAGGTAGGGGATGGTATGAATTACAGAAAGGAAAGCATTCCAAGGAGAGAAAAGGGCATAGTGCAAAGCAAGACTGATGGTAAAGCTCACAAACATTTGTGGACTGGCAGTTATGGTTGGGCATATCCCCAGCATGGTGGGAAATGAGGTTAAAAAGAGTAGCTTCAGACAGCACTGCTAATAGCCTCAAACAGCAAGCCAAGGAGTTTGCCCTAAATACATCGTCAGTGGGGAAAGAGTTTCTGTTGAGAAGAATGGATCTGAGCCATGTCTTGGGAAGATTCACTTGGCCTTGATGTAAATGATGGATGGGAAGGGGACAAGCCTGGCAGCTAAAAGACCAATTAGCTGCTGCACTAGCAAAATATTATTTTGTTCAAGCAAAATATAATTTAAAAACTGGTGGAGGTGCTAGGAAAGAAAGAAAATCAGAAATTTAATAAGTGTGTATGTAAGGATCTAGTATTTGCCAATGTAGAGAGGAAATCAAAGAAAGGCAGGAGCATACTAAAATAAGGAGGATAGAAGAAAGGCTGGATGGAGAAAAGTTACTTCTAGTGTATTTGCATATAAACGTTTTAAAAGAAGATTGGAGTATATGTGCATATGGGATAGAGGGGAACCTTTATTTGGGCAGACATGAAAAGAAATCAAAATCTATTTCTAGAGCTGCCAAATTACCAGAATGTACAACTTTCTGAGAAACGAAGTACAGTATACTGGTCCAACAGTGGACAGGCTGAAGAAAGTCAATTATGGTACTATTCATTAGGAAGCAATGCAGCTGTTAAAAATTATTGCTCTTCAATTATATTAAGCGATGTGGGAAACTACTCAAGATACATTCTTAAATGAAAATTTTAAGCTTGGAAGATAGGATTCCAATTTTATTTCAAAAGGATACACACCTACCTGCTGTTGAGCACAGAAAACGTGTGGGTGGACACACGCCATGCTGTTATCACGCACAGGTTATCTCTCGGGAGTGAGAGCTTTTACATTTTATATTTTGCCATTGTTTGAATGTGCTATAGAGAACTTATTTTACTTTTAAAAAGGGAGAGAAAGACAAGGGTAATATGTATTTATACACCCAGAACAATGAAAGGATGTACATCAAAAATTGTCTCTGGGTCATTTTTATTTTCTTATTTATAAATTTTTTTTGTATTCCACGTATATGTGTAATACTTCTATAACCAGAAAATGTCATAAAAGAAATAATCTACTAATATAATACTGATGGTACAATCAATTTTAAATTTCTTTGCAAGGCCAAAGGTTATAGGGTTAGGATGTTCTTTAAAGAGGTTTAGATCCAATTTCTTTTGCTTCTTTGGGGTTCATGCTTACTTTTATTGCTGCTGAGGCTATTTCTACTTTTTTTTTTTAATGATTTCCATTCAATGTGGCCAAAAAGGAAAATCGAGGCCAGACGCAAGGCAAGCTTTCCTGAGAGAAGACAAAAAGCCTCTGTAACCTGTGGAATGAAAACTTCACCAGTAGAACGTGACTCTTTTGTCATGAATGACTTCAATTGCTGGTGGACAGAAATTTTTAACAAGAACAAAGAGCATCAGAGCAATTTCAGTGCTCTGGTTGTCACTCCGGGGCAAGTGCACTGGTAACTTTATATTGCAGTGACGGGAACAAAGAACAAGGTGTCCCATTCACTGTGAGGCTCCTGCAACCAGAGGGTCTCAGGCCCTCGCAGAGCCTTTCACTGATGTGGAAACAAGAAGAAACTCTCAAGGAGTGTGTAAGGGGCTGAGAGCAGGTAAATTATCATCATCCATATAAATAATGGCAGAAAATGGGCGGAAGGGATGAAAAGATGCCATCTGATCATTCACCGATGGAAAGATGTGCACTAAATCAGGGCCTTTTTCTGTCTGACGCTGTTGTTTTTACCGAACCGCTAAGCACCCAAGGAAATACCAGTTGGGTCTTAAAGACAATTTATAGCTGGTTGGCCTCATTGCACCTGGCTGTTTTGACAGCAGGTTTTGTCAGTTTATAGCAGAGATTCTTGTCTACACTATAAGCTGTCACTAATGCAACTAGACCTTTGGAAAAAATGTACCACTCAGAGGCAAATCTCTCTCTTCCACATACCCCTCCCCCTTTTAATGAAAAGCAAAAGCCTCCTGCTGGTGGCAAAGCCTCCTCCTCTTCAGGGGAAATTACATGGCCCTGGCAGTGAGAGGGTCAGCCCCAGCACCACAACCCGAGTGGGGAGCGCCTGCTTCTGGGGAGGGATTAAGGACTCTTTCTTTTCCCTTCCCTCGGGGCAGAGTGCTGCAAACAGCAGCCTTCTTGTTCCAGGCCAGGAAATTCAGGAGCGGGCTCTCTGAGCCCCGGACTCTTCCCTGCTTCAGGCCACACTAAGAATGTCTGGGAGCCTTGTGACAGCCTGGCTCAGGAACAGGAGGCAAAAGGGTTTGGAGAGCGCACCGCCCCCTGCATCCCCATCTGAAAAATGGAAGGGCAAGGCTTGCCTGCTCACAACCACACAAACCTTAACTTGTTTTCCCTGCATTTCTGTACTCAGTGAGTGGTCTGGTCTGGAAGTCACCTTCTTAGAAACCACAGGACCTCATTGTCATATATGTGAGTGGAAAGCGCTGCCTCCCAGAACCAAGGGCTGCCTGGCCCCACGCCTATTTGATTTTATTATTTTTTGTTCCCAGAAGGATTGGGCCAAACAAACAACTTTTAACAGGTGACACGCCTTCCTGAACCTAAGGCCAAACGTCCTTTTTCAGGAACGAGCTAGTGGTGGCTTGTGGCAGACATCCCCCCGCCCCCCGTGTGGTGAAGGACAAAGATGCAAGTGGAGGGGTGGAAAGGTAACAGAGAACAGCCCCCCACCCCCGCCCCTCACCTTTATTTCATGGTTCACAGACATTCACTGACATTCGCACACCCCCAAGGGGAAACTCATGTAACCAGCCATGAAACCAGAAACAAGCAGGCTGAAGGGCTGCTTGCCTGGGCCCAGGGCAGAGTTTCTCACTGCCACGGGGGTCTGCCCCAGACCCCACGGCCCACTACAATGGGCCAGGCCCCATCTGCAGCTGCTCTGATGGTTGCAGGCTGGGAAAACCCCAGACTGCCAGCGTCCTCTAACCACCCATCTGGGATGTCACCCTCAGACTTCTGAGGTCCTAGGCTCTTGCTAAGGTCAGCATTCAAGTTGGTGAGGGGGCCTGGGCTGTCCGATAGGCTTTGGAAGGCAAAGGACCTGGGGTGAGTGGAAGGGAAGAGGAGGCTCCAGGCCAGGCGATTCCCACGAAGCTAGGGCTACCCAGGGAAAAGTTTCTCCCTTAGAGTTGCCCATGGACCAAAATGGAAGAAAGAACAAAATCTCGGGTAGGGG
The DNA here is from genome assembly GCF_040939455.1 of Microcebus murinus. NCBI lineage: Eukaryota > Metazoa > Chordata > Mammalia > Primates > Cheirogaleidae > Microcebus > Microcebus murinus. The sequence continues at coordinate 12,007,828 of NC_134115.1, read as the reverse complement.
TGAGCCCAGGTGCCTACGACAGAGAAACAAATCTAAACAGGTCATCCAGGTGAGGAGGCCAGTCTGAGGCGGGAACCAGAGCCAGGGAGGCTGTGCAGGGCAGGCAGGCCAGGGAAAGAAGGAACAGAGCCATGGGTACCTTGGGCCAGAGGAAAGCCAGAGCAAACCGGCTCGCCTGTCTGGCTACACCCTAAACGTGGGGAGGAAGGCCAGCTGCTCCCCCCTGGGGGCATTAAACTGTTGCCTGGAGACTCCACCCAAAACACACACCACCCTTTGCGAGACCTCATGTAACACAGCTCAGAGGCTGCTGTCGTGTCCACCTGGAGCACCACAGTCGCTTGCAACGGTGGCCAGAGGCACACCCCTTGATGTCAGGCCGAAATGGCGTGGGAAGATTAGTATTTTCCTGACTTAGGGATACTCCACCTCAGTACGATAACTACTTTTATATGCATATATTCAGTGCTCATTGTCACGACTGATACACGCCAAGTAGCAAACCTTACTATTCTCCACACACTCTCCTAAAGCATTATTTTGAGTGTACCTTTGGTATTCCGGAACTCTCAAGCCAGTCTTGGAAGATGTTTTCAACAGACAAGTCAAGCCTGTAGAAATAAAACAACAAAAAGTAAAGGATTAAAAAGCTACAGAGCACTTGTTACACAGAATACTTCTGACTACGTGGGCACGTCACAGCTGTAGCTGCTTTTTGGAGAAAGGGCAACGTTCTCCTGGGTTCAAGTGCGGAAGGGAACCCAGGCACATCAGCATAGCTTCAGAAGAGAAGCTTCATCAATAACATCAGTGACAATATGCACGATGGACCCAAAGAACCACAGGCACACCAGAACAGGTGCTTTTAATGCTTTGAAAGCAAGTTTTTGGTTGGGAAAGCCAGGTTAGGGAGAATAAGGCGTACTTATAGGACACATCAGGCATGACTGCTTCCTGGAGAGTGGTGAAGCAAAGTGGAATCTGAACATTGTAGCATTTAGTGCATCAATCAACACGAAATTTGTACTTGATAGTAACAAGGGGCTACAATGAGTCAACCCACCCCCCAACCCCCCACCCCCGCCAAAAAAAACAAAAACAAACCATGAGACCACAGAGAGGCTCAGATACATGGAATCAGTGTGGCTTCCCTTGTCTGTTTTCAAGCAGGCCACATTCTGCTTTAGTTGAAGTATTAAGATTGGTTGTTATGTCTGATCTCGAGTCAGTTGAAATTCTTTTGCTTTCATGCCCTGCTGACTTGACTACTCCTTAAAATTACCAAGTATCCGAAATTTTGAGGGTCAACAGTCTTTAGGTGGTGTCTTCCTGTCTTCCTTGGTTAATGCAGTTTAAAGCAAACCCATCCTCCACCCCCTTCTAGATAACTCCCCATGCCTGGAATCTCCGCTTACATAGAGATCTTCTCAACTTCCTCCCAGACTGAAGCAAGGCCTCCCCCGTGTACCTAATACCCATCCCACTCCCTGTACTCTGCGTCACGGCATCTATCACAGCTTGTGACTGAGAGTTACTTGATTACCGCACTCTTACTGTTTCCTCACTGGATCAAAGCTCTCTTAGAATAGTTCCTGGTATAAAAGAGGATCCTAGTAGATATTTTTTATTTGAATGAATGAAAACACATAATTTCATTGCAGACTCAATAAAAATTATTCCTTTTTAATGTAATTATTTACCTTTACCAGTAAGATATTTCCAAGTTGTTAAGCTCTGCATCTTTTAAATTTTTATAAATTATATACTACATTATATATACACTTATGTAACTACAAACACTTACCATCTCTCTCCCCTTTGCAACTGTAGAAGTTGTGCAGAAATACAGTGTTATGTGCAATGTTAAGATACGGAAGGCCAAGTGCGCCCCTGACCTGTAGGTGGTGTGGGCCGCGGTGAGAAAGGAGGGGAGAGAGGAGTTGGCTTGGGTGGGGTTAGGGAACAAGGGAAATGACTCATTTTTCTCTTCCTTTTCTTCCTCCCACTGGTCACTGATGTACTTTGTCTTCTTTGGCCAGGACAAAAGCAAAAACTACTTAAGGAGGCAACTGCTGCTATTTCAAAACAGAAAAAGTACAGGGAAGGAAATCAGGGCTTATTCCGAGAAAGTGGTTTGAATTCACGTGAAAGATGATGCCCTCTGTGGGATGAGGCAGAAGGAAAGAGGACAGAAGTGGACAGAGGGAAGACGACTACCTCTCTAGGTGCTCCCGGTTCCCAGAGGCAGTGGGATTACTGGACACGCCTCATAGGGAAGGCCGGTGCCACCATCACTGGGCCTTCCCTCTACTTCTTAGTTGTCATTTAACAGCGTTAATCTCAGCGCGAATAGCCAAGGCCCCCCTGTAGGCTGTGAGAGTGTGGAAGCGTGTGTGTGCACACTCGTGCGTGTGCATGGATGTGGGCATGTGTGGTGGAGGTGCAGGGGACCTGAAGAGAGAAAGCAGCTATCAGAGCACCTTCAGCAAGTTCTCTGTTCTTTCCCAAGCTTGATTTACTTGGGAGAAGGGTGGGAGATGCCCTTAATGGGCACTACTGATCTACCAGGAGGAGGAAAGTGGGGCTGACTGACCACTTAGAGCTGCCGCCTCCAACCCCAGGGCTGCTGATCAGTGCCAGTCCGTGGCCTGTTGGGGGCTGGGCTGTGGGGCAGGAGGTGGGTGGTGGGTGGGTGAGCCAGGCTTCATCTGTATCTGCGGCCACTCCCCATAACTCGCATCACCACGCAGGCTCTGCCTCCTGTCAGATCAGTGGCGACACTGGACTCTCACAGGAGCACAAACCCTACCGTGGACTGTGCATGCCACGGGAGGATCTGGGTCGTGCACTCCTGGTGAGGGTCTGACGCCTGATGGATGATCTGGGCTGGAGCTGGGGCAGTGGAAAATAAACCGACTGCGAGTTTCCTTGGGCACAGGGAGGAAACTGTCCTTCACTGGCTTCCTTTTCAGCCAGGGAGGGACATTCCTCTCTGTGCCTGGAAGCCTGGGGCCAAAGCTCCTGCTTCCCATCCCTCGAGGACCCTCAGGAAAGGCAGAGTGAGAGGCGGGCTTTGGAACTGTGCCGGGGAAACGGGTCTTTGCCTTTCCCAGTGAGACTCTGGAGAAGATGACGCAGACCGCAGGAAGGATTTAGGAAGAGCAGTCGTGACGACCAAAAAGGGAAAGCACGCCATATCCACGAGGGAAGGCAAGGAACCGGGATCAGATCTCCTAAAGAAGACAAGTCTGAGAAGTGACTTAACTGCCATTTTTGAGCGATTTCACAAGAGATGGTGAACTGCTGTTGTGCATCAGCATGGAGGAGGGAGTATGAGGACGCGGACATAAATTTCCTGTGGGAATTTGTGCTCAAAGACACTTCTCTAGGTGGGTCAGGGAGGAGGGGCTGGGTAGCTGAGTTCTGGAATGTTACTGAGTGAGGCCCAAAGTCTGCACCAGAGAAGACTGAAGAACAGGCAGACTTCTCCAGGTGGCCAACGTTTGGTGGATGCGCCCTGGGCACAGGAAGGCTGACATGGGAAAACCCAGGGAGCAACTGTCCTTTGGGACAAGTGACAGACACCAGGCAGAATGCTACCAGTGCTTGTAGAGATGGTGATTCTTTGGGTGTGGAGGAGGAGCCACCGCTGCAGGTTGGACAGGCAATGGAGGACAACGAGAGGTGCATCAGGAGAGGCTACTTTAGGAAGCCAGGCTTGAACTGTGTTCTGGTGGGGCAGGGCCGACAGAAATGGAGGGGAAGCTCATCCGGGCAAAGAGAGCAGGATTCCCAGCATCATGGTGTGCACACACTGTTCAGTGCAGCTGAGCTGGCCCCCAGAATGAGGGAGGAAGGAAACAGCGTGTGCCATGAGGATCGTGAAGTCCCTGCCACTGGGCCTTGGCTGCATCAAGGAGGCTCAGAAGCATGGCTGCAGAATGACACTGCAAAGAATGGAGGCGAGGAAGCATGACCAAGGGGTCATCAAGCATTAACTTCGGTTCCTAAAAAATATTTTTAAAAGGTACTATATGTATGTGACTTCACCTCCCAAAGAAATTATGAGAAACCAGAATAAAATGTTTAATTTTCAGGGAAGAAACAGACTACGTGTTTTAGGAAAAAAGATAACATGCATGTAGTTTTTGGTGTTTTGATCATAATTATTGAGATGACAGTACAGGTGAATTTTTAGGTCTGGGTTTGGATATATGCAGTGGTAAAGCAAAAAGTTGACTTTTTCAAACCAAGATGCTATGAGTCTAAGCCAATGGTGAATTTTTCCCCTCTAAGATCATGTGGCTTAAATAATCACAACAGACAAGCAGAAGCATTTCCACTTAGCCAGAACCCAGGACTTATAGGAAATTACTCTTCTGCATGTCTGATCACTATGGAAATTGATTTTATACAGATAGCTAAAAGTACACACACCCATGACTGCATGTCCTCCGCATTTGTACTAGTAAGCATGCACAGCCTGCCTCATTACTGAGACCCAGGCCCGAAGGCCACTCCCTCACCCCCATTCCTCCTGGGCATTGCAACAGCAGGTGGTTTTGCCCTCTGACTGGCTGTTCCCTCACTGGACCCCTACATCCTGCGGGGCAACTCTGAGTTTCAGTGGTCTGTCTCCAAGTCCCTCTGAGCTATAAATGTGGTCACACTTAGACACAGCAGGGACAGCAGGGGCGAGAATATGCTGGCCACCCTGTCCTGATGCTGGTTAGAAAAATAAGCTGTGCTTAAAGCTGGGAAAGTGACCAACTTGTATGTCTCTTCGTGATGTTACAAAAATAGAAATAAACACAGACTTGCATGAAAATGGCATTGCACACAACTGTATCTGCTCACTCAGTTGATTTCTGAGATTGGGGCAACAAGGATGGGGAGTTGGTTATTAGCTGTATCTACTACTTGTGCCTATCAACTTGCTGCTGATCAAGAGAAATGTCTTTATCACCCTCAGCTCCTGTCTTCAGCTCCTGAGATCCTAAAGATCAGTCTGTCGGTGCCTCCGAAGGAAGGCACACAGCCCCAGCAACTTTCACAGGAACTAAATGACAGGCATAAAGATCTCTGGAAGTGCAGGTATAGACAGAGGCAAACCAATGGGAACTTCAGAGCTCAGGGTCTGAAACGGAAAATGCCCTTGTTCTAGAATGCAACTTACATTATGTACAGATTTTTAAATTTTAGTTAACTTAAGATTTAAGTTCCCTCTCTGCATGTGGGTGCAAAGTGTGCATCTCAAAGCTTTGCACATGGTAACTTATTTTCTTGATCAAAACAAGTCATTTGTGCTTGGGTAAATAACAAAGATTGCTGAGGTCACATTTATAAATCAAGTATTCTTTAGCTCCACGGGGGAGGAAAAGTATTAGATTAAAACAAACACATGAACATGCGCACACAAACACAATAATTGATGGCAACGAAAGAAGCGGTAGCTGACGAATACTGTGTTGAACACTGGAATGCCGAGCAGGCGAAGTACATTGGGTAAGGTACTCCCCAGTTCATTACTGTCAAACTCTACTGCCATTGTCCCCATCTCTGCCATAGATTCAGCTCTCAAGATCTCTGGACTGAATTGCTCTATTGGTTTCTAACTAGTCTCCTGGCTTCTAGTCCTCCTGGGCTCCATCTCTCCCCGACTCTGCCTCCGTAGAGGAGCCTTTCCAGTCTGCCGACGGCACTCCCATCCTCAAACCCTTCAGCGGTACCCCTGCCTGAAGGCTCAAGGCTGCGGCCGAGGAGACTGTTCTCTGTGTTCCCAGGACTCTGAACCTCCGCTGGGCAATTCCTACACTGAGCCATAATGACCTGTTTCTGTTATGTCCTCGGCAGTAGACTAGGAGCTTCCCAGGGCTGGGCATGGGATTTATTCCTCTTTGTTCCCCAGTGTCCAGCCCAAAGCCTGGGATGGAAGATGCTGAATAAAGAATGTCAAATGAATCAAAGCAAGAGAACAGCACAAAGGCAGTACAACACACGTAGTGCCAGCCCCTGAACACTAACTGACTGGTCTGATCTGAAAAACCCTGCCCTGCTCAGAACAGCTCACGTGCCTGGCAGATGTTCCCGGGGATCAGTTTGCAGCAGGGGCCAAAGATTAGAGGCTTCAAGGGGTAGGTGTGGGGCCTTTGGAGACCAAGATAAAATTGGTACAATATGTTGCATAGGTAATAGGGTAAACAGTCTGTTTTAATAGCTGAACTAGATTCTGAGATTAGTTAGCAGGCAAGATGTGTGAGTTTCAAAATATATTCTGGTATACTTGCTGAAATAGATTCATTGTAGGGCTGAAATCTCCTTAGCTTTTAAGGAGAATTTTTAAAAAGACGCTAAACCTACTAGCTAAAACATGATCCTAACCGGGAGAGGCAGCCCATCAAAATGCATGTGATTGGTATCTGGTGGCCACCATAAAGACAGGTGCTGCTCCTAACTTCCACAATTACAACAAAAGTCTCTTTGTGGACCTGGTATGTAGCCTCAATAAATATTCACAATGATAAAATACAGGTCTTCCTGAGCCCTGTGGCTCAGGGGCTATCCAAATGAATTCCATAACCTTACTAGGAAGAGGATTAAAAGAGAGAAGACCTCCAAAACTAAAGTGCACTTTGTTGCTTCAGTGAAGATTGCTACATTCACGCCCCTAAGAGGTTCTTCTGAATGACTGCATGTCACCACTCAGAAACAAACTTTGGTTAACAGCCTAAGGAGGTAATATACAATTTCTATTAAGTTTCTCTTTTTCTCTGCTTCAATTCCTAAGGAAACTGCTTCGTTCTATGAGAGATCCTGAGAAGTCATTCTGGGGTAGGTACAAAAGAAAAAAGTATCTTGCAAGTAAACTGTCGTTCTTGATCTTAGGAGTAAGGATCACATCTGATGTGATTTTCGCGTGAAGAAAACCCATATGTCTCCTTTACAAAAAAAAAAGGATGGCAAATCTGAAACATTTCAGACCTCCCAAAACAAACTACACTTCCTTCAAGCAGACTCCTGAAAAGCGAACTATCTTGGCCAATGACTAAGGCCGCATGCAATCTCCCTGGATGGGACTTTCTTCAGCATCAAAAGGCATAAACATGAAGAGGTAGAAACAAAGGAATTTATCCAGTTATATGCGTATGTTACTTCTGTATGATGCACTGGCTTGCTTTATGTGTGTGTGTTAAATGGATACAAAAATACAGTTAGATGGAATAAGATCTAGTGTTCGATAGTACAGTAGGGTGTCTGTAGTTAAGAATGTGTCATTATAGTTCAAAATTGCTAGAAGAGAGAAATGGGAATGTTCCCAACATAAAGAAGGGGTGAAGACAGGCATGGTGGTGCACACCTGTAATCCTAGCACTCTGGGAGGCTAAGGTGGGAGGATCACTTGAGGCCAGGAGTTCAAGACCAGCCTGAGCAATAGCAAGACCTTGTCTCTACAAAAAATAGAAAAATTATCCAGGCATGGTAGTGTGCCTATACTCCCAACTACTCAGGAGGCTGAGGTGGGAGGATTGCTTCATCCCGGGAGTCTGAGGTTGCACTGAACTGATGATGCCACTACACTCTAGCCTAGGCAAGAGAGAAAAACCCTGTCTCCAAAAAAAAAAAAAAAAAAAATTACACAAAAAAACAAAAACAAAAAAAGAAGAGGTGAATGTTTGGAGTGATAGATGTCCCGACTGCCCTGGTTTGATCCTTACACATTGTATGCATGTATCAAAATATCATGTGTACTCCCAAAATATGGACAACTATTAAGTATAAAAAAGTTCACCAACAACATTTCTACCTGTTGAAGAAAGAATTTGGAGCCATTCTAAATACAAGGTGGAAGATAAGGAAGTTTAAACAAAAAACGGAGGCGAAAATGCAATGCTTAGCAAAAAACTCTCCACAGCCTCAGGGCTCCGGCACCCTCTCCTGAATTTGCATGTCATCTCCTGCACCTGGCCTGGTAGCATAAGCCCTGATACCTTGCCCTTGAGATACCCAATTTAGGTTGCCTGTAAGATGGCTCATCATCATGTAGGTGACTGACTGGCCTTGCATGAGTCTAAGTTTACATCTGTGTCAAGGAATTCATTTCTACATTTGGAAATCTGTCAAGTCATAAAAACATAGCTAAAACTGTGGTTCAGAAATGAGGAGAGTAATATTAGCTCTTCTTCACAGAAATGTTTAATTTCTCAAGATGCCCCCCTTTAATGTTTTAATAGCAACTTTGCTATTAGAAATTATGTTTCAGGATATTCACTTTAGGGCCTAAAGTAACATAGAAAATTAGAAGAGAGTTGGAATGAACCTAATCTAACCTCTAACATAGGTCTTAAGCCTCTTATTACTACACACTTTTGCCTTCAGTTAAACAGTGTTTCCTCATTTATTTATTTATTTATTTATTTTTGAGGCAGAGTCTCACTTTGTTGCCCAGGCTACAGTACTGTGGCGTCAGCCTAGCTCACAGCAACCTCAAACTCCTGGGCTCAAGCAATCCTCTGTCTCAGCCTCCCAAGTAGCTGGGACTACAGGCATGTGCCGCCACACCGGCTAATTTTTTCTATATATATTTTTAGTTGGCCAATTAATTTCTTTCTATTTATAGTAGAGACAGGGTCTCGCTCTTGCTCAGGCTGGTTTCTAACTCCCGACCTTGAATGATCTGCCCACCTCGGCCTCCCAGAGTGCAAGGATTACAGGTGTGAGCCACTGCGTCTGGCTGAAACAGTGTTTCCTTATATGAAGCTGTATTAACTGGTGCCACCCTAACTTTTTAGAACTTTCCTCTCCTTCATTCTTTTCCACAGCAGCTAAGGCCACAGACTGTCCTCAGCCTGCTTCCTACACCACTTTCAGGGCTCCTGACTCTGCGATCCTCGCTTGTACTACTTGGCTGTGCATGCTGGCTCCCAGCATCCACTCCGGCCCATCCCTAAGTCTGGCTGATTATGCTGTGACTCCCACTGCCTGAACTAGGTCCCTACCTCCATTAAGAGAAGAAGATTGAACTTTCTAGGTTGTGACAAGCCAAATAATGGCAGGATCATTTTTAACATTAAAAGTAAAACTGGCCTCTTAATTCCTAAATTGGTCATTACCTTTTTTCTTCTGGGATGTTCTCCAATAGCATTTGAAGGAAATCCTGGGATAAGAAAAAAGCAAGCCATTAAAGATGTCCATCAATAAATAATTCTGCCTAGAAACATGCCAGACACTGAGCATTCCCAGCTGCTGACCGCTCACCTGCTAGGAAAGCTAGACCTATGCCAACTTATTAGACTATATACTCAATGTATTAATTTTACAGAGTAATCAACCCAATCTTTTAAAGAGATTTATTTTGTGAAAGCCACAAAACTGAAGAATGGAATGCTTATTATTATATTTTGACCTAATCCAATAGCCTATTTATTTCACTTCATGTTTAGCCATTTTCAAAAGGCTGGCCAAGGCGTGAAGCATTATCCCTCTCTACTCACCCTTGGCCCCCTCTGTGGGAGCATTTCCTAGATAGCCCTGCTACATACTGAACCATCTGAACTCCTAGAGGCTAGCAACTCACTTGCAACTTTCTTGCATTGCTCTATGGAACTTATAAAGACAAATATCAAGATGATAAATATGCCAATCGGAGGAACAGAGATGTCCCCAAGTCCAACTGTGGCTCACAAGCCCCTGCCTCTATCTGCAGTCTCTTCTCATGCTGCTGTACAATCCTCAGTTGCTGGACATTTGAGATGGTTACATGATGCATGACTTACACACATATACACACTCATTTTTTCCTTTACTTTAGAAGATTTCAAGCACAGTCAGAAGGAGACAAAATAGTATAATTAACCTTCATGTACTCATCAACCCACAGCCAATCCTGCCCCTCTACTTCCCTGCCTCCTGTCTTATTTAGAAGCAAATCGCAAACATTACATGATTTCATCAATAAAAGGTTTTAGTAAATATTTCTAAAAGATAAGGACTCATAAAACATAACCACAATACCATAAGACCTAAAAATTTCAAATATGAATGTTCATTTTATATTTAATTTGTAGCTTGAGTATTGTGACCCATCATTCTAGCCCATCTACTTCTGGAATCTTGACTTGGTCTTAACTAGAATTGTCAGATAAAATATAGGATACCCAGTAAAATTGGGGGCATAATTACACTAAAAAGTTATTCATTGTTTATCTGAAGTTTGAGCTTAACTGTATTTTTTTGTTCTGTATTTTTATTAGTTAAATGGGTAACCCTAGTGTTTCAACCTTTCCTCATCTGACAGCTTGATAAGATATATTTTGGATAAATACAGAACATGAGAAATAATAAGAACAAAATTTAACTTTCTTGGACTTGATATTGAACAACAAATAAGATTTATACTTGAAGTTTTTCTTTTAATAAATATAATATTTTTAAATGGGCCCTTTAAAATATAAGCTCAAATGAAAATAATGTTTTAAAATAGGTTAAAATGTAAGCCCAAATATGACAAATGAGAGTCACTCCAGACTGAAGCCCTCCCAACAGAACCAAGCCTGCAAACATAGAGTTGGCACAGGGCTCTGATGAGATCCATTTAACTTGGGAGTGTGAGATGGAAGCAACAGCACAGATCTTCATATTACAAAACAGATAGAATTACAGAGGAATAGAAATCTGCAAACAACTTATATGACAAGGTACTCTTTTTCTATCATCACACTGAAGTATAGCTATCACTACAGTAACAAAGCTAGCCATCTCATTTCTACATGTTTATGGGTGGTTACAGGCCATTTCTTCCAGGGGCAAAGTCTTCCTGCTAAGAACATTGATGAAAGATTTATTTCTTGCAACCTCTATTCTCCTCCTAAGACTTTGTTTATTGCTGCTTCACCTACTGTAACAATACAAAGAATCACAAACGAACGTTAAAAAAATGGAGCGAAGGACAACACCTAATTGACTAATGCCTCACAACTGAAGTCCTTCCTTGCACTTGCGATGGATATATGGAGAAATACCAAAGGAAACAAGAGCAGTATTTAGAATGCAAAGAATTATTTTTGCTTGAGGTGTTTTTGTTTTTGTTTTTGTTTTTTTGAGACAGAGTTTCACTCTGTCATCATCCAGGCTGAAGTGTAGTGATATCATCATAGCTCACTGCAACTGCAGATGCCTGGGCTCAAGTGATCCTCCTGCCTCAGCCTTCTGAGTAGTTGGGAGTACAGGCACTGTGTCTGGCTAATTTTTCTACTTTTAGTAGAGATGGGGTCTCTTTTCTATTTTTAGTAGAGGGGAGTCTTTTAGTAGATAGGGTCTTGCTCTTGCTCAGGCTGGTCTCAAACTCAGGCTGAGCTCACTCAAGTGATCCTCTGTCCTTGGCTTCCCACAGTGCTAGGATTATAGGAATGAGCCACCACACCTGGCTTTGAAGTTCTTAAAGACATTATTTTTATTATTTTAAAAATTATTTTGTAAAAAAATTAAATTAGAAAGTCATTTGTCACAATCAAACATGTTAATACATTATTTTGCAAATCGTACATTAATAGATTACTTTGTAGACTACTTTTTTCATTGGCTTATAGATAGGATTTTTGATTCTTAAAAAATCCAAGTACTATAATTATAATTCTTACTAATTTCACTTCATCATCTCCTTATGTCCCATACCAATTTATCCCATATTTGGCTGGTAATTTGTGCTCAATTATGTGGGAGAAAGATTACATTAACTCAATGGCAAGAGGGAGAATTTAATTGCATAAGAAGCAGGAAATTCAGAGTTAACCTTATTTCTGCCCTTTTGCATTTTCCATTTACAGATAGATCCTTCTTTACAGGACTCAGAGCACAGCGGTCGGTCCAGAATTCTGCGTGAATATAGCAGAAGAGCAGGAGATCCCCAGGAAGCCCTGCTTGGTTTTTTTAAGAAAGATGGTCGTACTGCCTCCCAGCAGGTGGCCACTCTGGAGCATTTATTTGCCTCTTCCTGCCTCAGGGAGACCTACAGGCAACACAGCAGTTAGCTGGAGGTTGCCAACTAATGCTGAGATGACAGGTCTAGGGGTGACAAAAACCTAATACTATGGGCATCTCTGAGACACAGTGTCTTGATTCCCACAGGCTATGGGAACGTCTTTCTACAGGGGTAGGTATCTTCTGTTCTGTGCTCCGTTCGAAGTAAGAGACAGGAACTTGGTCTCCTCCAGGCAGTCCTTGTACCTACCATCTCTCAGTGGAATCCACCCAATTGGTCCTTCTTACTCCCTTCGTAGGCCCAATCTTCAGCCATGAAACACAAGTTTTACTGTTTGTTTGTTTGTTTTTTTTTTGTAAATTAGCATATACTCCTGGGGTGGACTTGTAACAGAAGCTTTTCCCCACCCTCTACAATGGAATGAAATAAAAAGAAAAATGTGTCTTATGATTATTCCTTTCCTTATCACCTCTTTTCAATTCTTTCATCTGTCTTCACTCTTCCCTTCAGTGTGTTGGCAGTTTTGTGAGAGCAACTTACAAATCTTAATTGAACAAGAATTTCATGGCTGATTCTAAGATCACTGACAAAGCCAGCTAGCAAAGATAGTAGGGGTCCCAGTTTGTCACCTCTGCAGCCAAGAAAAACAAAACAAAAACTGCTGTTTTGAGAGGGGGCTGATTGATATGAAATTTTATCTGGCTCCTTGGTAATGATTTTGAGTCCACACTCCAGCCAGAAAATACATTCCTTGAGAATATTTTTTTTTCATTTCCAACTCTCCTAATAATCTATATGTTAATCAGGTCAGTCCCAGACAGCTTGTTTTGATTAATGCATAACAACACTAAATTAAGCACTACAATTGAAAAAAAAAAAACTAACACTGATTTTGGCATATGGCTAATCTGGTAATTATTTTTTAGGCCTGGTGAAAGTATTCAACAAAAAGCAGGTGCATGTAGATTCTACTGGATAAACTGACACTGGCTTGATAATTAATTACATAGGACTGGCAATTTCTGTCAAGTATTTTATGAGTAATTATCACAGTCGTGGGAAGGAGGAGGTAGAAGAGGCAAAACAAACAAAATATTGACGCAAGGACAGGATTGGCAGGGTGAGAACTGAGAAGACATGAAATTGTCAGGAAGAGTCATTGTTGCACTCAGGAGGGGAGCTTTAGTGGGGGCTGGAAAGACGATAGTACTGAAATGCTGGACAGGCGGGGTGTTTGGAAAGGAAAGGATTAAGAAGTAAACTGGAAAAGGAAGAAACTAAGGTCAGACTTCTGAGTAAAGGAACTGGGTCACAGCCCTTCCTCATCAATAACTAACCAATAATGTAAACAAAAACACAATCCATTTAAAAAATTAGCAAAAATGTGACCAGCAGCATCCAAACAAGGAAAAAAGTACAGCTTCATGGTATAAACTTCAAAAAGAAGCAATCAAGGAAATAAAGCATAAGATTTGAACACAGCTTCTAACTGTCCCTCTGCACAACCCCCAACCTCATGCTTAGCAGGTTGTGCTAGTGAATTGCCTAAACCCCACGAATTCTCACAAATACCCACACATTTTGAAAGAAACAGGAATATGTTTATCTTTCTTCTTTTTTGACTGCTGAGGGACTGGAAATGTTTGCTGGCAGGAGATGGGAAAAACATGAAAAATAAACACTTGAGGGTGACTGTCTTTGATGAACTGTATAAGTTCTAGGGCTCCAACCAGAATTAGAGGAATAATATTAATGGAGAGGTTCCTGAAATGGGAAAAAGCTACACCAATATTAGGTCAGGAGACTCTTGGCAGGGGATATTTAACAAATTTTCAAGAGCAGCAGAGCCAAATTCTTCCAACAAAGGCTGTATACAACTCCAGTGGAGCTTGTCCCTCCTCCGCCTCCATACATAATATGCAAGTTTCAAACTATAGCTCAGAGGGCAAGAAAAACAGGCCTAAGATGAGATGTAAAAGGAATCAAAGATAATGTTTCAATATATATGAGAATAAATAAAAGGTCAGGACAGTGCTACCCATGCTAAGAATGAGCAAGAAGAGAAGTATGGCAACTATGCAAACTAATATAACAACAACAACCACATAACATATAGAAGACAAAGAATTCAATCTTGAAGAAAAGGAATTAGAAGGAATATTCTCCAAGGAATAGAAGAAAATTTTCCACCAGTGCTTTATACTATAAAATAAATTAACAACAAAAGACCAAGGAATAGGCTGGGCATGGTGGCTCACGCCTGTAATCCTAGCACTCTGGGAGGCCAAGGTGGGAGGATTGCTTGAGCTCAGGAGTTCGAGACCAGCCTGAGCAAGAGTGAGGCCCTGTCTCTACTATAAATAGAAAGAAATTAGCCAAAAAACTAAAAATAGAAAAAAAATTAGTTGGGCATGGTGGCGCATGCCTGTAGTCCCAGCTAACTGGGAGGCTGAGGCAGGAGATCACCTGAGCCCAGGAGTTTGAGGTTGCTGTGAGTGAGGCTGATGCCATGGCACTCTAGCCCAGGCAAGAGACTGAGACCCTGTCTCAAAAAAAAAAAAAGACCAAGGACTAAAATAATACCAGTATAGGAGCATTAATAAAATAGAAACAGCAAGGAAAAGAATAGACATTAAAGAAAATAACATTAAAAATAAAGGGGTTGCTTGAGATAAACACAAGCCATGAAGAAGAAAAAGATAAAAGCAATTAGAAAATAACAGGTATGGAGGACAAAGATGATATAACACAAAGAAAATTGGTAACTTGAAATTCAGAACCCTGCAAGGGGAAAAACGTGTGTTCAAAGATATAGTTAAGATAATTTTACTGAAAGAAAGAAGACTAGAATCTAAGACTAAAAATAAAAACACACACTGTTTTCCAGGAAAAAAAAAGAATTATGGACACCAAGCCATTTTTTGATTAAATTCAAAACTTCAAAGATAAGCAATCTATGTGGTATAAAGGGAGAAAAGTAGGCTGACTTCAAAAGTTTCCACAGCAGGACTTAATGCCAGAAGGCAGTTGAGCAGTGTCGATAAAGTTCTGTGGCAATGAAACTGTGACCTGAGAGTATTATAGTCAGTTAGTAATTCAAATATAAACACAACAAGCAAGCATTCTTAAGCAGTAAGAACTCAGAAATCATAAAACCTGTGAGTCTGCAACTTGAATATCAATTTGATAATGAAATTCAGCCAACAAAGAATTGAATCAAAATAAAATATTCATGAATATAGAAGCATGGTAAAATGACTGATGGTAAATGCTGAAATACTTTAAATACTGAGCTAAGACTATACAACTGTGAAATTTATGGTTACAGTACATACTGTAAATGAAATCAACCTTAATATGTAAAAATAATAATTACGAAAAATTTAGAATTGGGGAAAGTAGTAGAAGTACTTAACAACTGATTTCCTCATCTTTTTGTACAGTAGTGAATAAAATGATGCTTTCTAAACATCAAATATATAGGTAAAGAAAAAAAAGAACAATTTCAACTCTTATTTTTTTTGTAATTAATAATGTTTTTTAATTATAGAAGAATCTATTAGGAAATAATCCTCTCATATTTATCTAAAGTTCAGAGAGTTCTTTATCTTTATTTTATTCTTTTCACTTATTAAATTCAAGTAAAAGAAAATTTTAAATGTTTCATTAAAAAGTATATATAGCTGGATATAGTGGCTCATGCCTATAATTTCAGCACTTTGGGAGCCTGAGGTGGGAGGATCACTTGAGGCCAGGAGTTTGAGACCAGTCTGGGCAACATAGTGAGATCCTGTCTCTACAAAAAATTTTAAAAATTAGCCAGCTGTGGTGGTGCATGCCTTTAGCCCCAGCTACTCAGGAAGCTTGAGACTAGGAGTTCAAGGTTGCAGGGAGCTATGATTGTGTCACTGCACTCCAGCCTAGGAGACAGAGTGAGATCTCGTTTCTATTAAGAAAAAAAAAAAAAGCACATATAATTCTGTTTTTATAAAATTATTTCTGTCCAATGATATCTTTTACATGTGTATACACACACATATACCATCTACACATACAGAGATAGGTATACACATGATGTTTAACATATAAAAAGAGACAGAAATAGTATGATTTATGGAATGACATTCATGTAATAATAATTATAAATGTTTCTGAGTGGTAAGATTTTCAATAATGTTTTACATTCTTTGTACTTTTCTGCATTGCTTGAATCTTTTATGATGAGTATTTGCCAGTTGAAAAAGCAGTAATTTCCAAATAATACAAAGCTACAGTAAGCAAGACAATATGGTACCAGCATAAGGACAGAAATACTGATCAATGGAATAGAATTGAGAGTCCAGAAGTAAACACTTACATTAATGTTCAATTGATTTTTGGCAAATATACCAAGACAAATCACTGGTGGGGAAGAATAGTCTTTTCAACAAATGATTACGGGACGATGGGTATTCACATATGAAACAATGATGTTGATTTGTTCACATGTAGAAAAAACAAAAGAATGATGTTGAACCATCATCCTCACACCATATACAAAAATTAACTCAAAATAGATCAGTGACCTAATTATAAGAGCTAAAACTATAAAACTCTTAAGAAAAAACAGTAGGAATAAATCTTTGTGACCTTCAATTAAGCAATGGTTTCTTAGACATAACACCTAAAGCACAAGCAACTGAAGAGAAAATAAATGAATTGGACTTCATCAAAATTAAAAACTTTTGTGCTATAAAGGACACTATCAAGAAAGTAAAAAGACAATGTATAAGAGGAGATAAAATATTTGCAAATCATATATCCGATAAGGAACTTATATCCAGAATATAAAAAGTACTCTCTCTCTCTCTCTCTCTAAAAAACAAATAACTCAAATATTTGTTTTTACTAAAAAACAAATAACTCAAATAAAAAATGGGCGAAAGATCTGAAAACACATTTCTCCAAAGAATGGCCCCAATGGGCCATAAGCACATAAAAAATACTCAACATTATTAGCCATCAGAGAAATGCGAATCAAAGCCATAATGAGCTACCACTTCGCACCCACTAGGATGGCAATTATCAAAAAAACAGAAGGCAACAAGTGTTGGCAAGTATGTGGAGAAATTGAAACCCTTGTGCATTGCTGGTAGGAATGTAAAATGGTGCAGCCACCGTGGAAAACAGTACAGCAGTTCCTCAAAAAATTGAATACAGAATTACCGTATAATCCAATGATTCCACTTCTGGGTATATATTCAAAAGAATTAAAAGCAGGGACTCAATCAGATATTGGTACACTAATGTTCATAGCAGCAATATTCACAATAGCCAAAAAGATGGAAACAATCTAAATGTTCAGGAACAGATCACATGAGAAACAAAATATGGTATATGCATGCAATAGAACATTCAGCCTTAAAAAAGGAAGGGAATTCTGTCTTGTGCTATAATATGGATGACCCTTAAAGATATTACACTAAGTGAAGTAAGGCAGACACTGAAGGACAAATATTGTATGGTTCCACTTATATGAGGTACCTATAGTGGTCAAATTCATAAGGAGAAAAAGCAGAATGGTAGTTGCCAGGGGCTGTGGGGAGGGACCAATGAAGAGGGACTGCTTAATGGTCTCAGAGTTTCACTTTGGGAAAATGAAATAGTTCTGGAGATGGATGGTGGTGATCACCACAAAAAAATGTGAATGTACTGATGCTCCCGAACTGTGCACTGTAAAATGGCAAAAATGGTAAATTTTATGTCATATATGTTTTATCACAATTAAATATAAATTAAAATAAATGCTTGGTGCTGTGGCTCACACATGTAATCCTAGCACTTTGGCAGGAGGATTGCTCGAGGCCAGGAGTTTGAGAACAGCCTGGGCAACATAACAAGATCCCATCTCTACAAAAAAATTTAAAAATTAGCTAGGCATAGTGGCACATGCCTGTAGTCTCAGCTACTTGGAAGGCTGAGGCAAGAGGATGACTTGAGCCTGGGAGTTTGAGGTTGTAGTGAACTATGATCACGTCACTGCCCTCTGGCATGGGCAACAGAACAAGACCTTATTTCTAAACCAATCAATAAATAAAAGTAAAAAATAAAAAGGAATAAAGTACTATACATGCTATATGAATCTTGAAAACATTCTGCTAAGTAAAAGTAGGACAGACACAAAAGGTCACATATTATATGATTCATTTATATGAAATGTCCAGAATAGGCAAATCCATAGAGACAGAAATAGTTTACTGGTTGCCTAGGGCTGGGGGCAATTGAAATGGGGAAAGTGGTTGCTAATGATTTCTTTTGAGTTTGATAAAAATGTTTTAAAATTAGATAATGCTGATGGTTGAACAACCATGTGAATATACTAAAAAGCACTGACTTACACAATTTTAAATGGTGAATTTTATGGTATGTGAATTTTTATATCAATAAAAGTTGTTATGAAAAAGGCAATAAAGCTATTATTTAACAGAATAAACAAAAGAACCAAATGATTTGTTGGAGGAGCACTAAGAGTTCCGTCGGAAGTGGTGACCAGAACTTCAGAAGCCACATACCATACACTCATTTAACCCTTCAGTATCTTGGTGAGAAGTGGTTTTAAGAAGCAGGAATTTGGACTAATTGGTCAACCAAGCACATAAGACTTCTGAACCAGTTTTCAAATTGCCTAATCAAATACATGCTTAGAAAGAATTCTCCCAAACCTCCAGTGCAAAAATGAAAGAATATAGAGATGAGGAACACTTGTCGTCTTGTTACATTTTTGTTATTCCTTCGACATGTATTCAGATCATACATGCCCATCCTTCACATCTAACCTTGTAGTCAGTGTGACTCACCACGTGTGTGAGCATAATTATCAAATATAAAAACACCCTTTAGTCTAATCTATGCTAAGAATGCATCATCTACTTTCTATCGGTTATGGGCACCGTTTTCAGAACCTCTCACTCTTTGTTAATTTCCTTGTGAAATTAACTGCTTGGCCCCATACCCGTATAAAATGATGGGGTCTCTCTCTGATAGTTTTGTGGCCAGGCTGTCTGAATACTTCATTGTATTAAATGTATTGTTTATTAATTGTGTTGTTTATTAATTGTACAGCTTCATTGTATTGTTATTAATCTGTTTATCAAATATTTACAGTATACCCACTGTGTGCCAATCATGGACTAAGTACTGGTGAAATAAAAAAAACATGGCCTGGTCTTATTGAACTTATACAGATAGTGGAAGAAAAAGAAAAGAAACAAATAGCCCCACAAATGAAAAACATAAGTATAGATACCGGTAATGACAATGAAGGTGATGAGGAGGGCGAAGGGGTAGAGAATAGGAGTCTGGGTGCATATCTGTTTTGCTGGGATGACTCAGAAGTTCTGGCATTCAAACTGAGACTAAAGAGTAAGAAGGAGGCAACCTCGCAAAGAGAATACCAGGAAGAGGGAACAGCAGGATTGTTTTGGTTTTGTTTTTAAGGTCACTTAAGGTACAACTATCCCCATCACTGTGTGTGAGACAGCTTAGGGTTTCAGTTTATCCCAAAACTATAGGGAGATCACCCTCCTTGAAACAATACTTTCCTTGTGTCCACTTCATTAACTTCCTGTTTTTCCCACTGCATTAAATTGTAAATCTTTACTCTTTAATACTGACATAATCTAACCCCCACATGCCACACCCCATCCAATTATAAATCATGGACTCACGCAGCCCCATAATTTACCTGGGAAAGAATCAATTGCCCATGAAACACGTGCACAAATTTTCTTAAAAATGAGAAATAGGTTTCATCTCCAAGTTTTGTGGCAAGGAACCGAAGAAGGAAGTAGCCCTACAAGAAAGGAAGGAGAGAGAGAAAAAAAAGCTGCCTGTCACGAGCTCATCACAGCAATGCTTACACAGTCAACACTAAATAACCCACCAGGGCAGGCGCACCTCTAGAATGTACTCTCTCACCGTCCCAGGCTGCCCTTTATATTCTGACCAGGAAGGCTGGGCCTGGAAATTAATTAATTTGCAACTCCTCTGTTAATGTTATCACCACCTCTGCTTTGACTTGGTTCACACGAAGCCCAGATGTCCATCACGGACTGAAAAGGAAGAAAGGCCCAGCTGCTCTCTAACTTCAGCTCTCAGGAAAAGCCTTTACAACTTAAAAGGCTCCCTTTTTACTCAAGTCTTCTAGTCAGAACTGACAGCACTGTGAATGTTCTGCTCCTCGAAGCTCACCTGAAGCAGGGAGAAGGGAGGAGCGGGGCCTTTGATCCAGGCCTTCCTAACGTGGTCTCCATTTTTGGGCATTAAAGTGCTTTAATTATTGGACACTCAGATTTTGCCCAGTCAGATGTCATTCTGATACTGATGATTTTGTTTTGTTTTGTTTTGCCTTAGCCATCTTACTAATCTTCATTGTTTAATTGTATAACCTAAAAAATGCTGCACCATCATAACTGGCTTCTGCCACTTAGATCTGCTTGCTTACCTTTAAATAATGCACCTGCATGAAGGGCTTCTCTGGATTGAGTCCATGTTTGATAACTGATGCTCCCGAGTCACTCACAAAGCCAGTTTTTTCTTTACTGGGTCTAAAACAATGCAGTGACAATTTCTGTAAGTATAGAACATTCTTATAATAACTAATTAAGCTATTATATTGCCTTATTTCTTATTTTCAGAGTTACTGAAAAGCATCTTAATTCTATTCAATAGTACCAATTATAATTTAAAACAGTTTACATTACATATTCATATACTGAACAAGAAGGAATTTGTGTTTGGGTTGGGAACCTGAGATTAGCTTTTGGCAATATTTCATATCCTCTTATCCAAGATTAAATCCTGCCAGACCCTCAAGGAATCTAAGCTCCAGTGTGAATTGTTTAAGAACCTATGCCTTTTTTTTGGTGGGAATGATAGACTGGGAAACACAATGGAAAATGTAGCTTTACATGGAAGAGTAAAGAACTTGTATTTTTTTTCAAAAAATATTGAAAGCCTTAATGTTATCCATTTCTCTGGATTTACGTTTACTAATTAAGTCTCCTTTAAGAAATATTTGTATTCTGAACCCATTTTAGAATTACAAAACCAAGAAGGTCATAGCAGCTCATGTTTTTAAAATAAATGGGGACATTAGTAATCACATACTTCAACCATCTCATTTCACAGATGAGGGAAGCTGAAGCACACAGGAGTTAGATCCACACTCAAGATCGTACAGCTTGTTTTAACTTGTGATAACAGTAGGACTGAAACCAATGTCTTCTTATTATCCATCAGGGTCTTTTCCACTGTGCTATATAGTTTTAAATATTTCTAAAAATCCCTTTAATAAAATATAATAGATCCCTTGGGCCATCTAGTAAAGATTTGTGCATTATGTTGTAGTGAAGCTTCAACAACTAGCTAAAATCAAAATAAGTGACAGGGTATTTGCAGTTTTCAGCTGTTCTAAAACCAGTAACTTACTGTACAAATATTGAGAAGTATGTGTTGAGGAGAGGAAGGTGAGGAACAAGAGGAGGGTTGGCAAATCAGGAGGCAGGGGAGGGGCATTTTAAAAAGGCAGCATGGTGTCGTGTAAGGTACACAGGCTTTAGAATCCAAGAGACCTGGTTTTGAACAGCAGCCTTACTTCTTATGACCTGCTAGTAGCAGGTCACTTCAATTCTCTAACCCTCAATCTCACTTGTAAAATGGGAATAATCTTACCTACCTTCCCAGGCCCTATAGAGAATAATTGAAATAATATATTGCAAAGCCCCCCTTAGCAAGACCCGGGGACCTAGACTTAATAAAAACTTAATAAAATAGTTTAGCTATTTTATTTATTTATTTATTTGTTGGTTTGTTTATTTATTTGCTGCCTGGGCTAGAGTGCCGTGGCGTCAGCCTAGCTCATAGCAATCTCAAATTCCTAGGCTCAAGCGATCCTACTGTCTCAGCCTCCCGAGTAGCTGGGACTACAGGCATATGCCACCATGCCCGGCTAACTTTTTATATATATGTTTTTAGTTAACCAATTAATTTCTTTCGATTTATAGTAGAGACACGGTCTCACTCTTGCTCAGGCTGGGTTCCAACTCCTGACCTTGAGCGATCCACCCACCTTGGCCTCCCAGAGTGCTAGGATTGCAGGCGTGAGCCACTGAGCCTGGCCAGTTTAGCTATTTTAGCACATGGAAACCCTGACTAAGTCTGAGCTGAATATCCCAGTACATTATCCCAGCACTTACAAGGCACAGAATCAGCAGACAACTAAAGATGATCACCAGCCACTAGAGCTAACTGTATAGTTTCAATTTTTCTACTTGATCCCTAACTTACCTATATGAACACACTTGTAAGAATAACTAGTCCATTTGATCTTCATTTAAGATTCCTCTGAAAAGCATCAGCTTGTTTCCCGGCTCTCAAGCTCATCCTGGGTGAAGTGTTTTCATAAGAAAGCCACACTAACTTTGACAGGGGAAGGCCATCCCCCGGGGTCTGGGGAAGGAAGGCTTCCTAAAAGTCAGCCTGAGCTCAAACCAGGCTGCCCAGCCTCACCTGAGACAGAGTGACAACCATCCTTATCCCCTTGATCTTTGGCTTGAGACTGCTAGAAGTGGGGAGACAGAGAATGATGTAAATCTCTGCCCAGCAGCCTGGCTTCCAGGCTCCAGATCCTAATGACGCCTTTAGTTGCTGTTTCTTCTTTTGCCTAAAAATGTCCTTCCTGAAAGCATCCTCTCTTACTCTCTTCTTCCACCCGCTCCAAATGAAGAAGTACTCCAGAAAATTCTTTTATGCTGACAGCATCCAAAGCAAACATCCAAGTCTCCAAGAGATTCCTTTTAAAGTAGACTTGCTGCCAGAGGGAGCGGTGTGCAGGCAAGCTTTGCAAAAAAAAATCAAAGGGGTGGGTTTTAGGAGGAAAAGACACTCCATGAGTGAAAATAGGTAACTTCCATCTCTGTGCTACGCCCGTTCTCATCATGCCACTTATCTTAGATCTGTGCAGAGAGACAAGCACAGAAAGCAGGGGATGAACTGCTACCATGTGCAATGACATAGGTGATTCCCACAGCCGAGTGAAAGACATCAGACGAACAAAAGGCACATAAAAATGTACAATCCATTTTGATGAAGCCCAAGAACAGACAGAACTGACCTATGGTGATGGAGTTCAGAATAATGATGACCTTTAGGAGGAAATATTGACAGATGGGAAAAAGCAGAAGATTTCTGGGTGCTGGGAATGTTCTATATGTTGATATGAATGTGTTTCCATAGGGATAAAGGGTAAAAGTTATTTGAGGTGATTAGTAAAGATTTGTGTACTTTACTGTATGTATGTTATACTGTAATTAAAAAGTTAAGAAAAAAATAGATGCACATAAAACAGCACACATTTTGCAAGAATAAAAGGAAGTCAGTCTAGAAAAAAGGGCTTTGCTTCTCATTGCCATGAACATGTGACTAGGATTAACTAAGTCACCTGAGGACCAAGGAAGTATTCTTTTCAATGACAGCGTGAGAGGCAGGCAGGGCTGTGGCAAATCCAAAGGACTCAATCTACTCCCATTCTCTTCTTCCTATTTTGTTGCCATCTGTACAATTATGCCTGAAAAGCCTATTTTATGAGTGTCCTTTGGAGCTATGGATAGCCAGGGGACTTATTTCAGGCCAAAGTAACAAAAGCAGGTGTCTGCTGTGGCTGTGGATATGTTTCTGGGAGAGTTTTTGCTTTCCTTACAAAAGGGGAAAATATGACTGCTACTGTACCTCTCCCCCTACACATGGTGGATGGAGCTGCAGCAGCCGTCTTGCAACCAGGAGGAAGCAAACCACTATGCTACAGAGAGCAGAATAGAAGGAAAGAAGGTAAATAGTCTTTGATGGCATCGTTCAGCTCCTGGCTAGCCTGGGACTGCCTCCCGACTGCCTGGGAAAAGTAACTACCATTTGTTTAAGTCAACATTGCGTTACTGTTGCATTAACGTAGCCAGATTCATTCCTAATGAATGGAGGACGGGACCAGTACAAACGGCTCACATGTCCTGGTTATGCTGCGTGCCTGGTACTCTGCCAAGTTGTTCTCAAGTCACGTCCCCTACTCTCATAAGAACCTGGTGAGGCAAGTACTATGATTGTGCACATTTAAAAGCTGGAAAAAAGTGAGGCCTAGAGAAAACCATAGAGCTGGTTAGTGGCAGAGTCAAGGAGGGAACCTAGGTCCACAGAACACCCAAGTCCTTGCTGCACTCTGGAGCCCAAGATCCAGGCCCCATCTTGGCTGTGGAGAATCTAAGTTGCTCACCCTCCCTGAAGCTTTCCTTACCTGTAAAGTCTGGGACGGCAAAAGTGTTAATCATCTCTTAGACATTATACTCTAGTATTTATTTCCTTGGCTGGAACACATGGAATGCGAGAGATCAAGTTACCAAGGTCATCTGGGCTCAACTGCCCTTGGTTTCTGTTGTACCTGGCACCAAACGCAGCGACGGAGACTGACGTGACCTTTCCCTTCCCCGCTGCCTTCCTTTGCAGCTGCACTCAGAGAAACAACGTGGATATTTAAAGAGTGGGCAGAGGGCCGTGATATTTGATACACACACAGCGATTTGATTTGGAATCAAGCCTCTTGAAGAAAAGACCACTTCTGCAGGACTATCACCAAGGGTGGGATTTGCGAAAATGCCTCTGGAAGGTCCTCCGGCGTGTCAGCTGGGTCTCAACGCCTACTGCCCTGTCCCAGCCCAGACTGGCCGTCTGCCAGCACGCTTTGTCTCGTACTCCTTGGCAGTCAACATGAAAGCCATGAGATATCTTCATCTGTAAACTCGCCACTGCCGTGCTTGAGCCAGGGACTAAGCATCCCAGAAATGAGACAGAAGGGAATCAATCAGCATTTCAACATCCCCGTCTGTCTGTCAGTCGCAGCTGCCCCGCGACGTTTGGCAGCTGTGGGGGCAAGGCCTCCCTCAGCCTGCGATAAATCCTACCCTCGTGTGGAGACCGGCCGCACAGGACCGTCCGAGCTCCCAAGGCACAAGTGAGACCTGCGGGGCAAGCAGCACGGGGCGGCTTCGGAGCCTGGGTGTGAATCTCGCCTGTGCCACACAAAGCCCAGCTCCTTCATCTACAAAAAGGGGACAGTGATAGTTACTGTGGCATCTCACTGGGCTGCTGTGGCATCTGAGGGTCGTTAGCCGGAGTTCCCCCGGCAGTTAGTAAGTACCACACAGATGTTGCGATTGCCGTAACAGCACATTCTGACCGGGGTTCAGGCAGTGTCAGCCAAACCCTCCTCTGACAGGCAGAGACATTAAAAAGACTTCGGGCTGCAGTTAGGCTTGTGAGATGTTCTCACCAGAGGAAGCCTGGCGATGGGTACACAGGATCTCACCCTTCTACTCTGGTAACTTCTTGTGAGTCCAAAATCACTCCAGAATAAAAAGGGTTTAACGAAAGACATCACACACAAATGTAGCCTTACACCTTCCCGTTGCAAGATCTCTGATTTGAGCACGAACACTTCAAGGGCCAGTCTATCAGCTTGCTCCTTGCCTCCTCATCATCAGAAAACAAAAAGAAACAACGAATTTCAAGTGTTGCCCCGAGTCCAGGAAAGCTCGGTCTGCGCATCTTCCTCGCACGCTCATCCCCCCAGCACGGCCCACTCTGTGCAGAGACCTCTGGGGAAAAGGGAAAGGTAGAATGACTGAAGGTACAGGAATTTTCTATCCTCCGTTCGTCTTCTGCAACAATTTCCCCACCTATAAACTGTGAATGACGAACACTTACCATGGACCAGCATTTGCGGTGCTACCAAAGGTAACTGGACAAAAGGTTGTGAGTGAACCTTCAGCTAATAAATTTGTGTTGTATGGAAGCTACTGGTGTTTGGCAAGTGTGACTGTGCACTTTTCAAAATGGATATAACAGCTAGCCGGCACGGAGGCCTTTCCCCACTGGGACCATGATCATGTAGCAGACGCAGCAGGATAGCACCCTGGTGTTGAAAGAGGCAATTGCTAGGATGATTTAAGACAGAAGGAGGACCCCTCAGAGGAGCCCCAGAAGAGGAAGAAGGTATACTCTGTACTCTTGATGGAGAAAGGAGCCAGTGATGAGCACCTATAGGCCAGGCAGCTGCTGAAGATGAGGAGAGATGCTACGTAGTGAGCAGAACTGTGGAAAACACGAACAAACTCCACACATTTTGATACGCACGGTAGGAAAATGAAAGATGCAACTTAGAAGAGCAATGAGCATCAATGCAAAACCAAAAATGTCCTCAGGTCTTGAACTGTCATAAATTGGAAATTCCTCTCTGAGAAACAAAACCCCAAACGGAGAAAAAATAAGGAAGAGATTAAGACAATGGTCTGAGCAGTTTATCGGCACATTCAACATAGCAAGAGATGATCTGGACACATTTTCAAAGGAGCGAATGAGGAAAATAAAGAGCCAAGGCACCCATGTGACTGCACAGGGTTCTGCTAAGGGTGGTTTTCAGAGGACATGAACAAAAGCTGAATGGGGGATGCTGGAGAAGGGAAAAACCAACCCGCACACGAGACAGCTAGGAAGCTGTAAGATGGCTGGCAGTAGGGCAAAACTTCTGGGCGAGCTGACACTAATGGAGAATGCCTAGGAAAACAAAACGGGCTTCGGAAGTGATGCTGGGAGCAGGTGTCAAGAGGTGACAAAGAGAACAGAAATACTCAACTCCCACTTTGCTTCACCTCTTCTGCCAAGGAGAATGATTTTCCGAGCTATCCATGGTAGAACAACCCTTGTTGTGTGGAAGTTGCTGCTCGGTGCAGGTGGAGAGGGCTCCTTCACCCTTTAAAGGAGGTTCCATTCCAGATGCGGGTGAGGGACAGGCCACAGCTCTGAAAGCTTCCACCTGTGATCACAGATCTTTCAGTGGATCAAATCACAGAGACGAGGGGAAAGGGGCTGATAGAGGTAGATGCTATGCTGATTTGCAAAGCCAGTGAGGGTAGAAGAAGGGGAAGCAAAATTCATGATGAGGTGATTAAACAGATAGTTTGTGAGCACTGAGAAGAGAAAATGATGAACTTCAGGAATTAGCATGGGATCCCGAGGGCCAATTCCAGAAAGTCACTGGGGCATCCTGACTTCCACAAGGCAGCTAGCAGAATGGATGTGGTGGTGAGCATGCCATGCTGATCCTACGGCAGTTGCTTCATGGCTTTATAGAAACTAAAAACAGAACCCTAAGAGTATTGATTAATTATTTGCTATAACCTGGAGGGAGGTCCCTTAAGCCTACACCCAAGGAATGATGATTTATTGGCGTAACAAATTTGCCAATGAGCTAAAGCTAGGAGTCTAGCTGGTTGATTGACAGCATCCACAGGCAAGAACAGCAAGTACAGGCTGAAATGAGGATCCAATTAATAACAAGAAAATATTTAATAGAGACAAAGCAGTTTTAAAAATTAACTGTTTACCTATGAAAAGGCTACCATGGTAGGCTGGATCAACAGGAGGGACACAAATGTAATGGCAGGTCCTGCTGGGGGCTAGGGCTCTAGACAACGTGGGGAGCAGTGGTTAGGAACTGGGCTCTAGGCACAAATGTGCCTCTCCTTTCATCCCAGCACCACCATTACTAGCTGTGTAGATGTGGCCAATTGCTTGATATCTCTATGCACTTGCTTCCTCATCTAGCAAATGACAGGGAAGATGGTACTACAGTATTAGTACTTATCTCACAGGGCCATTTTAGGAGATTAAATGAGATAATGCATGTAAAGTGCTTAAAACACTGTTGCACATACTGGAAGCACTCAAAAAATGCTACTGAAGAGGAAAAAAAGCTTGGAACTTGGAATGGTAAGGCTGCTGTGACAAGGTGTATGATATTGGTTTACAAATGAAAAATGGTACATATGTAACTGAATCCAACTCTCTTAACACTTGTCCTTTCTTTTCTGGATGATCCGGATCAAGGGAGACAATAACAGTCCCACACAAGATTCTTCTGGGTGTGACATCCAGGAGTGCTGTGTTCAGGTCGGCTGTCACATTTGGAGAAGACCACTGACAACAAGGAGAACCACCAAGGACCAAGCCCAGGAAGGCAAACATTCTCCCAGTCATGCAGTATGTATGGTAAGTTTACTAAACACTGTGACCTGCTGGCCAGGAAAAGAAAGAAAATGGTTTTTGGATATGTAGACTGTTTTGGTGGGAGAAGGGGTATTCTGTGCCACCCTGGACATAAGCAGACATCAGGAGAGGCAGATTCTAGCCCAATCCCAAGAATGAGGCTGTTCCCACAGGGCATCTGCTGTGTGCTAGAGCAATGAGACCTGGATCCTGGAAATATTCATGGAGAAGCTGGGTGGCCATCTGCCAGTTTTAAGCAAAATCGCTTCTAAGGTCCTTTCTGACTTAAAATCTATGATTTTAAGAGAAAGCATAGCCCAGAATATATTTAAGCTGCAGCATTTAGAAGAAAAACATTATTCATCCATTCCAGTGGAGTTAGTAAGGTTTGCTACATAGCCTTGGCCTCCATAAATCAGCATCAAGGGTGATTTTGATTTAAAAAAAAAACAAAAAAAAAAACTAAGTGAATTATTTAGAGGAATCCTTAACTGAATTTTATTAAACATATATTGGGGGATAGAATTAACTTAGGGATTAGGATCCAAGCAATACAAAGCTTTTACTGTGCTTTTTACAGTGTTATATTTTGGGTTAGGGAGAAGGAAAGAGATGTGCAAAATACTGAAACGGTACTCTCGTAAGCTGTGTTAAGAGGGGCCTCTCACTCTATTCAGGGTCAAGGCGATCATAATGAAACTCAGGCTGTCACTCTGCCACACACGTTCAGAACACAGAAATATAGAGAACCTGAAAATTACAGGAAGCAAAAGTAGAAAGAATAAAAATGGAAAACTTTTTTTGTACTGCACCAAAAAAAAAAAAAATCATGACTTCATCCTGGAAAAAGGCACATGAGACAAAAACCGGCTTCACTTTATAAGAGGAGCTACAAGCATTCTGAGCACCAACAGCATGTGTAGCGCTGTGAGCTGAGACGATGGGAAGGATTGCCTCAACCTATGACTCAAAGAGGAGCAGATGGTCCGTGGGAACTGGGAAGGACTTTTCCCTCCTCGGTGGAGGACAGTATGGCCCTGGGCGCGGGCGGCAGCAGCAGGGGATGGAGGGCTTGCCTGGTTTTCAGCCTGACACACACCAGCATGTACAACTGATTAGATGAGCAGTTGGGAGAGCACCTCTTCTCAACCTTGTTGGCAACTGTGTACTACTTAGGTCTTGTATTTCACATGCAGTGCACTAATAGTAAGTGTAAGACCATTCACCATAGCATTGCTTTTGAAAGCAAAAAAACTAGAAATTACCAAAATGTCCAATGGTTAATAAATGCTTGATGGTTAATAAGGGAACATTCATATCCTGGAATATTCGTAGCAGTTTAAAAAAAAAACCCTCTATATGTTGATAACACAATAATCACCAGGGTTATATTATTAAGAGGAAAATGGAAGGTACAGCATGGGGTAGAAAAAATTAACAAACTTGTGTGTGTATACTTGTACTTGAGGGGTACTTTCTGGGAAGCAAATCATCACTACATGAGGTTGTTAACCACAGGCCCTATGGAGATGGCTTCTTGGCATCCAAAACAGGAAATGGCTCCTCAGTCTCATCCAATCCCCTGAGGCCACTAGTTGCCTCTTGCTCTAATTTCTTCTTCTATCTCTTTTTCAGAAAATTGCTCTTTTTCAGACAACCCTACTAGGCTACAGAGATGTTATGAGATGACAGAGAATATCCAATGATTTCCATCATTTTTTTTTTTGTAAATTAAGATATAATTCACATATAGTGGCTTTTAGTGTATTTATAAGGTTGTGCCATCATCACCAGTATCTAACTGCAGAACATTTTCATCACCCCAAAAAGAAACCCATACCCACTGGCAGTCACTTCCCCATTTTCCCCTTGCCCCCAGTAACCATTAATCTACTTCTTATCTCTATGGATTTACCTTTTCTGGACAGTTCATATAAATGGAATCATCCAATAGGTGACCTTTTGTGCTGGCTTCTTTCACTGGGCATAATGTTTTCAAGGTTCATTCGTGTTGTAGCATGTATCAACACTTCCTGCCTTTTTGTGGCTGATGAATATTGCATTGTAGGAATATATTTATCCACATGTTATTTATCCATTCATCTGTTAATGGATATATGAGTCGTTTCCACTCTTTGGCTATTATGAATAATGCTTCTTTGAACATTTGTGTAGAAGTTTTTGAGTGGACTTATGTTTTCATTTCTCTTGAGTATATACTTAGGAGTGGAAATGGAGAGTCATATGGTAACTCTATGTTTAACCTTTTCAGGAAATGCCAGGCTGTTTTCAAAGCAGCTGCAACATTTTGCATTCCCACCAACAGTGTATAAGGGTTCCAATTTCTCCAAATCCTCACTAATACTTGTTATTATCTGTCTTTTTCATTATAGCTCACCTAGTAGATATTAAGGAATATCTCATTGTGTTTTTTTTGTTTTGTTTTGTTTTGTTTTTTTTTGAGACAGAGTCTCACTTTGTTGCCCAGGCTAGAGTGAGTGCCATGGCGTCAGCCTCGCTCACAGCAACCTCAATCTCCTGGGCTCAAGCGATCCTCCTGCCTCAGCCTCCCGAGTAGCTGGGACTACAGGCATGCACCACCATGCCCGGCCAATTTTTTGTATATATATTTTTAGTTGGTCAATTAATTTCTTTCTATTTTTGGTAGAGATGGGGTCTCGCTCAGGCTGGTTTCGAACTCCTTACCTTGAACAATCCGCCCGCCTCGGCCTCCCAAAGTGCTAGGATTACAGGCATGAGCCACCGCGCCCGGCCTCATTGTGGTTTTGATTTATATTTCCCTGATGGCTAATAATGTTGAGCATCTTTTCATGTGCATATTGGCTATTTGAATATCTTCTCTGGAAGAATGTGTATTTCGATCCTTTGACCATTTTTTCATTTGCTTATTTGTCTTTTTATTGTTGAGTTATAAGGGTTCTTTATATATTCTAAATATAAGTCCCTAATCAGATATATGATTTGCAAATACTATCTCTTATTCTGCAGTTTGTCTTTTTACTTTCTTGGTGGAGCTCTTTGAAATACAAAAGTTTTTAATTTTGATGAAGTTCAATTTAGCAATTATTTTTCCCTTTGGTTGCTTGTGCTTTAGGTGTCATATCTAAGAAACTGTTGCCTAATCCAAGATTATGCAGATTTACATCTATATTTTTTTCCTATTAGTTTTGTAGTTTTATTTCTTACATTTAGGTCTTTGATCCATTTGGAATTAATTTTTGTATGTAGTGTGAAGCGAGGGTCTAATTTCATTCTTTTGCAAGCAGATATATAGTTGTCCCAGCACTATTTGTTGAAAAGATTGTTTTCCTCAGTGAATGGTCTTGGAAGCCTTGTCAAAAACAGTTGACCATATGTAAGAATTTTATTCCCTTTGTTCTAATAATATGGATAAATTTTATTCCATTGATCTATTGTCTGTCCTTTTGTCAGTATTATACTGTCTTGATGACTATAGCTTTGTAATAACTTTTGAAATTGAGAAGTGTGAGTCTTCCAACTTTGTTCTTTCTCAAGATTGTTTTGGCCATGCTGGGTCTCTTCTATTTCTGTATGAATTTTTGGATCAACTTGTCCATTTCTTCAAACAGGCAGATGAGATTTTGACAGATTTTTACATTGGACCCATAGATCAGTTTAGAGAATATCGCCATATTAATGATATTGTTTTCTAATCCATGAATACAAGATGTCTTTCCATTTATTCAGGTATTCTTTAATTTCTTTCAACAGTGTTTTATAGTTTGCAGTATATAGCATCATGCTTCTTTTGTTAAATTTGTTTCTAAGTACTTTATCATTTTTGATGCTATTGTAAATTATTTTGTTTTCTTTATTTCATTTTCTGATTGTTCACAGGTTATGTGTAGAAACACAACTTATTTTTTATATTGATCTTATAACCTTACTGAATTTGTTTATCAGCTCTAATGATTTCGTGGGGAGATTCCTTAGGATTTTCTATACATGAGATTGTGTCATCTACAAATTGAGATAGTTTTATTTCTTCCTTTCCAATTATGATACCTTTTATTTCGCTTTCTTGCCTAATTTCCCTGGCTCAACACCCATACAATGCTGAATAGAAGTATAATCCCTCTTTTTCATTCTTTTTATTCTCAACCATTGACTTGAAAGGGGCAACTCTTGTAAAACTGGATTTTAAATTAACATCTACTAGGATATTCTTTCAGGTCTTTGCAGCAGGTCCAGTAGAATACTTGTACAATTTCTGTCAGCTATTCTGGGTCAAAACTATTGGCCAAAACAGAAACTAGATGGTAGGAAGATGGGGCACAAGGAGTAAGCAAATACTTTGCAGAACAAAGTCAAGTAAGGATTACAAGGGAAAGCACTCACTAGATGACTGAGTTTTGTTTGAATGGGAAATTAACACTAATTAGCCAAGAATGTAATGTACATAGTGCTTCTTCTGATTGGCTGCATGCATAAGATATCCTCAGGATGGGCAAAATAAGAGAGAACCATTATAGATTGGTGTATGTATATGAATTATTTTTTTAGGAAATACTTCATAGGCAAATCATGTTATAATGAATCAGTACTACATGGAGCAGCAACACAGAAATATGCATATATACTTAGACAATGCATTTTCTAAAGATTCACAAGAAAATGCTAGCAGTGATTACCTTAAGGTAATGCCTATAGTGGTGGGAATAGAATTTGATGATTTTCTAAATGGTTTGATTTTTTCCTATTATATTCTTTTATTTTTGAAAAAAAAAGTACTATGGTTAACTAAGCAGTGATTATGAACTGCCTTGCTTTTTCTTTATGTTTCCTGTATTAAAAAAAAAATCCTACTAAATGTTATTTAAAAAATGAAACACCCTGTACTGTAAGTATGTAATTAGAGGTCTATGGAGAATTCTATCCCTCCCTTAGAAATACCTGAGTGATGAGTAACCAGGGAATGGTCTAGAAAAATAAAGACGGAGGGTTATTTGAGTTCAATTATTCAGGACATTTCTGTCGTCTTTGCTACTTAAAAGAGCTAAGAGCTGGGGGTGTCCCTCCAAAAGGAAGCAGAAACTGAGTGGGTAGCTCAGGGGGGTGGAAACAGGAAAGGGCAAAGTCTGATTCTGGCTAGCTGAGAGTCCTACAGTTTTTCAGAAAATGCTGGCACAGGTATAGCACCCTTCCATCACAAAAGGGCGGAAACACTCTTTACAGCTAGCTTGCTAGTGCATGTGGTTCAAAATAAAGAAAACTGGACAGGGAGAAGGGAGTGGAGAGGATCCCAAGGACCTGCGGGCTGGAGGGTGGAGGGTAGGAATTCCCAGATACAGACTAGAGACCTCGGGCAAGGCACAGGCCAGAGCCAATGGCTGGAAGCTCAGGTAAGAACTCTTGATGGCCATAGAGGCAAGAATGTTTTTTTTCTTAGGACGGTGGTGAGATCATGAACAGAGGGCAGAGAGCTTAAAAACAGAGCTATAGGGGACACCAGGGTGGCCCTTATAAGAAGTTGGACCAGAAGTAGGTTCCAGGAGGGTATGAAGATCCTGCTAGTCTTAGAAGTGTTGCCAATTCAATTCTTACCTGAAGCTATATTAGATCATCTTTGTTTAACTTTCAGATTTTTTTCTTTTAATCCTATCCTTTTCATTTGTAACTAGGCATTCTTGCATTTTTAAAAATGTTCTCTTACCATCTTAGTAAAATTAGCTTTCTGAACATTCCAGCCAGTTATGTTTGTCATGAGGAGAGGTAGGTGTTTCCTGGCTCTGGGTGGTAAAGAGATGGGAGCTGGATGCCTTGTGTGGTCCCCAGGGGAGGGAGGCAGCAGTGAAAGACAGGGCCCAGCTCCATTGTCTCTGGGATATGGGGGACAGGGCAGGCCAAGGAAACTAGAATCAGCCAAAAGAGAGAGGGGCTGGCTGTAGGGGCTGCGTCCTTGTGCCCTCTGTCACTTGTTTGACAAATATTTACCAGGTGCCAGAGTATACAGATGATAGTATCTAACATGTGCTCAGTATTTACTTGAACCATACAAAATTACCAGTACTCATTTTAGATCCACCAAAATGGCAATTTTCTATGATTTGACTTAACAAGTGTTCCAAATGGTTTGCACATTTTCATTGCATTTATTCCTCATACCCACTTATAAGGTAGAAACTATTGTTATTATCCATGCTTTCCAGCTGAGGAGACTAAAGGACAGTGTGATCAACCATAACACATAGCAAATATAGGTTGAGTATCCCTTATCCAAAATGCCTGGGACCAGAAATGTTTCAGATTTTAGATTTTTTTTAAATTTTGTAACATTTGCTTATAAATAATGAGACATCTTAGGAATGGGATCCAAGTCAAAACATAGAATTCATTTATGTTTCATATACAGTTGGCCCTCCATATCCATGGATTCAACCAACCATGGATTCAACCAACCATGGATCAAAAATACAGAATTCATGGGATGTGGAATCTGTGGATAAAGAGGGCTAACTTTTCATATCCCCTGAGGATATGAAAGGGGGAATGAAGGAAAGGTATCCTAGAACCAGTATTCTGAGGGTCCTGAGGGATGACTGTACACATAACCTGAAAGTAATTTTATACATTATTTTAAATTATTTTGTGCATGAAACAAAGTTTTGACTGCATTGTTACTGCAACCTGTAACATGAGGTCAGGTATGGAATTTTCCACTTGTGGTATCATGTTGGCACTCAAAAAGGTTTGGCTTTTAAAGCATTTTGAATTTCGGATTTTTGGATAAGAGATGCTCAACCTGTAGTAGAGTCAGGACTCATATCCAGGCAGTTTGGTTTCCAGGTGTACTCTTAGAAACCCTATGCTCCCATACTGGGTTGAGATCTGAAGACTGACAGGCTTTGGAGTAGAGCTCAGCCTACATCCTCAGATGATTTCTCACTAACATAGAGCAGAGTCAACCATACCTCAGCCAAGGAGGAATGGGGACTATTGTCTTTCACTCTTTTGAAAGTCACAAGAAACTTCATGAAGCTCATGAATTTAACCAGTTCTTTTAATGGGTCAATCCTTATGTGCAATCAGAGATAGCTTTACATTGTATTACTAGAAGAAAGTTTCTAGTAATACAATATAAAACTGGGTTGACATTTCAGTCAGTTTTGAATAGCTCCAAATAAGCAACTCATTCAGTCAGATCCATAGGCCAAATAAGCTCTTCTGAACTCACGCCTGAGTTCTTTAAAACACCCACCTAATTCCATCTGGCCTCTAGACTCTGCCTCTTTGATCATGTGTTATTCCAAAGGCTGGGTAATCTTCCCAGAACTCTATTTTCATTATGTCATTCTTAGAACTTAAAATAGCAACCCATTAGCTAGAGGGTCACATGCAAACTCTTGAACTTGGCATCTCAGGAACTCCAGTACTCAGCCTGTCCTTACCTGGCCCACCTTCAGTCTCATAGGTCCCTTAGGTGTCTATCCTTCCCAGCAAACCCATTCTCACTTTAATGTGCGTTTCCACAACCGGTTCCTTTTTATGCCTGCCAGGACTTGCTCTTTACATTCCCCTCCCTCCACCTCTTCACCAATCTCAATGTCATCATTTCTTACATATCCCAGCTCAAGCCTCACCTCCTCTGCACAGTTCTTTCTAATGAAGCCTACTAATACTAAAATCTTAGTTCTTAGAACTCTGAGGATGAAGCTTAGGATTTGTCTATCTATCTTGTGACCAATATTTCAATTCTCCAAATAATATATAAAGAACCTCAGGGACAGAGATCATGTCTATGACCTTCATTTCTTCAACATTTAGCTAGTACCCACTCAGGGCCAAGCACCGTGGCATGCAGAGATAAATAAGACATAGTCCCTAGATACAAAAGGCTGAAGAGTCAAAAGAGAAAGAGATGTATGTGGTTGGACCATATGAAATGGTTTTTGTAGGTCAAAAATGGTCAAATATCGACAATTAGTATGTCTTATGCTAAATATAAAGATAATTATCAAATAATGTAGTAAGATCAGGAACGGAGATACAGTGTGAGTATATGGTGTACTGAAGAGGGACACCAGCTTATCTTAGAGTAGGATCTGAGACTTTTTTGGAAGGCAGTGAGTGCTGAGTCATAATGATGTGGAATTATGCAGTAAGAGAAGGATATTCTAAATAGAGACAACATTAAAAAAAGGCATGAAGGTAAGAAAGAACAGGCAGATGGTAGGAATTATGGGCTAAATCGTATCCCACAGAATTTATATATTGATAACCTAACCACCAGCACCTTAGAATATGACTGTATTTGAAGACAGGGCTTCTCAAGGGTGGTTGAGTTAAAATGAGGATGTCAGGGTGGGCCCTATTCCAATCTAACTGGGTTAGAATCTCCTCATGAGAGTAGATTAGGACATGCAGAGAAACACCAGGGATTTGTAGGCACAGAGGAAAGCCATGTGAGGGCATGACACTGTAAAATATGTATTTGGTCTTTGAACCTTTTCTTAGTATATGACTCCTAAAATCCTGAAAATCTTCTAAGTGCTATTTGCATGCTAATGAATTGACTGATGACTGGCAGCCCCTAGGCAGCTTCAGGACAGGCCTGGTCACAGGGAAGACCAAGGCAGGGTAAGAGGGTTGGGACTTTCAACCCAACCTATCCCCAACCTACAGCGAGAAGGGCTGAGAGTTAAGTTAATCACCAGTGGCCAGTGGTTTAAGCAATCATGGCTACATAATGAAGCCTCCATAAAACCCCAAAAGAACAGGGTTGGAAGAGCTTCCAGAGAGCTGACCACGTGGGGGTTACTGAAGGGTGTCAGCCTGGGGCTCCGTGCCCCACACACCTCACCCTATACGTCTCTTCATGTATATCCTTTGTAACATGCTTTATAATAAACCAGTAAACGTGTTTCCCCGAGTTCTGTAAGCTGCTTCAGCAAGTCAATAAAACCTGAGGAGGGTATCAGGGGAGCCCCAGTTTACAGCTGGTCAGTCAGAAGCACAGGTAACACCACCGGTGGGGGGTGCGATTGGCATCGGAAGTGGGGGCAGTCTTGTGGGACTGAGCCCTCACCCTGTGGGATCTGACGCTGTCTCCAGGTAGGTAGTCCCAGAGTTGAATCGAATTAGGCAACACCTAGCTGGTGTCTGCTGCAGAACTGATTGTTTGCTTAGTGTGTAGGGCAAAATCCCTCACATTTGGTCACCGAAGTCTTCCAGGTTCATTGTTATAGGGGGAGAGCAGAGGAAAAACAGTGTTTTCTCTACTCAGGGCTTTCTGCAGGCCAAAGAGAGAGGCCTCAGGAGAGACCAACTTACTAACATCTTGATGTTGGACTTTTAGCCTCCAGAATTGTGAGAAAATAAATTTCTGTTGTTGAAGCCAGGCAGTCTCTGGTACCTTGTTATGGCAGCCTGAGCTGATGAAAAAGGCAGGGTTCGATGAGCTATTTGGAGGGTGGAAGGCAAAGCAATGAATGGCAAGAGATGCAACAGGAAAAGCAGACAGAAGTGAGGGCGTGTGGGACCTCGCATGCCATCTGAAGGAGCTTGAAGTTTTTCCTGGAGGTGAGGGGAAACTTTTGGAGCTCCTTAAGCAAGGATGTGGCAGAATCATGTGGTGTTTTAAGGTGAGCTCTCTGGTGGCAGTGAGGAAGGGCAAGACTAGAGGTAGAAAAACAAGTAGGGGACTGTTGGGTTGGTGTTGGCAAGTGACACAGTTCTAAACAGAGAGAGAGAGAGAGAGAGAGAGAGAGAGAGAGAGAGAGAGAGAGAGAGAGAAGAAGGGTGGAGAACACAGGTTGAATTGGCAAAATACTTGTGAGATAAAATGAGCAGTTGTTAGTGAGGGCTCCCAGGGAGGAGTGAAGGAGAGGGAGGAGTTGGAACTCCCAGGCTTCTACCCTGGATAGCACGTGGACCTTCGCCACCACCAATGAGCTCAGGAGGTGAGCACAGGAAGGTGGAAAGAGAGGACGACCAGTGAGAGATGCCTGTAGGGTAACCAGTAAGAGATGTCAACAGGGAGTTCGGCACTTGCATCTGATCTTTAGCGAGAGCTGGGCTGGCGGTGGAGTCTTGGGAGCCAGCTTAGACAGGGTTTAGCCGGCGGTGCCCATGCCCCACCCACATCCCTGGGGCCCCTACACCATCTGTGTGTACGCCAGCTCTTGGCACACTCTCCGAGACTCTTTGTCAGAGGGTGGCCCTCAGGCTCCCTGAGCCTGTTTTGCCTGTGAACACAGAGAGCTGGAAGTCGCTGGAAATGTGCATCTCTCCAACCAATCAAACAAATTCAGGGGTATATACACTCTGGGTGTCCCCTGCTCTGACGGGGACAACTGAGGGTGACCCACACTGCGTCCAGAGCAATCCTGTGTGACTTGACTTGATGTCATGGCACCCTGGCTTGGCCTCCTTCTCTTCTCCTCATGTCCACTTCCCTTTCCCTTTTCCTTCCTGAGAACACTTCCTGATAATCTCTTTCACATAAGCCTTGTCTCAGAGTCTGCCTCTGAGGAATTCCACCTAACAGGGGGTTTAGACGGCCCCTCTGGGAGGACATGCAGTGGACAGTGGCGGCCCTGAGGAAGACCAAGTCTGAAGAGGCAGGAAAACAAAGAGAAGGCTGTGAAGGAGATGGAAGAGGAACAGCAGAGAGGGACAAGCAGAGCCAGAGTAGGGATGGCCACAAAAGCCAGGTGATAGAAACTTCCAGAAGGGAAGATTTGTCAAAGGTAGCAAAGTAGAGGAGTCAATAAGATAAGAAATGAAATTTGTTTATAGCATTTGGTGATCCTAAGGGCAAAAAACCTGAGGGAAAAAAACAGCTTCCTTAGACTGGTGAGGGCAGAAAGCAGATTCCAGAAGGCTGGGAGTTCGTGAGCACTATGGGAATGGAGACACGTGTTTTGATGATTAGATGAGGGTGCAGCATTCAAAGGAGAGATTATTAAAGTTGGGAGAAATGTGAGCATAGTTACCAGTTACGGGGAAGGAGCCCAGCGAGAGGGAGGGTTACTGCCAGCGGAGGATGGGGGTGACGATGGAGCCAGGTCCTAAAGGAGGAGGGCCTTGGCTGGTTGGCACATTGGGCAGGAGTCCCCAGGACAACGTATTTTTGGAGCCTGTCCCCACAAAGCAAATGAAATAAAGATTTTTCCAAGTAATTACCAAAATATTCCTTAAATCGCTTGAAGCTCATAGGCTTTAAACTTAAAAACAAGACAGCATAAATAAATAAAAAATGCAGCTAATTAAATTCAGGTACAAATGCTGTACTAAAACAAAAGGGTATGGTTGGCTTTCATCAGGATAATGAAAAAGGACTGCCTGCCCTTC
Source organism: Microcebus murinus (assembly GCF_040939455.1). NCBI lineage: Eukaryota > Metazoa > Chordata > Mammalia > Primates > Cheirogaleidae > Microcebus > Microcebus murinus. The sequence goes on along the minus strand of NC_134115.1, from coordinate 11,968,389 downwards.
CTGGCGAGCAGCGAGGCCTCGCCCAGCCGACCCCGTGAAAGCGAGCGCGCCGAGGCGCTACTCTAGCAAGCTGAGGTGACCGCACAGCTGTTCCAGACTCACTGTTATGCCCGCAGGCGCCTGTGAAGGAACTACTGTCCTCCCTGACAGGACGGGACGGACCCACTCGATGGTCCAGAGTGACGTCCGGATCCTCCCTCCCCTCCTTCCTCACAGACACAGGGTTAAGCTCTACGGTCTGTGGCAAGGCGCACGCATTTCTGGCCCACTTTGGGAAGTAGAAATTTGGCAGACGGGATTGCCCTTGGGTGTCTGAGAGGTCAGGACAGCTGTGGCCGTAGATGGAATCCAAGGGAAGACACAGCTGATGGCCTTAGTTTTCCAGCGGGGCAGGAGGCAAGAGAAGGGAGGAGGACGGGGAAGGTCTGGAATAGACACTGAAGGCAAGGGACGAGGGAGCTGGCCCCGGAAGGGTGAAAGGGTTCATTCGTGGCTCACGCCAGGCTCTTGGGCCTCTGGCTGGAGGAGCAGCAGAGGAATACTGAATCTCTGGGCTGCAGGCGGGCACACGAGGGCAACCAGGGACTCTTGAGGGACGGCAGCTTTCTGACAGGCAGGCTCAGGTCACTGCAAATCAAATAGGTGTGTCCCCACACTCGGATGGAAAAGACTGCTATGTTCTTCAGGGATCAGAAATAAAAATTTTGAGAAGAAGCTTAGAGGTGAAAACTTCAAGTATAACAGAGAAGGCTTACACATGGAAGACTTTTAAGGAAAAAGGTCTTACTATTTTAAATGGAATGGTCGGTGCTCAGGCACCCATGCAAATTCACAGAATGCCCATGGCACACACAATTTATTTTGGCTCTGGATAGAGTTTCATACTTGGGGGTTTTGCCCTACTATTACAGGATGCTTTTGTGACCAGGGGGTGAGGCATTCACGAGGAGGGTAAGAAAGATGACCACATTTATCTAGCATTGTGTCCACCGTGAGGCAGCAGCTAAGATTAAGAGCTGTATACCCGAGCGCTTGTCAGTGCCTCCTTAGCAGGATACATTTTAACGTTTTTCTCAGCATGAGCTTGACTTTAACAATAAATCCAGGAAAAAAAGGAAGTGATAATAAATCACAAACAATAAAAACTAACAGATTTCTTCTGACCCTGCCACTGTAGCTCTTCCATCCCACAGGGCCTGTCAGAATATGCTAACTGGAAGCACTTAGAGAGAAGCTGCCGGAATCCAGCTGCACCCTAGAGACAAGAGGCACGGGAAGCCTTCTGGAAGCCCCCTAGCATCTTCTTTGGCAAGAGCCACCACTGCTGTGCTAGTCAGGAGAGCAGCTTCTAGGCAGGGACCGACAACAGGAGAGAGTGGAGCAGCGGCAGGACAGAACACAACCGTAACAAAATCAGACTTTGCCTGGTGGACAATTCTTCCCAGGGCTAGTGGAGAGGTGAGGGAGAGTCTGGGGAGAGCCACTGGGGTCTTGTATCCCAGGAAGACATCTTTAATAATTAACAAGGCGTGAGAAAGGCATGGAGTCATTAATGTGACCCTTAACATTTTGAAATTCTGAGCAAATCACCATGCCTCCAGAGCCTGTGGCCACATTACAGGCTCCCCAGCCAATGAAGGCTGAGAAGGCTAGGAAAACACAAGAAACTTGTAACCAAATGAAATTTATGACTAAGTCAATCTACACATATCTGATGCAAATACAACTTATAACAAAATCAATCTAAGACACAGTTGAAGAGCCCCATGGTTCAACAGTGGATGCACGGAAGGCACCAGTGGAAAACAGTTCTTATAAATTACTGAAATTAATAAGTCAGAAGCAAACAAAATTTTTTTTCTCTTGTCACTCGTTAATACTCTAGTATCTATAACCAATAGCATTTGAGTTTTCTTTTTTCCCCCAGTATCTTCTGAAATATTAAAACACACGTTTTCATGTGTTAAACGACAAAGATGCTTGCTCCAAGGATACTTTTTCACCCTAACCTGAATGTCCTTCCAGAATTCAAGATACCTGGAGTGTTTTTTTGTTTTTGTTTTTTAATGTAACTAAATGCTATTTCAAGTTCTTTGAAGGCAGGAAAAGAGGATAGTTTCAATCCTTGTGTTTAAATCCCTGTTCTGTTCTTTATCACCTGTATGAAAGTAGGCATGTTATTTGGTCTTTCTTAGCATTAAGCCATTTCAGTGTTAAATTGCCAGCAAAAATGGTAGGGAAGCACAGGCCAGGGAGGTAGAGGGAAATCGAGGCATGTAACACACAGTAGAGAGAGAAGAAAGTATTTTAAGAAGAAAGTGTTTTTTGAAGAAGGGAGTGGAGTGGGCAACCATGTTGAAAACTGCTGCACAAATTGTGAGAAAAGTTTCCATCATGTCTGCTGACGTGGAGGAAACTATCAAGACTTTTAAACTGTTCTTCATCCATTATTTTAAGACAATGGGAAAGAAAGAAAGAAAGAAAGAAAGAAAGAAAGAAAGAAAGAAAGAAAGAAAGAAAGAAAGAAAGAAAGAAAGAAAGAAAGAAAGAAAGAAAGAAAGAAAGAAAGAAAGAAAGAAAGAAAGAAAGAAAGAAAGAAAGAAAGAAAGAAAGAAAGAAAGAAAGAAAGAAAGAAAGAAAGAAAGAAAGAAAGAAAGAAAGAAAGAAAGAAAGAAAGAAAGAAAGAAAGAAAGAAAGAAAGAAAGAAAGAAAGAAAGAAAGAAAGAAAGAAAGAAAGAAAGAAAGAAAGAAAGAATCTCTGATCACTGTATTGTTTTAAGGGATGTCTTTCCTAAGGTCTCATTTGCATGTTAAAACAAAACAAAATCTGAGAACAAATCTTTACAACTCTGGTTCTTCTTTTCACTTTCAATAATTTCTAAGTTCTCTATGCCCATTTAAGGGGGAATTCTAGGGGATGGGAGTAAACTAAACCTAGAGGATGTAATTCAGGGCAGGTTCAGAAACATTTCCTCCTCATTGTAAGCACATCTGATAACAGTCTTTTCCATATTGATATACAATAAGTCTTTCAAATGCAGTCATTTCATCGTTAGCCTAAATTTAGGTAAGCACAATTTCTGAATACTAAGACAAAGAAAAGCAAATGCCATAATAAGCCTTTGAACACAAAGGTCTAAAAATACTATATTCTTCTCCCAACTCCACACACAAAGGAAAAGATCGAGGCCGTCTGAAGCTGGGCCGACCAGCCCCAGGGAAGCCAGAGATGAGGCCCTCCTCAAATGTGAACTGACTTCCCAGGGTGTGGTCGAACTTGCTTATAAGCTGGAAACACGTTTCATCAAAACTCATATTACTTATGATGTCCCCCGTGTCCCGGAAGGATAGAAACAGAGGCATCAAGGGATTTGGAGATGTGTAGAATGGAGACGGCCTCTTAGTTGGAGAAACCGAGTCTCTGACAGGTGAAGGGGCTGGCACAGTTATACAGCTCGCACGTAGGCACGCTCCTGGGTCGTCCCCCACGGTAGAGCAACCCTCTCTGACCCTCACTCCCTCTGCTGCCTCCCCAGCACTGCTTCCCTTGCCAGCACAAGCTCTCTCATGAAGCCAGTCGACATCCTGGCTCCACTTCCTGCCTTCCCATTCATTCTTCTGTCCACTTCCGCCTGGCCTCCTTCTCCACCACTCATCTATAAATGCATGAAGGTCAAGGTCACCAACATCCTTCCCGGGGTCCTACCTCTCTCTCCCTTTAACACCCTCCTTAAGCAGCATCCAACACCAGCCACTCCTGCCTTCTTGCCCCCCGGGGGGGCCTGGTTTTCTCCACACACTCTGATTTCCCCCTGATCCCTTACTGGCTCCTCATCTTCCTCCCGAGCTCTTCTCTCACTTCCTCTCTCCCTGGTGATTTCAACGTGTTCAGAATTTTAAGTGTTTTATAAGCTGAATATTCAAATCTCTCCAAAGAGCTCCTGACTTGAAGACCCCAGAGTTCTTGATACTGAATATCTATCTAGCATCACAACTTAACATATGTAAAACTAGACTCTTCATTTTTTTTTACCCCTCCCAAGCCTGTTCCTCCCAAAGTCTTTAACCATTTCATAAATGGCATCACTGTCTACCCAACTGCGCAAGTCACAAACCTAGAAGTCATTCTGAATACTCTCATTTCTTTCTTCTCCACATTCAATTCCCCGACCTCCCTCCTGGAAGCCCTCCAGTCAGGCTTCACCTCACCGAGCATTCCCCCCCAGCACTGCTCACCACCTATGACCAGCTGGTGCATGCAATAGTGTCACTACTAAGTGGGAGCTCCATGAGACTGTTTCCTCTTTGGCCACAGGGGTAGCCATCCTGCCTGGCTCAATAAACACTGGCTGAGGGAACAGAGGTAGGAACAGTGGCGCTGGGGTGAGACGGCAGGTCTCCTGGCTCCTGGCCCGCTGAGCTTCCCACCACTCAAGGTGCCTCTTCTAAACAATAGATGAGTCAGCTTGGGAGGGTAGGGCGTAGCTCACCACACCCTACGCTCTGCTGTGCTGCACAAAAGCACCAGGCAGCCTCCCTCCCTGGGGTCTGGCCAGCTTGGTGCATTTCTGTTAGGCTTGTGCACTATAGTTGCAGTCAGAAGGCGTGGGGGTGTTTAATTAAAAGCAAACCACAGCAGCAGAACCGTCCGGGGTAGGCTTCCACCTTCAGAGGGCCATCTAAGATGGGGTGAGGAGAGGAGGCAGCTCCTCGACAGCTTGCCTTCTCCACTCCCACCCCATTTGACAGCAGATTCGGAACACTTCGCTCTAGTCAAGAGGGGCCAGGATGGAAGCTTCTGTTGCCATAGCAACCTCAGTGCTCCTGGGGCCTAGGCACCATATTTCAGATAACCATTTAGTGAAGAAAAGGTACAAAGCAGAGAGGGACAAGCATGGGAAAATGGCAAGAAGCAATCCTGCAGGTGCCATAAGCCACAGTCTACAAACAAGCTTCCTGCTGGGCCACATTGGAAACAAAAGGCCCCATTGACACACACACATCTGTGACTACTAAACACTTCGGAATCAATATTTTCCTAAAGATTTTTCCCCTTTGGCTTTAAAGGGTTACTGTCTGCCAGGCTGCCAAACCCCAACCTTCTCCACGTCCACAGCCACAAATTAAGTGACTATTAGAACTTCAAGTGAAGAATTCGGTCCCAGAAATGGCCTCATGCTAGTTTTTTCCTGAATAGAGTCACCAGGAAGATGTCAGAAGGCAAATCGAAACCCACACCCTGAAAGACTTAGAACAGTCACATCCCCGGGAGGATGAGTAACCCAGCCCAGCTTAATTTAGAAAGGAAACACAGCAGATGTCATCAGACGGCTTGGATGTGCCCAGAAGGGAAGAGGAGGAAAGGAGGAGAACGAGAGGTGATGGGAGCACAGTGGCACTTTACCTTAACACCTGCATCTCCTCCGGGGAGTCCCGAAGCTCGTCCTGGAGGCGACGCCAGCGCAGGCAGGCCCTCAGCTCTTGCTGCTCCCGGGCCTCAGACGGGGCGAGCTGCTCGGGCACAGACACACAAGCACACAAAGTGTGGTCACTGTGGTCCTGGTGGAACGGCTTGCTGTTTCAATGGGGGGTCCCATGGCCTGCCCCCTGCTCTCACCTTGCACCGCACCAGAAAATCAAAGGCCTGAGGGAGCCTCTTAGTTCCTCAAACAAAGAACCAACCGTGGAGCTGGGACAGCCTGTTTGGGAGAGATCCCCTGTCCTGCAGCCCATCCCACTCCCCCAACACACACCTGGCCTGAAGAGAGTGGGCCTCCCCAGGGGCCATTTCCACTCCGATTCCCCCGGTCCTCCTTTCCTGCTTTGTCTTTCTGCACAGGGTGGGGAAGGCCCCTCCATTTACCTCCTGTTTTCCCAGCCCTCAATTTCGCTAAGGACTGTTTACAGCGGAGCCTGCTAATGCAACCCAGATGACTCTGTTTGCATATAACCAGAAAAAGCTCACTGCCCGGACTCCCTGTGGGGGAGGGGAAGGCCATCACACTCTGCCCTGCCGGCTGCTGTCGCTCAGATGAGCTCGCCAGGCTGCACGGCTACCATCTCTGCAAGGGAGGGCAGCAGGACACCCACTGGGGAGGGAAACTGTCCAGTGTCTACAGGCATATATGGAAATCAAAGGTCCCTCATAATTCATTCAACAGATATTTACTGAGTCTCTACTAGGCCCTGAGGACATTAGGGACAGAGTTCCTACCATGCAGAGTCTGGGGGAGAGGGAGACAGGTAAGAACACTAACATCAAAGTGCAGGTGATGGTGGAGGTTAGGGAAGAACCCAGATGCCCCTGGCCAACCAGGGCTTTCCTGAGGAGCTGGTGGTGCCTCAGCTGATCCCCGAGGAAAGCAGGTGTCAGCCAGGGAGGAGCGATTTCAGGAAGGGGGAGGGCATGTGCCAGGCACATGGGGTCTGGGAGAGTGTTAACATCCTTAGAGAATGGTGAGAGATGCGGTGACGCCAGGAGCAGACTACCATGCAGGGAGGGAGAGAGGTGCCGGGAAGTGGGCAGAGGCCAGGAGGTCAATAGACTTTGTGGGCCAATTGTTACCAACTGAACTGTCCCCTGCAAAAACATATGTTGAAGACCTAACCCCAATGGGACTATATTTGGAGATAGGGCCTGTAAGGAGCTAATTAAGGTTAAATGAGGTCAGCCATGAGAACACAGTGAAGGCAGCCAGTGGCCATCTGCAAGCCAAGAGCGAGACCTCACCAGAAACCAACCCTGTTGGCGCCTTGATCTTGGACTTCTAGCCTCCAGAACTGTGACACATACATGTCTGTTGTTCAAGCCGCCCAGTCTTCGGTATTTTATTACGGCAGTCCAAGTAGACTAAAACGCCTGTGAAGGACTTCAGACTTTATCCAGGTTGATGACAAGTTATATGATTGAATCTTGTAACTAACTCGACTCACTTATCCCTATGGAGTGCCACTTGGAGTGAATGCCAGTCCCCATCTCTTTGTTCCAAGATTTCATACTCCCCCCTTGCTGTGCTCTGCGATGCTCAGTGCTGCCAACTGCAGTCTCCGGGATAGCGAAGTGACCCAAATGACCACTGCTGCCAGTGCATCCTCATACCCTCTTCACTGGTGGAGGCTGCTGCAGACCAGGCTGTCCCATGAGGAGGCAAGCCCATCCCTCCCACAGAACGCTCCCCTGCTGCTTGGAAGGTGCGCGGTGGCGCTCACCAGGGACCAGCACCAGCTCCGTCTCGCCCTTAAAGAAAGAGGTCAGGGTGGTGAACGTGCTCTGGAAATGCTTCCAAACTCTGTGCTCAAATCTAGAATGGCCACTTTGCCTCAGGGGCGTTCCTATTTCCACATGTTGAAGAGTCACTGCATGCGCCTTGAAGGATGACAAGGTGGGTCGACTCCTATGCGAGGCTAAGGCAAAAGGAGGCTAGAGAGCACGCAACTCCTGCTTTCCCTTGAGGCCCCCCCAGAAGTTACCACCTCCACAAAAACTTTCCAGATCCGTTCATACCTAGCCTCTCCCACCTTTGAACTCCCACGGAATTTGGTGTTTACCTCTCTTTTCTAACTTACTCTCTTCTTCCTTCCACTGAGTGTTTTTCTTATCTTCACAATTAGGTAGAGCTGTGTCTCACCCTTGTATCCCTGCAGATCTAGCACAGGGCGGACAGGGAATGTACGCAGCTGGGGGATGGGATGTGGATGGATGTGAGGCAGTCAGAGGCAGGACCCAGGCCAGAAGACTAAGGGTGACCACCTACGAGTATAGGCAGGGGGAAGGGAGCACTCTTTGGGGATGCAGGAGGTGAAAGAGACATCATTATCAGATGCCTGAAACACACTAGCAATGCCAATACTGGCACAAATCTGACCATCTCAGAAGGAAGTACCCAGGGAAGAGATCATGACCGAGGCACGTTTATATTAAAGCCTTGCAGAATGCCTGCTGTGTGCAAGGTAGAGGGGAATACAAAGAGGAAGAAAATAGTTGTTTCTTGCACACCCTCCACATGTCAGGCACTTGCTAAGCTCATTCACACATCATCTAATTCAGCATGCAAGGTTAAACATTCTTACATCCAATCTACAAATGGGGAAACGGAGGCTCAGGCAGGCTATACAACCTACTTGTACTCATTAAGCTGTTGAACAGCAGAGCTGGGATTCAAAGTCTGGTGCGACTCAGAGCCCAGCCTTTTCCCTGTATCTACCAAGAGGCCCCTCTTCACAGGACTCTGTGTGGCAGGGGACAAGGATGTGCACACCACCAGCTCCGCAGCTAAACTGTGACGAGGACAGCAGGATGAGTAAGACCCCGCTCCACTTTAAAGAGATCACAGTCTAGTTGTGAGAATAAGGAAATCATACTATAGAAGGAAAAAGAAAAAAATGAGAAAAAAAGAGGTAAGCATCAAACATTGTGGGAATTCAGAGTTTATAGGAGAGTAGTGCTGAATGAAAGTAGTGAGTGGAGTGATCTGTCTGGGCTACCCAGGGAAGGTGACTCAAGCTGGTCACTGAAAAATAAATAGGATTTCAACAGACACAGGACCTTGAACAAAATCATACAGGTGTGTACTAACTTGGGAATTTTGGAAAATGTCAAATAGTCCAGTAGTATAAGGGGCAGGGTGGTAGGGAAAACAAGTGACCCAAATATTAGGATCTTACAAGCAGGCAGGAAACAGTTCAGTTGCTCATTATCCTCCTTAGAACTGGTGGTCAATTCTTTAAAGTAGTGGTTGCAAACTGGGAGCGCATTGATCAGGTCTGGCCTCTGGGCATGTTTGGTTTGAATAATATTTTTTAAATTAGTAAGCTTCACATAAAAATACAGATGTATGGATTCCCTTAGAAAACTATAAGCCCAGCTATACTGAGCCCTCCTCCCTTCACCATGAGAATTGTTTAGAGCTGAGTAGCAGTTGCCAGTTTGTCCTCACCATTCCCTAACCCAGTGGTCCTCAAACTATGGCCCGAGGGCCACATGCAGTCCGCTGAGGACATTTATCCGGCCTGCAGGGTGTTTTTGCCACCGCTGCCTGTCCTGCTTAGCAGCCAACTCGTCCTGGGCCCACAGTGCGCATGTGTGGAACGTGCGCCGCACTCTCCAATGGCCCTCCAACGGTCTGAGGGACAGTGAACTGGCCCCCTGTTTAAAAAGTCTGAGGACCCCTGCTAGCCTATAACACTAACTGCTTCATTATTCATTCATTACTTGTGGACAGACATCAGAGAGACAGATTCATTTGTTTGTTTGTCTGTTCTCTCTCCTGTCTCCAGATTGTGAACCCTGCAGAGAGCAGAGGCTTTTCCATCTTTTGTGTACGTGCTATCTCCCCAGCGGAAACAGTGCCCAGTGCATAGTAGCGCTCAGTACATGGCTGTTGAATGAATGACTATATACAGAATGTGACTCTGGGAAGTGAAATGTTTAGGGTCACTTTAAGCCCACCTGTTGTGCTTTAGCCCAGAATACATCTTCCAAGTGAGTGGCAAACCCTTCACTCAGCCACTCCTCCGTCCAGTCGCGGGCCCCGATGGCTAGGCCAAACCAGGCGTGCGCAATTTCATGGCAGAGACGGGTCCCACAGAGATGGCTCGTTGCTGTCAAGGTGCTCTGAGAGAGGAAGATGATGTGTGGGCTGTGGATAATGGGGGAGAAAACACATGGAGTCTTGTTAGAGCCCGTCCTCATGGCCACCCCATGGAGCAGCTTTCCTAGCCTGGTGAGCCTGTTATTATCATGTGCATGCTAGATCATGACTGATGGGCTTGTGGCTTAGATGCGTTTAGGCATAAATAAAGTGGCAGTTTACACTCCTGGCAGTAGTTCAGGTTGCTGTCTCTGCCAAGCAGTTGTCTCCGTCATCAAACGGCTATTACCTCTAATAAGTAAACTGCACCAAAGTTTTATGCTGAAAAAATTACAAGGCAATGGAAGCATTTACTCTGAAATCTGGGCTGTAAAAGAAGAGCAGGTGTGAGTATGTGAAGCCCATGCTGTCAGGAGAGTGATCAAAGAAGACCCTTCAGCCAAAAATCCTAGCAGCTTACAAGCAAATTGAGAAGTCATGCAGAAGGACAGAAAACGCCAAGAAGAATGGAACCAAAAATTTTCCATTTCACACCAGGGCTGGTTACGGAGCTAACAAACTAACAGGTGCCGTGGATGGGCGAGGCTTCCAAGAGACGCAGATAAAGGCTGAGTCTGTGTAAAGCAAAGGTTTTCGGGCTGTCTGTAGGCGCTTATGGATTCACGTGGCATAACGAAATTATCAAGAAAGAGAAAGAGAGAGAGAGAGAGAGAGAGAGAGAGAGAGAGAGAGAGAGAGAGAGAGAGAGAGAGAGAGAGAGAGAGAGAGAGAAGGTAGGGAATTAACCCACCCAGGTGTGCAAACGGCCCCGGGGCTGGCACTAGACAGGGAGATTTATCTAATCTCATTTTCCATACTTGTTTTAAAACCCCAAATACCACGATTAAAATTGCTTAGATGACATGGGAGGAAGGTGACCTGAAGAAAGAAGAGGCCAGTAGAATAACTCCTATGCATCCACCTTTGGCATGGATTGTTTTTCCAGGACTTGTTTACAGTCTTTCTAATGAAGGATTTGCTCTTTAAAAAAAATCTCTCCTCCATCAATTGAACAAAAACAGTTGTGAAACCTTCCAAATTAAGAAACTGTACACACCGGTTCCTTTTTTCAAAAGCCATTTGTTTGCCATCATGTTGGCTCTGCACAAGCCAACACTGCTTGCAGATTTTTCCTCCGCCCCCACAGCCACCATTAGAGAAAACCCCACCTATATTTCCCTTGCACAACATTCCCCATTCAGCTCAGAGAGCTCAACTGCAATTGAGGGAGTCATGTCTGCCAAAATAAGACAGCTTTCATGTGAAATAATAACAGGGCAGGCACGCAAATGAGAAACCAGCTGCCAGGTATTCTGAAGAGTCTGCTAGAAACCCCCAGAAATTAAAAGTGGAGTTGGGGGCATTTAGGACAAAGGGGTGCAATGCAACAGGCCCCAGCACTTGTTCAAAGCACTAACTCAAACAAACAAACAAACCAAAAACAAAAATAAAACAGCCATGGAAGGAAGGAAGAGCTGAGAGGCACAGGAGCTAAACTTCCTTTCACTGAGAAAGTCACCCCGTTGAGAAGACAAACTGCAGAACCTGGCATTTTGAAATAAATGACCCCTGGCTCTGGCATGTGCAGTGCTACAAAGAAAAGCCAGAGAAATGTACCGAGTAAATAACATTCCAGACATACTGCTGGCAGCAGTTCGCCCTTTTGGCTAAAACAAAACACAAGTAACTTCAGGCCTTACAAACAGTCTCCAAGGCAAGCCTGCATGGGAAAGGTCCGCCAGCCAGCCAGACAGATGTGCGCACATCCGCACAGAGGCTAGATGGCTGCTGTCTGCTCAAGCCAGGAAGTTTCCTCAAGCTGATGACTGTGAAATCGCAGCAAGGCTGTTCACGAAGAAAGAGCCTCCGCCACTGCGCTGTTTTGTCCCGGCGTGGAAGCCTTGCCAAGGCCCATTTATGCAAACATAAAAGTCTGCGAGGGCCTGAAGGAATGCACAAAAGCAGTCGTGTGTGGGGTGGCATTTCGTTTTCCTGCCCTTTCATTTTTTCCCCCTTGAACACTCCTTGCTGTCTCCACCACACTTCCGTCCCCACCCTCAGCACTCTGCAGACACGACCCCAGCCTCGCTGCATCTCGGTCCGGCTCAGGACAGACCCTGGCGTGGCTGGAATTCAACCGAAATTCCCATTTCCCATCTGCAGTCCTTTCTTCTGAGCAGGGGAGAAATGTATTTCCTACTGTCCTTTGAGGGAGACAGAAGCTTAAACATCCTCCCGGATAGGAAGGAAGGGCGTTTCACTTGATATAAATTGCCCCATTATCAGTGGAAAACATGACCTTCTCACGAATTTTCTGGTTGGGAACCTGACTGAATTCCTCCCGCAGCCTGCTCTGCCCTCTGAGGTAGGGCTTTACTTACTGGACACTCTGGGCTATTTCCCTGTGAAGGAAATGGCTTCTTCCTTAAAACTAAATTAAAAACATGGAGTAAGGTTTTAATAACCTTTCTCAAGGGCTGTTAACAAAATTCTGACATAAAAGGACTGATAGAATATTCTTTCAAGGAGAATTTCCTTCTCTCTTTTGACCCTAAATGTCAGAATTTCTCATGTTAAGGAATCTTTTAAAACCTCTTACCATTTTTTTTTAACTGCTTTCTTCAACAGTGAGTGAAGAAAAAGTACAATAATGTTTTCAAGTTCACTTCAAGGAGTAATATTAAATATTTCTCTACCAACAGCTTATCTCATGTACACCTTCAAAACAGAATGAACTTTTAGAATTTTCTACTCCTACCTTAACCTCCACTCCTAAGGCTCACCCCGGGCTCCTCACACATTTATTCGTGGTCCCGATCAGCCGGCCAGTGATCAGTCTCCACTCCGGCAAGGCCCACTGGAGAACAGGGTTTTTTTTTTTAATCCCCCTCCTTGAAAGGGTCTGTGTCAATGGCCTCTACAAAAGCCAGACTGTCCATTCATCATCGTTACAGAGGAAGGGAGATAATCACTTCAATGACATCTTCATCCTAAAAACATTTCTTTAAAAAAAAAAAAAAAATCACAGTTTGTCATTTTTCCCAAAGAAGAAATGGGCCGGAAAGTGATATTTTAGAGCTCAAAAAGCACAAGCCCCCTTACTTGTATTCTCCACCACAAATCCTCCTTGTCTACAAGTGGCGGAGGAGAAGGACGTGGGCAGGCAGGGAGGGGTGCAGGGCCACAGCAGGCCACGTGCTGTCATTCTTTCCCAGGAGACCACCGGCGGGGCTGCCTCCTCCACAGAGGCCAGGCAGATTGCACGTCTGCCGCCATGCCCCCCGAGATTAAAAATATCACGTCTGGTCTGCAAGCAGTTTCTCAAGACTGTTCCTGAATGCTACCTACCCACCCAGATTAGAATGCTGTGTTCGCTAATTTAAAACATGCTTCTAGCAGGGGAGGAAGGAGTGCCTTCATTACTCCCAGGAGCTGCTCCGATCCTTCGGGAGGAATTCAATTTGGAACGGAAATGGAGAATTTCATCAGATCTTAAGTAGGAGCTGGTATTTGATTTATTTCTGTTTTTCCCAGGGAGAGCCGACCAGCGTGGCCCATCTTGCTGCTCAGGGAGCCATACAGCACTCAGCCGCCCCGCGAGATGCTGCTGCCACGGCAGGTCAGAGCGGGCTGCACGCTGGAGAGGATCGGAAATGGCTTCTGGTTAAGGACAAGAAGAGCCCCCAAACCACCCCTCCCATCATACTGAAGCGGATCCCAATTCCCCTCACGGGGAGCAAATGTACTTTCATACAGATCCTCAGGAGGCTTCATGCAGACTTATGTTTATCAAGCTTGAAGTTCTCGTGGGGTCAACATTTTTCACAATTTCAACAACACGTGGAACCCAATATCCCATGACAGAGAAGTAGGAAGAACCAAGAAAAAGGGAAGCCAGGCTCCTTTCCCTCTAAGGTCAAATGGGATAGTTCTACGGATCTTATAATCACTTGGAGGCAACTTTTGTTTGTATGATTTAATTTCTTGCTAATCTAAATTGGACAACTGAAATAGAGACTCACAGTAGCTTGGGGCAATCTGAAAGGGAGGACAAATCCTCATCACTCCTCCTCCAGGGTCATAACATGTTTTCTCTTTCCTCCATAAGGTGTAAAGAGGTGTAGGCCAACACTGCACCGATGCCTTTACTAATCGAATGCTCACTCCTGCCCCTTCTTCTCCTAACTGAAACCCTTAGCCCCCCTTCCCTGAATGCAATAAAACGTACACGACGCACCTGTTATCTTGAAGGCAAAGGGGGGGCCCAGATGACCTGGCAGGACCTTCCTCCCCTGCAGCCCTGAGACTGCTCACTTGGGAATAGTGACCTTCCGTTCTCCTCATCTGGCACCTGACTGTGGTCACACAGTCTACACAATCTTTACTGTTGGGGCTCAGGAGATGAGGACATGTTCTTTGGGGGCCATGGGACTTTCAGTAGCCTGAAGTGGAAACCAGTTCTAAAAACCTGAAGAAAATTTGCTATATCTGACCAATGGCTAGGTCTGAAAGAACAAGCTAATGTTAGTTGGTAAAGTTTTCTTTTAAAAAATTCTGAAAAACAAATAGACAGTAAAACATCTGCTCACTTACCTGAATGAATTTTGGCTCAAACGGTTACCATGACTATGGCAGAGAGTGACTGAGAAAAGCCCAGGGCCATATTCCTTACAGCTGTGTCACAAACATATCCTTCTTCTAAGGACTGATATTGCTTGGGTGTTTGCTCTGTGCCAGGCACCGTATTTTACACACGTCATCTCATTTGCTCTACCCCACAACCTCAGGATTTTTATTATTATTAGCTTTTATTATGAGCTCATTTGATAGGTAAGGAAAGTGAGGCACAGAGAGGCAAAGTGACTAGCCCAAGGTCACACAGCTGCCAAGTAATGGAGCCAGTATTTAAACTCACACAGTCCTGACTGGGAAGGTTCGCTGGGACACATGCTGCTGGGCTCTCATCCCTCTGTGCCAGCTCGAGCCCAGAGGTGCCATGATCATTGTCCTCCCAGGAGTTCTATCTTCAGAGCACACCAAAGGGAAGCCACTAGCCAGGTCCTAGGCCCTCTGTTCCCTAAATCTATACCATAGCCAGAACTGGTCCAAAGTTACCAGGCCTACTGATCAGCAAAGCTTCAGCCTCTTCCTGGTGAGGGAGAGGAGGGAAAGAGGGGAAGGGAGGTATGGGAAATCACTATGGGCCCCCAAAGAGCCGAAATTCCCAAACGCAATGCCTAGTTCTTCATAACCACGTCCTATGCTTGGAGTCCCTGGTGGGTCACCACAAGGGCACACTTCAGACAAGCAGGTACAAGGGTGCTTAGTCAGTATGCCTCCTGAAGCCCAGGAAAGGCAGCACACCAGTCTGCCTCTCCCCAGCCTCTACCTCCCACCTATTTTGCCAAAGCCTGATATTCTTTTCAAATAGAGGTGGTTTAAAGCAGGTCACAAACTCCAAGGGCTACAGAGCCAAGAAGATAACAAAATGAAGGCAGTAGGTAATGAGATGGGTGAAATGGATAAAAAGATGAGGGAAATAGACTAGACAGCAAGAGAAGTGGAGAAGGAGATGGAGGAAGGAGAAAAAGAGATGAGGGAAGAAAAGAGTAAGATGAGGGAAGTAGATAACAAAAGCAAGACACAGATAACAAGATGAGGGAAGTAGATATGGGTAGCAAAAGGAGGAAAACAGATAAAGTAAGGAAGGCACACAACAAAAGGAAGGAAGCAGAAAACAAGCCTAGGAAGTGGCCAACAAGATGATGGAAGTAGAAGCGGAAGTGATAATATAGGGAAGCAGATAACAATAGGGTAAGTAGACAACAAGATTTAAAAAAAACACTATACCGAGGAGTAGGAGCTCCAAGTTCATCTCTGGGTTAACTCCTAAATTTTCTTAGAACAGGCTGTGGTTTAATTTCACATGGAGGTGCACATGATTCATACCTGGATCCCACCAGGATTCATGGTGGGATCTCATGGGAGAAGGGCTCCAAAGCAGAGGGCAGATGACAGTGGGGAGGACAGAGGCACAGGGGGGCAGCAGGTAGATGAGAGGCCAGGACATCAAATTATTGTTCCCAGCTTCACAGTTGGGTTTGGTGTTGGCCTTGGCGTATTGCTAACGGGAAAAACAATAGCACGGCAACAACAAAACACAGAGACCACCTTGACTCTAGAAATCACAGAGACCACCCTTGGCTCTGCAGAGCCTACAGAGTACTTAGCTATTGATGAGCAGAGAGGTGGACGCTCTATTTCCATGCCACCGGGCTACACATCCAAACAGAACATTGTTTAGACTTCAGCTCTGCACACTAAATAGTCACACCTACCTCAGGCTGCCCTGCCTTAGGAAGTTGATCTCTGGTGGTTATGGGCATCAGAAAAGCTCAATAAAGCTGCAAATGAATGTCTCAGGTTGTAAAGCTAAAGTAATCAGAGGTAAAAACAGTATTTGATTGAATTTTCCAACTAGATTTAGACTCCTTTCCCTCTTTGAATCTTAAAGGACATGTTCTGCCTTAAAGTACACATTTAAGAATCTCATAGGTAAGGACAAACAAATAACTTTTTTTGAAGTTACTGGACATTCTGGAGACTGCACGTTTTGGACATCAAGGGACACATCCAAACCCACACAATGTGAGCAAATATTTATGGTAGTTGAACATGTCTGGATCATCTCTAAATTACTTATGGGCTGAAAGCTGTGCATTTTCCCTAGGATCTGGAGAACTGTTCTGGTAAGTAAGTAATTAGCAATTAAAACATGTTGGCAGCCTCCATTGGAGCACATGGACGACAAAATGTGATTCTCTCCACTCCCTCACCTCCCCACAGCCCCCACCCTCTTCCTCCCCAATGAGGGTGATGATGTTTGTTCCCATAAAAAGAGCTAATAAAATTAGCCTCCACTGTGATACAGGGAAAATCTTTATTTAATAAAATAATGCATTTTGATTCATTCCCAGAACAGCAATAAAGTGGCACAACCGAGAGCCATAATAGCTCATGCAGTTGGCTTTCACTGCATGGGTAAGAGTCTGTCATTTGTGGCCATGTGGAAGCCTGGAAAGCTGCTTCATGAAGGGACACGTCGGGGCAGCTTGCATCCGCCCTCAGCAAGAACAGTTTGGTTACTGATTTCCTTTGAAATATACTCTTTGGATCCACAAATCAAGTCTTCCCATGTTCTTTGTCTAGAAAAAGCAGTCATGGGGATTTCCCAAAGAGTACTCAGAATTCAATTGGTGGGGGAGGCATGGGTTGTTTCCATAACTGAGAGCAAACATCCAAGCCCCTGCCAGGCACTCTGGGAATCTGCAAATCCAAGGCAGAGTCAGGAGTATGTTTAATTGCCCTGCTGTGGGCTGGTGAAAGCACGCACGAAGCAGAAAGGCCGATCTGTTCAGCAATAGGCATGAACACAACAGAGGTGCTACAGACGGCCAATAGAGAGTTCTGGAAGCAGTATATTGATATGGAAGAAAGCAGCCCCTGCCAGATAACCACACTGTTGGCTAGATTTCAAAGCAGGACGTTGCTCTGGATAAGGACAAGCAATAGAGCTGCCTCAGGCATTAGAACCAGTTCTGTAACCAGATCAAAGTTAGATCCAGGAAAAGAGAACTGAAGGAAGAAGATAAGTTCAAGTATTCCCTGACACCTGGGTGGAAGGAAGCAGCAGCGGTGATGAAGATGATGATGGAAAAGAAAGATTAGAAAAATAAAATGATGATGATACTAAACACTTAGATATTACTTACTATTCCTAGGCAAAGTCCTACGTATTTTATGTTCACTACCTGATTCAGTTCTAACAACCACTCCACGCAGATGAAATTATCATCATCCCCATTTTACAAGTAAGTAAACTAAGCCACAGAAAAGTTGCATGAGTTGTCTAAGGTCCCACTGTTAGTATGTGTCAGAGCCGAATGAAACACAAGCAGCCTGGCTCATATGCGCGTTCTGCGTGATCAACATCAGCATGTATCAGAATCACCCGAAGGTAGGGTTGCTCGATAAAAACAGCACACCCAGTGACATTTGAATTTTAGATAAACAAGGAATAATTTTTTAGTGGGTGTTCCATGCCATATTTGCTAAACCTGGCAGCCATACCTGGAAGGCTTGTTAAAACAGATCACTAGGCCTTGCCCAGAGACAGTCTGATTCAGTAGGCTTAGGTGGGGCCTGAGAATCTGCATTTCTATCAAGTTTCCAGGTGATAATGTTGCTAGTCCAGAGACCACACTCTGAGAGCTACTGATCTATATACCGCGGTGGCTGCATTGCAGTATTATTTTTTATTTTTTAAATTCATTGCCAAAGTTGGTTAGTGGGAAGATTCTACCTAGAAATCCAGATTTTTAAATTATACTGAAAATTTGAAAGATCTGGCCACACTAGGCCCACATTCTTTTTTAGGAGCTGACACAGTTATTCTGTTCCAACACACATACACACTCTCTCTCACACACAGGAGTCTAATGCCAAAGGGCAATACTGTATCATTTCCTAAGGACAATACTAAGCTAAGCATTACACATCAATTCAAAGATAAGAATATATAAGGTCCCTGTTATGATTCATCTAGGTTAAATCTGTGAAACAGGCAAAATCTACTTGGGAGTCCCCCACTGTGGACCCACGTTCTTACTTGGCAACTGCAGTTGAATAGCAGCTGGCCCCTTTCAGAGCGGGCTTGGGCTCTCCAGTTTGCTGTGGTCCTCACCACACCCTCCTGTCTCCCTGCCACTGGCTGAGTCCACTTGTCATTTATAATCATGCGTCTGCTTTTTTTCTTCTTATGGCAGGATAAAAAGAAAGTGAAATATTTCTTACATCCACATCTCTACCAAATGTAGACAGAGAAGACCAAATGTTTCCTAGAGGATGCTCTACCCATTCACTAATCTATGTTTGCTGCCTGCCCCCTAATAAGCACTTGGATTTAACCTCTAGTTTTCCTTACGAAAAATTCTATTATCCACCTCGTTTATGGCTATAAAATGATTTAGCAAATTCTTGCTTCATAGAGAGGGCAAAGACTCAAATTTCTGCCTAGTTCAGGTCAGTCACTACAAATTCCATATTAGCAAAGGTGGAATTAATTAGGTTTATTGTATTTTTGAAATCCAAACACAGTTTCAATTACTACTAGACACTAATGGCTTATAATGAAGGCAGAGCTTGTTAACTAAGCAAACAACTGGCATGTTTGTTTAAAGTGTAAATAGAAGGAAAATTCATGAATTAAATGAATGAATTCACTGATTGTTCTCCCTTGGCTATAAAGGAGCATTCAGCTGCCACAATATATATCACCACCTTTGCTAAAAGGATTAGCCTGCTTGAGTTATCTTTATCCAGTCAGAGATCTTCTTCGTGGTCGCTTTCAAAGTAAATGTCTCTCTTCATTTTTCAAAGTACTCATCTGCATCAACAAATGCCATTAAGGATAAGGAATCACCTGGCTATTGGGGATTCATAAATAATTGAGCTTTTAAGAACAACAGCACATTTCCTAATCTTTAATTGTGACTGTGACTCCACAGATAGACCAATGTAGCATGCTTGTTGAGATAAACAGACACTATGCCTAATATTTTTCCAGGGTGGTCCTAGCAAGTAGGGGACAGATGGTCATTCTCAGAGGTATTCAACTTAACAGCATTTCCCTTTAAAAGGTAATAAACCTCACCAGAAACAAAAATAAACAAAAGGTTTTGCTCTCCAAAGTCTCCTGGTTTTAACTGAGTCTTTCATTTAAAATTACGAGCCCTGTATTTCTTCTCTCCAAATGAGACACATCAGATTTATGGGATATCTATGGCTGAATCCCATTTCTCTGGATGGCTCCCTGGATTCATCATTCCTTGGGTGGGCTCACCATGGTGAAAGCGTGGGCGAGGATCACAGGAATTCTTTTCCTTCTAAATAATTCTTCCTGCCCATGTCCCCATTCCTAGGCGGCTGCCTCCCTGTGATTTGAAAGGTCCCTGAGTCTGTTTGGAATGTATTCAGCTGCAAGTAACAGAAAATATAACTAACAATGGGACATGCAGGAGAGGTTTGTCCTTTCTCATAAGGACCTCTGAAGGGGGGCGGTTGCCGGGGTTGGTTCAGCCGCTGGCAATGCAGTCAGAGCCGTAGCCTTTCTGTCCTCCCACTCTTCGTCCTCTTCCCTCATGCTTGCTGCCTCGCACTCACAAGCTGGCCACCACAGCTCCAGGCATCATGTTCATGCTCAACACAGAAGAAATGTGTGGGCGTCATGCCGGCAACACTGATCCCTTTCATCAGGAAAGCAACTTTCCCTAGGAAGCCCACAGCCAATGTGCACTCTTTAGTTACCTCTAGCTAGAAGGCAGCATGGGAAAGACAAGTCTTGGTGCTTTCTGATTCTACTGTGGAGTCTAGCAAGGACTTGGGTCCCACATGAACAGCCACAGCACTCTGGCATAGCCCTGTTTCTCATAAATAGTACAAAGTCATCCCCTGGGTTATCTTTTAGAACATGAATACTTTAGGTAGGGATGCTACATTCAAATAACTCGCAATGGTGTTGACAACATATCACATTATGTCTTTCTAGGCAGGAGACATTCTGAACATGGGGGCTGCAGGATGGGCAAGTAAGGGCGCCTCAAAGACAGAGGCTACCTATTTCTCAACCACATGCTAGCTGGCATTCATACCTTCATTTTACCTTCGTACTTTCCACAGACAACCAAACACCGTTAAAGCTAATGGCAATACTATACATTATAGTGGTTTCTAAGAACTCAGACTTTGGGGACAGAGCCCTGGCTTCGATTCCCAGCTCTCCCACTTGCCAGCTGCATCACTGTATTAGTTTCCTAGGGCGGCTACAACAAGTACCGCAAATAACATAGCGTAAAGCAACACAATTTTTCTTTATTTTATTGTTCTGAAGGTCAGAAGTCTGATGCAGGTCTCACTGGGCTAAAATCTATGTTGCCAGAAGATAGGACACTGGCCTTCATCTGTGTGTGTCAGGTGGGAGGTGACTACAAGGGAAATAGGGGTGTTCTGGGGTGCTGGTCATGCTGTCTTTCTTGGTCAGGGCGCTAGTTACAGGGGCGTATTCAGTTTGTGAACATCCACTAAGCTATATGTTTAAGACACACTTTTCTGCATGTAGTATACCACAATGGAAAGTTAAAAACAAACAAATACCCTGGGAGGTCTCCATCTTCTCCATGGAGAAATTAAAGCAAAGATGAAGTTCAAGCCCTATCAGTATGGACAGAACTGAGACCAGAGATGGGAGACAGCCTACCCCCCCCCCCTAGTTCTTTGAGTTTAATGTATGCGAGGCCAATTTCCAACACTAATTATATATATATTTTAAATCTCTCGAGGACAGTTTTTTTTTAATTTGCTTTTGCCATACAGTCACATTTCTATTCCAAGTGAAAGGTACCTTGTATCCGTCAGACACACCTGTGAAAACAGAACTGATACTGTCACATATCCCTGTCTGCTTCACTTTCTTTCAGACACAATGAAAAACATGCCACAATAATAAACCCCTTTTCCGTCCCAACCAGCTGGAAAATTACGTTATGATTGGAATGACATCATTCAGCTACGACACTGAGCCAGCAGCTGCTCTGAGAAATCTGGGTGAGACAGTGACAGCATGGATGTGAATGCCACTCACCAATGAATTCCACCCTTTTTATTAGCAAATGGCTTTTTTATTACCATGACATTTTGAAAATGAAACTGTGACACTACATTGTCTGAGGCCATTGATCACCCAACATTCTTTATCTGTGAAATGAACCACACTGGCCAGGAGTGTCCTGTTTCAAACCGGGAGGACAAGAATGGGGCTAGAGGAGAGCTCATTTTAAATAACCAGTTCCAAAGGGGGGAGACCAGAGGTGAGGGCCAAGGCAGTGGTGGCTCCCAGGGGGTGATTTAGTGTTGCCTCTCTCTCTCTCAATTGTCTCTAAAGTGATCTCAAGTAGTAGTGATAATAATACCATAAGTATTACATAATAGTATCTACAATAATACTCTGTTCTGTAGACTTTTGATGTTGTATCACATAATACTCCAGGCAAAAGCCCAGCATGCTTATTAGGCAAACATAACATCACGATGAGGCCCTGACCCTCAACCTTTTCAACTTTTAGGTTGACACATATGAAATTGCTGATTATGTGACTATTTTCAATTTCCCCAAATGGGCAATTTCATATGGCTCATCCTAATAGACTGCCTGCTCCCAGTGACCCTTCTCTGCAGAAATGTCGGATTTTGTCGTAAGATGCAGGGAAATTCCCAAGCTGCTCAAGCAACACAGAATTAGATATGCTGCTGCCCATGCTGTATAAAAAAGTGCAGACAACATGTCCCGCACAAAGACTGTCCTCAAGCCGGGCGCGGTGGCTCACGCCTGTAATCCTAGCTCTCTGGGAGGCTGAGGCGGGCGGATTGCTCGAGGTCAGGAGTTCAAAACCAGCCTGAGCAAGAGTGAGACCCCGTCTCTACTATAAATAGAAAGAAATTAATTGGCCAACTAATATATATACAAAAAATTAGCCGGGCATGGTGGCGAATGCCTGTAGTCCCAGCTACTTGGGAGGCTGAGGCAGCAGGATTGCTTGAGCCAGGAGTTTGAGGTTGCTGTGAGCTAGGCTGACGCCACAGCACTCACTCTAGCCTGGGCAACAAAGCGAGACTCTGTCTCAAAAAAAAAAAAAAAAAAAAAAAAAGACTGTCCTCAAAAAAAGCAGCAAGTTAGACCAGTGCCCCCTCTGTCCTTTGCCTGCTCAATGTGAAGCCAGGTGTCTTAGGTTAAAGCACACCCTCAAGTCAAGAGCAAAAGCAGGAGGAGTGGCCAGAGCAGGGAGACTGGGACACAGCTGGTCCTGACCTTTGAGGGAGGCTGAGAAGACCAGCAGGTGACGTGCTACATGCCCACAGGCCACACCTGCAAGCCAGGGGCGGGGGCTGGGACATCACTGCCAAGAAGCTGGGATCCCAACTGGGTAGTAGCATCTCAGCTAACAGTGTGTCCTGGGCGCCTGACTCTTGCAAAGTGGGGTGAAGGGCCCGGGGAAGAGAAAGCACACCGTTTCAGAGCCACTCACCCCAAGGGGAAGACACAGGCCATGCTCAGTTGGCTGGCTGCCAAGAGGGGCTCTGGGAAAGAGCACAGGCGGGTCCGATGGAGGACTCAAGGTGAGGGGGAAGGTGAGAGTGCACAGAGGACTGTCACGGAGAAGAAAACTAGTCCAGGGGAGAGACAGTGAATGAGGCAGTGACCCGCGGATTCAGAGGGCTGCCCAGAGCTGGCTCGCAGCTGTCCTGCTGCGGCCGGAACAGGTGGGAGATGGGCTGGGCCGGAGAGATGAGCTGGCGCTGAAGCTGGAGAAGGTGTGGGACTGGTGCTGGAACTCCTGGCCCGGTGATCCAGAAGGGCTCGCAGAGGCCCCACCCCTTCCCATTCTCCTGTGAGGAAACAAGACCCAGAGAGCCAGAGTCCTCTGCAGCACCGGTGGGAGCGGCCCGTGTGCCGAGGCTGACTCGGTCAGCCCTGAGTCTGCAGGCATCGCGGTCACGGCTGTTTTATGAGGGCCCAGTCACGTCAGAACCGACGGAGACCCCTTGCCTGAAACTGGCGACTCACCCCAAGCTAGAAGCTTGTGGTGACTTGGGGCAGAAATCAGTCGTGTGCCGACCTCTGCCGCCGCCCTCACAAATGCTTCTGAGATGGATGTCACACCCTGTCACGGCAGCTGACTACTAAGATGTTCACTCTGGGAAGACGGCTGGGCCTTTTCTTCAGCTGACAAAGGGCTACCCTTAAGGAAAGTTTCAGTATTTTATTTTGGCTGTTGTTGTTCACCAGTTTCACATGGGAGAAAATAATAACACACAAGAAAAAGAAAAAAAATTCATATTATTTTCTAAGTATAAAAGGTCGACATTTTCCACAGTTTTGTAACTATAATGATTTACCTAATTGTTTTCAAATTTTCTCTTGTTCTTTCATTCTTTTTTTTTAAAGGCTCCAAAATTTCGACCCTTTGGGTTGAACACATCTCTGGGGAAAAAAAGCCTGGCATGAAGAGTTAAAACTGGGTTACGCTGGAGCATCACTGTGTGTCACCTTAACTACAGCATGTTTGCTTTTGCAAACACTGCAGCGTATGAAATAAAATATTAATAGCCATTACCTCAGTTCTTCTGAGAACAGACCTGAGTCACCGCGCTCGGGCAGCACGGTTTCCGCACAGGCACCTCGCCGTGGATGCTGCTCACGTTAGGAGGCCATGGAAGCCTCAAAGCCGGCAAGACCAAGCCGAGTATGTGTTTTTATTCCATCATGTCATGGGAACGTTGCTTATTTTGGAGACCAAGTTCACTTCTCTTGATTTTACCACCTATTACACATTTTAAGACTAATCACCTAAAAATGTGCTAGGAGAGATGGCAAAATTATTTTTAACTTAGAAAGGAAAATATCGGAATAAGATGAACATCTCTGTGATTTATCAGCGGCTAGATTTGCAGTCACTCAGTTGAACCCTCTGACCCTCAAAAGCACGGAAATATTTGTGTTAACAAATATATTTCCAATGCCTCATATTTGTGCATTGCAAATGGACATAATTAGATTTTAAGATTTTGCGTGGATGCCATTAACTAGGCCAAAGACCTTCAGCTTCCCAGGGGCTGCTGGTAGACCTGGTTTTTCCAACTTGCGCTCGGTGGGGCCACTGTCTTCTTGATACACTTTAGGCTCTCAGTGGCCTAAAAACCAACTGTTTGACAGTTTTGTGTATGATGATGACACAGCGGAGTTAAATGAAAGAATGAAAGTCAAGCGGCCAGCCCAGTGCCTGGCACACGGCAAACACATCACAAATGTTAGCTTCCTTCTTCTGCCCCACTTCTCTCTCCCAGATTGATAAGTGCTTTCAGGTCAGCGTTTAGAATTGATTCTTCAAATCCCCCATGAGATAGTGTAAAGTGAACGTTCCGCTTTTACTGGCGAGGGGCCGAAAGGGGGGGATGGAGAATTTTCTCTGTGGGATAGGATCCTGGCACAGTCAGAGACTGGACGAAAGCTGTCTGCCGCAGCTTAGCAGCGGGGCTCCTGGGCTAAACTGCTTCTTTAGGTGGCCTGCCACACCAAGGTGTGTTTTTTAAATCTGTGCAATAAAATTTAGTGTGGTTGGAGAGGCGGCAGTGGACGGGAACCCACCCACAGGCAAATGACGTCAAAAAGCTAGAGGGAAACATTGGGCTTCTCTGTTCTCGAGAAGTTTCTGCTATGTTAAGCAACCTGAGAAGGAAGCTAACTTTCCATTAAAAAACAGCCACTTTGGCAGTTGTCAGAGACAGCCTGGTGTCTTATACTTCCCCTCTCAGGAAAAGTGGGGAAAATAATTTCCATAAATTGGAAAGGAAGAAACTAGGAGTTCAAAGAATCTTTGAGCTGGAGGGGAACTTGAAGGGCATTTAGTATAACCTCCACCTTCAAGAACAAATACGGAAACTGAGACTCAGAGCAAATTGGGGACTAATCCTCACCCCTGATTTCCAAGGCAGCCCACCCTCTCTGCCATGCTGCTTTTACAAAGCCAGCCGCCCAGCCTCAAAACCAGACAGGCCCTTCTTTCTTACACCTTTTCTCACGAAAAACAACCTGATGTGTGCACTCTGTAAACTGGAACAGCTCTTCCTTGCTGGTCTCTGCAGCCCGACCAACACCGCCTACACATAGAGAGAGGGCCTCGCCTGTCAACATAGTAGCCGCACCTGAGTTGGGGACCAACCACTGAGTCTCTCAGATCTTCAGTTTTCTCCTCTGCAGAAACAGCTCAGAGGCACTAGCGAGGCCATGCCTGGGAAGCAGCATGCAGAAATGGCAGCGCAGGGCTGTCCACACGTTCCACACCTACCCACAGGGGTGGACCTTCCCTGTGTCTTCAGGAAACCAATGGTGTCTAATTAAACAATCCTGTGATGTCACTCACAAAACTGTATTGCCCTCAGGAAATCAACTCCCCCACCTGTGACCTTCCAAAAGGGAAGCCCTTCAATGACTACAGTGAAAGAACAGCCTTGTAATTTCTAAAGGCCTGTTACGCCTACCTTTTCTCTCCCTTTTTAATTGAACCTCAACAGCTCTGTGAGGGTTCCCTTTCATTCCCTTCAGCTGAGGAAATGGAGGCTCAGAAAAGGAAAAGACAATGGCCTGCAGCAGGCCTGGGTCAAAGGCCCAGCTCGCCTTTCTAATGCCACTCAGGTGTGTGCACGCGGCGACCAGCTCCGTGTCCGAGGCTCGCCAAGTGACTTCGTTCAGGGAACATACACTCTGAGTCCAAGATTGGGCTGGACAAACAGAACACAGAAGGTGCAGAGTGATTCAGCACGTATTTACTCAGAGCCTACTAAGTGCCAGGCCATGTGCTAGGGGCTGGAGACACACAAATAAACAAAAGGGCCATGGACTGGGATCCTCGTGGAACTCAGTCTAGCAGCGTGAGACATTCAATAAACAAAATTCTTTATTTATTTACTATTTATTAAGTCATTCACTTCTCTCCCTATCCCAGTTCCTGAGTCTCCATGGTAGAAGCTTGGGGTCACGTTTGGATCTGCATCCCACTGACTATCCGACCATCCCGCTGCCCACTCCTGTCCTCTGCAGTGCCCCAAACCCCTCCCCCAGGCCCGCTCTCCACTCCCTACAGAAATGACAGGGATGATGGATGGTCCCTCACAGTGTCTGATTGCTTTAGTCTGAGTGTTGGCAGTTGTTACTGATGGGTGTTATTATCTGATCACTGATAAATTTCATTATTTGTAGCTTTCTAGCATGGCTTTTACTGTCCTGTGTGAGTGTGAGTGTGTGTGTGTATATGTGTTTCCCAGAGTATATTTTATGATAGGTTTTAACAGGGTTGGGGCAAAAGTGTGAGGTAAGCAGCTTCCCAATAAGGTCTCAATGGCATGTATAGGGACCGTGCATTTGAATGACAAGGCTATCTAAATATAACTACATAAGTGAAATGACAGAGGAACATGTATTTCTACTGTTTCCATTAAACTAGAATTTTAAATCAAAAATTTTATTATTTTTTTTTTCTCTTTTACATGCTACTCTTATTTTCTTGCCCCACAGGCTGCCTCCCCATCTCTCCTCTCTGTTACCTGGGGATTTGGGACAGTTACTTAATGCAATCCTGACCATAACTGTGTTTATAATATTTTTAAATTACCTGTCTTAAACAATATTTAAGTGGAGTACGAAGAAACAATATTTTAAATTTACTAAAAGATCATCAATTGCTCTTGAGCTTGTTATTGAGATGAACTAAACACATTCTTTTATCAGGAAAATAAAAAGGATGAAAAGAAAAAATCACATAAAACATAAGCAGCAACTCAAAAATTATTTTCTTGGTTTATTTTATGTTGCAGCTACACAAGCCATCCCTCTTTGTGTGCCCATCAATAAGATATCTGTTGTGCTTTTGTACAAAGAACAAAGATGCTTTTATCAATTCTCAAAAGTCTGTAGGACAAACCATTCATGCTGTCAAACCCCCTAAAACCCTTTCAGCAAATAATGAAATCCATCAGTGACAAATGTCAACATACTAATTTGTTAAATGCTAAACAAAAGCAACATTCAGACAAGGCGCTTCATTTCATGTTATATCAGTACTCCAATTTGTACCAAGTTTATGGCAACCCACGGATCATGCAATATTAAACAGGACTGTATTATAATGACTAAAACTGGAACAATAAACTGCCCTTAGCTAGAATGCTAATAGTGCAGCTGAAATACATGTTATGATTCTAGCACATTCAACTCCTTCCAAACTACTAGAAATCCTAGAAAGACACCTATTGCTAATAAAGTTGTTGGCATAACCCAAATATATGACTTTCAGCTGGATAAGGAAACAAACTTGAAACATAAAACTGAAGTCCTAGGGAAGACATTAGAACCTACTCATTCAACATGACCAATAAGAGCAAAATGAAAGGTATGAAATGTATGATAGGATCTTCGATTTTTATTATTGATCACGGTATCTTTTAACTGAGACTATCATATCATATTCCACAATTCTGGCAGAATTTTCCAAAAAAGCCTGAAGGAAACAACAGGGTGGGTGAAGCTGAGGTGCAGAGGTCTATCTGCAGGCTGAGAGGGAGGCCCTCTGAATGCTTCCTTCCAATTTTTAAAAAACTGTTTCAAATAACGCCGAGTGCCTCGGAGGACTCAAAGTGCAACTGTCAGAGACCTAGTGGGTCTGGCACAGGCTTTGGGGCCAAACATACTGGGTCCAAATTCTGGTTCAAGTACATGATAACTGTGACTTCAGGCCAAGTTCTTTACCTCTCTAGGCCTCAGTTTCCTATCACTGAAATGAAAATTGTAACCACCTTGCAGGGAAGCTGTAAGGATTTCTAGTGCCATGTGTGCAGTAGGTATTCCATACACTTCTGGTACGTGAATGCCTTGGTCAGACTTCCCGCAGGTCATTTGTTTCACCTTCTTTACTTTTGGAGAGATTAATTGGGCTTGTGGGCGGCTCAATTGAAGATGTAGGAAAGGGCATCATTTTGGACAAAAGGAAGACTAAATTGAGTAGTTATGGTGTGCAGTCACCAAATGACAAGTGTTTTGGTGATATTTTTAAAAGTGTATCTAGTTGGATTTCCATGTATCTTCAACCAATTCAATTACCATAAAGAGATGATGAGGATGACACCTGCTGGGTAGGACAGATACCTCTGCTACCATTTTCCCTATAAGGGGACCTGCTGCCCTGTTACAATCTTTAAAACAGAGGCAAACAAGCAGAGCTACTTTGAGGAACCTGAAATGCAAAAAGCTATCAAGAAAAGTTAATAATAAGCCTTAAATTTTCTTCCTTCAAATCACTCACACACACACACACACACACACAGAGAGAGAGAGAGAGAGAGAGAGAGAGAGAGAGAGAGAGAGAGAGAGAGAGAGAGAGAAAGCATATTCCTATCTAAGAAAATTCTAGGAAACTGAGGATCAGAAAATGTATGGACCTAAATTGCCAGTGAAAGAGATAGATAATCACATCTTTGTAGAAGTCACACAAATCACTGCCGCTGATGTCTTGGGTAAATTCCCAATTGGGCAATTGCCACCTGCCTGTCTAAAATATCATTCCTTGCCATTTCTTTTGGATACAAAACATTCCTGTGCTTCTAGTCCTTAGTGGGGGTGTGGTATTCAGGGAGACATTAAACAGCTGCCGTTTCACCCGCACAGTAACCTGTGTTTTAGCAGTTGACCCTGCTCCCCCTGCCCCCACGCTGGATCCTGTTTGCTGAGCTGGGGTACAGCACATAAAGTAAGATCCAGCCGTGTCTATTAGTTTCCTTTCTCACCTGCTGAACATCATTCTCACTGGCCCCTATTAACCCTTCCTTACTCCTTTCTATATATACGTCTGTGTGTGTGTGTGTGTTTGTAAGAAATATTAAGCGACATATTCACTGGGAAAGGAAAACATGTCTCTCTTCCCTGCTTAACGACTCAGTTAATTAACAACATATCCAAGTCAACTGAAAGTTCTTGATACCCAAAGTGTAGTCTGGGACCAGGACTGTGGGCATCTTCTGGGCTTTTACTACAAATAGAGAATCTTGGCCCCCAGCTGAGAACTGCTGAATCAGAATCTGCATTTTAACAAGATCCCCAGTTCTTTCATATACACGTTAAAGTATCATTTTAGCATTTTTCTAAATGAAAAGTGTATGCATTTTAAGAGATAGTGATTGAAGCAGCTCAATTTTTTCCTTTTTTCTCATGGATAGCAAAAGGTGTGTGAGACACTGAGAAGCAAGGGGGAGTCCTAAGGACTCAAGGGTTAATCCCCGATTCAGGAGATAAATCCCACATTTAACAAAGATCAGGTGAACACTGACAACATGTGGAACCTTGGGCCAAGTATAAGGGATTTAAGGATCAAAAAGAATAGTGCCCGTCCCCCCACTTAAAACACTCACTATACTATACTGTATTACCTCAGGTTATTAAAATTGCTACAATGAAAACGTGTATTGCGGAGTAATGGGGCACAGATGAAGATGCAATCAACTCTTTTAATTTCAGCAAACTTGAATATTCTATTTTTTTGTCATTCCCCACTAAAGCTGGAAGATGCCATAAGTCAACTCCACATGAGTCAGAGATTATGAAATTCTGATTTCCTGCTTATTGACAGTGGATAACACATTCTACTTAATTATTTTGATAATGTCTCCCTCTAACCACTTACTGAAGTGATGTTTCATACTATTTACTCAACTTTGCATGAGTTAGAAATAGAAATTCAAATGGCAACCACCTCTTGACATGAGGGAATACTAGAATGGTCAGTCTCACCAAGGTCTGACAGAAAGTGGGCTGTCCAAGCATGTTCACCTTGTAGGAAAGAGTTGAGCAAGCTCTAAAAAATGGGCACTTGGAGAGTGTTCTACATACTTGTGAGTCAGATGTCTTCACTGCAAAGCTTCGTGATTTTGTTTAAAGTCAGTTCCCGGAATTGCAGATATATCCAGAACTCAAAGCTAAGTAGAAAACACACTCTCAAGCCAAATATAGATGACATTTGGATTCTCTACATGCCCCCACTCTCCTCACAAGTGGGGGAAAACTGAAAGTTGACTAAGACACAGACATGCAGAGAAAAATGTTTCAAAGAATTATTAGTATTGGATACTCTTCCAAAGATGGTAGTTTGTCTTCCAGAAATCTTGTACTGGAGTGCCGTACAACACGTCCCTAACACAACATGGGGCAGGCGCAGAGACAAAGGGGGAAGATCATGCTACAAAAGATTCTCCCAAGAGCAGGGGAAGCACAGGGAAGGAGTATCTGAAAGACGATGTGGTGCAAAAAAAGCAGCCCTGCACTCACTTCCTTGAGGGCTGAAGAATCATCAGCCCTCAACAGGTTATCACCAGGACCTGGGGATGACATTGTTTCGGTCCTTGAAAGTACGAAGTGAAGAATAATATTTACATTTGCAGGCTACTGCAGTCATCGCTTTGGTGCCATTAAATTAGAATACTCATAAATCACAGAATCTGGTCACGAGAAGTGTTGCTTACCACCTCCTTTTACCCAAAAGTCTCATTTGACAGAGGAGAAGACTGAGGCTCAGAGAGGGTAACACGTAGCTAGTGAGTTGGTGGCAGCCAGCAGTCAGCAGCGGCATTCGTGCCCCGACTCGCAGTCACAGAGCTCTTCCCATTACAACAGTGGTTCCCAGCCTGGGCTCCCCTGACCCCTTCAAGTCCTCCAAGGCCATGAGCATCCATGGACTATGGTCTGTATTTCAAAAAGTTCAACTGAACCTATATATTTGCTGAGAAAAAAGGCAGCACATTGACCAAAGCGTCAAGTCTCTGCTTTGGACTAAACTCAGTGTGTTAATTCTAGTTACAAAGAACGTATACTGGGACTCAAGCAATGTAAGTTTAAAATTTTTGTAATGCTACGTCAGGCGTGGTGGCTCACGCTTGCAATCCTAGCACTCTGGGAGGCCAAGGTGGGAGGGTCGCTTGAGCGGGGTTTGAGGTTACAGTGAGCTATGATGATTATGATGATGCCACTGCACTCTAGCCAGGGTGACAGATTGAGACTGTCCCAGAAAAAAAAAAAAATTGTAATGCTTATTGAAAAGGGTTGTCTGTACTTTGTTCCCATTTCTTGTTTTCATAACTTTTAATGATAGGGTATTATGTACACAGTAAAAAAGTTTCAGTGTACAAAATTAGCAAATGAAGAGGAAAATTCTCTTCCCATCAGTCCTCCATTTGGAATCTTTCTTCTCCAAGGTAATCAGTATTATAAGCTATGAAGCTTTCCAGAAAACATTTTTAAGTATTAAGGACAAATGCATGATGGAAATTTCATCTTGTCCTTCATCTGGTACTGTATCTAGGAGCTTGGCCCACATTTGGTCTGCCTCACTCTAAAGGCTGCGTGGAATTCCAGTGAAAGGTGCCGCAGAACGCTTTCATCCTGGCCCTACTGACAGACACTGAAGCGGTCTCTACAGCTTTGCTTTTACCAGCAGTGCTGAAGTAAACGTTCTTGCCCATTTACCCACCTATACTTTGGTGAAATTCCTAGCAGGGGAAGTGCTGAGTCAAAGAGAATGCGCTTTTAAAATTTTAGTAAATACTGCCAACTTGCCCTTTAAAAAGTTATAGTTCCTATCCCCATGAAAAAATAAGTGAGAATGCCAGTTTCATTTGCCTACTTTTCTTTTTTTTCCCCCACCCCCACCCCCCTCATTTGCCCACTTTTCTTATGGGTTATATTGTATTTTTATTCAGGGCAGAGAGATTTATTTAAAAATTTATTTGTTAGAATACTGGATAAAATAAGGAATTTTGCCCTTTATTTGTCAAGTGTTGCAAATGTCCCCTCTCATCTGCTGTATTTCTTTTTGCATTTCTTTCAATAAAGAAGTTTGAAGTTTTTATGTAAACATGTTTCTCTTTTAAGTTTCTGAATTTCCTTGTCTGACTGTAAAGTTTCCCACATATCAAGGAATATAAATAAATTTATTCATGTTTGCCTACTACTATGGTTAACTGTTTATTTATTTATTTATTTGAGACAGGGTCTTGCTCTGTCAACCCAGGCTGGAGTGCAGTGGCTCAATCTTAGCCTATTGCCGCCTCAAACTCCTGAGCTTGAACCATCCTCCTGCCTCAGCCTCCCGAGTAGCTTAGCTGGGACTACAGGCACGCCACCACGTTTGGCTAATTTAAAAATTTTTTTGTAGAGACAAGGTCTCACTATATTGCCCAGGCTTGTCTCAAACTCCTGGCCTTAAGCAATCCTCCTGCCTTGGCCTCCCAAAGTGCTGGGATTTTAGACGCTAGCCACCAAACCTGGCCTGCTGTTTTGTTTTTTGTTTTTATTTTTACATTCAATTTTTTTTTTTTTTTTGAGACAGTTTCACTTTGTTACCTTGAGTAGGAGGGCTATGGCATCAGCCTAGCTCACAGCATCCTCAAACTCCTGGGCTCAAGCGATCCTGCTGCCTCAGCCTCTCTAGTAGCTGGGATTATAGATGTATACCACCATGCCCGGCTAATTTCTCTATGTTTAGTAGAGATGGGGTCTCCCTCTTGCTCAGACTGGTCTCAACTCCTGACCTCAAGCGATCCTCCTGCCTTGGCCTCCCAGAATGCTAGGCTTACAGGCATGAGCCACCACGCCTGGCCTACATTTAATATTTGATATGGAGTTTATTTTGGTGAAAGAACTATGGTGTGTAGCTAAATTTCCAAGTTACTAATGAGTTGTTTCAATAATATTTATTGATCAATCCATCTTTTTTTGGTACTTTTTAATTTAAATATTTTAGAATAGTTTTAGATACAGAAAACTTGTGAAGCTAGTAGACAGTAGAGAGAGTACATTTGCCACAATGTACCACACCAATACAATTAACCAGTATAATACATCATTATTAAAGTCCCTAGTTTATTCAAATTTCCTTAGTTTTACTAGGACACCACATTACATTTAGCCTCCGTGTCTCCTCAGGCTCTCAGTGGCTGTTCGCCGACATTCCTTGTTTTTGATGACTTTGACATTATGGTCAAGTATTTTATAGACTGTTCTTCTTTTGGGTTTATCTGATGTTTTTCTAATAGCTAAAGAGGGGTATATAAGGTTTTGGAAGGAAGAACGGAGACATAAACTGCCATTCTCATATCATATCAAAAGGCATACTATCAACATGACTTATCACTGTTGATGTTAATCTGATCACTTGGCTGAAGTGGTAATAGTGTTTGTCAGATTTCTCCATTGTAAAGTTATTCTTCCCCCCACTTTCCATGCTATTCCTTTTGGAAGGAAGTCACTATGCACAGCCCACACTTAAAGGTGGGGCATTATGTCTCATCTTCTTAAAGGGGGAAGTATCTATATATAGTATTTGGAATTCAGTATAGGAGATTCTTCTTTATTTATTTATTAAATACTTTATTAATATCAGTACAGACTCATATAGGTATTTCTTTTCCGTGCTTTTCTAAATGGGAGCTCTTCTTCCACTATTTATTGTTTCTAAAGCAGAAAATTAATGATTTTTTAAAAGAAATTTATTTTGTAATTTTCCCATCTTATTTAGTTGTATTGTTTCTATTTTCTGTTCAGTTGATTGTCATGAGCTTCCTATGCATTTTCTGCAAATAATAATAATCTTGCTTCCTCCTCGCAATAATTATCTTTCTTATTTCTTTAACTTATCTATTTGTATTAACTAGAACAGAGATAGGCAAACCTTCCCCAGAAAGGGCCAGACAGTAAATATTTTAGGCTTTATTGCATACAACCTCTGTCACAACTATTCAATTCTGCAGTTGTAGCATGAAAGAGGCCATGGACACTATGTAAATGGTTGGGCAATGTTGTGTTCCAATAAAACCTTATTTACAAAAACAGGTACTTATTTACAGGTGGTAGTTGTGGTAGTTTACTGACCACTGGTCTAGAATCTAAATAATATTACATAGTGATGATCATGGTGGGTGCCTTATCTTGTTTTAATTTCAACTTTAGACAGAATGCTCTTATGTTTCACTAAGTATAATGCTAGCTTTTAATTACAAATACACACACACACACAAACATGTATAGTTTACATAATGTTAAAGAAATATCCACCTTGTCCTATCTTCTCTAAAAGTATTTATTAGGAATACTGTTGAATTTTGTTGTCTGCCTTTTTTGGCAATTGCTAAGCTTTGACATCTTTGATCTATTTATAAGTTCTGTTCATGGAACAATCCTAACACTTTTAGGATAAAACCCACCTGTTTTTGATCATGTTTTTGATGTTTTACATTCCTGAATTAATTTTGTTAATTGTCTGTTTATTGTTTCTACATTGATATTCATAAATAATACGAGTTTGTAGTATGTTATTATTCTAACTTGTCATGCCTTGACATTAGTATTTTGCTGGCTTCCTATAAATGTAATTTGAAAACCTTCCTTTCTATGGAAATATTTTTATGCTTAGAACTTACCTATTTATAGAAATTTTAAGCAAATTCACTTATGAAACCACTTGGGTCTGGTGTTTTTCCAGAGAAAACTTTTTGCTAACTTTCTTTCTTCCATGTATTGTTTATTTAGGTTGTCTAGTAATAGTTTTTCTGGTATCAATTTTTGGTGATTCATGTGTTCTTAGAACATCATTTATTTCAGTCAGATTGTCAAAATTATTTGCTGAAAAGTTCACAAAGTACTATTTATGATTTTCAAATTTCCTCTGCATCTGTTGTTTCCCATTTTTCATTTCTAATCTTCTCTATTAGTGAATTTTTCCCTTTCCCCATTTAATAAACCTAGCCAGTGTTATCTCTTTTATGATGGCTTTTGTAAAAAATCAACTTTTGGATGCATTAATCAATTCTGGTTGGATTTTTTTTTCATGATTTCTAATTAACTCAAGCCTGCTCTGATCTTTGTTTCTTCTGCATTCTTTAGGTTGATTTTATTGTTGTTTTCTAACCCCTTGAGAAGTGATGGCTATGAATCTTTCATCGAGAACAATTTTAGTGGTATCTCATAGATTGAACTATATGTTGTTTTCATTTTTGTTATTTTCTAGATATTCTGCATTTGGAGTTTAATTTCTTCTTTGACCCAAAAGATAAGAGAGAAGGTTTTTTGGGGAGAGGGGTAAATTCTTCTTCTTTTATTATTTCCTAATTTTATTATTTTATTGCACTGTGGCCAGACATAGTATTATTTCTACTTTTGAAGAACTGATTGGCATTCTTAGTCCTCAGAGATGATTAATTTCTATAAATGTTCCATGAACTACTAGTATTTTATAAGGCAATTATACACTTCATAGTTTTCTTTCTAAGAACAGAGTTAAGTTGTATCTGCATTATTGGTTTCTTAGGAGCAGGAGACCTGTCTTGTTCATGTTTTATCTCTAATACCTGGTACTGTGGTTGGTACGTAGCTGTTGTTCAGTAAATGGATCCTGAATGAATGAATGAATGAATGAATGAATGAATGAATGAATGAATGCTGCCTGTATTCAATGGTCTATTTTTCTGATATAAACTGGCTCTGGATAGTCGCCCCTCATGCCAGCACAAGACTGATGGACTATGAAGTCATTTGTTTCATAGGGATCCATGGCAAAATGAGCCAATAGGAAAGAAAAGGATTTGATTTGTAGGTTGTTAAAAGCCTGGTCTATTTTCCTCTTTTTTTCAAATATCTTCTCATCTCCTCATTTTATATTCATCATATGAAGGCTCAAGTTCTGAGTTATCCATGAAACCAGGCCACCTGAGTTCAATAACTCTCCCCTTTCTCCACTCTCATGACCTTCATCGACTAAACTCATTTGGCAGTCAATCTAAAGGGCCTTACCATTGCAACCCAGATGTTTTATGTATTTGTTGTCTTTCCAGGAAAACTATAAGTAACTTGAGAATCTTATGTTCCTTTCTATTCTGTAACACACCCAAAAGGGTATTCAACAAATGCCTGCTCTATCAACAAGAGAAAAGTTAAGAGAACTTTTCCAACCTGGTGCATGGTTGCCATTCTACCACCTCACGGTCTCGTAACTTTAGCTATGTATGGAATTTCACATCTCTGGGCCTCAATTTTCCATAAAGGCACAAGAAAACCCTGTCAAGGCTTAAGAAATGTAATAGTTTTGTCACATATTTGATTCTACAAAGGAGAGAGAGGCAACCACATTAAAAAAACAGCATAAAACATTTCCAGTTGGCCAAATGACAACAGCACTATCACTCTATAGTCAGCAACCATCTTGCTCCATTGTTTCTTTCTCCTCCACCCTCCAAATGTGGCCATTTTGCAGAAGCTGTCCTCAGCTCTCACTCTTCCTTCTTGCTCCAATCAGTGAATACTAGTTGTCATTAACATGTCTGTCTCTCAAATCTGCACCCTTCTGGGCCCACCTCTTCCAAGCAGCTGTATGCAGCCCACCATCTGTCAGATATTGCACTTCTGGGTGTTGTGCTGGTTCTTCACGTTCAAGTCACCTAAGCTCATACGTTGACTTCCCTGGCCCCCACCCAGCAACCAACTCTTCTCCTGACATTCCTACTTGTATTAATGGTCCTGTCATTCTCCCCAGAATCATCTTTGGTCGCATTGTCTCCCTTAACTCCCACATTCAATCAGTTGCAAACTCCTCAAGTATCTGCCTATTCACCATCAGAAATCCATTCTTTTTTTCCTATTCCCATTGTTACCACCCTGTTAAGGCATATCTTACCCTTGGTACTACTCTAATTGCTTCATAACTAACCAGTGTCTATTTGATCCAATCTATCCTATAAAACACCACCGAATTAATCTTCCTACAATACAGTTTGATACTACAAGATTGATTAACTGCCTACCATGTCTCTGTGTTGGCTCAATGAATCAATCAAGTACAACTAACTCATGTCATTTCCAAAACTATTTGATAGAGGTCTTAGACATATTCATTAGTGTCAGCAGCGGAACAGCCTTCAGAACTGCTCTGGAGTCAGACTGGATTCATTTTCCATCTGTGTCATATATTACCAGTGTCCTTGAGCAAATTCTCAGTTTCTTCAATTAAAAAAAGAGAACAGTAATAATAATTGGCTAACATTTAATGAATAACTTATTACATGCTATAATCTATATATGTTTAATCTTCAACAATTCTTATGGGGTAGGTGTCACTTTGATCCTTATTTTTCAGATGAGAAAACTGAGCTTCAATGAAGTTAATTTAAGTACCTTGCTCAAGGTGTCACTGCAGTAAATGGTGGAGGTGGGGCCTAGAATTCAGGTCTCTCTGACACCAGAGACACTTAATTTTTTTAAAATTAAATTAAATTTTACATACAACAGATTGAAAAAATCTTCAGGGGACAGTTGATGGGTCTTGACAATTGAATATACACAGGTAAATACCACCTAAATCTACATATAGAACATTTCCATTACTTGGAAAATTTCTTCATATCTCATTCCAGTCAATCCTACCCCTACCCCAAAGACAACTATTGTTCTGAGTTGTAGCACAGAGATTGATTTTATCTATTCTTGAATTTTATATAAATGGAATCATATAGTATATATTCTTTTATATCTGGCTTTGTTTGCTCAACATAATGTCTTATGATTCATCCATATTGTTGTGTCATTGACTAGTTTATTCCTTTTTATAGTTAAGTAATATTTCATTGTACCAATATACTACAATTTATTCATTCATGTTTCTGTTAGCAGGCATTTGAGTTGCTTCTATTTTTGAACTATTAAGGCTAAGGTGGAGTGCAGTGGTGCACAACAGTGGCCTAAGCCACTCAGGAGGCTAAGACAAGAGGATTGCTTGAGCCTAGGAGTTCCAGGCTATCGTACACTCAGACCATGACTGTGAATAGCCACTGTACTCTAGTCTGGGCATGCAGCGAGACCCCATCTCTTTAAAAAATTTAGGCTGCTATAAATATTTCTGTACAAGTGTTTTTGTGAATATATTTAAAATTCTATTGGATAAATTCTTAGGGGTGAAATTGCCCAGTCATGTGGTAGATAATGTGTTTTTTAAAATTTCAAAATATTAAAGGGGTGCAATATTTGGGGTTACATGAGTTACTTTTATAAAGCTTCAGTCACAGCTGTATGTGAGCCCATCACCCAGTGGTCATTATACTCATTAGGTAGGTTTTTGTGCATCCCCTCCCTCCTCCTCCCTCCCTGCTTGACTTCCACTGAGCTTTACTTCCCTCTGTGCACACGTGTGCTCACTGCTTAGTTCCAGTATAATAGTGAGTATATATGGTGTTTGTTTTTCCACTCTATAGAAACTTCACTTAGGATAATGGTCTCCAGTTCCATCCAAAGTGTTGTAAAAGGCATTAATTCATCCTTTTTATGACTGAGTAGCACTCCATGATATACATGTAATGCACTTTGTTAATCCATTCATGAATTGATGGGCACTTGGGTTGATTCCACATTTTTGTAATTGGGAATTGTGCTGCAACAAACATTGGGTTCAGGTCTCTTTTTGATAAAATGACTTCTTTTCCTTTGGGTAGATACCCAGTAGTGGGGTTGCTGGATTGAATGGTAGGTCTACTTTAAGTTCTTTAAGTAATCTCCATACTGTTTTCCATAGACATGGTACTAATTTGCAGTCCCACCAACAATGTATAGGCATTCCTTTCTGTGTGCATCCACACCAGCATTTATTGTTTTGGGACTTTTTAATACAAAGCCATTCTAACAAGGGTAAGGTAATATCTCATTGTGGTTTTAATTTGCTTTTCCTTGATTATTAGTATCATTGAGCATTTTTTTCATATGTTCATTGGCCATTTGTCTATTTTTTGAAAAGCTTTTATTCATGTCTTTTGCCCACTTTTTAATGGGGTTGTTTATTTCTTGCTGATTTGCTTGAGTTATTTGTAAATTCTGGTTACCAGCCCTTTATTGGATGAATACCTTGCAAATATTTTCTCCCATTCTATAGGCTATTTGCGCTGATTATTTCCTTAGCTGAGCAGAGCTTTTTAATTTAATTAAGTCTCATTTGTTTATTTTTCTTATTGCACTAATTGCCATTGGGTCTTTTTTTTTTTGAGACAGAGTCTCACTTGTTGCCCAGGCTTAGTGAGTGCCATGGCGTCAGCCTAGCTCACAGCAACCTCAAACTCCCGGGCTCAAGTAATCCTTCTGCCTCAGCCTCCCGAATAGCTGGGACTACAGGCATGCGCCACCATGCCCGGCTAATTTTTTTTTTTTAGATATATTAGTTGGCCAATTAATTTCTTTCTATTTATAGTAGAGACGGGGTCTCGCTCTTGCTCAGGCTGGTTTCGAACTCCTGACCTCGAGCGATCCGCCCACCTCAGCCTCCCAGAGTGCTAGGATTACAGGCGTGAGCCACCGCGCCCGGCTTGCCATTGGGTCTTAGTCATAAATTCTCTGCCTAGGCCAATATCTAGAAGAGTTTTTCCTACATTTTCTTCTAGAATACTTATGGCATCATGCTTTACATTTAAATCTTTATCCATCTTGAATTAACTTTTGTGAGTGGTGAGAAATATAGATCCTGTTTTATTTTTCTGCATGTGGCTATCCAATTTTCCCAGCACCATTTATTGAATTGTGCTTCTTTTCCCCAGTGAATATTATTGTCTGCTTTGTCAAAGATCAGTTGGCTGTATGTGATGGTTTTATATCTGGGTTCTCTGTTCTGTTCCATTGGTCTATGTCTCTATTTTTGTGCCAATATCATGCTATTTTTGTTACAATAGCCTTGTAGTATAGTTTAAAGTCTGGTAATGTGATGTTTCTAGATTTATTCTTTTCACTTAAGATTACTTTGGCTATTTAGGCTCATTTTTTGTTCCAAATGAAGTGTAGAATTATTTTTTTAGATCTGTGAAACATGATGTTGGTATTTTGATATGAATTGCATTGAATCTGTAAATTACTTTGGGTAGTACAAACATTTTAACAATGTTGATTCTACCGATCATGAGTATAATATGCATTTCCATTTGTTTGTGTCATCTGTGATATCTTTCCTCAGTGTTTCATAGTTTGCTTTATAGAGCTTTTTCATCCCCTTCATTAAGTATATTCCTAGGTATTTTATTTCCTTTGTAGCTATTATGAACAGTATTGAGTCATTGATTTGACTCTCAGCTTGACTATTATTGGTGTACAGAAATACTGATTTGTGTATATTGATTTTGTAACTGGAGACTTTGCTGAATTTATTTATTAATTCTAAGAGTCTCTAGGGGTTTTCTAGATATAAGATCATATTGTCAGTGAAAATCAATAGTTTGACTTCCTCTTTCCTGATTTGGATACCCTTTATTTCTTTCTCTTGCCTGATTGCTCTGTTTAGGACTTCTAGCACTATGTTGAATAGAAGTGGTGACAGTAGGCACCCTTGTCTTGCTCCAGTTCTTAGGGGGAATGCTTTCAACTTTTCCTCATTCAGTATGATATTCGCTGTGGGTCTGTCATATATGGCTTTTATAATTTTGAGATATATCTCATCTATACCTGGTTCGTTGAGGGTTTTTATTATGAAAAGGTGCTGGATTTTGTCAAATGCATTTTCTCCATCTATTGAGATCATCCTATGGTCTTTGTTTTTGCTTCCGTTTATGCGGTGAATCACATTTATTAATTTACATATGTTGAACTATCCTTGCATCGGAGGGATGAAGCCCTCTGGGTCATGGTGGATTATTATTTTGATGTGCTGTTGAATTCAGTTTGCTACTATTTCATTGAGGATTTTTACATCTATATTCATAAGTGATATTGGTCTGTAGTTTTATTTTTTTGTTCTGCCCTTTTCTGGCTTTGGTATCAAGGTGATACTGGTTTCATAGAATGAGTTGGTAAGGATTCCCTCTTTCTTGATGTTATGTGTTTTTTTTGTTTGTTTGTTTATTTTAAGACAGAGTCTCACTCTGTTGCCTGAGCTAGAGTGCCGTGGCATCAGCCTAGCTCACAGCAACTTCAAACTCCTGGGCTCAAGCAATCCATCTGCTTCAACCTTCCAAGTAGCTGGGATTACAGGCATGCACCACCATGCCCAGCTAATTTTTTCTCTATATATTTTAGTTAGCCAATTCATTTCTTTCTATTTTTAGTAGAGATGTAGTCTCGCTCTTGCTCAGGCTGGTTTTGAACTTCTGACCTTAAGTGATCCTCCCACCTCGGCCTCCCAGAGTGCTAGGATTATAGGTGTGAGCCACCATGCCTGGCCCCTTCTCAATGTTATGAAATAATTACTGCAGCATGGGTACTAGCTCCTCTTTGTAGGTGAAATTTAGCTGTCAGTCCATCTGGTCTGGGCTTTTTGTTGTTGTCGTTGGAAGATTTTTTATTACTGCCTTGAGCTTGCTGCTCATTATTGGTCTTTCCTGGAATTCTGTTTCTTCCTGATTGAGTTTTGGCAGGTTGTGTGTTTCCAGGAATTGGTCCATTTCCTCTATGTTTCCTAGTGTATGTGCATAGGGATTTCATAGTATTTACAGAAGATATTTTGTGTTTCTGTGGTAATAGTTGTAATATCTCCTTTTTCATTTCTCATTGAACTTATTTAGGTCCTTCCTCTTCCTGGTAATCTAACCAGAGGTCAATTTATCAAGTTATTTTATCCTTTCAAAGAAACAACTTTTTGTTTTGTTGATCCTTTATATTGTTTTGTTTTGTTTTTTTCATTTTCCACTTTGTTTACTTCTGCTCCAACCTTAGTTATTTCTTTTCTTCTGCTGGCTTTGGGTTTGGCTTGCTGTTCCTTTTCTAGATCTTTGAGATATGTCATTAGATTGTTAATTTGTAATCTATCTTTGTCATGTAGTCATATAAGACTATGACTTTTCCCCTTAGAACTGCTTTTGCTGAATCTCATAGATTTTTTTGTTTTTGTTTTTGTTTTTGAACCAGAGTCTCACTCTGGAGCCTAGGCTAGAGTGCCATGGCGTCAGCCAATCCCATAGATTTTTGACAGCTTGTGTCCCCTTTGTCATTCAGTTCAAGGACTCTTTTGTTTTTCATCTTAATTTCATTATTGGCCCAATAATCATTCAGCAGTAGGTTGTTTCATTTGCATGACTTTGTGTAGAATTGAGTGTTTCTCTTGGAATTGATTTTTAGTTTTATTCCACTGTCTGACAAGATACATAGTATGATTTACATTTTTTTGAATTTGTTGATACATGTTTTGTGGCCTAAGATATGATCAATCTTGGAAAATGTTCTATGTGCTGATGAGAAGAATGTGTACTCAGTAGTTTTGGGTGAAATGTTCTGTAAATGTCGTTAGGCCATTTGTTCTAAAGTCCCATTTAAGTCCAGTGTTTATTTATTTTCTGCTTGAATGATCTGTCCAGCTCTATCAGTGAGGTGTTGAAGTCCACAGCAATTATGTTGTTGTCATTATCTCTTTGCTCAGATCTAGTAGAATTTGCTTTATGAATCTGGGTGCTCCTGTGTTAGATACATAAATATTTAGGATTGTTATGTCTTCTTGTTGATTTGCTCCTTTTACCATTATATAATGACCATCTTTGTCTTTCTTTACCATTGTCAATTTAAAGTCATTTTTATCTGATACGAGAATGGCCACACCTGCTTTCTTTTGCTTTCCATTT
This sequence comes from Microcebus murinus, assembly GCF_040939455.1. NCBI lineage: Eukaryota > Metazoa > Chordata > Mammalia > Primates > Cheirogaleidae > Microcebus > Microcebus murinus. The sequence continues at coordinate 11,925,487 of NC_134115.1, read as the reverse complement.
ACATGGAAAAATTTTTCCCATTCCTTCACCTTGAGTCTGTATAAGTCCTTGTGGGTTAGATATGTTTCCTGGATAAAGCAGATACTTAAATTGTGATTTTTCATCCATTAGATATATGTTTAACTTTGTAAAACACTGCTAAAATGTGTTCCAAAGCAGCTATACCATTTTACACTTCTACCAGCAATGGAGAAGAATTTCAGATACTCAACATACTGTCTAACATTTGGTAAAATATTAAAAATATTTCATTTTAGCCATTCTTACTCTCCCATCAGCCATTTTTGTGGGTATATATAGTATGTCAGAGTGGTGTGAATTTGCATTTTCCTGATGAATGATGATTTTGTATAACCTGTCAAATGTATTATTTATAAATATTTTTCTTTCTTTTTTTGAAGAGACTACTCAATTTTACTATTGGGTAAAATTGAACTTTAAAACAGAACTTTTAAATTTAACAATTTTGTCATTTATGTTTAGTGCTTTTGATGTCAAAAAAAACCTATATGTACTCCAAAGTCATGAAAATATTTTATATTTTCTTCTAGAAGAGCTGAAGTTTTAGTTTTCATATCTAGACCTACAAATCCATCTCAAATTAATTTTTGTTTAGAGAGTGAGGTAGACATCAAGATTCAATTTGTTGCCATAGGGATATCTAGTTTTTTCAACCCCATTTTCCTCCATTCAATTCCCTTGGCATTTTTGTGTAAAAACAATTGAGCACATGTGTATAGGTCAATTTCTAGATTCCATATTCTGCTCCATTGATCTATTTGTCATCCTATGCCAATACCACCCTGTATTTGGTTTCCATTGTTTCTAAGGAGAAGTCCACCATCACTTTTAATGTTCCCCTGAATGTAATCTGTCTTTTTAATCTGGCTGCATTTTAGATTTTCTATCTATCTATGATAATCAGCATTTTGATATAACATACTCTAGTGTAGTTTTGTTTGTAGTTTATTATCCTGCTTGGATTTGCTGAGCATCTTAGGTCTTTGAGTCAATTTCACTGATAAATTTTGTAAAATTCTTGGCTGTTATCTCTTCAAATATTTCTTTTCTGCATTCTCTCTCTCCCTCTTCTCTTTCTGGGTATCCAACTGCACATATGTCAGACAATTCAATAATGTTCTACAGTTCTCAGATACTCTGTTCAGTGTTTTCATTTTTTCTCTTTATGCTTTAGTTAATTTCAGATAAGTTCTATTGACCTGTTTTCAATTTCATTGCCACTTTCTTATGCTATGTCTAGTTGGTTCTTTATACTATCATATAGATTTGTCATTTATGACATTTTTCATTTTTGGACTCTCCATCTAGTTCTTTCTTATAGTTTTCTTTCCTCCTTGATATTCCCCATCTATTCTTGCATGTTGTCCACCTTTTTTATTAGATCCTCTAATATAGTTATCTCAGTTATTTTACAGTCTTTGTCTGATAATCTCAGCATCTGGATTATCTGTGGTCTGTTTCCAGTTACTGATTTTTCTCTTGACTTTACATCACATATTCCTACTTTTTCTTCCTTTCTTTCAGTTTTATTTATTACCGTATATCCAACTGTATGAATAAAAGTAGAAACTAAGTAGATAATATTTATCCCAGGAAAGGGTGTAACCCCCCCTTCCCTTGTCAGGCTGAGTCAGTATAACCTATTGTCAAACTGTGGGTTGGTTTTGTTGCATTTTTAGTTCAATGCAGTTTACCACTGTCCTCAAAAATTTTGAGGTTGGAATCAGTATTTTGCCTTCAGTGGGTCCAATTCCAAGAAGAATAAGATGTTGGTCTTACCTTGCAAGGACTTTAAACCAACTGCTATTCTAAAATGCTTCAATAATCAATTATAAATTCTTTTGAAATAAACAAAAAATAGAAAATCTCAGCAAAGAAATTGAAATTGGAAAAAACCTCAAACAAATGGAAATTATAGAGCTGAAAACTGTAAAGTTCTCTAACTTATAAATAAAACTCATTGAATGGACTTGATAGCACAGTAGAGATAATAGGATAGAATCAGTGAACTTGAAGGCAGATCAGTAAAATTTACTCAATTTGAATAACAATGAAAAAATAGACCAGAAAAAAATGAACACTGTTTCAGGGCTTTCTGGGAAAATAATGAAAGATCTAAATTCATATCATGAAAGTATCAAAAAGAGAGGAAGAAGAGCATAGGTTTGAAGAGATATTCATAGAAATAATGACTGGAAGGTTGGATACAGTGGCTCACACCTGCAATCCCAGCACTTTGGGAGGCCTAGGCAGTAGGATCGCTTAAGGCCATGAATTTAAGACTGCCCCAAGTAACATAGTGAGACCCCATCTCTACAAAAAGTAACAAAAATCATCTGAGCATGGGGGCATGTGTCTGTAATCCCAGCTACTCACTAGACTGAGGTGGGAGGATTGCTTGAGCCCAGGAGTTTGAGGCTGAGGTGTGGTAAGCTATGATTGCACCATTGCATTCCAGCCTGGGCAACAAAGTAAGACCCAGAAAAGAAAAGAGAAGAAAAGAAAAGAAATAATAACTGAAACCCCCCCAAATTTAGCTGGATAAATTCTAAAAAGGATAAATCCGAAGAAACTCATGCCAAGATATATCAAGATTAACCTTCTTTTTTATTATTTATTATTTTTTTTAGCAAAATTATTTCCTTTTATTCTGTGGATCTTCACTAAAGTGAACAGAAATGTGCATGGTTTATGTTAATTTATACATGATGATGAGAATTAAGTCTTCTGGAGAAACTCTCACTATATATTTCAGAAGATCTTCAGGGAAGGGGCTGACTTCTCTTGACTAACTCCCAGTGGGCCTGAAGAGATACTGGCCAAACTTTCAAAGTAGCTCCTTGAAGATAGATTGATCTGTTTAGAACAGTCCACTCACCTGTTCAGTTTCAGGGTCCAAATCAGTATCATAAAAGCAGGGCCGGGCAAGGAGTCCAGGCATTGTGCTCATCGTTCCTACTAAGGGGTACAGAAAACCAGCCCCAACGCTGGCACGGATGTCGCGAATATGCAGAACAAAGCCTGTAGGCACGCCTTTTTGCTCTGGGTTGTGAGACAAAGACGAGTGTGTCTTGGCCCTGCAGATGGGTAGATTCCCAAAGCCCTGCTTCGTGTAGACTTCGGCTCCGTGCTGAGCTTCAGGGAGCAATTCAATGTCATCTGCCCCGTAGATCTTCTGCGCAATGATCCTGATTTTACCCTCAACTGGGAGCTGGAGGTCATAAAGGAGTCGGAAGCTGCTGGGTGCCTGTGCGGCTCTCTGGAGAGCCTGCGCCAGGGCGAAGGCACCCTTGCCCCCTTCTGCCCAGTGAGTGCACTTCACAGCATCAAAAGCTCCATGGTCTCGGGCAAGGCGGGTGATGAGGTCCAGCTCAGCCTCTGTATCTGTCTTGAACGCATTCACAGCCACTACAACCGGAACTCCAAACATTCTTGCATTTTCAATTTGTTTCTTCAAGTTACTGAAACCTTTTTCAACCAGCTCCAGGTTCTCCTCTATGTAAGCCTTGGGAAGAGGCAGTCCGGCGGTGACCGTGGGGCTGCCCCCTGCATTTTAAGAGCCCTGACAGTAGCAACGAGCACCACCACGTGAGGGCGGAGGCCAGAGTACCGGCATTTGATGTTAAAAAACTTTTCCATTCCAATGTCTGCTCCCAATCCAGCTTCGGTCACCACAAACCCTTCTGGGCCGACAAGCTTGAGTGCGACCCGGTCTGCGATGATACACAAATTCCCACGTGCGATGTTGGCGAGCGGGCCGGCGTGGACGAACACCCGAGTGCCCTCTGACGTCTGCATGAGGTTAGGCTTGATCGCGTCCTTCATAAGCACTGTCAACGCGCCACTCACCCCCAGGTCTTCCGCACTGATGGGCTCCCCTGTTTTGCTGGAGGCCACCACCATTTTGCCCAGTCCCTCTCTCATGTCTTCCAGAGAACTGGTGAGGCCCAGGACAGCCATGATTTCACTGGCCACTGAGATATCAAACTGGGTCGTCCGTGTGTGCCCTTTCTCCATTGGAGCCTGTCCAATTGTGATCTTCCACAGGAATCTATCATTGGTATCCAACACTCTTTGCCAAGTTATGGTTTCTGGATCACTATCCAATCTTGCAAATCTGTTTATCTCTTCGTCTGTCAGTGTGGTAGGGTCAGTCTTTTCAATGCCTAGTCTCCTTAACCTTCGGATTTGGATATCAGAAAACTTTCTCACTCCATTTACTGAGGGCATCAAACGATTACAGAGAGCCTTGTCTGTCTGGGTCAGTTCATGGAATATGCGGGCATCAATGGCCGCAGCAACCAGGTTATTAGCTGCAGTGATGGCATGGATGTCACCAGTGAGGTGGAGATTAAACTCTTCCATAGGAATGACCTGGGGGTAGCCACCTCCTGCAGCACCACCTTTTATTCCAAAGGTGGGGCCCTGGGAAGGCTGTTGCACACACGCAAAGACGTTCTGGAAAAGATGGGCACCCAGGGCTTGCACCAGCCCGACTGTGGTTGTACTTTTCCCTTCTCCCAGGGGCGTTGGAGTTATTCCAGTCACCGCCGCGTATTTCCCGTCAGGCTGGTGTTTCAGGCGTTCTGGTGCTGACAGCAGGACTTTGGCCTTTGTCTCACCATACAATTCCACCTCTTCAGAGAACAGGCCAAATTCTCGAGCCAGTGTACCAATGGGCTTTGGTTTGTAAGATCGTGATATAGCAATGTCACTTGGAACAGGTGTCTTCAGGTTAAGGTTGTTATACTGAATACTCCATTTCCTGGCTTGTATTTCTCCAGGAAACCCCTTGCACTCTCTACCGTGCTCTGCATCAGCATTGCCACCGTCATGGGCCCGACGCCACCGAGAACAGGAGTGATGAATCCCGCCCGCTCTTTGGCCTCATTGTATGCCACATCACCCACAATCCTTCTCCCATTTGATTTTGTATCATCTGGGACATAATTGATCCCATAGTCAATGACTATTGCCCCAGGTTTGATCCACTCTCCTTTCACCATTTCAGGCTGACCAGTTGCAACCACCAGGATGTCACCTTATTTACCTCCTCACCCAGACTGGCAGACTTAGAGTGGCAGGTGGTCACTGTGGCATTGTTCCACAGAAGCAAGTCATACATTGGGGCTCCTACTATTTTACTGCACCCGACCACCATGGCGTACTTTCCGGCGATCTCCACCCCTGTCTCTTTGATGAGTTCCAAGCATCCTTTAGGCGTACAAGGGACAAAACAGTCATTTAGATCACCTCTAGTGAGTTTCCTAGCACTGATACTAGTCAATCCATCCACATCCTTTTCGGGTGTGATAGCATTGATCACTGCTTCAATGTTAATAGCATTTTCTGAATCTAAAGGTAGCTGCAGTATGAATCCATGTACGGTAGAGTCTTCATTCAAAGATCTAATGTACTTTAACACCTCAGATTCTGTGGCTGTTCTTGGTAATTTAATGTGAGTGGCTTTGATCCCAACCTCTTCAGCAGCCTTCAGCTTCACATTTATATAAAGATTGGAATCATGTCTGTCGCCAGCCTGTAAAATTGCCAGGCCTCGTGTGAAACCAGGTACTTGCTCCTTCATCTGAGTGACTTCATTCTTCAGTCTCTCCCTTATTTGCTCATAGGCCTCCTCCCCCATCAGGATTTTTGCTGGTGCCCATGACCACAGTTGTTGGCTGCCAGATCCACATTCTAGTTGCAATACACCCCAAGATTAACCTTCTGAAAACAAAAGTCAAAGAAAAAAATCTTGAATAAACAGAGAAATGACACAGTACCCATAAAGAAATATCAGTTTGAAAGACAATAATTTCCCTATCTGAAACCATGGAGGCCAAAAAGACATGGCACACACAGTATTTTTCAAGTGCTCAAAGAAATGTCAGCTCTAAATCCTATACATATAGTGAAACTATCTTTCAGGAATAAAGGGGAAATAAAGACATTCTCAGATGAAGGAATATTAAGAGGATTTGTTGCTAGCATATCTACCCTTAATGAATGGCTAAAGGAAGCTCTTGCAACAAAATTATAACGGAAGAAGGTTAGGACATTCAGAAGGGAAGGAAGAATAGCATGGGTAAAAATAGAAGAACACATAATAGACTGTTCTTTCACCTCATGGGTTAACTTATATTTTATGGGTGAATCAAAAGTTGTAAGACTACCTAATGTGATATGCAATATATCTAGAGGAAATATATAAGACAAATGTATTTTTTAAATGGGGAGGGTAAATGGATCTAAATGTAAGGGGTCTGCACTTCACATGAAAGGTTAAAATATTAACAACAGTAGACTGTGATACGTTACATATGTATATGATATTGCATAGAGCAGCAGTCCCCAACCTTTTGAGCACCAGGGACCGGTTTCATGGAAGACAATTTTTCTACAGACCGGGGGTGGGAGGGTGTTGAGGGTAAGGGGGAGAGTGTGGAGCTCAGACAGTGATGCACAGCCCGTTTCCTGACCGGCCATAGACCAGTACCAGGCTGCGGCCCGGAGATAGGGGACCCCAGGCACTGAGAAACCACAATGAAAACTATAAAATGTGATATACTAAAAACTAATAATCAAAATGGAAAGCAAGAAAAGAGAAACAGAAGAATGACAGAGAAACAAAGATAAAACAAATAATATAATGGCAAATTTAAGCCATAACATAACAATAATTCCATTAAATGTAAATGGTGTATATGTACCAATTAAAAACCAAAATCCAACCTAATTATAGAAGAAACTGCTAACAAGAAATTTATTTCAAACATAACAAATAGGTAGGTTGAAAGTAAAAGGATGGAAAAAAACATATTATATAAACATTAATCCAAAAACACAGGAGTAATTAAATTATTATCAGATGAAGTAGACTTCACAGCAAAGAAAAGTACAAGCTACAAAGCAGATTACTCTGACAAAAAGATACAGCCATTCTAAATGGGTGTGCTCCAGACAACAGAAGTGAAAAGTACATGAAGCAGAAACCAATAAAGCGGAAAGGAAAAATGGGCAAATCTACAATTGTAGTTGGTCACTTCAACATCCTACTTTCAGCAATTGATAGAACAACTAGACAGAAAATCAGTAAGAAACTGAAAGGACTGAATAATATCATCAACAAACAAGATCAAACTGGCACTTATAAAACACTCTACCCAACAGCAAAATGCACATGCTTTTCAAGTACCCATGGAACATTCACCCCAATAGACTCTTGTTCACAAAACTAATATTAACAAATTTAAAAGAATTGAAGTCATATATATTCTCTGACCATAATGGAATGAAACTAGAAAGCAATCAATAACAAAATCTCCAAACACTTGGAAATTAAACAATAATGCATAATAATTCATGGCTCAAAGAAATCTCAAAGAAAAATTTAAAAATATATAGAACTGAATGAAAACATCAAAGTCTATGGGATACAGATAAAGCAGTACTGAGAAGTAAACTTATAGCACTAATTGCTTATAATGGAAAAGAGGAAAGATCTCAAATCAATAATTAAGATGTTCAAGAAACTTAAAAAAAAAAAAAGAGCAAAATAAACCCACAGCAAACAGAAGGAAGGAAATGTTATAGACCAGAGCATAAATCACTGAAACTAAAAACTCTCAAAACTCAACATTAAAAATCAAATAATCCAGTTAGAAGGTGGGCAAAAGACATGCACAGACACTTCACCAAAGAGGACATAGAGATGGCACATAAGCACATGAAAAATATTCAACATAATTGGCCATTAGAAAAGAAATGTGAATTAAAACCACAACGTGATATCACTATATACCTATCAGATTGGCAAAAATAAAAAAATAATGTTAACACTAAATGCTAGTGAGGAAGTAGAGAAACTGAATTACTCATATACTGCTGGAAGGAATGTAAAATGGCATGGCCTCTCTGAGGAATAGTTTTAAACTAAAAATGAACTTACCATACAACCCAGCAATTGTATTGTCTTGGGCATTCATATAGAGAAATGAAAACTTATTTTCATGTAGAAACTTGTATGTGAATGTTCACATCAGCTTTGTTTGTAATAGCCAAATAGTGGAAAGTGCCCAAATGTCCTGCAGTGGTAAATGGTTAAACAAACTGTAGTATATCCATACCATGGAATTCTACTCAGTAATAAAAAAGGAATAAACTAATGAGACACATAACAGCTTGGATGAACCTCAAGGAAATATGCTGAGTGAAAAAATTAATCTGGGCACAGTGGTTTGTGCCTGTAATCCCAGCTAGTCAGAGGCAGGAGGATCACTTGAGACCAGGAGTTCAGGGCTGCAGTGAGCTATGACTGCCACTGCACTCCAGACTGGGTGATAGAGTGAGACCCTGGCTCTAAAAAAAACAACAAAAAACAAAAAACAAAAAAAACAAAGGAAAAGAAGAAGAGCTAAATTCAAAAGGATAGCTACAGCATAATTCCACTTATATCCATTTAAATAACATTTGTGAAATAACATAACTATAGAAAACGAGAACAAATCAGTGGTTGTCAGAGGTGAGGGATGGGGGGTTGAGTAGGAGGGAAGGGCAGGTATAGTTGCAACAGGGTAGCATAAGGGAGCCTTGTGGTGATGGTACAGTTAAGTATCTTGATTGTGGTGGTAGTTATATGGGGTAGTGGCAGCTACATACATGATACAATTGCATAGAACTATACATACACACAGAAATTAATGCATATATAACTGGTGATATCTGAATAAACTGTGGATTATACCAATGTCAATTTGCTGGGTTTGGTATTGTAGTATAGTTATGTAAAATGCAAAATGTTAACAATGGGGAAGGCTGAGTGATGGGTCCAAACGACCTCCCTATACATTTCTTTGCAACTTCCTCTGACTCTATAATTATTTTGAAATAAACACACACACACACACACACACACACACACACACACACGCATGCACAGTAGAGTTTTTTATGATTCCATCTCAATTTATTCTCTGATGGATCAACATTAAGTGAGCACTATAGCCAAAAATGTTTAAAGTCTCATTTTGTGGAGAAGGGAATAAAACTGTAATTGGTTGACACAGCCACCTCAGCTGTTATGGCTAGATTTTCTTGCTCATTTTTCATTTTTACTCCTTTCCCTGTCATTAATCAAATTAGGTGCTACTGTAATTAAAATAATCCTCTCTTTAAGATGTCATATTGGAAAAAAGGTGAAAGTTTGGTGAACAGACATATTTTTAATAGTCAGTCAAAGCAAACAATGGCCTTAGAATTGGAAAATTTTCAACATGACAAATCCTTTCCCAATAAAACCCATTGCTCACTGCCTAATGAGGGAAATTTCTAGTGTTTACACTGGATTTCTGTATGGGCTTATTGCACTTAAACACTCAGAGCTCTAGCTTTTCTGCATAGGCTGAAGTTCAAGAAAAAAGCCTAGTTTGCCTTCATTACTTCAGATATGTTGACGCCACTCTGTGCAGAGGTCTATCTAACAGTGTCTGACCCTGGGCAGGAAACAGAGGACTGAACTACCTCAGTGATTTGGTCTTCCAATGTGACTTCCAGTAGAAGTTCACGAAAAGTCAATAGCAATAAGACTGACATGGGGTACCTGTCCTTCCAACACTTGCAATCTAGTAAAGGCCTCCTGATAGGTTTACATTATTTCATTTGATCTTTAATAGTACTTATGAAGTAAGAAGTGTAAACCTCATCTTACAGGCAACAAAGGCAAGGCATGGAAAGGTCAAATGATTTGTCCAAGGTCACAAAAGACCAGGACTTTCAATTCAAGTCCAGTGCTTATTCTATCTTGTGTGAATTCCATGGAATTCCATTGTGTGTGAATTAACTTACTTGAATTAAATTATACCTATTCATAATAATAAAACACAGACTAATAAATAGTACCATGAGACAACACTTTGCATATATTAATGTATTTCATCATGGACTGTACCTTAATCTATATAATATATTCATATTATACAATAGATTTATATAAACAAATCCATATATAGTTTATTTTGTGGGTACTTTAAGGAATATTCAAGATAATTACATTTATTGGAATTTTAGACTTATGAGTTTAATTTACAACGTTGTAGAACCCTTGCATAAAATGTGACCACAACATTCCACGATATTCAAAGATACAAAGCAATAGGAAACAATCAAACTATAGGAAATCAGGCTACATCCCTTTTTGAAGAAAATCTTACATGATATCATCTTCCTTTTACCTTTCCTAATTCACTAAGCATTATGTTCCTTGTAGAAAATGTGAACAGAAAAAAAAACCCACAAAGTTAGCCTATTTCTATTCTGGATTTTAAAAATCGTCACAAGTTTGTCTTCTTAAATATGTCATGTGAACTAGTAGAATAATCTACTTCAAGGAAATTAGCAAATGCTTAGGCTTATAAACCACATGAATAAAAAGGATTTTTAGCTTTTCCTACAGGGCTTGATTACATAGGTATCTTTTCTACATTTCTGCATTAAAATTGGGTTTTTATAAATTCAGTTTATGGACATTTTCTCAGGAATGTTTAAAAAGCACACCTGGCCCCTGGCTATATTTTATTTGTGTACTTTAAAAAGTGCCAAGGAAATTCCATTGCCCACCACCTGACAGATGCACATTACTTTTGCCTCTCCTTTTGGTTAGCTTTTTCATCAGTCAACTTTACATTGCTCTGACCCTTGGGTTTCATCCAGGCCTCTCAAGTTTCCACAAAGTTTTGTGGTTTTAATTTTCACGACACTTTTTGGTTTCAACTCTACCAACCTCAGGTGGTACTGACACTGACCCTGGCTACTGAGCCAATAGAGCATGGATTTCATAAAGATCAGTCAGTAGTTTCTTACTGAACAGAGAATGTGTTTCAGATCTTCTGGCACTGCCCTGAGTTCATATAGTTATATCCCTTTCAGTAAAGGAAACTCTTAAAATATACAACCAAATTAATTTAGTTTTGTGATTTTATAAGACTTTTCATAAAAAAAATCTTTCACAAATCAGAGAAAAAATTTAGGTCATTTTAATTTTCAGTTAGGAAAATATGATTATTGTACTTATATGTTACCCATTTGATTTCCTTATTCCAGTGGTTTTTAACCCAAGGGTGCAAAAACTCCTAGGAATTATGGATGTGTTTTGGGTTCACAAAGAATTCTGCTCAGCAAAATCCACATTCTCTTCTTGTTCCTGGACTCACAGTATTGGGCTACATTTCCCAGCTTCCACTACACTTGGGTGACAGATCTAGATGAGGAATGTGAGTAGGAATGACGTTAGCCATTGCCAAGCCTGGATCATAAAAACTTCGTAAGTGTACTCCTCCATGCTTTCTTCCCTTAACCATTCGCATGTCAGTAGATAACTAATACAGGATTATTTTTACATTTTTTAGTATAAAATAATAACAATGCTAGCAGCAAATATTAATACAGCACTTTGCACCAGTCTCTGATTTAAGAGCTATACATGAATTAACTCATTTCATTTTAATGACCCTGTGAGATAGGTACGGTAGTAATATTGTCCCCACGTCTCAGATGAAGAAACTGAAACGCAGGCAGGTTAAGGAACTTCCCCAAGATTACACAGCTAACAATCCGCAGGGCTGGGGTTAGCACCCTGCCGTGCTACTTCAGAGTCTGTGCTCTGTGCTGTACTGCTTCCATTATATTCCAATTCTTTTCAAATGGCAATATGTATTTCATATTTTGTGACTATCCCAAGTTAGCCTAAATATGCATGTAGTCAGAAAGTCCCTTCTGGCTAAAGAGAAATCTCATTTTCAACTTTTCCTAGGAGTTTAGTTGGGATACCACAGGCCAATTCCTTACAAATTCATTCTTTAGCTGGTAGAACAGCTCTCTTGGGTTTGGATTTCAAAGTCTCACTTAAGCATCCTTAATTGTTTTTCATTAATAATTCTGCCTGGATAATAATTAAGGACAATCTGAAAAAATAATTAGGGGCAAAAGAAAAAATAAACAGGGTGATTAAAAGGTATTTCATGGTTTCTTCCTCTCACCATTTCTCTCAGAACCAGAAAGGGAAAGGCTTCCCCCGGGCTTGGGACTTGCTTAGTGCTGATGAGGATGAGGCCCACAGGGGAGACCCAGGCAGCTCTCTGCAGTCCAGAGCAGCTGAGCAGGAGGTAGGGATGCTCCCCCTGAAATTCCAAAGTGGAAGCAATCCATCTTGGGGCCTAGTTCCCGGGGTACAGTCCTGATGAATGAAGTTGTGGCCAGAAATTTACCCTAGGTCTCAGTTTCCAGAACCTTTGCCTGGCATGCAGGTGCCACAATAGCCATCATTCTGTGTGGTCTCCTCACTCATCCTCTCTGTATGGTCTTTATTATGTCGGATAACATTTTTCAGATCTTTATCTCAATCTTCAGCTCACAGCTAACATTTGTAACTAACGTCTTCTGCCATCAAGCCAAACTGTTTCATAGGAGAAAATTTATGCTAGATAGACAGATGAAAAAAATTTATTTTGCTGATATTTAGAATTATTCTTATAACTTCATCATTCTCATATAGAATAATCTACACCAGGCGTCCTCAAACTACAGCCCGCAGGCCACATGCGGGTGTTTTTGCCCATTTGTTTTTTTACTTCAAAATAAGATATGTGCAGTGTGCGTAGGAATTTGGTCATAGTTTTTTTTAAACTATAGTCCGGCCCTCCAACAGGCTGAGGGACAGTGAACTGGCCCCTCTTTAAAAAGTCTGAGGACCCCTGACCTACACTGTTAAACTAAAATTTGAAATGAGAAATATTCCTCTTACTACACATATGGCTCAGCCTCCATACTGGCATACTCGAGTTCTTACATAAGAACTACAAATATTCATGAATCTCTTTTGATTCTTTCTTGCTCAATTAAACTCTGTTAAATTTCTCTACAGTTTCTCCTTTAACAGATCTGGTGTTGGAAGTGAGGATCTAAAGTAAAACTCCAGCAACTCCCAAAAGCACCAGGAAACCAGGTGAGATACCTGTGACGCCAGCTGAGCTCACTGCCCTCTTGTTTGAAACTAGAGGTGGTGGGTGAGTTTTCTCTAGAATTCCAAGCTCCACTAATTCGTGTCCTGAACTCTCTGTTTATTTGAGCAATATTTAGACTGGACTGGGTACAGGACCATTAACTGGATTTCACTCAGAGGCCTCAGACTTCAGGTAAGTACCCTTTTGATAATGTGCTCATTTCAATCCAAGGAGTCTGGGAATTCACCTTCTGGGACTCCATATAATTTTATGTATAAAAATTATGGGCCCAATACGTGTACATTTTTAGAAAAGTGGGTTAATCTTACTAGAAACAATTCAGAATTGAGATAGCCACAATGGGGAAGTTTTAATTTGGATAAAATTGTTTATTTGTAAGGCATATTAGAAAAAGGGGGATCAAAACCCCTGCAAAAACAATGGGATATGTTCTTTAATTGGTATGTGAGGCATCCAAAAGACTAAACAAATCAAAATTTGTCTCCTTAAAAGAGTCTTTGCAAAAAGCAAACAAAAAAAATTTTTTTCCAAGGGATTGACCTTTGAAAACAAAAATTTTAAACAATAGACTAGAGATATGACAAAAGAGGACTGTATTATGAACTAACCCTTACTATTCCTTGTCTTTATCCATTTCTACCTAAATACTTTGAATCCACTAATGTTTTGACTAAATTACCTTTTCACCCTGAAGATGATGAAAAAAGAGAAGTTAGACTCCTTACAAAGTAATAACTTCTGATCAGCCAGACCTTTCTGCTGTAACTATCTTGACTCCATGGTCTAAAACTCAGCTTAGACCCACTGTAAAGGGCTTCCCTAACCCAAGGGGAAAGCCTCAAAAATATACTGAGGAATTTAGAATCCTTATAGGATCTTACAGTCCAGGACTTCCTGACCTTTACTGATTCATTCACGTAGCACTGGTACCTGGCAAAGCTTGAAAGTGGATGGCAGCAGCAGAATAGGACAAACCTGAGGACGATATTAAAGGCTCCCCAAAACCTCCTCAGAAGAAGGACTAAGCAGAGATAGAAAATTTACTGAAAACCTTTTAGATTCAATTCCTAAGATTTTTCCATAAAAAAAATCAATTGGTTTATCACACAATTTTGCAGATGAAAAAAGGACAAACCAGTTTCAGATCACAGAACTCGCTTAGAAACACCGTCAAACATTCTGGGCTCAAAATACAGCAAGGGGTATTTCCTGCAGGGGCTGGAATGGCATTAACTGCTCTATTTATAGATGCATGCTATCCCGAAGGTAAAGCTGGATGGGAAGTTTCAGCTAGGACTGAATCGGTAGCCTGTAGCTGAATATACTCAGAGGACTCTAGAGCAAGAAAGACACCAAAGGCTAACAAGCTCTCTCTCTCCGATTACTATAGTTATGGGGGCCAGGACCAAACAGTCCTACTTTTTTATTTTATATCAAACCCAAGAAATCCTAGAACAAGGAATGTTCTACCCTAAGATGTCTGCCTTCAATGCAAACAGCCAGGACACTGGAAAAGAGACTGTCCACTTTCATACCAGTTTATCACCAATACGCCTACTGCTGTTAGGCTAGACTGTTTCCCCACTAGAGGAAGCCCAAGAGATCTCAGCTCTCACGATGATAATCAACACTGACGAAGCCCCAGAGTATTCTCTGGTAAAACTGCTCCCTGTAATTCCTTAAATAAACATGGAGAAAGGGACTCTTGTGTAATCCTGGTAGATACCGGAGCCACTTTATCTACCATAAACCCCACTTTAATAAGCCAACAATACCTGCTGACTTTCTTCAGGAAAAAAAAAAAATAAAAAAAAAAAAATAAGCCAACAAATCCCTCAAAGTAAAAAAGTCATATCTGTGGTGGGGGCTTCGAATTAAGTATAAGAGGTTCCCATATGTGAATACATCCAATTGATTCTGAGCCTATTTTCAGAAAAGCATACCTTTTTACTATGTAAACTTTTTACCAGTAAACTTGATAGGGTGAGACTTACTCTCAAAACTAAAGAGGCATATAAAATTATCCTCAGAGAGAGAAATAATCTTAAACTTTCCTGACTTCTGAACCAGAACTGTTAGACTCTCTGCAGGCAGGAATTGGTAAGAGTGAAACTCAGGCCTGTAATGCCTCAGACCTTTCTAAAATCCCTAAATGTTTAAATACCTCTTCCTCAACTGATATAGGAGGAATTAAAAGTACAGAACCTATAAAAATCCAAATAGATCATTCTAAATCTTTGTCTAAATTACCCCAATATCCACCAAAACCCAAAGCAATTCAAGGGCTTTCACCAATTGCAGATTTAATTAAACAAGTACTTACAGCTCCATGTACCAGTCCATATAACACTCCAATCTTACCATTTAAAAAACCAAACAACATTCAAGACTTTTTTTTTTTTATATACAGAGTCTCGCTCTGTTGCTGGGGTTAGAGTGCCATGGCATCACCCTAGCTCATAGCAACCTCAAACTCCTGGGTTCAAGCAATCCTCCTGCCTCAGCCTCCCAAATAGCTGGGACTATAGGCACGTACCACCACACCCAGATAATTTTTTCTACTTTTAGTAGAGACACGGTCTCTTTCTTGCTCAGACTGGTCTTGAACTACTGAGCTCAAGTGATCCTCCCACCTCAGTCGCCCAGAGTACTAGGATTATAGGTGTGAGCCACTGGGCCTGGCCAAGGTTCAAGACTTATAGACAATTAATAAAATTGTAATACCAATGTTTTCTGTAGTCACAAATCCTAATACTTTGTTATCTAATGTATCTGCTGATTCAAAGTGGTTCATGATAATAGACCTCTGCTCTGCCTTCTTTAGCATTCCAGTTCATAAAGAGAAGCAATACTTATTTGCCTTTACTTAGAAAAACCACCAGAACACCCAGACCATAATGTCACAAGGGTTTACTGAACACCCTTCACATTTTTCCCAGGCACTGCATCAGGATTAACCCTACAGTTTCCTTAACCCAACTCTTATTCAGTGTGTATTAATAGATGACCTGTTGCATGCTCTCCCACTAAAGCTCTAAAATTGACTCAGTTTATCTTTTACAACAACTCACACATAAAGGTCACAAGGCTTTGATGGTGAAACTTCAGTAGAGAAAAAGTCTACTGTTTGGGACATGACTCCTGAAGGGATCTGTCTCTCACCTGAGAGCATAAAACCTATTCAAAGTCTTCCTGTGCCTGCAACCAAAGACAATTAAGAGGTTTCCATGGACTTGCAGGATATTGCAGGTCCTGGGTCCCAAATTGTTCCATAATAGCTTTACTACTGTATGAGCTCATTGGAAACACAGTCCCAGAGCCTTTACCTTGGGAAGACAGTCATGAGCAGGCTTCAGCCCAAATAAAACTGGCTTTACAGTAGCCCCAAGCTTTAGGACTTTCAAATTACACTAAACCTTTTATCTTGTTCGTTCATGAATGTAACAGTCAGGCACTAGGAGTTCTTACCCAAGAACATGGAGGAACACGGAACACATAGGCCCACTGCATATTATAGCCTGCAATTAGACCCAACAGCCAAGGCATATCCTAAGTGTTTAAAAGCAGCAGCAGCAGCAGCAGCAGCCAAGTTGGTAGAAGCTTTATCTGAGCTGGTTTTAGGGCATAAACATAATTTGCAAGATCCACATGCCGTGGAAAGTCTATTAAATTCTAACTAAGCTCAGCATTTTTCAGCAAGTAGACTAGTATCTTACGAAATTCTCCTGTCTTCTTCTAATCTCCACTTAAACACTGCAATCTACTTAACCCTGATGCTCTATTAACTCTGCCTGATGATGGTGAAGACCACAATTATGTAAGTGTAGTATCAGAAGTAGTGGTTCCTCGTGTTGATTTACAAGCTACTCCACTGGATAATCCTGTGTTAATACTTGTTGAGAGGTCCATGCCAAAAACTCAGAAGGAAAATATCAGGCAGGGTATGCTGTTACCACCCAAAATGACTTAAAAGACAAGGGAACTCTTCCTCAATTTACATCAGCTCAACCCTCTGAGGGTTTTACTCCCACCCGAGCTTGTCGGGTAGTTAAGGACAAGTCAGTAAATATTTATACAGAGACCAGATATACTTTTGGAGTAGTACATGGTTTTGGAATGTTCTGGGAACAATGAGGGTTTCTCACTTCTAGTATGACCCCTATCAAAAACAGACTCCAAATAGGTAAACTCCTTTCTGCTACCCTGTTACCATCACAGATGACCATTATTAAGATTGAAGCTGCTATAAATGTAATTCACCATATAAACAGAAGCAAAAACAAAGACCATATGATCTTCTCAATAGATGCAGAAAAAGCATTTGACAAAATTCAACACCCTTTTATGAGAAGAACGCTCAACAAAATAGGCATAGACAGGGCTTACCTAAAAATGATACAAGCCATATATGACAAACCCACAGCCAATATCATACTGAATGGGGAAAAATTGAAAGCATTCCCACTTAGAACTGGAACAAGACAAGGTTGCCCACTATCTCTACTTCTATGCAACATAGTGCTGGAAGTCCTTGCTATAGCAATCAGACTAGAGAGCAGAATTAAGGGTGTCCGAATGGGAGCAGAAGAGATCAAACTCTCACTCTTTGCTGATGACATGATATTATACCTAGAAAACCCCAAGGATTCAATCAAGAGACTCCTTGAACTGATAAATGAATTTGGTAAAGTCTCAGGATACAAAATCAATACACAGAAATCAGAGGCATTCATACACGCCAACAACAGTACAAGTGAGAACCAAATCAAAGACTCAATTCCCTTCAAAATAGCAACAAAGAAAATAAAGTACCTTGGAATATATTTAACTAAGGAGGTAAAAGACCTCTACAGGGGGAACTATGAAACACTGAAGAAGGAAATAGCAGAGGATGTAAACAGGTGGAAGAATATACCATGCTCATGGATCGGCAGAATCAACATTGTCAGAGTCAATGCAATCCCTATTAAAATACCATCGTCATTTTTCACAGATATAGAAAAAATAGTTTTACACTTCGTATGGAATCAGAGAAGACCCAGTATACCAAAATCAATCCCAGGCAATAACAAAATAGGAGGTATCTACTTACCAGATTTCAAACTATACTACAAGGCTATAGTAATTAAAACAGCTTGTGACTGGCACTAGAACAGGGACATTGACCAGTGGAACAGAGAACGCAGATATAAAACCATCCTCATATAGCCAACTAATCTTCGACAAACCAGACAAAAACATACACTGGGGAAAATAATCCTTATTAAATAAATGGTGCTGGGAAAACTGGAAAGCCACATGCAGAAGACTGAAACAGGACCCACACCTTTCACCTCTCACAAAAATCAACTCATGCTGGGTAACAGACTTGAACATTAGGTGTGAAACTATTAGAATTCTAGAGAAAAACGTTGGAAATACTCTTCTAGACATTGGCCTACGCAAAGAATTTATGAAGAAAACCCCAAAGGCAATCACAGCAGCAACAAAAATAAACAAATGGGACCTGATCAAATCACAAAGCTTCTGCACAGCCAAAGAAACTGTCAAGAGAGCAAACAGACGACCCAAGAATGGGAGGAAATTTTCGCAAGCTACACATCCAATAAAGGGCTGGTAATTAGAATTTATTTAGAACTCAGGAAAATCAGCAAGGAAAAATCAAACAACCCTATCAAAAAGTGGGCAAAGGACATGAACAGAAATTTTTCAAAAGAAGACAGAATAATGGCCAACAACCATATGAAAAAATGCTCAACATCTCTAATCATCAAGGAAATGCAAATCAAAACCACAATGAGATATCACTTATCTCCAGTAAGAATGGCCTTTATCAAAAAGTCCCCAAATAATAAATGTTGGCGTGGATGCGGAGAGATAGGAACACTCCTACACTGCTGGTGGGACTGCAAACTGGTTCAGCCTCTGTGGAAAGCAATATAGAGATACCTTAAAGCAAAACAAGTAGATCTACTATTTGATCCAGCAATTCCAAAGATCAAATGACACTCTACAAATGGGACACCTGCACTCGAATGTTTATAGCAGCACAGTTCACAATCACAAAGGTGTGGAAACAACCCAGGTGCCCATCAATACATGAGTGGATTAATAAAATGTGGTATATGTATACCATGGAGTACCAGTCGGCTTTAAGAAACAATGGTGATATAGCACCTCTTGTATTTTCCTGGATAGAGCTGGAACCCATTCTACTAAGTGAAGTATCTCAAGAATGGAAAAACAAGCACCACATGGACTCACCAGCAAGTTGGTATTAATGGATCAACACTCAAGAGGACATATAGGAATAACATTTATCGGGTGTCGGGCAGGTGAAGGGGGGGCGAGGAGGAGATAGGTATATACAAACATAAAGAGTGAGATGTACAACGTTTGGGGGATGGTCACTCTTCAAGCTCTGATTCAAGTGGGGAGGGAGAGTACGGGCAACATACATAACCTTAACGTTTGTACCCCCATAATATGCTGAAATAAAAAGAAAAAGATTGAAGCTGTAAACTAAACCTGAATGTCAAGGGAATGCCTTACAGATTTTTATGCTAAATCAGCTAGGGCTAAAACTGTCAGGATATACAATTTGAATCAACTCATAAGACTGATCGGGGTTTCAACTTCCTTATGATGACCTATTTAATAAATAGTGCAATGTATCTGATTCGGAAAAACAAAACTGGTTTCTGAAAGGATGCAAATTCAATGTTAAGTGTGGACTCATGGAGGGCTTACTGAGTCTTTGAAGTTTTCATTATTAAAAGGCCTGTACTGCACAGCTCATTATGGAACAGACAAAATAATCCAAGTTATTTAAAAAATTGGTGGTGTGATATCCCAAAATTGATAAAATGGCTTATAACCAGTATTTGGTTGATCAAACTTATAATCCTGGGAAAACTATCAAAACTTCAGGTGGTGTATTTTTGCCACCTGATGGGCCATTTGAACATCGACAGATGGACTTCATTGAGTTGCTACCCTCAATGGGGTATCAGTATGTTCTTTCAATAGTTTGTATGATTTTTGGTTGGGAGAGGCTTTCCATGTAGGAAAGTTAATGCTGTGACAGTAGCTAACAAATTATTAGAAAATGCATTCCCATTATGGGGCTTGCCTAAAGAAATCTCCAATAAGGGAACTCATTTTACTGGGCAGATCATTATATAAAGCAGTTTTTATGAACACAATGGCAATGGCATTGTCCCTATCATCCTCAGTTTTCTGGAAAAGTGGAAAGAAGAAACAGCATTTTTGAATTGGGGCCAGGCAGAATGGCTCACACCTGTAATCCTAACACTTTGGAAAGCTAAGGAAGGAGGATCGCCTGAGTCCAGGAATCTGAGACCAGCCCGGGCAACATAGAGAAACCCCATCTCTATAAAAAATTTAAAAAAATAGCCAGGTGTGGTGGTGCGCACCTGTAGCTGCAGCTCTACTTGGGAGGCTAAAGCAGGAGGACTGCTTGAGCCTAGGAGTTTGAGGTTGCGGTATGGTTGCACCACTGCACTCCAGCCTGGGTGACGGAGTGAGACTCTGTCTTAAAAAACAAAACAAAAAACCCCACAAAACCCAAAAAGAAACAAAAAATAATCCAAAGTTGGCAAAGTTAATTGAGTAAATTGGGTTGCTCTGGCTAAAGGTACTACCACTGGCTTTAATGTCAATCAGATCCACTCCCACTGTAAAACATAAATTGACCCCTTATGCTCCTAATGAAAGAACCTCACGTGTCTCTTGTGCTCCTAAACTCTGATATGCTTTAGGCCAATGTGTACTTTTACCAGATAAAGGAAGCTTTTCCTGATCCACCAACTAAGGATAATCCAACACTTCATGGTCCATAACCTGGAGATTTGGTCTTCCAGAAATATCAGCAGAGGAAGACTGCCCTCGACCCCGCTGTAAAGGACCATAGCAAGTTCTCCTCACCACATGGCAGTGAAGCTTCAGGTCCACACCTCACAACTCAAATGGGCCCTTCAAGACTCTAGGAATCATATACCTGTTGGAGACTTTACGATAAAGTTGACCAGGGAAATTTCTCCCCAGAAACAGATAGCAGCCTCTAGGAAAAGCTTTCTCAAGATCACAGATCAAGACTTCTCTGTCATCACAAAAGTCTTGTGCTTTTCTCCTTTTTTGTTTTTTTCTTATTTCTTGATGTCTTAATACTTTCTTTTTCCCTACAGGAAAGCCCATGGGCCCATAATCAGTGAATGGCTTTAGCTCTACTAGCTTATTCTCTAGAACAAAACCAGAGCAATTTTGGGTTTGTGGGCAAACACCTAAAATCAGAAAACAATTGTAGATACCAGTGTCTCTCCATGTTCCCAGAGTCACTCTGAAACTCCAAAGAAGAGTGGAAAGCTATCCTTGATACTTTAACCATCACTGCTACTTGCTTCCCTGCACTTGCTAGAAACAACACTCAAACTTTTCCAGTGACTAACCTGATAATTATTAAATACATAACCTATCCAAGTGATGACTGCAAAAGGTATATATTGTGCTTCCAGACATCACACATTCAAAACCTGGGAATTACTTATGTGGGTACAAGTAATTGCTTGTATAATGTCACCCAATTAAATCCAGCAGGGTTCTTTTTTACTACATGTGGTTATACACCCTTACAGCATGCTATAAAGGGGTCACAAAACACTAAATTTCCCACTGAACCCTGTTTAGGAACTATGCAGATTATGGGCAAATGTAACTGACCCCTGTACAAATGCAACTAGGTGGCCGTCTTTTCCAATCCCCAAGGTTCTATATTGGGCCTGTGGAGAACTCCTTGTTCCATTCTGCTTCCTTGTGGGTTTGAATCTTGCTATTTGGCCTGGCTCACTCCTGCCTTCAAATAGCTTCCCCGGAAAATTCCCATAACAGCTCCTATGAGCAAAGGCCAAACAGTCAACAACCCAAATTAGCACCAATCTTGAAATAAATGAAGACAAACTATTTTCCACTGAAAAAAGACTCCAGTGGAGTTCCTGGGGGCTCACTTTTGGCAGTAGTATTGGTTGTATGGAATTTAAAGCTAACCCATAAATTGTGAAAAATCTTGGATTTTGTAGACAATCAGACCTTCCAGGGGTTCAGATGGGTAGAAGCCACTCCCTAAAAGATGGATAATAACATGTACAGTCAACAGAACACTTAATTTTAGATGTCCTCTTTGCTCAAGTTTGGGGCTTACATTTGACCAAAACTGAAAACTGTACCTCTCTCTCTCCTGATTTTTACTATACAAAGCTTATTTAAAAGGTGACCAATACTGTTATTTCCTTAGATACTGCCACCAAACACATTAAGGAAATTAATCTCTCAAGAGAAACGAATACATAATATATTTACACAAGATTCCAACAGTTGGTCAGCAAGCATCCTAAGTGATGGATGGCAAGGTTGGGTTTTCTGAGGTTTTCTAACCTTTATATTTCTTCTAGTAGGTCTCTTGGCTAATAAAAATAGATAACTCTTTCAATCAGACTATTTTACAGGAATTATAGTTCTTAATCATGATCACACCCTGAATAAGGATTATAACCAATTAGACTCAATATTGTTGAACTGCCCACATTGCTTGAACTTTGGCTTGTTTGATTTGGTTCAGTTGGTTTTACAAGAACACTGTCAGAAGTACACTTTGATCTTTTGATATTTCCTCTTGGTAGTCGTCATAACAGTCCCCCTGGCATGCTGCATCTTCTCTAGTCTTAAATGTTTTGTATGCAGCAATCCAAAACTACATCGGCAAGAATATAAAGAAATCCAGCACGAGCAAGAATGAGACCCCATCTCTACTAAAAATAGAAAGAAATTGGCTGGACAACTAAAAATATATAGAAAAAATTAGCCAAGCATGGTGGTGCATGCCTGTAGTCCCAGCCACTCGGGAGGCTGAGGTAGGAGGATCACTTGAGCCCAGGAGTTTGAGCTTGCTGTGACCTAGGCTGATGCCATGGCACTGTAGCCCCAGCAACAGAGCGAGAGTTTGTCTCCAAAAAAAAAAAAAGAATATAAAGAATTATTCAACTGGTTTGACTTGCAAATCCCATACTGAGACCAAAGATTTGTAAATTCCATACTTAGACCAAATAAGTCATTTGCAATGGTGAAGGAGAGTGGTGTCAATGCCCCAAATTTTGTTCAATCTCTCAAAACTGAGAGGCTGATCAAAAGGGGGGAATTGTTAAATTAAACTAAAATTTAGCCTGAGAAAGCCTCCATACTCACATACTTGAGTTCTTATGTACAAACTACAACCTAACTTAGCAGGAAACAAACTGAAAACTTACCTGAGGAGTATGCTTCGGCAATGAGAGCTGAGCCTCATCCATTGCAGCGTACAGGTGGCCAACTGTTCAAACCATGTTCAAATAAGGCAAACACTGACCTGTAACCAATTCAGCTGTTTCTGCACCTCACTTCTGTTTTCTGTACATCACTTTTCTTTTTCTGTTCATAAATCTTATCCAACCATGTGGCAGCCCCAAGAGTCTCTCTGAAATTGTTCTGATTCTAGAGGCTGCCTGATTCATGAAGCATTTAATTTTTTCTTGCTCATTAAACTATGTTAAACATAATTTGTCTAAAGTTTTTATTTTAACAATACTCATAAACAATATTTTCACATGATTCTTGAATAGAAAGTGAAGTAATTAAAAGGCATGTGGGCAAAAAAAGAATATATATATAAGGCCCTTGAGTTGAAAAATATGCCCCCCCTCCCAGGTCCCTAACAACTCAAAGAGTCGCCAGAAAGGTCACTGAACTTTACCTATCAAAGGAAATCAATAAGACAAGAGTAAATCTTGCAACTGTTAATAAACAAAACCTTAATGGCTACTTCATGAAACTTCTAATTACTGGCAGCCTGTTTTCCCACCCTTGCCCTGGGAAGTATTTACAGAGGAATTCTTTAGCCAAAAATCCATCCATCCCTGAGCCTCTTTCCCAACACAGGTGAAAGGCATAAATTCATGTGGGACAGGGATATTATAAATAATATAGTTACCCTGTTAAAAAATAAATAAGAAAACACTGATTAAAATGTCAATTCAGCAAAGAAATTCTGCCTTCTGTATTCTACAGTAATTTAGGGCTCAAAATCTTTTGAATGCCTTTCTGGACCCTTCAAAAATATGTAGAGATTTCCATCTCTGGTTTTTAAGTCATGGCATGTCTTACTGGGAATTTGAAGAGCTTTTCCATGGCTCCTTCCTTCATCACATTGAGTTCTTAGCGGGTTGGGACCAAGCCATATTTCTTCTGGCCTTTAATAAGAAACAAAAAAAAAAAAAAAAAAGAAAAAGAAAAAGAAAAAGAAAAAGAAAAAAGAAAGGAAAAAAGGGAGTCCACATGTCTTAGGACACAGTGAGTTCTTTGAAACCAAATGGAAGCAGAATTACTGCCCAATCTTCTAAGTGTGTCATGGATTGATGAGTCAACATATGAAAAGTACTTGGAAGTTCTTTGATGAAAGACCACAGATCTGCATAAAGTATTATCATTATAAAAATAACTCAATTTTTCTGTGGCTTTTTTTTAAAAAGGAATGTTCTTTCAGTTGCTGTTTGTAACCAATTTTTTTTCTTTAAAAAATAATGAAAATCTCCAAAAGTGGACTATTCTTGTAGAAAAATATTAAATCGTCGTACTTTTCTTAGCTTAAAAAAAAAAGGGCGAGTGGGTATTGAGCAATGTCTTTGAGGACACTCAAGGTGCTGCCTCCATGTAATATTGGAAAACTGTATAATATACTTAAAAAAAATTTTTACACTCATACTTAATGATCTATAACAAGAAAATTTCTAATCACATTTCTCTTTTTTTCCTATTCAATATTAAAGGGAACCCATATTCTCCATGAACACAAAATAAAACATAATTCTTTCTCATATACTTTACATGTTCCCTATCATTCTTTCTTTCTTTTTTAAGAGAGATGGTATTCTACATCTAGGGTGTCCACAAGGAGTGTCCTTAATCAATTACTAAGAATTTATTTGTCCTCCATTGAGAGTAGGACATATAATCTTACTTCACTGTGTCTAGTGGCTGTAAATAGGCTGAATTCTGTCAGAAATATATCACCTACTGAAACTTTCATTTGGCTACAACTTTTTATAGCATCCTGATGAAACAAATAAGATATTATTGTATTAAAGAAGCTTCTTGAAAAATTATCTTAAGTATTTTCTCACCCTGTATTAAAGCAATGTATTAAATAAGTATAATAAATAGACCAAAGGAAACTAAATTTGTTCTTTATGATCCACAAATAACTGCTCAGATTCTTCAGGTGGATGATGTACTTCTCATGAACAAACCAGATGCTAAGGAAGAGAAAAGTGATTTGAAGAGTAGCAGTTCACCCTCTTCTTTGTTCCCTCCTTCCAGTTAGGCATAATCCCTAGCTCTTTCTCATAGTTACTGCCCAACCACCCACACGAATGTAATTTATTAGGTTATGCTCTGGCTCAAAAGATGTCAGGTGCTTTCCAAAGTGATAAGATAAAGACCACACCACACATTCATTAATTCCAAAGAATTCTGGAATCAGGACTTTAAAATTATATTCTTGGTCAAAGGTATAACGCTGTTTTTCATATTCTTTCAAATAAGAGAAATAAAAATAGAGGTTTCGGGAAAGCATTCAAGTATTTTAGCAGGGAGGTTTCTCCTAAGTTTCCTTTGGCCACCAAGCCAAAGCATTTTTGACAGATAATTGGACTAGAAATTGTGCCCCTGGAAACCATCAGCCACCATTCCCACCCATTAATTAGGTGATTCATTTTCATTTTTTTCCTTCCCAGTTTTTTTCCCCTGTATCCGTTTCCCACCCTTTCCTTGTAGCTTTTTCTTTAGAACATCTATACCTCTGCTATCCTCCTCAATCTATTTATTTGTGTTATAGCTCACCGCCGCTAGATTTATTTCCTTTTCATATTGCCTCTCCTGCCCTGTGGATTCCTCTTTGACAAATCCTCCTGCCTTGCTACTTAACACTCCTCCCAGTAAAGACCTTAACCATCTTGCAAGTTCAAAAGCTCTCTGGAGGCCTCCAATGACTGCTCCAACTTCCAATGATTTTTATTTCCCTTAAAGCTGTAAGGCACCAATGATTGGTACCACACAATTAGCACTTAATTACTATTTGTTAATTCTCCGTCTTTTCTTTCCAATTGAGTAGGCACCTACTCAAGGACAAGGAATATTTTATCTAGCTCTTAAAAAAATATACTATCCATATAAACTTAACAAATAGTTCATGGATTAAGGAGGATGGTGCACATATCTCATGGAAATAAGTTATAGTTTCATTTGGGGATAACAGGATTTGAGGTTATGAACTTTTGAGGTATGTGAAGTTTAGATATTTAAGCTCATTTACCTGAAACTATAGGAGACACATTGGTATAAAAAACTCAGTAGGAACACAGTACTTCTGCCTTAAAGAGGTTCTATTGCTTCATCAGTCAATAATTCAATATTATGTGGAAGTTAGGTTCCAAAATCCTAGGGGTTCATGAGCATGTGAACTCATGAGTCCTAGGTTTGAGCCCATTTTTGCCTTGAAATTATCTGAGTTGCCATATAAGGCAATCTTTCTTGGCCTCAGTTTCCACCAGGAGGGTTAGACAGATGACCTTTAAAAACCAACCAAACAAAACAAAAACAAGCTAAAGAATGACTAGTGCCCACATTTAGATTTTCACCAGGGTGTGTGATGGTTTGCTCTGCCATCACTCTATTTTAAACACATGCCTTGCTTGGAGGATCGCTTATTCATATAGCCAGATAAATGCCACTCCAATAAGACCTGGAGAAGAAAAGTGATATGGAAATTTTAGGCACTACTTTTACTGTCTCTAGAACAATTTACTTCCTATAGATATCTTACGGGACTATAAAAAACTAAGAGGAAAAATCTTCAATCTTTCATATTTCTTATTACTCTATGAGATACAAGATACGAAAAAAACTAACTGAACTTCAGTACCAGCAAATATCAGATAGGCAAAATATTTTTAAGCCTGGAATGATTAGGTTGAAACAGGGTTGCAGAAATTCAAGTGTGCTGGAATGCCAACCTGACACTCCAACGTCAGTAAAAACAGCACATGCCACAGCTACTTTCTTAAATCAAGCAATCTCTGTGGTAAAGGAAAAGGGATCAAAATATTAAGATGAGCATGCCATTGGCTTGAGGTATGTGTCAGATTTATTGTGGCCAAGAAGATTAAAATCAGCCACTATTAGTCAGGGTGTGTATGTGCCACATTCAGATATCAGGAAGTCTGAAAATTATGTGATCAAGCCAGAGAGGTTCCTACGGGGATGATAAATAAAGGGCATGTTTAAAACAGAAAGGCTGATAAAGTGATTACCTGTGCCTTGGTTAAGAGAGCCAAGTTAAAGATAGCAAGATGAATCAAGGTCATATGAAAAGACTATAATAAGAGTGAGCAGAATGGCTGCTGATGCAGGCTCAAAAATATGGTGTCAGGGTGGAGCATCAGAATGCCCTCCAGGCTACAGACGTTTTGGAGAAATGGGAGCCACGCCCATGTTATAGAAGAGTTGGGGAGGAAGGCTAAGAGGAATGGAAAGAAAGATGAACAGCCCACATACGCACTGAGAAAGGACACTTGTTAATTGCTGAGGACTCTGGCCTAGCCCAATCAGGGCAGAGGGAGGTGGGTGACAGTCCAACCACTCTTCCCATGCTTCCGAAGGCCAGCCAGCCACAAATAGACCTCAAGTAGGGCAATGATTCTTTGAGGCCAAAGGCAGGTCTATAAAACCTAAAAGATGGTGACTTTAGTTTTTCTGGCTCTGCTTTAGAAACCACATAACCACTAACATTCTACTTCTTTTCCCACTTGGCCAACCCACATCCAACTTATATATTTACTATGCACAAAAGTCGCAGCATGCATCTAGGCATCACCCTCTACCAGACATCAGTGGTGACTCTTGTCTCAGGCAAGGCTAGGTCACTGCAAAACTGTGGCATCAGCAAGGCTGGTTTACTGGAATGTGTACAGAGCCCTGCTTCTGTGCCTTCTCGGTTCAAGTTCTAGTCTTCTCATCACCAATTCTGGGACCTTGAGGGAAATATCTTAGTGTCTTTCAACTTTTCTCATTTATATAATGAT
This sequence comes from Microcebus murinus, assembly GCF_040939455.1. Taxonomy (NCBI): domain Eukaryota; kingdom Metazoa; phylum Chordata; class Mammalia; order Primates; family Cheirogaleidae; genus Microcebus; species Microcebus murinus. Next base: position 11,897,265 of record NC_134115.1, on the reverse strand, counting down.
AAAACCAATACCTATCATTTGGGGTGTTGTGAGGACTGAATGGGATTTAAATGTACACAAAGCACTTCTCATGTGCCAGGTATATGACTGGTAGCCTAGAAATGGAAGTGATTAATTCTCAATATTTGTCTCCTTTAAAAAAAATTCACATTTTGACTGTCCTTTCTCTTTTTAAAAATTCTTGGCTTCAAATTCTTCCCACACCCAAGGACCAAGTGCCCTATCATGTTGCCTCTTTTCTATTACGAAAGAAATCAACTTGATAATGTCACTGATACCAAAGGGTCATACTTAATATTAAAAATTCTAAAAAGTAATGTGTATAATGGGATTGGGCAATGATTACATAAAGGAATAATTTGTGGAGAGATATTCACAGCAGATAGGCTATTCTCAAATAACATTTTATAGATAAGTAATCATTTGTTCTGTTTCTGGGTAAGATGAGCCTTATCTGGCTTTGATTCTGTATCTCTATATGCTTCCTTTTATACCAATTCAATCTAGTTTGAAGATAAATGACGTAACCAGAAAAAATCATCCATCTCATTCTCCATGGCTGTGCCATCCCACAGCTAATGACTGCAAGAAAAACCAGTAAACTTTTCCAACCTATGTTTCACTGAGACAATGGGCTCAATGGAAACTCAATGAAACAGATAAGGGTCGATGACTCAAGACTCTAAACAAATTTTTGGTTAAATACAGCCTCAGAGGCTAATCACCAGACACACTCCACATGAGCTAGAAATAGGGCATTCACTAATAGTCAACAACTCTCTACTCAAAAACTTGGACTTTCAGATACACAAAATTAAACCAGACACAAAGGCTACTGCCACTGTATTATGGACAAACTTCAAAAATATATAGTAAGTGTTTTGAGAGTAAAAAATAAGCTGTAGGTCCCAAATGACACTGTTTGCATTAAGTTTTAAAACATGCCCAGCAATACTAAATACATGTTTTAAAATATACACATGAAGCAAAATAATAAAGATACGTACGAAAATAAAAAAAATGACAGTGGTTACTGGGGAGAGGAGCAGGGAAAAGAATGCGATCGGGGAAGGTAAGACACTGTGCTGACCTGCATAGTCACAGAGAACCCCACGCGCCCCGTGCTTGGTCTAATGCTCTGCAGTTGTTGTCTTGAAACTGATTAATGTTATCTTTGAATTTATGCTTTGTAAGTGAAGTCCAACGGGGCAATGGAGCATGTGTGTGAGCAAAGGAGCTATACACATTATTAATATATGTGTCTGCCACCATTCCTTGCCACCCCATCCATACAGGGTAGTCGGAATGCCCATGAACAAAGAATCCTGGTGGACCCACCCACATGGGAGTTCGATGAGACTCCAAGTGAGTACGAGGTAGCTGTGTTACATCAAAGACTGAAGAAGCAGAAATGTTGACAGTCTCAAGAGGCTCTGCTTTCCATTTGAACCAGTACATTCTTCAAATGAAGAAAGAAGGCAACAGCAGGAAGACAGCAAAAGCATTTTAAGAAACACTAATGAACAAAGAAAACTTATCATATAATTTCTTATTCTTGTTACATCCCTGTATTAGGCAAACACTATCCCGAAAATGATGACATAAAAGGAAAGGGAACGATAAGGCAACTCATAGCCCCTTTTCTTTTTAGTTTTTCTTTACTCACCAGTAAGCCAAAGGCAGAGAGTGTTGGTAGAATGTATGTTTATCCAGAAGTGAAATAAGAAATTGAGTTAGTTTTGTGCAGCCTTTTCACTGTTCTGGTAAGAAAAGAATACATATGTACATATGAGCTGAAAAATTGTGCACTATAATTTCAATGACTGCATATGAGTTCACTGTCCTTATATTTACACTTAAAATTAACTTTGCACAATACAAAGATGAGTGGTAAAATTCATGCTCATAATTTTAAAACTTTTTCTTTACTTAGAATAACATTAAATAGCAAATAAAACACACTACCTCAAATTGAGAAGGAGGGAGAGACTGAGGAAGAAAGGGAAAGAAAGCTTTATATTAATATCTTTCAGGGTACTTTTCGCTGCTTCAGAATGGAGGCTGCACGTTTTCACTTGGCATTGGGCCCCACCAATTACGTAGCCAGCCCGAGGAATACTAAACTACTAAGTTCTCCCCAAAAGGAAGTCTGGCTTCTAATAGTCTGAAATGACTGTTCAATTAATTGATGTTATTTGTATTTAGGTGCATCTCCTGGCCAGTATCTTAGAAAGTGTAGTTTTGGATACATGCTTTGAAAAGAAGGAAAAATTGGTAAGTTCATGCCAATCTGTAGAGAGAGAAGAAACTAACTGAAATACAGATTTCCTTGCCTAATGTTATTTGGCAATGATAATCACATTTTCTTCTGAAGCCAGTTTTTCCCTGAATATCGATAAGCAGATATAGTCATACGTTTTTGTGAAAGTACCATGAACACCTTTGTAAGAATGCGCTATACAGTCAACACAGGGGACCTCAGAATAGAGCCACAGTTCCCTCAGAAGCCCAGTTCCGGACTGTCAGCACCTCCCTAGAATGTCTCCTAAGTTCCCAGTTAGGAACTGGGGTCTCTGGTTGTACCTTTATTTATCATACTTAGTGCATTTCATAAACATTTCTCAAATGGCTCAAAAGCCTAATAGCCATGTGATGTGGAACTACAATTGATTGAAAGATCAATGTTTTAAAATGGATTTTTCTCCAAAGACAGAAAGCACAGTCCTTGTCATCAAGTGATTTGCAGGGTTTCTTACTCTAAGCTAACTGAAATTACACTACATCTGGAACATCTCAGTCTGGAAAGACGATGAGGTCGCCTGTGGCCTCCAAATTGCTTTACTGGGGAATGAGTGACACAGGCCTGCCTGTCCTGGCTGTTAGGATCATTAATTTTAATGGAGCATAGGAATTACTGATTTTGGTCAACGGTTTTATCCAGCACTGGGTCTGTTTACTTGCAGCTTTGGAATTTTCCTTAATAAATTATCAACAAATTCTTAAATTGGTGGCCATTGTCTGTAGGCAGACCTCCAGAGTGCTCCGTCAGAATGGAAAACAGCCAGGGGAGCATGGGTTGAGGAAACAGGAAGGATTTATATTATAAACATGTTACTGTCCAGCCTCTCATTTTCCTGGCTGGTCTGAAGTTATAGCTTTATTTGATACTTTGACATGGTTGAAATGAAAGGCAACTGGCTTAAATTACCCAGTTACAGGGAAGTAACTGCACCAGTATATAAAAAGCCAGGTTCATTCACCAAGAAATGTTCATTCCTTGATGTTCCAAGTAAGAACAGATCCTATCAGGGCTGGGAGGACTTTCTGGAGGATGGTAAGGGGTGCTGACCACAGTCTCACTCTTAACTTCAGGCCAAGGGAAGCATTATTTGGAAGAGGAGCATTCGGCCATTCTGGCTAAAAGGCCAGGTGTTTCTCAGGCAGGAAAAGAGTCTGACAGAATAAGAAATCAGACATTAACACAAATCTGTTTTTTAAAACATAAGGTGAATTTTATCACTTTTAATGCAGAATCAAAGAATTTGGGCTATAGAAAGTAGGGGAAATGCTTCAGATACAGTATTTTTCTCTGCAAATCTCGTGGAACAGGCAGACTTCCATGTGGACTGCTGAGGCTGACACTGAAGTGACCTCTGAAAGCAAACACCCCAGTGAAACTGTTATGTAAACTGAAATGGCCAGACATTCCAGGCCACCACGACATAGAGAAGGCTGTGCTAAGGACAGCCTGGCACCTGGAAGTAGCAAGTACTTCTGAACAGAAAGGGGATGGATGCAAATCCTCTCTGATTTTCCATAAAGGGTACGATAAAATTTTGTAAGTAATGGACATTTAAAATAATTCAGAATTTTAGAGAAAGGCTTTATAAGCTTGGTAGGGAGTAAAAGGAAGACATGGCTGTTTCAAATCTAAATGGTAGGAACTAAATTTAATCAAAATTGCAAGCACCAGACTGAAAAGTGTATAATACAATATGGACCAATGTGTCATTAGCTCATCTTCACTAAATGAGATTAGCCTCTAACAGCATCATAATCAGATCTTGGAATTTTGCTGGTTTAGATCTATATCCAAAGAACATACAGCCAAAAATAAGTTCGATGCATTTCACACCAACATTTTGACTTTTTTAAGTAAAACTGCTAATAAAAAATCCTCACATTTTATAAAATGATTATTAGTCATCAAACTCTTAAAACTCCTGAAGTAAACAGTCTAAAAAAATCCAATTTGAACTGTGGTTAGATTGATTCTAATTATATTTTTAATCAACCAATGAGCTTTATTTGTAAAACCAAAGATTTGGTTTTAAAAAGCCATACATTTGATGTGCATCATAGCAAAAATTTGCATATTCAAATGAGTTGTTTTGTGAAAAAATCCTCAAATTTTATAAACTGATTGAAGCCATCAATCTCTTCTAAGCCCTTTTCTTAAAGTAAACAATCTAAAATATTCTTTTTGAAAAGTGGCTTCACTGATGCTTGTTACACTTTTAATGAACTAACAGGCTTTATTTGTAAAATTAAAAATTTGGTTTACAAATGCCACGAGGCCTGGGTAGAGTCATCAGAGAGGAGCCCTGTATTTCCTTTGTGCCTGAGAGTTAATAGGATTAAGGCTTGAAGAATTGAATAAAACCCTGAGCTGGTTAAGATGGATGTATCGCATTTCAGGGTCCCATTTCATAACCGGCATGCCCCACATTTCACAAAATAAAACACACTGCTGAGCTTATTTAAATGATTCTTCAGAAATACATTGATTTCGGAAACTTTAAAAGGGAACGCGTGTCCATTTCCTCTCTCAAGCCATATGGCTCTTTGTGTACTCAGCCTGCCTGGCTTCGGGCTGACTCCCGCTTTGTAGTCAGCAATTCCCTGCTATGGTCCAGTTCCATGGAAAAGAGAGGAGAGATTTTTGTGCTCAGAGAATTTCTGCATATGAATTAATAGTTTCTAACTTTCACAATGATGCCATTTGCACTGGCCCTAATATTCTGTAAAATGCAGCAAATCTAGGCTAAAATGCCAAAGACCTGTTATCTTCCTCCAAATCATGTAATAGAACCGGGGGTCTGGTGCTTTCTGCTATCAAGGTGGTTATTATCAAGTATAATTTGCGGTTGGAAATGTTTGGCATTCCTGTCTAGCAGTAGCCTGGATTGTTTAGAATAGATTTTTACATAGGAGTTCCAACATCTGTCCGTTTTAGGTCGGATTTCTGTGAGAACCTATGCATATAGTCTCTAAACATATGCAGCTGTCCCAGATTAAATAGGAATGGTTTCTTGCATTACAGTGACAACAAAGGGTCAAGTTTAAAATTAAAAATATAAAAATAAGGCTAAGAATGGTAAGGAAAAGGCATCACCACTCTATAAAATGCCAAGTAAGGTTACCAATTAAGAGTGGCCTTGAAGGCTATTTAAGTGCTATCCTAACAAAAGACTCATTAATTAGCAATGTATTAAAACACTAATATGCCTATGGACTAAAATGCTGCATTTCAATTTCATTATAGATCCCTTTCAGTTGTAATCCCTTTATTATAGAAGTCCAGTTCGTTTGAAGTGAAGAGTGCTTATTAAATGAAAGCTGTATATGAAACTGCAAAGAAACATAACATCAAATTTTGGAAAGGAAGTTAAAAAAGAATTAAAACAAGCTGTGATGATCTTAACAAAGACACACAAAACCTGTTACTAGGAAGAGTTGTTTGGCCAAATTTCCTGTTTTTTCCTAAGTACTGGTTTGTTTTAAATATGTCGTCAGCACACAGTTTATTACTGTTGGTTAACGTTTCTACATGTAAAATTCAGAACTGTTCCCCAGGACTTCTTATTTAAGGATATTCCAAACAATGTGGATTTTCTCTTTTTTCTCCAGGTTGTGGCCTTCACCATATTTAAGAGATGAAAAGCCATGGATTTAAATAGCTGAAAATTAGTATTAGATACTAGAATATTACTCAAGTGTGGGTTAATGAAGGAGTCATAAAATGAAGGTTGCATAAAATATCTCTTTAACCCTAAGCAATTTTAGTACAAGATTCCAGAAATCAACATGGACTATTACAAAGTATATCAAATCAAAGCCACACAAGTGCTGCTGATGGCTCTTTGTTTTGTTTTATTCATGCTTTTTAAAAAAAAAATCTCTGCAAAGACATATCTGGTTCTAAAAGCAACCTATTATAAAATTAAAATAACTGAATCATACCATTGTGTGTGAAATGTAGGGAAATAAAAATTCCTCCCTTGGGAAAAAAGTACAAAACATTAACATTTTTCTAAGTATTTTATAAATTATGCTGCTTTATTAAACACATACCATTAGAAGTCTCTTCCATTACTGACAACACTTTTCTTAATGGTCTTTACATGTTTAAATAAATGGCTCCTGAAAATGTGCATTTATATTATATAAATAAAACTTTAATTAATATAAACATACCCAGATATAAACTTTTTAGAAATGTCAGCGTAAAACTTTCCAGTCTAAATAAATCCTCTTATGAATGGTCCAGCAAAGCGATTTTTAATGCATTTTTTCCCTCTAAAGAGCTCATAGAGATTTACAGGCACAATCCAAAAGAGAAACCAAAATAGCTTTGATGAAGACTGAATGTCTCATTCATGTAATAAGCAACTCTAAGTGACGTCCAATAGATGAAAATTTTTTAAACCAACTAAGGCCATGTGACTTTTTTCTTTATAGTACTTACTATTATCTCATAATTATCTCATTCATTTATTGGTTCTCCTGTTTATTATTTGTCTCCCCCTCTTGAATTGTAATCTTTCTGAGAGTAAAGACCATATATGTCTTGTTCTCTGTTCTATCTCTAATACTTAGCATAGCACTAGGCACATGGTAGATGTAAAAAGTGGCCCATTGAAGAATTCATGGTCTGATGAGAAAGCTAAAATGACTCAGTTACTTCGATGTACCTCACTTCACCCGAATTGTCCCATGTGACACAGCATCTAGCTATTTTCTCCCTTCCTCCTTAGCACCCCCAAGTTTCCACTGAATACATGGCCTTTGAGAATAAAGAACTCATTTTCTAGCCTTCCTTGCAGCTAAGTGTCACAGGGTTGGACTAATTAGATGAAAGCAAAAGTATTCTGCAGAAGATTTGGTAAAGCTCCTTAAAGACAACTGGTGCAAGCCCTTTGCCCTTTCTTCTTCCTCTCTTCTTCCATTTTCCTGCCTGGAATGTGCATATGAGTGCTAGAGTTCCAATAGCCGTTGTGGACTATGAGCTGACCTTGAGAATGAAAATCGTAAGGCAGGATGGTAGAGCAGCAGTAGAGAAAAGGCCTGGGGCTCCTGCCACTGCAGAGTCCCATTCTGCCCTGGCCTCTCTACCTCTGCCCTTCTTTTACAGGGGGAGAGAAAAACTTCTATCTGTTGCAACCAAATCAAATCTTACCATTACGTTTTCGAAAATAATTTGAAAAACAGGCTCATGTAGACTTTGTATGTGTCTTTTTAAATTTATTATTTAATAAACATACTGAGAACTCATTTCCAATGAATGAGCAAGTATTTGTGAGCATATATTTTGTCCCCAGAATTAAGCCTGATACTCTGGGAGAATAAAAAGAAGCTCAAGACTGAGTTTTGTCCTTAAAAAATTAACGATTTTTGCCAGTGCAAAAGGACATGCAAACACCATCCACCCCCTCCTCCCAACACACCCACCCAGAGGGAACAACACAAAACAACAAAGAACAAAGTGCAAAATTTTGTGGTGTGATTGCAGTTGTGGCAGGAATTTAGAAATCAAAGAACCAGTGAGGACAGCGGGTTCTCAAGGAAGGTTCCAGGGAGGAGCTGGCCTTTGAGGTGGGCCTGAACCTGGAGAGGCAGTGGAAACTGGCAGGGTGGGGACCAGCAGCAGGGAAACCACTATTTCAGTAATGAACACAGCATGTTTAAGGAGACTGGAAGGAGGTCAACCAGATGTGTGGCCTCTAGAAACAGAGCCCTCCCATTTCTCAGAACATGCTCTCTCAGCCTGGAAGAGCGTCCAGGTAAGGGATGGCTTACCTCACCATTCACACTCACAGTTAGGAGATGAATCTCCACTCCAGATTCTCCCTGCTATGCATCTAACACATGCCTAATATTGCTAACGACTCCCCTGAGCCGCCTCCTCCTCAAGCCGAAGGCCCCTGCTTTTCTATGGGGATCTTGCTCAGACAGCCCAGTGGTGACTTTGAGAGAAAAGTGCTTCTTATGCAACAGGCGCATGTGAAATCTTCCATACTCTGATGAGGTGTTTTAAGTTAAACTGTCAGGTAGAAGTGGAGTGCTCTGCCTCCTGTGTTGTGAAATAGTAATCAAACAATAGAATGACTAGTCATTGCTTCCGAAGAAGAGTCCAGGGAATTCAATTACTCACAGACTCACCATCATCATAGGATGAAGCAGCAACTTTCCTAATAAGTTCCTTTTCAGCTGCTTCTCATAAACAAAGCCATTATCGTTTTTTAAAATCCAACCAGATAACAAACACTTTTGAGGACCAGAAAAGCACTGTTTGCTTTAATGACAGACTTGGGCAGTCTTCATCCACAGCACATGTTTTGAAGAGCAGGCATTGTTAGGGGCACTGAGGAGCCCAGATGACATCAGTTAAAATGGAAGGATCACTACGGAATCAGGCTACGCCAGGTCTACTATTGGGTAATGAAGCACTGGCTAATGAGAGGGCCCAAAGTATAACAAATTACATTACGTGTTTTTATATCAGGTGTTGGAAGCAGTAAATACAACCTCTGGGGTCTTGTCTAAGACAAATGAAACCAAATGACTCTTGCTCTAAAATTGGGCTCAAAATGGCTCATGGGAACCAGCCCTGGCAGCCTGGCGGAGCAGGACAGCATGAGCCAGGTATGAGGAGACTTGAGTGCCAGTCTGGCTTTGCTGCCATGGATGTCGTTGACCTTGGTTTCTTTATCTGTAAATTAAAGGAGTCCGACTGGAGATGATCCGTCCCTGATACCTACTGTGGCTCCAACAATGACTCTATGCCAATAATGGATGAGCACACAGGAAACAAGGAAATATATTTTTCTTCTCTTCGTCTTTTTTTCTGCCCATCACCATTTCTCCATATGCCCCAAATCCTATTAATTTGCCAATTAATAAACAGCCATTCTCAGCTGCATTTCCCTCTCATGCTCAGCGAATTTCATGCTTGTTTGGTGACAGTAGCAGCTGCTGCTCGCCTCAAACCACATCCTTCCCCTTCGTCATGAGGCCTCCTCGGTGGCCACAATTTGCCTTGGCCAGAGCTCCCTCTACGTCAGCTTCCACCAGAAACTGCCACCCATATGCAGAGTTCTAGTTCATCAGCCTCTCTGAAGCAGATCCAGCTGGCCAGAGCGGATTCCAGGTGGTCAAGACCAAAGAATTTCATAGCATTGCTGGCATACTGAAGCTGAAAGTGGCCACAAAAAGCATCTAGTTGACTGCCTCCGGTTTGTAGATGCCCCAAGAGGATTACTTATCTTACATGGCCTAGCCAGAGCTAGAACCCAAGTCTCCTGACTCAAAGACCAGTCTTGATTTTGAAATGGACAGAATTAGAAGCTACTGAGATTCACTGTTTATGGTGCACTCTTGTTCCCGCAAGTGTTACAGCGATTGACTAGGGAAAAAAAAACCGAGCGGCACACAGAGGGTTGGAGAATCAGCTGTTATTTCACTGGCCGGCTCAGAGGGGCATGCCACCAAATTCTGAGCACTGCTTCCTTATTTCTCTCCAGTCTTATACATTTTTTGGGTCACACACAACCAATCAACTATGAGCATGCAAAATTAACCAATTAACAGTGGGATTAGTAGGATCAGCCGTAAGCTTCACATGTATCCAATCAGCAGTGGATTTTGCCTCAGGGCCACTGGGTGGGGACTTTTCCCTATCACTCTGACCCAGGCACTGTGCTAAGTGGCTTCTTAAACCTAACATGTACAAATGAACTTGGGACCTTTTCTCCAAATCTGCTCCTCTTCCTGTCCTCCCTGCCCTAGTCAATGGAGTCCCCATCCTCTAGCTGCTTAGGCCAGCTAGGGGCATCCTTGACATCTCCCTCTTGCTCATTACTTCACCACATAAAATGTTTAAGTTCTGCCTTCCCCAAGGCAGAGCACATCTTGCAACTCTCCAATTGTCCCCATCAGCACTATCTCCATCCTGGTCCAAGCCACCGTCGCCTCTTGCCTGGACTGTGGCCACACCTCTAATCTCACCATTCCACTGCCACTGCTCCTGTCCCTGTCAATCCATCCTCCAACTAGAAGCCAGAATAATCTTGCAAAAACACAAACCAGATCACATCCTGCCCACCCGCATGCCACTGCTCTAACCCATTGGTCTTCTCAATACATTTAGGACAAAACTCAGATTTATATAAGGCTCTACCTGGTCTGGTTCCCTCACAATGTCACCAATTTCATTTCACCCCAACCTTCCCATAGGTCACTAAGCTCTATGAATACTTTCGGTTCCTACAATCACAGGCAGTCCCTCTGTATGAAACTCTCTTCTTCTTACTCCTGGCCTAGCTCATGACACACGGTCCTTCAGATCTCAGCTTGCATATCACCTCCTCAGAGTCACCTTCCCTAAGACCCTGCCAGGAGCCTCTCATTCAACCCTGTATTTCTCCTGTGTGGCATATACCAGGATGCAACAGGCTGAGAGATGTAAGAGAGAGTGAGCCTTGACATTTAGTTGATTCATTTGGAACAAATGGAGTCTGTGAAAGGCTGAAAATGGCACCCCAAAAGATATTCACACCCTAACTCTTGGAACCTGTGAATGTTACCTTTCACAGGAAAAAGAAAAAAAAAATAGGAAAGAAAAGAAAGAGAGGTCTTTGCAAACGTAATTAAGTTAAGGATCTTGAGTTAGGCAGATTATCTTGGATTATCTGGGTGGGCCCTAAATGCAATCACAAGTGTCCTTATAAAAGGGAGGCAGAGGCAGATTTGACAAACAGAGGAGATGGGGATGTGAAAACAGGGCAGAGAGAGATTTGAAGACTGTCTTAGTCAGTTTGGGCTGCTATAATAATAACGTACCACAGACTGGGTGGTTTATAAACAACAGACATTTATTTCTCACAGTTCTGGAGGCTGATAGTACAAGATCAGTGTGCTAGCATGGTCAAGTTCTTGTTGAAGCCCCTCTTTCCGGTTTATAGATGGCCACCTACTCACTGTATTCTCACATGGTTGAGAAGAGAGCGAGCGAGAACAAGCGTTCTTCCATCTTTTTATAAAGCACTAATTTCATTCCTTAGAGCTCTCCTTTCTGACCTAAATATTTCCCAAAGGCCCCACCTCCTAATACCATCACATTGGTGGATTAGGATTTCAACATGTGAGTTGTGGGAGGGACACAACATTCAGTCCACAGCAGAGACGCTGGCACTGAAGACTGGAGTGATGTGGACACAAGCCAAGGAATGCCAGTGGCCACCAGAAACAGGAAGAGGCAAGGAACAAGATTCTCCCCCAGAGCCTCGGGAGGGAGTGCGGCTCTGCCCACACCTTGATTTCAGCCCAGTCATACCGATTTCAGACTTCTGGCCTCCAGAACTGTGAGAGAATTGATTTCCATTGTTTTAAGCCACCAAGTTTGTGGTAATTTGTTACAGCAGACACAGGAAACCGACATAGAATCTGTAACATTATTTTGCTAAAACACATCTGGAAAGGTTTTACTCCCTCCCTACTTCCCCCATCTGCACTGCACCACACACTGCTGAGCCACAGATACGCATGCACCTCCATTCTTAGCACTATTCCTACCACACATTTCCCAGGTCAAGAATCAGCAAGGAGGAATCAGAAAATCACAAGGCAAAACGATATAACAACTAACTATAAGGTTACAAATACTTCCCTCCCCCCCGAAACTGGGGCTAAAAATGCTACAAAGCCCAAGACTTATGTGAAAACCAAAGTAAATAATGTCTTAACATCCTTTCCAAAATGTTTTTGGGTCCACAGATATCTGCTGGTTTCACTTTTACAATACAGTGAATAATCTGTAGTAAACAACTGCTTTAAAATAGGTAAAGAATCATATTGCATGAAATTAGAGGCCTTCTACTCACAAGTTCATCTTTCATCCTAACTTTGGGTCACGGTTCTGCCTCAGATATTAGGGTTTGGACTTGGCAGACTGGTAACTCACTCTGCTTTAAGACAATCTGTAATTTTACAAGATACCTAGAAATATAAATTTTAATGACTCATTTTAACATTATAAGAAATCAAATAATATTCATAAGGTAAGACAAACTGAGAAGAAACACATTTTAACATACTCTCAATATTCCCGCCCAGAGGACAGGGAAAAAGTCCTCTTGCCAGAGCAGCCATCTTACTATTATTCCATTCAGAGTTGCCAGATGGGAAAGGGATATTAAGTCATTGGAGATGAATCCTGCCAAAGGAAATCGGAAATTTTCAAAGCTGTTGTCAATATGGCTCTGCAGTTTAAGATGAACATTCATGAGGTGAATTCACAGCAGTTAATATGTGGCTGAAGAAATGACTATCATAAGAACTGCCATAAGGGAGTATAAGTAAGAACTCTCGATGACGAGAGGGAAAGAGAAAACGCGGTTGAGGGAATTAAGGGAGGTGACTTAAGGTTGCTGAGTGTCCACAGAGGGCAAGGCTCTCACATTTTCAATGTTAAGAAAATCTCCTGAGCAAAGATGTTTCCCAGAGAGCCCAGAGCAGCTTCAGGAAGCAGTTAGAAAAATTAAAAAGTACTTCACTTATCATAATACATTGACAGCAAGAAATAACTTTTAAGTTCAACTGCCCCATTTTGTAAGATGAGAATCTGAGGCCAAGAAGGATTATATCACTTCCCCAAGGACAAGCAGCTGTTCAGTGACCAAGCTGGGACTCAAACTCAGGCCTGTTAGACCCTGCTCTAGCGTCTGCTGTGCTGTGAACCAGCCCTCAGCCTCTCCACATTTATTGCAGCATCGGAGGTGGACGTGTGTCTACCAGCTTAAATAACGACGAGCTACCTTTTATTTCTTAGAGGCAAATTCATTTTTAAGCACTGCGAATCTATTATGTAATGAGTCACTTTGACCTGGTTGCTTTTCACCAAATTCTCTGCAATATAACAACACTCAAACAGATACACTTCCCCATCATGCTCCTGCTCCTTTTTTTACCCTTCACCTCCCTTGATTTCATTGGTGGTAGATAACTATTTGGCCAAATTGTTTTCATTAAGACTATCTAGCTTTTATACCTGAGCCTTTACCAGCCACTCTGAAAACAGCAGCCTGTGTTGACGCTGTACCTTTGCTAAGTGCAGACACTGGGTAGGTGTGGGCGTGTGCATGCTGGGCCGTGAGCATGTGGCCTGAGTCAAGTGCACCAGATGTGGCACGTGCCCAGCCGTTTGTGCTCAGGGGCATTCACTTCCCTGCTGCTGTGCCTCCATCCTAGAGCCAGTGCCTGGAGAAGTTGGCCTCCCCAACTAGAACTTGTTTCTTGGCCTTTGGTAGACAGAAGAACTCAGGGTGTGAGCAACCCCAGGCATGAAACCCATGTGTAAGTCCCATTGCAGAGGTTCTTATTTTAATGCTTCCTCAATGGTAACAACTAATGAGAGAGAAGTAGGCCTGTCTTTTGCCATGTATATTCTTTGAACCTCACCCCAGAATCCAAGAAGAGGACACCTGTAACTTCGTATAATGTAGTTTATACAAGGATAAGGTACAAATATATTTTCTCTATCTCTAGGCCATCATTTTTCAAACTTAATGGGCATTTGACCCACATGCCAACCATCAATTCTAGGCAAATTAAAAACAAGATTCCTCACAATTTTTAAATGAGAAACTACAACATGATATTCTAAAATTAGTATTTTAAAGAATAGGTTCATATTAGTAAGAGGCATGATATCATTTACAGTATTTAGCTAATGTATATCTGACATCTGACATCATATATACAGTGACAAACCATTTGTTATATGTATAATTACAAATAGTTTGAGCTGTACTGCAGGTAGTTTCCTTTCTTACTTTTTATTTCTTCTAAATTAGAAAACCCTAACTCATATGGATAGTTTGTTTGTTGGCTCTGTCCAATACATTTGGATGTTCAGATTGAATATAGTCCTAGAAATTATGAGCTGATTTCTCACCACAGACCTCTTTCAGTGCTTGGTAAACATAAATTGATGAGCACATTAGATTCAAGAGCTAGAAGGTTGGGTTGAATGTTCCATCAGGGAAGAGAGCAACAATTAGATGTCTAATCTACTTTTTGCTTGCACTTGGCAAGCATGTTCCAGCATTTGGACACGTTTTTAAAACATAAGCTGTAATATACCATCAGTTCTTTCTTTGACCAATAAATAAATAAAAATCCATTCATTCAGCAAATATTAGCTACTGGTGACACTGCTAGGCACCAGAGATACGGTTGGAAACAAGAAGATGGTCTCTGTCTTCACAGACCCATAATAGGATTTCTTATACTTAGCATTAAAATCCTAAGTTCAGCCCTAAAATAGCACATCACTAGAGAAAGCTACCTAAATAATAGAAATGGCTTTTACAGACATTAATTAGTGTCATAAATGTATGTTTTTAACTAATACCACATTCTAAAATCTTTTGTGAGGCACTGTTGCCTCCAGTATGTTATGTGATGCCCATTTCCTTCATTTTATAAGAAACTGTCACATTTTTCATTATTTCTTTCAATTATAATCAGGGTCAAGAGGCATAGTAAAGACAACCAACTGTTCTCTGAAAATAAAATAATGTTGTCTGTCACAATCTAGCATGACTTATTTGATTCATATACCGATGTCCTTTTGTCCTTCCTTACCTGTTACTACTGATCCCAACGTACCTTTTCCATTATCCTTCATGGCTCAGAATGTAATCATTAACCAAACCAAACAAAGCATTCTTCTTTTATGATGTGGATTCTCATGGAACAAAAACTCATCAAGCGATTCTCTCTCATTTAAGTATTGTGCATATGCCAAGAGTTGATTCATAATCTGCACATCACAGGTTTTTCTCAAATGTAAAGTTGAAGATCTTCTAGAGTATGCAAGCAATAGTAAATGCTTTTGTACACTTATACCATAGATATTATGCAATATCCATTTGATGATGGAATTTTGCCAATACCCTATTCTGCTTTCTCTGAACATTGCATTTGTCATTAACTTGAAGCTGGCCTTATTAAGCTTTTCAACAGTAATATGACTTGTACCCTGTTTTCTCTGCGCAGAACACAGCTCTGAAAATTCTCTCTGTCATTTTGACCTTTTTTCTGATGTCACTGTAGAATACATCAATCTCATTTTAAAAAGCACAATTTTGGATTTGTTCAAGAAAAACTTAATAGGTTTACCTGTGTTATATTTAAAAATAATAGAAAAGCTTAAATGACTTCATGCCATTATTTGATAAAAGGACAGACAGTACACAGTGAAGTGGGGTTGAAAGGGATGGTTCAATAAAATCTAATTTCAGATATTCATCATTATCCTTTTTTCCTTTGTGGCTGCTTGTGTTAAATCATCTTACTCAAGGAATCATTTGTCCCATCAGCTACAAATACATATTCTATATTTGCACTAGACTCCTATTCACTATTTATAGTTCTAACATTTTTATGAGTTCTAATATTTACCTGATTCATTCTATCTCTACTTTTTGCCCTTCAACACTGAGGCATTGAAACATTTTTTTGGAACTGGTCTATAATGCCTATAATCAATGAAAATTTATGTGAATAATAATGGCAGACAATGTAAAAATATGTCAGCTGAGATGAACTGCACTCAGCTGACCAAATAGCCAAGACAAAGTGATTAACAGTCTTTCTAGCCCATTACAATCTTTAAGAAGAGAAAGATTAAGAACAGAGTCCTACAAAAATAATTCATGTTATTTCTAATTTAACAAAATGTATGTGAATAAAATGACTTCACTGATTTTTCCTCTGAAACTGCCAAAGCACCTGCAGATCACCTGATAGACGTGGGCGGGCGGGAGATTACCAGTGGTCTACGAGCCACTTGAGAAACTCTGCTCTCAGCTTTCTAACTCGCCTAAGGTCTGTGTAACACTCAGGCAAAAGCTGTCATGATTTCAGGCCCCTCTATCAACTCAAACTGAACTTCTCGAAGACATGTTTGTCTTACTCCTCGTTCCTTACCTATTCCTAATTTCTAGCCACTTCTCTTGCTAACCTGGTCTATGCAAACCTCTCCTCAATATCTCAAGCCAGGAAGCTTGGGATAACCCCTGCTAGGCTCCTAACACTGAATTAGGGTCAAATCCTACTGCTGTTCTTATAAGGCAGTAGTTTTCAACCTTGGGAACTCATTAAAATCACCTGGAGAATTTTAAAAATTGTTTAAAACACTGCTACCTAGACTCTACCCAGATAAATTTAATCAGAATCTCCAGGTGGGGTCCAAGCACCTGTTTTTTTAAAGCTTCCCTGGTGATTCCAATGTGTAGGCAGCAGGAGGATCACTGCAATAGGGGGCGCTGCCATAGGCATCTTCCATGGTAGCCACTCAATTATGATTCCTGCTGGGACCACCCTTGATCTGGATTCATCATCTCTCACCAGGGTGACTGTGACAAGCTCTGCATCAGATTCTCTGGATCTAGTGGCAACTACTGAAGAAGCTGGTTACTTTTATGTCTATTGTCATCACAGTTCCCCAAATGGTCTTTGTCATCTTTGGCTCTTGGCAATGTCACTCTCTCCCTCCAGGACGGTGGTTCTCAGCTTGATGACATGTGGGAATCACCAGGGCCTTTAGTACCAATGTCTGGACTGCACCCCACACCAAATAAATCACCACCTTCAGGGGTGGGAACTGGGCATCAATGTCGTATAAAATTGGCCAAGACTGAGAATCAATACTCTAGGACATGCAGTGTCTAGTATGACTAGCCTATCTAGGTTAGTTTAGCTACCACTATTGAGCTTGGTTCTGAGCTTCCTGACATCCATTCTCAACAAAGAATTTCTTTCTCTCAAGAGCTTACAGTCCACTGGCAGAGACAGACTTGAAAAAAATCATTAAATCACAGTCATGTAAGTGCTATTAAAAATCGTCTGAGGAGGGAAGAAGTAATGGCCGGTAAAGTTGGGAAGTCTTCTCAGAGGAAATTACAGTTGAATGAGGTCTGGAAGGATCATCCCACCCAAAGAGTGAGCAAAAGATGTTTTCTTAGACATATACATTCACCTTTTAAAATATGTTTATTATTGACACACACTGACACATAATATTTCTATTATGTGTTTTTGATCACTCAAGTCAGTGCTTTCCAATCTTTTTAATGCCATGATACACAGAGAAAACATCTGTATATTCCCTCATTAAACACCAAAGCTCCTCGTGGCTGGAGGTAACAGACCCGGAACTCTGGGTGTCCAGGTCCCTCTTGGCTGCTTGAGAGCTGAGGGTGACTATATCTCACCATACCTGTAACCCACCTGCAGAGCACCAGCATGCCAAGGCACCCCTGTGAGGATGCTCCAAATTAGGACGCCTTTGGCTACCAGTAACAGAAAAGCCAGTTCAAACTTGCCTGGACAATGAGGGGTCTCACTCCCTCACGTACCAGAAGCACAGGGATGAGCCTCCAGCTGTGGAATGCCAGGGCTCTGCTCTGCCCTTTACCCCTTTCTTAGCTGTCCCTTATTCTGGGTATGGGCTTTGTCCCCAGGCTGGTGCAGGAGGGCTGCCACATTGCTAGGCTTCATGTCCTGACGTGACAAGGTCGGGGGGGGTAAGAGTGGTGTCCTTCCTTGTATGTCTGTGTCTCTCAGTGAAGAAATCTTTCTCAGAAGACTGCAGAAAGTTACTCCTCATATTCCTCAGCCAGAATCACGTCGAATGTCCTTGCCTAAGCAAATCCTTGGCAAGGGCAAATGGGACACCATGATTGGCTTAGATGAACCATGATGAATTCATGGAAATGTGGACAGAATTCACCTTCTCTGAGGCACGTGGGGAGGGGTGCACAGCCAAACAAAATCAAGGCTCCTCCAGCAAGGAATAAAGTGGGACTGGTAGGCAACCAACAGGGTCTGCATCATAGCAGAAGGAGGCTGCACAGCAGGGTGGCTAAAGGCATCATGTGGAGTTAGGCAGTGATCAGACCCACTCTACCATTTATCAATTGGATAAGTGGGCCTCAGATTTCTTCTCTCTGAAAAAGGAACGATAAGATTTCCTAACTCAGGGGGTTGCTGGGAGGATGAAACCAGGATTAAATGTATAGTGCTTAGGACAGACTCTGTTACATACTGCAGCTTAATAAATGTCAGTGGTCATCTCTGTAGTATCTGTCATAGGTTCTAAAGAGCAAATAGGCAGGACCAGATCTGTGGGCAAGAGGGATTTTCTCTGATTAGCCCTGAGCCAATGCCACATTGCGTTCAATAAGTTCACTTGTTTTTCTGCATATTAATAACTTATAATTTTTAAAACTCCATGTCTTCTTGTTGCTAACAAATTACAATTGGAAATACTTCAAAAGTATTTGAAGATATTACTGCAAAAAAAAAAATGTTCCTGTGTAAAAGGTAACATTTTCCAATTGGAAATAATGTAAAAAAATCTATTGTTTCCTGGGAAGTATATTAAGAGAAATATAATATTATTATTTACAATGAATATTTATTGAGCCTTTACTATGTGCAGGGGACTGCTGGAAATGACTTACATGCATTATCTCATTTAATCCTAAAACCAATCTATGGAGTCAGGTTTATCAGTAAAACACTCTTAAAACTAATCCCAAACAAAATATGTTTGTTTTTAAAGTGTCAACTTTCCTACAATGTAATGTTAAATGAAAATTTGAGCTAACCAAATTCTAGGTCTAAGACACGCTTTCTTCCCTTCCTATCCCCCACCCCTGTTTTAGCATCTCTGAACTCAGGATGCATGTTACAATCACTGTTTACACTTACTATGACAACACTGTCCCCCTTCTCCCCAGGTTGTCATTAACTTGGTGGGGCATTCCTGGCAGGGAGAGGCACAGCAGTTACAGCCCTCTTGGAGTCAGGCTCCATGATTTACTCATTAGCCAAATATATGCTGATGAGATGTTCTCTGACACAGAAGGCTTTGAAATGGGAACCTAATGACTAACTGCAGTATTACATTTCCCCTGGTGCTGGCAGCCAAATAATTCCTACTTTAAATTGTAAAAATTATGTGAAACAGTTTGGGCCTGAACTTTAAAAACTAAGTGATATGTCCCCAATCCTGCAGGTGGTTTATAGTCAAGATTTTTCACTTTGCTTCAGTCCAGGGACCAAGAAAAGAACTAGAAATTCAAGAACACCATTTAACTCCTGGGTTATCATTAATTTTCTGGGTGCTATAGACAGGGATTGAAATGCCTGGGGCTCTCCTTCTTCATCTGTTAGAAGATATCAACTGTCCCTACAGAAGGTCTAAGGATACTAAGAGTAACTAATGAGATTGTTTTGGTTCCAACATACCTCACATTTTCTCCCACTCGTATCTGTTTCCTCTTTTACCACACACAAAGGCCCCAATCTCCACCCCATTCATGATTCAGCCTATTAAGGAAATCAGCTACTCGCCTGGCAGCTAACATAGTTCTGCTTCATTAATTCTAGAATTAATTTCATTTTCTTCAATCATCTGTAAGAATCTCTTCAATTTCAGAAAGGTAGGTATTAAAAAATCAGCAAAAACACAGAATTCACATGGCCCATGGCAACAGCCTTTGACTGTCCTCTTGTCCCCAGGTTTCCCGACCCAGACCAGCTCACTGGCCACTGAAGTTCTTGCTAAAAGCACAAACCAGATCAGGCTCCTCCCACACTTACTATCCACCAACAGCTCCCTTCGGCCACAGAATGAGATCCACACGCCCTGGGTGGGTGGAAGAGGTTCTTCTCAATCCGTCCCCACCTACTTCCATCATTTCCTTCTTGCACCCTATACTCCAGGCACTGCCTACTGTTTTGGTTCTGTCATGAAATTTGTTCCGGTCTGATGTGAGGACTATGAACCTAAATGTGAGAGTACGGGGAGTCCCTAAATCTGAGGAAGAAAATCCTGGGTCCTGAAGCAAACAGTAAAAGTCTCTTTCTGGAAAAGCAGACAAGCCATAGCAAATACAGAACTTTGTGGTTCCTGGCATCCCTAAGTGTGTGTGTGTGTGTGTGTGTGTGTGTGTGTGTGTGAGAGAGAGAGAGAGAGTGAGAGAGAGAGAGAGAGAGAGAGAGAGAGAGAGAGAGAGAGAGAGAGAGAGAGAGAGAGAGAGGCCATCACAACAGAACTTCCTAACTCTTCCACTACCAAATCTACAACCTCCCTGCACCCAACTCCACACCGCCCCCCATGCCTTTTATGACAGCAGGTGAACCTCATGCGTGCCCCTCAGACCATGCTACTCTTACTCTAAATCAGGCGTTCAAACTACGGCCTATGAGCCACATACAGGTGTTTTTGCCTGTTTGTTTTTTTACTTCAAAATAAGATATGTGCAGTGTCCATAGGAATTTGTTCATAGTTTTTTTTTAAACTATAGTCCGGCCCTCCAATGGTCTGAGGGACAGTGAACTGGCCCTGTTTAAAAAGTCTGAGGACCCCTGCTCTAGATCCTCAGCCCTCTCACCACCTCACGCGTGCAGCTGCAGTAACCATCCACTGTCCTCTGCAGGCTGTCGCTCCTCCTCAGCTGCTTCCTCTTCACCGGGCTCATTCTCCTCAGCATACAAATGTGCTTCGATACATTGTGCCCTTAAAACATCCTCACATGGCTTCACATCCTTCTCCAGCAACCTCCCTATTTCTCTATTCTTATAAGTAGGACTCCTTGAAAGAGCTTCCTGTACTTGATGTCTCAACTTTAGAGCCCCCCATTCTCTTTCCTTACTCCAATTAAGCTTTCTTTCCCATCAGTCCATCACAACTGGTCCTGTGAAGGTCATCAGTGGCCTTACCTTCACTGACCCAAATCCCACAGTCCATTCTCAGCCTTCATCCATTCTATTTCTCAGCAGCTGACACTCCTGACTGCCATGGCTCAGTCCCCACACCTCTGATCTTCTCTTTCTATGTCCGTCTATGATATGCTCCTCTACGCTCATGACTTTAAATACTATCTGTATCCTAAAGACCCCCCAAGTATGGACTGCCTTGTGAACTCCAGCTACATTTTCACGTAGACATTTCAAACTCAACAAATTTAAAATGAACTTTGATTTTCTCCTACAGACTAGTTATTTCCCTGCCAATGGCACCAACATTTTGTTCAGGCCCCAAGTCTTGAAGTTATTCTTGACTCCTCCTTCTCTCACATCTCACATACGATCCACTCCAAAATCCTGACGGCTCTATCTTTAAAATAACCCCAATTTTTTTTTTGAGACAGTCTCACTCTGTTGCCTGGGGCTAGATTGCCGTGGCGTCAGCCTAGCTCACAGCAACCTCAAACTCCTGGCTTCAAGCAATCCTTCTGCCTCAGCCTCCCGAGTAGCTGGGACTATAGGCGTGCGCCACCATGCCCGGCTAATTTTTTCTATATATATTTAGTTGTCCAGCTAATTTCTTCCTATTTTTAGTAGAGACGAGGTCTCGCTCTTGCCCAGGCTGATCTCGAACTCCTGAGCTCAAAGCAATCCTCCTGCCTCGGCCTCCCAGAGTGCTAGGATTACAGGCGTGAGCCACTGCATCCGGCCTAAAACACCCCAAATTTGAACACTTCTTGCTTCATTCACTGTTGCCACCCTAGTTAAGCTACCGTTATCTCGCATATGGACTCCTCTGTTAGCTTTCTAACCTGTACGTCTGTTTTCGCCTCACCTGTCCCTCTGCCCTCCCTTTCCCCCAGAATCAGAATGATCTTTTCAAGTAAAAATCAGTCATGTTACTCACTGCATAAAACCTTCAAATGGCTCCCTACAAATCACTCAGAATAAAAAAAACCTATAGGCCGGGCGTGATGGCTTACGCCTGTAATCCTACCACTCTGGGAGGATGACGTGGGAGGATCGCTCAAGGTCAGGAGTTCAAAAACAGCCTGAGCAAGAGCGAGACCCCGTCTCTACCAAAAATAAAAAGAAATTAATTGGCCAACTAAAAATATATAGAAAAAATTAGCCAGGCATGGTGGCACATGCCTGTAGTCCCCGCTACTCGGGAGGCTGAGGCAATAGGATCGCTTGAGCCCAGGAGTTTGAGGTCGCTGTGAGCTAGGCTGATGCCATGGCACTCTAGCCAGGGCAACAGAGTGAGAATCTGTCTCAAAAAAAAAAAAAAAAATCTATAAAGTGCTATATAACTGGGTGCTCAGCAACCTGTCCCACTGCATTTCCTACCACTCTCTCCCTTGTTCATGCGACACCAGCAGCCTGGCCTTCTTGCCGCTCCTCCAGCTTGCGCAGTCCTGTCTCTGCCCCATCCCGCCCTGCCCTTGCTTCATTCAGGTCTGTGCTCAAGTACCACATCATCCGAAAGTCCCACCTGAGCTCCCCACAGAAAACTGCAATTTCCTTACTCTCAGTTCCCTGACCTTGCTTTATTTTTTACACAGCACTTTCATTGTCTGACGCGTATTGCATATTTCTTTGTTTGCTCATTGTTTGTCTCCCTCAAGCAAACTTAAACTCCACATAGAATAGAGTTGGTCTGTTCTGAGTGCCTGGAATAGTACTTGGCACACAGGGGGTATTCTATAAATACTTGTTAACTGACAGATTGAATGAAGGGTTAAATTCTGGGACATCTTCACATTTGTTCCTGAAATGGCCACTTTTCTATTTCCACAAGGCACCCACTGACTGCTCCAGGGCACCCCCTGAGGCCAGGAGTTCCCCAGGGCACAGATTTTGTTTGATTTATCTTATATCTCCAGTGCTAAGAGTTTCTGGCACAAAGTAGCCATTTAATATGTATCTGTGGATTGAAATAATACACCAGTGGGGAGAAGGATGTGAGCAGGAGAGGTTGGTCAATGGGCCCAAAGTCACAGACAGGAAGAATAAGTTTTGGTGTTTTATTACACAGTAGGATGACTATAACAAATAACAACGTAGCATATATTTTAAGACAGCTAGAAGATTTTGAATGTTGTCACTACAAAGAAATGACAAATGTTTGAAGTGATGAATATAGTTATTACAAAAAATTGACCATTATACTATGTATACATGCACTGAAGCATCACAGTGTACCCCATAAATATGTACAATTATTATGTGTCAATTATAAATTTTTAAAAAAAGTAACTGTGAGGATTTTTGTTGCCTTCCCTTTTGTTTCTTAGAAGGGAGGGGGGAAGGGCTTGTCAAAAATTAAAATGGAACTAATAAATATCCTCCTTTAAAAAAAATAATATGCCAGGTATTACAGGGAAACTCCATGGAGAAAAATAAATAGCCCAGATACAGTTAGATGAAGCAATAAATTTCCATAGATTTATCCAGGCATTATTTTTTGAAGTCTCATAGATCCTACCAGAAAAAAGATAGCGGTAATTTAAAAAAATAACACTGAGACAAATATATAACAAGATGGGAAGTATATTTGAGGGAAACAAAAAATCAAGCGTAACTATTACGTATATTCCAAACTATTAACATTATAGTTTGGAATATGAGACAAAAAAATGGAGCAATATAATCTTTTCCTTTCTGAATAGTAATAGAGTGTTCAAGAGTCATGATCATTCTACTAATACTGGATTGGACAAAAAGAGTGTCTGGGTAAAACTGAATGAGTTTTGTCTGTGGTATCCATTAAAACCTGGTTTCAAAGGCTGCTGAGCTTTGTGTGTCTGGTACCCAACCTACCCAGGGTGCTAGAGAAGCCAGAATGGAGATAAGAACAAATGAACCTCTCATTCTCTGCTTGAGCCTCTTCCAGATGCCACACACTGTGCCTGGCACTCGGTGCATGATAAGAAACAGTACGCCCTGAGCTCCTTGACAACCGAGGCCCGGAGAATGAAACAGGGACATAATCCATCACAGTAGAGTAGGAAAAATCAGTAAGAAGAACAGAATGTGCAATGGTTGGAGGCTGGAATTAACTCACTCTGGGGGATCAAAGACAGACCACAGAGGAAGAAATTCCTGAAGAGGGTTTTCAAGGATGAGTAAAGCTTGCTGGGCAGCAGGAAAGTGAGGTGGGCAACCAGAAAGGGCAGGCTGGGCAAAGGGAACGAGATGTGAAAAGGTGCAGAGGCATGAAAAACCTGGACCATGGAGGAATCTGCTCTAAAAGAGAGCACTGTTTCTGTTGAGTGGGGTTGCACAGAAGGAGACAGGGAAGAGCCTGAGTATCATGCTAAGACAGTGAGCCAGCTCCAGCTGTTTTTCAGGCAGGTTAGATAATCAGGTTTGCATTACAGGAAGACGATTCTGACAGAAGTACAGAGAATGAATTTGAGGGGAACAGGGCCAGAGGGAGGGGACCCCGTGGGAGGATTCCTCAAAAGGAAGCCTGAAATGACAAGGGCTCTAATCAGGGAGGACCTGCAGAAGGAAGAGAGGACTGTTTCAGGAATACTTTGGAGGAAAAACAAGCAGAGCTTGGTGACTGATTAATGTAGTAAATGGGAGGTTAGCAAGAGTTCAGGCTCACATGGAGGTCTGTGTCTTACATCACTGAATGGATGGTAGTGCCACTAACCTAGACAGAAGAAGGGGAGAGGATAGTGACAGCTATTAAAGAGTTGGCTGCAGCAGTGCTTGCTCACCTCAGCCCCCAGATGGCTGTTGGGGTTCCATTACACTCTGGCTTCTCTTTGGAGCTTCTAGAACCAATCTAGGGAGGAAGAAGGCACAAGTTCCCTGGCCTCTGGCCTCTCTGGAGAGACCTGGTGTCCCGAACTAAGGACACCACTTCCCTGACAATGTGTTCTCACATTGCACTATGCAAAGGCCACATTAATAAAGCAGAGATGACAGAAACAGTGAAAAACCATAGCACTTGGCACTCCACAACTTCCAAATGATATAATAAGTTTACTGAGACATGAGTAAGTTTTGAGGAGCAAGCATGGAATTTTTGAAAATTTAAACATTTTCTTATCACCTGTGTTTATTTCTTCTTAAGTATTACAATCATGCACCACATAATGACCTTTCAGTCTGCATATACAAATGTGGTTTTATCAGATTATAATACTGTATTTTTATTGTACCTTTTCTATGCTTAGGTATGTTTAGATACAAAATACTTGCACTGTGTTGCAACTGCCTACAGTATTCAGTACAGGTTTATAGCCTAGGTGTACAGTGGGCTATAGCATTTAGGTTTCTGTAAATATACTCTATGTTCACACAATGATAAAATCACCTAACAATGTATTCTCCATCGTTAAAAGACACATGACTGTATTACTTCTATATGAGATAAATATTCTAGTTATAGCTTGAAAATATTTCTGAATTTTATTCAGTTTAGGTGAATAAAAATAAATTAATAAGTTTTGATCTTCTAAACTACCACTACAACAATCAATCCCAATAAACTCTTAATAGTCTCATTATAGGCCGGGCGCGGTGGCTCACGCCTGTAATCCTAGCTCTCTGGGAGGCCGAGGTGGGCGGATTGCTCGCGGTCAGGAGTTCGAAACCAGCCTGAGCAAGAGCAAGACCCCGTCTCTACTATAAATAGAAAGAAATTAATTGGCCAACTGATATATATATGTAAAAAATTAGCCGGGCATGGTGGCGCATGCCTGTAGTCCCAGCTACTCGGGAGACTGAGGCAGGAGGATCGCCTGAGCCCAGGAGTTTGAGGTTGCTGTGAGCTAGGCTGACGCCAGGGCACTCACTCTAGCCTGGACAACAGAGTGAGACTCTGTCTCAAAAAAAAAAAAAATAGTCTCATTATATAATAATACAGACTACAGTAAAAATGAAGAATGCCATAAAGTCCTTTGAGGTCCATGTAAATCCCCATATGGCAAAAGCCCACTTCACCCTCTCTCACAATGAATATAATTCTAAAATAGGGACAAGAGGCATGGAGCAACTATTTGAAGACTTTGAAAAGTAAACAGTAGCAGAAGAATTGTAGATGAAGACCAGATTTCAAAATACTATTGAACCAGTGGTGAGATTCCCTTTTTTCCACCAATATCCCCTGGACTGGACTCAAAGCAGCCTGAAACTCAGTGTTAGGCAACAAGACATGGACAGAAAGAGCTCCAGGAAAAATGCTCTAATTCAAAGAGGGGAGGAGTAGGGGAGGAAGAACCCCTAAAGCTCAGAGAAAGCAGGAAGAAAATCCCCCATTTCCTGTTATTTTCTTTTCTCTTCTCTGTTTGCTCATACCCACTCCCAGGTAACCCTGAAAGGCTGTGGTGACATGCAGCTGGAGGCAGAAGGGTGGAAAGCACCTAAAACTGAGGGAGGGAAACTTCTTTTACATTTGGAGAAGCTGTGGTTCCAAGAAGCTAGGGCAAACACCTACTGCTTTTCCTGCTATGTCAATATTCCTGCTGCTTGACCTGAAACATAGGCACAGTTGTGGGCAGTTTGTGACAGATGAGAGTAACAAAAACCTTATCTTTCTTGCCAGAAGACCAAAAACAGGAGGCTCAGGGAACCAGAAAGTACCAGGGAAACTGCAGAGATGGAGGACCCAGGATACCATAAAGATGTTCATAAACTCCTGAGCTCACCCCCATGCTGTGAATGTGGAAATCTGATCCTAAACAGCATACCAGGGACTTTGAGAACAGCATTAAGGGACAGAACACCAAGATCTCAGACTGGACACTGGGTGCTATGCATGTGAGACATATCCAAACAGCATTGCAAAGCCTTTAAAAACAGAACAGACATTGAAACCATAACTAACAGAAGGCTGGTTATGCAACCTGCCCCCAACTAAGTTGATTACTTGCCACTTATATTATCCATAGATTTAAACAAAACTTAAAAGTCTCACAACATAATATTCTAAATGTCCAGGATATAATCCAAAATTACTTGGCATATGAAGAATCAAAAAAATATCTCAACTCAGACGAGAAAAGATAGTCAACAGATGACAATGTGAAATGAGAGAGATGTTAAAATTATCTGACAAAGACTTTAAAGTAGTTTAAAAAATGCTCAAGGATATAATAGACAACTCTCTTGAAATAAATAGATAGAAAATCTCAGCAAAGAAATAGAAGATATAAAGCAGAGCCAAATAAAAATTTAAAACTGAAAAATATAATAACCAAGATTTTTTTTAAAACTTCATTGAATAAGCTTAATAGCAGATTGGAAGTAAAAGAGGAAAGAGTCAGTGAATTTGAACATATACCAATAGAATCCAATCTGAACAACAGAGAGAAAAAAATTGAAAAACAAAACGCTCAAAGCCTTGGAGATCTGTGAAACAATACTAAAAGGTCTAATATTTGTGTCATTAGAGACCCAGAAAGAGAAGAAAAGTTATAGTGCAGCAAAAAATATCTGAAGACATATGGCTGAAAATGCCACAAATTTGACAAAAGACATAAACATACATGTCCAAGAAGATTAGTGAAATTTAATGAACAAAATTTAAACAGAGTAAAATAAAACTTAAGACAAAAAATTCTTGAAAGCAGCCAGAGAAATCCTTATATTACTTATAAGGGAAGAATGACTTGGGTGACTGTGGATTTCTGAATTAAAACCTTAAAGGCCAGAAGGAAATAACACAGGATTTTTAAAGTAATGAAAGAAAAGAACTAGCCATCCAGAATTCTATGTGAAAATATCCTTCAAGAATGAAGATGAAATAAAGACATTCTCAAATAAAGGTAAAGTAAGATAATTTCTTATCAATAGATCTGCTCTGAAAGAATTGCTATAGGAAGTTTTTTTAACACAAGGAAAATGAAACCAGAAGAAAACCTGAAACATCAGGAATAGAGAAAGAGCAATACAATGGACTACCTTTCTCTTAGTCAGTTCTTTAAAATATGTTTGACAAGCCAGGTGTGGCGGCTCACATCTATAATCCTAACACTCTGGGAGGGTGAGACAGGAAGATTGCTTGAGGTCAGGAGTTCGAGACCAGCCTGGGCAAGAGCAAGACCCATCTCTACTAAAAATAGAAAAAATTATCCAGCCAACTAAAAATAGGAACAAAAAAACTAGTCAGGAGTGGTGGCTTATACCTGTAGTCCCAGCTACTCAGGAGGCTGAGGCAGGAGGATTGCTCAAGTCCAGGAGTTTGAGATTGTTGTGAGCTAGGCTGACGCCACAGCACTCTAGCCTGGGCAACAGAGAGAATCTCTGTCTCAAAAAAAAAAAAAAAAAATATATATATATATATATATATATATATATATACATATATATATGACAATTGGCAACAAATGTAACACTATCTGTTTCAACCTTTGCAGATGTAATATATAAGACAACTATAACATAAGACAAAGGGGATCCTTAAATAGACAACTCCATCCAGTAACAGCAGAATAGACATTCTTTTTACCAAGATATGCCATATCCTGAGTCATAAAACTCTTAAATTAAAAAAAGAATTGAGATCACGAAAGTATCCTCTGATAATTGAACTAACTAAAAATCATTATCAGAAAGATAATAGGAGAATCTCCAAACAATTGGAAATCAAACAACACACATCTAAATAATCCATGGGTCAAAGAGGAAGTCTCAAAGGAAATTAGAAAATATTAAAGTGAAAAAAATGGAAATATAATATATCAAAATATGTGGAACACAGATAAAGCAGTGCTTAAGAAATTTACGCCTTTAAATTCTTATATTACAAAAGAAGAAAGGTCTCAAATCAATAAGCTAAGCTTCTACCTTAAGAGACTGGAAGAAGAAAAGCAAAATCAATTCAAAGCAAGAAAAAGAAGTAAATAATAAAAATAAGATCAGAAATTCATTAAACTGAACCCCCCCAAAAAAAAAACCAATAGAGAAAAATCAATGAAACAAAAAGCTGATTTTTTGAAAAGATCGATAAAGTGATAAACCTCTAGCCACATGGACAAAAAAACAAAGAGAAAAGAAATAACTTACCAACATCAGGAATGAAAGTATCACTACAGACCATGAAGACATTAAAAGGATAATGAGAAATACTATGAACAATTCTATACACATAATTCACCAATTTAGATAAAATAAACTATTGCATGAAAGCTACAAAATTCCAAAACTCTCCCAAAATGAAACAAATAACATGAATAGTCCCATAATTTTAATGAAATTAAATTTGTAGTTAACAACCTTCTATAAAGAAAATCTCCAGGGCCAGCTTTCACTGGTGAATTCTACCAAACATTTAAAGAATAAGTAATACCTATTCTATACAATCTCTTCAGAAAACAGAGAGGGAACACTTCTGAAATCAGTTTACAAGGCCAGAATTACCCTGATATAAAAATGACTCAAGATAGTACAAAAAAAGAAAACTGTAGACTAACACGAACATAGGTGTAAAAATCCTCAATAAAATATTAGCAAATTGAATCCAGCAATATATAAAAAGAATAATATACCACAACCAAGTGTGGTGTATCCTGGCAATAAAAAGTTGATTTAATACTTGAAAATCAACCAATGTAAGCCACCATATTGACAGTTTAAAAAAGAAAAATCACATCAATTAATTCAGAAAAAGCATCTGACAAAATTCAACATCCATTCAGATGAAATTTCTCAACAAACTTCTTAGAAAGGAGTGTCCTAAAGCTGGAAAGAAAAGTCACAAAAACCTATAGCTAACGTCATACCTAACAAGGAAACACTGAATACTTTCTGCCTGGGATCAGGAATAAGGCAAAGATGTCCACTCTGACCACCCCTGCTCAACATTATAATGGAAGACCTAAGAATGCAGTAAGACAGGAAAAAGAAAACTTCATACAAATTAGAAAAGAAGAAATAAAACTGTCCCGATTCACTGACATGTAGAACTAATAAGTTAGAAATAAGATCACGGGATACAGTCACCCACAAAAATGAATCATATTTCTATATACTAGTTATGAAAACTGGAAACCAAAATTTAGAAAGAATACCAGTTCTAGTAATTCAAAAAAAGTAAAATACTTAGATAGTAATCTAATAAAACACATATAGGATCTATATGTTATAAACTACAAAACACTGATTAAAAAAAATCAAAGAACACAAATAAGAATAGAGACATATGTTGGTGGACTAGAAGACTCAAAGTAAAAACTCACAGTAAAGACGTCAACTCTTACCAAATTTATCTCAAGATTTAATGCAAATCCCATTCAAATCCTAGCATAATTTTTCGGTAGCTGTATACAAGTTAATTCTAAAGTTTATATAGAAAAGCAAAAGACCCAGACTAATCAAACAATTCAAAAAAGAAGAATAAAATTGGAGGAATCATATTACCCAATTTTAAGATTTACTAGAAAATTTCAGTAATCAAATCAGATGCGGTATTGGAGAAGAGAGAGACACAGAGGTCAATAGAAGAGATTAAAACATCCAGAAATAAGCCCACACAAACATGGTCACTGATTATTGATAAATGTGCGAAGGCAATTCAATAGAGAAAGTATAGTGTTTCAACAAATGATGTTAAAACATCATCAGATATGCACAGGCAAAAAAAAAAAAATCAACCTTGACCTAAGCCTCACACCTTACCAAATATTTCTCTCAAATGATCACATAACTAAATATAAAGCATAAAATTGTAACACTAAAAAAATAAATCTTAGTGACCTGGAGTTAGGCAAAAAAATTCCTACTCTGACAAAGAAAGATTGATAAATTGTAAATTGTATTTCATCAAAATTAAAATCATTTGCTCTGTGAAAGATACTGTTAAGGGAATGAAAAGACAAGCTACAGACTGGGAGAAAATATTTGCAAATCATATAACTAACAAAGGACTTGTATCTAAAATAGATAATCAACTCTCAAAACTCAATATCAAGAAAACAAAGCAATTAATACTGGGCAAATGATCTGAACAGCTACTATACCAAAGAAAATAAGCACATGAAGAAATGTTCAACATCATCAACAATTAGGGAAATACAATGAGAAACTACAATGAGGTATTCCTAAATTCCTAATAGAATGACTAAAATTTTAAAAACTGACAATACCAAGTGTTGACCAGGATGCAGAACAAGGAGAACTCTTGTTCATTGTTGATGACAATGCAATATTGTAAAGCCAATTTGTTAGGAAATTTCTTATAAAGTTAAATATGCACTTAACCATATGAACCATTAATCCCTCTCCTAAATATTTACCCTAGAGAAATAAAAATTTATGTTCACACAAAAGCCTGTGCCATGAACATTTATAGCAGTTCTATGCATGTCTTAAGTTATATGGTTATTACATTTTCCTCAGAGAAGGTGCATGTGTGAGTGTGCGTGCATGTGCGCACACACATACACAAGCTAGTAGGAAAAAAAAGCAGTCAAATCCAGGCAATCTCATCAAGACACTTTCTCTTGTAGATAAACCCCAGCTCCACATCCCCACCCTGCACCACTGTATCTCTGACCTCAAGATCCCTTGCTCTGAGAGTGACAGATTTGGGGAGTAGTGGGGAAAGGCATAGAACAAAGACAAAAACAAAGAACAGCAGACAAATCCAGAAAACCCACGAAACAGCAATCAACCAATCAAAGGAGCCTTTGAACCCACTGCCTGGAAAAAACGCTGGGAACAGCCATAATAAAGAAATGCTTTGGCCCTCTACTCCCTCCACTCACCCACTCTTTGGAATTTTGTGCATAGATACCACTTCAACTGAAGCAAAAAGAAACAAAAGTTCAAGCACTTGCCTATAAACTCTGTTAAAGTCTTTGCTCTGGTCTTAAATAGAAAGAGATGGAGCAAAATGTCAACATACACAGGATTCTCAATGTATTTCTCAGAGAGGCCTTGCACCTCTAACCTAAGTCACTGGGACACGCAGGGAACCAATTTGAAACGATGAGAGCAAGTGAGACTTCTTTTAAAGGAGAAAAACATAGAGGTTATTTTTTGATGGTTAAAATTTTTTGTATCCTTTTCCATCAATCACCAGACTCTTCCCAATGCCCTGCTTATTTCTAGTGATGTACAGAGTGAAGGGAAGATACTGGCCAAGGTTTCGAGGGCACAGACCAGGGAGTATCACAGGTCAGACAACAGCTGAGCCACAGCAAAACTTTGACCACATTAACCCTTAGTAAAGAGTTAAAGAATTCATTGCTCGGGGGAAAAATTCCTCCTGTATGTCCTGCAGAGGCACTCCCCTAGCTGGACTCTTGTCTATGCAATCTATTCCACTCACTCATTTACATACAACAGAATACACTAAAAGACAACAGAACTATCTGTTGAAAAGATAGATTGTCCTTTCCCCCATGAATTAACTAATTTGGCATTTCTGTTGAAAATCAATTGACCATATATGTGTGGGTCTATTTCTAGACTCCCTGTCCTTTTATCATGCCTCGTCCTTTCTCAAGTACCTTATGACTCCTCACTGTCCATCAGATCAAGTATAAATTTCCCATGCTGACATTCAAAGCACTTCAAACCAACAACTTAATTTGTCTACCTCAAAAAAAAAAATATTGTAGTGTGTAGCTCTAAAAGATAAGGACTCTTTTTAACCAAAACCAGAATATCATTCTTATACCTTAAATAATTTAATAATTCCTTAATATCATCAACTATCCAGTCAGCGTTCAGATTTCTTGATTATTTCATAAATGTTTGTTTTTGTTTGTCTAAACTGGGATCCAAATAAGACTCGTTCATTGCAATTGGTTGGTTTTTCTCTAAGTTTCTTTCAGGTTCCCCCATAACTTCCTCTTCTTTCAATTTATTTCTTGAAGAAACCAGTTTATTGTCTTATAGAATTTAAGATCGCCTGGATTGCTCATTGTATTCCTGTGGCATCATTTAATTTGCTCCTCTGTATTTCCTGCAAATTGGTAATCAGATATTCTCGATTTACCTATCAGATATTTCTATCCTCTGTATTCCCATATTGTCATTTAATTTGTTCCTTCATCTCCTGTATTTCCTGTAAATTGATAATCAGATCTAGAGGCTTGATCAGATTCAGGTTGGTTTTAGTTGTGCAAGAATACTTCAATGGAGGTGTTACGTACTCCCATTAGGAGGCACAAAATGATCATTGTCTAGAGCCATTAATTAATTATGGGCTGTAAAACAATAATACTCTCAATCTACCATAATTTATTAGCTGAAATTCTTCTATAAAGAGAAACTCCCCTTCTCAACAATTTGATTATGCTGAGATGAGTGTATGTAGGAATAGACAAGATAAAAGCTTGATTCTCTTTATTTACCAGTTTTCAAAACAATGAGTTAATTCCATGGTATCCTTCAAAGGTGCCCAATTACATGAGTTTATTTTTATTATTAGGAATTCATGGATTTAAACATATCTGATGGCTTTCAAACCATTGCAGTTATTATCTTACTGATGCTCAAATTGTCCCAGTGGAAACCTCTTCAATTTGGTTCCTGAGTCCTTTGGCTGTGGCTCTAGTAATCTTCGATAGCTAGCTTCTTTGCTTTCTGGTACGACAAGAAACTCCAGGTGCAAGTAGTACATTTCCTGACTGAAATTTACAAACAATAATTTCTACATGGAGTCTTAGTTCCTTTTAGTGAGAAATGATATTTAGAAATTGCAAACTGGGTGCTAAGGGTGCTCATTGCTGCTTGGTCAGATGCTATTCTTTGGCCTTTCAGTTGACACAGCTAAAAGGCACTTTTTCTCAAGATGATTCACTACATAATGAACACTTTCTATTCAAATTCATGACTACAGAGTTTTTACCTAATCTCATCAATTTTACTTCCGCATCTCCTTTTTTGCATGCCTTAGATTTTGATTCTCAAAGAATCCAACATAATTATTCCTTTGCTTTATCCCACAACAAACAGCCTCAAACTAACAATATTATAGCTACCACTCATGAATACGATAAACCACAGGAAACCAACAAGGGCCATACAATCAATTAAAGCCACTTGTAATAGTTAGACCACTAACCCAAAACACAATTAATTCATTTGTTTCATTCTGTTTTTAATTTTTAGGACTTGCTTTAAAAATAACTAGTTTTATAATTATGTACAATATTTACTTGGTTCTAAAGCCAAATTTATAAAACAAGGTATAGTCAAAAGTCTAACTCTCCCTCTGTCCTCTCCAACCTATCCCTTTCCTTCTACTATAAATAACCACTTAAAAATATTTTTATCATTTATATTTCCATTGTTTTTGTAAAATACCAATGGAATTGATGTTTAACATGCTATACTCACTTTCTCCACCCTGTTCCTTTTACTTAACAATACGTCCTTGAAGATCATTGCATAGTCTTAGAGATAGCCCGCATGCCTTTGCTTATTTGCTTTGCTTGTTTTTTTACATACAAAAGTATTTTATATTCATATGGTCTAATTTATCAATCTTTCCTTCTATTGGGTCTGGGTTTTAAAACCAGAAGTTTTCTCCACTTTCAGATTAAAAATGAATTCACCCATGTTTTTGCTAAGGCTCAACACAACATTTTTAATGATCATCACCTTTTCCCCTTCATCCCTTAGAGAGTATACAAAAGCAGCCCTATGTCCAGTCAGTCCATGTGGTAGAAGCAGCCCATCTCCCGTTTAAAAGTTAAACACCTGATGTAGTTCATGCAAGCAAAGTACAGAGACGGGTCTGAATATGTGATTGTGTTTCACCTTTACAGAGCTCCCCTGTGCTACCTGCATTCACAAGGTCAGATAGAATCCAAACCACCAAGTGCTCCAAATGCTAAGAGAGAGCTAGAGTCAAGGGATTTTCTTTCCTCTGTATTCAGGGAGTGAACAGCAAGGGAAATATAGGTATAAGGGGGTAATGGGTTCTCCCCAAGATTAATCACATCGGCCAAGTGACCAGGGTAAGTAGATAGGACTCGTAAAGATGTTTTGTGGGTGCTTTTATGGAAGAGAGAAGAGTTTTGGTGGAAAGAGCAGCTGCAGCCAGCTGCTCTGGGAAACTCTGCCCAGTACACTGGCATCATGGGCATGGCCTATTTTGTCAAGTACATCCAATTTAGGAATGGGGAACAGTTTCTTACTTCTCTTTCCAGAGATGGATCATGTGTCCTATCTAAAGCATTTCTCTATCAATAGGCTTTTGCAAGAATGACTTCCACAACTGCAGTCTGGCATGTGGTTAGACAACAGCCTCACTTCTTTTTCAAAAGAAGGGCAAGAAGGGTTTTTCAAAATAGGGCAACAGAAACAGTCTGATTTTTTTCATGTCGAAAAATATAAATCAATGATATTCATATATTTGATAATAATCTAAGAGGAAATAATAACCAGGCAAACTAACTTTCAATATACAAAAGCAGGATTCTCACACTTTAGTTAAGAAATATACATATGCATTAAATTTTATATATTTTTTATTATATATAATATGTGTGTGTATATGTAATTAGTCTGTGTGCTTTTTCTTAACAAGCAATCTAAGTAATTCTAATGTAGGTGTCCTCATATTATACTTTGAGAAACTTACCTCAAGAGTCTAATTCCTCCAAAATTCTACCTCAATTCCCAAATTTCTTGAATTGCTTTTTTTTGCCCCCAAGTCCTGAGACACTCTGACACTGATGACTGCCTTGGTGACTGTTGTATCCCTGGCATCCAGCACAATGTCTGCCATACAATATGCACATCATATATGTTCGATAAATTAGGAAATAAAAATCTGAGATAAGTAGATATCCATATGCAAAAGACTCCTACCTCACACCATACACAAAAATCAACTCAAATTGGATCAAAGACCTAAAAGTAAGAGCTGAAACTATAAAAGTCTTATAAGAAAACATAGGTAAAAATCTTCATGACATTGGATTAGGCAACAGATTCTTACATATGACACCCAAAGCATAGCAATTAAAGAAGAAAATAGATAAATTGGACTTCATCAAAAATAAAGACTTGTGTGCTTCAGAGAACACTACCAAAAAAGTGAAAAAGTTAACCCATAGAATGGGAGGAATAGACGTCTATCGTAGCATCTTCCCCCACGCTTCTTATAAAAATATCCCTTGGCACTGACCCCATAGCCATTGCTCTTCCCCTTTCCTTCTCTTGCTTTCTGTCTCTGGTCCTTTCTTTGCCATTTTTTCTCATCTTTTCTCTCTTTATCCCATCTCTTTCTCTCCTTCTTTCTTATTCCGTATCTATGAAATACAACTTATATTTTTATTTTTTAAAAATGAAAGTATTTTTTTTTTTATTAACATCACTAGGGAATTTGTTTGAGGGTAAAAGAGCATGGGTACCGCAGTCTTTACTACGGTTGCCCACTTCTGTATACTTAGCCAAGGCTTACAAACAGGCACACACAAAGTAGGCCTTTGATCTTGAAAACCTAGGGATCCCACTGGGATGTGGATAAATATTTATCTCTATTTGCTTTTTTCTGTTGGGGCCTGGTTTCTGGCTTGCTCAATGTCCTATTTGGCCAAAGACCAGCCAGGTCAGGAAAAGATCACTCCATAGTTCTAGCCTTGAAAACATGCAGGAAGAGCCTTCAAATAGTTCCCATATAAATTTTTAAAGGGTCATCTGAGTACACTACCAGTGTAAGGAAATATGTAAGGAGAAAAGACATTCTCTGTTCTCTCACTAAGTTATAGAAAAAATCCAAATATGTAATATTCTCTTATGAATTTCTTCCCATATCCTCACCTAAGATAAGAAACATTCTAGAATGTTCTAGGAGGGCTGAAATAGCTATCTGTTGGCTGCAGTGGTGGAAAAAGTAAAGGGTTTGAGGTGTAGCTTTGCTACCTCTGAGCCAAGCCTCACTTTCCTAATTTGTAAAACCAAGATAATAAAATGCTACTTTACACAGTTGTTAAAAGGACTTACTGATATCATGATGCAAAGCACAGGGTATGGTTCCTAGGACAAGGTAGTACTTAAATTTTGGTAGAAACACTAAATATGTCTCACCACTTCTCCATTAGGCTTGGGGGTACCAGAGCTTCAGGTCATTATGCTTCTTGCTCCTAAATGGAAAGCAATAGAAAAGAAAGATTGTTCTCTAGCTCTAAAATGGAGACCTGCTTTTGAGAAAAGGGCATGTACCCATCTTTTCTACAAACCAAATTCATCATGCATTGGCAGGCAAGATCTACCTAAAGCCAGTTTTAAGCTTCACTGGGCATATTATGTATAGGGAAGGGACGATAGCAGATTTCCCAAGCCACTGCTTTCTGCAAACATGAACAAAGGCTTCCATAATCAGCCGCGGCAGGCAGAAGTCTGTAGCACCCACCATTGCCATCACCACCCATCACCACTGTCACCTCCCTACTTCCACTGTTGGTACTGCCACTACTACCACTGTGGCCACTACCACCTCCACTAGTAACATCACTAGCACCATCATAATGACCAATACCTCCACTCTTCCCTCCATCACAACCATCACCACCATCATCATTATCACATGCCATCACCCAAGACCCTAGCTACTAGAGACAAAATAGCTAAAGGTAAATCTGCCTACCACAAAGCCTTTAAGAAGGTTCTATTTGGAGAACTTTTGAATCACCTGTGCAAACTGTGTCACACCCATCTCTCGACATGTACAAAAACAGCTCCACCTAAAGCTACTTGCTGTGACAAATGCCACTGAACTGAAGAGAGACTCCTAGAAAGGTGAACTCTCTCCTTCCCTTCCCTACCCATATGGACCAGGAGAAGGGAGGAAAAGCAAGGGCTGGAGCAGGCTCCTCAGGTCCCCAAGTGGGTCTCTAACATAGCTTTGTGCTTGGGCTACTCGTTGTGTCCCAACACATTAGGGCTGGGTGGGACAGGAGAGCCGCCATGGTCTCATGACTGGAGCTGGCCATATTTCCATCTGCCAAGAGGCTGGTGTGTATTCCTTGGCCAGGAGTTTTGTTGCAATGAACTTGAAGCCTGCTGACAAAAAAGCTCTGCCAGTGTCCTCTGGGAGGCTCACGTCTTGGGAGAACAAGTGGGGACATTTGCTGATGCCCTGCCTGCTGCCACAAGGAAAATTGAAACAATATCCTTTTAAAATAGCTTTCACAGGGATTTTGCTGTATTTTCCTTTGAAGACATAAAAAATACCTAATAACCTTGTCCATATTAAAAAATATGGGTCACAAGTTTTTGCTAAAAAAAGAAAAAGCTATTTTTATTTCCTTGCATCCTTGTAACAGTTATAAACAGCTAAACTGAATTTTTAATTATTCATTTAAAAATACTTTTTAAAAAGTAGAGGTTGTTCCTAGGCTGACACTGAATATGTCAGGCCTGTAGCTAGAAGCAAATTTTTATAGCTAGTTATAAACCCATGGAATATGAGTTTATATTGGAAAAGCTGAAGCAACCTTAACTCTAACCACGCCAATGGGCGCCACTTTAATTACAGTCCCTGCATCGAATAAAACAGGCTCTCTTCTACGGTAGCATCACAAAGAACCCCATTAATTCTCCAATTACCAAATGAGGAAACAACATTCTCCAGCATCCAAGCCAAGAGAAAAGGAACACTGCATGTTCCAACTTAAAACCTTAAAACTGGGCTTCAAAGCTGCAGCTGCATAAGGAGGGCGCTCCCCTGCACGGTAGGTAATGCTTACTTCACCTATTTAAAGTGAGGGAGCGTCTCTGCCAAGGCTCACATAAGACTGTTTGTTTAACAAATAAAAGTATGTGTTTCCTGGAATATTTCTAATTGGGATTTGAGATCCTGCCTCCTAAGAAATTCTGGGCTTGGCTATATCTCCTTCAAGATTCCTTTGACAATGTGGGTCCAGTCTCACGCGGAGGGAAGGGCCTGGCGCTGGTAAGGGAGGACACACATGCAAAACAGCGGGACACATGGCTGGTCTTCCACCAACGCACCCATCAGGCTTTCAACAGAAAAGAAAAATGGGGAAGGTCAAAACGATATCCAGTAGGGTGTGTAAATTGAGCTCCTCAGTAGGCAAGCAAACTTTAAAAACAGTAACTTGGGGGAGGCTGATTTCCCTCATGTCCCCCATCCTCACACTCCTCCCTCCCCAATCCGCCCTGCTCCCCAGCCATCTTTGCAACAGCAGTCAAACAGCCCTGTTTTTCAAAGCCATGCTAACATCTTGGGAAATGCCAGGGCAAAAATCAAAGATTCTTTGGCTGGGCGTGTAATATAAAACTTGAAGTTGTTTCTGTTAAATAAAAACAGCCATGTTAATTTTGGTGCCATTAAAAACACAGGAAAATGCTGTTGCCAAATGGGGAGGATAAAAAAAAAAAGCTCACCAAATGGGAAGCAGTTGTATTTTCAAGACTTGAGAGTGGTATTATAAAAAACCAGAGAGCAAAACTGAGTGAGGAAAAAGAAGTATAAAAGAATAGTTGCTTTCTCTATTTAATTCTTTTCCTCCATCAAGGTTAAATAATGCATCTATAATTTCCACAAGGGGACCCAAAATTCAAGTCTCAGGCGTTTCATTCCCTTGCTCTGTAAATAATGAAACATTTCTTGCTTGGGCCACGAGCTCCCAGTTCCACCCTTCTGCAAATGCTCTCAATAACACACTCCCATGGTTTACAGATTAACTGAGCTGCACAGCAACCAGAAAAAATATTCTGTACTCAAGATCCTGTTTAGAGCCGAATTTGGCAAGTGGTTGGAAGAACAGAAATTTTCTCTTTTCTGGTTCCACCTGAAAATTAGGGAATATTCTCAGCAGTGTTTCTAAATACCTCTGAGTTCATAAATATAAGAATACATCAAGCTATACTTATAATGGCAGCAATAATCTCAAATGACTCTCAGGAGCTCATCTTCAGCTGATTTGGAAACCTTTGGGTATCCAAGAGGAAGGAGCCATAATGCCACAAAGGAAGCAAGAAACTAGAAAAAGAGAGAAGGAAATGAAAGCTAAAGACCAAAGACTCTTGAAATCTTCTTTTGTGGGTTTGAAGAGATTCTGGAACATTGGTTTTCTTGTTATTTCTAAAAAATATGTTGTGAGAGAATATTTTTAATTTTCATTTTAATTTTGAAGATAACTGACTTACTCTCCTCTAGTTAAACTGGTGTCCATACACTGGGGAAATCACACTAGAGGTCTTTGGAAAAAAGTAAAACTATGTTCATCACTA
Organism: Microcebus murinus; assembly: GCF_040939455.1. NCBI lineage: Eukaryota > Metazoa > Chordata > Mammalia > Primates > Cheirogaleidae > Microcebus > Microcebus murinus. Next base: position 11,856,984 of record NC_134115.1, on the reverse strand, counting down.
TTGCTATTCCTATTTCTATATCCATTCTTTCCCCCATTCAAGAAATAATAATACAGGGCCACCTTCACGCCAGGGACCGTGTGGTAAGCTGGTTGTGATACAATTCGACGTCATGTAGCTTTCACAGATAGTGTTCTTTTCATCCGGAAGGCATGGCTTCCACAAACTGCCAGCTCAGCAGTGCCCCAGATTCCCAGTGATAGCCACTGAGCACGTGAGAACCCTGGACTTAAAACAAAATCCAAGTTAGATTTCCCTAGTTCTGAAGTTAGTGTAAAATTCTGATGAATCCTCCAAATTTGACAAAACAGATAACTACCTAAAAGCTCGCTGCCCCTGGGCAGCCAACACTTGCTTACTCTACACCTCCTCCATTAGGCCTGGTGAGGAAACCCGGAGGAGACAAGGTAAGTGTGAAGGATGACATCACGGAGGGCACTGAACACCCACAACTGCCCAGGAGGCTCCCCAGCTAGGAAACCTCATAGATCCTCCAGAGAATCAAGCGAGGAGGGGCGAACAGCCTCTTGAAGGGCCGAATTAGAATTCAATGAGAGTCAAAGAACTTGGAAAAAGTGGTTCAATAAAATGAATTTCCAGGAACACAAGGAGACCAGTCTGAAGTAAGGAATGACTAACCATGTGTTAATAAAGTAGTAAAAGGGTATAGAGCTGTAATGATCTTTAAATGGAAAGTGAGTCAGCTGCCCAGTACAGTTGTTAATATTAAATATAAGATTCAGAGCTAGGTGAGTGAAGTCATGGCACTAGGGGGAAGTGGTTCAGAATGCAGGCTCCACAGTCACAGACCTGGGCTTCCAAGGCTTTAAATGGGTTAATACGTGAAATGTACTCAGCACAGTGAGAGGTACAGAGTTAAGAGCTCAGTAAATGAGTCCTATAGTCAGCTACGGAGACATTTTTCCAACTTGCGGGGCCTGTTTTCAGACTTTTTAACTTTTGAGTGACAAAGAGAACTAGAAAATGATCCAGCAGAATGAGGTAACTAAAGAATAGGAAAATGGAAAATGGGGGTGAGCTCAGGTGGTGATGTGAGCAATGGGGAGAGAACAGCTATAAAAAATAAAAATACACGAAGCTTCGCTCACTCGCTTGCCTGCAGCTAACTGCTGCTATGTGCACCCCTCCCCTCACCAAGTTCCTAAGTTTCATGGAAGATAATTTTTCCATGGGGGCAGGGGGCGCAGACTTCTGTGACCTGGTCCCTAACAGGCCACCAACCAACAGGTACCCCAGGGCTTGGGGACTGAAGCTTGAAGGGGTCAAAGGGTCCTGGAAAGGGGTAATCAGGAGGGTGTGCTGTGTGACACAAATGACCAGCAGCTCCCCTCACTGTGCCCTCATTGGGCCTCTCTGCCCTTCTGTGATGGTTCTCTTTGTGTTGAGTGTCCTGCCAAACCAGCACAGGGATCACTGTTTTCTGTGTGTGTTTCTACAGCAAATAACCACCAGGGAGGTCAGTATGCTAAATACGTGTGTGTGTGTGTTTGCATTAACCTACAGCTTATGTTAATTTTGTAGCCACTAAAATGGTTGTCCTTTAGAAATACAAAAAACATAATAATAATCTACCATGCTGGTAAATAACATTCCCTGAATTTGTTCTTCATTGTCATCCCTTATTAAGGCTGAGATAAATCATATCTATTGCTTGCCTCCCATTGATGTCACTGAAAAAAATTAGTCTGGCCAGTGTGACACCATACTGGGGTAGCAGCCTAGGCTCTGCCTACTATTTAAAATTGAGTTTGGGGTGGTATGCTCTAGACATACATGTGGACATTCAACTACGTCTTTAAAAACTGTTTCAGCAACTCTGTCCCAGCTCAACCCATTCTTCCTTGAGGAGCGTGGAAATTCAGACACAGTTGGTTGTTTCCATAACCCACTACTTTCCACTTCCCTTTCTGGCATGTCATTCCACTTCTTCTGTATTCAGATCATACTTGGCCTCTGCCCAAGTCTGAAGATTAAAACCATCAAAAAAGTCTTTGTATTCTCAACATCCTCCCATTGAAAAAAAGAGGTAGCATTTTTTTCTCCGTGTAGTTAAGAAATATTTCCCCTTTATTTTATTAAACCAGAGGCAGGTCTTTTGACCACGGCTCTGGGTACCTTCTTGCCTGCTCACCTCTGAGACTCTACCCTGAACACTCTATCCTAAAAGCCTAGGTGCAGGTCCCCACACCAGCTATTGCCACTCACTCAACACGAGGGCATCATCTATTAAATAAATAAAATCAACAACCCAAAATGCATGAAAAATATCTAGTTCTCTTAACCAGAAAAATAAATAGCATTTCTTAATGCCATTTATTTATTTAAACACAGGGTCTTGCTTTGTTGCCCAGGCTACAGTGCAGTGGTGTCATCATAGCTTACTGCAACCTCAAACTACTGGGCTCAAATGATTCTTCTGTCTTAGTTCCCTGAGTATCTGGGAGTAGAGATGCATACCACCACACTTGGCTAATTTTTTTAAAATTTTATTTTATTTAAAATTTTTTTATTTTTTTACTATCCGGCTAATTTTTTAAATTCTTTGTAAAGACAAGGTCTCACTATGTTGCTCAGGCTGGTCTTGAACTCCTGGTCTCAAGCAATCCTTCTGCCTTAGTCTCCCAAAGTACTAGGATTACAGGCATGAGTCACTGCATGCAGCCTTGATGCTATTTAAAAACATCATATGTTTTTAAATATGTGTACTTATTTTTTTAAAAAGAGGTTCTCTTTAAATTTTCAGAGTTAGTGACAATAAGAGGAACACAACTTTAAAGCTGTTAAAATTAATGAAATCTGAAGAACTACATCATTATGAAACTGCTGAAAAGGGGTTATCATGGCTTCCATTTGGTTTACTAAATAAATAAGGTCTTGGACCTAAATGAGCACAATCTATACACTGACACGTTAGGGTTAAAGTGAGAGACTTATGCTCTTATTTCCATCCCTGCTTTATCACATGTAGGTTTCTCTAAGTATTAGTGAACCACACAGAGGTGCTGATAGTTGACTGCTTTTGAAATTTCCCCAAACAGAAATTTCATGTTGTTCCACCTATAGTAAGGGGTAAATAAGACACAGATACATCCTCACTTCCCAAAATATGATGGATATGTTAATGAAATCTTTGTGATTTACTGACTCCTTAAAATGCACCAGGTGCTCAATGCGGCATTGTTTACAACAGTAAAATATTGGAAAAAACTCAAAGATCCCTACTTTGGAAAAGTAAAACTGAGAACATCTACAGAATAGAATACCATGCAGCTAAATAAAAAGGAACAAGAAACTCTTTTTTTTTTTTTTGAGACAGAGTCTCACTCTGTTGCCCAGGCTAGAGTGAGTGCCGTGGCATCAACCTAGTTCACAGCAACCTCAAGCTCCTGGGCTCAAGCAATCCTGCTGCTTCAGCCTCCCGAGTAGCTGGGACTACATGCATGCACCACCATGCCTGGCTAATTTTTTCTATATATATTAGTTGGCCAATTAATTTCTTTCTATTTATAGTAGATAGAGACGGGGTCTCGCTCTTGCTCAGGCTAGTTTCGAATTCCTGACCTCGAGCAATCCGCCTGCCTCAGCCTCCAAGAGTGCTAGGATTACAGGCGTGAGCCACTGTGCCCAACCAGAACAAGAAACTCTTTAAGGCCTAATATTATATCTAGGATATAATGTCAAGTGACAAAAGCACAGTGTAAAACAGGGTGTGTGTTCTATCTCCCTTTGTTTAAGAAAAGGGAGGAAGGATAATAATCTATATAGACCTACTGGCTTGCACCTGCATGAAGAAACACAGGTTATACAAAGAGCTCTCACCTAAGGAATGGGAGGAGCGAGCTAGATGATAAGAGAGGTGGAGAAATTAAAACAGAAAAAAATTGCACTAAAGAAACATACTATTCAAAGGTCTTTTAAAGTTGATCCTTTTGTAAAATTAAATTCCTTTTGCAGAAGTGTCTTGAGATATTCCATTCTGGCCTATAGGATTATCTCAGCGAAGACAGACAAGTACTATTTACAAAATGCTGTGTCTGCTTCTGGGGAGCTGGCTGGTGAAGACGGGCGGGGGTGGGGGGGGTGTTGCGGGGGTGGGGGGGACTGGCATTCAAAGGAAGAACAACTCACAGGAGGCTACCCTGACTCCACACGGCAGCTGGTCACATGCTTGGTCCTGGCCTCTGACTCGGAGCCTCCTTGGCTCCATTCAGAAGAGGCAGATATGGTGACACAGGGTTCTTTCAGAAGTTTCCATCACGTGGTCCTTTCAAAAACAGGTCAGATAATTGCTCTGATAATACTGAAAACAGATCAGAGCTGCTTTAGGAGCTGACAGGGCTCAATCTCTGATCCAAAAGTGACAGGAAAAGAGGTCAAGGACACACTGCTTTGTCTAACTGGTGGGACTAGAACCCCAGCAGGGCTGGAAACCAGGCAAACAGGGCTCAGATAGCCTCGTTGAATCCAGGTGGGATCCCAAGTCCCCAGAAGACCAGGCACAAGATTTCTTTTTATTTGTTATTAGATGTGGAAAAGGAACTAAGAAATGCATTTTGACCTGAACCAAAAAATGTCAGGTTTTATTCTACTGCCTTCTTTACCTTTCTTTCTTGGGGAAGAAGAGTTAATATGTTTACTTAAATTATTAAAGCTCAAGCTACTGTCTTGAAGGAAGACCTAACAAAAATGTAGGTGCTACTCTAAATGCTCCTTTGGTGAACTGAGAAATAATTCTGTTTGTACAATTTATGTAATCTGGACTCAACAATTCTGTAATAAACATTTCATGTTGTCATACTACCACAGTAACTCATCACACCCATTCCTATTTTCTCCCTGGAGCTATTATTTCAGAAAATCATGGGCACTCCGGGTTGATAGAGACTGGAAAGTTTGTGATTCATACTGATAAGCTACAAATCTTATGTGCTTTTTGACCCACAAAACTACCAAATTTCTAAGACTACTGAAGCAAGGAATCAGTATTTGCTGAGGGTCTAACAGGTACCAGGTGTCTACACATGGTCCTATCTAATCTGCACTAGAGTCCTGGTAGCCTATGGCAGCTTACTAGCAAGGAACTGGGCAGGGTTTCAGAGCAGTCAACAGCAGAGCCGGGGCTGGCATCAGTCTCTCTGACGCCAAGATCAATGCTCTCTTTCCTTCATCTCACACAGCCTCCCATGGGACACAGGATATAAAGTGCACTTGGTTGCCTGGGGCTTGCCCTTGCTTACTTAGCTCACAACCTCTGAGCAGGTCTACGCACTTCCATTGCTCAGCTCAGCAAACAACCATCATTAGGATCCACTTGCCCTGGGCCTCAGAGGCCAAGAAGGTGCAGAAGCCCAGGCCCTGATCCAGATGTCAGCACCTGCTGAGACTCATCACTCTGCACGATAAACTCCTCAGCGGAGCAGAAAGCAGAGCTTGCCCTGCCTGGTGGGTGGAAAATTATCAGAAAGGCAGGGCAGAGAGGCCTCTTTGAGTAGCAGGGATTCCAGTCTCAGCACAAGCTGCTAAGAGGCAGGACAGGGCGAGTCCTGAAGGAAGCTTCGGGGAGCCTATGACAACAGGGCCACGGAAGGGCCTGGAGCTTGTTTGTGAGGGTCAAATGAGGAGGTATCTATCTGAAGACACTACAGAAGCTGTGGAGAGTTAAAGTCAGAGGGTATCGTCATTAAAGAATATGAAGGCCAGAAGAGAAAGGATCCAGACACTGTCAGGTTCACTCAAAGCCACAGACTCCCTTTCCCAATCCCAAGGTCAAACTGAGGCTTTTGTGTGTAAAACCAAAAAGAAATTACCCCTTGTAAATTAGTCTGGGCTGTGGGTGTAAACAACAGAAACTCAAACAGATTGGACCAGATAAAGCCCTTATTTGAAGACCCATGGGGAAGGACACACAAGTGAATGCCATTTGTCTTCCTTATTCTGCTTCTCCTACATTCTCTGAGATCAGGCTCCTTCCTGCGGCAGGAAACATGGGTCAGTCCCTCTCACACAACATACTTGTCGGCCTCCTCTACTCTGCATTCCAACTGGGAAATCCCAGGGCAGGACTCGGGCCAAAGTTAAGTAATAAGATTCCCATACTGAGGTGCCCTTAGGGCAGAGGGGCATAAAAAATAAGTGGTTTGTGTCCCTTACAGGAGACTGTGTGATGCGCTGCCATGGCCTGGGAAGATCCTTAGAGTCTGGAGAGGACAGGTTGATAAACACGGGTCTTCCTCTCAGATCCCAAGTCAGATCTCAGCAAGGCATCTGAGGGAGCTGGCAGGGACCCTATCCTACACACGCCCCTAAAAGCTGACTGATTGGTGGCACACACTGCTGGTGGTGATACCTATTTGTGAGGTAAATATCTAGATCTGGGCCTTTTTCTTTCCAACTTTGGAGGAAGTATTATAGAATGAGAAAATATACAGTTAGTCTTGAGAAAAAGCACCCTCTCCCTCATCTCTGCCTTTAGAAATAGAGTACAGATCTCCTTCAACAGCCTGGGGGCTCGGCCATGGAAGCCAAGGAAGAGGTGTTCCTTGGATAAAGAGCCTTCATCTGTATGCTCAAATAACTGGAAACTATCCAAGTGTTGGCAGGCATGAGCCTGAATCCAATGAGTTCCTTTCATTTATCCATTCATTCTCCTCACCCCAACATCCTGACACAGGCATGTATGGCCACCGAGGGCATGAGAGAGACTCCAAGTTTAAAAAGATAAAATTCAGGCCGGGCATGGTGGCTCACACCTGCAATTCTAGCACTCTGGGAGGCCGAGGCGGGAGGATCATTTGAGCTCAGGAGTTTGAGACCAGCCTGAGCAAGAGCAAGACCCCCATCTCTACTAAAAAATAGAAAGAAATTAACTGGACAACTAAAAAAAATATATATATGTATATATATATATATTTTTATATATACATATATAAATATATATATATACATATACATATATATATACATATATATGTGTGTATATATATATATATGTGTGTGTGTGTGTGTATATATATATATATATATATAAAATTAGCCGGGCATGGTGGCACGTGCCTGTAGTCTCAGCTACTCGGGAGGCTAAGGCAGTAGGATCGCTTGAGCCCAGGAGTTCGAGGTTGCTATGAGCTAGGCTAATGCCATGGCACTTTAGCCCAGGCAACAGACTGAGACTCTGTCTCAAAAAAACAAAAGGTAAAATTCAGACACATGCAACAGAGGCAACCCTGGACCACACAGGGAGGGTCAGAATCATTCCCGAAGAGGTCTCTCCAGACTTAAGCCAAGGACGTGCCACTTCAGGGGAGCTACACTAGGGGTCGTTAAAAGAACAGGCACAGGGGCCAGGGAAGGCTTTCTGGGTCTGATTCCACGCAGTGTGGCCTGGGGACTGGGGCCTGAGCCCCCTACCAGGCAGCATGTCCTGTTGAGCTCTGGGGCCCATAATCTCCTGATTGCTTGCAGCTCTGCAAAGAGATATCAAAGCCAAGAAGAAATGGTTTGAAGCCAAAGGGCGCTGTCAAGCAGGGAGAGCTGATGGAGTATGGAGGGAGTCCATGGGGAAAGGGTCTTGGGGAAGGGAGGAGAAGGCCAAGGAAGAAGAGAAACCAGAATTAAAGGAAAACAGGGTTGTAGCCGGGCCCCCTCAGTAAAGTTCTGCCATGCATGCATTAACCCTCCAACAATGAAAACAAAATCCAGGAACCTGGTGCCTGCCTGCTGGGGCACATAAAGCTTAGAGGATATAATATCTTCCAGGCGGATGTGCCCAGAAGCACACAGAGGTGCTTGACAGGTCGTTTAAAACTGACTATCAAGGTCAAAACAACACCACCTGCAGGCACAACTGAAATGTCTTGATCCATCCCCCGCTCTGGGTTCTCTGTTGTTGTTTGTTTTAAACCAAAGCACAGTTTGAGCAGCAGACAAGCCTGACAACTGTTCAAACATATGTACGTGCAACTTATTAGCGTACAAATGGAGAGATCTGGAAGCTGAAAACAAGAGACTCGGGGAGGGGGGCAAGTTAGCCAATAACTCTGGAGGGACCAAAGGAAGAGGTCTGAGCAGTAAATTACTGGGTTGAAGGAAGAAGGCCTTCATCAGTGGAATCTACTCTTGATGCAGTATTTGAAAATGCTATTTTGCACTGATGGTGCACAGAGCAGAGGCGGTTATTATGAAAGGAAGGGGCCCCTGCCCTTGAGATCTGTTTATTTTGCAATTAACTAGGGACAAGAGAGGCCCCTTCTGAAACTTCTGCTTGCAGGCCTAAAATTTAAATGCCTACTGCTGCCTAGGTGCCCACGGAGTCCAAGAAATTCCAAGCCTCATGATCTAACTAGCTCTTACATCAAAAAGAAAATATATATGTATGTTAAATTGCTGCACAAAATTGAATTACTCCCACCCCTGCTCAAATAAAAAATCTAATTAAATCAAAGAATGTTAGGGCTCTAAGACACTCTGCAGGCTATTCTAAATCAACCCCTTACTTTTCCAGAGAAGAAAATTAGGCCAGGGAGGCCCAGGGACTTGCCCGAAGTCCCTGCCTGTGATTGGGTGCAGCTCATAGGGAGCACAAACAAGTAGGGAGCACCACCAGAGAGCCGTCGCTACCCACTCACTAGCATGCCCCCGCCTCTTTCCTCAGTCTGACTTTCCCACTTGAGAGAAGATGCCAGGGTATGGAGTCAGTGTAAGCTTCCCAGGCGACACCTGTCCAGGGACATCCCACATATTCCCCACCCAGCACACACTGCTACCTAACACCTGCAGCATAAGCAGCCTGTGAGCATTTCTGATGCCAAGACCCCACCCCAAATCCACTGAATCAGAGTGTCTCCCAGATATTTCTGAATAGAACCATTTTTCAAAGTATGTTTTGAGGGGGTAGTGTTTTGAGACCACAATGGTCCCACAAAATGCTCATTGCAGAGGGGGATCCCTCAGCACAACAGTTGGGGGACTGCTGCATATCCTAACTCTGTCTTCAAGAGGCACAGATACGCCAGGATATTAAATCAGGATAATAAGGATATTAAAGACTTTCTTAGAAGCCCTCCAGTAAAGAATCCCTTTTAACTTTGTTTAATCCGTTCACTTCCTAAACTAATTAACCCACAGAAGTTCCTTTTCCCACATTATTAACATTCCACAAAACCAGTCTTCCTTGAAACTCGCTTTTAGAAGATCATGATTTAGGCTAAAGATCTTCCATTTCCTTGTGGCCACAACATCACCAGCATTCATCAAATCTGTCCATTGATGTGTTTATTGAATGAATTCTTAACTTTGCCCATCCATCTCTTTCCAATTGTCAGCTTTCAATGGGATGTTCAGAAATTTCACGTATATGAAAAAAGCCAGAAACTGCAGCTGATTTTTTCCCAAAGAAAAGTACCATCCTTAGGTTCTCAGGGTGCCCTCTTAGAGGAGACCAACTCAAAAATGGATCTGCCAGCTACAGTTTCCAACAACCCAGCAAGGTGGTCTCCAAGGAACAAAGGCCCAATGGCAGGTTACCAACCGGGCTCACAAAAGCACCTCCTCCTCCTGGCCTAACCCAAGACTTGGCTGAGGAGCTAAACTACCATCCATACTCTCTTGGAATGAAGTTTCAAGATTTCCATTTTTTGGTAAGAAGTGGGGAGGTGGTTATTTTTAGCAAGTTCACTGGGAAGGTGAAGGGCAGATTTGGTTTGTTCAATGACTGCAGATTTGGCATTCTGTCTTCCGGGAACAATGTCTAGACTTTCTGAGGAGTCACCTCTATAAATAGCATGCTTAGTTAACCAAGAAATATAACACATTCTACTCTGGGCTCCACTCTGGGATTAAAACAGGGTGGGTTTTTGCATTGTACTCTCAACTCCCACATAGTATTCAATCTTTTTTAAAAAGTTCTCCATCTTTTAAAGAAGTATCTTCTCACATTTGTGGCCTTTTAATATAATCAAGTTAACACTTAAAGAAAAGGTAGCTGAGATATTCTTCCAATTACATTTTAGGGGTGAGGTGAAGAGACAAGGAAATTTCTCAACTACTTTATGCAAACAGGCCTCGTGGCTCGGCTGCCCACCAGTCCTAGCTGTATACTGGCCACGATACAACAGCGGCAATGTGCTCCCTCCAAGCAGAGCTGTTCATACATCCCACCTTGCTTGAGAACTATTTCTGGAGTTGGTGTTCTCCCCAAAAGAAGTCCACCCTTAAAAGAAACACTTACCTAGCTCCTGCCCACATATAAAAAAGTCCAGAGGCTCACTCTGTTTAGTGGCCTGAGGAGAAAGAGCCGGCAAGATTGGGAATCTCCCGATGTAGGCATTTTGTACATTCGACCTCAGTGTTCTTTTTCACCCAGGGAGTGTGTGTTCTATTCAGTAACGAAGCTTCCGAAGAGAGGTAAGTGGTGAAGAGCGGGGGTGGGGAGGAGCCTTTTTTTTCTGCAATGGAGACATGGCAAGGCAGTGCTGACCGTCTCAGGCTCCAGGACTGGAAGAGATTAGGAGCCTACGACGACATCAATAGAGAGAGACGATTACAAATGTAGGCAGAGGGATGATTGCTTCAGGAAGGCCTTTCAAAGGCCTGACAACTTCTCTTGAAGGACGGCCCCAGCAGTGTTCTCTGAAGGTAGGACTGTCAGTCTATGTGTGTGGAGAACAGTTCAAAGAAAACAAAACACTTAAGTGTAATCTTTCAGAGGGTGAGGAATCACGGCATAATGATGATAAAATGCTACTTATGGATCTGACAAGGAACACAGCTGTTTGATGGCAAGAAGAAGATTCTAGCTTAACCAAAAGCTATGAGTTCACTCTGCCTAGTGCTACAATAGAAAAAAGAGAGGCCAGCCCCCCAAAATACTCATGTGATCCACAAATTTGCCTGGGACCCAGATTCTATGGGTGCCTCCAAACCAGCCCATAGTGAATGCTGATTTTCAATGTTATCTTTGATCACAGTGACACTATGATTTCCATGGGGAGATCCTGAAGCAAATATATATAGATAGATAAGTCTTGCCTAAGTCTGAACCCCTGGACTCTGACAGCCATCCCAGGATGAGGCCATTTTACTTGTCTCTCTGACTTCTTGGCTCTAAGTGACTTGGGGACATTATATATCCTCCTATACCTTATCTGTAAAACCTGGAACCTAAACATGCATTCTCATTACCTACCCAACTTAGAACAAACAGGTATTATCAAGACTAACAAAATCACCACACCCAAGGGCTTTCAGAGGGTTCCAGAAGATCATTTTATGAATACCAGTTATTTTAGGATAAAAAGAATTGAAAGAACCAGAACACATTAGAAGGGAAAAGTGCCTCCCTATAACATGGGACAGAAACAAAGCCAAATAATTTTCTTAGGAAGAAAAAGAGAAATAAAAATCAAAATGGAGAAATTGAACCCAAAGAAAGCAACAAAGGGATTGCATCGAAGGGGCATAAATCACCTTGCGTGTACCTCATTACCCAGACCCGTTCTGTTTGTTCATCTCTACAGCAACGGCAGCGCTGCCAGTAAACAAGGGATTAAAATTTTACAGAAGAAAAAGAAGGACAGTGCGAGCTGCTTTCTATCCTTCACACCCACCTGTTTGAAAAAGCAGAGAAGAGCTATATTATAGGGAAACAGGGGAAAGACATGCGCATTCAAAATATTTTTTAAAACAATTCATGCAGAAAGAAAATTGAGAATGTTTTAAAGTCTGAGAAATAAGCAACAATAACAAGAAACAAAACCCACACACAAACCAAAAAGTATGCAGCACATAGGAGAAAGCAGAGAAGTTGGCAGCTGTGGTGAATCAAAAGGCATACCAACTTAAGGCTCAAAATCTGATTCCTAAGGGAAAGAATCACTATGGTTGTATCTTGCCTTGAAACCAGGGGGTCACAACTCCTGAAATGGAAAAAAGGACTGTTTAAAAGTATGGTGGTTTGGGTTTGGTTTGGTTTACTTCTGTTAGCAGAAGCTAACAAAGAACAAGCAAAAAAAAAAAATTTTTTTTTTTCTCAAAGCTGTGAAACCTTACTATTTAAGATAATGACAGAAATTTATGACTGCTTCCTTCCTCGGCAGAAAGGAGCACAATTAGAAGGCTGAAAACAACAGGTCCTTTGTAGCAGCATGTTATGTTTTGCTTATTCTATTACGCATTGGCTGGGAGATAAGAATAAACAGGACAACACCCTGCCTAACCCCAGGAGGAGGAGGTGGAGGGAAAAGCTGGTTATGTTCATTCTTGGGCATGTACATGCACACCGTTTACTTGCAAATTGATGTACTTAAGAAAATTGTGCGTGCAATAGGCAGGAACTAGTATAAGCATTCAGAAGTCTTTTATTGCACAATCAAATCTTTTAAGTACAAGCCGAGTGTAATAGGGAGCTTTATAGTTTTTCTTTACTGTGAAGCGTGTTGAAAATATTTAAGTAATTGATAATTATTTCTCTATGCTCTTTATTTATCAATCCTATTTTTGTTCAGTCTTTAAAAACCATAAAAACTAGAATGAGCAAACAAATAAACATAGCTTCCTCCCTCTGACCTATGATATCAAAAAAGCTTGCAAGGAATCAGTCAGCAGCCACCAGGAGAAGAAAATGTGGTGACCTGAAACTTCTCTGTTCTCTACAAAGAGACAGTTGCCAGTCTGGGCACCAAGTGCTCTGATAGATCCGGCAATGGAGAATTCTGCCCAAGGACAGCAGCTGCTAAGCCAGTCGGGTTCTAACTACTGGTTACAGGATGGTACGGTGCCGACAGTCCCAAGAAAACGAGAAAAGATTTGCCCTCTCTTGCAGCACTCTCCCCACAACCCCTGACCACCTGGAATGACTAGCTTGACTCACCTCTGCCATTTCTTAGTGGCTCTCTCTTGCTCTTTCTCATATGGGTGTGTTGGCAGCTAAGATGACCCAAATCCTAAGGGCTCAGATGATCCAAACCCTGAGGGACCATGGGGTTTCCTGGCAACCAAAGTGAGTTTTAGGAGGGGCTGAGGAAAGCCATTCTAAGAACTCACTACCCTCCAGCCCTACTCGCCTTCATTCTGCTCCCCACACCACGACAGTGGTTCCCACCTTGAGGCCTTTGGACTAGAACTTCCTCAGCCAGGGGATTCTCCCATTCTGTCGTTTACTTGGTTTTATTTTCTCTGCAGCACATATCTTAATGATTGTTTTTCACATATAATAGATTTTTCTCCCCTGACTAGAATGTTCACTCCACAAGGCCTGAGGCCTCATCAGTCTCGTCCAGCCCTGTAGGCTCAGCATCTTAAGTATTATCTGGCACACAGCACATACTTGAGAGAAATGCATTACAAGAATGAGTAAATGAATAAACAAACAATAAACAAGTGAACAAGACGATCTGGTATAGAATCAGTAGGAAAAAGGTCAAAGCAGAATCTGTCACCTATCACTAACCACACTGTTGCCATTTTCCCCCCTCAGTTTTCCCAGTGAGACTAGGAGCGATGCTACGTGTGAATAACCGAGCTGCGAAGCTGAGGTATAGAACGTATGGCTTTTCCATTCTGTGCTCTAAACAGAAAAACACTCTGAAATAATATGCAGGATATTCTTAAAATTCAAATACGGGGGGCGGGGGGGAGAGAAGAACGTATTTGGATTTCAGCAAGATAGTTCTGCCAACCTAATTATGCCCCGTGACATGTAATTGTGAACTGCTGAAAGACAAATGGTGAAGCAAAGCATTTATTATAAACACACACAGAGGTAAGACTGAGGTGTTAATTTTTAAGCAACTGTCATAAACCTGGTTCCAGGATATTATTCCATTAACATTATTGCTATTATAACAAAGAACATAATGACAATGAACTCCTTTCATGTATTTCTCAATACTAGGAAATTAGGCTTGCTAGCCAATCCCTAGCTGAGACACTGAGAACATACAAGGACACAATGAAAATGGCAGAATATTAATTATAGCAACAGGAAGAAAGCTGTTGTATGCATGGGAGATGCATTTAAAATGCACTCATACCTTTGTATAGACATTATAGTACTCAATCCAAGAAATGGACACTCCACAGCTCCTGATACAGCAGATTCAGTCTTTATGAAGGCAAAAATACAATCAAACAAAAACAGAAAGCCCATGTGTACCAAAGGAGAAAAGCATAGGAATGGAACTATCAATAGAGAGTCTTAAAGGCAAACTAGTGATCTTCCTCAGACTCAGAGCAGAATGAAAGCATCTCTCCCCTGGAATAACAATTCATGAGGACTGGAAGTGGAGGAGGGGGTCAATAATTCATGGCTCCTGTTATATTAAAAGGTGACAAAAATCACGAAGTGCAGTACTGATAAATGTTCTAGTTACTGCTATGTTTGAAAAGCATTCCAAATCCTAAAACATTGTGTATTTACCATCTTATAAATTGATTTGTCATTATCATATATGCAAGTTGTACAAATGTATTTTTCCTACTTTATCGAAATTACAGAATCAGGCTTAAAAACAGAATCAGAGAGAAGAGTTGTAAGCTTACTTATACAAACTACAATATATAAAATTGAAAATACAGTGAAATCATTATGGATGTTACCCAAAATTTTGAAAATCTCTTTAAAATGGTTAATAATAATTCTATTTTAATTCATGTGGGAATGTTTAATGTCATTTGCCAAAAAAGAATACTGAAATGGTATAAATGGTATTCATTATAATTAAGGCCTAATAACTAAAGAAGTCCAGAGGTATATAATTTATGATCTTGCATACATGTTTATAAAATATAGACTCAGGAAAGAGCCATTTAATTTACCGAGAAATCCTCTGATCTCTCGGTGTATTATAATTAACAGGACCAATGGCAAATTTCGGAATGGAGGTCTTTTTGGATGGCTCCTTCTAGCCTTGGGGTTTCTCTATCCCTGGTTAGGTAGGGTACAGAGCTGCCTTACAAGACTGTCGTTTTTGTTCCAGCTTTGCTTTACAGAACCTCATGCAAAGCCTCTACCATAAATAAAGCAGCAGGGCCCCAGCAGCCAGCTGAGTCATAAACCCCACTCAGCTGCATGTGGCTCAAGGTGTTGGGATCCCGATAGAGTCAAGCCAAGCAAGTGGAATCAATTTAAGTCAGAGCCTGGAAAAACAGAGAGCTCCCCCTTGCCCACCCCAACTGGCAGTGGAAGACACCACAGACCTCCTTCCACAGCCCAAATACAGGGGATGGTAACGAAGCCCAGGAAAACATCTAGACCTGGGCAGACTTTCTTTCCACAGTCTAAAAAGGAAAAAAAAAAATGATATTTGACAACCAACCACAAATTCTTAAATGTACGGTTCTCCTGTTTTTAAGCATAAAAGCAGTCTTGTTGCTGCTAAGTTATTATCACCATCACATTTTTTGACATTTGTGCCCAGTACCATTTGGCCTTAGGGTACTTAGGCTTATTACTTTAGAAATACAGAGTTAAGCATGTTTAAATCACTTTAAATATCTCAAAAAGCAGCAAACACACAGCCTACCTGCTTAGGCATGCAAACTTGAAAAGAGAAGCTTTATAGAATGGCCTGCAGGTCAACAAATTCTGGTTTTAGCAGACTGATGTCAGGAAGGAGCTATAGAAAATAAGGTCCTGTGTATGAAAAATACTCTGCCTTTGGTTCCCTCAGGCCAGAACTCGGAGATGTTAACAAACATGCCTTAAAAAACTGCAACTCTTATAAAGTGCTAAAAACTCCCAAATAAATATGGCCCCTCAAAACTGTGTACAAATGAGAAACATTTAACGAACAATCCTTTCTTCACCAATAATTCTGCTTAAATTAAGTCCAGCAGAATCTTCAAAGGGACCAAAGAAACCCCCTTGTTAAGACAAATTCTATATATAGACATTCAAGACAATTACATGATGCATGTAACCAAATATATATAATTATCCTAGTTTCTACATTCCCATTATCTTTATAAATATAGGATAAAAATCAGTCTAAATGACTTTCTCAGACCTCCTCAAGGATTAAGGCGAGTCAGCCAGCTTTTTAAAAGTATATGTATGTAGTAAAGATCAAAAGCAAATGTTCTGGTCAGTTCTTTTCTACTCATGGGTTTTACTAAGAATGTGTGCAGTTTTCAGGGAAAACACCACAAATGACAGCTGCTCAAAAGCATGGAAATTAATTGGCAGCAGGAATTTCCTTGACTAATAGGGAAAAACTTAAAGTCACATGTTTTGATGAGCTTATTTTTCCCATCCTTAGTCAAGCATATTCATTGTTAATGATTAAGAGTTTCAAATAGAAATATAACCAAGTAAAATCTTGAGTACATTCCCTTTCTTTTCTCAGTGGAACACAATTACCCATTACTAAGTGAACAATGGCATTAATGAATGGATTTTAGCTGTAAATAATATATAGGAGAGAGGTTCAACTTGCAGGTTTTGATTTTCTGTAGGAAACAAACCAAGACACAATAAGAATAATGCATTTACTGTACTAGAAAATAGCAGTAAGACGAGTGACTCCCCCACACCCCGCAGAAAGCTATCTGCTTTGAGCTTGTTTTCTAGCAGTGGGGATAGATTTACACTAATGCATCCACGGTCTCTCACTCTCAAGTCGCTGCCCTTATGACTAGTGGTCAGAATGGATGAGACAGCTGGTCAGGATTAGGTGAGCACCCTGTGGCCTCGGGACCAAGTCATGTTACTGTGCCCAGAACCTGATGCCATGACCTTGGGCTCATTAACATTATGCTCTCATCACCCAAGCTAACAGTCACTGATCAGCCGCGAGCCAACATATACCGCTTTATTCTCAATCCCAGAAACAAGATAAGCTTTTTATTTTCGAGGCAGTCTGATTTGAGCCTATGACACCCAAAGCCTCATGCATGATAAAGTACATGTGAAAACTGTCTCTTCAAGGCAGCAATGAATGTCCAAGCATGAGCAACGACAGCCTTTCCATTCTAATCAAATGACAGCTCTGACAGAGCTCAAGAAAAGCAAGAAACAGTCAAAGAATTTCCCAAGCATGTACCCCAAGTGCCACAGTGGAACAACATACCTGGCCATCCCCAGACTTGGAAAGTTGGCAGGGACGATGAGTATATCTAGCCGGGAGAACGGGTGTGTTCCCAGGACAGAATGTGCTGCTGAGAGGCAAGGCGGAATCAGCCGCAGAAGGGTCTCTTGGCAAGCACTCTCGAGGCACATCGGGGCAAAGACCCGATGAGGAATAATCTCCTGGGCGGTGGCAGAATCATTCTGGAAGCGGCAGGGGTATTCCATGTGACCACAAATGCCAATGTACCTGGGGAACACCACACAATAAATAGATGCACTTAATGGTAAACCATGTTTATTCTTCTTGCCGTGGAGGTGAGGAACTCTTGCAGATGTGGACAACTTAGGAGACAGTGGTTCAGACAGGCTCACAAGCAAAACTGTTCATTTGAATCCTTGGCTTGAATGGTTCTGTGCAGCAATGAAAAATTACAAGACAAAATATTTACTGATGTGCTTGAATCAATGGAGTAGCTTCAATCCAAGCTAAATGAAAGTAGTAAAATCTTGTCTTACGATAAAACGGGGTGAAAACCCCTAAGACTCAAAACAATAAAACAACCTCGCACCAAAATAAAAACAATTTCTGCCCTCAATAATTTACTTTCAAGTATCACCAGAGAAAAAATCTTCTATAAATACGGGACAACTCATAACTCAGAAGGGAAGAGATAGTACACCCAAATTCAAGATCCCATTCTGAAATTTCCTAGAATAACAGACTTGGACTGAGCTACAACAATGAACCAAAAGACACTTGCATGTTCAAACTTTTCAAAAGGACACAAACCATTCTACTGAAAAGTAATCTAGGCATTCCTTACAATGTGCATCAAAAGTTGTTGTTAAGGAATGGAGAGGCACTTTTGATACAATATTTTCCCCAATCCACTTTCAATACACATTTAACTGAGTCAACCTTTTAAGGAAACGGGTTAGAGCCCAGCCTGTACCATCTGACCACTGCCAATTATTCTGTCAAAGGTGGAGCTAAAGGAAAATTCCTAGAACCTGACTCACAGGCCTCAAGAGAACTTATCCATCCAAAGAAACCTATATCAAAGAGAACTTAATTTTTTCAGCTGTTAACATGTCCTTTATTCCAACACAATGGAAAATCTCTCTAAATTTAAATTACAAATTCTAACTAGAGGTGCTTATTTTCAGTGAATACTGAAAAATCTTGAAATGCTGGCATGTCCCAATATGGGCAGACTGCAAAAATAATTTCTCCCCAAATTTATGAAGTAACCTTCACCTATCCAAGGCCAACGCTCAGGGGATCCACATGGCTATATAAATAAGCCTCACCCTCTCCCATCATGGTGCATAGAGCGTAGCTTCCAGTACCGAGAAGGTTTCATCACAGTTGAGGGTAATAAAATAGATGGAGAGTCATAAAAACTTCTGCCAGGATAAGGTGACAGGAAGAATATAATTATTGATATTGAACTCTGGTCATCATCCCTGGATTGAAAACCTTGCTCCGTGGAGACAGTGAGTAAAGGTGCTTGTTGATAAACATTTAACTAAAAAGGCTGCAACATCCACCTAATGACAAGCACTGTGCTGGCAATCAATTCAATCAAAGGTCTCACAAAGTCAAAAGGGCCATTTATTAAATTAACCACCATGATACCTTTTTCTAATGTATTTGCACAGGTATATGATGCGCTTACTAATTTAAGCTCATATACCCTCTATTGAAAAGCTTTCAGAGCATATCAAATAATGGAGAAACTGGAGGTGTGCAGGCATCTTCTGGACAAAGTTGGGACATAAGTTTAAATTCTATCTACCACAGCACAATATTGCAAAGAGGTAGTCCATTGGCTTCCCTAGAAACACACCATGGGAATTATTTCTTATAGCCAAAAACCCCAAGGTTAGAGAATAAATTGAGGTAGGCAAAGATACACCCAAAAGGCCAATTTGTTAAAGGAAAGGTGATTTAGATTCTGTCTCCACATAAATGACACTAGCTCAGGTGATGAAGGTGATTTCAGTTGTATAAATTAGAATCATTTTTTGTAATGAAAGGCTGGGAGATAATGCAGGATTTTAAGGCAATCAAACGGTGACCAAGTGAAACCAGGATGGCTCCCAATAAAAATAGAAATGGAAATGGCATCAGGGGAGCCACCTCTGGGTTCCCACACAGAGATCAGGAGACAGGCTTCAATGGCCTTCCTCAGACTGGCTAACTGTGACCCATGTCAAGAAACCCAGTAGCTGGGGCCTATTTTTCCTTATCTCTAATGTGGTCCTACAAAAATGACTGCCAGAGGAAGGAGGGAATGGATTGGAAAAGAGTATGAGGGAACTTATTGGGGTGATGGAATGTTCTCCATCTGACTTAGGGTGTATACAATCATCAAAAACCCATGAGGCTGAACAGTTAAGATCTGCACATTTTGTTCTATGTTAATTATACTTTAATTAAAAATAAACAAACAAACAAAAAAAACTAAGATGGTTTCTACAGTTTCTTCTGACACTATAATTCTATGATAACTCATGACACGAGCCCCCTTCATACAACAGCCTTGTTTCTGAAGAGCTAAGGGAATACTGTACTTTTACAAAGTCACGAATAGTCTTCCACAGATCCAGTATCAATTCAAAGGTGCTTTATCTTCCACTCAAGGCAACTTTTCATATACTTTATAACTCTTAAGACAACCTCTTTGCTTACTAAGTCTCCTCCTCTTTAGAATGAATAACCTCAATGCCTTTTCTTCTTTGTAGTGCCCATTTTCCATGGCTTTAATCATTTTTGCTGAGTTCCTCCGGACTTTGTCCAAGTTTCTGTGCCATACCTAAACTGTATGGCCCCAACAAAGGCCTCAAGACATTAAATAAACATAACACAAAGATTTCCCTGTAGCTGGAGGAGGTTATATTGCAGCAAAATTAAATTAATAAACTTGACAGTTAATCTGAGTGCCTTATAATTAATGTATTTACTAAAATGCTCACCCAGAGTGGGCTAGAGCATGTGTGAAACTGGAGCTGGAATGTTCTTCCTATAATTTCACCCATGTGAACAGTGATCAAAAAAGTTCAGTGACCAAAACTTTGGCCAAATTTCTGGAACCCAGATGAACATGAGACAAACGAAAACTTGCGGCATATAAGGCCCCTATAAAAGTTAGATTTCCATAAATTGGGCTGGTGGTCTTAGGAAGATTTGAAGGAGAAAGGGGGCTGGGAAGGCAAAAGGGACCAGATGTGAACATAACCAAAAACACTACTGTGATTGGCATTTCAGAGTACCTTTACTGGCAAACTTTGCATGGAGTCAGAGATTTAATGGATAAAAATGCAAAGCCACTTTCTGATGACCAAAGATAGCATACATGAAGCATGCAGCCAGGCAGGATTAAGCAAATGTAAGCTATTATTTTATCAGCAGTATATTCTTGATGGACAAGCACATTGATAAATGAAGGGAAAACTTAGTTATAGTCTATCAGACATGGAAGGGAGAGTGGGAGGAACCCCATTCCCCAGGCCTCACGGTTCCATCAAAGGACATACTTCCCTAGAGTGGCACCCTTTACCTCTCTCCCCAGCTCATCAGATTGGCTTGGTTGCTCTGGGCTTTCTCTTTTTGAATCTGCTTGCCCAAAGAAGGGGGACTTTGGGGCCGGCTCTCCGCCCTGCGTTAGGCAGGCTGTGTATCTATGCTGTGGGGGCTGGTAGCAGGCCAGCTGGGTTGGTAACTGGGTGGGTAAATATGACTAATTTAGAAAGCCCACTGAGAGCAGGCACCTAAGCAGTTCCTCAGGCCAGTTCTGTCGATAATAAAGTCTTTACTTTTATCTCCGTCTATTCCTCAACCGGCTCTGAACACAGGAGGACCAGAGAGGAGGAGCAGTATGTACCTCTTTATCTAAATCTCAACAGGAATTTTAGACATCTTCTCTTCCCAGAATCCCCATTTGAATTGGCCATATCCTCCTTTCAGAATAATGGATGTGAGAAAACTGAGAAGCCATTTCAGTTGCTTCAGGGCAGGAAATAGAGAGCACACAGGACGTGGCTGCTGCCCGTTCCCCCTCCCTGCATCTCTTGGGAATATGGCTAGAAGGGCAAAATAACAAATGTCTGCCTTTGCCTTCCCCTAGCCTTCCTAAGGCACACATTTTTCAACTGCACAGCTCCTCTAACAACCAATTAACCCTGAGGCTTTAGATGAAGAGCGAAGTACTTCTTCACCCTGAAAAATCTGAGAACCCAGGATAAAGTCTTCATTCTATGAATAAGGAAAATGTGGCTTTGCCCAAGGAGCCATTTCCAACCAGCTGGGGTGGCACCTTCAAGCCTCAAAGTGAGTGTTCTCAACTTCTGTTTTATTTTCCAACACAACATACTCCAGTCAATAACAGTAGCTCAATCATGGCAGTGACTCTTCAGATAGGAAGGTGGATGAGACCCCAGGTGAGGCACAGATGTCATATATTGTTTTTTGAAGACTCCAGGTAAGATTCTGAATCAGGTTGGGTGAGGTAGCTCATGCCTGTAATCCCAGCACTTTGGGAGACTGAGGGGGCAGGACTGCCTAAGGCCAGGAGTCTGAGACCAGCTTGGCCAACATGATGAGACCCCACCTCTACAATAAAAATATTTTTAAAATTAGCTAGGCATGATGGCATGTGCCTGTAGTCCCAGCTACTCAGGAGGCTGAGGCAGGAGGACTGCTTGAGCCCAGGAGTTTGAGGTTGCTGTGAGCTATAATCGCGCCACTGCACTCAAGCCTGGGTGACACAGCAGGACCTGTGTCTATAAAGGAATTCTGAATCATCTCTCTAGGGAGTCAGGCCTGGATGTGCATATGAACAAATGAACAAGTTACTCTGAGATTCAGCATATTTATCTATAAAACGGGAATAATAATCTACCCAATCTATTTTATAGGCTTATCCTCAGGACTAAATGAGATGATATTTAGATCAAGACTTTCTCTGACTTCCAACAACCAATGACTCCTGTAACAATTCAGGATAGGCTAGGATATGCTGCAGTAAAAAACAACCCCAATGTTTCAGTGATTTAACGCAAAAAAGTTAATTTCTCATTCATACCAGGTCTACTGCGGATCCAAGTGACTCTCAGAGCACCTGTCCTCCTCACTCAGAAATTCGGGCTACCTGAAATTGCAAAATGCACCCTCCTCTATGACACCAGTGCAGGTGCAGAGAGCACTAAAGGGTCTCACATGCAATTCAATGTTCCCACATGAAAGAAGCCTATGTCACTCCTGCCCGTGATTCTCCTCTTCCCTCAAGAGTACATAAGTAAAATCTGATAAGCAATAGCTTAGGGAAGATAGTCCAAAATAGGTGAATTACTGAAAAATAAGTGGAAATTACCTCCCTTCTGCCAAAAAAAGCAAAATGCAGGCGATAAGATATGCCTGTCAGAAAAGAGAGCACATGGCTTTATCTCCAAAAGATACCAACTGCCACAGTCACTGTGGTGAGAGTAAACGCAGCATGGCAAAATAAAACCAACACAGAAAGAATCTGCATTAAGATACTCTCTTGGCTGGTTTGCAAAAATGAACTAATCATCTGTACTAGTACTCTGGGCTTTCCTCACCAAAGGTACTGACTTAGTGACTTCCTGTCACTAATAGCAAAAATGATTTAATTGAGCTGGGTATAAAAGTACCAGGAATGAAGCATAATGCACACTTCTGTGCTTCTTCTGTGCACTCTCCTTCTCTCTCTTTTGGCATTCAAAGCTTGAAAGAGTTGAACGTCTGGGTAGGCTGCAACTGAATATCTAGTGGCCTATACCAGGGTTGGGGAACCTGTGGCCTTCTAGGTTTTTAAGCATAGCCTTTTGACTGAATCCAAATTTTACAGAACATGTAAAAATGTATTTTTACTAATACGTTTTTGTTTATCTTTTACATTTTTATTTTATTTTTAAAATGAATGTATTTAAAATACCAAAGAATAAAATACATTTCAAGAAAATAATCCTCCCAGATTGACTGGCACAATTAGAACATTAGTAAGCTATAAGGGCTAAATAGTCAGCTGCTACACTCATGATTTAGTTCTAACTTCCCTGGGCGCACTACCACACAAGGCTGGTTGGAGAAAGTTTATGGGGTCAACTATGCCAGTCTGTTATCAGCTTTTGACACTGGTGCACTGTGTTTCTGTTCGAGGTGGATTTGCAAGTTGCACAGCTTTACATTATTTTTTAATTCTGTCTGCTTAACAGCCCATTGTGTCAAAGAAGACCAAGAGAATGGTGAAGGAAGAAAACAGGTTTTTTAATGAGGATTAGGAATTGTAGTGCTATCTTGTTTCTGCTAAAGATAAGATGATTTTCTTGCTTTGTGATACTGCAATATCAACATTAAAGAAATTCAATGCTCATCAGCATTACAGCACTCATAAAGACCACAAATATTTTAAATTGGAGAGGCACAAAAGGTTGTATTGTAGAAATTAAAACCTGAAAAGCAAAAGCAAAGATGATTCTTTCAAGCAGCAATAAGACCTGGTAATAATGCCACTGAAGCAACTTATAAAGTAGCTTATATACTTGAGAAAAAAGGGAAGCCATTCAGTGATGTAGAAATTGTGAAAGAATGCCTTGTCAAAGTTGTAGGCTGCTTAGATCCAAATAGCATTTCAAAGTACAAACAAGTGCCCTTTTTCAAGGAGAGCCATAACTGATCAGCAGCATAAATTTGCCTTCAACTTAACAAAACAACGTCATGCAATACTTTCAAAGGAAAATATATATTATTCAATCGCTTTGGATGAATCAACTGGTACTACTGACTTTAAGACAGGTTTTATACTTCTTTCAGGTCATAACAGAAGATTTTCTTTGCTATGAAGAGTTACTCGCTTTGGGCACTCTTGTGAACAGAACACAGGGAATAGATTCTTCAACTACTTTCAAGATAAAAGTTGCGAATTTACCAAATTCAGTGAGTGTATGTACAGACGGTGTACCTTCTAAGATAGGAAAATATGAAGGGTTTATTAAACAGATTAAAAATGTACTAACGGATCCAGATGCTCTCATTTCTTTTTATTGTATCTTGCATCAGCAAAATCTCTGTGCTAAAACTACTATTTTAAGTGACACTTTAAAACAAGTTATAAATATTTTTAACTATATTCTTGCAAATGCAACATGGTATCGTCAGTATTGTAATATGCTGAAGTTGAATGAGGAGGTATTCAGTGTGGATTTGCTGCATCATTCGAAAGTGCATTGGCTATCATAGGAACGGGTGTTAGCCAAAATTTTATCTCTGTGAGAACAGATAGTTAAATTTTACGAAGAACATAATCAGTAATGTGAATTATTGAAAGAAGATTTCTATAGGAATGCAGCATTTCTGTGTGATATCACGTCAAATCAAAATGACTTGAATATTTCTTTACAAGGTAAAAGTAAGTCTATATATGATATGTGGCAAAAAATCAAAGCATTTTGAAAAAAAAAAAAAGCCATCTTTTTTCAAAACACTTCTTCTTCAAAAGGAAATTTCAGATGAACATTTTCCCCAGTTAGCAAAGGTCACTGGTGAGCAGGATGATACACACAAATCATTTGAAGAATACACAGCTGCTATAGACCTACTAATTGGAGAATGTAATGAAAGGTTCACTCACTTTGAGAAACATGACATCACACTCAAATTAGCATTTTAGCCTCACCTAGTTGATATCACCAAAGCACCTAAAGAACTACAGGTGGAGTTGATTGAGCTCTCAGTAGATGACATTTTAAAGTATTGTTTGATTCTATGAAAAGTCCAATTGAAATATGGAAAAGTGCAGTAGAATACCTGAACCTTCAGCAACATGCCCGAAAAATGTTTTCTTGCTTTTCAATCACTTATTGCTGCAAATCTACATTCTCCTACTTAACCCAAATCAAGACACCCTTAAGGTCACAAACGACTGACATCCATCTAGAGGATCAACTGAAATGAAACTTCCGTGCTGCAACCAAATATTCACATGCTTTCCAACAAAAAGCAGACGCAACAAAGTCATTAAAATGTTAGTTAACTTTAAAATTAACAAATAGTTTTCATTTTTTGAAATCAGTAAGTATATAGTAGTTAGATTTTTATAAAATGATGTATATTTTTAAGTATATTTAATTGAAGTTTCTTGAATACAGGCTTATTTGATTACAACTAAATTAATACAGCCTTCCAAAATGAAAAGGTTCCCCCTCACCTGGCCTATACTAATTTTTTAAAACCTCAAACTGATTTTCTCTGGTTCATACTGAAAAGAAATGAAAGAAAAGAAATCTCTACTGATGTTAATGAAGCCCTGACCCAGCAGGATTCTCTTAACCCAATAGTCTTGTGATAGTTTTCTTATGCCCTGTGCTCACACAGCAGCTACTAGCACCACTGAGGGAGAATGTTCCTACGACGCATTGCTAACAGCAGTCACTAGGACCAAAACAGCAGAGTGGCCCACAAAGTAATACATCAGACAGGCAACTTCTTTTCAACAAAGTTATGTTTTTGGCTACATGAGCACTGAGATCCGAAGTTAAAAGTTATAGGAAGAGAGAAAGTGTTGAATCTGAGGATTCTGTTAATTTAACCAAATACATATAAATATTTCGCCTGATTTTACAGGATTTCACATACCTATTTTCTTCTCTCTTTCTGCATAAATAGTATGCCCACATTTCTATCTCTCAACTCTCTTTCCTTCCTAGTAGGGCTTTTCCTGCTTTGATTACTCCTATTTTGGTTTAGTTTCTCAGCAGGGATGACTCACATTCCCAGTGCTAGGAAGAAACCCATCATCATACTGCTCCCTCAAGTGTTTGTTGTTCAGCAAGTTCCCAAACACAAACCTGAAGTCAGCCTCGGAAGGTGGCAAGGGTCTCTCTGCTGCCAAGTCATTTGAGGAGCATGTCTCCGGCCTCATTTCTGTCCAGCATCCCACGGCAATTGTGAAGGTGGAGGCTGGCATGGGCATAGTTACATAGTAATGCCAGCTTGTGTACCCTACAAACGGAAAGAGAAAAACTTTAGTGAGGCCAGTATATATATGGTTCCGGACCTTATCCTGTATTTCTTCTCCTGAGGCACTTACAGAGCTTGTGTGATAAGCTGGTAAGTGCCAACTCTTGAGGGTGGATCACATTAACTGAAGGGGCATTATTCTAGGATGTAGGGAAAGCATAAGAGGGATGATGGTTTCAAGGCAGCCAAGGAGGTTTGGGTCTCTTCCAGGGATCAGTTTGAAGCCCTTCAAGTGAGGCTATAAATAAAGGGTGGTGGTTGAGGTGGTCACTCACAGCTGCAAACACAGAAGGGCACAGGCTGTATGCTCCTATAGAGATAAGAATATGTCTTACTATCTTTATTGCCTACCACAGTATTTGGCATTAAAAAAGATGCTTGATTTATATCTGTTAAATGAACGAATGACAAAGGAATGGTCACTTTTGTGCTGTAACTACTTTGTCTAATTTTATTCAAGTCAATCTAAAATTGACATAGTAGAAAATACATGAGGCCAGAGAAGGGAGACAGCTGGGTTTTAGTATCAACTCAGAAACTAATTAGCTGAGAAGTTCAGGCCTGACTCCCCCATCATTTTTATCTGTTAAGCTGGTCTTCCACTCCTCTTTGAGCAGATGAAAAACAGGTGTAAAGGTTCACTGGCGCTGCAGACTCCCAACTGGTTTGGAACAGGGATGGGATTACACCTGGGGCTCCCCACCAGGCGAGGGGGTACTCTCTACTTAGTCCAAACTTGAGAGAAGGCTTTTATCAACGGAAGGAATGATTTATAACTTATAACACTATACTTCCCCCATTTTTAAGATAGGAAAATAATCTTAGTGTTTCTGAAATCTGAATGTGTCATACAATCTGATTTAACATAGTATCTTTTTCTGAGCATGTGCTATAAATTGATGGTAGGTTTTAAGGGGAATTGATATCATCTTATATTAAGGAACACATTTCTCCACTCTTCATGTTCCCATGGGGAGGAACTTCCATTAGAGTAACACCTTTTTTTTTTGGTCCCCTTACAAACTCCTTTGTAGAAGCTATTTTTCTCTTTCTTACTTTAAATTTTAGAGGGTTAAACACCCATAAAGTGACCTGTGGTTGTCAAATTTGGTCAGTGAGTGGATAAGATGTCAAATTCAGGGTCAAAATATTAACATGTCCACACTGGCCAGCAGATCTAACATGACATTTTTCAAAGTGCTTTACCAGTAAAAATCAATAACAGATGTTAGATTTTGATCCCCATATACTTGGCTCCTTTATCAATCTCTCCACTGATTCTGAACTCAGAAAGGTAAGAAAGCAAAATATAAATATGATTTCTGGTGAAATTCAAGTTTGGAAGTCATTAGAGGAGACACTTGAAGGAGACATACAGAAGGGCATGCTTAGAACTGCTGGAAATCCACAACAGAGGCAGCCATTCTCTCAAGTTTGCTTAGAAGTTTCATCCTGCTTTTGGAACCAAAACGGCCATTCTTGAGATCCCTCTCTTTGTAGCTGACTAAGAAGTTGAAGGCATGCTCCTCTTTAAAGAGACAATCAAATCCAGTGATGCTGGAGCCCATCCAGTGATTGCTTCTACTGGGCTTGAAGAGAAAACCACAGCCTTACGAGAATCACTGCTCTGATCCCAAGCCAGTAAGAAGCGGGTAGGGATAGTCACAGGACTCCCAATGAAAGCATGACATGGATCTGGCATGACAAGCTATTCCATACCCACCTCCCTAATTTTTCCACTTTCCCATAACTACTTCATTCTCTGCAATCGGATGCCTCCTGTGACTGCTCCATGAAAAACGTCAGTGTGTAGTGGACAACATAATGAGAGCTAGAGCAGGTGGGAGGGAGGGTGGAGGTGGAAGGAGAGGAGCGGGGCTGTGGGTGAGGAACTAAATGTTTTGAAAGGCCGTGGGTTAAAAAAAAACAAAAAAAACCCTCAAATAACCAAATTTTCTTATTGAACCCCTTGGGGGTTCAGTAAATAAGCAGCAATGATAAGGCTTTCAGATAAAAATGGGAGTTTGAATGAATCAGGGCACCTCTACTTCCTCCCAAAACCCCACTAAAGGACAGCAAAAGGATTTTTTTTAAGGCATAAACCAACAAGAACAGGAAGAATGAAACAAGAATCAACAGCGACAAAATAATATTGGGAGCTAGAATGCAGATGGGAGAGTGGCAAATGATGTAAAACAACTAAATTAGCAGTTGGGAAAGATAAGACCCACCTCATTTTATCCCCTAGAAGCCCCAAAAGGCTCTGAGGTAGAGGAAGTGCTAAATTAAGCAGGCCTGGTTGAAGCTCTGTCTAAGAAGGGTTCAGATGTACGACCGCCTCCCCCACTACGCACACGTGGGCCCACCCTGCCCCCCACATTCCAGCTAATAACTGGAGGTTTATTTTCTAGAGAGTAAGAGAGGACCTCTGGACTAGGGGGTAGGGATGGGGGAAGGAATGGCATAGTTGAAGGCAGATGAAGGGATTAGATGAACATATGCACAGAGGATGCTGAGATCACCAGGCATTTTCTCTTATTTGGTTCCCAGAAGGCTGGCAGCCACACTTTCACCCTCCCCCCAGGAGACTGAAGGAAGCAGACCAGCCAAGAGACAATGCTTAAGGACACTAGAGGTTTTCTGTGATCAGCCTATGGTGAAGCTCATGGTTGATAAGCCTTCTGTATACACTCAGAGCTTCTGATCGGTATTTTAGCTTCCTACTCCTAAATGCATGCAGACAAACCAAGGACCTCCAGCCATTTTTAGGAAGCCTCTAATGCAAAACCAGGAGACCAAAATAAATAGAAACAAGCAACTTGGATGGTAGTAATCACACAGGAAGAAAAAACTTCAAAAAAATATAAAACATACAAATGCTGAGAATTAAAAGAATTTATTGTAGCCCTGAAACAAGTACAGTATAGTACAAAAAAAAAAAAGAGAACTCATAAGGAAGGAAAATTAAAAACATGATAGAAAAAAAGAAAAACTCAATAAAAGGGATATGATGAAATATAAAACTGAAGAAATTTCCCAGAAAGTAGAGCATTAAAGAAAAAAAAAAGATGATGAAAAATAGAATTACAATTCAGGAGGTTCAAGGTCCAAGCAAAAGATAGAAGCTCCAGAAAAAGAAGACAGAGAAAACAGAAGGGAGGAAGTCATCCGTCAAAAAAATTAGAGAAAACTGCCCTAAACGGAAAGGGGCATGAGTTTTCAGATTGAAGGACAGAAAATACCCAGGATACTGGATACAAATTGACCTAGTAAACTAATCAATCAATTAAAGTAATCTTAACAGAAAGAAAACAATATTTTTGGTTCTGAGATCCTTACTAAAATGATATAAAATATAATTCAGAAGGAAGAAAAAATTTAGAGAGAAAAAGTAGTCACCGCCCTATTAAATCCTTTTAAGAATGAAACACTATGCACAACAGCCTGTCTCCCTACCTCCTGTGCTGAATTTTTGACCTGAGTTTTTGCTGCCTGTTTGGTTCTTGTACCATCCGTCTAGACCATGGGCAAGATGAGACTTGTGGAAACAGCAGGAACTGAAACTACTTCCAAGAGAAAACACTGCTAATGGAGTAAGAGGTATTTGTTAGATCCCTGCACAAGGTCACCCAGAACCCTCAGAGTGCCTAATCACATCATGTCTGAGCACCTTTATCAGAATGTCAGTCTCTAGGTTAAGTGGGCAGGACACTGTCAGCCACAAAGGGATATGGCAGGGCAGAGAAATGGAGATTGGCACTAAGAAAGTCAGAGCCTTAAATGACCCAGAGTTTGGGAGTGAGATGGCAGTAGTGATAACAAAACCTGAATTGAGTCCAACAAAAATATTTTAGAACTGTCATTGTTTCCTTGCAGCCTTCTCTGAAGTTAAATAATGGAAAGAAAATGATTTTTTTGGAAACGTATTGAAAATATCACCCAAACCCATATTTTAAATGCTCAAGATGATTTCCTCCTATACAGCCCACAAGATTTTTTATTTTCTTAGATTCCTAAAGTTCCCCTATTTAGTGAAGCTCATTCAAAATAAACTGTTTCATATTTCAAACTTTTAAGAGCAAAAAAGTTTCTTGGCTACCAAGTGACAGTCAAATAGGGGCAGATCAACTGGCTGGGCCAAATAGGAACCAGCCAGGAACCCAATTCCCAAAGACCCTGATCAAATTCTTCTCAAAAGCATCTCACTAGTGTCTGGCCCTGGGCTTCCTGCCCTGATCCTGGGTGAATGCTGGAGCCAGCACTGAGATCACTGAACACTTCCAGTGCTCTGGGGAAAGTTTTTATTCATTGTTATGAGGACATTTCGAGTATCCTCATTTAGTAGAAAAGTCTCTTTTGAGTTGTCTGTTCATGGATTATACCAATGAGCCCAATCCTGCATAAAGACTGCCCACTGCCACAGGGAACACCTGACCTCATCTTCTAATCAGCCTGCAAAAACTGCAAATAACAAGGTGGAAACACTGCCACCAGAAAGCAAAGCATACATTCCCAAGACAAAGAAAAATAATTTCTAGATTGTCCATTGCTTGGGATATGCCTACCTTGCAAAGAGAACCGATGAGAGTTTATTTCTCTTGGATATGTCCATTGATTGAGGTCCAGCTCTGGAATCTGACAGATGGGGTTCAATTCCCTGTTCCACATTTACCAGTTTGGGCACATTATTTAATCTCTCTATGCATCAACTTCCTCTTGTATAACAATGGAATAATCGTTGTATCTACCTCATAGGATTTTGTGAGGGTTAAATTAGATAATATATATAGTGATATATATAGTGATCAACTAGACATAATAATTGGCATATAGTAAGTGTTCAAGAAATGTTAACTGATATCCTTGTCATTATCGCAGTTGTTGTCATAGTCATCATCTGCAAGCTCTCATCTTTATAGCTGTCTCCCTCTGTTCAGGCTGACTTTCTGAAGGTAGAAGTGAAGAATGTTAAAGGTATGGCTGCCACATGTGCACTGAAACCCATGACCTGATGAGGCCCACATATGGGGTTTAAGGTTGAATAGCATTAAAACGCAGTATACACAAAGCTATCCATTTAAAGGAGAATGACAGCCTAAAGGGGCATCTTGTATGACTTCATATAGAATGGGCCATTTGGAGACTATTTAAACAGTGTTTACTTTAAATGAGCCATCTTCCATGAAACAGACAGTCAATGCCTTCATTTTCCTTTTGATTCAATATACTTATACTAGGCTCCGTCACTACACCAGCTGCAAAACAAAGAGAACATGCTGCACTTGAATTAACCCAGAGTTTTTCCTCTGCAGAAGCCAGAAGCCCATCACTCCACTAGGTGATTTCACAGCCAGGCCAGGATCCATCAGCAAGTTACAGAGAGGGGGTGGTAGGAAGGGGCCCAGAGGAAACACTGCTCCCTAACTATGCAGGCATGAGTAGCCACCCAGCTTGCCCTCCCTTCTGGACAGATTCTGTAAAGCTGAACTTCTGACCTCAGAAAGAGATCAGAGTTCCTTAACACCCCTATACTACTTTCTCAAATTGGACCATATCTGGGGGAGAAAACTCTCATATAATCAATTGTCTCACTAGTAAAACAGATGTGTCATATGAGATATTATTCTACTAATCACAACAGCAGCAGCTACAAGATCCAAATAGGCATTTTCATCTCCAAAACAGGAATGAAATTTTCATTATAGATGACTATGCTTTTTATAGGTATAAGAGGATATGGAATGGGTCAATTTTAAAATCACAAAAGGTAGTTTTTAAAATGTAGTTTTGGAAATAAATATCATAAAGGATATAAAATCATAGTTAGATAGGGGGGATAAGTTCAAGTGTTCTATACCACTGTAGGATGACCATAGTTAACAATATATTATATAGTTTCAAATTGCTGGATACGGAATGTTCCCAACACAAAGAAATGGTATATGTTTAAGATGATGGATACGATAATTACCCTGATCTGATCACTATATGTATTGAAACATCACTATGTACTCCATGAATATGTGTAATTATTACTCAAAAAAGAAATTTTTAAAAAAGTGTCATAACTAAGGAGTGTTAAAACAATTATTTACTTTTCTCAATGACTACTCTAAAAACTGTCCTATGAATAGTTATAAAGATTCTATCTTCCACAAGAGGAAGTGTAATTATCAGTGAAGAGGGAAAAAGGAAGAACACAATGGAGTAGTCAGTTTATGGGGAGAGAGAGAACTTTTTATCCTAAACCTGTGAAAACCTTTGCTAATTATTTGAGAAAATCATTTTCATAAAAAAAAAAAATTAAGAGAAGAAAAATCAAGATACTGTAATTATTTTTACACGTAAGTCATGCCCACTATAGTAAATTAAATACAAAATTTATGGAAAGTTCAACGTCTTATTCTTCGGGGAGTCTTGGATAAACTTACTCCACAGAATTCAAAGGCACAGCGACAACCACACACACATAATCACTCTGCTTCTGCAGAGGCAGACTGTTTATCTTTGCAAAGTTAAGCATCTCATAGAACTTCTTGTATTTAAAGAGTTATTGTTTTCACTGAAAATTAAAACAGGCACTTAAATTCTTCCTATTTTAAAAGCATCCATTTTACCTTTTCAACCTCTCCACTATTGGGTAAAGAGCACGAAGCATCTAGAAACATCAAATTGATACACGCTTGTATTTAACATATCATATTTCTTTCCTCAATTCTTCTATAGCCCATGCTTCTTGCCCACCTCAAAATTGTTTCTTTAGCCACAATTCCTTATTTCAGAGCTTCTTATCCAAATCATTCCGTATGTTAAGATTACTTTGGAACAACTTTGTATCACAAATTAAAGATGCTTGACAATATGTATAGGAATATGTATGTATAGGAATATGTGCATTTGTAAGTTTATATAGGCATACTATATATTACATATTTTAAAAATATATATTATATATACATATGTACAATAAATATATACATAAAAAGGAGAAAAATCTCCCCATTTTGGCTGCTTTTCCCCTCTTGGCCTCCTTCTCCAGAGCTTGGGTCTTCAGCAAACCCCAGCTTTCTTTCTTTCCCTACTTTTTGATGCCGAGTCTATACATTCTGGTTTTCTAAGCTACCGCCTCTCTCTTGAATACTCATAGCGTGACTGTCTTTCATTAGTTCTTCTCCGCTGTTGCTCAAGGGTTGTAACTGGCATCAGAACAAAGGAGACAGTAAGACGCCCTGGGCTGGTAGGCACTGGCACTGCCTAACCAGGGCGATGTGCCAGGTCAGGCCACCGCTTTGCAAGCACTGATGCCACCCGCCAAGGCTTCGGGTTTCCTTCCTTGCAACATGGTACTGCCTCAGGCACAGGAGACCCAGGAGAGAATGACCTTCAAGATCATTCTTGCGAACTAGGTAAAAGAGTGCCACCTACTGAACACAAGCGCCTCCAGAGGTTTTGAGATTTTCTTTGTTGGCTAATGGAATACCTAAAGGAATACACTCCACCAGGCTTGTTATTCCAAGTCTCGTCCGCCATTCTGACCTATGATACAGATGACCTAGTACCCCTTAAACTTAAGTACAAAATGGCTCAGTTAACTGGACACCAAATCATACTGCTCCAGATGGTCACAGGGTAAACGTTGGTACCTTATTCACATGGGAAACTTCATGAATGTCAAGTCCAAGACAAACATCCACAGCAACAAGAACTGGTATTTACATGCCTGCCAGAATCATTGTTGTCCAAAACAAACCAAGATGACTTTCACATATGTCATATATGGTAAGTACAATGCTGGGAGGATAAGCAAGACCTAGTCAACAACAAATCACAAAATAAAAGAATTAACTGACAAAGATTTAGAAAGTCCTGACTCACCAGCAGCTTCCTAATGTGAAAAAAATGAATATATTTATTCTGCACTCCTACCCCTTAAAAACACATGAACATATGTGTGGTAGCCCAGAATAAAGTTTTCCCAGTTTTAGAAACAAAGAGCTTTCTCTACTTTCCATTCTCTCTTTGTGGGGAAAACACTTAATCATAACCATTCTAAATGTCTTTTAATTTACCATTTCCTTATACGTAATTCCTGGTTACATACTGTGGGAGTAGTCTAAATACTATTGCTCATTTTGAGCCATCAAGAGGGAAGAAAAGTTGGCTTTCAATTGCACACAGGAGGGTCTGGGCTCTCAAATCTTGGCTTTTTCCTGGAATTTCCCATACAAAGTCAAGAGAAAGAGAATGCCAGAAAGCTGGTCTATTGGGCAGGCCAGAGAGTAGCATTTTGCCCAGAATGAAGTAATGTCTACAGTCTTTCATTTATACAGAAAAATGAAATCAGATCCTATGCAAGGGCACATATAGTTTTTAACACCTTTCACTTGTTCATATGCTTTTTCACCTTCATTTGGAAGGAGCTTAAATTAGGCATTCTCCTTCATTTACTCAAGGCTTCCCACAAAAAAAAATAGAAGCAGAGTATTTTATTTTCCTAGGAAGTAGGAATATGCTAAATTATACACTGTAAAAATTAAACAGAACCAAACAAAAAAATTGCCAGAGGAAAATAATAATGTACTAAACCAACTTTTTTCTTTAAAATTTATTGAGGCTAGAGAAAAGGTATAAACTCTAATCCACAGCATAAGTAAAAGAAATGACCCCAAAGTCAATTTTGTCTTTTGACAAAATGTTTCTTCCATGAACATATCATTTGATTACAAAGAACACATTTATCCAACAAATAAATACTGAGCCCTTATTACATACACGGCACTGTATTAGGCATTGGGTCTCCATGCTCAATAGCATCGTTACATTTTGGCAAGGAATACAGGCCAATAACAACACACACATCTCTGTCTGCCCAAATGGAATTATGTTGAGGAAGTTGAATAATAAAGGAGTTAAATAAGTTGATCTAAATCTATGGCCTTGACTTAGCTAGCCTTCTTGAGAAAAGAATAATGACCACTCAGCTAATAAAATTCTTACAATGGACTTCACCCTACAGTCCAAACCATTAGCCTTTTTAAAAACAGGAGGAATGATTTCCCTTATGAAGCAGGGGCTCAGAGGTCTGTCTACCAATTTCCATACCCTGCCCAAGGGCTGCTGTCATTTCTGCAGCTGTTATCTGCTCACAGGTGCTTTGCTTCTGTGGGGAAATCAGCTGGTGCCTGGCAAATGCGCTAATCAGGCCGATGTGTCACTGTGATGGAAACTGTGACTTACTGGGTCGGGTTTTGCCACTCATGTTTTCAAGGATAGCTCATCGTTTTAAAGAGCATTGTGCACACACAGTGAAGGTCCTATGAGACCAATCTACCAATCTAGAAAATATCACTTAGAAAGGAAATAGTATCATCATGTATCCACATATTCTTTTCCTCTAAGGAGTGTAGATACGTTTGTAGAAATTACTCCATCCACAAAACAGCCATTTTGGTCCTGGCAGAGCTTTATTATACTATTTCCTGGTTGTCTTCTGATAAATCCCAGCTGTAGGCTATAGGAGAAATTGCAGTATTAGGTGTAGAGTTCCTTTTCCTTGTCTAGCTCAATCCTCCCTCAGTTTCAACTAGTAAAATCTGTTCTGTGATATCATGTAAGGTGTAAGTGGTATGAATATAAGCAAATTCTAATAAGCATCTACTTTGTTATAACTACACCCTAAACTGGAATTCTGGAAAAAAAAAAAAAGGTCCACAGATATATATTCCTGGAAGTATGAAAGTTGTCTATGAAAAATTTAAAGTTAACTCTTCTTTTAATTTTTTATGATAATCTTCAAATAGACAAAAGACAACAGACAGAGATGGTAGAGGTTAGCAACCTTTTTTCTTTAAAAGGCCAGGTAGCAAACATTTTAGGCTTTGTGAGCTTTTATTGCAAATACTCAATCTGCTGCTATAGCATGAAAGCAGCCACGGACAATGGTCATGATCCAATAAAACTTTACTTACAAAACAGGCAGTGGGCTACATTTCGCTAGTGGGCTATGGTTTGCTGACTCCTGAAATCATCCAGGTATCACTGAGTATCACCACCTGATTGCAGAGTTCACATCTGAATCACTGTGTAGGATTCCACAGGGACATGTAGGACTTCTCTAATTATTGAGTGATAATGAGAAAAGAACATAAGGATGATGCTGTTGGCCGAGTAAAAGCCAAATAACATCACAGTATGGTATGTAAGCAAAAGTTTTACAGCACATAGAAGACAACTGGTGGAGATAATCACATGGATAATCACGTGGCTCAGGGTAGAACAGGTGTTTAATCTCAAAATAAACTGCATGGAGCCATCAGCACCACGTTCATATTGTGAGGGGCAATTTAATTTCAGCAAAATATTAATCTTTACATTAAATCTAAGTTGTTAATTTGAATTTTATTGATGTATTAATTTCATCTGTGTTTAATTTATAATTTTATTTTCAACTTAGAGATGTGTAAGAGTTATAAACATAGTTTATATTTAGTCTCAGATCTATAGTTTTTAAAATATCATTTTCATATAAATAATTTCAGTCAACCCTGGTGAACTATGAGATTTTTTTCCCCCACTAAAAAGAAAAATAATGCTCAAGTTTGAGAAACACTACCAAACACAAGGCTCTACTACAGGGCCAAACCATGAATGAGAAAATATGCAGGCTTCGTGAGCTTAGGGTAGGGAGAGCCACATCTTAGGAGGTGTAGTTATCACAAGCAAACTGTTAAGACAGAAAAGGGAGCTGGAGGAGCCCAGGTATTAGTGCCCAGTTGAGATTGCAGTGTTTCATGTACTCAATCAATCCAGCGTATGAGGGAACCAAATAAACAGGGTAGAAAAAGATCCTATGTGAGTCTAGGAGAACCTGACTAGACAATTGCCAATAAGACACCACAGCCTGGAGACAGGAGCTAACTAACCTTTCATCTGTTGAACTGAAGGGGGTTGTAGTCAGCACATAAGTGGAGAGTGAATGGAATGAAGGGAAATCTACACACTTTATCCTGTCTGTTGGTACACATCAGAGAGGAAAGCCATGAGCACCAAAGGGGGCGGGGGGGGGGGGGGCACCCAGCAGAATAAAGGTAAAATGAGACAACATTCTAAGGACTCAAAGGAAGAGCAAGTATTGGAAATCAATTTACTACAGAAACCAAAACTAGTTTAGGAAATGGACATTGTCATTATGATACAAGAAGATATAACTTCTATGAAACAATAGTAAAAAGCCATGAGAAGACAAAACACTGAAACAGAAGCATAACAAATTAAGATCAAAAGTCAATAAAGTAAGAAAATTTTTAAAAATGAAGGACTGAAAGGAAACTAATGTTACAATAACATAATTTAAATCTCTAATGGAATTAGTAAAGAACAAAACTGTAACTATGAAAATCAGTGGTATGAAGTATAAATAAAAAATGAAGAGGCAAGCCATGTTGACTGGGAGAATATATCTGTAATACATATATCTGATAAATGGCTTATGTCTATAGTATTATATAAAGTATTATCATAATCTAGTAATAAAATAACCAAAAAACTCACATTAAAAAAATGGGCAAATTCAAATGATCCAATGACACTCTACAAAAAAGACACCTGCACTCGAATGTTTATAGCAGCACAATTCATAATTGCAAGGCTGTGGAAACAGCCCAAGTGCCCATCAATCCAAGAATGGATTAATAAAATGTGGTATATGTATACCATGGAGTACTATTCAGCTCTAAGAAACAATGGTGATATAGCACATCTTATATTTTCCTGGTTAGAGCTGGAACCCATACTACTAAGTGAAGTATCCCAAGAATGGAAAAACAAGCACCAGATATATTCTCCAGCAAACTGGTATTAACTGAGTAGCACCTAAGTGGACACATAGGTACTACAGTAATAGGGTATTGGGCAGGTGGGAGGGGGGAGGGGGGCGGGTATATACATACATAATGAGTGAGATGTGCACCATCTGGGGGATGGTCATGATGGAGACTCAGACTTTTGGGGGAAGGGGGGGAAATGGGCATTTATTGAAACCTAAAAATCTGTACCCCCATAATATGCTGAAATAAAAAAAATAAATAAATAAAATAAATAAAAAATAAAAAATAAATGGGCAAATGACTTGAAGAGATGCTTTTCAAAAGAAGATATAAGAATGTGCAGTAAGTATATGAAAAGATGCTCAACATCATTAGCCATCAGGAAAATGCAAATTAAAACCGCAACAAGATAGTATTTCACACTCTGTTGGAAGGCTAAAATTAAAAGGACTGACAATACCAAGTGTTTTCAAGGATGAACAGCAATTAGAACTAACTCTTATACATTGCTGGTGGGAATATTAAATGATACAAATACTTTGGAAATCATTTGGCAGATACTCGCAAACTTAAACACACACTTAATCATATGATCCTTTCCATTCTTAGGGATCTACCCCAGAGAAATGAAAACCTATGTTCCTATTTATATATGAATGTTCACAGTGTATTTTCTGTAATAACCAAAAAAAATCCAAATGTCCACCAACAGGTGGGTGGATAAACAAACTGATTTATTCATACAGTGGACTACTACTCATCAATTTAAAAAAAAAAGAATAAGCTACTGACATTCACAACAATATGGATGAATCTCACAACCATTGTACTGAGTAAAAGAAGCCAGACATGAGTACACACTAAATGACTCCATTTATATGAATTTTAAGAAGAGGTCTAACCAATCTATAGTGATGGAAATCAGACCGATGGCTAATCAGAGTGGGGTTAGGGAGGAATGAGTGCAAAGGTGCAGGGGAATTTCTACAGTAATGGAAATGTTCTATATCGCCATAGGTCATGATTAATTAACAGGTGTATATATTTGCAAAATCTTGTTGTACGCATTTATTATATGTGTGATAGTTAAGTCAGCTTGACTGGATTAAAGATACCTAGAGAACCGGCAAAGCAATACTTCTGAGTCTGTCTGTGAGGGTGTTTCCAGAGGAGACTGGCATAGGGGTACCCAGATAGAACAAAAACGGGAGTAAAATGATTTCTTCTCTCTCTCTCCTGGAGCTGGGACACTGTCCTCCTCCAGCTCTTCGACATCAGAACTACTCTTGGACTGAGAATTACACTATCAGTTTCTGATTCTGAGGCTTTTAAACTTGGACTCAGCCTTGTTGCAAGCATCCTAGGGTGTCCAGCTTGCAGGCAGCCTGTGGTGGGACTTCGCAGATTCCATAATCACATGAGCCAACTGCCTTAATAAGTCTCCTCCTATATATCTACCTATACATATATATCCTATTGGTTCTGTCTTTCTGGAGAACCCTAATAGAATAAGTAAATTATATTTTAATAAAGTAGATAAAAACACACCTATATCTAGATTAATTCTACAAAGTTTTGAATTACATAAATTTAAAAAATTCTATGAGTGTGCAGGCAAAAAAATCAAACTACTTTCAAAGAACAGA
This sequence comes from Microcebus murinus, assembly GCF_040939455.1. Lineage (NCBI taxonomy): Eukaryota > Metazoa > Chordata > Mammalia > Primates > Cheirogaleidae > Microcebus > Microcebus murinus. The sequence goes on along the minus strand of NC_134115.1, from coordinate 11,817,387 downwards.
AAAATTTGGTATCAGATTTCTCCTCAGAAATACTAAATAAGAGATGATAATGAAAGCATTTATAGTTGCTAAAGAGAGAAAAGAAATAACTTAAGAATTTAAGTGAAGTCCAGAGCTACTGGTAAATCAAATTGAGAAATATCCATTTATGGAATACTCCATAGTCATAAGTGAATACAAAAAAGGAGCCAATGTAAAGATGGAAGGACTTGGAAAATACAACACACATCTACCCTTTAAGAAAAAAGAATTAAAATAATTTCCCAGCCAACCAAAAGATGATTCAAACTTGAGCTCAAGAATGAAGAAAGTTTAAATACTTATTACAAATATGACTTGAAATTCAGTGAAAATAGAAAACAATAATAATTCCTAAAAGATACAATACAAAAGCAAAATAAAGAGATAATATGAATCCCAGATCCCAAGTTTTATTACTAAAACCAGAGAATGTGGGTGAGGAAGGATATTGGAATTAAATACCTATTAAATTCCTTAATTGATAGGCAATGTAGTAAAGAGCTATTGGTTAACTAAATTGTAAAATATCCATTTATGGAATACTCCATAGTTATAAAAATAATGAGGAGGCTCTTTATGTTATGATGTATCTATATATACATATCTATAAATAAATTTATTCAAAAAGGGGAAGTACAATACAAAAATGTGTATAGCATGCTATGATTTGTGCAACAAAAGAGAAAAAATATTATTCAAAGGAAACTGGTAGCCTGGGTTGCCTTGGGGGAAGGTTACTGGGTGGCTGAGAAATTGAGGTAAGAAGGAAATTTTATTGCAAATGTTTTGTCCTTTGTTCATTTGCAAATGAACCATGTAAATGTTACCTATTTTTAGAAAGAAAATTTTTAAATGTATTACTTGTTTTCATTTATTTTTACCATAAGAATCAGGCAAAAACTCATTGAAGACTTTAGTACATACGTAAATCTAGCTTATGATAAAGAAGACATTATAAATTAGAAAAGATTCCATAAATGATCTTGAAGCAATTGGTTTTCTATTTGGAAAAAAGATAATATTTAGTCCTCATTTTATAACCCTGATGAGAATAAACCACAGAGAGATTAAAGAGTTAAATGACAAAAATTAAACTATAACACTATTACAACAAAATAGGTGAATCTCAGATGAAAGACTTTCCAAGAAAAAGCTAATAAACTTGACTTCATAAAAATTTAAATCTCCTACAGATCAGAAACATCATATAAAATTAAAAGATATACTAAAAACCAAGAAAAGTACTTTTCACAAATATAATAAAATTAATATCTACATTTTAAGGAGCTGATTAAATTAAAAAATAAGACAAACTCTGTGAAAATCTCACTAAGTCCTCAATATAAAAATCGGCAGAGGAAACAAGGAGATAGAAAATGAAAGTGGTTAAGAAACATATAAGGATCAGAGGGGCAGAGCAAGATGGCAGACAAGAAACACTTCAAGACACGGTATCTCTGCAGAAAAGACAGATTCTAGGAGAAATGAGAAGAAAGAAGCTAGCAGAGGAGCATACATCGGAGGAGGGTTGGAAGGAGGGTTCCTGAGACCACCGGAGACTCCACGGGAGGAGGCTGCAGAGGAGAACTGGAAGCAGAGACCTCTCGAGTAGCCTGGAGACCAGTGGCAAGGGTAGGTAGTATCGTTAACTTTCCCCCCTTGTGTCTGGGACTGCTGGTGGGCTCCCCAGTGGGTGGAAAGACCTGTGGACACCAGCCCAGCCACGGCCACCACCAGTGAGCGGTGAGCCTGTAGCGGACGCGGCACCAGGCTCCCAACTCCCTCAGGGCACCTCTGTGTGCACAGACCCGAGCCATGCGGCAGGCACCATACTGCCTCATTCTCCCCTCCCCCATCTCTACCCACAGCTGCCGAGAGAGACAATATAGCCAATAGCCGGAGGCATCTCCAGGGAATGGGACCTTCCCTTTTGGAGCCCTACAGCTGACTAAGGGGAACTCAGACTGTGAGCTCCCTACCCGCCAGCCCTCCCAGGTGCTGCTGGACCAGTGATTCCAGGAGAAAGGGGCAGACCCTGAGGCTGAGGGACATCAACCCAGCTTGGGCTCCCCATGGGTGATTAGGATTGCACTCCTCTCTCTGGTGGGGTTGGGGATTGAACTCCGGAGCCCAGAGGTCAGACCTGCAGACCAGATCCCGTGCACCAAGGTATCGCATTGCTGGGAGCACAGAAGGGATATACGTGAACAGCCTACTGAGGTGTTGTGCCTTTAGGGCCAGATCAGCATTCTTGAGGGCAATCCTATTCCCAAAGGGGGGCCGTGCACCCAGCCCAGGTGGTGTTCCTGCACAGGAAACCTCCCTGCCGGCATCATAGCCAGGGGAGGCCCGGTGGTGTGATGTCTGGCCTGCTGGCAGAGGCCCAAGAGTAGCTGGGGAGTTGGGGAGTGTGGAAAGGAGCGAGGCCCGCTTCAGACTGCGGGTCTCAGACAGCCCCACCCCCACACGCAGACTTTCTGACTGAGCGGGACCATTCCAGCCCCTCCCTGACAGCTTTTCCTGGAAGCAGAGAACAGAACTTTGACCCCTGCTAACAGCATCTGTGGTGCCTGAGGGCAGGCTTACCCAACCCAACTCGGCCCAGACTAACTCCCAAATCAGCCCTCACTGAGGTGGAGAATAAGGACAAACCTGCAAGTCCCAGGGCCCCACCCAACACATGAGGCACCAGAGTGCCTCTCCAGTTGAACAATAACTGGATATAAGACCCAAAACCAACAGTGTAGCCTGTTCCTCCAAGCAAGCACCACCTACTGACAGGGAGGACATTCCGCACACCCTTTTCACAGCACCTACTGACTCATCATACAGGGTGTCGAACCTCACCCACAAACACCACCTACTGGCTCAGAGACTAAACAGGGCGTGTCATTATCCAAACAAAAATCTAAAGGCAAGAAGCAACAACTGATCCATATGAGAAGAAATCAGCATAGAAACTCTGGAAATATGAAGAACCAAACGGAACGCACCCCCCCAAATAGGAGCACCAGCCCCTTAGAAATAGACACCAACCAAAATCAGACAACAAAAATGACAGAAGAGGAATTTCGAACGTGGATCATAAGAAAATTCAATGACTTACAAGAACAACTGGATAACCACACAAAGAAAACGCAAAAAGATTCCAGGACCTGAAACAAAAATTCACTAAAGAAATTCAAACAATGAATAAAAGTCTAACCGAACTCCTAGAAATGAAGAATCAATTCAGGAAACTACAAAACACAGTGGAAAGCCTCAAGAACAGGGTAGATCAAACAGAAGAAAGAATCTCAGAGATTGAAGATAACACCTTCCAATTAAATAAATTAGTCACAGAGATAAAGCAGATAAATAAGAGAAAAGAGCAAAGCCTACAAGAGATGTGGGATTATGTGAAGAAACTTAATGTGAGGATCATAGGGTTACCAGCAGGGAAAGAAGAAAACACTCAAGGGTTGGACAAGCTATTTGAAGATATAACAGAGGAAAATTTCCCAGGCCTTGCTAAAAATCTCCAGATACAAGTTCAAGAGCTCAAAGGACCCCTGGGAGATTCAATGCAAACAGGAAGACGTCACAGCATGCAGTCATCAGAATGAACAAAATATCAACTAAAGAGGCCCTTCTAAGAGCTGTAAGAGGAAAGAGGCAATTAACATACAAAGGAAAGCCAATTCGAATAACGCCAGACTTCTCTACTGAAACTTTACAAGCAAGGAGAGACTGGGGCCCCATTCTCACTCTTCTGAAACAAAATAATGCCCAGCAGCAAAGCTAAGTTTTGTATATCAAGGAGAAATCAAGACATTCTCAGATAAGCAAAGATTGAGGGAATTCACCAAAACAAGAGCAGCCGTTCAAGAAGTATTCAAAACAGCGTTACCCACAGATCAGCACAATAAGCACGCACAAATGTAAATCTACTCAAAGCTAAAGATCAAAGCCCAGATACTACAATGGCTCAAGAGAGAAATTAAAACAACAAACTTCAACCCAACATAATGAACAGAAATCGGCCCCACCTATCAGTTATCTCAATAAATGTGAATGCCTTGAACTCTCCAATCAAGAGACATAGGCTGCCCGAATGGATACAAAAAAAACACAAGCCAAGTATCTGATGCCTTCAGGAAACACATCTAACTACAAGGATGCAGTTAGATTAAAGGCAAAGGGGTGGACAACAATATTTCAAGCAAACAGAAACCAAAAGAAAGCTGGTGTGGCGGTGCTGATTACAGATAACTTAGCTTTTAAATCAACAAAAGTAATAAAAGACAAAGAAGGTCACTATATAATGGTGAAGGGTACAGTTCAACAAGACATAACAATTCTAAATATATATGCATCCAAACTTGGTGCACCCAGATTCATAAAGCAAACTCTACTTGATCTAAACAAATGGATAAACAACAACACCATAATAGTCGGAGACTTTAACAACCCACTGACAGCACAGGACAGATTCTCCAAACAGAAAATCAACAAAGAAATAATGGACTTAAACAGAACTCTAGAACAAATGGGCCTGACTGACACTTACAGGACATTCTACCACAAAACCACTGAATATACGTTCTTCTCATCAGCTCATGGGTCATTCTCTAAGATTGACAACTTCCTAGGACACAAAGCATGTCTCAAACAATTTTAAAAAATAGAAATCATACCATGTATCTTTTCAGACCATAATGGAATAAATGTAGTAATAAATTCTAACAAGAGTTCTCATTTCTACACTAAGTCATGGAAACTAAACAACCTTCTGCTGAATGATCACTTCATAAATGAAGAAATCGAGATGGAAATCAAAAGATTCTTTGAACTAAATGACAAAGGTGACACAAGTTACCAAAACCTGTGGGACAAAACTAAAGCCGTCCTAAGAGGAAAGTTTATTTCCATAAATGCCTATATCCAAAAGTGAAAAAGATCACAAACAGACAACCTAATGAATCATCTCAAAGAGCTGGGAAAAGAAGAACAGACTGACCCCAAACCCAGCAAAGAAGTGAAATCATTAAGATCAAATCAGAACTAAACGAAATTGACAAAAAAGAAACCATACGAAAAATTAATAAAACAAAAAGTTGGTTCTTTGAAAAAACAAACAAAATTGACACACCTTTGGCTAGACTAACGAAAGGCAGATAAGAAAAATCTCTAATAAGCTTCATCAGGAACAATAAAGGAGAAATGACAACAGAGGCCACGAGGATACAAGATATAATTTATGAATACTACAAAAACCTCTATGCACACAAACTGGAAAATGTGGAGGAAATGGATAATTTCTTATAAACACACAGCCTCCCTAGGCTCAACCAGGAAGAAATAGAATTCCTGAACAGACCAATATCAAGTACTGAAATTGAAACAGCAATAAAAAACCTTCCTAAAAAGAAAAGTCCTGGACCTGATGGTTTTACACCCGAATTTTACCACACCTACAAAGAAGAACTGGTGCCTATCCTGCAGAAACTATTCCACAACATTGATAAGGATGGAATCCTTCCCAAAACATTTTATGAAGCAAACATAACCCTGATACCAAAACCAGGAAAGGGTGCAACAAAAAAAGAAAACTACAAACCAATATCCCTTATGAATATAGATGCCAAAATTCTCAACAAAATCCTAGCCAATCGAATCCAGGTGCTTGTCAAGAAAATAATCATCACGACCAAGTGGGGTTCATCCCAGGGATGCAGAGATGATTCAACACACGCAAATCTATAAATATAATTCACCATATAAACAGAAGCAAAAACAAAGACCATATGATCTTCTCAATAGACACAGAGAAAGCATTTGACAAAATTCAACACCCTTTTATGAGAAGAATGCTCAACAAAATAGGCATAGACGGGGCTTACCTAAAAATGATACAAGCCATATATGACAAACCCACAGCCAATATCATACTGAATGGGGAAAAATTGAAAGCATTCCCACTTAGAACTGGAACACGACAAGGTTGCCCACTATCTCCACTTCTATTCAACATAGTGCTGGAAGACCTTGCTATAGCAATCAGACTAGAGAGCAGAATTAAGGGTGTCTGAATGGGAGCAGAATAGATCAAACTCTCACTCTTTGCTGATGACATGATATTATACCTAGAAAACCCCAAGGATTCAACCAAGAGACTCCTTGAACTGATAAATGAATTTGGTAAAGTCTCAGGATACAAAATCAATATACAGAAATCAGAGGCATTCATACACGCCAACAACAGTACAAGTGAGAACCAAATCAAAGACTCAATTCCCTTCAAAATAGCAACAAAGAAAATAAAGTACCTAGGAATATATTTAACTAAGGAGGTAAAAGACCTCTAAAGAGAGAACTATGAAACACTGAAGAAAGAAATAGCAGAGGATGTAAATGGGTGGAAGAATATACCATGCTCATGGGTCGGCAGCATCAACATTGTTAAAATGTCTATACTACCCAAAGTGACCTACAGAGTCAATGCAATCCTTATCAAAATAGCATCATCATTTTTCACACGTATAGAAAAAATAGTTTTATGCTTCGTATGAAACCAGAGAAGACCCCGTATAGCAAAATCAATTCTAGGCAATAAAAACAAAATAGGAGGTATCAACTTACCAGATTTCAAACTATACTACAAGACTATAGTAATTAAAACAGCTTGTGATTGGCACTAGAACAGGGACATTAACCAGTGGAACAGAACAGAAAACCCAGATATAAAACCATCTTCATATAGCCAACTAATCTTCGACAAACCAGACAAAAACATACACTGGGGAAAAGAATCCTTATGCAATAAATGGTGCTGGGAAAACTGGATAGCCACATGTAGAAGACTGAAACAAGACCCATACCTTTCACCTCTCACAAAAATCAACTCACACTGAGTAACAGACTTGAACCTTAGGTGTGAAACTATTAGAATTCTAGAGAAAAATGTTGGAAATACTCTTCTAGACATTGGCCTAGGCAAAGAATTTATGAAAAAGACCCCAAAGGCAATCACAGCAGCAACAAAAATAAACACATGGGACCATCAAATTACAAAGCTTCTGCATAGCCAAAGAAACTGTCAAGAGAACAAACAGACAACTCACAGAATGGGAGAAAATTTTCGCAAGCTACACAGCCGATAAAGGGCTAATAACTAGAATCTATTTAGAACTCAGGAAAATCAGCCAGAAAAATCAAACAACCCTATCAAAAAATGGGCAAAGGACATGAACAGAAACTTCTCAAAAGAAGACAGAATAATGGCCAACAAACATATGAAAAAATGCTCAACATCTCTAATCATCAGGGAAATGCAAATCAAAACCACAATGAGATATCATTTAACTCCAGTGAGAATGGCCTTTATAAAAAAGTCCCCAAACAATAAATGTTGGTGTGGATGCGGAGAGATAGGAATACTCCTAAACTTCTGAACCAGACTGAAAACTGGTTCAGCCTCTGTGGAAGGCAATATATGGTGATACCTTAAAGCAAAACAAGCAGATCTACCATTTGATCCAGCAATCCCACTACTGGGCATCTACCCGAAAGATCAAAAGTCATTTTATGAAAAGGACACCTGCACTTGAATGTTTATAGCAGCACAATTCACAATTGTAAAGGTGTGGAAACAACCCAAGTGCCCATCAATTCATGAGTGGATTAATAAAATGTGGTATATGTATACCATGGAGTACTAGTCAGCTTTAAGAAACAATGGTGATATAGCACCTCTTGTATTTTCCTGGATAGAGCTGGAACCCATTCTACTAAGTGAAGTATCTCAAGAATGGAAAAACAAGCACCACATGTGCTCACCAGCAAATTGGCATTAATGTATCAATACCTAAGTGGACATATAGGAAAAACATTTATCGGGTGTCGGGCATGTCGGAGGGGGGAGGAAGGGAAGGGAATATACAAACATAATGAGTGAGATGTGCAATGTTTGGGGGATGGTCACGCTTGAAGCTCTGAGTTGTGGGGGGGCATGGGCAATATACATAACCTTAACATTTGTACCCCCATAATATTCTGAAATAAAAAAATAAAAACATATAAGGATCTACTCAGCCACAGAAAACAATGGTGATCTAGTGCCTCTTATATTATCGTGGATGGAGCTGGAGCCCATTCTACTAAGTGAAGTATCACAAGAATGGAAAAACAAGCACATTTACTCACCATTAAATTCGTATTAATTGACTTAACTGACCAACACTTAAGTGCACATATAGTAGTAACATTCATTGGTGTCAGCAGGTGGGAGCAGGGAGGAGGGATGGGTATATTCACACCTAGCATCAACATGCTCAGGATCTCAAATGAAGGGGTTAATTATTGCAATAAGCAAGTAATTCACAGATAAAACCTTGACCGTCAGTAGCACTTGCCTTTTCTTTCTTATACACCTTTGGATCAGAACCTCATAAAGGCAAATAGCGTGTAGAACATATCCTTTACCAGGCCAATATGCGAGTGGGCTGGCCAACAGGAGCATCATCTCTCAACCTAACCAATGACCATGTACAGACACCATAACCAAACCACAGATAACTCAACTATAATGGTGTTTCCAGGACACACCTGCCAACCCAGAAAGTCTTCAACCAAGACTACCTACTTATGGCCCCAAAACCACCAGGTGAAAGCAACTACTGAAATAATCTATGAACTGATAACTCTAGCGTGAAGAGCCCCAAATCCCATGCCCAGGCTCCTAAGTGCCCCTCCCCATCCCTTGCTTGTTTTCTCTGGCAGGATGTTTTACAGTATGTGCATTTCCAACCCAACTAATAAAGGAGCTCTTTAAAGTTTAGAAAAACACTGCTTATTGGGTTCCTGAGTCCAACATGTGTGCAATACATAAATAAGCAAAGAACACATGTACAGTACCTTCCTGAAGCTGTGTTGGCTTGGCAGAATTTTCCCCACTCATTAAAACAACAAAAGATGCAGCTGCTCGAACTGTAGCCTGCCATGTTGACATGGCAACGGGTGGCTCCTGGCATGGAAAAAGGGCCCTGTTGTTTATGGGAGATCCCATAGTATAAACACATGGCCTGCAGAAGAGAGACAAAGAAACAAAGGGGCAGAATCTTTAAAATGAGTTGTCACTTTTCTCCCCACCATCGCAGTGAAGGTTAAGTTGAGCTTTCAAAGAGAAAATATTTGAGGCTGTAGTTGACTCATTTCAAAGCATTTTGAACTGAAACTGCCAAGGGCTGGCTATGTGAATAGCTGAGTGGTTATTTCTCCCAAATGAATTACTTAAACACATAAAGAGTGGCTTTTTTTTTTTTGTAAGAAGAAAAATATTTTTTGGATAAAGTTTTAAATATGAGTCTGCCAAGTTATAATTTATATTATCCTTGCCCCCTCCCCTTAGGCCTGTATGCCTTCAAAAGAAAAAAGTTTTAGAGAAATTCTTACAAACCTTTTGGAAAGTATTCTGGAAAAGAAAATATGTTTGGAGATCAGTGAGATATTAATGCTTGGAAAAACAAGCTGGTGGTCTCAAATCCAGTGCTGGCGGGCAGATACCTCCCCAATCTTGGAAAATACCATCTCAAACAGAGCCCTTGTGGAAATCCTTGTGTGGAGGCCAAGAACAGGGATGGCATAGAAACAGGACCGTGGGTCACAACAACCAGGCTTGTGATGGCAAAGCCAACTGCAGAAAGTTGTTACCAAAACAAGTGTACAAAACCAATGACTCGTTCTGCTACAATTAAAAAATACAAACCTACCCAAACCAAAAAAGATCCCTTCCATGATCAAGCCATTGCTGACAGAGATGGAAAAGATCTACGAGATCAAAGGAATCCATTCTTTTGACACCACAGAGTAGAAGGCACAAGACTGGCTCCTCTGGAAAATATCTTAGGAAAATGTTTCCAGTTTCTGTTTTTCATGAGTCATGACAAATATGTAGCTTTAATCAGCTCGACTTATAAAGTAAATGAATACAACTAAGCACTGCCGGTTTTTGAAAAACTGGTTTTCCTTTCTCATGAACATCATTATAATTGAGTATTTACTGTTTTCCTACAACGTGCAAGAACACACAGAATGATGCTCTACTCTACCTGTCAGGGTACAATAAAGAGAAGAGAAACCAGTCGAGATCTCAACAAGCAGAGGTAATTTAATATAGGAAATGTGTTATCAAAATGATAGAAGAGCTGAGAAACCAATCAGGGGACAGCCAGGCCACCCAGAGATCAGCCACAGCAGTAAGCCGCTGCGACCTCTAGGACAAGAGGAGCTGGTGTTACCGGGTTACACTGGCAGGAGTCAGCTGGCAGAAGCCAGAGTCACAGCAGGGACTGTCCAGTGGGAGATGGGACCACAGAGGAGACCCAGCCGCACTGAAGCTACCAAAGGAAGCAGGGAGAGGAGAAGTAATACCTTGTTTCTTACCAAGTCCTGCTCTCAAGTCTTCCACCAGTGGCCCCCATTGGCCAATCCTGACAGGAGGCTAGAAGACAAGAGAGCCTGGGAAATGAAGTTCCTTGTCATTTAGAGATCATAATAAGAGCAGAAAATCAATCTTAACGCAAACAGGCAGCTGCAGTATGCTTATCCTACTAGTCTACATGCCATGATAACTCACAGGTTTGACATGAGACCAGGAAAGATAAGAAAGTCAGAAGATTTTGGTCCTAGCTGGGTTGCCAACTTATTAAATGACTGTGGGAAAGTCCCTTGACCTCTCTGAGTCACAGGTAAAATGAGTACTAGATACTATTGTAAACATTAAATTGTAAACAATTTAATGTTTACAATAGTATCTAGTACTACGCCTTTTATTATATTTTGAACATACAATACATCTTCTTAATGGATTTTTCCTTTTTGTTTTATCACTATTGTAAGGTGCTGGAAAATGTCTTTCTCTAAAACACATGAGATTTTCTGATGCAGTACAAGGGTTGTGTTGCCTCAATTTGGAGTGCTGTCGTAGAAGTTTTGTTATTAATGCTAAAGTTGATGCTCGGCTGTGCACCTTCATATCACAGCTATCAGCTAAAGTCAACACTGGGCTGTGCATGTTCATCTGTGGCTGTCGACTATAGTCGACGCTTGTACCAAAGTGGTTAAGAACCTAATGAGGGAGACTGCTAGAGCTCACCTCCTCCCAGGTGCAATGATGGTGGGAGAGATCCTGTAGCAGCTCAAATAGCTCAGGTAGGTGGGGTCAAGGCACACCCAGCTCCCAAAATTCTACCTATTGTTTCATTTTTTCCCCAAAAAGCTCATCTTAGAGAAGGGTCCCAAGAAGGAAAAGTATCTTCAGTGGAAAAGGGGTGTATTTCCACTGGCCAAATAGCAGACATTGAGAATTAAGGTTTCCTTTTCCACTGAATCAGAATGGACCACACAATTTTTCTTAGTTCAAGAGCTCCAGGAAGCCACTTCCAATCTACATAGACTTGTGCAGGTAAACCTACTTGCAATGCTTACAAGAAAGTGACAGGTTCTTGCCTACAGAGCTCCTAAGACTCTCTCTGTCTCATGCACAGGGGAGCTGACCTTATAATTGTGGTCTGAACTCTTAAGGTTCTTAGGCCAAGTCTGAAAGTATCTGTGCACCTCACTTGCCTAGGATGACTCTAGTGTTACAGGTCTTCCCTTGCCTGCACAGGGAACAAATCCTTCCCAAAATTCTGGCTTGCCAAGATGTTGCTCCCCTCCTTGTAAGGTTGGGTTGGAAGCCATGCTAGCATATTACTATGCATCCACCTGCACCCTTATGTATGTGGTCCCCAAGGCTTCCTCCATCAGCCTCCACATCTCTTCCCTGAAGAAACAATTGGATTTTAGATGAGGTCATATCTCAGAAACACTGTAGAGAAAGACTCAGAAGGTCTTAGTGATTTGCTGAAGAGGGAGAAGGAAAAGAAGACCTCTTTGAGGTAGCCAGCTTCCAAGATGGCCTCCAATAACCCTGCCTCTTGGTATTTGTACCCTTGTGGAGTCTCCTCGCACACTGTACTAGGGTTGGTCAGTGTGACCAGTAGGATATGGCGGAAGTAATGGCATGTCACTTCTGAGATTAGACTATTTAAAATCTGTGGTTTTCACCTCAGAAGTCCTCTTCCCTCTTTCTCTCCCATCATTTGCTCTAGGGAAACCCAGCTGCCCTGTCATGAAGACACTCAGGCAGCCTAGGGAGGGGCCCACGTGGTAAGGAATGGAGATTTCTGACCAACAGTCAGTGAGGAACTAAGGCCTTCAACCACCATGTGATGATGGAAGAAGTTTTCCAGCTCTAGTCAAGACTTGAGATGCCCATAGCCCCAGCCACTGCTTGACAGAAACCTCGTGAGACATCCTGAGCCAGGATGGCCCATTGAAGCTGCTCCAGGATTCTTGACCCTCAGAAACTGTGTAAATGTTTATTCTTTTAAGCTGCTAAATTTGGGGATAATTTGTTATGCAGCCAGATAACTAACACAGAATTTTCTGAGGTTTCTGGCTCAAGTAACAAAGATGGATGGTAAAGCTATTAAACAAGAAAGGAAGGGCGACTTCCGGGGCCCCTGCTCTTGGGGCCCCAGAACCTCGTCCACGAGTGTATAATAAAGCCACGTGGTTTGGCCCCCCCCAAAAAAAAAAAAAAAAAAAAAAGAAAGGAAGCTCAGGAAGGGACAGGGAGATAGGAAGAGGGTACCCATGTGTTTCATTTGTTCATAAAGGGCTTTACACAGCATACAGCAGAGGATACTTTTATGGACACAGAGATTGTGTTTTCCTAATCCCAAACAGTGTAGTGTCCAACAATGGGACCAAAGTCTGCAATCAGACCTGCCTCAGAAAATTTGGGAATAATGATTTTATGAGTTGTAAGTATTGATATTGCAGGCAGATTTGAGTCGGAGAGGAAACCCTTCCATTGACTGGATTAAAAATCAGCATGTTGGCTGGGCTCAGTGGCTCACACCTGCAATCCTAGCACTCTGGGAGGCCGAGGCAAGTGGATCGTTTGAGCTCAGGAGTTCAAGACCAGCCTGAGCAAGAGTGAGAGCCCGTCTCTACCAAAAATAGAAAAAATTAGCCGGGCATAGTGGTGCATGCCTGTAGTCCCAGCTACTCGGGAGGCTGAGAAAGAAGGATGGCTTGAGCCCAGGAGTTTGAGGTTGCTGTGAGCTAGGCTGATGCCACGGCACTCTAGCCGGGGCAACAGAGTAAAACTCTGTCTCAAAAAGAAATCAGCATGTTGTCTCCAACCTTCCCTCCCCAATTCAGTATTATGTCCTCTCTATCTAGCTCTAGACATTTTGTTCTAGAGGTTTGTTCTGATTCTTCCTATAATCCTCTTGAAGGCTCTTTCTGCCATTTGGCATCTGGGCACCTGAACTCTCCCGTTGAGGGGGTTTAGTTATCTAGCCAGGCCCCTAAGAAGCTCTCACCGCCAACCACCCCCCAATGTCCTCATATTCTCCGTTCCTACCCTCCTCTTAACATGGCCAGAGTATCTTTTCTGCTAAAGTCTGAATGGTATTTTCTTCCTAGCTTCCTTGTCTTCTGGCTTCCTGTTAGGATTGGCCAATGGGGGGCACTGGTGGAAAATTTGAAAGCAGGATTTGGCAAGAAACAAGGTATTACTTCTCTCCCTGCTTCCTTTGGTAGCTTCAGTGCGCCTGAGTCTCCTCTGTGGTCCCATCTCCCACCGGACAGTCCCTGCTGTGACTCTGGCTTCTGCCAGCTGACTCCTGCCACTGTAACCCGGTAACACCACTTGGTATCCAAGGCTATAACTCTGAACATGCAGATCAAGTCATTAATCTAAAAGATACACCCATAAATATACCCATGTCTGATAGGAGACTCAATCACTTTCTTATTGGAATATTTCATAAATAGGAAAACAATCACATAAAAGGGAGGTCCCAGGTAGGACAAACTTCTTGAAAATGTAAATTCTCTTTGTGCTCCCAGCCTAATCCTTTCTTGGCCATTTGTTCTTTCTCAGCTGCAGGCTTACTCCTCCCTTCTCAACATGCCAAAAACAAGTGTCCGTGACTTAGAGTCTTTATAACCAAAGGCCTTTTGATCTTTTACAACCTGATAACCTATGTATGTCTCATGTAACAGTGCAAATACCCCCAAACAATTTATAGTTAGGTAACTATATTTTAACAGAGTGAAAGCTTTATCCTGTGGATAAAGCCCTAGTGGTGGAATCTGAACACGTGGAGAATGGGTCTTCAGAGTCATGTCATTCTCCCTATGTAGGGATGCAAGAGTAAAGATGGCCCCCATCACGTGCACATTCAAATGAGAACTATGTGCATGGCTGGATTCCCTGCTCAACCACCCAGCACCCCCCACACCCCCCGCCCAGAAGGCAGGAAAATCTATGTGCATTTATAAACAGGCTCTGCACTTATCTGAATATGTAATCACTGAAATAAATGCAGCTGTGTTTATTCGACATGCACAGCCTTGCACCTCGGCCATGTTGCTGAAACGTTTATGGGATAGATGTGCAGATGCAAGCCGGACATTCTCTGATGCTTATAACTTCATTATTTCCAGACCGAATAATTCTTTCCTGCATGCAAAGCAAAACTTTCTCTCACCAGGGTTCATCTCACATGGCCTGGGATACCCATCTGCATGGGAGACTCCTTAGGGAGCCCAGATTAACTGCACAGGAGTCATGGGAATGAGAGGACAATGAAAGAAAGAAGAAAAAATGGGGTAAGATAGTGTGAGACAGGTCCCTGGCTTGCTGCCATTAAAGAATTTCTAAACTGAGGAAGAATCTGTCAGAATTACAATTACTTCAACTTCTTGTAAAATGTCTGTGTGTTCAGAGTGGTCAAATGAGGACAAGACATACTAACTCTGCCTTTCCAGGTAAGAGGTCAGCTAACACTAACATGCTTGCCAGCCTCCTTAAGGAGGAACCATCCCTAAAGGAAAACTTATAGGGGGCTGAGTCAAACCATGTATTTTCTGTCTCTTCAGTTGATCAATCTATGCATTTGTCTTTTTGCAGTCAGAAAAAAATGGGGTTGTTTTTATTTTTAAAATGTTTTAGGCTCCGCTACTGTCCATCCAAACAAAAAATGAATAACAAAATATCAACAGCACACAAATCACAGTGACTTGTATAACCAAAAGTGTAGTGTGTTCAGAAGAACCTGGATGGAAAGAGCCAAGAGACCTGAGTACTAGCAAGAGATTTGCAGCTGACTAGCCATTTGCAGCTACTGCTCCCTACAAGTCACCCTTTTTCAGAGACTCGGGTATCACAGTTCATTGATTGGGCAGAAGGCTGCCAGGAGAAGCAGGTTGGAGGTAATGAGCACTTTGTGGCCATGTGTGTGGCTTGATGAGGCACTGACTTGGTCACTGGGGGCCGGGGACCACAGATGACAGTTTAGTGGATCAGGATCTTTTATAAGCTTCCTAGGGTTACAAAATCTTCAGGTCTCCTCCAATTCCTTTCAACGTGTTCTCCTTTTTGCACCTAATCTTTTTTACAACCCCATGTGCTCATTAAACCTAGATTACTGTCTCCATTGTAGGTGAGCGACCCTCTTGCTTTCTTGTACCACAAAAACCAAGAGCCAGAGCTACTAAAACAGGAAGTGTCAACTATGACTCGCGCTCTTTTTCTTTCTCTCTCTCACATACACACAACCTTCCTTCCTATCATTCTATTTTGTGGCACAATTACCAAAATCAGAATTCATCAATCCTGCTGAATACATGGCAGGTCCATGGAGAATGCTGCTCTGACTTGGAAAGATAGATTTTGTGTAAAGTCAAAAAGAAAGATTTGTGTAGAGACAAAATGGACAGGACTGTAAGTTGCGCAGTCAGAAATTCACTTCTGCTGTCTGTAAATGAAAAGAGAGTGTTTCTCATCCGCAGTCCTTTGTGGGCATGGGATTACCTAGGTGGACAACACCTGAAGATCCTCCCGTGGAATCTTATTTTATACACGAGGACAATAAGCTCCAGAGATGTGAAGTGACTTATCTAAAGTCACATGGCTAGTCAGCTGCAAATCTCTCGCTAGTACTCAGGTCTCTTGGCTCTTTCCATCCAGGTTCTTATGAACACACTATGCTTTTGCTTATACAGGTCACTGTGATTTGTGTGCTGTTGATATTTTGTTATTCATTTTTTATTTGGTTGGTCGTTTGGGCTACTTGCTTGGATTAAGGCAGTCCATCATTGTCTTTTCTCCCACGATGACTCAACTGGGACTCTGGGAAATGGAGTTACACATAGCCTGTGCAGCAAAAGGAGAAACAGGCTAAAACATGGACCCTTTCAAACATTTTCAAGTTTGGGATTATTGATTCTTCCTTTGCAGCTATACAGTGATATTTATAGAATTCATGTATATTTCCACTTCAGTTCTCATAAATTTTGTATGGGTTTCTTGAAGCCAGTAAGAAAAAAAAAAAAAAAGGTACTAATTGTAGAAATGTTTCTCTTAGACCTGAAACCTCCAACACATCTTCTGCTCATTCTTTTAATTTTAAAATTTTCCTTTATAATGAGATATAAAACAATAAAACTAATTCGATGGAGAGAAAAAGCATGTTTTAACAACCAGGTTTGATGTTGAACTAAAAATACTTCAAAAGTCAACATCTTCCTTGGTCTTAACTACAAAAGAATAAGAACTACAAAGGTAGTTCTTGTTATTTTGCCAACTTCATCCTGATTTTGTCTACAACAAAGAAAAATCACAGTGCTTTATGAATGTTTAAATTTTAATATTACTTTAACATATGTATTTTCCCAGTAAGTTTTCTTATTTTTAATGCCAATCCAAATAATTGTAGTTTTTCTAATAAATTGGCTGTATGTAACTGAATTTCCCCTCCATTCAACTCATACTCAGTGATGTCATCGGCTTAAGCCCAGATCTCCTAGATCACCTGGCTGCTTCCACAGCTACTATAGTGATCCTCAGGGAAAAGGGAATGGATTACCAAAGAGAATGCTTTGGTTTTAAATAACATTTTATTCCAGAGAATGGAAAAAATGCAAAAAAAAAAAAAAAAAAAAAACTGCAAGGAAAATGAAGAAAACACACAAACATTTCCATTTTTAAAGTTTTTTTCTTAGGGACATTGAGGAGCTAGAGTCAAAAAGATATTGTCTCATTCCTTTCTAACAGCTTTGTAAAAATACATTTACATACTCTTAACCCTGTCCTTGTTCTCACTGAAATGTTTTAAAAGGCACACACACACACACACACACACTATTCAAAAGTAAACATCTTTTCCAAGAAGCATGTTGTATCAGATTGAATGTACGTGTTCCTTTTGTCAACCATTTGTATGTACTACATTTGTACTACAACCCAGTATCTGAATGATGGAGGCAAGAAAGAGCATTTAGGTTCAAGAGCTGGCACAATCCCCAAATGGCTAGACCAAGGTAGGAAAATGGAGTTTTCTATATCCAGATATTTCATTTTAGAACCAGAATGATAAGGAGGAAGAAATTATTCACATTTAGAAGAAATACTCTTTTATAGCTTCAAATATATTTTCTTCTCTAGAGAACATTGCCACTTGGTAAAATTGGGAGGACAGCTAAGCAAAGGAGAATTTCAAGGTAGAAAGATAGGGACCTCTTTCCAAACTTGAAGTCTTTTTTTTTTTTTTTTTAAATATACAGTAGGAACATTTATTTTAACACTTCTAAAAGATATTTCTCCATGCCTGATGATTTGATATAAAAATCAAACCCATCATACATTCCCCTCAAACTTGAAGTCTTTTTAAATACACTTTTTATTTTAGAAGAATTTTATATTTATTTTAAAAATCACAACGATAATACATAGAGTTGCCTATACCCCATGCCCAATTTTCCCTATTATTGGCATATTACATTAGTATGTTATATTGGTCACAATTAGTGACTCAATACTAACACTTTATTACTAACTAACATACAGACTTCATTCAGATTTCCTTAGTTTTTGTTGACTGTCCCTTTTCCATTTCAGGATACCGTATCTCCTTAGGCTCCTCTTGACTGTGACAGTTTCTTAGGCTTTGCTTATTTATGCTGACTTCACAGTTTTAAGGAGTATTGATCAGGTGTTGTGTCAATTGTCCCTCAATTGGGATAAATCTGGTGGTTTTTATGATTAGATTAGCATTAAGAGCTTTTGAGGGGAAGATGACACTTTTATCACATCATACCAAGAGTACATACTATCAACATGACTTATCACTGTTGATGTGGACCATGATCATCTTGCTGAGTTAGTACTGTCAGATTTCTCCAATGTGAAGTTATTTCCTCCAACCCCCTTGCACACTGTGCTCTTTGGAAGGGAGTCACTACGTGTGGTCTACACTTAAGGAGTGAGGAGTTATGTTCCACCTCCCTGAGGATGGAATATGTACATAACTTAATTGGAATTCTTCTGCATGGTAGAATTGTCTACACTTTCTCAAGTTTATTCAATCATTTATTTATGTCAGCTTGGACTCATGGCTATTTATTTTATACTTTGGATTATCATCCAAAAGTACCTTATATATATTGTTGCTCAGCTTTGGCCATTTGCTCTTTCAGATGGCTCCCTGTCCCTTTGCCATACCCCCACCATGTGGGTGGTTGTGCTGCTGCTGGACTGCTTCCTTACTTTATGATGTTATGTGTTCCATGTTCATCTTGTATATTTCCTGCACTAGTTCTAGCCATTCTCCAAGAAGCCCTGGTTCCTTTTATTGGAGAATATTAGAAACCAAGATCTGGGCTAGATATGTTCACTTCTGGACCCTCGCAGCTAACAAGCAAAGATATATATGCGGGTATATTAACCCATGGAAACACACCTGTCTGTAATTATTTCTATATGCAACCATCCCTATCTAAATTAAGCAAAACATGAATTCACTGTGATACCTCCAATTATAATCCACTACTGTATGAACCATTCTAGCCTCTTCCCCTCACTTACCTGTAACCTCCCACTTCAAAAGTGAGAAACCTGGCTTCTACCATCTGCCATCCAATTACTTAGTTGCTCAACTTCAGAACACATGTAAGTGTGGTACCAGAATTATAAACCTGTACCCCCTTAGGAAACAATTTTATCAACTAAACTGCAGTATTTATGTACAGTTCCTTTTGCCTTTAGTTTTACAGACTCTACTCATTCCCAAAGTTACTTAGGACTTTCCTCCTACCCCCTTTGATGAGGGTGTTCCATATATTTATAATATAGTTAGCCTGTTGTGTCACATTTTTCATTCTATCCTGAGATCATGCAACCTTCTAAATGATTATTTATTTATTATCAAACAAAGTGATTTAAGTTTTATTCTCAGCCAGGGTAGGTGAGGGTGGGAAGGGGAGAAGTCACAGATGGAACTTGAAAGCTAAGTTACCAATTTAGAGATTTTTTAAAAGTTTCTGTCTAATCTCTTGTTTAAAAATAGAAATTTACTGAAAGCTAATATGATAAATTCATCTTTCAAATGTACTTAAAAACTTTGCATACAATAAGTAACATAGCCAAGATCAAAAGTCTCTCCTTTTCATACTTGAGATACAGATTTTTCTAGGAGCTTCCAGTTGCTTTATTCAATTTTCTTACCTGTAAAATGGAAATAAAAAGGTTCTCACCAGGACTGATAAATTTATAATAGTTATACTGGTAATATTCCGCCATTCAAGCGTAAATATGTAGCAACTGTTTTGGTTTTAATAAATGTAGACTCTATGCTCTGGTAGAATAAGCTCTACCTAATTATGTTTTTCACATAATTGTAAAATTTTCTATTTTCACACAATTATATTCATAAAGTATTGTGATCTTGATAATTACTATTCACTCATATCACTAAGGAATTATTTCTGTCTAGTAACCTGGGATCCTTAGTCATTTTAAAATCTTTAACGTATCCAAATAATTGCCAGTACATACTTACGTTTGTTCTTAAACACATGGGAGACTTTAGAGAGATTCAGGGACCATTGTGGATGGTCTTGTCTATAATAAAATCTCCCCCCACCAAAATAAGAAAAAAGAGAGAGAAAAAACGTATTTTTAAAAAATAACAGAATTCCTTTTTTAAATTCCTTTTAAAAGTAACATTTTCCTAGAATTCCTTTTTAAAAATAACATTTCTTATCCTTGTAAGAGTGCATAAATGATATTAACATACTAACATATAATCACAAACTTCCAAGGATACAGTTTAAACTGCTGCTGTGATCATGCATTTTACTGAATTATCAGAAAAGGAGATATCAAGAGTAAATTCACCCTTTGGAGGAGCAAAATGTGCCCAACGACCTCTTTAGTTTCTTTATAGACATGAACATTTATCCATAACTCATTATTGTTCAACACTTTTGCATATAATTCAATTCATAAGTCTAATCTCTTTATTTATAGTGAGCACTTAGGAGAAAGTCATGTTTGAGGCTACTAATATTTCTTTCAAATAATGTCAATAGTTTCTTTTTCCCCATTATTCTAGTTCAAAAATGAAATATCTGGAGTGTAAAAACTATAATTTCCCAGTTAAATATTCACCACTATATTGTTAAATTTTATTGAAATTCGTATCTTTAATAATTTCAAAAAATGTGAAGATACAATAAGAACACCTGTTTCTTTCCCTCATGATCTCCAAAGAACATCTAATAAGTTATTCTATAAATAAATCATTATGCTTTTTACTGATGTAAGTACCAACCCTGCAATTTCCCAAGGGCTGCCTCACATTCTTGCAGAAGTAAGACAGGAAGTGAACTCATTCTGAGCAGGGTGGGAGACCAGAGCAGGAGGTAAGATTAGAGGCAAGGAATGGGATAATTAGAGCTCAAAGTCAAAGTAATGCTTTGAAAAAAAAAACTAAAAGGTTTTATTGGGGGGAGGTGTTGAGGAAGTGATGTAAGCAACTGCCAAAGACCACTGCTTCAATAAAGGGAATCCAATGCTACAAAAAAAGGCTCTCATATCCAGCCAGCAGAGACCAACATTCCTCCCTCCAAGCTCTGCAATAATTACCATATTGATTCACAGTATGTTAGCAGAAAGAAATAGGTAAAATAATGAGGAATCAATAAGGTTTGATTTTAAAATTCTCAATTTTAAAAAATCTGAACAACCGTTAGAGGAAAGGTAGTAAGAAAAGGACAGATGGCTGCCTATAGTACCCCCTAGAAAATGATGCCTCATCAATTCCTTCTTCTTGAACTAAAAACCGGGGGTCTTCTTGGTACCAAATACCAAGAATCACATCCACAGAAGCTAGTATGCAGCCTCGGCAGGACTATTACACCCCTCACAACAGATCTTTCAATGCTTTGGGGGTTCACCCTATACAACGACTGACAAAGTCCAGGGAGGCATAGCTGCCAAGAGACAGGTACAGTAAGAAAGTCACAAAGCAGAGCTGGCTTTATTTGAAAGCACTTTGCCAGGCTTCTCACCAACCCAACTTTGCGCACTCTACTCTCTCAGGGGAACTATGAAGGAACTCTGAGAAAATATTCACTCAGACACACATCACTCGCATCTACAACACTAGAAGTCGCTAGCAGAGATCTCAGTACAGAGGTAGCCTCAGGATTTCATCATTAAGCGTGACTTTCAATCTCCTAACTCAGAAATAAAGGGGCTTAATGAAGTAATCTTTTCATCCTGACTTAAGGGAAGTAATCCTATTAAGGTTTCAGCAGGCCTGGGAATTTCCCTGCTTCACCATGGACCTAAGGATTTGAGGCTATTTAGGTAGTGTCACAGAATAAACAGGAGCATCTCTGCAAAGTTGGTCCCTTGTCGGAGAACATCCTTGCAGTGTGCAAGATTAATAGGCATGGGACTGTGGAGCACTCAGATAACCTACCTGCCACACTGGTCTGAAGTCCATGTAACTGATTGCCCCTCGGGTTTGGTTTTGTACCATATCCTGATAGCATGAGGAAAGTCAGTAGCTGTCTGAGCCCCTGTCTTCCTGATCTGTAAGCTCCAAGTGTCAGTGTCAAAGAAGAGTTCCCCACAGCCAGGAGCCCGGCTGCAGCGAGCATAGTAGTCTAACTGCTCCCTCCAACGATCTGCAGGCAGAGTCACAAGTTCATGTACAATCTGATTCCTGAGCTCCTCAGAAGCAACTGTGAGCTTGGGAGACCTTGTAAATTGTTCAATACCTGGCACAGCAGCAACATCCACCTCCTCAACTTTTAACACAGATAAATCACAGCAGTCCAACACTAGCAAAAAATCCTCACTCCCATGATTCCCTGTGTCACAGCAGTACTTTGAGCTAGAAATCCCAGAAGCCTGTTCCAGGTTGTCATGGTTACCATCTTTATCAGAAGTATCTTTTTCACCTTTACTAGAAATTGCAAAATCATTATATTCCATTTTAGATGAGAAGGTCCTTGCATTTGTCACAGGAATATGGCAGGATTCAGGCATCCTAAATTTGCAGGATTCATTTGACTCCAATTGGCAGGCTTCCTGGGTGGAGCTATTTCCTTTCTTGAATTGGTTTCCATCCTCAAAGAAAAGCACTATGGTCCCCTCAATGACTTGACTTTCAAAATCCACATGTAAATCCAGTACATAGTGCTTCACAAGTATGTGGCTGGTGTTGGCCATGAGAGGCAGGTCATCTCTGGAAGGGTCCAGCTTAATGTCCATGGTATAGTTTATTGTTTGAGAGCTTTGCTAAAATCTCAAATGGGGCTTCCTATCTGCCTTAATCTTCCAGAATCATAAATGGCTGCTTTCCAAAAAAACAACTGATGTCAAAAATTATGTTTCCATAACTTTCAGTAACCTGGCAAAAAAGAAAAGCACAATTAGACAAAATTCTAAATAAGACCTAAATACTCCTGCAACTGCTACTCCTGCAAGTTGACTACCATCCTTAAATAACCCCCCAATGGGTTAGATGCTCATGGCTAGAAGGCAGACTAATCTTTTTGACTGACGTGAAAGAAAGCTGCATTATGAGTTTCTAAAAATATTTCAATTACCAATGGAATGAAATGGGCCTCCACAAAGCCAGAAGAATCATGCTCCTAACTAGAACAGTCCTCATTTGGAAAAGAGAAATTGTTATGCAAAAGTGTAACTGAGCATCACTGTGCCTCCTTTTAAAAGATATTAAATGTATTGTTTCTAATTTTGTGCATCAAAAGATAAGTGATTTGTTTCTCTACTGTGATTCTAAGTAACAAGTGTGAATGAAGGCTAAATGGCCTCATACATTTTATTCTTTGAGAGTAATAATTTAATACATACAATGTAACTCCAGGGATTAATGTACTTTTCACATTAGGACTGCTCTTATATCAGCACTTCCAGTAAATTACGGGAAAATGAGCCAATTTACCAGGAGTGCATTCTAAGTTATTCCTTTGAGATTGTTCACGGAGATTTTTCAAATTTATAGTTAAATACTCAAGGTATATCATTACATCTTAATAGTTGAAAACCCATTAACATTCTGGATAATAGCCTTCTTGTGGCAAACAAAAGGTCTTCTCATTTGGAAAAAAAAAGCATGCAAATACCTATAAAAGGAAGCAGAGAAATTAAAATGTAGAAACAGATGTTATAATAAAATGCACAAGTTCTTCATAAAAGTTCTGAATCAAAATGTATTCTTATTATATAATAGCAATCTGGCTAAAAGGAAAATTATTTCAAATTATTTCAGTCCCTGTTGTGTACCTAATTTCTTTCAGCATATGCTGTTCTTTTTTTATTCTTTTAGCAAAACTGAAAAAGAAATGGCAGGGAAAAAGAAATAAAAACTCTGACAGAGTAGATATATGTAAAATAATTTTTGTATTTCTAAATATTAGGAGGCATTCTTTTATCAACTACAAAACAGCATTACTTGATTTTTCAAATAAATTAAGCCCTCTTTTTCTATTCTGTTTAACTTCTCCTCACTTCCCTTCCAACTTTATCTGCCTCTCTACTAGACCCCTTATTATGCCCTTTCCTTCTAGAATCTCTTTCCAACAATCAGCCCTATTAACTCTTCAGTTTCTACCTCTCCACAGGCTATTTCCTAATCACAATCTCACCTTACCTTAAAACATCTGGCCTCCTAGAGCCTTGTACAACCTGGTTTTGAGATATTTTCTCAATCACGGAGATACTTCCCTTGCATCCTAGTCCTCTAGCCAAAGGACCTGCTCAAGAAACTGCTCCCTAAAGATGACCTGACTCCAGGTCTCCCTGCCTTTTGGACTCAGCCATGTGCCATACACAGAGTGCTCCTGGCTCCCACCTCCCATATCCACCTGCCAAATCCTGTTTTTCCTCCACGCCCCAGTTCAAGTGCACCTACCTCCGGAAATCCTTCCCTGTTCTTTGCTCCCTCCTCCACCACACTGTATGTGGTATACTTAAAGTGCAACAAATGTACAGAGAAATCAAGGATGCAAAGAATAGTTTGCAATTACTTTATGGAAAAGCTGGTACTTCCCTTGGTCCTAGAAAAGTCAATAGGCACAGGGGATAAGCCATGGTATTTTCTTTCCTGACCTGTCAGGAAATGAATAATAACCTTCAATAAATTTGGGCTGCTAACATGCAGTATTTTGATTGCACATTTGTTAGAAACCTGTTTAATAAAAAAAAATCCTGAAACACACACACACACACAGAGAGAGAGAGAGAGAGAGAGAGAGAGAGAGAGAGAGAGAGAGAGAGAGAGCGCGTTTGAGCGCACGAACGAGCCTGAATCGACTAAGACAAGGATCCATTCAGTGGCTGTCTAAACTATCATACTTGAAGAAAAACAGTTCAGCATTTATAACAATATAGATATAACCATTTATTGTCTAACCCTAATAGATTCACTTACTTCTGAAAATGTATATAACTTAAGAATAAAATAGGCCGGACATGGTGGCTCATGCCTGTTATCCTAGCACTCTGGGAGGCCAAGGCCAGCAGATCGTTTTTGAGCTCAGTAGTTCAGAGACCAGCCTGAGCAAGAGCAAGACCCCGTCTCTACCAAAAAAAAAAAAAAAAAAAAAACCCAAAAAGAAATTACCTGGACAACTAAAAATATACAAAAAAAATTAGCCGGGCATGGTGGTGCATGCCTGTAGTCCCAGCTTCTTGGGAGGCTGAGGCAGAAGGATCGCTTGAGCCCAGGAATTGCTGTGAGCTAGGCTGATGCCACGGCACTCTAGCCCAGGCAACAAAGTGAGACTCTGTTTAAAAAAAGAAATGAAAAGAAAAAACGGCTGGGCACGGTGGCTCACGCCTGTAATCCCAGCACTCTGGGAGGCCGAGGTGGTTGGATAGTTTGAGCTCAGGAATTCAAGACCAACCCCAGCAAAAGCGAGACACCATCTCTACTAAAAATAGAAAGAAATTAGCCAAACAACTAAAAATATATAGAAAAAATTAGCCAGGCATGGTGGCACATGCCTATAGTCCCAGCTACTCGGGAGGCTGAGGCAGGAGGATCGCTAGAGCCCAGAAGTCTGAGGTTGCTGTGAGCTAGGTTGACGCCATGGCACTCTAGCCCGGGTAACAGAGTGAGGCTCTGTCTCAAAAAAAAGAATAAAATATGTTCTACAGAGCAATTTTCACTACTTTTGTCCCTGGGAGCAGAGAATGAGGCTGCCTTAGACCAGCCTTAAAACCATGGTCACCAAAAGCAATGGTTAGTTTTCCCGTGGCTAGTCACTGCTGCCTCTAAAACAAATGTGCTATGTGGTGTGTATTTTAAATGCTTAATGTTTGTCACCCTGACTAGCAATCCTTTGGTTCTTTTTAGTGGATTCTTTGGTATTCTCTCCATAGAGGCAATTGTTAAACTTTTTTTCTTTTAACCTTCCAATTACGTGCCTGCCAACTCCTTTGCAGCTCATTATCTGGCCCCCTACTTTACTGAGATAATTTGGGATCTATGAAACTCAATCATACCCCAAAGTATCTCTAGTTCTTCATAACTTTTGCCTTCACCTGATTCAGAGAGAACAATATTATTTCTTCTTTTTTTTTTTTTTTTTTTTTGAGACAGAGTCTGGGCTAGAGTGCCTGGGCTACAGGGCCTGGGCTAGAGTGCCATGGCATCAGCCTAGCTCACAGCAACCTCAAACTTCTGGGCTCAGGCGATCCTCCTGCCTCAGCCTCCCAAGAAGCTGGGACTGCAGGCATGCGCCACCATGCTCGGCTAATTTTTTTCTATATATTTTTAGTTGTTTGGCTAATTTCTTTCTATTTTTAGTAGAGATGGGTCTCACTCTCGCACAGGCTGGTCTCGAACTCCTGAGCTCAAACAATCCGCCCACCTCCGCCTCCCAGAGCAATATTACTTCTTATGAAAGCTTATTTTGTTCCCCTGAATCCAACATTTGGGATCTTGAGAGAGCCAAATAAATAGTACACTTGTTTCCTACACAAATTCTGAATTTACTGAAAAATAAGATGAAGATATGGCAAAGGCAGACCAAAGTATCACCCTTATCACCGATGAAGGCTAAACTGGACAATGGCTTACTGTGAGAGCCAAAGTTACCTGGAAACTGAATCCCAAATTTAGATTTACCCACAGGTAATTTACCTGATTCTAGATCAGGTCAAAGCTTCCAGAAGAGGAGGTGGCCTCCTTCAGGTAACAGTTATGTCCTGGAAGAATAGAGGTGAAAAGCTCTCTGTGGTCAGGATTGCTCCCCAAAAGCAAAAGGGAGAAGAAGAA
Organism: Microcebus murinus; assembly: GCF_040939455.1. Lineage (NCBI taxonomy): Eukaryota > Metazoa > Chordata > Mammalia > Primates > Cheirogaleidae > Microcebus > Microcebus murinus. The sequence goes on along the minus strand of NC_134115.1, from coordinate 11,790,667 downwards.
CAGAGCATATCTAGTCTCTTCTGTCCAAATTTATCAGACTAAGTCACCCTTCCTCCCTGAGAATAAGTAAAGGCACCGAGACCAGGAGTGTTACACTAATTGAGTTCCCCCACAAAGAAGTAAACATCAGAAATGAGAAAGAAGCATTCCCCTCAACACCATACCCTTCCACTTAGTTGAACCTTATTTCACTTGACATTTTTCTCATGCCAACATTTTCTGCCTCTCAATGATTCCATCTACTCTTAATATTTCAAACACCCCTATGGTTGCCGTGTTTAAAAACAAACAAAAACTACATTTGGCCCTGTTGCCTATTTTAACTAGTCTTTATTTTATTGAACTTTGGAGCTGAAAAATTCCTTCAGGCTCACTCAAACCAATCCTCTAACTTTACAAATGAAAACAGTGAGGCCCAGAGTGGTAAAGCAATTTGCCCAAGGTCATCATTTCTCTGTTTGTTTGTAAGGAACAGAGTGTGTTCCACTTGCTGGTGTTTTTCCTTGGAATTCTCATCCTCCAGGTCTGGTGGCCATCTCCTTTGTATTATCTAAGTCATAAATCAAATGTTACCTTTAAGACTCTCTTACATATTTCCTTCTTTATTGTCCTCAAGTTGTACAGACTGGTAATTAATTCTTATTTTAATAGGTTTGTGGGGAAAGGGAGAATTTTGAAGCCAGCTCCAGAAGATTCAGAAGAGCACTGTCACCTTTGCATGGTTTCCGACCTAAGTTACGTGTAATATGTAGGTCTATTATAACTCATTGCTTATTTGCCTATTTTCTACTTGTCTTGGATTCGTGGATGACCTAAATCTCTTTTCTCTACAAGTACAGGACACTGACGTCAATCAGGGTCACAGTCCCACATTTGAGGAAAAACTGAACTGACTGTGGTTACAAACACATGTATGTGGCCACCTTGCAAGGCCTCTCTCAGCAAATGGAAACCATATTTCTAAGCAGTCCGTTGACTTCAGCACTTTTGGTTATTATTGTGCTCCAATTTAAAATGCCAGCCTGTCTCACTGAAGCATTTTTCCATTTTCTGTCATAAGCCATAACACATAAAAGTGCCCCCTTTATCAAAACCAATGGTTAGTTTCCCAGTGGCTAACCATTGCTGCCCCTAAACTAAGTGTGTTACGCCGTGTGTATTTCAAATGTTTAAATGATTCTCAGCAGCACCATTAAAGGCTTCAAAAGGATTAATGTACAGTAAGATTTCTCTTCGGGGGGGATCAAATACTAACCACAGCTATGGCAAAGAGGAGAAACTGCCCTGCCACTCTCAATCACACATTTATAAATGTGTGATACAGCCTCTGCTTCCCAGTCCCTCCAGTGAAAACAGTTTCATTCTCCTGCAAGCTGCAGAGCAGTGTGTATCATTCTCATGGCCCTCAACTTACACTGCCTCATTGTATAGTTATCTCAATCCTCCAGTGCTCTATAACTCCTTGGGACTCCTGATTAATCTTTTTGTTCATAACCATATTAAGTACAGTACCCTCTACACAGTAGGTTCTCAATAAATACCTGTGGGATTGGCCTCTAAAGGCATTTGTGACTTCATCATTTACTTATAGAACAGGGATTTTGGCTCGCTACATTCTACAGTCTAGTAGAAAATTACTGCTTAACAATTATCTTCCTCCAGCCATCTCATTTTTTCTTCTCAGAATACACTTGTGCCTCTTTATGCCATATCCTTTTTCTTATAAGCAACTTGAGGGGAAAGGAGAAATTTTTTATATTTGTGCTTATTCTACAGCATTAAGCACACTGTGAATGGTTACTAATATTGAACTCTACAGATCACTTGATCAGAGGACAACAGCTTTCTGCTATTCCAGGTGTGTTCATTCTTTAGGATATACTGATTACTTTTAATGACAGCCAGTTTATTTGCCAAAATACACTGTTTCTGGGCACAATTCCTCAAACACTCAGATGCAAACAGTTATAGAAACATAACATATTGCTGTGAAATTCAATAAAATAATTTCGGAATTAGAAGGAAACTTAGAAGTCCAAGTGTATTATTTTGTGTTTAAAAATATCACATTGACATGTTATTCTTCAGCTTACTTCTTTCACTCAGTGGTTTTGAAAAATAGCCATGTTGATGTATATAGATCCAGTCTTTCTCGTTCAATTGATGTTTAGTGTCCCCATATGAATATTCTAAAGTTTACCCATATATTTCCCTACTGATAGATATTTAAGTTCTTTTAAATTTTTCATTATTATGAATAACCCTCCAATGAACATCCTTGTACACATCTCCTGGTGCACATGTACAAGATTTTCTGTGTATAATACCTAGAAATTCCATTTTGCCTTATATTAATATTGTTACATCTACTTTCTTTTGGTTTGTTTTTTCCTGGTACATCCTCTCTATCCCTTTATTTTTATTTATAAATTCTCTGGGTTGTTTTGCCTTGGCTGTCTTTTTAAAATAACATTTAGCTGGATTTCTTAAAATATAATTATTTTTAATAACTGAAATTAATTTCTTTATGTTTATTACAACTACAGTTGTAATAGCACTGGTCTCAACCAACTTATTTTGGTGTTTTCTATCTACCATGGTTTTCTTTGCTTCTTAGCTTTACTTTTCTGCTCTTTTTGTTGTTGTAGTTTTGTTTTGTTTTGTTTGAGATAGAGTCTCACCGTGGCGCCCAGGCTAGAGTGCAGTGGCATCATCATAGCTCACTGCAACCTCAAACTCCTGAGCTCAAGTGATTCTCCTGCCTTAGCCTCCTGAGTAGCTGAGATTATAGATGCAAGCCACCCCATCCAGCTCATTTTTTTCTATTTTTAGTAGAGATGGGGTCTCATTCTTGCTCAGGCTAGTCTTGAACTCCTGACCTCAAGCGACTCTCCCATCTTGGCCTCCCAGAGTATTACAATCATAGGCATGAGCCACCACTCCTGGCCTACTTTTCTGCTTTTTGAAATTTTCTGCATTCCTGTTTTTCCCTCTACCATCTCATAACTTACACAATCTATGTCTTTTCTTTAACATGCCTACTTAGTCAATCTCTAGTAACTTTCCGAATATAAGGACCTTGAAAAGTTTTATCAGCAATCTTCTCTCTTTCTCACTGAACACCACCTTCCATATTATTGTTGCTAATATCTTAGTATCACACTGTTTTTAACAACACCATCCAACTTTTAAAAAAATATCAATATTTATTTGTATTTATAAATATATTCACCAGCTTCCTTACTCACAACATTCCTTCCTTCTGGGTTCAATTTTGTTCCAGCTGCTGCACGACAAATTAACCTTGTAGCTTCAAACAGCGACCATTTTATTATATTCTGTAGGTCAGGAAGTTGGGTAACAATCAGCTGGAACATTCTTCTGCATCATTTTTTTAAGAGATGGGGTCTCACTCTGTCACCCAGACTAGAGTGCAATGGCACAATCATAGCTCACTGCAGCCTCAAACTCCTAAGCTCAAACGATTCTCCTGCTTCAGTCAGCCTCCTAAGTAGCTGGGACTACAGGTACATGCCACCATGCCTGGCTAATTTTTTACTTTTTTTGTAGAGACAGGGTTTGGGTTCAGGTTAGGGTTAGGATTGCTATGTTGCTCAGGCAGGTCATGAACTCTTGGCCTCTAGTAATCCTCCTGCCTCAACTTCCCAAAGTGCTGGGATTACAGGCATGAGCCATCGTGCCCATCTTTCTTCTGAGTCTTATGAATTTGACTGTGTCGCTGGTCAGTGGTACTCAGTTGGAGGATGGGCTTATCTGGAGGGTCTGATGACCAGAGTGGCTACACAGAGCCTCTTTAACATTAAGGTCTCAGAAAAGTTAAACATATTATATGGCAGCTGGAAGCCCTCGGAGCAAGCATCCCAAAGAACCAGTTGAAAGTTGTGTAGGGGAGCCAGAGATCACTTCCAGCCCCTCTTTTAGCTCATAGTGGGCCCTTCAGCTGGATGTAGAAACCAAATTGACATGAGGCCAATTAACAAGACAAAAGTATACAAATTTTATTAGTTTTGTATGTACACAGGGATCTTCACAAGAGAATGAAGTCCACAGAAGTGGCCAAAAGCAAGATGCTTTTATACATTTTAGACAAAGAATAATAAATTTGAGAAGTGACAGGACAAAGAAAATCTGGCTAAAGGTCATAAATTTTCTAAAGGAGTCATCAGGAGACATATAGAGCGTGTAAAACTAGGGGAACATAAGGGTTACTTCATTAAGTGTGTTCATTCAGGTCCACTGCAGTCTCCAGTTCCAAGTCTCTGGTGATAAGGGCTATTTTCTTGCCCTGGTATGGAGAGGTTACCTGTCCCAGAGGAGTCTTTATCATTTGCTGCATGCAAGAAGAGACAGGGGAGCTCATCCTTTCTGAAACTGTAAGTTCTGTAATGTTTTAACTCGAAATAATCAATATACCAATCTGGCATATTTGGGGATAGCATGTTCTTCACTCCTTCAACTACATGGCCTTTTCTGACCTAGCCTCAAAAGTCAACATGGTTATCACTTCCACCACATTCACTGGTTTCAAGAGAAGGGTCATAAGGCCACCTTCAAGGAGAGGGGATCAAACTATACCTTTTGATGTGGGGGTAGCAAGGTTACATTGTAAAAGAATACACAAGATGATAGATACTGTTATGGCCATTTTTGAAAAATACAATCTGCCACAACTTCCTTTAAGTATATCTTTAGTAATTCTTGCAGGAGGAGTCCATGAGTAGTAAACTCTTTCAACACTTTATGTTTGAAAATGTCTTTATTTTATTTATTTATTTTTATTTATTTATTTTTTTGAGACAGAGTCTCACTCTGTTGCCCGGGGTAGAGTGCCGTGGCATCAGCCTTGCTCATAGCAACCTCAAATTCCTGGGCTCAGGCAATCCTCCTGCCTCAGCCTCCCGAGTAGCTGGGACTACAGGCACATACCACCATACCCAGCTAACTTTTTCTGTGTATTTTTAGTTGTCCAGATCATTTCTTTCTATTTTTAGTAGACACAGGGTCTCACTCTTCTTCAGGCTGGTCTTGAACTCCTGACCTCAAGCGATCCTCCTGCCTCGGCCTCCCAGAGTGCTAGGATTATAGGCGTGAGCCACCACGCCTGGCCTGAAAATGTCTTTATTACATCCTCATTATTGAATGATCACTTGACTAAGTGTAGACTTTTTATTGACAATTATTTTCATTTAGTACATTGAATATATTACTCTACTATATTCTGGCATGTCTTTTGGCTGATAAGAAGTTTATTATTAGCATGCACTTCTTGATATGTATCTGTTTTTTCTCCCTGGCTGCTTTTTTTTTTTTTACCTTTGATATTCTACAATTTCACTTAATGTGTCTGAATGTGGATTTATTTTTATTTGTCTTGCTCAAGATTCAGTGTGCTGCTTTAATCTGAGGACTCAGGAATTCTGTCCATGTATAGCTCTGAGTAGATAGCGAATTCCTTTGCTTATTTATTGGACAGTGGAATGGAATTTCCTTCTCCATTTAACATACACATCACCCCCCCTTATAGCTTCTGGCTTTATATGGATAATTCAGTTTCAGTTTTCCACATGTACCTAATCCATGGCTGGGTACTTCTTCCTTGGTAAAGATCAAAGCCCCAGTCTCCCAGCTATCAACACCTATCCTTATTCCTCGGTATGAGTCTCTCAGGTTAGGCTTAATCACACTGACTTTACATTCCTTCACCATTTAAGTCACCTATGATAATTTTCTTGGTTTTGACTGTGTGTGTGTGTGTGTGTGTGTGTGTGTGTGTGTGTGTGTGTGTGTGTGTGCGCGCGCGCCCGCACTGTTATACAGCATTTCTAAATACTTGAAGTGGAAGGGGTGACTTCCTTATAATTCGGTTAATTATATTAGCCAGAAGCCTACACACTCCACTATACCACTTAAGGGTCTATACCCCAAATTCCTTTGGCTCAAGAAGTTTTTCATGCAAGACACTATTCATTGAATAACATTAGAAGCACCATCGCTATAGATTCCCTTTCATCATCACAGAAGCCCAGAGATATGGTTAAAGACTGGAGGATAAGAATATGTGCAAAGAAATAAGCCAAGATGCAGTGAAAGTTGGATTATATCATTCACTCATTCAACAAATATATAGAATCCTCTTCTATTCTCTCTCTGTTTTAATAACTCTCTACCTCTTCATACAATGTATTCAAGGAAAACTTTCCTGACGTCACTAGGGTCAAATTCCCCTATTATTAGATCTCATAGCACTGTGTATTTCTCAATAGCACAAAAAACACAGTTTTAGTTTTAAACTTATTTGCCTGTTTGATTATTTAATTAACATTATCCTCCCCACTCCTTAAATGAAAGGAGTACTACTTCCAGTAATAATGAAGTAGCTTATATCAGACTAATCCTCCCACTGGTAGTACTTACAAACTCTGAACATAAAAAAAAAAAAATCTGAAGATACATGACAGTGAGCAAAAAGCTGACAAAAACTATAAGGAGCTGACGCTTGGAAGAAGGGGATGGCACTAAGTTTCCTGTTTTAGTTTTTCACCTGAGGACAGACCCTAGCTGGGCAGATGATCTAAAACTCATATTGAAACATTAAGTCTTACTGGCTAAAGAATCATAGAATAGAGTTCAGGAACAACTCAGCAGCTAGAGAGAAAAGAAGGAAAACATAGAGAAAGGTAATGACCATGAAGCAAGAGTTCCATGTTCTGAGTATAAACTCTGCCCAATTCTCTAATTGCCTCCTGAACCATGTGTGTAAGGAGGCAGACCAAACAGCCCCCTAAAGGCTAAATGAACTGAACTAAACTGAGATTTTGATTGCTGTCTACGGAAGGGAGTTAGAAGTTTAAGTTCAGCAAAGTTAACTGCCAATTAATACAAAACATTAATATTCTTCAGTGGAATATAATTGAATCCAGAGGTTTTGCTAAGTATCAATCACAATATCCAAGATAAAATCCAAAATTACTAGACATAAAAGAAACAACAACAAAAAATGACCCATACTCAAAGAAAAAGTAATCAGTGGAGACTAACTTAAATAGGCTCAAATATTAGAATTAGGATAAGGATAAGGATTTTAAAGCAGCTAATCATATTATAATTAAAAGCATGAACGCTGTAATAAGTGAACTAAAATGAAAACTCACCAGACAAATAAAAATTACTTTGAGAAAAAGGAAAAAGAAATTCTAGGCCGGGCATGGTGGCTCATGCCTGTAATCCTAGCACTCTGGGAGGCTGAGGAGGGAGGATGGTTTGAGCTCAGGAGTTAAAGACCAGCCTGAGCAAGAGTGAGACCCTGTCTCTACTAAAAATAGAAAGAAATGAGCTGGACAACTAAAAATATATAGAAAAAATTAGCTGGGCATGGTGGCACATACCTGTAGTCCCAGCTACTCGGGAGGCTGAGGCAGAAGGATTGCTTGAGGCCAGGAGTTTAAGGTTGCTGTGAGCTAGGCTGATGCCACAGCACTCTAGCCAGGGCAACAGAGTGAGACTTTGTCTCAAAAAATTTAATAACATTAAAACAATTAAAAAAAATTTTTTTTAATATTAAAAGAAAAAAAAGAAATTCTGGAACTTAAGAATACTATAGCCAAAAAATTTATTGGATGGTTTTAATAGCAAATTAGAGATTACAAAAGAGAATAAATTAACTTGAAAGTAGTTATATAGAACTCTAGTCTGAAAAACAAACAGCAAAAAATGTTATAAAAATATGAACAGTGCCCCAGGTATCTTTGGGACATAAAACTAGAGTCCAAGAAAGACAGGTGAAAGAGAATGTGCAAAAAAATACTTCTAAAAAATACTAAGCAGTAAGCACAACCAGCACCTACATCTTGCCTCTAAACACCATTTTCCAATAAAAGGAAACAGGCCTGCTTGGAGAAATGGCAGATTCTAGAGCTGGGGCAGGGAAAAATAGCATATGAGCCTAAAGAATCATATAGGCCCAGAAAATAAGAAAGTTAAAAAAAAGAGAGCATCTTAAAGGGACATAGGAACCAACCTGAAAGAGCTTCCAATGGCCAAAGTTGGAACAATTTGAGTAAAGAAATATATAATGATAGCATTGGATTAGAACCCAAGGGGAAAAAAATCTGTCTATTTTGACATATATTAAAAAAGGATGCACAAATAAATAAATGCAGGGTGGGGGATGACATCTTCCCTACAGAAAAAGTCTAAAAGAATAATAGATGTATATGCTATATTTTCCAAGAATTAAGTCCCCTCCCCTTGAATATGGGCTGGACTTTGTGACTTGCTTCCAAAAAACAGAAAACGGAAAAGGAAAAATATAAGGTTTACAGTAGAGAAATGTGGCAGACAGAACTTGACCACATTATCAAGTTTAATATTACCAGTTATACGTCATATTGATATTATCCTCTGATATGATGCAATGAGAAAGGCACCTTACCTGTGTAGTATTCCCAAAACACATAAACTCAATCTGAACATGAGAAAACATCAGACAAACTCACACTGAGAGACGTTCTAAAAAATACCTGGCCAATACTGTTCAAAAGTGTCAAGGCTACAGAAAGCAAGTATAGTCTGAAAAACTGTTACAGAATGGGGGATTCTGAGGGAAATGATGATAAAATGCTTGTAATCCTAGATAAGATCCTAAATTAGATCCTAAAAGAAACAAACAAAAAGGACATCAGTGGAAAAACTGTAGACAATAGCAATGCTACTTTTTTAGTTTAACAAATATAATATGATTATGCATGATGTTAACATTAGGAGAAGCTGGGTGATAAGTATGTGGTAATTCCCTATACTATGTTTGCAAATTTTGGTAAATCTAAAAGTATTTCAAAAGAAACCATTCATTTTTAAAATAATTAAAATTTTCTACATTTGGTGAGAGATATAAACTTAAAATTCAAGCAGGATAAATACAAAGGAAACCATACCTATGCACAACATTGTCAACAACTGAAAACCAAAAATTAAAAAACAAAAAATCTTGAAAGTAGCCAGAATGAAATATTATACACCGGGGAACAATGAAACAAAAGACAGCTGGCTTCTTATCAGAATAACACAGAAACAATGGAGGTCCCAGAAAACAGTGGAAGGATATCTTTTATGTGCTGAATGAATGGGGGCAGGGGGGACATTTGCCTAGAATATATTAGTCCTAAAATCTTACTTATGTCATTAACTTGTTAGGAAGTCCTTATTTTTGTACTTAGCAAAATGGCAGCCCATTTCTGATTAAATTATCCAAAATTCCAAATGAGTGGAGGCTGTACTAATTTCTACTTGATTCAAAATTGAAATTTCCTTTTATTTATTTTTATTATTTCTATTTTAAAACAAATACATTCTAAAACACTAACCCTCCCTCTAAAATATCTACACCTCCTTCCTCCTCTCTGTCAGCAGAAATTCTTGTGAATATGCTCGTGAATATTGGTTTGGACAGACATAGCATGGAATTGGTCTTTTCCACAAAGGTTTGGGCAAGATATTAAACTTTCCAGCCCCTCATAACTTTTATTTCAGCTCATTTTCCTATATCCTCAATTTGGTAGAAATTGTTCTCTGGTGCCCTTAAACAGTGAGTAAACTTTTAAAGCTGAAGTCATTTTAAACAACAGAAACAGGCCAATCAAATGATCACCATTATCTCTGGTGCAATTTAATCTTTGAGTTTAGAATACTCCTTCAGTCATTTTATTTGGTTTCTTGCATTTCAACCTTAAATTTTTCCCCTTTGTTCATTCCTATTTATTTTCCTTTTACTTCAAGTAAAAATGCGTGCTAAAATAACATTAAGCTATGTGTTTTAACTGTACAAGTATCAGTATATTCAGAGTTTAAATTCCCTCTGGAACTGTAACTCTAACAGCTCACCCCTCCCCATATAAATAAATGCCACAATAGGGTCTTTCATTGCAAAACCCACACCCGTGAGACAATGTCATTTATCACTGAGTAAATAATGCAAGAAAACATAATGAAAAGGGGACTTTGCTTTAATCCCTTAACTATAAATAAAAATATGTAGCACTTTGCAGGATTACCATATGTGGTATGATATTAACTTAAATACCAGTCTTTAAACCAAACTGTAAATAAGATAAACTATGCTCTCTGGTCTCAAGTTTTAAATAGTCTCTCTTTTCTTTAAATTTACTGCTTTCATGAAGCATATAAGAGTGACTGCATATAATTTGTGATCATGTAATGAAAGACCCTATTGTGATATGTACATGCAAAAAAAAAAATGTGAGTTAATGTGGGAATTATAAAAAGTGCTTGTGATGTAGATCGATGCAGTGAAGCCAAGTCAGAGTCTGAGTCGAAGACCTTTTCCTGGATAAAAAAAACGTAAATCACTGTCAGCTGTGGCTTGATTTATATATTATAACCAGTCAAGGGTGGGAGGGAGGTCTAAAATAAGAACACTGAAAACAAAAACTGATTTTACTCACAACCGTACATGACTACCCTGAATTATGCTTAAACATGAGGTGATATGATGGACTTCAGCTTCCCTGATGGCAGCTTATGTTTACTCTGGCTTTCCTCATCACATCTTAGCATCCAGATGCCATTTCTCTTTGGTGCCTAATGTGTTTATGCTCATATTATCAGCATGCATTGGGTTGCAAAGATCAGATTGGAAATGATTTCACTCTACTTTCAAAGAGGAAAGACTTTATCCCTTTGATTGCTACTTGCTTGCAAAGTAGAGCATGTTTCAGTTTTCTGAAGAGTGCCACTTAAGTTAAATTATAGCAGAATGATCAGAAAAGGATTCCTGGGAGAATTCATTACAGTTACAAAGAAATGGAGATTTTACTTTTTTACTCCACTTTCAAGAAGTTATACCTACCCATGGAGGCTGACCAATCAGGGGACTGAAAAGGTTATTTTTAATACCTACTGAACTGCAATATCTGATTCCTCCTTAAGAAACATCTTGATGAACAGTGATGTATTTGTTTCCTGGTACTATCAACAATTAAAGATTTCATATGAAATTTCTAATTTTAAAACTAGAATATTATCTTTCTGTGTCAAAATTGTTAAAGACATGTCCATAGAACACCACAAAGAACTAATCAATCACTGCATGGCCTGTTGCAGGTATACCTCTCCCATCAAGTTTGACTTTGTCCTTATGCAATCCCTTTATCCTTTCCTCTTCCCTCAGCCTTTGTCATCTTGTTCAACAAAGCTTTGCCTACACTGTACAGCCAACTCTCAATTGTGCAGGGCCAAATAACTTGATTTGTCAGTCACAAAAAAAAAAAAACTAGAAAAAAGCAGTGAAAACATCTATTAGAGATAATCTATTTAGAAGAACAAATAATTGATATTTGTTGGGTGCTTATTATGTATCTGGCACTTTCCTAATCTCTTGCAATCCTTATTTTTCTTATTATCCTCATTTTACAGCCAAAGAAAAGATGCCCAGAGAACCTAAGTGATCCAACTTACCAAGATTTGAACTCAAGCAGTTAGACTCCAGTGTATTCTTAACCACTATATCCAGTGGCTCTCCTGCACAGCAATGTATGGAGTAACCATGACATGCTATTGTGTATCAGTGTTACTTGGAAAACCAGAGGCCCGCCACCTACCATAGCAAAGGCAAGGGGAAACCAAAGGGCTGGATTCAGGATGGTGAAGGGAGACTAATTAGGTAACGGGAGGGAGAGCTGGGCACATACAATAGACACTGCGTGTCTGACCAACTCTTGTCCCATTCTAACACTTAAAACAAGAAATAGCTCAATGAAAATGAGAAATCCAGTAGCAGATTATTTTGATAAGTCTTAAGTCATGAACCAATTTTCAAATTTTATAATGTTTAGAGCACCTAAAATATCCTGCTTGTATTTTTCATAACTTCAGATAACTTGATGAATAAGTATATTTTCAAATATTAGATATAATTTAAACTAAATAATTTTACCTTACACCCCTTTTGTACTATATTTTTATTCTTCTTTTAACTATGATTAGGGATTAAGTAACCCCACTCCATTCTTACCCCCCATTATTTTGTTATTCAATACTCACTGTTACTGAGTGTAGACTAGAGGAAGAAGTTGAATAGCCCAGACTGGACACCATGGTCGACAATGTCAAACCATTTCATCAATGCTGTCACTAAAGTTCTCAAGTCCCTGCCCGCTTAACTTTGATCACATCTACTGCATCAACAGTAGTCCCGGGCACGCCTCATCTTGCATTTTTGCCAGTTTGAGTCCACTGAGATTTCAAATTCCTATCTAAGTGTCCCCTTCTAATCTCCCCGTCTGCTCCCCAGTTATCTGGGTTCAATCTGTCCCTGTCCTCACCCTCAGGTCCATCCCATGGCCTCTGTTCTCCACTTTGGCTCCCAGCCGTAGAACAGGACCACCTTCTCTTTCCCTCCCACATTGACTTAGCCACCATGCAGCTGACAGGAACTTTTCAAGTTGCTTAGGTTTTCCTATTAGAAGAAACAACAACAAAATGCGCTTTCCCTTGCTGGGCTCAATAGCTACCATTCTAGTTTTCGCTTTTGTTTTGATCAAACTTTTCCAACAAGTAAGTTATACCCTCTTCTATTATATTACCACAGCATTTCTTGTAATTGTTGAAATCTGATGTCTGACCATCCCGCTTAACTAAAAATTTACTTTTAAGGCCGGCTTTTAAGGCTGGCTCACGCCTGTAATCCTAGCTCTCTGGGAGGCCGAGGCGGGCGGATTGCTCAAGGTCAGGAGTTCGAAACCAGCCTGAGCAAGAGCGAGACCCCGTCTCTACTATAAATAGAAAGAAATTAATTGGCCAACTAATATATACAAAAAAAAAAATTAGCCGGGCATGGTGGCGAATGCCTGTAGTCCCAGCTACTTGGGAGGCTGAGGCAGGAGGATTGCTTGAGCCCAGGAGTTTGAGGTTGCTGTGAGCTAGGCTGACGCCACGGCACTCACTCTAGCCTGGACAACAAAGCGAGACTCTGTCTCAAAAAAAAAAAAAAAAAAAAAAAAATTTACTTTTAAACATTCACAATGACTTCTTGACAAATCTAGCTTGACCTTAGCCTGTATTTTCCTTAACTCTCTGTGGTATCTGACACTACTAACATCCCAACACCTCTGATGATTCCCAGGACTCTGTATTGTCTACATCTCCTCTTATGTCTCTGCCTCCAGAACACTGGGTGTCCCCAGGGCTTAGTCCTGGGCCCTTTTTTCCTGGAGTCTTTCTCTTGCTCACATCTCAGATACTCAACTAATCATTCTATAAAAAGGACCCAAATTCTTATCACCAAATCTGATCTCTAAGTGCCTGTCTCCTATCTCCAAAGCAATGCTTTTCCAACTATTTGTGAAGGGCTGATTATTTTTTCCCTTATCTTCTACTTTTAGAAAATATAATAAAAACAATTCACTAAAAACAGAAATTAAAAAGATACACAAAATACATGCCCCAATTTTTTTTATTAGATTTAGCATGAACATAACCAGAGCAAACCACAGCATGGAAATAAAGAAAAGAATTACTACAAATGTTTCTAAGTGATTACTCTCTATTTCTATACTTATTTCCCTGCAAACCAATTACAGTTTGTGGGTAGGCACTGGTTGGTGACTATTCATCAAGGAGCACAGCTCTAGAGGCCTTGAGGGCACCCTACTGGTCTACTGTCATCCCCTCAACACACACCAATTCCCATATTTCCACTGTGGCAGCCTCATCTCCCACTGTGTCCAAAAGTTTTGCCTCCTTTTGACTTCTCTTTTCTTTGCAGCTCCATCCAATCCATTATCAACTTTTAAACTCCACTCCTTCAAATTCTTTTTTTATCCAAGCCTTCTTTGCACTGATTGCAACAACTCTGACCCAGAAGCTAAGACTACCTACTTGACTATTATATTAATACAACAACCTTCTAAATGAGTGGTGAGCAATGATCAGTGCTATTTATGAATATTTCCAGTTCTTTCACCCCAGCCATTCCCCCAAAACATAGAAGGACTGCACTGAAACCCTTGTAACTGGTTACTGACATGTGACTAGTTCCAATGCTGAGTTGTAAATAGAAGTGTGCGTGTGTGTGACCCTTCAGAGTATTCTTTCTCCTCTCCTCAGGTCAACAAAAAATGACAGTGATGGCTGTTCTGTCAGCCTGGATCTCTGCATAACTGTGATGAGCGGAGTCCCCAGTCGAGCTGTGATGAACATGTACCATGAGCAAGATATACACCTTTCTTTTTTTAAAACAACAAAGATTTTGGAGTTGCTGTTCACTACTACTAACTTAATCTATCTTGATTTATACAAACTGTCCCAAGTCTCTCCTCTTTCCAAAACCATACCACTAAAGTTAAGTGGTATGAAGCACTAATTTAATCTCATGTCCCTGCTTTAAAAAAAAGAATTTTTTTAAAAAAAAGGCCCTGAATGAATTTCCATGGTTTAAAGAAAAAAAATGCAAATTCCTTGGCATTCAAAGCTCTCACCAACCTATTTTTTCAACCTTATCCTATCAGACTGATCTCCTTTTACCTGAATTTATCAGGCTCATTTCCAGCCACCATTGTACTCCCTCCCTTGCCTCAGCAAAGGAACACTTCTCTCTCTCTCCCTCTAGAACCCTCCCCCCTCTTCCTTTAAGTAAAAATCAGTTCTATCCACTCCACTGAACTTTCCTCAACAGCTCTAATAACAGCTGACATTTACTGAATACTCAGTAAGTGCCAGGCTTTGTTCTAAGCTCTTTCTATATCAATATATTAACTCACTTAGTCTTCGCAAAAACTCTATGACATGGGTACTACACTATTATTAAACTCATTTTACAAGTGAGGAAACTAAAACACAGGGATTACATAAACATGCTCAAGGTTACACAGCTGATAATTGACGAAGCCAGATGTGAACCCAGGCGGCTTCTTAACTACTGCCCTCTTACTTGCTTCTAGGACACTCTCATCTCTGCTTTCGCTAAACTCCCACTACACTGTGCTGATCTTTCTGGCATGTGATCTTGTGTCCTGTGTGGTTGGCCACTGATGTGTGCAGGCCTTATCTACTAAGCTAGACTGTAAACTCCAGGGGTGCAGGAAGCCACTTTACCATTCCTTCTATCACTCAGTAAGAAAATGCTCCCAAAAGAATCACTTCTGTGATAAGCACAGTTCTGCTGCAAGGGGTATGCATTAATCACGGTGTTTATTTTCTATGTTTTACTATGCTTTGACATCTTGGGGCCTTACTAATCCTGGAGAGACTGCCTCTCCCATGGCGAGCTAATTCCAAGACACAGTAAAGAATATGCCTGTGAGCATGCCTTTCATAGGCAAACCAACCAATCCACAGTCCACACCCCAACCACCTTCTTATCTAATTCTCACACATCAAGCCAATATTCCCCTGCCCTAAATAACCCCAGAGCCAGGTATCATGCAACTAGGGACCACCACTATAGCCCAGAGCCCTCCAACATCATTCAAACTAGCCAATCCTAAATCTGCTTAGCCTGCCCTACCTTGCCTTTCCCACAGAAGCCCCAATAAAGGCTCCTGCCCACACTTTCCCCTTGTTCTTTCTGCCTTCTTACTGACCCTGGTGCATCCTCATGTGGCATGGTGTGCCCCTCCTCTTGGGAACTGTAAGTAATAAAGTATTCTTTCAAAGGCAGCTTGTCTCTGTGTCTGTCATCTTACCCTACCTGATTAAAACAGATCTGAAGTACATTTTAAAACAGATATCATCCTTGGCAATGCAAACAACACACTCAAGAGGGGGAGGATTCTTGTGGCTCTTTCTTGACTTCGTCAACCTCCACTGGTGATGGAAAGAAAGATTTTCAGGTGGGAGTGTGGGGAGCAGCAGGTACAGGTACAGTCCATCAAATAGAAGAGGTTGAATGAGCTTCCCATTTAGCATAATGAAGACGGACACCCAACCTGGCTTCCAGTTACAATTTTAGCAGTTACTAACTTAGCACTGAATTGGTAAGTACAAAACAACTGTAAAAACTCCAAATCTTTACCCTATATTTGTTAGTCCTTTTCCATTTTTCCATAAGGATTAGCAGTAAAAATCCTAAATCCCAAAAGGGTTTGAAAACAACCATCGGGATAACAAGGAAAGGCGAAAGCTAAGGAAAGTGTGGCCAACCCATAGCTAATCTTGGGACAAACAGAACTCTGGGAGATGGGCAGGTGGAAACGATTCTGAGGAGAGAAAACCAAGATGAGCCCCCGCAACCTGCCTCCAGAAAGAAAGCACAAAGAACCTGACCTGGATTCAAGAAGCAGTCTCAATAACGAGTGGCCCAAGGGGTTTCCTGACACACTCTCTCCTAGATAGAGTTAACCAGTATGAATAAATGCTTAACAGACACTTTTTGAATAGATACTTCAATCATATAAAACTGAAGGTGGTTTTATAATATTCATGTGGATTTACTATAGTTCATTTTGTCATATCATTAATTTAAAATATTTTTTCTTCTCCTTTTCTAATCTCCCTTGAGAAAAAATGTACTGCTTTTCTCCTATAGCATGGGTGGTGGGAGATTTCACAGCGCTCTGATGTTCTAGGGTTCATATGGAATATCTACACATTCACCCATGTGCCTCTGAAAAAATGTCAGAAAACTCCCACCACACACATACTCCACATTTCAAAGACTCAGGGAACGAGGCAGGGACAGATCCACACAATGGAAATCCAGGAAACTCGATCCCCAAACTTCCCTAGAATGTGTGGTCCTGAGCAGGCAACAGAAATCTAGCCTGCCTTAGGGAAAGCAGGTGGACAAGAGTCCTTCCCATTTGGGAATTCAGTGAATTCAGAATTCGCCTGGACTATTCAGAAATCTTTTTTTTTTTCAGAAATCTTTGAGAAGGTACTTAACCTTTATACACTAGTATTAACAACAATTAGCACCTGCATTTAACATCTATTGGGTGCTTGCTATGAGACAGGCAAGGCACATTAAGTACATTTTGGCATTTAATCCTCACTACCCAATGGGGTAAGTACAATCATCTTCAAATGATAAGTAAATTGAGGCCCAGAGAAGTTAAGATACTTCCCTAAATCCACACAATTATTAGATGGTACAGTTGAGATTTAAATTTATATGATCTGATCCTGGATTCTCAGCAAACTACACTCTACTGCCTGAAGCCCATGCAAGTCTAGATAAAAAATGGCCATTCAAAGCACAGAGAAGTATGTTAGAGCCTATACTCATAGCTGAAGCCAACAGGCAATACTGAAACAGATCAAGAACTATTTTTCCACACAAACATGGATACCCACTATCGCCAACATCTTTTCCACCATTCTTTTTTTTTTTTTGAGACAGAGTCTCATTTTGTTGCCCAAGCTAGAGTGCCGTGGCGTCACCCTAGCTCACAGCAACCTCAAATTCCTGGGCTCAAGTGATCCTCCTGCCTCAGCCTCCTGAGTAGCTGGGACTACAGGCATGCACCACCATGCCCGGCTAATTTTTTCTACATATTTTTAGTTGTCCCACTAATTTCTTTCTATTTTTAGTAGAGACAGGGTCTCCTCTTGCTCAGGCTGGTCTCTAACTCCTAACCTCGAGTGATCCTCCCGCCTTGGCCTCCCAGAGTGCTAGGATTACAGGCGTGACAGCCACCATGCCCGGCCTTTTCCATCATTCTTAAACACCACCACATCCTGCCAATTATTGGCAAGCCAAGTTATACTATTATATATTGCAGGTCCTATGTTTTTAAGGACTGACTAAATCTTACACATTAAACCAAATGGAAGGCATATTTTAATCCTGATCTAATAAAACTGAACTATATAAAATTGCAATATCAAATAGCACTTTACACATTTACATTATTAAAGCTAAAAATCATATATTAATGATAATGGGATAATGGAACATTCCATATATCCAAAATAGGCGAAATACAATCCAGAAATCATTATTTCCATCAGACACTGGACTGGATATTCTAGGAATTGGAAGATGGTAGAAAGGTACATAAGAATAAAAAATTAGAAAACAAACCCATGTTTTAGGCCTACTTATAACCAAACAGAAGTAGCAGCCTTGTTGGCACATAGTTCTTTCACTAAAATTTCTCCCCACCACTCTCCAGAGGAAGAATAAGATTTCTACAGACAAACTCTGAATGGCTGGGAGAGCTGTCATGACGTTGCCCAAGTCTTCTCTTCGACAACTGAACAACTTCAGGTCTCACATGACAGTTTCCAAAACCTTCATAATCCAAGTTCACATGCTAGTTCCATCATTGCCCTCACTGCAGAATGGTTGGCCCAGGTTTTGAGTACCATGGTTGAAATAAAGCAAAAGTAAAAACCATTATTCCATGAAGTGCTTTGCACCCACAGGCCCAAGATAAATACTGTTGAGCACTTTTGTGAATATAATTCAATTAATGTAGTCTTCAAAAAGAATTGGCTTGATATTTAAAGATGAAAGCTTTATCAGACCACCCAGTGATTTTTGTTATGCTAGGATAAAAATTAACAAAACATTTTAAACTCTATTAGAACTAATATAATTTATTATTGTCTATAAATACTTAACAGAGTTGGATTACAGGGTTCAATAGGGTAAAAATGAAGAGATTGGAAAATAAAAATATAGACAAAAATATCACCCTTTTCAGTAAGATTTCCTCTTCCAGAAATGTTGAAGAATACTATTTTTAATAGAAACTATTTTTGAAATTCAGTCTTTAAAGAAGGAATGTGAAAATATTTTCTTTTTTAATAACAAATGATCTGTTATGGAAGAAAACTAGCTGCTCCAGCTCTTAGAAAACCGCCTTTTACTAGCACAAAGAAATTATAGAGGCCGGGCGCGGTGGTTCACGCCTGTAATCCCAGCATTCTGGGAGGCCGAGGCAGGCGGATTGTTCGAGATCAGGAGTTCGAAACCACCCTGAGCAAGAGCGAGACCCCGTCTCTACTATAAATAGAAAGAAATTAATTGGCTAACTAATATATATAGAAAAAATTAGCCGGGCATGGTGGCGCATGCCTGTAATCCCAGCTACTCAGGAGGCTGAAGCAGAAGGATCACTTGAGCCCGGGAGATTGAGGTTGCTGTAAGCTAAGCTGATGCCACAGCACTCACTCTACCCCGGGCAACAAAGCAAGACTATGTCTCAAAAAAAAAAAAAAAAAAGAAAAAGAAATTATAGATACAAACTCCTCAAATCCATGATCAGAAGGGGCTCTAAATCCAATTCCCACTTACTACATGAATCCACTCTAATATACCCTTACAGAGTCATCCAATGACTATTTGAAAAGTCCCAGATATAGTTAATACTATTTAAAAACACACATATACAGCAAAACAACCTAAATGTCCATCAACTGATGAATGAATAAACAAAATGTGATATATCCATACAAAGGATGGAATACTAATCAGCCATAAAAAGGAATGAACTACTGACACATGCTACAATATGGATGAACCCTGAAAATACTGTGCTAAGTGAAAGGAGGAAAACACAGAAAGCCACATACTGTATGATTCCATTTACATGAAATGTCCACAATAGGCAAATCTACAGACAGAAAGTATTAAAGATTAGTAGTTGCCAGGGAATGGGGAAAGGGGAAAATAGGGAGGTTTTGCTAATGAGTACGGGGACTCCTTCTGGGGTGATGAAAATACACTAAAATTAGACAGTGGTAGTGGTTGCACAATTCTGTAAATATACTAAAAACCACTGAATTATACTCTTAAAGGGTGGATTTTTATGGTATGTGAATTATATCTCAATAAAGCTATAACTTTAAAAGGAGGAAAATAAAGAACAGCAAACCATTTAAACAAAGTTTTATAGCAGTTTTTCTCACAAGTGTCCTACAGAAGATAGAAAATCTTACTTAATTTGGAACAAAACATTCAGTAAAAGCATATAAATGATATTAGTAAGGATTATTACAAGATTAGTGTTTTAAAAGGACTAGTTAAGAGATTACTCTGAAAGGGAATTGCTTTGAAGGGGAATTTGCAGTGACAGCCCCATGCTGTGCCAACTACACATCTCCTTCCAACATGACACAGCACTCAACTTTCTAATTTACTTTATCATTTTTAAGACTATTTATAAAATTGTTAGCCATGAGTATCTGTTCAAAACAGCACTTCCCAAGCTTTGGTCATGTACATAGCACCTTCATTCAGTACTTTTGCCATCCCCATGCCATCTGTGTTATTATTTATTAAATATATTTCTTAACCACTTAAGCTTTGACTCACATTTTTTTCTTAACTTCACCTTAGGCAATAATATCCTTATAAAAAATAATATCCTCATAATATCCTCATAAAATCATGAGTTTAATGTGCTGACATATTTTTCCATGATATATTAAAATAAATACAAAAGAATTAAATTCAAAAGATGCTTATCCCGCACCACTTTCAATCATCTTACATACAACTTGAGATACACTGGCTAAAAAAAAAAAAACTTAGCCCAGTAACATACAACTTTAAAAAGTGACAGGGAAATTAGAATGTTCAGAAAACCACTTTTCAGGAAAACTTTAGGACTATTCTATTCCCTAAAGTGAGACGCACATTCAGAGGGAACAACAGAGTGGCACTTGGCCAAGACAAAGTACTTGAGCACAGTATCACAGGCTCTGTAGAGGAGAATGGGGGGCAGTCGGCCTTGATGAGGGCAGCAGCTGAAAGAACAAGGGTGCTACAAGTTCTTGGGTATGGTGTGGTACAGTCCAGGTGCTGCCACGCTCTGAATGACAAACAGAGCTGAATGTGGCAGAAGGCTCTCCATGGACCCTGCTCCTTTCCTGCCAACACCAGTCAAGAAAGTGTGCAGAGAAGCCTGTTCCTAAAGTAGCGACTCCAGGGCACTGAGAGAGCCTGGGCACCTATTCCTCTCATCTAAAGAAAATATGGATTCAATTTCTTTTTGAAATATTAGTGTGCAGGGTAGCTTGACACAGCTTCCTAAGACCTTAGCCCCATTCCTGACTAGGGATGTCATTTGACAATACTCCCTGTCTTCTCCCAAAAAACACAACTATGGCACTGGAATATTTAATCATTCCTTTTTTTTTTAACTCCCTTTTCCCATTGCAAAGAGGAAACAACTGCCTCTGTTGGTAGCTATCCACCTAAGAAGGTGAAACAAGAACATGACATTGTCTTTATTCTCACCTATTTCAAGCAGAATCTTGGCATAAAGGTACTAACTACAGACCTTCTCCAAAGAGAACAGAAAAAAAAAAAGGAGAAAAATGCTTCCTGCCCCATTCTTGTTTAATAATCATTTTTCTGGGAGCTAAATACAATTTTATTTTGACAATTCTATACAAGAAAAAAAATTAGGCCAGGTTTGGTAGCTCACACCTGTAATCCCAGCACTTTGGGAGGCAGAGGTGGGAGGATCGCTTGAGGACAGGAGCCTAAGACCAACCTGGGCAACACAGCAAGTCCCCGACTGTACAAAACAATTCTTAACCTAGCTGGGTGAGGTGGCACATGCTTGTAGTCCTAGCTACTTGGGAGGACAAGGCCAGAGGATTGCTTGAGGTCAGGTATTGGAGGTTACTGTGAACTATTATCGTACCACTGCACTCCAGCCTGGATGACAGAGCAAGAAAAATATTGTAAGTCATTTCAGATGAATGTACTTCTGCCTTGACAGTGACCTTCAGGTACCAGCCTTTGCGAATTGACATTTTGTTACCACTCTTGATTCGTCTTCTAGGCTTCTAGCTGATGGCTTGGAGTCTGTGTGAAAGAGTATACTTCCTGAGTATTTTCTCCAATTGTTCTTTTCCTGTGTGAAGCTTTAATATGTAGCCCCATAGCTATAAAGGTAGGCTTCTTAAAAATTATTCACAAAATATTATAGAACTACAAATTTTTAAGTCTGATTGGTTTGTGTTATACTATTTCACTGTCAAAGCGGTCTTTGGGGCATGTTTAACCTAGGAAAACTACTCATGACTTCCCAAATAACTTTATCCCCAATATCTCTGTGCAATTTTCCACTGAATATTAAATAATTAGGTAGCTTCAGTACTAGCAATTAAGATTCATATCTACAAATATTCTCAGAAATTCATGAAAACATGTGTATCTTAGAACTTCCCAATATAAAATTATAATCAGATAAATCACCACTCTGCTTGTAAACTTAGTACAGTATTTCTCAAAGTGTGCTCTGAGGACCACAAGCAGCAGAAACAACATGGGTGGGAGGAGGGCAGGCTGGTGAGAGTGGTGCTTGTTAAAAATGCAGATTCCAGGCCGGGCGCGGTGGCTCACGCCTGTAATCCTAGCACTCTGGGAGGCCGAGGCGGGCGGATTGCTCAAGGTCAGGAGTTCAAAACCAGCCTGAGCGAGACCCCGTCTCTACCATAAAAATAGAAAGAAATTAATTGGCCAACTAATATATATAATATAAAAATCAGCCGGGCATGGTGGCTCGTGCCTGTAGTCCCAGCTACTCGGGAGGCTGAGGCAGGAGGATCGCTTGAGCCCAGGAGTTTGAGGTTGCTGTGAGCTAGGATGACGCCACGGCACTCACTCTAGCCTGGGCAAGAAAGCGAGACTCTGTCTCAAAAAAAAAAAAAAAATGCAGATTCCTGGACACTATGTCTTATCTACTATTAATAAATCAGAATCTCCAGGGATAGTAGCCAATAATCCACATTTTAAATAAGACATCTAGATGATTTTTATCCTAGTACCTAGTGCTTCTGGACCAACTCTTGCCATCATAAAGTCATGAGAACAAAACTTTCACAGGCCATTGCATATATAAAGTATTTTTTAAAATCAGGGAATAAATCTTTAAAATGAAAAAGGAGACAAGACGAAAAGCTCACTTCCATTATAATCTGGTAGAATTTAGGTTCCAGGGTGAATTGTAGCCATGAACAGGGGGTATTTTCCACCTACAACAATGTTACACCTTATTGGTGTCTATAATGAAGCAGTCTTTTCTGTCCTTCAACCTGAAACCCAGCATGCCCTACAAAAGGCATATAAAGATTAAAGCATGTTCAGCATGTAGTGTGAAGTTTCACTCCTTCCTTCTCAACATTGACTTTGTCACTACAATTAGGTTGAATTGGCTGTGCCAATGGTTCTCAAATTTGAGGGGGCACTTAGAAATGCCTGGAGATCTTGTTAAAATACAGGCTACTTGGCTCTAAGAATTTGCAGTTCTAATAAGTTCCAGCTGATATTGATACTGCTGGTCCACAGACCAGACTTTGACAACCACTGGCTTAATCTAACTCTGGTCTCCTCCCAACCTACACTATTTAGGATTCACTGTAGAGGTCAATGATGTTAAAAAATAAATAAATAAATAGCTACTTCTAGCAAATGCTCTAACCACTTGCTGCAGGGCTTCTTGTGTGAGACTCTTGCTGTTCAGTGTATTGAGGAAGTCCTCATCATTCAAAACTTGTAGTGTGGGTGATACATGTCCTCTCTTGGCAACTCAAGAGATAAACACCCTTCCTATTCCTCCCCCAACTCCTGGCCCCTGACTGACCCTACAGCCCCCACTTCCTATCCTACACTGATGATCTTTCTGTTCTTCTCTGTAGGAAACTATACTTCCCACAGCAGGATAGTCATAGGAAGGTCATGAGGTCCTTCTGTTCCTGTCTTAGGGAACTACACTTCCTTTATCAAGAAAGTAACCCAAGGATTGATTTGGCGATCACTTCACAGGGCTACAGCTGTACAGACAAACTCAGCAAGAAGTACTGCATCTAGGTGAAACACTGGGTCATAAACTCAAAGATTCTCTAGAAATATCAGAAGCATTCAGATCTCAATGTTTACATTCCAGTTCTTCATGGAAATAAACACATAATACAGATTTCCCCATTTAGAGACAGATCCAGAATTTACACTGCAAGCAGGCACCCGTTCTCTCTAAATGGCTTTTGAATTCATCTTACCGCAGTTTAAAT
This sequence comes from Microcebus murinus, assembly GCF_040939455.1. Classification (NCBI taxonomy): domain Eukaryota; kingdom Metazoa; phylum Chordata; class Mammalia; order Primates; family Cheirogaleidae; genus Microcebus; species Microcebus murinus. The sequence continues at coordinate 11,766,661 of NC_134115.1, read as the reverse complement.
TACACTCTCAGCATCAGGTTCTATGCGGTGAATTGAGCATATATTCAGTTCATCCCCCCTAAGACAAAAGATTTCAACAAATTCCTGGCAATTGAAAAACACTTGGGAGCAAGGTAAGAAAATACATTTTATATAGCTTAAATATCTTTAGAAGACCTTTAGGAGCTCCATCATGTTTTAAATTCGAACATAAAACTAACACTTAATTTAGGGAGCATGTTATAATTAATTAGGAGATTGTGGCCAGGTGCGGTGCCTCACCCTGTAATCCTAGCACTCTGGGAGGCCGAGGCGGGTGGATTGCTCTAGGTCAGGAGTTCGAAACCAGCCTGAGCAAGAGCGAGACCCCGTCTCTACTATAAATAAAAAGAAATTAATTGGCCAACTAATATATATAGAAAAAATTAGCCAGGCATGGTGGCGTATGCCTGTAGTCCCAGCTACTCAGGAGGCAAGGCAGCAGGATTGCTTGGGCCCAGGAGTTTGAGGTTGCTGTAAGCTAGGCTGATGCCATGGCACTCACTCTAGCCTGGACAACAAAGCAAGACTCTATCTCAAAAATAAATAAATAAATAAATAAATAAATAAATAAATAAATAAATAAATAAATAAATAAAATTAGGAGATTGTAAAGGTAAGGTTAAACAGTTTATTTTCTTTTCTTTTAGATTCCATTCTTTCTATAGGCTATAATATATATGCTTAAGAAAGAAGTGTAAACCTGGATAATAAATTTAGAACTACACAAATATGGAAGGAGGCTGAGGACATTTTTAAAGTGTTGGCCATAAGCTGGTTAAATGCTGCAAATACTACATAACGTTATAATTTGCTATGTAATGTAAAATATATGGCTTTATTAAACCACTGTAAGAAAATAACACGACATATACAGTAACCATGGTATTTCTAGAACCTGAAATACCTTCTTTATTAGAAAAGATGTTAAGCCATGTTCCAAATGAAAAAGATTTGTTATGAACAATAGTTGAAGTCCTTGGGAACCATTTGCTCAAATGTGACCACTGAAGGATCTTAGATTTGGCCAGGATTGCAGACAGCACACAGACCATTCCATGTTGTCTGCCACTAGAGAGCAACTGCTGGGATGTAATGCCGCTGCTTTTTAAAGTGCAACTTCTGTGACAAACCGTCATCTTCTGGCATGCTTTGGGGGCTATATTCTGTATTCAGTGCATATGTCCATTTTCATGGTCTGCAGAAAACAACCCATTTCTCCTTTGAGGTACTAGATCCTAAACACCAAAACAAATCAGGTCCATAAGAAATACTGGTCATCACTCTTTATTGAGGTAATAAATTAACCTTTTTCTTAGAAATCACCATATTTAAATATAGAAGGTCATAAAATATAATCATTAATCACCAAGAGAGGATTTATCACTTACCATAGAAAATTCTTTGACAGAAGCCACTTTTTATACTACATCAAATAGATCAGCTTCCATCAAAAACAATTTGTATGAGAATCAAGTTAAAATGTCAAGGCTTTTAATGACACCTACTTATTTCCTATTTTATAGTGATAACACTAATGATATAATAATAAAACCCAGATTGGCTTATATCTGTGGACACAACAGCTTTTTTGTTTTTGTTTTTAATGCTTTGTAAAAGAGGTGGGAGTTAGTACCCATTCTTTCTTGATAAATAATATAGATTAAGCTCATTAAGATAAAATAAAAAAACAAGTTCACTGAAAGTATGGATTTATCAAACATAGGGAAGATCTTTAAAAGGCATATTCTACAAGTTCTTATGTCCTCTTTACTGAGTCCACTGTAATCAGTTCTCAATTTACATTGTATATACATATGTTAAAAAACAAATATGAAACAATAAAGAGCAGAAAAGAACAAAATAGGGGATAAAAGGCAGGGAAAAAGAAAACTTCTAAGAGTTGTAAGATTTAAGGATATGTTGACATTTCTCCTGCCAGAGAGAGCAGATTTTATAATCAGATGCCCAAATGCAAAAGAAATGTTCTGAAATTAGGTCACACAGCCCAGAAACCAGGAGTTGTTGGAGCCCTGGCAAAAGGATCACAAAATCAGATCAAGAGAGTACTGAAAAACAAAAAAGAATTACTCACCTAAAAAGTGGTATAAAAAACAAGTTTGACAAATCTTGAGACTTTTTAAAACACTATAGGAGGGAAGTACAAGTTAAGGGAAATAATCATACTGCAAAAAGAGTTGAGGCCAGGTGTGGTGGCTCACGCCTGTAATCCTAGCACTCTGGAACGTGAGGCAGGTGGACTGATTGAGCTCAAGAGTTCAAGACCAGCCTGAGCAAGAGTGAGACCCTCGTCTTTACTAAAAATAGAAAAATTAGCCGGGTGCCATGATATGCGCCTGTAGTCCCAGCTACTCAGGAGGCTGAGGCAGCAGGATCGCTTGAGCCCAGGAGTTTGAGGTTGCTGTGAGCTAGGCTGATGCCACGGCACTCTACTCAGGCAACAGACTGAGCTCTGTCTCAAGAAAATAAAAAATAAAAAAGAGTTAAGAAGTACTTAATGGATGGAAACAAACTCCAGAAAGCCTTGGTCCTGGTCTCATTTCAGACACTCTTAGGCTGTCCCGTGGCTGCTTTTCCAACTTGCTCCCTAACTACAGGTAGGTAAAGTTTTATCTCCATATCCTTTCTCAAGAAATGACCTAGTCAGCTCCAACAAACTTCACACCTTCACCCCCCTCAGCAAACTGATGGTCCTTTTTGTTTTTTAACATTACAAGACACATGTTTCACATAGTATATAAATTTCTCAGTATACATCAAATAAAATAGTATATTAAACAACTAGTAAGAACTACAATCACATAGACCCAACTATCACCTAGTTCTTCATAACCATTGTGATTATTATTACACAATCCTGAGAAAAACCTATGGCAAAAACTGAGATTGAAAACTAGTTTTTGAAATGTTTGAGTTATGTCTCTTATTTAGGAAATTATTTTTATCTTTTTTACTGTTTTTTAAAACAATTTTACTTTTAGAAAAAATGTTTCTCACTCTGTCCAGAGAGAGAAAGGGAGATCCTACATTTTGCCATTTGGTACATAATTTCAATGAAAAAATAGAGGTTTATTCCCACATAGCACATAGGTTGCATGCATTTTGAGTTAAGAAATTAAAAACATAAATTTTCATTAGAATTACTCAACAAGCTAATGGAGGTCAGACTGAACAACGGTCACTGTGTCTGGAAGTGGAAATAATAACTGCTATTATGAAATAAAAGGCCTGGCTGTTGTTTTTTTCTCTCAAGGAAATTTATAATGATCTTTGATACTAATCTGCTATGAAATATATAATAGAAAGAAGACCAATGGTCCATTGTTGACATTTTCATTATTTGGAACAGCTCCTCCTCTGAAATATTTAATTTCAAGTCTAATCTAGAGCATGACCTCCTAGTCTTCTTACTCTCTCTCTTGCTTACTTGCCTACTCTTCCAATTATTTCATTGAGACTTCAATCCCTTACCTTTTCCATTTTCTCCAATCCATCTGCTCCCTCTGTCTATAGGACAGTGGTTCTCAATCAGGGGTGATTTTGCCCCTCAAAGGACATTCGGTGATCTCTGGAGATATTCTGATTATCACACTGGAGGGTGCTACTACTGGCATCTAGTATGTAGAGGCTATTGATGCTGCTAAATATCCTACAACATTGGTCCCCAACCTTTTTGGCACCAGGGATCAGTTTCATGGAAGATAATTTTTCAATGGACCAGGGGGAGGGAGGAATGACAAGTGATGGGGAGCGGCTGTAAATACAAATGCAGTTTCACTTGCTCACTTACTCACTCACCTCCTGCTCTGTGGCCTGGTTCCTAACAGGCCACAGACTGGTACTGGTCCGCAGCCAGGGGGATGGGACCGCAGTCTTACAATGCACAGGACAGCACACACACACACAGAATTACAAATGTTTCTGAAGCTGAGAATCCCTGCATCTTTAGGTAACACTGTCCATTTCTTCAATTACCCTTGGAGCATTTTAACCTCGGTTCTCTTGCCCTTTCATCCTTATGATACACTGTTCTGTAAAACCAAACCCTCAGTCAACTGAATCATCCAACTTCTCTACTTCTAACCATGGCCTACTGAGCTCAACAAAAGCTAAATTAATAGCACAACCGCAAGAACGGCTGACTCTACATAGTCACAGATTCCAACTGTGGTGGAACCCTCAACATTCCCAGGCAGGCAGCCCTTCAAATCAACACCCAATATCAGCAAATTCACCTGCTTCATTTGAGAAGTTTTGCCACCATCAGATATTTCTTCCCCATCTTACAAACTCATTTACATCTATCCCCATCTCTCCTAGGAGAAGTATCTCTCCTGTACCAGCACAGCTTCTGTTCCAGGACTTTCCTTCATCAATCATATAGCCCCCTAACTCCTCTACCTCTACTTCTTCCCCTTTTTCCCTTTTCACCTCAGAAATAAGTGAGTGCTCTCTTTTTAGGGGGAAAAACCCCACCAATGAACGAAATCCTCCTGTAAAGCCACACCTTCCTGTAACTCTTCTTTCAAATTTGAACTCCCGACCTCGAGCAATCCACCCACCTCGGCCTCCTAGAGTGCTAAGATTACAAGCGTGAGCCACCACGCCTGGCCTGTAACTCTTCTTATAGCCAAATTCCTTAAAAGAACAGTCTATCCCCATTACTCCATCTTCCTTCAGTCCACTATTCACAGCTCACATCCCTATTATTCCACTAAAGCTCCACGGTGGAGGCAAAGGACTTCCTACTTATCAAGTTCAGTGATAAGTTAATTTTGCAACCCTTAATTTTGCACATTAACACAAATTATCATGGCCTCCTTAAAATTCTCTCCTCTCCCCTTTTAGTATTTGTGATACCATCCTTTCCTTTATATCTTCCTTCCTTTTTGGCCCTTCCTTATTCCACTTCTCAGATGTTGGTGTGCCCTGTAGCTCTAGCTTCAATCTTTCTCACTTGACTATGCAATTCAATCTCTAGCTGCTTCAAATCCACATATACACTTTTGATCTCTTTTAACTAATTTTTCCTAGTGAATGACACCACCATCTACCCAGTCGTCCAAGCAAGAATCCTGGGATCATCCCAGATTTCTCACTCTTACCCACATATAATCAATGTCAAAATCCCATCAATTTAAGTAGCTCTGGGATTTTGTCATATGAGTACATTCTCTCTGTAACCTTTCTAACACAGGTCATTGTCTCTCATCTATAACATAATATTATAAGAAGAATGATAAGTACATATGAGCAAAAAACTTGGAGGCTCCTCTTATAAGTAAGGATGCAACACAAATACAATGAGTTATGATTTGAAATAACGTAGAACACTGGAATTCTTTTTTGAGAAAAATGGATTCTAATACTATGTGAATATAGGAAAATCATTTAGTCATCCCAGGCTCCAGACTCCCAATTGCCCAAAGAGGGGTAAAAGGGATAGGTCTAAGGACCTTTTGAACCCTTAACATTCATTCTATAATTCTATTTCTACCAGACATTAGATAGTTCATTCCTCCAAATACACAGTATACTTCCATCAAAATAGGTTGATATATCTCCTTTGATACCAAAATATATCAAACACATTCTGATTTTCATCACTTTCTAAAATTAAACCCTAAATTCCAAGTGTCAAAGACATAAAACATAAGCAAAAGAAAAAGCTGAGAAAAATTATAATAATATTGATTATGTACATAAAAATGCTATTTCAAAATAATTTCTTCAGGAATCAAGCAATACAGAGTGATGAGTTAGCAACAAAATGAGCACCATAAACCATTCTAACAGTCAATAACATTTTTAACAAAAAGATCTTCCTACCCATACAACAGTAGAGTAGGAATTATACAACATTGAAAGTCAAACACCAGCACGATATATATGCAATATGAAACCATAAAAAGTTTCAGGATCTGCTTTTCAAAGACAAGGCTGTCAGAGAAGGATAATAAGAACTAAGCTATGAAAATATAGTCTAAATTCCATTTAACTGTTGTCACCCCAATCAAATGAGAAGCACCTGTTGCCCTTTTCACAGTTTGGGTTCAGTTGCTCTTCCATTGCCTACTAATCTCAGAAGTAATTTTCAGTTTTAAAGACAGTAGAAAAGGAGAAGGTAGAGGAAGAGTGTGGCAGGCAAACCAATTTACACTGCAAAGTTGATACTGACAAAACCTAGGAATAAATGAACTCTGAAGCAAGATAGCTTGAGTGCAAATCCCAATTTCACACCTACCAGCCTCATAATTTTAACTATTCATTTAAACTTCTCTGTGCCTTGTTTCATCATCTGTACAGTAAGAACAATAATATTACCTACTTCATAGGTAAAGTGCTTAGAACAATGCCTGGCATATTGTAAACACTATGAAAATATTAATATTAGGTAATGTTATCATTATTATTATTTTCCGACTAAATATTAGATGAGGGGAAAAATTACACTACAATATATGCTCAGGCTCCAATTTAACAATGCACATCAGGCATTTTGTTCATAGTGCAAAAACAATGTTATTTCAGTTATCCCCATCCTGATCCTCCAGGAGTTCACAATCAAATCACCAAGTATTGAGTTCATACAACATGAAATGAGAAGTATAAAGAAGCATAATGCAGTATGCATCCAAAGTATACCATCTAGTATATCCATAAAATGGAATGTTATTCAGCCTTAAAAAGCAATAAAATTCTGACACTTGCTACACCATGGATAAACCTTGAAAACATTATGTTAAGTAAAATAAGCCAGTCACAAAAGGTCAAATATTGTATGATTCTACCTAAAGGAGGTATCTAGAATAGGCAAATTCATAGAGACAGAAAGTAGACTACAGGTTACCAGGGGCTCGGGGGAGAGGGAAATGGGAATTTATTATTTAAAGGGTACAGAGTTTCTGTTTGAGATAATGAAAAAGTTCTTGAAATGGATAATGGTGATGATTACACAACACTGTGAATGTACTTAATGCCAATCAACTGTATACTTACAATGGTTAAACTAGCAAATTTTGCTATGTATATTTTACCACGATAAAAGGAATCATTAAAAAAGTACAGCATATATTTTCAACAAGAAATTGTAAGATGAGCATCAGCCCTAATGGTATTAAAATAAAGGATAGACTACTCATGCCTTACTGTGGACACCAAAGGAGTCAACATCGACTCTTTGCTGGCCTTGGTTTAAAATATACATCTGAAAATAGGTACATATCTTGAAATTTTTGTAAGGAACATTATTTCACTTTGTTGATAGTCACTTTTTGAGCTCCTTGAAGTGAGAAAGGGAGAAAAAGAGAATTGTACCGAGGAGATATGTTTATGGGTGGTCAATTCCTAATGGTATTTTTTTAAAGCAGTACTCATCCAAACAGAACTATGATAGCATGAGTGCAATAGTATATCTATGCAGAACACCATAAATGGACATGTAAATCAATTGTATTAAAAAAGAAAGAAGATTGGTAGACCATAATTTAAACCACTGAAATAACCCCCAAATTCAAAACATAAATTAAAAATACATTATTTTAATAGATAATAAAGTGAAATATTTGAAATCTCCACACCAAACACCCCAAGCAAAATGCCTATTGCATTAAAAAAAAAAAAAAAAAAAAAAAACACAATGAAAGTAAATTTAATAAATTAACATTTTCCCAGAAGATGAAGAATTACCATTAGGATAATTTTATTGTCTACTAAACTGGTAGTTACCATATAACAAATATCATTCTAGAAACAATTTTCAAGGAACCAGAATGCAATTTTCAAAAACCTAAAGCCAAAACCAAACTGATAATATCAGCAAACACATATATGGCTCTTTCAATATGCCTGGCATTGTTCTAAGCTCTTTACACATATTAACTCATTTCATCCTCACAACAACCTTCTAAGTATTCTTATTATCCCCATTTTACAAATGAGGAAACTGGGGTGTAGAGGAGTCAAGGACCTTTCTTGGGCTCACTGTGCTGCTAGTAAGTGATGGTAGGATTTAAACTGTACCTGGTTTTAATGACTATACTATCTCTTTGTGATACTGAGGAATAAGCTACAAAAAGCACAGGCAAACTCAAAAGGCAAAGCAGTTTTGGGGTTAGATATAATAAAAGCTCTGAGGAAATGACCATGTTACCACACAGGAAAATAAATGTTGTTCATGACTGCATAAGGGGAGGTTAAAATCTATTTGGCATACTTAGTATTTAAGAAGGCAAGGAATTGTTTAGTCCATTTTAAATTATAGTTTTCATTTATAAAAAGGATAAAACTATCAACTTCAAAATTACTCATTCCCTTAGGGCTCCAAACAGAAAAGTTTTACTGACCAATCTTATTTGCCATTTATTTCATTTGTTAAGATAAGAATGGTGTGTGTGTGTGTGTGTGTGTGTGTGTGTGTGTGTGTGTGTGTGTGTGTGTGTGTGTAGGAAGATCACACATTTAGCTTTCCAGGTGTTTTAATTCCAGGAATATGTGAACTTAATACAGCATTAAAGATATTAGAAAGTGTCAAATCACTTGGATAGATGAGTGAACAAACTCACATAATTATGTGTAACTACTGTAAAATGTCTAGAATTTGCCCATTAATATAAACTTATTTAAAAACCAAGAAAAGTACAGGCTTTGAAGTCATACACCGACCTGGATTTAAATCTTAGCTTTGCCATTTAGTTACTATGAATGTTTAGCAAGTCAATTTCACATAACTGAGACTAATTTTACTTCTCTGTAAATTGGGGATAATAATCCCTAACTCACAAGGTTGCTGTGTGAGCTAAGGAGGAAGCTACGCAGTGTCGAACACAGTCTTTGGGATATAGCAAACAGTCAACAATGAGCAACTATTCCCTAAACTTATTCTACTTTGTCGCCAAATATTGGAAGAGTTAAATCTTCCCAACAAGCAAGTCATTGGTAGGCTTCCCACAATTATATGAAGTATTAATACAATATACTCTATTCAAAAATGGAACAGACTGAAAGTACAAAAAATACAAAACCAAACCATCAACACATCAAGGATTTCAGAATTCTGCTTCTCATCCCATATACCCTGCATCTATTCTGGTTGGTTTTGTAATAATCCATATTATTTCCCTATCAACAATATGAATTCTATTGTGTGTTTTTTTTTTTACAATCTAAACATCCTTAGCGGGTTGTGTTTATTATTTATTTTGAGGGCTACCTTTGCAAGGGTAATTGTCACCACTGCTCAAAAACCAGAAAGAAATCTAGGGGTTTCATTTTAAGTAAACGCTGCTAACTGCTCCATGCATCTCAACAGTTGATTGGATCCCATGTGGATCATTTATTATCACAATAGATGCGCACATTACTACGCCACCCCAGCCAATCCCCCAAACACATGCGTTAACAAGCAAAACTCCCAACTGCCAGAGAATGAATGTTCTATAGGGACACCAAAACTCAAAACTTGATGCTCTCAGTAAGGATCCTCAGGGGAGGGGAGGCGGATGGGTTTCACTGCAGGTGGAAATGAGCAGAATTGGAAACTGTTCTGTCTACTTAAACAAGACTGGAAATGAGTCTTCTGGGGCTAGGAGCGGAGAGAGAAGGGTGAGGAGGCCTGGAGGGAAGAGAGGAAGGAGGCAGCAACTAGAGGCTGAGGAAGGGTCTGTGCCGCCGAGGAAAGGAATGGAGAGCCAGAGCCCACTGCCACCTCGACAGTTGAGTAGGTGGTCTGTGGCCCCTCAGCTCAGTCCCCAAGAGGGGTTTCAGCCCCAGGGGTCTGGGAAACTTAGAAGGGAACGGGCGTCCCCAGTGATCGAGCAAAGGTGAGGGTAAGGTGGGCTCCTCGTCGCCTTCAGAACGGATTGCTGCTGTCCCCGCCGCCATCCGGACTCTGCAGGAGAGGAAGGCAGGGACACAACAGAGAGCGCACAGGTTACCTGTCTTAGCAGCCTGCCGCCGGTCTCCACTTCCGCAGACTCCGGGTTACTACGGGCTACCGGGGCAAGCGCCGCGTGACATCATCCGTGCGCGCCCGGGGACGTAGTCCGCCGGGCCCGCCTTCCTAGAAGCCCGCCCCCTTGGGAGGAGGACTGAGCCACCCGGGGGAGATCTGCGCAGGCGCGGAGCTGCCACAGGCCTGAGACTGAGCTGCTTGGTTGGTTTAGGTTGGTTCCCTTCTAATTGCAAGATATATTGGGCACTTAAGAGAAAAAATGTTATTGAAATACAAATGTTTCTCAGGTAAGAACCAATTTGGAAAAAAAAAACACACACACACATACAAATGTGCACTTTTTATTCCTTAGTCTGCTTCCGCCTCTGCTGCATATGACTGTTGTTCACATGTTCATTCGTTCCACCACAAATGGTGAAGGTCTTACTGTGTGTCAGGCAAGCACTCTTACAGAATCTGGGGAGACAGCGATGAACAAGACACTGTGCCTACCCTCATGGAAATTACTTTCTAGTTGAGAAAGCAAACACTGACTAACTCAGCAAATGTGTGTGTGTGTGTGTGTGTGTATTCGTAAAGATAAGTGTGTGGAAAGAAAAGACGTTGCTGAGAAACTAAAGGAAGGTGGTTGCCCCTTTAGTTTGAAATGGCAAGGAAGTGTCCTCTGAAAAGGCTCAGCGCATGTTGAACTGAGAAGAAATCAGCTCTGTGAAGATTTGGGAAGAGCGGCCAGAAGGATAGACATGTGAGAGAAGTGGGAAAGCTTTGGGGGAAAGGGGAGAATGTGGCGCCCTGAAGAAAGTAAGCTAGGGGAAGAACAGAGGATGCGATTAGCAGGGCAAGGAAGGTCCCCATCCTTTCTGGGCCACTGTAAGGAGGATTGATTTTATTTCAAGTGTCATGGGAAGCCAGTAAAGAGTTTTAAACACATGAGTGACAGAATCTAGCTTTATAAAATCACCCTGCTGGCTTGTGCATACAAGGAACTTTTTGGGAGTCAGGAAAGGATGCAAAGAGAAGAGTTGCTCTTATAATGATCAGGTAAGAAGTGATAGAGAGAAACGGACACATTGAAGGAATAATTTTGAGGTAGATGTGACAGACTTGGAGCTGGATTAGATAAGGTGATAAGGAAAATAAAAGTGTCAAAAATGACTCCTAAACTTTGGGCCTAGGCAAATAGCTGGATAATATAGCTAAAACAAGATTTGTTCCTCCTCCTTTCAAACCTGATTCCTTTGCATTTTTTTTTCCAAGCTCTCCAGGTTCTTTTCGTACCTATCTGACCATCTCTTCTCAATTTCCATCACTGGACTCCTCTTTATTTCTCTTTTCCTTAACTCTTTTTTCTCTTGGTCTTCTTTTGCTATACCAGCGGCCGCAAACTGAAAAGCCTCCCACAGCCAGGTAGTTAACACAAGAATGAAGCCCATGGATAAAAACTGTGGAGACCTGGAGCTCATGGTTCCTTTTCAGCTCTATGTTGATTTTTACCAACCAGGAATGCTAGCCCAGTGGTGTCAGATCCTCTCATTTTTAAAGAGAAATCAATATATTTACATGAAATCTCCCAAATTTTAAATGTAGGTCACTAATTCAAATTTTATTAAACTTTTGTTTTGGACCAAAGGACATCTACTGGCCACATGAGGCCTGCAGGCTACAACTTCTCCTCCTTGGTGTATATTTTATCAAGGTAATGATTTTGTCTATCCTGGTGTTACTATCACCTGTAAGTTTATAAACTGACAACTCCCAAATCTATTTCTCTGTCCAAATCTTTTGAGAAATTTCTTATTCAAATGCTCAAATTCCACTTAGATGTCCACTTCGCATTTGAAAAACTGAATTCATCCTCTACTCCCACCACTAAGCCTGACCTACTCATGTATTCTCTGCCTCAGTTAATTCCACTCAGTCACCCAAACCTGAAATCTAGGATCATCTCAGAGTTGTCCCTCACCCAATATGTATCACGTCTGCCCATCATGTACTTGCTCAAGCGTTTATCATCTTTATCGGGGTATTTCAATTTTCTCACTTGTAAAATGAGAGAATTGAACCAGATGATTTCTAAGATCTATTCCATTTATGAAATTCTGTTCTATATAACCACTAATAATATCAGAACAGTTGCCCAGAATCTGGGGTTTTTTGTTTGTTTGTTTTGTTTGTGTGTTTATTTTTGCTTGACTATTTTAATACCAAGGATATCGTGAGCTGGTTGACCAGAAGAACTACACATGATAGAAATAATTAATGCAAAATGAAATTAACAGTGGCTAAAACTGGATGCAGTTTTGTTATAGAATAAAAACTGATTGAAAAATAACTGCTGATTGATAAAATTGAAAACTGGAAAAACTAGAAAAAAACAGACATGGTAAAATTTGTTATTTATTGAAAATTGATGGAAAAATCAAATCTTGACAAGACTTAGATCTACAAAGTTTCAGCAGAAAATAATTTTCCTGATTAACCACAAAAGAAAGTTCATAATGTCAGAAACTCTAATGACCATAATTTGTAATGAAGAGAAAAAATAATACTGAATTGTAAATTTAATGTAAAGTTTACATGTAAAAGAACTGAAACTGATTTCCAGTGAAAATAATTTTAGTAAAGTAGAAAAAGTGAGAAAGTTATATAAATGTTATATAATGGTATATATGTAATATAAAATTGATTGTGGCATTAAATTAACATGATGAAATTTGCTCTAGAAAATACTTTTATTGATGAAAAATCATTGATGTAAGTATAAGTTTGATTTAAATGTTTATGTTTATCTGTACAAAATCAACACTTTATACAGTCAAAGTGACAAGAATCAACATCTTGTATTCATTCAATGACTCCTGAAAATCAGAGGCTTCCAGTTTTAAAAATCATATTTATGAGTATTTATTCATGCCACAAGCAGAGATATATCCCTAAGATATTGGTATAATTGGAGTAGGTATAGCCTGATTTTGGATATATCAATAATTTTCATTAATGACAATTTTTCTCTCTGGTGTTATCAGTTCCATGAAATTTGTTCATATCCTTACGGAGATTTAGTGCATTGGATTCAATTTCAAAAGAATTTCTGACATGGCTTGGGTGAACTAAATTCAACAGAGGAGAGAATGAAAGAGATTGCTGGCTGTTCGTAAATATCCAGTCTCTTTTTTTCCAGAGTAATAGAAACCTTGAATTTTAGGTAATAGAACTTCTTTATTTTAGCTGGGTTCATGACCACCCAGAAGAAAAACAGTGCTTTTCAGCCTCCTGTGTAGCTAGCTGTGGCCCTGTGACTAACCTCTGGCTAATGACTGTAGGAAAAATATATTGTGGCAAGTTGTGGCAACCATCCTTGAAAAACAGATGGGATTTAAGTTTGTCTTCTTCTTTCTATCCTCTTCCTTCTTGTTGACTGGAATGGAGATGTGTTTGGTTGCTTCTAGAGTAGCCATTTTGGATCATAATTCAACCTTCAGAGTCTTATGGGAAAGCAACAAGATAGAAAGAGTCTGGGTCTCTGAGGACAGAGACCACCATGGTAGATAGAGCCACCATACAAGCCACCTCTGCACTTTAACTAAAATAAAGAAGCTGCTCTTTTATTTAAGTAACTTTCTTTTGGGTCTGTTTATTCCATGAAATCTAATTCTAACTGATTCTAACTGAAGGACTAGGAGTCAAAAGAAAAATACATAATAAAGACATTGGCAGACTTCACAAAGACCTGCAGAGCAAGAAGAAAGATCCTCTTGAAGGAAATGAAGTTTCACTTCTGGTCCCAAACCATGAGGCCAGAAAATAAAAGCCTTTTAGATATGCTGTTTAAATGCAGTAAACCCTAAATTCCATTTCTTTTCCTTTTTTTGGAGACAGAGTCTCACTCTGTTGCACGGGCTAGAGTGCCATGGCATCAGCCTAGCTCATAGCAACTTCAAACTCCTGGGCTCAAGTGATCCTCTTGCCTCAGCCTCTTGAGTAGTTGGGACTACAGGCATGCGCCACCATGCCTGGCTAATTATATATATAGTTTTTTTTTTTTCAGTTGTCCAGCTAATTTCTATTTTTTTAGTAGAGACGGGGTCTCATTCTTGCTCAGGTTGGTCTCAAACTCCTGAGCTCAAACTATCCGCCTGCTTCTGCCTCCCAGAGTGCTAAAATTCCATTTCTTTATAAAGCAAATACTTCATGATTTGTAGCCTCACTCATTGTATTCTACCTAACACCCTGTATTCTACCCAATACCTATTAGGTATTCTACCCTAATAGAACCCTATTTTGTAAAAGAAAATCTATTGACCTTGGAGAGGGTAGACCCCTTTTCCAGCCCCAGTGGTTGGTTATAAATCTAAGCCAGCTAAGGAACCTCATTCCCCTCTCCCCCATAGTCATGGTCCCAGCTTTCCTTACAGCTAACGGTGGTCATGTGACACAGTCTGGCCAATGAGATGAAAGAGGAAGGTGGCTAAGGGATTCTGAGACAGATGTCTCCTCCTTATAAAAAGATTGTCATAAAAAGAGAGCTAGCTGACATAGTGCTGTTTCTTTCTTTATTGCTTATGATGCTGGTCTGCAGGAAAAGATGCTTGGAGCACCTGGTAGCCATCCTGTGACTGCAGGTGGTAAGCAGGAGGGTGAAAGTCAACATGTGGAGGAAGGAGGGGGAGAAGGAGTAATAGAGTCTCAGTCATTGCTGACATTGTTGAGCTGCTGACCAAGCCTCTGACATCTCCTTCCAGACTTCTTAGTATGTAAACAATACTGCTTCTGGTTTTAGTCCCTGCTAGTAGTGTTTTTTGTTGTTGATGCTTGCAATTATTTTGTTGTTGTGGCTGCATGCAATTTAAAAGACACAGACAATTTCAGCAATTTTTTTGCACATTTCTTTCTTCATTCTTTTCCACACTAAGCCTTGTTTTTCATGCTTAAATAACAGTAACTGCTGACACTTCTGTTTTTCCTTGTTCTTCTTGCTTCTGTTGTTGCTACCATCTTTCTCTTTCAAATGTGTTAAAGAAACCCTCCTCCATGATCTACTCTACTATAAACTGGATTTAAACTATCTCTACAATACCCTTTTTGCATAGCTCTAATACCAATCCAGTTTTCAATATGCCATTCCCACTGTTTTAGGCTGAACTGTAGAGAGTCCAACAGAAAGGAAAGGGGCTGTAAGCGGTGGCTCACACCTATAATCCTAGCACTCTGGGAGGCCGAGGTGGGTGGATCATTTGAGCTCAGGAGTTCAAGGAGACCCCTCTCTACCAAAAATAGAAAAAATTAGCCAGGCTTGGTGGTGCATGCCTGTAGTCCCAGCTACTTGGGAGGCTGAGGCAGGAGGATCACTTGAGCCCAGGAGTTTGAGGTTGCTGTGCACTAGGCTGATGCCACAGCACTCTAGCCAGGGCAACAGAGTAAGACTCTGTCTCAAAACAAACAAACAAAAACCAGAAAGGAAAGGGATCTTTGTGTTCAATAGAAGATATAGTTATGCCTTACAACTATAGAAGCTCCAGGATTTCTGAGTGTGAATGGGCTACCAAATCCCCACCCACTAAAGGAAAAAACATAATTATTTCTGACTCTGCCATAATCCATTCCTTAAGAATAAGGAAATTTGTCTAAAGCCTGTCTGTCATGTCTCTGGCCTAAAATGTCACCATAGTCTACCCACAGATCACACTAAAGGGAGTGAGCATGTTAAAACCTAACTTGGGTTTGTGTGTTATTGTCTCCTAAGATGGAAGCTGTAGCAAAAAAAAATATATATATATATATATATATATATATATATATATATATTCTCTCTAAAACAAACTGGGTTGATGAGAGACAGGTGGGATGAATGAGTTGAAATATAAATGCAGGATTGAAAATATTTGCAAGTCTCTTGGAGAAAAAGCCTACTAGAATAGGATGTGTAAATGAAAGTTGAATATAATGATTGGTTTACAGTCATGAGCTACACATCATCTCAGTGACTTGGTCAATATGGGTTGGAGAGATTCCTGTAGCTTTTATTTATAGCCATATAGCAGTTTGGGCTACAGGTCTGATCACTGCAAAGACTACCAGTGGCTAATGCCAGAAGCAAACAGAGAGGATAACCTGGCTCAAAGGAACAGCATCATTTCCAAGGACAATGAGACTGAAAATGATGTTCTTTTTACTAAAAAGGTAAAAAATAAGAGGCACAAGGAGAAACCAAGGTATTATTGCCAAAGAAGATGGGATATCATAATTCCTAGAAAGAAAGTGGCATTCAAGGTAAAATATTTATGCTGGGGAAGAAAGTAACAACAGTTTTCAAAGGATTGCAATGAAAGTAAACACTAGAGTGGCTCAGCTGTGGATGGCACAGAAAAGAGAATCCAGGCCCTCTAACCCCATCTTTGGTCTCTCTTTCTTCCTCTAAAGCTAGTGGAGCCTTTGTGGAGCACATTCGATGGGGGTGGGGCTGAGACTTAGTATTAATATATCCCTGCTAATTAAAGTGTATCATATACTCACATTCAATTTTTTTTCTTTCAGCAACATTGACTGAATGCTGCCATCTATTAGGTACATTTCCAGGTTCTGCAGATACAAAGATGAAAAAATATGTCCCCAACTTCAAAGAACTTTGGTCTACATTGGAGATAAAAGTGATTTACAACATTAGAGGTCAGAGCTCTGGACTTGTGTCCTATGTGTGTACCAAATAGCAAAGCTAAAATGGCAAGAAAAGACAAATCAAGAAATGGAGATATAACTGGGGAAGGGAGGCTGGGGGTGGTGGCTCACGCCTGTAATCCTAGCACTCTGGGAGGCCGAGGCAGGAGGATTGCTCAAGGTCAGGAGTTCAAAACTAGCCTGAGCAAGAGTGAGACCCTATCTCTACTAACTAACTAGAAAGAAATTAACTGGACTACTAAAAGTATACAGAAAAAATTAGCCGGGCATGGTGGCACATGCCTGTAGTCCCAGCTACTTGGGAGGCTGAGGCAGAAGGATTGATTGCTTGAGCCCAGGAGTCTGAGATTGCTGTGAGCTAGGCTGATGTCACGGCACTCTAGCCTGGGCAACAGAGTGAGGAGATGAAAGAAAGAAGGAAAGAAGGAAAGAAGGAAGGAAGGAAGGAAGGAAGGAAGGAAGGAAGGAAGGAAGGAAGGAAGGAAGGAGGTGGATATTGAGAAACCAAGAAAGCTGAAGACAGGTAGAGAGGAAGAAGTCAAAGAGAGATGGCTTGGGCTACCCTTCGGATAGTCGTTCTGGTTGGCAGAATGGGAGAGGCTAACCTGGCTTTGCTAGCCTCAGACTAACATGGGGCTGCTGCTCTCAACACCTGGCACAGACCGGCCTCTTAAAGGTGCTTGGTACATATAATATTTATCTATTTCTTGAAAGAATGAGTGAATGAAAGATAAAGCTCCTGGATGACTTTTGTTCCCATGTTTTGGGGAGGCAGAAAAGTAAGTATATGAAAAGACCAACCTTTCCCATGGGTGCGACTGAGGGGAAGCTTATTCCATCTACATCAAGACATTGAGCTAATGTAACACAATATAATATTTCACCAAAGCACAAAACCAGTGCTCTAGCTTTGGGAAGACCCAAGCGAAGCTCTCTTTTGAGAGTGGGGCCCCTCAAAAGGGGCCGAGTCCCAGCAATCCAGGCGATCACTCTGTAGGAGCACTTCTACTTCTGGACGTGTTTACACAGATGAAAGCACATTGTCCTGACCACCAGTGATGGTGTTGGAAACAGGCAGAATTGGGGTCCATATGCCCACCAAAACCCAATGATTTCACAAGCAGTAACAAAAACTTGCTCTTTTTCCCAACCTAGAGAGACATAACTCCTGAGAACCTGTGGGACTCAGCTGGACTGAAGGCTTTTCAAAAGTCACTTTTCTAATTCCATCACTGCCAGTAACAACATTTTAAAGATTCTGATTTTAATTCCTACTTAAAATACAAACACTTCCATACAAGGATTGAAAAACACTAATCTCTTGTCTCCTGACAAATGTTTACCACCAGCCGGATGCTTATATTAATTGGGACTCTAGTTTTAAGAATCATGTAAGTTAAAAATGACAATTTATTATAAAAATGCAGTAGTGACTCACAGAATCCAAGGGCAGGAATGTAGCTGGATCAAAGGAACCATGGAAGCCTGCAGAACTCCCTCTTCCACTCCTCTGTCTTTTGTTTTCAGGCATTTCTGCTTCACTCTTCTTTCTTCGTAGATCCACTTTCTCTGAATCCCTAGGCATACAATGGGCAAAAATGGTCATCTCAAATACCCAAGTTTATATCTCCTCCTTCTAAGAGATAGAAGATCTCTTAATCCCAATTCCAAATCACAGAGAGAAGGAATATGATTAAGACCATTTCAGGCTGGGTGCAGTGGCTCACGCCTGTAATCCTAGCACTCTGCAAGGCCGAGGTGGGCAGATTGGTCGAGGTCAGGAGTTCGAAACCAGCCTGTGCAAGAGTGAGACCCCGTCTCTACTAAAAATAGAAAGAAATTAATTAGCCAACTAAAATATATAGAAAAAATCAGCCGGGCATTGCGGCACATGCCTGTAGTCCCAGCTACTCGGGTGGCTGAGGCAGAAGGATTGCTTGAGCCCATGAGTTTGAGGTTGCTGTGAGCTAGGCTAACGCCACAACACTCACTCTAGCTTGGGCAACAAAGCGAGACTCTGTCTCAAAAAAAAAAAGACCATTTCAGGTCAAGTGTCCACCTCTAATGCAGTCAGCTATGGCTAGGAGGCAGCTCATGTGACACAAATCTGGCCACCAAGTCACCTTCTTTAGAAGGTGCAGGAGCAGGGTGATTCCCAAGTCTGACATTTTATTGTCAGGAGTGTAAAAACAACCCCATCCAGCAGAGGAAGCAAATTCCCATGCTAATCATGCAAAATTTCTGGGTAATAGGAGGCATATCACATGGCAATATGAGAATGTTGGCTTATAGAGCAGACAAAGGTAAGTCTTGGCAGCTTGACAGTATTGCTGCCTCCTTCCCTCTCCTGTGTCCCTGGAAAAGCTTAATTAAAATCTGTGGATTACCAGATGAGATCCCAAGGTAAAAGCTTGCATACTCCTTGGGTGTGCCTAGCTGCTGTGTTTGGTGTAAGAATGACTATAGAAAAATAGTTTCAATAAAATTGCTGTGCTGAGCCCTATTTTACTACTGTTGCCAGAAAACTAATGTGATTACTTACTCCACAGAGATCCATTGAGATTATAGAGATTGGGCTATTTGTATGTTCTTTCCCATGAACTTCAGTTTGTTTTAAGTCATTAAAACCTAATTTAAGGGAGAAACATTTTTTTATTCTAAGAACTGAAAGGATAGAATCAATTGAGGAGAATTGTAACTCTTGTTCTATATTTATCTTCAGCCTTTTCAGAAGAAGGAGCCCTATATTAAAGTTGCATGTGGGATAATGCAGACATTCCTCAATGTTCTGATCACCAGTGTTTACATATGTTTTAAAAATCACATAGCTCATTTTTCCCCACTGAGTCTTAGCGAGCAGACTTGCTGTAAAGTCACACTGTAAGACTCTTGGGAGAGTCTTTTGAACATACAAAAAAACCCATTAATGTGTTCCTCCATAATGTCTCCTGTTTTCCATCAGTGTTTTTGCATTTTGCTCAGAGAATTTGTTAGCATAGTTCTGGATGAATTGAAAGAAGAGCAGACTAAATCATTTCATTGATTGAAATGTATTCAGAAAAGGCCCATGGCCAAAGAGCCAGTGACTATGATGTTCTTCATGAGGGGAAGCAATGTCTTATAAAGACGAGAGGAATTTCAAGCATTAAACAATGTTTTCCTACATTAAAAATGAATGAACAAGGATAAGATTATGGAACCAACTTTGATGTGATAGTTATGGCAGAATATTAATTTGTGGTTGGCTCTTAGTGCTGCAGGAATGAGTAAGGAGACTACTTCTTTCTCTATCCCTAGAAGTCTTTATGGTCTGCATTTTCACTCCCTAGCCTAGGAATCACCTTTATATTGGAAAGCTAAAGTACAAAGCACCTGGAAATCAATTCCCTGCCTTCCAAGAAGAATGGGTGATGGCAGGATGGGAGTGGGAGTGGGGTGGAGGCACAGCTGGTCCAAGCAGCAAGAAGAGTAGGAACCTTATCCTACAGAGGGGTGACCCCAGTGGTGGAAGGTCAGGTTAGCTTGTGAAAGTGAGGACTAAGGAGCATTCCAAGAGGGACAATATATGCAAAGATCCTATAGATCTATAGATCCTATAGATCCTCTCTTCTATAAGTTCCTGGTATGTACTAGGCATCTATTTGCCTAGTACATACCAGGAACTTATAGAAGAGAGGAAGAACAAAGCGGGAAAGAAGGTTTGACGGACCAGGTTTACAGGGTCTAGTACCTTGTTAAAGATGTTGGTCTTTTTCCTGAAAGCAATGAGTTTCAAGCTGGGGAGTGAGGCAATCAGATTTGCCATATGAGCATTTTATCTTTACAAATTATAAAGGCCTACCTTCTACAGCAGTTCCATAAGGTAGGTATAATGGTAGCCTCCTAGAGATAGCTTGGAGCAAGTTTAGCAACCCTGTAATCTTCATCAGCCTCCCCAAATAAGCATACATTCTTATCCAACTCAAAAAGAGCAGTGTGCTTGCTGTGGAGATGCAGCTTCTGGACAAGCTCTTAAGCACTCCTTCCTAACACCTGGATGCCACCCATATTCCCCAGGCACACCCAGGAGGTCACCTGTAATCTCCTTACATGCCCACAAGCTTCTTGCGTATCTCTACATAAAGACCTTCTCTGGCCACTGGCATCTGACCTGTGCACAGGGGTTTAACCTCATAGAAGTGACACTCAGCCAATGAGGACAGCAGTTGGGAAGTAAAGAGCCCAGCTTCCTCGACCTTCACTCAAATGATTCTGGGGTGTGTCCCACAAGCCTCTCAGAGGATCCCTAGCAGGTTGGAGCCTCCATTGCCCACAGAGGTAACCTGATCATTAATTTACCGCTTATTGGCTTTTTTCCCTTCCGTATCTCAGGTTCCCAAGTCTCTCTTAGGGCTTCCTGAGATCAACTTCTCTATAAATGACTTGTGCCTAAATTCTTGTCTCATGGTCTGCTTTTGGGGGAACCCAAACTAAGACAGCTCTTAACAAATAGGAGTCTACTGCCTCTCTTAACAGTGGTTGGAAAATTTCCCCCCAAATTCCTTCATTATTAGATCAATTTAATGACCATTTAATGAGTACATGACCTTATACCAGTAGGTACAAAGGAACCACTTATGATACCTATTTGGTCCATTACTTTGGACAGAAGATGACAACTCCAGAGAGGGAAATAGGAATAAATGATAGGAAAAGATGACACTTTTGTATGTAGGTGGCCCTATACAGAGGGATGATAGTTCAATAGCAGTTATTCCCTAATATATTATTGTTCACTCTTATTCGAAGATATTATATGTCTCCAACAGGAAAAATAATGTCATGCCATTAAGGATTACTAATATATGCTTTTAAATGACATTACCCTATTAATTCTAGTTCTATCTTAGTCAAACACAAATGCTGTTCAGTGTTCAGATGATTTATCAAGATATGAAGTAAAGCTTGCCAAATCTCTAGCTACAGTCATAAATAATTTTAACTTCTTTCATTTCACATTTTCCATTTGAAAGGCCATAATATTGGCAAAGTTATCATGGGAGGACTTTATGCCTCAAATTATATTTTGAGCATGAACTCTCTAATCTTTAAAAGTGGCATACATTTCATGGATTTTTTAAAAAGTATAAGTCCGGCCGGGCGCGGTGGCTCACGCCTGTAATCCTAGCACTCTGGGAGGCCGAGGCGGGCGGATTGCTCAAGGTCAGGAGTTCAAAACCAGCCTGAGCGAGACCTCGTCTCTACCATAAAAATAGAAAGAAATTAATTGGCCAACTAATATATATAACATAAAAATTAGCCGGGCATGGTGGCTCGTGCCTGTAGTCCCAGCAACTCGGGAGGCTGAGGCAGGAGAATCGCTTGAGCCCAGGAGTTTGAGGTTGCTGTGAGCTAGGCTGACGCCACGGCACTCACTCTAGCCTAGGCAAGAAAGCAAGACTCTGTCTCAAAAAAAAAAAAAAAAAAAAAAAGTATAAGTCCCATGGCATGATATAGAATCCTACTTGAATCTGTCATTAGATTTGCAAACCTACTTTGTTTTTCTAGACATAGTACGGATGATGATAGCTATCATAAGAGAATGACATATGGTTTGGCTTGAGCCATGCCAACTTCCAGAAAAAGGAAAGTCTACTTCACAGTTGATTAAAGACACTTTGACTATTCACTTCTGGATTTTCACTGATTTCTGAGCTTTGTTCAAATAAGCCCCATAGCTTTAATTAGAACAACATTTATGTAATTCTTTCAGTGTATGGACACAGAAAACTCTAGAATGTCCCAGCATGTCGCCACCATTCTTAGTTTGCTGAAGTACTAGGGCTCTGAGGAGATGATGTGCAAACCAGAGTTCACTTGACCTGAATTCTTAGGATGTAGGGCAGGTTTTTTGAGGCACCTAGAAGTGGAGAGAAACTGTTGTCATCTCAAATTACCCCCAAAATACCAAATGTAAGACAGACTTAGTAATGGTTAGTGTCCCATGAGAATCCAGATCACTTACAATCACACTGGGGAAACTTTTCTGGAATCACTTTATACTACAGTAAACCTGGGGCTAAACTAGATATTCTAGGGTCACGACAAAGGCATAACATGAAAAGTGTGGTAGGACAAGGAGCACAAAGTCAGTGGTCCCGAACCAATCTATCCAACCTCTCCTAGAAATTCTAAATCGGTGGTGGTAGGAAAGAAGAAAGAAGAGAGATGGGGGCAATTCATGAAGATGCTTTGAAGGCAGAGGCATTGAGAGATTGCAAGGAAGAGTTTTCTGTGGACATATTCAACTGATAAACACTTCCAAGAATGAAACTACAACTGATCACAGTTCAAACTTCAAAACAACTGAAGAAGAATAAGTTTGCACTGGGTGATAAAAACCTGTGTGTAGGTGACAACATACACTAACAAATCAATATGAGGAAGAGTTGGAACAGGAGCTAGGCAGCAAGATTGTGTTAAAAGAAAAACCTTAGACAAGTCAAAGTTAACAGAGTTTAATTGAACAAAAAAGGATTTGCAAATCATGCAGCCCCTGAACCAGAACAAGTTCAGAGAGACTCCAGAGCGGCCACTGTGGTTGAAGATTGATGGACACAAAAAGGAAAGTGATGTGCAGAAAACGAAAGTGAAGTATAGGAACAGCTAGATTGGTTTCAGCTTGGTGTTTGCCTTATTTGAACAAGGTTTGAAGAGTTGGCCACCTGGGACTGGTCAAAACTTGGTGACTGGCACAAGAGCAGGTTACAGCCTGTTTACACCTCCGGTTAGGCTACAGTTCACTATGTACAGAGAAACCTTTAGGCCAAACTTTACATATGTAAGGAGGAAGCTTCAGGCTATGCTTTACTTCACAATTTTCACCATCAACTGAATGCAAAAAGAGCTCAAAGCTTTATTTTTCTTTTTGATGAAAAATTTGCATTTTTTCATTGTTGTACATTAAGTAAATCAGCAACTAACATTTCTCAATTTACATTGCTCTTTCTATGAACTTTTTTTGGTATTTCATTCTTTTGACAATGCAGTCATGCTTTTAATAGTTACAAAAACAATCTGACACTCCCTCCGCTGTGAAGTTGCCTAAAAGGAGTAACCTCCTTCCTTTCCCCTCCAACCACTTGACATCAAGCTAATGAGTCACTATTTAATTTTTTTAAAGCTTTATTAAGGTATAGTCAACATGCAAATAAACCGCACATATTTAAAGTGTTAAATTTGATATTTTTTGACATTGTATACACCTTTGACATCGTATCATCACCCCAGAAAGAGTTTTCTTATCCCTTGGTAATCCGTCTCTCATACCCCTTCCTCTCCCTAGGCAACTACTGACTTTCTTCTGTCTCTATAGATTAAGTGTGCATTTTCTAGAATTTCATATGAATGGACTCTTGCAGTATATATTCTTTTTTGGTCTCACTTCTTTGACAGCATAATTATTTTGAGATTCATCCATGTTGTAGTTATACCAATAATTTATTCCTTTTTATTCCTAAGTAGAATTCCATCGTATTGATATAATACAATTTGTTTATCCATTCACCTGTTGATGGACATTTGGGTTATTTTCTGTTTTTGACTATTACAAATAAAACTGCTTAAAACATCTATGTACATCCATTTGTGTGGACATGTGCTTTCATTTCTCTTGGGAAAATACCTAGGAATGGAATTGCTAGATCATATGCTTAACTTTTTAAGGAATTGCCAAACTGTGTTCCAGAGGTACCATTTTAAATGCTCACCAACAGTGTATAAGAGCTCCCATTTATCCACATTCTTGCCAATAATTGGTATGGTCAGTCTTTTTAGCCATTTTAATAAGCATGTAGTGGTATCATGTTGTGATTTTAATTTGCATGTGTCCAATACTATCTTCCATTTTTCTTCCCATTTGCTTGTTTGTGCACATGATAGATGGGAAATCTGTATATCTTTGATGAAGTATCTGTTGAAGTATTTTGCCCACTTTCTATTGGATTGTTTTCTTATTACTAAGTTTTGAGAATTCTTTATATATTCTGTGTATAAGTCTTTTATTGCATATATACTTTGAAAATATTTCTCCAGTATATGACTTGTCTTTTCATTATTTTAAAATTTTTTCTAAGAGCATAAGTTTCCAATTTTGGTAAAGTTCAATTTGTCAATTTTTTTTCTCTTGTAAATCATAATTTGAAGGTTGTATCAAGATATCTTTGTCTAACCCATGATCACAAAGATTTTTTCCTATGCCTTCTTTTGGAAGCTTTATCATTTTAGGTATAACATTAAAGTATATGATACATTTAAAGTTAATTTTTGTAAAGGATATTAAGTATGGATTGAAATTAAAATTTTTTGCCTATGGCTATACAATTGTTCTAGCAATTCTAATAAGTTCCCAGGTGATGTTGATATTGTTGGTCTATGGGACCATACTTTGAATTGCGTTGGGATAGAATATATGCAAATAATTAAGGATATATGAGTAGCCAATTTTATGTAAGTAAAAAAACAAGGAAATTCTTAATTCTAAAAAATTGAATAAAAGAGTTTTAATTTAAGATGGAAAGCATCCCTTCAATGATTAGGGGAGTCACAAGTTAGAAATAAAGATTTTATTACTTACCAGTCCTGGAGGTATGTACATGGCATGCCTGGATCACCCTGCCCCTTGACCCCTGCAGGTCAGGGAGCTCAGTCAGAAGGAGGGGGGGCGGATCTGTGGGCTGATACTTTTATTGGGGTCCAGGGCATTATCTAAACAGATTTCTTGAGGATAGCTTATCTTCTTATTTCAATAAATGTAGGGGATACGAGTGGAGTTTTGTTACATGGATATATTGTATAGTGGTGCAGTCTGGGCCTTTAGTGTACCCGGATAGTACACATTGTACCCAATAGGAAATTCTTCATCCCTCACCCTCCTCCTACTCACCCCACCTTTTAAGTCTCCAATGTCCATTATACCACTCTATATAACCATGCATAGCCATAGCTTCCCAAGGATAGTTTTAATTGGTGAATTTAAAACAAGCAGGCACAAGTTCCAGGAGGTCATGCTGTGACCAAGAGGGGGTCATTGTGCATATTTGTACAGTCTATGTGTGGTGTGGGGGTCAGCAGGGCCACTCGAGTAGGCTGTGTCTACCTGTCCAAGAGGGAGGTGGTCACCAGGAGGCAGTTGTATGAGGCGGCTATCTGGATCGACCACTTTGAGGAACCGGCAGGAGGTAGAGAACAGAAAACTGCATCAAGGGTGACTGAGACCTGCTTCTGCTGAGAAAGTCCAATTTATATTCAAAGTGGATGCTGAGGCAAGATAAAAGTATAGGAATTCACTACAGAAAGGAAATGTACTTGTAATACATGACTTGGCTCCAATGTGCATATATACATGGTCATAATGATGCAAATACTCGATCACTGATGTCACTAAAAGTAATATAACTTTAGAAAGGGAGAATAAGAAAAGTTAAAAGAACTAAATCTCTGTCTATCAAAAGAAACTCAATATATAATGCCAAGAATTGGTGAATAAATAAATAATAGTAAAATATTATTTTTTAGTGAATGAAGGTAACTCCAAAGACAGTGGTCTCTACATGCTGCTTGGCTCTGAGTAGTACACGATAGTAAGTGGATCTGGGCATCGGGAGAGGGGGATGGCAGAAGCCAGCTGTTTTTCATTGCCTGCCTTTTAGATTATTTGATTTTATTTTAACAATGTGTATATTATTTTGCTTAAAA
The DNA here is from genome assembly GCF_040939455.1 of Microcebus murinus. Classification (NCBI taxonomy): domain Eukaryota; kingdom Metazoa; phylum Chordata; class Mammalia; order Primates; family Cheirogaleidae; genus Microcebus; species Microcebus murinus. Next base: position 11,740,260 of record NC_134115.1, on the reverse strand, counting down.
TAAAAAATAATTAGATTTGAAAATACAGGTATTCTAATCACAATTTGATGGGGTATTTTTTAGTAAAGTTGAGTCTTTTTTATTTCAATGGTCTAGTGAAGAACAAAGCTAAATGAGGTTTTCAAGATGATTGAATCAACCAAATACAGAAAATAGTCCTTTAATTAATCAACTAATCTAACTGTTGGAATTATAAATATCACATAGCCCCATGAATAGGGTTGACAGACTTAACAAATAAACATAACTATGTCTCATGCAATATTTGAGGCATACTTATATTTTAAAAAGTATTTGTTGTTTTTCTGAAATTAAAATTTAAATTGGCAGCCTATATTTTACCCAGTAACCCTACCCAAGAAATCGTAGGACTCATGAAAATTGCTAGAATGGAACATAATGGGGGGTGAGAACTGGAAGATTTTTCATGTACCCATCCTAGACAGAGGCAGCTCAATATTGATCTCAAGATATTTCTGGAGTGAGATCCCCACATCAAGCTATTTTTTTTCCTTTGTCCACTTCAGTCCTCTGAGTCTGTCATGAACAGCTATAGCAAGTACATTTACAATAGAAAGTGGTCAAGTTGCAATCCTGAAAAATGAATGTTGGCCCTCAGGAAGATAATGAACAATTTCTAAGGGCTAAGAAATAGAGTCAGAAATGGAGCACGTGCACATTTCTGTTACTTTTACTTAACCCAAAATGTGTAGCGTTGTGAGCATTCCTGAGCAGGAGAAATTTAGGGCATGGTTTTATATTTATTGTTCAGTGTTGACCCTTGCAGTAGATTCTCCTCTTCTGTAAATGTAAATAACATTTTTTAGTATTATTATGCTAAATTTTAAACATGTGCAAATGTAGAGGGCATAGTCGAATGAAGCTTCATGTGTTCTCCACCCAGCTTCAACAACAAGCACCTCATAGTCAGTCTTGTTTCATCTATATTCCTACTCCTTAACTCTCCCTGGTTATTTTGAAGCAAATTTCAAATATCATCTAATTTCATCTTTAAATATTTCCTCTTTTAAACACAACCATAATATTCACTGAACATTTATTCACTGAAAATTTATACACACTCCAAAATCAACAATAATTCCACAAAAAAGGCATTTAAAATAAAATTTGCTGGATGAAACAGAAATGATCTCACAGGATTTTAGCCAACACAAACCTTTCTGGATTAATTAACCAATGTGGATAAATTTAAATACTGTTCTAGTAGCATTTCAGAAGAGGTAAATTCACACACTCCACTAGGATATTAAAATAGTTTACTGTTTTTCAAAAAACTATTAATATTGTTAATTCAGGCCAGCCGTGGTGGCTCACGCCTGTAATCCTAGCACTCTGGGAGGCGGAGGCGGGTGGATCCTTTGAGCTAAGGAGTTCGAGACCAGCCTGAGCAACAGTGAGACCCTGTCTCTACTAAAAATAATAGAAAGAAATTGGCTGGACAACTAAAAATATATAGAAAAAAAATTAGCCAGGCATGGTGGTACATGCCTATAGTCCCCGCCACTCGGGAGACTGAGGCAGAAGGATTGCTTGAGCCCAGGAGATTGAGGTTGCTGTCAGCTAGGCCCCACGAGGTACTCACTCTAGCCTGAGCAACAGAGTAAGACTCTGTTTCAAATATATATATATATATATATATTGTCGGCCGGGCGCGGTGGCTCATGCCTATAATCCTAGCACTCTGGGAGGCTGAGGCAGGCGGATTGCTCAAGGTCAGGAGTTCGAAACCAGCCTGAGCAAGAGCAAGACCCCGTCTCTACTATAAATAGAAAGAAATTAATTGGCCAACTAATATATATAGAAAAAATGAGCCGGGCATGGTGGCACATGCCTGTAGTCCCAGCTACTCGGGAGGCTGAGGCAGAAGGATTGCTTGAGCCCAGGAGTTTGAGGTTGCTGTGAGCTAGGCTGACGCCATGGCACTCACTCTAGCCTGGGCAACAAAGCGAAGACTCAGGCCCAAAAAAAAAAAAAAAAAAAATATATATATATATAGTTAATTCATTCATGGATCCAACAGATGTTTATTGAATACAAACTGTATCTTGCTAAGCACAGGATACAAAGATCAATATCTGCTCTTTGCCCTCAGGGCATGTGGAACAAGCAGGTTTAAATGTAAGTACCTGGAATTCCAAGCAGCAGGATTAGCTGCAAATAAGGGTCAAGGTAGAAGTAGCAATTGAAAGGAGTTCTAAAGGATGCACGTCTGTTCTGAGGTAGGCAGTGAAGGGCTTTTCACTGGAAGGATCAGCAAGAACAAAGGCATAAAGAAGACAAAATATCCTCCTAAATTATTTATTGTTCAAGAGCAAAGACTAGACCTTCCACATCTTTACAAATCTGGCCTATGACATTTCATAGAGTGATTGATACGCATTGATGATTCAGTGAACATTTATTGAAAAGGTGAATGTAAAATTCACCTTTTTTTCTTTATAGATGGGTGTCTGGCTATATTGCCCAGGCTGGCCTTGAACTCCTGGGCTCAAGGAATCCTCCTGCCTCATCCTCCCAAATAGCTGGGATTATGAGCACCATTGCACCCATAGAGTAAAAATTTACTTTTTACCCAATTGATTATTACTTCTCAGCCAGTCCTAAAACTCGTATATCACATCGCATTGTTATCATACATGAAGATTATGCCGCAGAACCCCTCCAACTCCCGTGGGAAAGAGATAAACATTGAGTATTTTGACAGTAAGGGGTCATGCTGAACATTTTCAGAAAGATGCTGCCTCCTTTATGCTCTAGCTTCTCTCATATGCCTAAGGGGTTGGTTGGTGAATTTTTGTTGCTCTCCTTTATTAGTTTAAAAGGCGATCAAACATCAGTGATCCTCCCAGCCATCATGACCTGCCCAGTGGCCTTCTAATGAGCAGATATGAAATTTGCTTCACCAACCATTTTCTCTGAAAATAAAAGCCAAAGTAAAGCTTTGCTAACCACATGATTAAAATTTATTGCCACTGAAAGGATTTTTCTCGTGTGTGTGTGTGTGTGTGTGTGTGGTGGAGTGGGTTAGATGGGCTCTAAATTAAAATTTAAATAGCTCTCTATAATTGTCGCATGGACTGGGCTATCCTGAGTAAGATTTAGTCCTGTCTATTCCATAGGATAGAAGATCTACATGTTTGCCAGCCGGCTAGCAGAGTAGTAAATGTATATGGAGTTATTTTCCATATCATTGTGTTTATTTATACAGGCCCAATTAGACCCTTTTAAAAGCTTAACTTAGTGTGGCTGCTGCAGACAGCTAGTTTACACCAAGTCCTTCTTGGCAAGACTTGAAAGCAAACGGTAAATGGCGTAAACAATTGTATGTGATTATACACTGCCAAATAATGTGCATCTGGGATGACAAACAAAACTTATTAAACAGACAACAAATAGCCGAGGTAAATATCAAATATGTTAACTCTGCAAAGTACAGAGCTGGATCTCGTCAAAGCCTTATTAACGCAGCACAGCTGGATTAAAATAAAAAGAGCCATTTAGACTTAAAAGCAAGGGATCTCCAAGTTAGAAAGTCTGGATTCTGTTCCTGTCTCCATCGCTAATTCACTAAGTGACATTGATTATTACTTTGATTTTTTGCTTGCATTTTCCCATCAATAGAAAGGGAATTTCAGGGCTGCTCTTGAGAGCACAAAAGAATGGTTGCCAGATGCCTTCCCGGGAAGGGAACAAAAGAAAACCGCTGTCTGGACATCTTCCAACTTACCCTGCAATCTCCAAGCCCTTGATGCCCCTGGAAATAGAGTTGGCCTAGGCAACAATTGGTGAGAGAGATGACACTTGAAAGTCGGGTCACCACTGTGACCATGGCATGCTTTGGGGACGTAGCTTAGCATGGGGAGACAGTTGCTGATGACCAGCCTGGTTTCTGAGAGCACCTGGGAGGGAAGGAGGAAGCAGCCCTGAATGTGTACTCATGCAGACATGACGCCACTTTAGCACCAGAGACGCTGGGAACCTACATGAGTGTGGTCATCTTTAAGTCTTCTCAATAGAACTTGCTGACAATTCAAACATTGCAAATGAATTCTTAGACCTCATCTACCCTTGTCCCTTTCCTGCCTCATGTTCTGGAAGGGCATCTATCTCACACACCAGGGCTCCCACTATTCTCTCTATCAGACATTTTCAACTTGACTGCACAGCAGAAATCACTCAAGGAGATTTTTTAAGATCCTTCCCAGGTTGCAGTCCTTCAAGCTCTGAGGGTGAGACCAAAGCATTGGAATTTTTTAAATAGTCCCCTGGGTGGATACAAAGCACAACCAAGGTTGAGGAGCACTGAATTGGTCCAAATCATGTGATGCTCCTTAATCTTGGAGATGCACTTGAATCACCTGTGGTGATTTCAAATGTCACATTTTCCTGGGCTTCACCATCTGAATATTTTCAAATGCAACACCCCTGTTCTCTGCTGCTTCTGTATTAATAATTCAAGCCACCAGCATCTCTCTCCTCAACCTCTGCAGTGTCTCTGTTTCCATGGCGCCTAGAGTGAGCCTTTGAAGCAAAAGTCTGATCATTCATTGCCCTGCTCTCGGTGGCTTCCCATCACACTTAGAACATGATCCCAGGCTCTGACATATTCGGCTGCCCATAAGGGACAAAGCCCTGCCCCTCTCTCTGGCCTCATTGCCTCCAACTCTGCAATTTACTTATTAGACTCTAGATTTTGCACGTAACTGTGACATGGGCAAGTGCCTCCCCATCTCTGGGCTTTTGTATTTGCTCTTCCCCGGCCACGAGTCTTCCCATGCAGATATACATGTGGCTTCCTCCTTACTTATTTCAGAATTTTGCTCCTCACCGAATATGTTTCTCTAACCTATCTCAAATAGCATCTTCCTTTGTGTTGTTCCCTTACCTTGCTATATTCTCTTTCATAGCTTTTACCACCACCAGAAGCCATGTTACTTGCTGATTTAGCTATCTATTGCCAAACTTCCCCCTAAGGACTTTGTTTTGTTTGACTATATAACAGAATACCTAGAATAGTACTTGGCACATAGTTGGCACTGAGTATCTAGTGAATGAATGAGTGAGTAGATGTCCCCTACTCCCATTTCACTTTCATGCCCAAATATATCATACTTAGGAGTCTATCCCAGAAAGAGGCATTTTAGGTCAACTAGGTTTCTCAAACAAAGCAACACATGGACACATTTTTGGCTTCCTTTAAAACTTGAATTTTGGCCGGGCAGGGTGGCTCATAGCCTGTAATCCTAGCAATCTGGGAGGCCGAGGTGGTAGGATGGCTCAAGGTCGGGAGTTCAAAACCAGCCTGAGCAAGAGCGAGACCTGTCTCTACTAAAAATATAGAAAGAAATTAGCTGTACAACTAAAGATATATATATATTAGCCAGGCATGATGGCGCATGCCTATAGTCCCAGCTACTCAGGAGGCTGCAGCAGGAAGATCGGTTGAACCTAGGAGTTTGAGGTTGCTGTGAGCTAGACTGATGCCACAGCACTGTAGCCCAGGCAACAGAGTAAGACTCTGTTTAAAAAAAAACCCAAAACTTGAATTTCCATAGATCTCACCAGCCCATGAATACATTGGTTCACATAAAACATCAATGAAATTGATATAGGAGAAAGTATAAAGTCAGGTAACCTGGGTTTGAATCTTACCCACCTTATTGGTTGCGTGAACTTTGGGAAGTTATTTAACTTTGTAAAGCTGCATCTCTAAAATGGAAATAATGATACCTACTTTGTACGGTTATTGTGAAGATTAAATTTCTAAAAATTATCTATATCACTTAGTGTAGCACCTGGCTACAAGTAGGACAAATGATATCACTATCATCAGTGTTATTAAATGTAGGGTGACCAATCATCTTGGTTTGTCCAGGACTGAGGCATTTCCTAGGATGCGAGACTTTCCATGATTAAACTGGGAAAGTTTCAGGCAAACTGGGACAGCAGGTCATCTTAGTAGCTACTTAGAAAAATTTACTGGTGCTATATGACTGCATTTACTTTAAGCTGTAAGATATGAAAATTATTTTCTATCAACTATCAAAAAATGTCTGGTTGCAATGGAAGTTTTTCAGGTTATTTTTCAAAAAGCAAGTTTATTTTCCTATTGAACCCAGTCATAGATCTCCATTACTGTAAAGAGGTATGTTTGAGTCCTGTATGCTTAGAAAATTGCTCAAGTAGCACCATAAATGTTGGTTAATGCACTTTTAAACCATTAGCAATCAAATGGGGCATTTGACTACCATATGGCTCTGTGTATTTGTAGTTCAACCCTTTGTTCTCTTCAGCAAACAACAAAAAAAGCTGTTCAGAAACAACTTGTTTCACAGATAAAATGGTGCTAATGTATTTAAATGCAATGATTGGAGTGACAAGGTTCAGAGGGGTTGTATCCTAAATCTTTTAGGCAGGGGAATTGAGTGGGATGATATCTAATACCCTCTGTTAGGATCATATCTCTCGATCAAATAGGTGTCTCTGTAGGTGATACTTGATAAAATGGTTGAATTTGGAGAATACATCCTTCTAGCATCTCATTGGTTTTACTCAGTAACCAAGAGTAACAACAGAGTCATTGCACAGTGTCTGGGTATTGGTTTTCAACTTTTAGAACTAGCCCCATCCAGGCAAAGCACAGAAGGCTTGGTCAAGGTGTAAGATAGCGTCATGGCCATATAATGTGTAGGATATTATAAGTAGCTACAAAGATAACCAGTAGCTAGTGCTAATAATTATCATCTACCTATCAAGCACTAGGAGAAATGGAAACAAGAGATGGGATAGACAAAAGTAAACTAAACTAAAACACAATTTTTGCTACCAGAGTTGGTAAATAGTCTGAAGTTCAGTTAAGTAATTAGGAAATAAGTAGAGAAATGTGTTGGAAGCCACCAGAAAGATTAAGTACAAAAGTTTTTTTATTTGTTTGTTTTAATGATTGGACCTGAGAGTGGGGAAGGGGAAGGTGGAGACTGCCGATTTCATCAAGATCTGCGGAGCCTGACTTGCTGTCATGTGTATAGACTACTTTGAATTTTAAAAATCTATAAAAAGATGGTGCTATCATGATACAAAGATGTGGTCATACTCTTTGGGCCAAAATAGGCAATATTCTTAGTACTGTTTGTTTGATGAGCTTTCAGAAAATTGAATTGGAATTATTTATACTTATTTTGTGCTCCAAGGGCCTTAGAAACTACTTGGAAAAATTCAAGCTACTAAGCAAAGAGATATTTTTAAAGAGAGAATTCGGAGAAGAGAGAGAAGAAAATAAGTCCAAGATCACTGCCTTGATGCCATCAGTAGTGGAAATAGCACCCATTAGCTTTAAATTCCAAGGACATTAGTACTGACCTAAGTACTGTTAATAGTTACATACAGAGAAATGCATCCTGTCACCTTTCAGACCTATCCCAGTGTTCCTGGCCTCCTAGGTTCCTGTTCTCTGCCTCTCTATATACCAAGGGCTTGTTTATTTAACACTGAGCCATTTACCATGTTTCATTTCATTTCACTTTCCATCTGTGTTAAATTTTTTCAAACATGCAATATTATCTTCAGTGGATCATTCTTCAGCTGCTGCATTTAAGAAGGGTGTGCCATCTGCACGAGGGAGATTGGGTGGCTTTTTTTTTTTTAAACATGGAGCCTTTGGTCTTAGCCACAAATCAACTTACCCAGTCTAAGTACATTGTCAGAGAGGACTAAGAGTAAATCTCTCTTGGTCCAGCTGTTAGTTGAGTACAAATAACCATGAGCTGGGAGTGGAAGACCGGCTTTGCTCTCTAGTTTTCTTCCTGACTTGAACTTGCATTTTCCTTTTCAATCAGGAGTTCTATGGCTCAGCCTGGTCTTGTGAATTAAAAGCCTTCAAAGCATAAAAGAGTCCATCTTAGGATTAGACAATTGTGTCCGGCTCAGATACACATATAAGGGACATGTCTCCAATCAATGTCAGATATCATTTTTTGAATTTGCCATCTTTCCCTCAGCCAACCCTTTCATTTGAGAATTTCTTCTCATCCTTGCCTAGTTTCACATCATCGTGGGACTGCATTAATTTACAAAGGCAGTGGCCCAGGGATAGAGAAATAAGGGCAGGGAGAGAAGTGGTGAGTGTAAGCAGAGTGTGAGCCTTCTACATCCGAAGCCAGGTGGGAGACACCTGTCTCTCTTTCCCACATCCAGAAACAGAGCAATATAGACCCTAAGCCCTCACAATTGTTTCTGTGCCATTGAACTATGGTGTCAACGACAGTTGTGACTTCATAGAAGAAAGCAAAGCAGCTGGCAAAGCCTTGTGGGTGTGCTCCTAATTTATGCAGATAGCTTTGTAATTCACAAATGGGTTCTGGCCTGCAGCAACTGGAGCCAGACACCCCCCTCCTCCCCACCCTCCCAAAAAAAGCCTTTCTATTGAAAACATGGCTTCCTTATTCCCATTGAAGTCAATGTCAAAATTTGCTTTTGTGGGGGCCAAAGGGTCAAGTCTAACAATTTTAAAAAGACTCACACATACACACACATACACGGGCAGTCTTCTTCCAGGTGGATCACACTTTTCTCTTGAATTCTGAATGTCTACTGCCTTTCCTTGGCTGGTCAGTGTATGGAATAAACTTGGAAACTATGGATATGATTGATGTCTGAAAATGCTAGCATTTCCAGAAATAGAATTCCTTTACTTCCAAATAAAAATCTCAGAATTCTTTCCATTTGAGAAATCACCCTGGGTCTATATGGAACAATATGATGCATTACAAAGACTTTCTGAAGTACCAAAGGCAAGGTGTGCCCGCAGGCCAAGTGGAGGTTGGTGAGGTGGCTGACATAAAAGTTGCAGTTACCAGGATGAAATCCCTTTTGTCAGACCCAGACAAAATAGAGTTGGGAAGCCCCGAAGGAGAGGAGGCTCATTAGTACATGTCTGAGATAAGAACTATTTCCAAGGACTTCCTAAAAAATCTTCCCAAATCTCCTGCTTTGATAAGGTTTATCACTAGACATTCTTTAGAATGACAGTAATTCAAGTAAGATGTTCTGGGAAGAACACTTGCCCAGGAGTGGCATCTCCACCGATGAACTCACAACTCTAGCTTTGGACTCTGTTTCTAAACAGCTTATGTAAATCTCTTTTTGCTAATAAAAGCTTCCCTTACCCTTCCCTCACCGAATACACTGGTGGCTTACCATTTCATGCATTCTGGGTCATAATCCTGATTTCCATACCAACATATTTAGAGATAGTCTTCTCTAGAGTGTTTTTTAAGGTAGTTAGCTCACACCTCACCAATTGTATGGTTTCATAAACTGGTCTTGACTATCACATTAACCTTCTTTTGTCATATTATTCCCTCTAGTGGACATTCATCACTCTTTGGCCACCCAGGGGCCATTCTCCCTTCCTGACAGTAGTTGGAGATTTCCTTCAAGAAATCTCTCCTTTTTCCTTCTCAGCCCTGTGGTTTGGGAGGGATTAACCCACCTCCTGCTCCAGGGGTGGGCTCTGCTCACCTCCTCCACTGGTTCCCAGATAAACCAGTAGCCCAGTCGGATCCACCAAGACACAGGAGACATGTGAGACCTCTGGGAAAAACCAGCTTCCTCCTTCTTCCACAGGTGCTACCAGAAAAGACATCTCTTCCTTTGGAAGGTAGGGGAAGTCGATCTGAGATCTGGAGTTGCCACAGCCATTCCCTACCACTAATGGAGAGCGAGGAGTGGCCTACTAGGAGAATGGTTATGGGAAGGAGGGGCAATGTGGTGTGTGACCAGTGCCTTGGAGTCCTTGTGAGGGCTGCTACATCATGCCCCACCTGAGGCCAGCCTTTATCTGTGGACATTTCTATTGTGCAAGCCAAGAAACTCCCTTTATTATATAAGCTCAGTCGAATCGGCTTCTCTGTTGCTTATGATAAAATAGCTCTAAATGACATAAGCCTTTTGCTAAGAACTTTCTATATCTCCCCACTGTCTATAAAAAACACATTTATGGACATGTTTATGGCTTGGTGGTGATGGATTCACAGGTGTATACTTATGCCCAAATAAGATGTAGACATTAAATGTGTACAGCTTTTTGTATGTCAATGATACCTCAATAAAATGAGTTTTAGAAAAACACGTTTAAATTCCTTAGCATTTGAAACATGTGGATCACAGCCAATATTTTTATTCTAGTCAAACTAGTCTTATAGCAGTTCCCTTTTCCTTGTCTCTCTTTCTCTGCTTATCCCTCCTTGAAGGCTACTGCCCTTAAACTTTATATTTTCCATGATTTAAATTTTATATTGTCCCTGATCTTTCCAAACTATGCTCTGTCTCTTGATCTCTGTTTCCCCTCACATCCTTCTTACAATTATTATTTAAACTGCTGTATTTTCTTTGCCCTTTTCCTAGACCATCTTGTGTTGTTAATCACTTTCACATGGATTTAGCTTGTCTTTTTGAGAGCAGGTTGTACAGCTTTCTGATCCATGCCCATCTCATAGCGTCTAGAACCATGCCTTACACATAGTAGGTATTAGGAGTATGTGCTGGGTGGTTGGCAATAGAATTTTTTTTATCAACATCAACATAAATGGATAAGGACTCAAATACTACCTAGACACATGAAAACAATCAAACCAGAGGGGTCTGGCTAAATGTTTTTCACTTGAGAAGGCAATGGGGCCATGTCACTGTAAGAAAAACCATCTCTAGGAAACAAACTTGGTTAGTGGACTATAACCTAACTCTTCAAATCCCAGGGCTCGTGGAAGCAAATGAGGTAAACTTATTTGACTAATATATCTCTATTATGAAAGCACACTGGAGCTTGCTTAATCACAAGCAGGTATCAAGTGGCCATATAACATAGCCCTGTGACTGCCTGCGGCCACATGGGTCTGCCAGGAGGGTGTGCAGTCTGGCAGACCCAATTCTCAGCTCTCTGTGAAGCCTCTGAGTGGTGACTGTCCAATCAAGAGGCCCTCAGACCAAATCGCCTGCAGAGCGACCACATGACGCCCTCATGCCATCATTTCCTCCATCACGTCCCGCCTGCCTTCTCTCTGGCTTCATGGAGTCTGTTTACAAAGAGAAATAAATGCCCATATTCTACTTGGTCTCCATGTAGGTATTACTGTAACTCTTTAAAGCTTTATGACATTTTGCGGTATATTTCCTTTGCATTCCTGCGTGGCCTGTATTACAGTGGAAACAGGCTGTCCTGAGCATTTCACAGCCTGAACGTTTAATGACATCACTCTGTGAGATGAAGGGAAAGCCATAAGAAAAATCCAATTTGGCCTGCTGTAACCATAGTTGCCTTAATTAGTCTCCGTTTTTAATGTAATAAAAGAAACAAACCTAAAAATGGCTGGCCAGGAAAATTATAAGCTTTCAGGTACACTTGGCTATTATAATTTTTCTGCTAGTAGAAAATGCTGTTAAGCCACTGATTTGCTCTCTATCTTGAGAACACAGGCTATAAGGAGAAAGAAGGGTCCATACATAAATTTTTTAAAAAGCATTAGGTGAACTATCTGGTACTACCCACCGTCTTGGCATCCCATTCATTCCAGAGAGCATAGCTCTTTCTCTCTGTATTTGTTCTTCCCTCTCCTGGCTGTGAGCCTTATAATTTTGTGAAACATAAATATGTAATATGGATCTGGACTGGGTTCACTCTTCACTATAAAGCTGCATTATCTATGTTGGCATCCTTTTGAGTAATCTTTAAGCAAAGAGGCATTTGGAACATCAGATAGACTAAGGTACATTTTCCCTTGCGTGTGGGCTTTTTTCTTCATAAATAGATGCTTCAAAAGCAGCCAAATCTCCATTTGGTACATCTGAGTAGGAGTTTGATATTTGCACTGAGAGATATTGAATTCCTAGAACACCAAGAGGTGATTCAAGAATTTTCTTGCAAGCCAGTTAGACTTTAAATAAATTATTTGCATATTCATGAGCAGATATATTTCTCTAGTATGCTCTAAGCATAAAAAAAAAAGAGCATCAACCATCAAGTTTACCTTTTCTTGGGTATGTCTTGTGGTACACAAGAAACTTAGGTGATACTTTTTTTTTAAAGTAGATTTCATGAGAGGCCCTCAGGAGAACAAACTACCCAGCCTTTAGCATCTGTGGAGGTAGAACAACCACAGCCTTGATGAGGTCTCTGATATGTTTTGATCTGTGAATTTAAATCATATGCTGTAAGTCATCCAATTACTTGCTCGTAAGTGGGTCTAGCCAGCCACTGGCATCCACACCCACGGCAACATTACTGCTCTCTTCCTCATAGAAGATATGGAGTAATTTTCATAACTTGTTAAAGGTATTTCTCTAGAAAAATGGCAACTTCTCTTCCACCTCCACCCTAAAAAGACAATAAATACTACCAATGGAAATGAAGAGAAAAATAAAAAGATCTAACAAAGGGGTGGTATTTATGATCAATGCCTCTTGAACATCAAGGTCGCCATGGTTGTGTGGCCTTTGGCAAGCCACCCTGCCTATCTGAGCCTTATTCTTCCCTTTGCTCCCTCATTCCTTCATTTCTTCTTCCCCTTATTCACTCAACAAGTATTTCTAGACTACCTACTATGTGTCTGGCCCTGGTCTAGGTGCTAGGGACATAACTGTGAACCTAGCAAAGTCTCTGTCCTAATAGAGGGGAGGGAGGAGGGAGACAGACAATGAGACATAATAGCCGGTGGTTTTTAGTCAATTCACTGGGACAAATCAGGCAACTTTGTTCTGTTTCGATGGACAAGACTATATTTCTTTTTTTTTTTTTTTTTTTTTTTTTTTTTCAAGTTGTTCTCTTTAGGGTAGACTATATTTCATTATTTAAAAAGGGACTCTTGACTTTTAGTTAACCTTTATGAAATATTGCAAAGGGCTTTTTCTGGTATGTTTCTTAGAATGGCATTCAGCTTGAATTGGGGACAAGGAAAGAAAGAGGCAGGCTCTCTTCCACTCACCGACTGTTGTGCTTGCAGAATTCATTTAACCTCTTCACTGCTCAATGTGGCGATAATACTTACCTTAACCACCTCCTGGGTTAATGTAAGAACCAAGCTGAGGCGAGCTATGGGACAGTGCTGATAAACCCTAAGCACTAGGAAATATAAAGGCTGAAACTGGTGATGCAGATTAAGGTGTAGTGATGTTAGTGACAATAAATAAAGAATCAAGGATGTGTACAGTCATTTCTCCCTGAGTTTCTTTCTAAGGAGACCCAGATTCAACTTAATACAGCACCATTGACAGTTAAAGAAAATATTTTGGGCACTTGCCTAACCATTACCTAAGCTTGTAGATTGTTGACAGACACCGTTCCCTGTGGGCTCATTCATTTGTGTGTTGGGCACCTGCGGCAGTGGGCATAACCAGATCGAATCCACCAGACTGCGGAAACTTCACCTCGGCCTGCACCTCTGCAGGAACTCTTAATCAATTTGGGCTCCGAACATCGAGATTTGCTTTGTGTTCTTTGGCACCAGTGTTAATATTTAAAGACATATAAACGGTTGTCGTTAGTTGAAAATGAACAGATGATTGGTGAAATGAAACTGTGGATAGAATATATCTTTCTTGATTCTCAATCTGTTTTGGATCGAAGACAAGAAAAGACCATATTAGCAAAAGAAAAATTGGCCTAAATGTGAGAACAGTTGGCTTTAAAAATATATATATCATTAAGTATTCGCAGAATGGCAAGAGGCCAGGAAAGCACTCAGTGGAGTTTTCCATTCCATTCCCCACGTCTTGTTTTCAGAGTGTGTACTTTTTGTCTTAAAGCACTATGCTCCCATGTTGAGCAGCTTATCTGTACTTTAGAGGTAGTCTTTCTTTCTATATTCTAGGTAAATAAAACAGTTAAATACGAGGCAAGCAGAATTTTGATTTGAAGAACAGATAAGTAGACTAATAAACGTTAAGCCAACAGAAGCCCTTCTCCTTGAAGGCTTTGTCCTTCTGAGGAATGACAGTCTGGTCTTAACCCAGCACAGCTGAAAGCTAATTGACTTTATAATTCCCCAAGCACGGGAGTGAAGCTGGTAAAGAGAGCGGGATCCGAAGTCACGCAAAGGGTGGAGTGATTCTATGTAGCTTCTGCTATAATTGTGAGATTAGAAAATTCCTTTCCACCTGAAAAAGATATATGTTATGACACAGCAATAAGACGGGAGGAAGGACAGGTATAGGCAATAATCTCGAGAACATGTTGCATGAAAGAAGCCAGGCACAAAAGAGCATATGCTGTATGATTCCGTTTATGTGACGTTCAAGAACAGGCAAACTAATCTATGGAGAGTTCAAAACAGTAGTTCCCTCTGGGAGGGGAGTTCTGGCTGGGAAGGGGAGCGAGGGAACTTTCTGGGGTGATGCAAGCAACCCGTGTATGGGTGTATGCATAGTGTACGCATCTGTCACCAAGCTTACCTTAAGATTTGTGCACTTGACTACATGTAAGTTACATCTTATTTATTTTTAAAGAAAGCACATCACATTTAGGAGCCACCTTAGGACACATTTGTAACAATAACCATTTGCCACTCCACAACAGACTTTCATACAATTATCTCTTGATTCTTACAAGCATCTTTGAGATTAGATGAGGAGAGTGAGGCTCATCAGAGTTAAAGGCTGTCCCTGCCCTCCCCATTCCAAGAGCCCAGGGACACCAGCATGCTTCAGTGTCAGTGTTTCTCAAGGGGCCGTTGCTGGTATTTGGTCAGGACATAACTTCCTTGTGCGGGTCCGTTCTGTGAATTGCACAACATGGGCCATTGCTGGCAAATGCCCTTCCATGAAGGTCAATGGGTCACCAGAAACACTTTCACACATTTTTAGATGCCTCCAGGAGGGCCCTGGACCCTGGCTGAGAACCTTTGTGTTTACTGGATCCCTGGATAATGGGGCTTGAGCCCAAGTTAATTTTTAACTTACAGAGGAACCGGAGCCGGGCAGAGAGGCACATTTGTTTGAGCACTGATGCAGAACGGATGTTAGGCTGGGTCCTCTGATCAAGCCACGTTTCCTGCATTGGCTTGAAGTCCACCACACAAGTCTCTTCACTGTATCCATTGGCCCAGGGTCGAGCATCCATAAATGTGTTGGGGTGGGGCTGACTCACCACGTGTTTCCTAGAGGTCCAATGCTCTAACCATGTTCCTCTGTGGCTCCAGTAGGACAGAGGATCTAGAACTCCCTGTGGCCCTGGAACACAGATGGTTAGCCAGGCTCCCTACCTACACCCCAGCCTCTCAGAAGTGGAGCCCCCATTACTGGTGGAGTCTTCACCAGGGCTTTCTGCTCTAGGTCGTGTGCTTAAGGTCACACGATAACAAGGGCTTGAGCCCAGCTCTCCTCACTCATATCTTGCTCTCCATCTACTACACCAGGGGTTGGCAAACCACAGCCAGTCGTCCATATCTGGTCTATTGCCTGCTGGCTCGAAAATGTTTTTCAAATGTTTAAATTTTGTGCCTACACGAAATATCCTAGATTTTGCTTCTTGGCCCACAAAGCCTAAAATATTTACTAACTGGTCCTTTACGGAAAAATTTTCCAAGTTTATAACCACTGGAACTCTGACAAGTCTTATGAACAAAAGCTCCCCTGTTTGGAGCAATTGGGACTTCCTTTATACTACAAGAACAAGACAAGGGACAAGAAAGAGACCGACTTTATTAAGATATCAACCAAGCCGATTAGGGAACAAGGAGAGTTGAATGAGGGTCCAGAAATAATCAGTCACATATAATGGCCCATCATTTAAATCAAATATCTCCATTAGATCATCTTCTCACCTGAAACTCTGTCATCCCTCTGACAGCTCGATGACCAACTCCTACATTGAGTTGGGTGACATTAAGAAAATCCCTCAAAAAAAGAAAAAAAAAGAAAATCCCTCAAAAAAATGGCTGGAGAACATTGATGTAAAAATGTATCAATTTGCTTACTTGATTAGAATTTTGCTTTGGGATTCTTACGGCTACAGATAATTCATTCATCCATCGACAAGCAAGAGGATACAGAGAGAGATGAAAGAATAATTCCTTCTCTTGAGAAACTTACTGTCAAGTAAACAGACGTTGACCAAGCTGCTGAAGCAGGAGCAGGAGAAGCATCTGACCTTGCTGGATTGTAAAAGGTGAAGCCCAGCTTAGGTCTTGAAGAATGAGCTTACCTGCCACGTGGGCAAGGATTGGGGGAAGGGCATTCTAGACAGAGAAGAGCATGAACATCTATTGTGTAGCATCTGTTGTGTAATTTAGCTTGTATATAATCAATAAATTAAATAAAGGCATGGAAGCAAGACAGAACATGGAACATTAGAAAAACAGCAAGGAGGCCGAGCTCAGTGGCTCAGGCCTGTAATCCTAACACTCTGGGAGGCCGAGGCAGGAGGATCGCTTGTGCTCAGAAGTTTGAGGTTGCAGTGAGCTGGGCTGATGCCATGGCACTCTAGCCCAGGTGACAGAGTGAGACTCTGTCTCAAAAAAAAAAAGAAAGAAAAAAAGGAAAACAGCAAGGAGCCTGGTATGTCAGGTACCAGAGGCGAATGTGAGTGCACTAGAAGACCCTAGAGACAGGCAGGAGCCAGGTCCTTAAGTCCCTTAGGTGGGGTTCTCCCAGAAGTAGACCCTGACATAAGTAAGGGGGGCTCACTAAAGGTGGCCACAGCTCTTCACTATTCTTCCCATTTTGAGGTGGAATCTTATTCCTGACCCTTTGAACCTGGCCTGGCCATGGCCATACTCAGCCAGTAGAATGTGGTAGAAGTGACATTCTGGGACTTCTGGGCCTAAGTTACAAGAAGTCTTGCAGCTTCTACCTAGGTCTCTTGGAACATGCTCTCCCTCTGGGAGCCCTGAGCTGCCATGGGAGAACTCTGATGACCCTAAATCTGCCATGTTGGGGAGACCACGTGTAGGCTTTCTGGGCCACAGGAGCTGAACCATCTCTGCTTCTAGTCATCTCTACGACCCTGCCAGAGTGCCAGACAGTGAACAGAACTGTCTTGGATACCTTAGACTTGCCAAGCTGTCAGCTGAATACCACGGAGCAACTGCAGTGTACGACACATAGGACGGAAGAATGGCCCAGCGCAGCCCTGCCCAAATTCCTTTTTCTTTCTTTCTTTCTTATTTTTATTTTTATTTATTTATTTATTTATTTATTTTGAGATAGTTTCACTCTATTGCCCTGAGTAGAGCGCCGTGTCATCAGCCTAGCTCACAGCAACCTCAAACTCTTGGGCTCAAGTGATCCTCCTGCCTCAGCCTCCTGAGTAGCTGGGACTACAGGCACATGTCACGATGCCCGGCTAATTTTTCTATCTTTTGTAGAGACAGGGTCTCACTCTTGCTCAGGCTGGTTTTAAACTCCTGAGCTCAAGCGATCTTCCTGCCTCAGCCTCCCAGAGTGCTAGGATTACAGGTGTAGCCACCCCACCCAGCCCCTGCCCAAATTCCTGACCTGAAAACTTGTGAGATAAATAAAATGGTTGTTTGGGCAATAATTTTAGAGTAAGTTTGTTATGTATAGCAATGGATAACTGTATTAGTTTTCTAGGACTCCCGAAACAAAGGACAACAAACTGGATGGCTTAAAACGCCAGTAATGTTTTCTACTCACCTCAAAGCTATTCCTTCCCACTCATCCTTCCCCCAGGGGTAAGGAAGATGGAGAATTTATCCTTCAGTTGCCATCTATCACTGGCCGAGGGCTGCTCCTGGGAGCATTAACTTCCCGGCACTTATGGCCCATTGCCTGAAGCTAAGAGAAAGCCCTCAAGTGCAGGGTAGCAGGTGCTTGCAATAGGCTGCTGTGGGCATATCCTGGAACAGCAAGTGCCGGGGCATGGGGTGGGGCGTGGGTACTGACAATCTTTGCTATAGCCATGCCAGGGAAGTTGACATTTATTCTGAAGGCTGTAGGGGCTGGCGGAATCAAAATACTTAGTGCAGCAGAGCCATGCATTTGGATTTGAATTATAAATCATTCTGATGAGAGTAGAAGAGGGCCAGACTCTCCAGTTAGGAAACTGCATCCATAGTCCAGGGGAGAAATCGTGAATGCACAAGCGAGTGCAATGGGAGGTCAGGTAGATAGGAAGGAATCTACTCGAGATATATTTAGGAAGTAGAATCAACAGGAAATACGAAAGTAAGGTAAGAATAAATTCGAGGGACTTTTGGGGCCCTGAAGCAATTCTTTCTTGACCTTGAGCAAAGCAAAAGGCAGAAGGTCCTTTACAAATAGGAAAAGTTACAGATGGGATAGCAACCTGCCTCAGGACCTTTGCACAGGCACTTCCCTCTGCATGCAATGCTCCAGTCCCCTGCCCCTCAATTACATGACTTCCTTCCAGGCATGTTGCAGGTCTTTGCTAAAATGACCCCTTCTCAGTGAGGCCTTCTCTGATGCATCCCAGCACCTAGAATAGGGCCTGGCACATTGAAAGGAATCCATGCATATTCATTGAATGAATGAGCGAACAATTCAAAAACTTGTTTTTAAACACAAATGGACTGTGGCTGCTTCTGTCTTCTAAAGGGGAGTGGTGATGGTGGCATAATTTATATTCTAGGAGAAATAAGATTTCTACACCACTCCCTTCCTCTGCAGCGACTGGAAGAGAGGGAGAGAGGCAGGCATCTGGGTAGGGGGCGCGTTGTTTGGGCAGAGTGCACATGGCGCCTTTAAGTAAGCAAGAGGGAGGCCTGTTGTCCGGCAGGGTGTGTATGTAGCAGGAGAAAAAGGGAGAATGCAGCCTGGGTGCATTTTTGTTTCTTGAGAAGAAAATGGTTTAAAGAGCATAGCAAGGGGCTTTGGTCTCGGCCACAGAAGCGAGATGACGAAGGGGACGTCATCATTTGGTAGGCGTCGCAATGAGACGCATACGTCGTGCCGCCGCTGTGGCTGTAAGGCCTACCACCTTCAAGAGTCGGCCTGTGCAAATGTGGCTACCCTGCCAAGCACAAGAGAAAGTATAGTTGGAGTGCCAAGGCTAAAAGGCGACAGACCACCGGGACCAGTGGGATGAGGCACCTAAAAATCGCACACTGCAGATTCGGGTGTGGATTCCGTGAAGGAACAGCACCTAAAGCCAAGAGGGAAAAAAATAAATAAATAAACCCAAGAGGGCAGCTGTTGCAGCATCCAGTTCACCTTAAGAATTTCAACAATTAGTCATACAATACATGTTTTGGTTTTTAAAAATCTAAAAAATAAAAATAAAAAAAGAGTATAGCAAGGGGACTTTTAGTCAGTATGGTAGAATGGCTAAAGGATTTTTCAGAACAGCCTCAGTTTTAAGTTATTTGGAGTTCCTGCCACGTAAACCTACTGATTCCTCAAAGACCTTAGTAAAGTCTGCTACAAGCATAGGCCTTGTGTGAAGTTTCTCTGGGGAGAAACTGAGGATAGGGTGCGAATTCCACATCTGGGATGACACAGGGGACATGGGCAGCAAGTAGAGAGCCTGAGACGAAGCAGAAATGGAAGTCAGTGGGAGCAGAAGGAGAGAGCCTGAACAGACCGTGAGAATGCGGGCCCAGGAGAGCGGGTGGAAGTCTTGAGAAATGCTCTGGAGTTAGCACAGCCACTTATCAGACACTTGGGTTGCCATGATACGGTACGTTCATATGGCATTTTATAATTTACGAAACATTTTCACTAACATTATGCCATTTTTTTATCTTCACCCTGTACAACAGAGGTAGAACTGAACTTTGGCCCTTTGGACTAGCAGTCAAATACATTACTACATCACTCTTAGCTTTTGCAGATTGATTGTTTGAGCTTTCAGCTGTTTGAGAAGTCCACGCCATGCTGCCATATGACTCTTCTGCCTCAGCACAAACTAGAATCCCCCGTTCTGGGAGGCTGGTCCACGGTGGGAGCCTCTGGGCTGGCAAGGGAGCCCAGCCACGTGTTCAGCAACCACGACTCAATTCGGTTTTGTTGTTCTGCGCTGAGGTCCATGGTAGAGAATTTGTGGATTGGGAAGGTCTTGGGACCTATCTGTGGCAAAGGGCAAAGGGCTAAAACTTTTCTCTTCTGATGTGTTTCCAGGAGGGGCACTTACAGATGCCTTTAAAGAAATGCACGATCCCAATTTCTCATCTCCTATTTGGGTCTTCCATGGTTAAAAGCATAAGTCAGGGTTTGCAAAGTTTGAAAAGATATATCTCCACTATCCTTTTTCAGGTTAAGCTGTTGCTATGACATCTTACCCAAAGTAGCCTGACTCTTTTCCCAAGAGGTTGCTCTTCTGGGAAAAAAAAAAGTGCAGCGATGCTCAAGTTAGAAATGGAGCGTGCCACGGAGGACTCTCAACTGCTGCTTCCGGTGGAGGAGGGGAGGTGTGCGTGGTTCTCATTACAATTGGAGCAAAAATGTTCTATTTGGGCCCTAATTAAAATGAACGGGAAATGCCACTTAAAATTCTCTTTAACATATATGCTTACGAATCAGCTTGATGAATGGGAAATATATCTATTTTTTAATCCAAAAGATAATCCAGAAATAGAACCCAGTCGAAGTGTTACGAAATTTAATTATTTACCCAGATCTATTATAATCTTTACCTCCTCCTTTCTGTGAGTGGCTTTAGTATGCACTGAACCCCAACAGTGTATTTGTGGAAAGTTAACACGAAACCTTCTATTTCTGGTGAGACTGAGTGGGATTTGGGGTGATTTCTTTGCTTTTTTTTTTTTTTTCAGTGCTTTTCTGTATTGCCTGATTTTTAAAATTATGGATATGTATTACATTTCAAAAATAACAAAGCAATGACAAATTAAGTTGTTTCTGTTTGTATTAGGGTCCAATCAGAAAAGCAGAACCACTATGAGCCCTGGAATATGGGATCTGTTATGGGAATTGGAACTTACACCACGGTGGGAGGTGCTGGGCAAGAGACGGCCTGACAGGAAGTTGGGGGATCAGAAGAGCCAGCAACCAGGAGATCCCAGAAGCCCAAGCACACCCAGCCCCTGAAGTGGGGCCACCAAGAGGCAGGGTGGGTGGGTGCCGTGGTGAGGGGTGGAGGTGTAAGCCATGGCTCCACAGCCCAGCACCTGGGGATGGGCCTGGGGCTGCCGTTGGTCAGCAGAGCCAGTGGTCAGGAAGGAGGACAAAACATGGAGCACAGGAGAAGGAATAAGCTAGAACCTTCAGCATGGCTGGGAATGTCTGTCACTGCATCTGACCACGATGACCTTCAGCACGTTCTGACTGTTGCTTCGCTTCCTCATGCGATTTTCTCTTCTGGAAAATTATAACCTGGACTTAACTAACTCTAATCTCGCTCCACACAGGCAGGATATTCTGGGATGCTAACTTGGTTCCATCTTAACCAAGTTGACAGAGTTCGTCACAGATATCACAAAGCATCCTATGTATTTGATTCTGATCCAGGTCCTTAAGTAAATGAAGCTTGTCATAAGAAATCTCGTATATGATTCGTTTACCCCAGTCTTTACAAATTCCCATCTCTGACATAGCCTCCTGTGTGTCTACATCTCTTTTGTCACCACTTGTCACATTTGGCTCCTCTTTTTTTTTTCTTTTTGAGACAGAGTCTCACTTTGTTGCCCAGGCTAGAGTGAGTGCCGTGGCGTCAGCCTGGCTCACAGCAACCTCAAATTCCTGGGCTCAAGCAATCCTCCTGCCTCAGCCTCCCGAGTAGCTGGGACTACAGGCATGCGCCACCATGCCCGGCTAAGTTTTTCTATATATATTAGTTGGCCAATTAATTTCTTTCTATTTATAGTAGAGACGGGGTCTCGCTCTTGCTCAGGCTGGTTTCAAACTCCTGACCTGGAGCAATCCGCCCGCCTCAGCCTCCCAGAGTGCTAGGATTACAGGCGTGAGCCACTGCGCCCGGCCACCACTTGTCACATTGGAGAGTAGCTGTTTGTACCGTGGAAATAGCAGTATTTCCCATCCATTGTGTGTAGACGAGTAAACTCTAAATTGACACACGTATTTACCCTTCTTAATGCTGTGGCGTCAGACTCTCATGAACTCCAAAGCTGTTTCTGTTCTGGACACAGATCATCTACCAGCCAGTGTCAGATCCCAGAAATGTCACTGTAAGATATACGGTGTGAGCAGCCAGAGAAAAACACCTACTGTCTGCCTTATTTTCATCCCTGTGAAGCAGAGTGTTTAGCACAGTGGTTACCCAACTGCCTGATAAAGTGATACAAAGATGTTGCTCTTTTAATATCATTCATTTGCTTTACATGTATTAAGCTTCCACCTGGTGCCATGCAGGTATGTGCAGTAAGGATTAAACAACTCACCATAAGGGAAATTGTCAACAATGATACTCGAACAAGAAAGAAGAGAAAATCCCAAAGGTTCAACTTGGTTACATGTAAAAGCCATTGTCATCACAGTCACTTCAGAAATCACCAAACTTTATTACTTTTTAGCACCCTAGGATATTTTTAGGAGTGGCATTAACAGATATCAGATTAATCTTGGGTCATGTTTCGTTTAGTTCCTCACTTATACTTTGTGTTTTATTTACTCTTGCTTGAGAAAACATTGTTATATGCTTAGGATTTAAAAACAATGAAGAGCTGCTGAGTGTTGCTACAAGGAGGAACTTCCTTTTGTTCATCACTCTGTGAAGTCTTTTTATTTTATAATCACATAATAAGTTCTTGGAACATTCTCTTTAAAAAGGTAGATGTTGGTTCAGGTGCGGTGGCTCATGCCTATAATCCTAGCACTCTGGGAGGCCGAGGAGGGCAGATTGCTTGAGGTCAGGAGTTCGAAACCAGCGCTTGCAGGATCGAGACCCCATCTCTACTAAAAATAGAAAGAAATTAATTGGCCGACTAATATATATAGAAAAAATTAGCCGGGCATGGTGGCACATGCCTGTAGTCCCAGCTACTCGGGAGGCTGAGGCAGAAGGATTGCTTGAGCCCAGGAATTTGAGGTTGCTGTGAGCTAGGCTGATGCCATGGCACTCACTCTAGCCTGGGCAACAGAGTAAGACTCTGTCTCAAAATAAATAAATAAATAAAGGTAGATGTTGTATTGTAACAAAATAATGTTATTAAAATTTGATAACCTGAAAACAGCCATTTGCGGTTCTTTTAGTACTTGGAGCTCCTTCAAGATAGTGCTTGCAGTTTTCCTAAAGTGCATTATGGCTGTAAAGGAAGAGTAAAGAACTGTAAGTTATTAAAAGAAATGTTGACCAGTGCAATACAAACAGTGCAATTGCTTACGGCTTTTCCTGAACATCACCTTCTTTCTAGCCCCATAGTATAGTGGGAAGAGAATGGCCTTTGGAGTCTATCAGATTTGGCTTCAGAACTCTACCATTTTCTAGCCAATGATGAATGCCAGGTTATTTATCCACTCTGAGGCTCAGGTTCCTTATCTGTAAAATGGAAATGACTTTTTTTTTTTTTTTTTTAGTTTGAGCCAAATAATATTGTTGTTGCTCAATCATTTTTGACTTATAAAAATGGCAATTTTAGGCCGGGCGCGGTGGCTCACGCCTGTAATCCTAGCTCTTGGGAGGCCGAGGCGGGCGGATTGCTCAAGGTCAGGAGTTCAAAACCAGCCTGAGCAAGAGCGAGACCCGTCTCTACTATAAATAGAAATAAATTAATTGGCCAACTGATATATATATAAAAAATTAGCCGGGCATAGTGGCGCATGCCTGTAGTCCCAGCTACTCGGGAGGCTGAGGCAGAAGGATCACTCGAGCCCAGGAGTTTGAGGTTGCTGTGAGCTAGGCTGACGCCACGGCACTCTAGCCTGGGCAACAAAGTGAGACTCTGTCTCAAAAAAAAAAAAAAAAAAAAAAAAATGGCAATTTTATGTTGTTCAACCTAGTGTGTACTGCACAGCTGATATTGGGAGCTGCTGAAGAAGAAACACTGGGCTGGCCACCTGCGTCACTGTTAGTGTTCAAGTGACATTCATCCTACTAATGCTGCCTTCCAACTGGGTGGACTTCGAGAGCATTTATTTAGGTGATTTAGGTGTCCACATCTTTTTTCTTCAGTTTATACCTTCCCTGAGCTTCTATTTCCTCTGAGCCTTTACTTTTAAATCTTCCCAGTCTATTAAGGCTTTCAAGGCAGAACCTTAACCATCATCCCGAACCACCCTTTCTAAGCCTATGATTAGTTTTATCCCAAAACTCAAATGACAAGTTTTGGGATCATAAAAAGCAGGATGTCAGACCAGTAAGAGGAGCTGCACAGTTTTGATCTCAGAATCTGTAGACTGTAGAAGACATAAGCACATCACCAAATCTTAATCCCATAAACCCTACCACATTCTTTAAGTATGAGCCAAAACCTGTGTAAAAAAATTTTTTTTTCTTTTTGAGACAGAGTCTCGCTTTATTGCCCAGACTAGACTGAGTGCCGTGGCGTCAGCCTAGCTCAGAGCAACCTCAAACTCCTGGGCTCAAGCAATCTTCCTGTCTCAACCTCCCGAGTATCTGGGACTACAGGCCCGAGCCCCCACGCCCGGCTAATGTTTTTTGTTCGTTTCTATTTTTAGTTGACTAATTTTTTTTTTCTATTTTCAGTAGAGACAGGATATCACTCTTGCTCAGGTTGGTCTTGAACTCTTGACTTCAAGTGATCCTCCTGCCTTGGCCTCCCAGAGTGCTAGGATTACAGGCATGAGCCACTGTGCCTGGCCAAAACCTGTGTAAAGTTCAGGTTATGTTGACAATGTTATAGGGAAAATGGAGTCAGGTAAGCAGCCAGCAGTGGAGCAGACACTTAACAACCACTTCCGGTAGCATTCTGAAGAGAGGTCTGGCCATTATTAAGCTTCTTTTCTGGACTTCAAAGGCACCCTGCAGGTCACATTGATCTCATTATCCATTCAGTAGCCTCCAGCTTCTGCTGGCAGTCTTGGTGAGTGGAATTGTAGGCACCATAAGGCAGAAAACACTTGCTTGTGAAAATCCCACACCCACTGGAAATGGTATGATCCAGAAGATGGTTACTCTCTGACTACATCTAGACATCAAACACACACAATAAGGACTAGGACAGCATTGCCTAATTTTGTGAAATACTCCTTGATTTTGCATTAAAAAGTAGCCTAGGAAGTTCCAAGACTTACAGAAGGCCTCAAAAAGTTCCAAAATCGGCCAGGCGCGGTGGCTCACGCCTGTAATCCTAGCACTCTGGGAGGCCGAGGTGGGCGGATTGCTCAAGGTCAGGAGTTCGAAATCACCCTGAGCAAGAGCGAGACCCTGTCTCTACTATAAAAATAGAAACAAATTAATTGGCCAACTAATATATATAGAAAAAATTAGCCGGGCATGGTGGCACATGCCTGTAGTCCCAGCTACTCGGGAGGCTGAGGCAGGAGGATTGCTTGAGCCCAGGAGTTTGAGGTTGCTGTGAGCTAGGCTAATGCCACGGCACTCACTCTAGCCTGGGCAACAAAGCGAGACTCTGTCTCAAAAAAAAAAAAAAAAAGTTCCAAAATCTCTTAGAGTTGCTCTAGCCCAGTGGTTCCCAAAGTGTCCTCCTTGGACCAGCAGCATGAGTATCACCTGGGAGTTTGTTAGGGCTGCAAATTCTCCGGCCCCACCCAAGTCTTACCGATTTAGAAACTCTGGGGGTGAGCTCAGCAATTCATGGTTTAATAAGCCCTCCAGATGGTTCCAATTCATGATAATGTTTGAGAATCACTTAGTGATTATTAGTATAGGACATACTAATATTTGATAATAAAAATACTATTTTATAGTTTTAATAGTCATTTTCTCATTTAAGCTGTGTTACAATAGTACAGAGTCAGCAGCAGATATTATACCCATGAAAAAAATAAAACAAAATAAATGAGTATACTTAGGCTCAGAGAGATTAAGTGAATACCTCAGGATCACACAGCTAATAAGCATTAAAGAAGTAGATCCTGGTGTTTTGTGTCATTGCTCCTCCCAAGCTCTCCCCATTTCATTTTCTCAGCCCTTTCTCCTTTTATCCACAGTACTAGAACTGGGATGCCTCCCTTAAGCCCTTAGATCAGTAGGGGACAGAATATAGAGATTACAGTTGATATGTGGAAATATTGGTAACAAAAATCTCCAGTGTCTGAACTGTTTCTTCAATGAAGAGCTTAGAGTTGTTCAACGAGTTGTTCTTAGTTCAATGTTTCTCTCTTTAATAAGAAGGGACCATGTGAAGTGCTGGGAAATATTCACTACAAGTGGCCTCTCAGGGTAGTTAGTGACCTGACTGCTGATTCCAGGACCATTCACGAAGGCCCCAGGGAGCCCAGGGCCTGCTGGTTATACCAGAGGGATTCATGGGCTGGTGGTTCCCTGGTGCGGTGTGGATTATGTGGTTTTGTGATCCACACTGCCATCTTCTGGGCGTCACACGGTAGCCAGCTGTTCCATTTTTAGTGACCATATTTCAAATCAAAGATGGGTCCACTTACCATCTCAATTGGACCTATTCCAATGAGCTGAAATGAATATGATGTTGATGAAGATGATGTTGACGATGATGAGGAGGAGGATGGTCGTGATAAAAAAAACAGGATTCTGGAGTTTACAGCTATTCTCACTGTTTTAGAAGCACATCCTATAAAGAGTACAGCTAATCAAACAACAAAAGAGGAAAATACACAAGAGGGCTGCCACTATTTTTAAAAGGTGGGTGTGGATGGAATGGCTGTTGGGAAGAAATTAAGAAAACTTAAAAGTACACAATCCACAGCGATTGGTTCTAGATGTGGGATCATGGGCACTTTGTACATTCTCTCTGTTTTCTAAAATCCATACACTAAGCAGGTTGGAGGGTATATTGCTTCAGGTCATGGCTGTATTTGTTCCATATGGTTTCTGTGACAAAGTGGGAAACAACT
Organism: Microcebus murinus; assembly: GCF_040939455.1. NCBI lineage: Eukaryota > Metazoa > Chordata > Mammalia > Primates > Cheirogaleidae > Microcebus > Microcebus murinus. The sequence continues at coordinate 11,713,344 of NC_134115.1, read as the reverse complement.
GAAATAATAACTCAGATTTCCGACTTCTAGCCTACAGAACTGTGAAACAATAAATTTCCGTTACTCTAATCCACCCAGATTGCAACCAAAATTTATTGTTTCATAGTTTTGGAGGCTAGAAGTCAGAAATCAATTTGTCGACAGGGCTCCTGGTGTTACCTGCGGTCTTGGTCACTCCAATCTCTGCCTCCTCCGCCATAAGACAGCAAGTCGCCTGTGTCTCTGCCTCTTCTCTTCTTATAAGGACAACAGTCCTACTGGATTAGGGACTCACCTTAACTAAGGTCCCTCAGTGGGACCTCACCTTAACTAATTACATTTGCAATGACCCCATTTCCAAATAAGGCCACATTCTGAGGTTCAGTGAACAACAAGAATTTTGAGGAACAATATCCAGTACATGGGCTTTGGGTTCAGATGTCACTTAGCTGCTAATTAGCTGTTTAACTTGGAGCCAGCTATTGGTTCTTTCTGAGCATCCAATTTTCATCTATTAATGTAAAGGACTTAGTATGTATCCGGCACAGAGTAAGTACTCAGCAGAAGACAGTTATTCTTTTTGCTTTCACTATCAGAAAAAAAAAAAAAAAAAAGACTTCACAAATTTAAAGAGAGAGAAAAAAGGATCACATAATCCCTGGAACAAAACAGGCCAATTAAAGAAAGAGAGCTTTGGGGAGCACAATGTCTACCTGACAATCTTTCCCCTCTCAACTTGTAGTTAGTACCTAGTAAAAAAAAATCCAATTTAGCTCAGAAGACACTAAGTTGTAGTTAACTTATTGTTTTTTGATGTAAGAGATAACATTTGGGTCTATTTCAGTCTCAAGAGGGAGGCATAGAAGAGAGATGCTATTTTAAAATCTAAGACTATCATTACCTTTCTCATTCCCCGCCCCCTGCTCTGTGCACACCTGACTTTCCAGAACCAGGTTCATTTTAACTTGACCCCATGGATGTCCAAGGTGTTAACAGAAGGGAGCTGTAAGGTCCACAGGGCAGAAAGTAGCCACCTCAACAACCTGATTGAACTTCTTTTCATTAAGTTTAGGTATTGGGGATTTAGAGCTGTGTTATTTGAGAAGGCTACGGTCTTAACGTATTAGAAACCATGAATATTGTAGGATGAATATTGCAGGATTTTTCCAGTAAATTAGAGCATTAAAAGGGCAGGGTATTTTGAGGAGGGGAGGGAGGTTGAGGAAAATTCCAGAGTGTGATTCACTGCAGAGGCCATTTTTACCTGGGAAAGGTAGTAACTGAGATCTTCTCAGCAGTAACTGATTTGCCACTTGAGAAAAAAGCCCTCAAGGCAAAAACTGTGGTATTTACATGTGCACAGTGTTCCATGTGCTCCCCTAAAAATGTCCATGTGGCTTTGTGTATACATGTGTTTACAGAATGTGTAAATAAATATGAGTAGAATATGAAACACATGCACCCGTGTTTATAAAATATGCATCCACTTATGCTAATGAAATTACTTCCGTCTGAGAACAAATGGTCATTATCTACGGAAGTGCCATGAATTAGGGCGATTACTGAAATTTTTGTCTTCACACTTGGAGAAACTGAGTCACTAATGTTTTTACTATAAAAGGTAGGAAACTTGGCTTATGTCAACATCGAAAACTTTGTTGCTCCAGGAGCATATAAATTGGAAAGAAAGTTACCCTCTGAAATTCTGTTTTCACAGCAGAGGAACTTTTAAACTCAAATTCACTTCCAGTGGCCGTTGCAATTGACATCTCACATTTTCATGTGTCCAGTTTTAGCAAACTTCTCCAAGCCTCTCAATAAATTGGTGTGTATAACCTAAAAATCTCTGGGGAGCCTGTTTAAAATGTGTGTTTCTGAACCCCACCTCCGAAGAAGTCTCAGTGAGTACCAGGAATCTTCCTTTTTAGCAAGTGCCCTAGGTGACACAGGAATGTCAAGGACCATGATTTGAGAAACACTCATCCAATGTCCAAGTGATGAATTAGGAGAAATTGTCTTTTATAAAAAAATAGGGAGTGGGATAATCTAGGGACATTTAGAGGATGACACACAAACAGAACACAAGACTACAATCTCTTGCAGTCCAACTCCATCGGGTCATTAATAGGACTTAAAGTCGTAGAGTTCCAATCAGCTCAAATATTGGTCTGCATAGGTTACCCCTTCAGAAAAATCAGTTCATGAGCCACAACTGCTTATTAATCTAATGCCCACCCTGGTGAATTAAGGCTTAATTTTAAAACTATGGGTTATGACTTTTTCATGATATCAACTTAATGGGTCTTAAGCAATATTTTAAAAAACTTTAAAAAAAAACTATAAATGCACAAAATATTGCAAAGATGGAGCAGAGAGGCCCATATACTGTCACCCAGGGTCTCCCAATGGCAACATCGTACATAACTATGGTGCATTACCCAAACCGGGACATTGACATTGGCACAATATAGTTAACTATTACAGACTGCCAATCTTACTGGGATTTCACCAGTTTTGACACGCACAACTTTATGCGTGTGTGCCTTGATTCCACACGTGTAGATTTGTATGACCACCACCACCACAATCAAGACATGGAACTGCTCGCTCACCACAAAGATGGATGTGACATCTTTTTAGTCATGCCCCATCCCTTTCAGAATCCCTGGCAGCTCCTGATCTATTCATCGTTTGAGCAACATTTTAAACACTGAAGCAGAGTAGAGCAGAATGAAAAATAAGAGAAAATATCAGAGTGCATTTCAATGGGAAAAAAAGGGGGGGGGGAGTATAGATTTGGGAAATGTTGTCTCAGTTATATACATATATAAACATGTGTGTATGTGCTGGGCTGTGTTGTGAAATTTCTTAAAGTGTTGCTGGGGAAAAAAAAATTGAAAAACACTGCAATATTTGACAACCTGCAACATCAGCCAAACCTTGCTGCCTCCCGGAGTGCATGGTCAATTGGGTAGAGACCTTTTCCTTTGGCTGATAGCTGCTGTTGTCCTCCAGGCCTTTAATTAAGGACTATTTGCTTCATATTTGGATGGAAATTCACTATTGAGGCCCTGAGTGTTTGTACATTCCTGCTCAGCCCTGCAGACCAGGGGACAAGGAGAGCCAAAGCAAGTAGGAGCTCCAGGACTACACCCATTCTAGGTTTCTGCTGGCCTTGTCTCCTCTGGGGCACAGGAGATGAGCCTTCCCCCAAATTCTACTGACTTTCCAAAAGCTGTTCAAAAAAGTAGGTAAGGATGTTCCTGGAACTTTTTTTTTTTTTTTTTCATTTATGAGCCACTTAATGGCATGTGGTACACACTCAGGCAATTTCAGAAAAATTTAAAAGATTCATCACAATTTGAATTAAAAATATGTCTTAACATTTTAAAGAATATATTCCATACTAATGACAGGGATAATATTTTTGTAATATTTTACCAAGGTATATGTATCCAGCCAGAACACAAATGGCTTGATGCGCAAATGAGGTCTTCTTCTTTTTTTTTTCTTTTTTTTTCTTCTTATTCTTTATTTCTAATGAATTAGATTGTGCTACCTGAAAGGCACAGGTATTTGTGAATGCAAGTGCTTGGTAACTTCATCAAATATGCAGAATCTCTGGGGAGATTTCTCTCCAGGACACCTGCTAACATCCCGGTTGCGATGCTGACAGGCTCTTGCTCAAAAGCTGGGAGAACTTCTGAGAGTATGTATCTGAGATAAAAAAAAAAAAAAAAAAAAAAAGCTGGGAGATGGAATGCTTCTGCTTGGGAGACTGCACTGGATAGAAGGGTTGCATATATCCCTGGAAATAATTTCTTCATGTTCTATTGCAACATTTAGGGGTGAGTTTTTGAATATGCCCAACCATGTGTCATCAATCTATTTCAGTGAGTGAAGGAAATCACCTAGAGTTGGGGAAGAAGCCAGCTCTCAGGGATTGGGCCATTTTCCATACAGCTTGGTTGTCTTAAGAAATCTGCATAGCCTCTTTTCAAAGCCAAGAATTTTTATAGTTTGGGCCTCAAGTGATTGATTCAGGTCTTTTAAGACACTGAAAATTCGCCTGTAATCCTAGCACTCTGGGAGGCTGAGGCAGGAGGATCGCTCAAGGTCAGGAGTTCAAAACCAGCCTAAGCAAGAGCGAGACTCCGTCTCTACTAAAAAAAATAGAAAGAAATTAATTTGCCAACTAAAAATATATAGAAAAAATTAGCCGGGCATGGTGGCACATGCCTGTAGTCCCAGCTACTTGGGAGGCTGCGGCAGGAGGATTGCTTGAGGCCAGGAGTTTGAGGTTGCTGTGAGCTAGGCTGACGCCACAGCACTCTAGCCTGGGCAACAAAGTGAGACTCTGTCTCAAAACAAACAAACAAACAAAAAAAAAACAACTGAAAATTTTGTTGTGAGATGACACTTGAACAAACTTCCTGAAATCACAAATATGATCTTTACTGAAATTATCATTCTTCACTTCAAAACTTCATGTGAGCATTCTTTACTCTGAGAGCCATCTGAATTGACTTAGAAAGGTAGTGTCTCATATTTGCCGATCGTTTCTTGTCACAACACACAGAAGAGAAGTGCAGGCATTTGGATTACATGCGATTTGCTTCCTTTTCTTAAATACTGAATTAAGGTCAGGAGCATGTTATTGACCTTGCCTGTTCTTTGAGGACAACCCAGGACGTGGCTTGACATTCAGATGCAGCACTTCGTATCTCCTTGGTTGGTTATTTAATCAAGCACACACACACACACACACACACACACACACACACACACACACACCATTTTCCCATAGCATGGGTTCTTGTTGTTAGTCAGCAACAAGACACATAAGTTATAAATTTCTTCTAGAATATAAAATAAAAAGGAAAAAAGTAACTATAATTTTGTAAAATAATTTTAAAAAAATAAAGAAAAAAAAGCAACAAAATAGCCACAAATACTTCTCTCTTGTACAAGAACCATGGCAGAGACAACGGCATGTTGTCCTCACATTGTTTCTTCCTGGCATGTCTTTCCTGGCCTTTCTCAGTGTGGCATTCCGGGCCAACGTATTTAAGAGCTGTGTGCCTCCTCCGTTTCTTCCCAAGCTGCAGTGATCTTGGAAGACACTCGTTCTACATGGCACAGCCACAGTATGGAAGGCCGGCACCCAGCTGCATCAGACATTACAAAAGCCTTGCTTCAGGGTTTATTTGTTGCTCCACGTTGCCCGGCCCAACTTGACTTATACATAAGCCAAGCGTTGATTCATACTTTGGACATGGGCATTTTTATCCAGCTATAAAAAGTAAAATGTCTGCTCATACACACATGATAATAATGGCTTTTCCACATTTGAAGCCATTGAATTTTATGTGATGTGCAGACAGATGTTTTATAAAGGAATTTTGTGAATAAAACTTTCTGCTTTTTCTGTTGGCATAACATTTGTAAATTTGGGGCTGGTTTTATAAGATTCTTGGCAGCAAAGTAAACTACCTGTTTTTAGTATAAGGAGTGGGAGTTTGAATGATGTCTCTAAGGTTTTGGCAACAAAACTGCATATTGCAAAGTATTATTTTGTGCGTGTCACAGAAAAACTCAATTGTTTTACTGGAGATCTCAGAGTTTTTGTGTGGAGATAAAGCAAATTTGACAAAGTTTCATAGAAGATAATACACTAGGGACTATATCCAACATGATTTTCTTTTTCTGTTTCTTATGTGAGATAATCACTTGTGTGATCCCCATAGACTCACACTCTATATTCACAAGAGATTCCTACTCACTGCCCATGTTTGGAATGCTTTTCTGAATTATAGTTTATGTTACTATGCTCATTATTCTCTTCATGCCCCAATGAACCATCTTTACACAGTAATCCAATTTTGTAAATTGGGAAAATAAAGTAACTGTCCTAGCCTAGGTCCTCAAGAAAGCAGAGCCTGAATCAAGGATTAAAGTGCTGGTGTTTTGTTTGGGAGGTATACAGCTAGGGCAGTGAGGGTGAAGAAAAGCGCTGTAAGGCAAGAAAAGATACAAAAGCACATTGCTGTGCTGGCCATGACGCCATAAGGAGCCATCAAGAGCACCAGCAGAGTGTGCAGCTGGCTGTCTGCTCCCCGAGGGGGACTTCTCTAGAAGGGTCACCTCTCCATGGAAGAGGTGGAATTTACTCTCTCAACTCCTTCCTGTCTCCTGTATCCCAGTGGTCAACGCACACCCCCCCTCCCAGATGGCCAACTGCTCTGCATGTCCAGGTCGTGCTGTATAGTGTCTGATTTCTGTCCTCTGCTAAACAAGGATAATTATATGAGCTCCTTTGTGGGGGTGTTTTGAGGATTAAATAGGATCATGAAGTTAAAACCTTAACAATTGCAGGTCCTCAAATAAATAACTACCAAAGGAAAAGATGATAGGACTCCTAAGTGCTCAGCAATTGGACAGAGAGTTCCTATCCATCTACAAAATGATGAGGAACCTATGATTGGTCACAAAGGAACAGTGGAGACATCTGGGCATGGTAACAGACTTGGAACTTTGTCCAATAGTTATGTGCAGCTATTTTGACTATATTTATTAGAGTAGAAAGAAAGGACAGGATCCAAGAGTGTTTCTGCAGCAATAATAATAAGCACAAATTAAATAATTTTGGATGGAAAAGAGCCACTCTGCAATGGCCAAGCCCAATAGCTTATAATGGCCTCTTTAGGAAAATATCTATTTCAATATTGTTCCAGGAATTCAGGGAATGCTGGAAATCATTTATTCCACCTTGTTTCTGCCCCTTTTTGTGGGGTGGTGGTGGTAAATATCATGTAGACCAAGAGCAAAAGTTCACATCTCCATCTGTTGTCTCACTGTGGCAGAGTGGTTCTTTTAAATCTGGGAGGTAAGAAAATCAAAGTTCCAAAAGCTGGCTCTCAACTTTCCCCCACATGGAATTCACCTATTTTGAATGGCACAGTTACCGGCTTCACTACAGAGTGGCAACCCCGCTGCATTTCAGCCAAGAAACTCATGTTGAAGAAAAAACGTCCCAAGCCCTGCTGAAAACAGATCCAATGCTAACACAGCCAAATTAAACCCCGAAGCCAAAACATTTAAAAATAGGTATTCTCATATTGCCTGTTACTTCTTTCCAGGGCATACGACTGAATACCTTAATTCTCTGGCGAGCCTATTAAGGACACAACCTTCATTCAGCAAATGTGCCCGGAGTTTGGGGCAGGGCCATGGACGTTAACACACAAGCGTTGCGTGAGCTTCCTGTACTCAAGAACCTTGCAATTCAGTTGAAAATATGTGACAGTAAACCAACAAGTAGTGAAAAGACTGTTCTAAGGCAGTATGTAATTTTGGATTAATGAGTGAAAAGATTGCCAAGGGCTCCAAATTTAAGAGAGAGAGAGGGCCCCATGGGTTGGACAGATCAACGGAGATATAGACTTCAGGCAAATTCTGAAAAGGATGAAAAGGGCTTGGCTAGAGAAAAGGGCTGATGGCAGCAGCAGATAGGCTAGGCCAAGGGAAGTGTTGAGGAAAAATACAAAGGGGAAATATACATGCCTCAGTCAAGGGGCAAAGTGGGAAATAATAACAGCAGGCATTTATTGAGCACTACTGTCTATTTGGTGGTGCTAAGCCCTTCAAAATTATTGCCACATTTAATCCTCATAATAACACCACAAAATAGGCATGTTCGTCATCTCAGTTTACAGAGGTGGCAACTGAACGTGGAGAGGCTGAATGACTTGGCCCAGGACAGAGTGTTAATTAATGGCAGGGCAGGGATTTGAACTCAGGATGAAGGTTCAAGTCAGACCAGGAGGAGCCTCACATGCTAGACCAATGTGGGATAATCCATGAGGCAGAAAGATTACAAAGAAAAACGAGTCAGTCCTCAGACTCGCAGCCTAGCTGGGGAGAAAGCCAACAGTGGTGTGCAGGGCGGACTGGAGCAGGGAAAACAGAACCAGGCACGGGACAGTGGCCCCAGGACCAGCAGCATCAGCATCAGCCTTACCTGGGAACTTGCCAGAAATGCCAATTCTCAGCCTGCATCCCAGACCTACTGATTCAGATGCTCTGGGGGTGGGACTAGCAATCCGTGCTTTAATAGTCCCTCGGGGTGATGCTGGTGATGCCAAGTCAGAGCCATCTAGCGGTGGCTATGGCAGGAATGGAAAGGACCAGCTGGCGAAATGTTACACAAGAAGAATTAACAGAAGAGCTGATCTCTGGTCAGCTTCTCCCAGCTCAGTCCCCGGTCTCACAGCCTGCATGGTGGTGACAGATTGGCTATGTGGGAATAGAAGAAAGGGAGTTCCTTGGAGATTTGGGTCCAGGGTAATGAGGATAATGGTGATCCCATGTGCATCTGTCACACCTGGGTTCGTGTCTTGAATCTGCCTTGTCCCAACTGTATGACTTCACCTCTTTGAGTCTCAGTTTATTCATCTGTAAAATGGAAAGAGCAATAACAGCAATCTCACAAGAATCTTAAAGAAGTAAAATGAGATCACGTGGAAATACATTCTGAACTGTAAAAAGTTGTGAAAATAGGCCGGGTGCAGAGGCTCATGCCTGTAATCCTACCACTCTGGGAGGCTGAGGCGGGAGGATTGCTCGAGGTCAGGAGTTTGAGACCAGCCTGGGCAAGAGCGGGACCCAGTCTCTACTTAAAAAAAAAAAAAAAAATAGAAAGAAATTAGCTGGACAACTAAAAATGCATATATAAAAAATTAGCTGGGGCCGGGTGCGGTGGCTCACGCCTGTAATCCTAGCTCTCTGGGAGGCCGAGGCAGGTGGATCGTTTGAGTTCAGGAGTTTGAAACCAACCTGAGCAAGAGCGAGACCCCGTCTCTACTATAAATAGAAAGAAATTAATTGGCCAACTAATATATATAGAAAAAATTAGCCGGGCATGGTAGCGCATGCCTGTAGTCCCAGCTACTCAGGAGGCTGAGGCAGCAGGATTTCTAGAGCCCAGGAGTTTGAGGTTGCTGTGGGCTAGGCTGACGCTACGGCACTCACTCTAGCCTGGGCAACAAAGCGAAACTCTGTCTCAAAAAAAAAAAAAAAAGACATATAACAATGCTAGGACAACCATATATCTATGCAAAAAAATGAAGTTGGACCCCTACCTTTTTTTGGACCACCTTTTGACAGAAAAAAGGCTAAATAGAGCCTATCTTTATATAAAATACCGCAATCTATAAAGTTTAGAACTATGGGATGACAAGGCACATGATATCCCCAAAGGTGCGTCTGGCATAGCCTAGTGAACCCCAGAGATGAAGGTGGGAGAGAGTGGTCGACATATGAACTCTGGAGCTAGGTAGTGCTGCTCAGACCATTGAGAGGTCAAATTTAAAAATTAACATAGGGGATTCACCAGAACAGACAGGTAGGGAAAAGATACAGCCAGCATAAAATTCAGACTACAAACTCAGGCTTGCAAGAAATGTAATGTGTGTATGCTTCTTTTTTCTTTTGTGGTTTATTCACTATTAATGCTTACTCTGAGAAAAAAAATAATTGAAATATGATTTGTGCTCAATAAAAGTCACTCTTTTAAAGTATACAATTCAATGGTTTTTATTATATTCACAAAGTTGTACAACCATCACCACTAACATTTGAACACTTCGTCACCCCACAGAGAAATTCCATACCCAGTAGCAATCACTGCAATCCTCCTGCCCTAGCCCAAGGCAACTATTAATCTATTTTCTGGCTCTATGGATTTGTTTCTGGACATTTTACATAAACGGAATCATACAATATGTAGTCTTTTGTGACTCTCTTCTTTCACTTACATCCTGTTTTCAAGCTTTCTCCATATTGTAACACGAATTAGTACTTAATTCCTCTTTATTGATGAGTAGTATCCCACTGGATAGATATATCAGATTTGCTTGGCCGTTCATCATGGACACTTGGGTTGTTCCCACATTTTGGCTGTTTAGAGTAATGCTTCAATGAATATTTGTGTACAGGTTTTTGAGTAGACATATGCTTTGAATTCTCTTGGGTATATATACCTAGGAGAGGAATTACTGGGTCATATGGTAACTCTGTTTAACTTTTTTTTTTTTTTTTTTTGAGACAGAGTCTCGCTTTCTTGCCTAGGCTAGAGTGAGTGCCGTGGCGTCAGCCTAGCTCACAGCAACCTCAAACTCCTGGGCTTAAGCAATCCTCCTGCCTCAGCCTCCCGAGTTGCTGGGACTACAGGCATGAGCCACCATGCCCGGCTAATTTTTTATATATATATATTAGTTGGCCAATTAATTTCTTTCTATTTTTATAGTAGAGACGGGGTCTCGCTCAGGCTGGTTTTGAACTCCTGACCTTGAGCAATCCGCCCGCCTCGGCCTCCCAGAGTGCTAGGATTACAAGCGTGAGCCACCGCGCCCGGCCTGTTTAACTTTTTGAGGAATGGCCACACTGTTTTACAAAGTGGCTAAATCATTTTACATACCCACCAGCAGTGTATGAGGATTTCAATTTCTCCACATCCTTGACAACACTTATTATTATTTGTCTTTTAAAAATTATAGTTATCCTAATAGGTATGAAGTGGTATCTCATTGTAGTTGGTTTTTTTTTTTGAGACAGAGTTTCACTCTCTTGCCTGGGCTAGAGTGCTGTGGCGTCAGCCTAGCTCACGGCAACCTCAAACTCCCCGACCATCATTGTAGTTTTGGTTTGCATTTCCCTGGTGACTAAAGACGTTGAGTTTCTTTCCTTTTGCTTATTGGCCATTTGTATCTTCCAGAGAAATATCTGTTTAAATCCCTTGTCCATTTTTTATTGCCTTTTTATTATTGAGTTATAAGTTCTTTATATATTCTTGAAACAAGTTTCTTAGCAGATAACACGATTTGCAAATATCTTCTCTCATTTTTTGTAGTCTGTCCACTTTTTTCATGTCCTTTGCAGCACAAAGTTTTGGAAATTTTGATGAAGTCTAATTTATTTATTTTTAATGACTTGTGATTTTGGTATCACAACTAAGAAATCATTGCCTAATTCGAGGTCACGAAGATTTACACCTTTTCTTCTAGGAGTTTTATAGTTTAAACTCTTACTTTTTAGGTCTTTGATCCATTTTTGAATTAATTTTTGTATGTGGTATGAGGCAGGGCATCCAACTTCATTCTTTTGCATGTAGATATATGGTTGTCCTAGTATAATTTCTTTAAAAGACTATTCTTTCCTCATTGAATTGTCTTAGCACTCTTGTCAAAAATCAATTGACCGTAAAAAAAAATCAACTGACCATAAATGTCAAGGTTTATTTCTAGACTCTCAATTCAATCACATTGATCTATACGATTCTTATGCCAGTTCCACACTGTCTTGATTACTGCAGCTTCATAGTGGAAGTGTGTTCTACTTTGTTCTTCTTTTTCAGGCTTGTTTTGGCTATGCCAAGTCCCTTGCATTTCTACATGAATTTGGGGGTCAACTTTTCAATTTATGCATAACAAGTGGCTGGAGTTTTTATATGTATTATGTTGAATCTTTAGAATAATTTGAGGAGTATTGCCATCTTAACTATTGTTTTCAAATCTATGAACATGGATGTCTTTCTATTTATTTAAGTCTTTTTTAGTTTCTTTCAACACTATTTTATAATTCTCAGTGTATATGTCTCAAATTTATTTTGTTAAATTTATTCCTAAGTATCTTATTCTTTTTGATGCTGCTGTCAATTTCACTTTTTTCACCTTAATTTCACTTTTGAATTGTTTATTCCTAGTGTGGAAAAAACAACTGATTTTTGTATATTTATCCTATATCCTGCAAATTTGCTGTACTTGCTTATTAGTTCTAATAGGGTTTTTTGGTCAGTGTGTATGTGTATTCCTTAGGAGTTTCTATATACAAAAGCGTGTCATCTGCAGATACAGATAGTTTTATTTTGCCTTACCAATCTGGATGCCTTTTATTCCTGTTTCTTGACTAATTGTCCTGGTTTTACATGACTTTTTATTTTTTATTTTTTTCTTCAATTTTTTTTTTTACTTTTTTTTTAGAAGGAAAAAGTTGAGCTACACATGACTTTTTAACAATAATTTTCTCTGAAGCTCCTATCCTAATTAACAGTTAATCTGGGACCTGACCTGCCTTTCCCGGAATTCTGTTTAATTTTTTCGGAGCTTGTACAGAATTAAGTCATCAATGAAGGAGGGTGGTGCCTGGTCCTTGATGTCATCATGATTCTCAGGCTCATCTAATCTTCAGCCACTGGCACATGTAGATCACTCACTGCTGTGTCCTCCCTGGCCCAACTGCTAGGCCTCAGCTCTCCCAGGGCCTGAGAAGCATGGGTTTCTTCTGCTTGAGGTCCCCAACCAACATGAAGCTTCTGCCATTTGACCCTGACCCCCAAGGTCTGGCCCTGGGTCGGGAACAGGCTCTGGAGCCCTCTCACAGGCACCCGCCAGCATCCCGTTCTCTTCATTTCTCATCTAGAGACTTTTCATGTGGTTAAAATGGTTAGATTGGTTCTGCACTTATTCTCCTAAACCAGTGGCTCCCATCCAGTGACCCTGCCCCCCAGAGGATGTTTGGCAATGTCTGGAGACATTTTGGGTTGTCACAACTAGAGGGGAATAGATGCCACTGGCACCTAGTGGTAGAGCCCATGGGTGCTGCTAAAGACCCTGCCATGCATGAGATAGCATCATAACAATGATCTGCTCCAACATGTCAACAGGGTGGAGGCTGAGAAATCCCATCATAAGCCTCTTTAAATCTTGAGGACCTGGGCTTTTGAAATAATAAGAAAAATAATTTTAATCTGATTTTCTTTGTCATATTGCCATCCCTGGGACATGGAAGCAGAAGATCTATTTGATCAGGCAAGGGCAAGGAGCAGGAGGAAATATGAAAAAGAATATATTAAGTGGCTCATGCCTGTAATCCTAGCTCTCTGGGAGGCTGAGGGGGGAGGATTGCTCCAGGTCAGGAGTTTGAAACCAGCCTGAGCAAGAGCGAGACACCCGTCTCTACTCTAAATAGAAAGAAATTAATTGGCTAACTAATATATATAGAAAAAATTAGTCGGGCATGGTGGTTCATGCCTGTAGTCCCAGCTACTTGGGAGGCTGAGGCAGAAAGATTACTTGAGCCCAGGAGTTTGAGGTTGCTGTGAGCTAGGCTGATGCCATGGCACTCACTCTAGCCTGGGCAACAAAGTGAGACTCTGTCTCAAAAAAAAAAAAAAAAAAAAGAATATATACAGTAATAGCCCATGTACATAAAATTCAAGACCAGGAAACACTACTTTATTGGGGGCGTAAATAGCTGGATGGCAATACTACAAAGAAAAGCAAGGATATAATTGCCATAAAAGTCAGGGTAATGATTATCCTTGGGTCAGGGAAGTGGAAAAGGTTACTAAGGGACTGGTGCTATTCTATTTCTTGAAATTTATATTTTCCTTTAAACAGTACATTTTTGTTTCATGAACTTCTTTTTTTTTTTTTCATGAACTTCTATGTATACTTCACAATTGAAACATTAAAAAAGGTGGGACATTAGTCAACATGCAAAAAATATCCTCCTGGAACAGAAAAAGTACATAAATAGAAAAACAGGTACATTTCAAGTAAAGCCCGGGGTTTAGTTAATAGTAATGTACCAATGTTAATCTCACAGCTTTGACACATGTATTAGTATGGTAATGCAAGTCGTTAACATTTGGGGAAACTGAGTGCGGGGTGTATGGAGTTTCTCTGAATTGTCTTTGCAACTTTTCTGTAAATATGAAATTAGTTCAAAATACAGTTTATTTAAAACAAGTCTCACCCTAACCCATTTATAAATCCATTCCTCTAATCTTTGATCTTTTTCTCATTTTCAGTTTATTTTCTTTTGATGATATGAGTGATAACAACAAGAATAACAACAGCTGATACTTGCAAAGCAAGTCAGGCCCCATAGTCCATGTTCCTGTTATATTGTCATTATGGAGGATTTGGGAAGTGCAGAAAAGCACAAAGGAACAGGAGAAACAGCCACTCAGATTTAACCACTATTCTCACTGTGGTATGTTTCCTTCCTGTGCTATTTTCTCTGTATGTTTTAACTTGGTACATACCAATTTGTAGCCTGCTTTTTAAAAATTTACTCTAAACATCATGTTATAAGAATTTTCTATGCCACTAAAAATCTAAACAAGGCATTTAAAGGCTACACATACAGTATTCCATATATAGATGTGGCATGTTTTATCCACCTATATCTAGAATGCTGGCCCTTCAGGCTGTTGCCAATTTCTCTGTCATATGTATAAAGCTTCCATGAACATCTTTATTCTTAATTTATGATTACTTTTTGGATTATTTTCTCAATTTTTTTCTTTTTTGTTATCCACATCTCTGTTTTTCTTATCATCACTAATTAGGCTAAGCAGTTCTATTAATTAACAGGGTACCACTTTAGTATAAAAATTATTAATAGCAAGCTTTTAAAATTCTACATGTCATATCATTCAATATTCCCCATTATCCTTCAAGAGTGAATGGCAGATTTTCCTTGCTATGTAGGGAAACAAGGAGAGCACTTATAAGTAATATCTTTCTTTACACCCAATGAAAGAGAGGTGTCTAGGTGAAGCAGGATTGAGGCAATGATGGCAATAATTAAGGATGAGGAAACAAGCAACATTTCAAAGCTTCTAGTAATATACCAAATGCTTTGACATGCAGTATGTCATTCATTCCTCTGAACAATGCTATCAGGAGATATTTCTGTCCCTGTTTTACAGGTGAGGAAACTGGAGTCCAAAGCCAGAGAGCTAGCTTCAGAAGGAGTAGTAGGTAAGGAAATAGTGACAATATGGGAAGCAGACACTGTACAGATCAGCCCCCTTGGAGTACTTGTCTCTGAGCATCACATAGTGTAGCGCTTTGTTTTTACTGCAAAAAAACAAATCCCTGATTCTCTTGTCTCTGGGTTGGAATCCTTAAATTAGGACATTCAATCCACCTGGGGCGAGGCAGGTGGGAGTGTGGTGCATAAAAGTCTAGACTTTGCTACTCAAAGAGCAGTCCACACTGTAGTACCAGTAGCACCTGAGTTTGCTAAGACACACAGATCTCAGACCCCACTCCAGACCCACTGACTCAGGACCGGCATTTTAACAAGATCCCAGAGCATCTTTCTGCAGTCTTTATTATGAAGTTTGAAAAGCACCACTCTAAGATTTTCACAAAAGGAAAGATCTTCTTAAGGTATGTATAAGCCCAATACCGTACCTATAAGCCATGAAAGAGGTTTCCAGCTCCTCTATGTTCACAAAAGTGGCTCAATGAATATTGGCTGACACCAGAAGCTATCTAGGAATTCTTTTAGAAATTTAGATGTAGGATCAGAGAACTTCAGCTCTGCCAACTTTTTCCTGCCCTATTCCTACTTCTAACTGCAACCAGCTCCAGAGCATTCTGAAGTTCTAAGGTGCGGTATGTTGGGGGTGAGGTGAGGAGGCGGGGGAATCCTGCAAATAGAAAACAGCTGCAACCCAGCTCCTGCTCTGGGTGCAATAACCTTCCAAGAAAGGACAATGACCACAAAGACAAAACAATGATGCATTTGGGAGGTAAGGGCCAGGAGGACTATACCAGGATATAGTCTCTCATCATACTTTTTACAGGAGCATATTTTGTTTCAAGTCCTTAGAAAGGGTCTGGTCCAACCTCCTTGTTTTATGTGAGGGAAAGAAGAATGTTTGCCACAATTACCCAGCTAGTAGCAAGGGGCAGATTCAGTGGTCACATTTAGTTCTTTAGCTTTTTTTTTTTTTGAAACAGAGTCTCGCTTTGTTGCCCAGGCTAGAGTGAGTGCCATGGCGTCAGCCTAGCTCACAGCAACCTCAAACACCTGGGCTCAAGCAATCCTGCTGCCTCAGCCTCCTGAGTAGCTGGGACTACAGGCATGTGCCACCATGCCCGGCTAATTTTTTCTATGTATATTAGTTGGCCAATTAATTTCTTTCTATTTATAGTAGAGATGGGATCTTGCTCTTGCTCAGGGTGGTTTTGAACTCCTGACCTTGAGCAATCTGCCTGTCTCGGCCTCCCAGAGCGCTAGGATTACAGGTGTGAACCACCGCACCTGGCCTAGTTCTTTAGCTTCTAACTCTCGCCCGCACCATATGCGATGGTGTGGTGGGTTCGCATTCAAATTCATTTCCAGCTCCTTCTAGCAAGCCTTCCTCGACCTCCTTCACAAGCAAGAAAGCTCCTTTTCAGACTCTTCTACAGATATTCAGGATTTTGGCCATGATCTGGGTTCCTCCAATTACATGCACTCCCGAAATGTTGGAAGGTAGACGTTAGCACAGAGCTTCTTTCTGCTCTTTTGCTGGCACACGTGGCCGCAGAGCCGGGACTGTGTGCAGCACATCTTCCCGGGGGCCAAGAGGCACGGAAGGACACTCATTTTTGCCAGTGCAGACCTGGGGCATGAACGGTGGTTTGGAGTGAGCAGCTGAGGCACTCGAGGCTTCCTGAGCCCTGGTTTGCATCAAAGGTGCTCCCGAAGGCAGTAGTTTTGGAGCAGATTTGTGATTCCCCACCTCTCTGACGCAGGCAAGGCAGCAGCTCCCAGAGGGTCTGCTCCTCCAACACTTCCAGTGATCTTGTAAGCACCTAAGTCACAGAATTAAGTCCCTTTCTGGGGACTCCTATTTTCTGCGGCTGAACTCCAACTGGTACATTGCACTCTTGTGAGTGTGAGGCATATATTTACAATAAATTGTGATTTCCGAAGGACCTCTGTGAAGAACCATTCCCCCTCCCCCAAATACTAATGCACCTCATTTGAAACTCAGATGGTTTTCACAAGGCACTCTTATTTTAGAGTTTATATTATGTTATCAATTGAACTTCCTGGAACTGTACGATATTAGAAAATAAACATTGTCATACCTCAAAACTCTAGGCATCAGAAAAAAACACCAGAGTTTCCATTCGATTTGGAATGAGGTGCTTGCTGAAAGAACACAAACCTGACTCAACAAGAGTTACTGGAGAAAGGAAAATTTTAATTTTTCTTCTTAACATTTGTATGCAGCATGTCTACCTTCTGAGTACTTTCTTACTTTGTCACAGTATACCTTCATTTTCGTGACACATTTGGCTCAGAAGGGGTCCACATTAAAAGCCCATACAATGGTTTGAAATTAACCATTTAGAGAAAAAATATATTTCAAAATTCTCAATAATAATAATAGTAATAATAATAATGGCTACTATTTTTTTTTTTTTGAGACAGAGTCTCACTCTGTGGCTGGGGCTAGAGTGCCATGGCATCAGCCTAGCTCACAGCAACCTCAAACTTCTGGGCTCAAGCAATCCTTCTATCTCAGCCTCCCGAGTAGCTGGGACTACAGGTGTGCACCACCATGCCTGGCTAATTTTTTCTATATATATTAGTTGGCCAATTAATTTCTTTCTAATTTTAGTAGAGATGGGGTCTCACTCTTGCTCAGGCAGGTCTTGAACTCCTGACCTTGAGTGATCCTCCCTCCTTGGCCTCCCAGAGTGCTATGATTATAGGTGTGAGCCACCGAGCCCGCCAATAGTGGGTACTATTTATTGAGATCTTTCCACGCTCCAGTTGTTGTGCTAAGTGAATTCTCTCACATGTTATTGCAGCGAATGTTCCCATAAGGCAGATGTTATTTTCTGTTTTACAACTGTTGAAACTGAGATACAGTGAGATTAAGCTTCTTGGCCAGGGTCACGCGGCTAGTAAGTGACAAAGCTGGCATCTGAACCCATACCTTTTGGACTTTGAAGCTCATAACCATTCCACCTTCCTTTCTTGAAATCACACCCACCTCAGAGAATAGGACATTTACAGTTTCATGTAGCTCTAAGGGGTTTAAGATGTCTGCTGCAAATTCTAGTGCTAAGTGGGTGGCTTTTAAAAAAAACCTCCTTAAAATAGCAACTCAAAGTACTGAAATACAAAAACAAAACCCCCAAAACCTCCTTTCCTTCTGAAATTTTAGGTCATGTGAAATTTTTATATATGTCTTAATCAGTGGAGTTCTAGGCAAAAGGGACCAGCAATCGGCACTCATGAAAAGGTAAATTAGGCCAAGGTTGTAGGTTGAGACATTTTCCTTTTTGCTTCTCCCATTTGACCATCTGAGGATTCCATGTGTTCACATTTTGGCAAAATGCATAAGGGTATGATACTTGCTGAATCTTGTATGATAGAGATGTGTATGTCACAAACTCAGCAACCATCAGGGAAAACCCATTTCCCTACCTTCACTGCCCCAAAATAGCTTCTGGAACTATTGCTACAATATCGTCAGTTTTCAGTGTTGTGCTAAGAAGAAGCACGTCAGAGGCCCTGGCTCATGTCTATAATCCTAGCACTCTGGGAGGCTGAGGCGGAAGGATCACTCAAGGTCAGGAGTTCAAGACCAGCCTGAGCAAGAGTGAGAGAGACCCCCCATCTCTACTAAAGAAATAGAAAGAAATTAGCTGGACAATTAAAAAAAAAAATATATATATATATATAAATTAGCTGGACATGGTGGCTCATGCCTGTAGTCTCAGCCACTCGGGAGGCTTAGGCAGGAGAATTGCTTGAGCCCAGGAGTTTGAGGTTGCTGTGAGCTAGGCTGACGCCATGGTACTCTAGCCTGGGCAACATAGTGAGACTCTTGTCTCAAAAAAAAAAAAAAACAAGCACATCAGAGCCTACCCATGTCTGTCCAAATGATCTTTCCTGTTGGCTTGATCTTTGCAAGAAAAAAGCTGGGGGGAGGGGGGCTGCGGAGCAAAGCATTGCATTTGCTTGGACATTGGATTCTAGGCCTTGGTAACTGGGGGCTGAACAACTGGGCACCATGTTTACTTTTGAATGTTGTCCAAATACCCAAGCTGGTACAAACGTCATAGCGGGGCCAAGGGTCTCAGGTTGTTCAACATACGTCATTGGCTTTTTGCAAGAACGGCTGTCACCTACAGCTATTTCCCCATGTGCAGGCTAGAGTCCCCCAAAGCCAAGGGGAGCCCCAGAAGCCTCACTAGCATCTGAACCTTATGCTCCAAATCAAACACCAGCCATTTCATGGCACGGAAATAAGCTGATTCAGCTTTGCTTGAGTCTTTGGACTTGACCTTTCTCCTACAATCTCTAAGTTTGTTTTTAATAAATGTTTAACTTCTTGATTAATTTCAGTGATTTCTGAGGGTAATTTTTCACAGATCAGATAATGCGTTCTAAATGCTTGCTGAGCTGTCGGCTCACTCAAAACTGTAAACACTTCAGATTGCTTTTTGCCTCCTTTATCCTCTCCCTTATTATGTGGGAATGACATTCAGTCTTTATGCTTTCTGTCATCTGCATAATTGCCATCCTTTAAAGATGCTTGCTTCCCTCTCTCATTGCCACCGGGAAAAGAATTGTTTGTTCGACCTTCACTAAATTAGTATTTTTCTGGTTTCTTATCTCTCATGTAGTCAAGAATGGCATATAATTAACTATTAAATTTTGCTGCTTTTCACTGTAGTGCTTTTTCTCTGGCAATTCACCTGCTTTTCATTTTCTTCCTCCCCATCTGCTTATCCCAGGGAGGGAACTTCTCGCCCACATCTTTATTCCATTTGCTTCTTAAAAAGCTTTGTGGTTCTTTGGAAGAAGTAAATGTTATCTGCTGCTATAGAATCTGTCTGTCTCCTTTGTCATTTTGCTTGGGCTTCTTGGGTCACATTCCCCATCCTCTGTTCTCGAGTATTGGACTT
This sequence comes from Microcebus murinus, assembly GCF_040939455.1. NCBI lineage: Eukaryota > Metazoa > Chordata > Mammalia > Primates > Cheirogaleidae > Microcebus > Microcebus murinus. Next base: position 11,693,590 of record NC_134115.1, on the reverse strand, counting down.
CGCGGCGCCATGTAATCCCATAATGGAACCACACTTAAAAGCGGGGCAGATTCCTCAGAGTGCTATTGCTGTAATATAGTCCCATTACCAGCATTTGTCAATATGTGACCGAGACAGCAAAGCTACTGGGAGGATATTTGAAAGTGGAAGGGAAGACCAGGGTGAGCGGATCTTGGCAGGCTTTTCCCTGGTGTTTTTCCCCCCTACTACCATGCCACAAATAGGCTTTCTTCCTTTTATTTTATTTTTATGTTTTCTTCCCTTCTACCCATGTTGCCTTGTCTTATAACAGCACATGCTTGCTATTAATATGTCCTATAATTTGTTTTTTCCAATCACCATCTTTTAAACACAAATCGAAGAATGCTGTACATACTGGTGAACGTTGTACCTTTTTCATTTAAATCTGTAACTTAGAGATTATTCCAATCTCTCTCTCTCTCCTTTTGTTCTTTTTTTTTTTTTTTACAAAAATATCATCATACAGTACACTACTATTTTCCTTAGCAGTATACTGCTATCATGTTTCCATGCTTAGAAATATCTCCTTTAACATGATTCTTAGGAAGCCTAACTTTGTATTTTAGCGCCTGTCTTATGTATCAGTAACTCCCGTCTTCAACCAACAGAGTGTTATATAGTTACTAGGTGCTCTCTCAACATTTGTGGACTGTACTAGAATTGACTTACTTTATGGAAAAAGTCAAATGGTAGATTTGAACTGTTAAACTTGGGATTTAGGGAGATTGCAGATTCTGAACATCCAAAGGCCCCTAAGATTTTTTAGTTTCTTGTTTAATCTCTTTAGAACAACCAGGATTATTTTCAAACCTCTCATCAGAGTGGTGGCGAATGTTCTCGTCACATGGGGAAGAAAGGAACCACAGGCTCAGCGCTGGCACATAATATGGGTTTTCTGTCTCCGAGATGACTGAGGTGTGACCTGCTTGGCAGTCTGGTGACCGGACTAGATAGTCTCTCCAGGCCTTTGTTGACCCTGTGGTTTTATAGTCCATGGTAATGTTAGAATGACTATCTCATATCTACTTTAAGATAAAACTGAGAAACAATGGAGGTATGAATTGGTATTCAATTCGTTGAATACCAATTGAAACAATTGGAGGTATTACCCTGAGATTATAATTTTTAAAGTGTAAATCAGATCTTGTCACTCCATGTGTATAAGGCTTCAGTGCCTTTTCCTTGCAAATAGAAAAAAGTGCAAACTTGTTATCGTGGCCAGTAAGGCTCTACAAGGAAGTTGACCCCCCAGGAGGGATGCCAACTCTGGCCACGCCATTCGTTCACGTTCCCTGGATGGCGGCTTCCGCACCACCGTCCTAGCTTGGAGTGCTGCAACAGAGACAGTGCGGTGCATAAAGACAGAAATATCTTGCTCTCCGACTTTTTTCTTTTTTTTTTTTTCAGGAAAAGTGAGCCCACCCCTGCTCAAGTGCCCTTCCCACTTCCCACCTCTGGCAGGTAAGCAGCACCGTCTGGCCTCCATCGCTTCAAGACCCTGTCATCCCCATGGCTCTCAGTGAGCCGAGCTGTGACTTCTCCTACCCGAAGCCCTGCCCGCAGAGGCAGATGCCACAGAACTTCTTGGTGACAGTGGTGTTCCCTCACCAGCTCATTCCCATGTGAAGGGTGTGTCCCGGAGGCCTTCCTATGGAACCGGATCCTCCGGGGGCTTTTTGGACTTCACATCCACTCCAGCACCCACTTCCCTGCCTTTTTGTTCTTTAGCTGAGGCGAAATCCACAGAAAAAAATTAACCACTCTACCGTAAACAATTCAGTAGCCTTTGGTACATTTGCAGTGTTGTGTAACCACCACCTCCACGGAGTCCCAAAACATATTCATCACCCCTAAAGAAACCCCGTACTTATTAAGCAGTTGCTCCCACCAACCTGATTTCTGCCTCTTGGCATTTGCCAGTTTGGGATATTTCATACAGATTGTGGGAATCACACTGACCCAACAGAGTAATTGGATATTCATATGCAACAAATTGAACTTGGATTCATACCTTGCACCATATATAAAAATTAACTCAAAACATATTAATATCATAGATGTAAAGGTAAACCCAGCTCAGACACTGCTTTTGCAGGAGACCACACGGCTGTCAGTGCTCAGAGTACCTGAGTCAGCTCAATGCACCCTGAACACACAGTCTGCGGTGGGGGTGAGGGTGGGACAGGGTCACAGGTCCTCCTAGGCAGGAGGGGCTGTTGACTGTGCAGTTTCTCCTGGAAGAAGGCAAAAATATGATACTCCTAGAACAACACTTGGAGATAAGTTTTGAAAATCTGCTTTGCTAGTGTTCCGGCAGGTGTGAACAGCTCTTGGCCGAAGAAAAACCCGAGCGGCACACGGAGTTGGAGAATCAGCTTTATTTCGCTGGTGGGCTCAGAGAGGCTTATCTGCCACCGAACTCTGAGCGCCCCTTTTTCATTTTCCTTTAGTTTTATACCTTTTGGGGGGTTACAGTTAGCCAATGGCAAGTTTTCACAAAAGTCACCTCATTTACATAGTAGTCAGCCAATCAGAAGTATGTCCCAAAAGTTACTTCATTTACATAGTAGTCAGCCAATCAGAAGTATGTCCCAAAAGTTACTTCATTTACCTGGTAGTCAACCAATCAGAAGTATGACCCCAAATCACCTCATCAGCTGTGAGTATTAGTAGCTGCTCAATTTAGGAGTGAGATAAGCAAAACAGGTGGGTTTTGGTGGAACACCCTGACAGTTATGGTTTACTATGTATGGAGAAACTTTTAGGCAGAACATGAAATATGTAAGCAGGCAACTTTAGGCTACACTCAATTTAACAACACCTATTAGAATGCCTAACAATTTTTTTTTTTTTTGAGATAGAGTCTCACTCTGTTGCCCGAGCTAGAGTGCTATGGCGTCAGCCTAGCTCACAGCAACCTCAAACTCCTGAGCTCATGAGATCCTCCTGCCTCAGCCTCCCAAGTAGCTGGGACTACAGGCATACACCACAACGCCCGGCTAATTTTTTATATATACATTTTTAGTTGTCCAGCTAATTTCTTTCTATTTTTAGTAGAAACGGGGTCTCGCTCTTGCTCAGGCTGGTCTCAAATTCCTGAGCTCAAGTGATCCTCTCGCTTCGGCTTCCCACAGTGCTAGGATTATAGACATGAGCCACCTTGCCCGACCTAGAATGGCTAAAATTAAAATGACTAATCATACTAGGCGTTGGCAAGGATATAGATCAACTGGAGCTCACATACACTGCTAATGGGAACATGAAATGGTACAATGGCTTTGGAAAAGTTTGGCAATTTCTGAAAATGTTAACCATATACCCACCATGTGACCAGCTATTCTACTGCCAGGTATTTTCCCAAAAAAATGAAAGCATGTTTCCATATAAAAACTTGTATACAAAAGTTCGTAGCAGCTTTATTTGAAATAACTCCAAACTGGAAACAATCCAGATTTCTCAACTGCTAAATAGATAAACAAATTGTGGTATATCTGGATGATAGAATGCTACTTAGCAAGAAAAAGGGATTAATTGTTGATAAGTTGCAACAACATAGATAAATCTCAACATAATTATGCTTGGAGAAAGAACAAAAAAAGAGTACATACAGTATTACTTCATTTATATGAGATCCTAGAAAATACAAACTAGTCTATAAGTGACAAAAAGCAGACAAGTGGCTGCCTGAGAATGCATCAGGGGTAAAGGGTGAAGTGAGAGATCAGAAAATGGCATGAGGACATTTGGGGGCAATGTATATTATAGGGGCCAAAGGAAAAAGTTTCCCTTGGTCCTCTGCAGTTTCACTGAAAAATTAACTCACAAAAGGCAGATTAATAAGAAAAAAGGCATACAAATTTATTAACGTGCACAGAAGGAAAATCACAGAGTGATTATTACCCCAAACCCCTAATGGGGTCCAGAAGCTTATGTACTATCTTGAGGTTACAGAAAGAATGGAGGCTTGGAGCATGGCCCCACACAGGTTCTAGTGGCAAATCAAGTGGTGGTGGCAAGACAGGTTATGGGAGGAAGAGAAGAGGAGCCCTGGCTAGCAAAGGTGGGCTCCATGTATGCACATCTCCCCTCCGCAAGACAACTATTCAGTTCTTATTGTATTTCTAGTCCTTCGGAATAGCCATCTTGAAATACATCAAAGAAGTATATTCCGGGGTGAAATATTGTGATATGCTTATTATTCTGATGGTGATGGTAGTCCCGTGGGTATAGACATGTCAGAACTTAAAAAATTGCATGCTGGCTGGGCGCGGTGGCTCACGCCCATAATCCTAGCACTCTGGGAGGCCTAGGCGGGTGGATTGCTCGAGGTCTGGAGTTCGAAACCAGCCTGAGGAAGAGTGAGACCCCATCTCTACTATAAATAGAAAGAAACCATTGGCCAACTAATATATATATATATAGAAAAAATTAGCCGGGCATGGTGGCACATGCCTGTAGTCCCAGCTACTCGGGGGGCTGAGGCAGGAGGATTGCTTGAGCCCAGGAGTTTGAGGTTGCCGTGAGCTAGGCTGATGCCACAGCACTCACTCTAGCCTGGGCAACAAAGAGAGACTCTGTCTCAAAGAAAAAAAAAAAAAAGAAAAAAATTGCATGTTTTCAATGTATGCAGCTTAATGTCTGTTGATTGTACCTTGATAATGCTGTTTTCTAATAAAGGGAGATCTTGTTAGGATTCCTCATTTCCTGTGACTCTCCCATGGCAGCTGGGAGAATCGGCCAAGAGCAAAATCTGGTGACAAAGCAGCGTTTGGTTTCTTGTTTGGCCACATACACCACTGAGAGCACCTTTCCCAGAAAGCCAATCACCTGCAGCGCCTGCCGAGGCAGGAAAACGCTCCACAGGCTGGCTCTAGCTGTGTCTGGATCATAATGAAAGCTGCAAATAACCCCAAATGAATTAAGTCTCCCCAGCTAATGTGCCACTTCTAATTTAATCTAATTGGCCTCTGAATGAAAGTCCCAGCCTGCCTCGTAGGCAAAATCTTCCAAATGAAGTGAATTTAAACGGCTAACTGGCCAGGCATGGTGGCTCACGCCTGTAATCCTAGCACTCTGGGAGGCCGAGGCAAGCGGATTGCTTGAGCTTAGGAATTCGAGACCAGCCTGAGCAAGAGCGAAACCCCGTCTCCACTATAAATAGAAAGAAATTAGCCAAACAACTAAAAATAGAAAAATTAGCTGGGCACAGTGGCACATGCCTGTAGTCCCAGCTACTCAGGAGGCTGAGGCAAGAGGATTGCTTGAGCCCAGGAGTTTGAGGTTGCTGTGAGCTAGGCTGATGCCATGGCACTCTAGCCCCAGCCACGGAGTGAGACTCTGTCTCTAAATAAATAAATAAACAAACTGCTAACTAATTACAACGGGGGGGGGGGGGTTGTCACAAGAACAATCGTTATTGTTGTTTGATTACTTGCTCAACTTGATTATTTCCTCATTACCTTTAGAAGTATTGGGATTTTGACTTGGTACCCCTTTCACCACATAAACAAGGCACTTTACAAGACAGACTGGAATGGAATTTCCACCAAACCAGCTTGGCCTGAGAGAACCCTGGCGTACCCTGGCTTTCTGAGCGTTTGGAGACTCTTAATGCAATTCTCATAAGCAAATGAATAGGTTGTATTGCTCATTCAAATAACCAGCTGTTAACTACCCCTCTGTTTGGAGACATAAACTTTTATTTCGCTTCAGGATGTAGGTTATGAGTTTTGAAGTCATCCTATTGAACCGATCTCTTTATTGCTCAACCATTTTGACCTTGAGATGCAGCCCATTGTACTCAGGCAGAGCTCTGGGGTGGAAGTGAGGGGGGGAAAAGACCTGTTTGAGCCTGTTTTTCATCAGCTGTGTGATTTAGACGTACTGCTGGACCTCTCTGAGCCACAGGCAGAGAGATATGGTGGAAATGTTTGGGCTGTGTGAGAACAATTTATCTACTGCTATGTGCTTTGGGCTTCAGTTCCCTCCTCTTGGGCATAAAGCTAACCTATGTAAGGTTTTCTGTACACGGTGAACTGTAACCTAACTGGATGCGTAAACAGACTGTAACCTGCTCTTGTAACACACAGCTGAGTCTCAGCCAGTCACGGCAGCCATACTTCAATCACTCACGGGTGGCCAGCTGTTCAAAATGTGCTCAAATAAGGCAAAACACCAAGCTGCAACCAATCTGGCTGTTTCTGCTCCTCACTCCTGTTTTTTGTAAGGCACTTTCCTTTGCTGTCCGTGAGTTCTCTCTACCCATGCGGCAGCACCAGGGTGCTCTGAACCTATTCTGGTGGGGTGGGGAGGCCTGCCCGATTCATGAAATAGCCTTTGCTCAATTAAACTCTGTTAAATTTAATTTGTCTACAGTTTTCCATTTAATAAGCAGTGACTGCTATCTCAGAAAGTTGCTATGAAGATTGAACATGAACACCTACCTGAAAACACTTCATAAACTCTGTATCACTTGCTAATGCTATTATTTTTCTCACCTGTAAAATGAAGGAATTCAATCAGGGCATTTGAATAGTCCCTGTGCTAGTTTCCTGTGGCTGCTGTAACAAACTACCATAATCTGGGTGGTTTAAAGCAACAGAAATGTATTTTCTCACAGCTCTGGAGGCCAAGTCTGAAACGAAGGTGTCAGCAGGGCTGTTCTTCCTTTGAAGGCTCCAGGTAAAAGTTCATTCCTTGCCTTTTCCGGCTTCAGGTGGCTCCGGGCATTCCCGGGCTTGTGGCTGCATCACTCCAGTCTCTGCCTTTGTGTGTCTCAAATCTCTCTGCCTTTCTCTTACAAGGACACTTGTCACTGGATTTAGGGCTTGCCCAAGTAATCTAGGAAGATCTCATATCAACATTCTTAACTGGATTATACCTGCAAAGAGATCCTTTTTCCAAATAAGGCCACATTTACAGGTTCTGGGTGAACACATCACTGGGGAGAGGGCACCAATGAGTCCCCTCCAGTCCTCTTTAGATCTATTGTCATAATGTTTTTTTTTCTGGATGTTACTATTTGGTCTAAACTCTAACCAGTTTGAATTGTATACAAGCAATGACCAAATTTTTTTTTTTTTTTTTTTGAGACAGAGTCTCACTCTGTTGCCCAGGCTAGAGGGCCGTAGTGTCAGCCTAGCTCACAGCAACCTCAAACTCCTCAGCTCAAGCAATCCTCCTGCCTCAGCCTCCCAAGTAGCTAGAACTACAGGCATGTGCCACCTGTAAAATATACAGAGCTAATTTTCTCTGTATATTTTCAGTTGGCCAATTAATTTCTTTCTATTTTTAGTAGAGACAGGTCTCACTCTTGGACAGGCTGGTTTCGAACTCCTGACCTTGAGCGATTTGCCCTTCTCGGCCTCCCAGAGTGTTAGGATTACAGGGGTGAGCCACTGCACCTGGCCGACATTCTTATATTATCTGAAAATATCTGTTTCTTCAATAATCACATCAAAAATATGCAACAAATATTTTACTATGGCGAGAATAGGGGCCATGTATTAGACAAAAACTTATTTGTGAAAAGTTTATGCAAACTAGACAACAAAATAAAAATTTCAAGCAGCCTGTGGCACTATAACAAAAAAGGCCAGCAAGTAGTTGGATTTAATTATTAAGAATGTTGGCTGGGGCAGGCGTGGTGGCTCATGCCTGTAATCCTAGCATTCTGGGAGGCCGAGGTGGGAGGATTGCTTGACGTCAGGAGTTCAAGACCAGCCTGAGCAAGAGTAAGACCCTGTCTCTACTAAAAAAAAAAAAGAAGAAGAAGAAAGAAAGAAAGAAAAAAATTAGCTGGACAACTAAAAATATGTAGAAAAAATGAGCCGGGCTTGGTGGCGCACGCCTGTAGTGCCAGCTACTCGGGAGGCTGAGGCAGCAGGATGCTTGAGCCCAGGAGTTTGAGGTTGCTGTGAGCTAGGCTGATGCCACGGCACTCTAGCCTGGGCAACAGAGTGAGACTGTGTCTCCAAAAATAATAATAATAAAAGAATGTTGGGGGAGCAACTGTCACTACTGAGCTGTTTGCTAGAATCAGTGTCCCTGGGTTAGTGACTTTTGGATTTCTCCTTCAGCTGGCAGATGTCTGATAGTCTAAAAAGCTGTAGTTGAGGGTAGAAAAAGGAAGATGCTAGAAAGAACGTTCATAATAGACAATAATAGCTCATTATACTTCCAGGGAAAGGAAATGGAAACTTTCCATTTGAGAACATCGAAGTGCTTTGCAGACAGTCATCAAAATTATGCAAGTGTTGGGTCATCAAAATTATGCAAACGTCCCCATGTTCTCTCATCCTCGTTGTAGAGCCACTAAGGAAGTCTAAGTACGTGAGTTGTATATTTGGAGAAGTGCCGCTGAGTGTTTTAGGGTCATTAGAGCCACAGCCACCGGATTCCATTCAACGTGAAATGGACATTCGGTGGGCTGGCCTGTTCTCAGATGATCTGTTTCAAAGTATAGGATCAGGGCCATAGCAGGAGTCGTTGAAGCTGCTGGATTTCATGTCAGCCTGTGGTTCAGTAAGATCAAGGCAGACTCTCCTTCCCTGGATCCTCCAAGGCACACATGATGGGGATCCTCCAAGGCACACATGATGGGGACTTGCTGGGTTGGTGACCACCCTGTTATGTCCTCTCTGTACTTCCTATATCCCCTGGACAACTGCCTGTCCATTCCTGCCCAAGCCAATGATTCAGTCTCAGAATATCAAAATCATCAGTTCTTGGATGGGAGAAAAACGCCAACTTGTTTGATTTCTGTTCCAGGAAGGTGGTATGTGGACAGCTCTCCATTCTCTTGGAGGGCAATGGAGTTGGCTCTGGGTAGACTCTGGAGAGGATCACTCTGGCTTCAAGGGCTGTGCTTCTGGGACTCACGCTGGCTGTCTTTGGTCTGTACCTCTGGCTCCATTCCCCTTCCTTCCCTACCTGCTCTGGGCCCTGGGAGGCTGATTTGCAGGACGGCATCCAGGGTTCCCTGGCTCTGGGGCTGCCAGTTGGGTTTGGCCAATGCAGAGGTTCAGAGAGATGGAGGAAAGTGAGTCTGGACACTTTATTCTGGTTCTCTTGGGGTTACCCCTGGGCTGGACACAGCCCTTGACCCACCATCTCAGCTCCTGACTGGGAGCCCCCACCGCCCTACCCCTTTGTGTATGGGTCCTGGACAACTTCAGGCCTAGGGTAGCAATAGGAATGAAGCCTTCACCAGCCCCTGCTGGCCCTGGGGTATTGCAGTTTCCCTGGTGCCCTGTTTCTCCCCTGCCCACGGCTCTGTCAAAGATTCCTTTGTGCAATTCTTCCGAGATCGTCCTAAATTGAATGTGCCATTATGTGCTCAATAAGTGATAGCTTAAGACACATTTCAAGGTGGAGCTGGTTGGTGCAGCAATTTAATCCAATCCTATGAATATTTATTAAGCTTCCACTAAGTGCAAGTCACAGAGCCAGCCGTTTCCCAGGTGACAAAGGTGCATCAGGGAATTCAGCAAACTCCACTCCTTTGGAGAACTTAACAACCAGCAGCTTCCCTCTCTCTTTTTCCCCTCATTCAATTGTGATTTGACAAATATTTATTGAGGGCATACACTGTTCTGGGTGCCAGGCTAACAATACCTGGGATAAAATAGTGAGCAAAATAGAAACACTCTGTTTCTCAGAGGGTGAATGGTCTCCCGGGAGGAGGGAGGCCTCAGTCATATAGTTAGAGCAGGGGAGCAGAGGATACGTTTCATGAACTGATATAAGACCTCTGAAGGAAGAAAACTTGTGTCTGTGACATATAAAATCTGGCTGGGGGAGGGTCAGGGAATGCTTTGCTGAGAACACCACAGATGAGATGAAAGAATGAGTAGGACCGAGCTGAGAGGGGAGCAGTGGAGAAGGATGTTGCTCACGGAACTCCATATGCAAAGGCCACGTGGAGGAGGGGCAGCGGTTGGCTGCTGTAGAAAGAGGGAAGGAGGGGCTGGTGGTGGAAATACCGAAATGACACTGGAGAGGTGGGTGGAGACCAGGTGGTACAGGGTTTGTAGGTCAGGACTAACATTGTGGTCTTGATTTAAAACATACAAACACAGCCATTTAAACCTGAGGGTCAGTATGCATGATGATTTCAAAACATTGCTTTGGCTGCAACTAATGGGCTGCAGAATGGGCTGGGGAGTCTAGGGTAGATATGAGAAGACTAGTGAGGAGGACTTTGCCATAGTTGGGGTGGAAGATGATGTCTGGGACTGGAATGGTGCCAGAGGAGAGGGGGAGAACTGGACCTGTCCAAAAGACATTAAGAAAACAAAATAAACAAGAAAGTTGGGGATGGGTTGGATAGACGATGAGAAAGCAGGTATCAAAGAAGAATCCTCAGCCAGGCATGGTGGCTCACACCTGTAATCCTAGCACTCTGAGGCCGAGGCAGAAGGATCACTCAAGGTCAGGAGTTTGAGACCAGCCTGAGCAAGAGTGAGACCCTGTCTCTACTAAAAAAAAATAGAAATAAATTAATTGGCCAACTAATATATGTAGAAAAAATTAGCCAGGCATGGTGGTGTGTGCCTGTAGTCCCAGCCACTTGGGAGGATAAGGCAGAAGGATCACTTGAGCTCAGGAGTTTGAGGTTGCTGTGAGCTAGGCTGATGCCACAGCACTCACTCTAGCCTGGGCAACAAAGTGAGACTCTGTCTCAAAAAAATAAATAAAATAAAATAGAAAGATGGCACAGAGCATTAACCATACACCTTATTAATGGTGAGGTGAATAACTTCGAAATAAAGTTTTAGAGAAATAAAAAAATATATAAAGAAATTATCTGGACAACTAAAAATATATAGAAAAAATTAGTCCAGCATGGTGGCGCATGCCTGTAATCCCAGCTACTTGGGAGGCTGAGGTAGAAGGATCGCTTGAGCTCAGGAGTTCGAGGTTGCTGTGAGCTAGGCTGACGCCAGGGCACTCTAGCCTGGGCAACAGAGTGAGACTCTGTCTAAAAAAAAAAAAAAAAAAAAAAAAGCAATTGGATCCAGGGGTCTGGAGTTCCCAGGGGAGAGCTAAGCTGGAGATTGACATTTCGCAGCCACTAGAAAACAGAGTGATTAAAGTCATGAGCTGGCCCTGGGAGATTACTCAGTGACAGAGTTCATGAAGGACTCCAGAGAGGTGAAAGCAAAGCAGGAAGGCGTGGGACAAAAAACCGAGGGAGTGTTGCAAGAAAAGGGAGCAGTCTACAAAGTCTAGTGTTCCTGAGAAGTGAGAGGAGAACTGAAATGTGTCTGTTGGATTTAGCAACACAGAAGTCATCGGTGACCCTGGCATGAGGGCACATGGGGGAGGCATGGGAGACAAGGCTGCTGGAGTGGAGGGAGGAAATGGAGGCAGTTTTTATACTCACTGACCTTTTTATTTTCTTTCCATTTTCTCAAGAGCTTTGGCTGTGAAATGGTAACTGGAGAGGAGTAAGGGGGTTTTTCTTTTAAGTTGTGGGGGGTTTAGACATAGCGAGCTGCGTATGGGACAGATCCAGTCCCATTGAGAGGGTGTAGGTGAATATCCAAGAAGGGGCCAGGTGAACACAGGGTAAGGTTTGCTGAGAAGGCAGGTGTTTGGCCCCCAAAGCCCAGAGGCAGGGACTGGCTTAGGAGGAGGAAGTGTAAAACGGGAATGAGAGCAGGAGTGACTCCATGACAGGCTGCACTTCCTGGAGTAGGCCTAAGTTTCTGTTTTCCCGACTTCCCTACTACACCCTTCCCTGAAACGATGTGCTCCGCTTTTGAAGGAGCCGATCAGCCACTTTTAAAGGAACCAATGGACTAAGGGGGGAGGGGGGGAGGTGTACCCAGCGTGTATAATTTGCAGAAAAGTACAAAAGCTTGACTTATGGGGGGGGGGCCTGGTTCGCAGGGAGGCCACTGCGTTGGCGCTCTGGGACCTGGGACCTAGCTCGAGCTAGCAGACAAACGCCTCTGTGCTCTGCAGCCTCTGCGATTCTGCCTCTCAGTTCCTGGGGCCGAAGGAAACTGGCTCTAACATTTTGGGGGCTCGTCCGGGATCCCGAGACACCCCCGGAACAGAATCCGGACCTGAGGAGGAGCTGAAGTTCTAAAAATCCGTGTGGCGCAGGTAAATGGGTCCTGAGAGGTGAGCGGCAGAAGGCCCAGGCGGACGCGCTGGTGGGTCGCCGGTGGGGACGAGGAGACGTCCTCCGGTCCCGGCGGGAGGTTCCCCGAGTGAGGGCTGGGAGCCCGTGCGGGGCTCATCCGGAGAGGAAACTGAGGCATGAGCCCGGACTATCTGTGTGTGTGTGTGTGTGCGTGGGTGTGAGCGGGTGTGCGGGGGACTCCTGGAATGCGCTCCGGGACAGACTCTGCTGAACCGGGACGTGACAGAGCCAACGATGCCCGGGACGACAGGGCTTCGTGGGCAGAGACGAGGCTCCTGCGGGGCTGCGGGTTGTCACTGTTGTCTGAATTGTCAGAGGTGGTCGGTCCCAAGCGGGAACGGAGCGTCCCTCCCGTGGTTGGCAGAGCGAGAGCATTTCCCGCCCAAGGTCCCTGTCCCTCCCAGGAGGGGACAGGAGTGACTGGGGCGTCTTGTTTTGTGTCCCTATTTGTGTTGTCTGTTTGTCGGTCGCTTGTCGCTCGAGTTGTCGATTTGTGCCAGCGTCTTCATTTTTTCACCTTTCTAGAAACGGGGCAGACTGAGACGACGCCTCTGTCTATTCTCATAGATCATTTTAAGGAAGTCAGAGATCGGGCTCATAACCTCTCTGTAGAAATGGAGAAAAGTAAATGCATTAGTTTTTGTGAGTCCGAGTGGCCAGCCTTCGGGGTTGGGTGGCCCCGGGATGGAACATTGGATCTTGGTATCATCTGTAAGGCGAGAGAGGTTGTATTTAATAAAGGGTCCCATGGCCACCCTGACCAGATCCCCTACATCACTGTCTGGTAGGACTTGGCCCAGGACACCCCACCCTGGTTCAGGAGGATCCTGCCCCTAATAGGACACAGCAAAATCACGGTGGCAAGGAGAAAAGAGGGAGGGTCCACACCGGGGCCCACAGATGGCACTCCTTTGGACTCACCCTCTGTTCTCCCGGATTCCACTCCATGTCCTGATCTAATAGACCTGGAGTAGAACCCGCCCCCCCTCCCTTATAACCCTGCTGCAGCCCCAGCCCCAGCTGCTGCAGGCCTACTGGAACTAGGACACCGGACCAGTAATAACTCTGCCCCTGCGTGCGACAGGGCCCCCGGGAGCAGATGGGGAGCAGGCTTACCAATATTGGCCATTCTCAACTAGTGATTTGTACAGCTGGAAGTCTCAAAATGCCACCTTCTCGGAGAACCCCAAAGATCTAATTAACCTCTTAGATTCTGTTTTGTTTACTCACCAGCCCACTTGGGATGATTGTCAGCAGCTACTAAAAGTTCTTTTTGCCACTGAAGAAAGGGAAAGAATACAGGGGGAAGCACGGAAACTGGTTCCAAGAGATGAGGGCAGATCCACCATTAATCCACAAGTCATAGACCCAACGTTTCCACTCCAACGACCCCCCCCCCACTAAAAGGAGGCTGAAGTGAGTGTAACATTGTAGTCACCCCTCCTCCCATAGATATGGAAGAGAAATATTGAGAGTGGGGAATATGTAAAGAGGGAATGGCCTGGAAAAAATGGCAAAAATATGTTATGTCTCTTTAAAACATCCTCTACTTCTTTTTGAGAACTAGAGCCTACATCCCTGCCTCAGGCCAGTGGTTGGGAGTGGCAGAGTAAGTCTTTTGTTTATTTGTGCAAGAGGAGATGGCCCAGCCCAACCTGGTAAAGAGAGGTCCTGGGCGGAGGTCAGGAGATTGTCTTCAGCACAGATGGGATGATCAGAATCATCTACTGTAGTTGAACAGTAATTGCCTGAGGCTGAGAACCCATCCTTTAAAAGCTCTTGTGTTTCTGTGAATACTCAGGAAAGTTTGGATTTTGAGATGAGGAGGTCTACCATTTTTCCTCCTTTGCTGGCAAAGTAATAAAATGTCCATTTTCTTCTTCCTCAAACCACTTGTCCCTGTTCTGACTGATTTGGCCTTGTGGACAGGTGCCAAGTTTTCGGTAACACCTCCTGCTCCTGCTGTCCTGCTCAAGGTTCCAGAATTACCTCCCCTGCACTTTTGCTTGCCTTTTCTCCACGGCTCACTGTGAGACTACAGGTTTGTACCTGCTGAGCTGGGCAAATTCTCCAGGGCCATTGCCCTGAACCAAAGTGCTCGGACATCTCGATCATTTCATTACAGGGCTGGGTGCAGCCTGTGGTTCAGTTTGCTCTCTTCATTCTTAGGTTCAGTCTTAGCAAACAACAGAAAAGGTTAGCAAAAGGGCACCATGAAGCTTCCATGTGCTGGGTTTCCTGCATATGACCTTGTTGCCTTTCATCTGATTTGATCCCTATGACAACCTACAGAGGAAGTTTTTAGTCCTATTCACAGTGGAGGAAACAAAGGCTTAAACAGGGTTACTCTTGTGCCTAGTGTCTGTCATACAGTAGCAAGTGGCAGAGCCAGGATTTTAACCTAGGACTCTGATCCCAAAATCTGCTTTTAGGTACACATGGCTTCTTTATCATCAGATGAGCCTAAGGAAGAGAACACCCAGATTCAGGACTGGCTCTGCTAGAAACCAGCTCACCTTAGGAATGTCACTTAATCTCTTTGGGCCGAGCTTCCTCATCTGTAAAATAAGGAGGTAAATGTTTTTATAAAATTTGTTCCATCTTTTACATCATTTGACTCTGAATACATTTAGTGTGATGCTAGGCATGTAATAAGCACTTAACAAATATGAGCTATTTGTCTATGGCCCTACCATCATGAATGCTCCTGATCTTGTATGATCTTGAAAGCCAGGCAGGGTCAGGCCTGGTTAGCCCTGGATGGGAAACAAATCCAGGGACTAACCAGCCAGGCCTGACACTGCCTGGCTTCCAAGATCAGACAAGATCGGGAGCGCTCAGGATGGTAGGGCCATAGGCAAATAGCTCATATTTGTTAAGTGCTTATTACATGCCTAGCATCACACTAAATGTGCTTTTAAATGAATTCTGTCATTTTATCACACCACACCCTTATGATTAAGTGCAGTTAGCACTCCCCCTTGATAAATGAGGAACCTGTGGTTTGGAGACTTCAGTAGCTCTTCCCAGGTCACGCAGCTAAACAGTAGGGGAAAGAAATTGTCACTAACACAAGCTGATTCTGGAGTCTACACTCTTGGCCTGCCTGGCTTCCAGGGTCTCAGAGGCCAGGCCTGGCTATTTCTTCCATCTGAAAACAGTCCACCCTCTCCTGTGCTCATGTTACCAAAAACTCAGCACTTGTCCCCAAGCCAAATCAGAAGAATGAGGACCTTGTACCCAAGGCCAAATCAGAAGAATGAGGACAAGTGTTTTGGGGAGGAGCAAAGAGATTTACTTTGCCAGCAAAGGAGGAAAAATGGTAGACCTCCTCATCTCAAAATCCAAATTTTCCTGAGTATTCACAGAAACACAAGAGCTTTTAAAGGATGGGTTCTCATCCTCAGACAATTGCTGTTCAACTGCAGTTGATGATTCTGATCATCCCATCTGTGCTGAAGACAATCTCATGACCACCGCCCAGGACCTCTCTTTACCAGGTTGGGCTGGGCCATCTTCTGTTGCTCAAATAAGCAAAAGACCCTGTTCTCCTGGCCACTGGCCTGAGGCAGGGAGGCAGGCTCTAGTCTTCAAAAAGGAGTGGAGGATGTTTTAAAGAGACAGAAAATATTTTTGCTCTTTTTTTCCAGGCCATTCTCTCTGTTACAGGGGAGGTCAGAGAAGTGGGAGTTTGGGCCGAAATGTGAGGTTGGGTGATGTGCACTTGTGTTCTTAAATACTCTGCTCAACAGTTATTCTCCCCCCCCCCACCCAGACAATGGAGAACCATGAGTGGGTTTGGAGTGAAGGAATGATGAGATCTGAGTTACTTTGGAATGAGGCCTCTAGCCTTCAGGAGAAATAAAGCATTAGGGCAGAGAGGGAAGGGAGGGGAGGGGAGAAAGGGACAGGAGAGCTGTTTCCAGAGGAGGAGGAAAGTTGCCTGATTGGACCTGGGGGCCCAGGAAGGCAGCAGGGCCCAGTTTGCTCTGAGATTATGTGTCCGTGTCATCAGAAAGGTGGCAATATTGTCTTGCCCACATAGTGTCCTCAGAGTCCAAGATTTATTCCATATGTGTGTCTGGGGTGCCTACACATCCAGTTTGCTCTAATTCCCCCTTTGCACATGGAAACCCTTATGCAGTGGAGACCCTGGTAGAAAAAGGAGACCCTGACTCCTCCCTCCCAATGCTCCCGCCAGGCACAGTGCAGGCCAGGCCTCTATCAGTTCCCACCTGGACGGTCTCCCACATCCAGCCACTCAGGGTTTGTTCCCTGTGTGTTCCCTCTAGGACAAGCAGGCTCCTGTAACAGGACATTTGCTGTAAGACTTCGATGGCCCTAGGCCGTCCTCAGTGGTGATTCTCAAGCTATCTGTGGTGAAGAACAAGCTTTTAAAAAACATTCCCAGTTCATCACAGGTCATTGCTTTTGTAAAATACAATAAAAAATTAATTCCTAGGCCGGGCGCGGTGGCTCACGCCTGTAATCCTAGCACTCTGGGAGGCCGAGGCGGGCGGATTGCTCAAGGTCAGGAGTTCAAAACCAGCCTGAGCGAGACCCCTTCTCTACCATAAAAATAGAAAGAAATTAATTGGCCAACTAATATATATAATATAAAAATCAGCCGGGCATGGTGGCTCGTGCCTGTAAGTCCCAGCTACTCGGGAGGCTGAGGCAGGAGGATCGCTTGAGCCCAGGAGTTTGAGGTTGCTGTGAGCTAGGATGACGCCACGGCACTCACTCTAGCCTGGGCAAGAAAGCAAGACTCTGTCTCAAGAAAAAAAAAAAAAAAAAAAAATTAATTCCTAGAAAAATGAGATAAAAAAGACATATAGTAGGATAGCCCTCCTATTTTTTTATTATGAGATTCAATAGACATACGTTTATTGTGTCAAATTCCTATAAATTCTTATCCTCACATTCCATATTTATTGTGGAAAGATAATGGACAGTTTGCAGTCCAGGGCCCCCTGGAGCAGCAGTGGCTCAGAGGACAGCATTCCAACTCCTCTCTCTCACGTTCCAAACTTCCTGAGCCTGAGCCCATCTACTCTGAGCTTGCCAACCTGGTTTACTCACTGTCCCTCAAACTCACTTTGGCTATCTCATGCTATTTTGCGCTCCTGTGGCTCCCGAACATTCCATCCTGGCTACTAACTCTCAATGCCTATCTAAATCCTAATCGTAGAAGCGGTGTATTGAACATAGACTGATTTCCATGATTTCACTGCATCTGTGTCACAGCTGAAGTACTAACATTTGCAATTATTTACAGCTTTTATAAATTCGAGGAGATTCATGTTATCCCTGTAACAATTGTTGGGTCACCTATCTGGGCCAGGAAGAGTTCAACAGTGGACTTTTATTGGAACCAGCGGGCTGGGCTAGCAGAGTTCTAGAAAAGCCTGTGGCCATACATAGTACTTCAGGGGTAGAGAGCGTCCGAGAGTTATGATGCATAGAAGGAAGGAAAGCCAAGAGATGCAGAGACAGACCTGCCTCTCTCTCCCTAGTTGTCATTGGTGATGATAGAGGATGCTGTGACACGCCAAGCAATTCCTCATTGATGACACAGAACTTGTTCCCCAGCTCCTGGGACTGCTGCCGGCCAGCAGTGCTTAGCTGTCAGCCTCTCTGGATTTGCCTTTGCTGGAGAGAGCTACCACTCCATGCCATGCCCCTTCCCAGGACAACTCATAGCGAATAACATCTTGGCCTCTGTGTCCCCACTCAGGCCAACTCTGAAGGGTCATCGTAGCTTCAGAGCTCCCCATGGGTGGCCAAACTGTTTATTACAACCGTATCATGGCTCAGTGTTCTCCTCTGGCCCGTCCTGCTGCGGCAGTGATCAGCCCATTTCTAATATTATCAGCAGGGATGAGAAAATAAAGCTCATTTCTTAGAAGAATGGACCACTGGGGCTTGGGGTGGAGCAGATTGGTGAAGAGAAGGAATGGTAGAAATGGAGCACAGTGTTGCAAGGAGCTTCAAGAAGCCAGTGTGTCCAGAGCAGGAGGGGCAGACCCTCAAAACCCTGCCATACAAGGAAGGGTTGGAGGGACTGAGAAGATTTAACTGTGAAAGCAAAGATTTATATAGGGACTACGACAGCAGTCTTCACATATTTGACAGGCGACCAAGTAGAGTTTGGATCCAGTGCCTTCTGCTGGGCCTCCCAAGGGCCTCTGCCCTTGATCCCCTGCAGTCTGTCCTCACACCGTTTAGATAAGTCACATCACCCCCCAGCTGAAAACCCACCACTGCCTTCTCACTGCACTGTGAACAGAGCCCAGGTGTCTTGCTGCGACCTGTGGGGTCTTTCTTAATCTGGTCCTCACCTCCTTTTCCAACTTATCTCCTGTGGTTCTTCTTTCACCTGCCCTCAGGCCACGCCTCGGGGCCTTTGTACCTGCTATATCCTTTGCTTGTCCTTCTATATTTTCTCCTATAAACTCTCTGTCTGCCCTATTTTGTTGTTGCTGTTGTTCAGTCTCTGATCAAACGTCATTTCTTAAGAAAAGTGCTTCCTTCCTTGATTACTTTTAAGCTCATTACCTTGTTTCATGTTCTTTTTTCTCCCTCTTTTCTCCTGGTGTCCTGCTTCTTGCGGCTAGAACCGGAAGAAGGGAAGCCCCTGGCACTGAAGACATGACACTGAGGTGCCAGAGCCCTTTCCCTCTGCCTCCATCCATAAAGGAGAGTGGGCCGCACACCCGGCCCCCGCCAAGAAAAGGAGGGCTGTCTCACGTTCTTGACAGCACTCTTCGCTCCCTGAAATGGCTTTGATCTTTGTTGAGTAGGTGATATTGTTTCTTATCTTCCCCACAAAAACTATAGGCCTCAAGTAGACAGATGTGTTTGTCCTGTTCAACACCGTAGCTCTAGAATGTGGTACAGTTTTGGCATATAGCAGGTGCTCAAAAGCTATTTTTTTTTAAAGCCAGTCAAATTTAGCAGTGGGGGGTTGATACCAACTTTAGTGACACTAATGTTAGTGAGTTCTGATAACCCACTACCAGCAGACCAGCCAAAAGCTATTTGTTGACTGAATAAATGACTGACCATGGTCCTAAGAAGTAGCTCTGCAAATGGGTGGACAATTCGGACAGCAGATGTTCAAAGCTGGCGTAGGAGGGCTCAAGCCTCGCCTGTCCCTGGAGGTGTGTGGTGGAGGGGTACTGCCACTTTGCAGGGAACCAGAAAGTAGGAGGGTGGGCGAGCCTTAGTTCCCTTATCTGCAAAGGGAGGGGCTTGATTATTTGATTATTTGACTTGATTAAAGGTTGCCTCTGAAGCCCTTAGCAAGTGCTGGGCACTTAGCTAGCGCTAAATAGAGGTTAGCTGTTCAGTTTCATTTCTGCAGAAATGACAGGTCCTATCCCTGTAATCTGCATGAGGCCCCTGAGGCCACGGGAGCTGGGGGACTCACTTAAGGAAGGGCCATGCTGCTACAGGCCCTCTCTCATGAGCACCACTTGGTATGTCTTTCCCTGTGGCCCTCACGGCCCTCCCAGGGGGGAAGTAAGCAGCAGTACCCTGGGTTGGGGGTGGGCGGTGAGGGATGCTCTAGACTGTTAGTTACTTCTCAACTTCCTGCCCCCATGCTAACCGGAGCTGGCCTCCTCGGTGGGAGCCAGGTGAGGAAAGAGGTGATTACTGTTTCTTCACAGGATTCAGAGCTGTTACACACTTGGTGACAGTGCTCGCAGTTATTGAATCTGCAGTATTGTGTGAAGTCAGATTGTGTTCTGTGATGGGAGTGGAGGAGAAATCCTGCAGAGGCAAGAAGCAGCTCTGCATGGGGTGGGGGTGGGGATGGAGGGAGAAATCCCACTTGCCAGGAACCCAGGGAAGGCGGCCACCTTCCTGCGTTCTGCACCTTCCTGTCTCTGGTTAACACGCAGGTGAGGGGCTCTGTATAGCTTGACCCTGAAAGGCGCTAGGCAGCTAGGCACAGTCCGCCAACGTGATGGAGGGGACACCACTGCATGCCAGGCAAATGTAGGCTCAGGCTTGTGATGGCCAGGAACTTCTTCCTTTTGTTCTGACTGTGAACTAACATAAAATTTTAAGGCTCATCCCCCCACCTGCTGACCGAATGGGCCCCCTCATGGCCAAAGGAATATCCTAAAACTAAATTGCCTACCAGGAGGAGGAAGGTCAGACGTGCCTCAGCGTGCCCCCTCCCTTCTTGCTGACATCCTTTGTAACCCATTAACAGGCCTAAGGGTATGCAAGACAAATCTGCAGGTCCTCAATTTACACAACAAATCTATGTCAGGTGGCTTATCTCTCTCTTTTTTTTAGTGTGACATAATGCAATTTATTTAAAAACAATTCCATAAAAATGTCAACACTTATATTTTAAAATATTTAGGCTATTTTTAGATATTAGCATTTGTACCACTTCTCATACCATTGACACTAGATAACATTAGCCTACCGTGACATGCATCAACTCTTGAAAATCTCACATCATTTTGTACTTTTATGTTAAAAATATGGAGGTCAAATAAAACATATTCTGTTTATAAATGGTTCTGTGCAGTCTTTCTTTTTATTTAAACCATAAATTGATTACAATTGGGATTTTAAAAGTTTTTGATTTTATCGATGTCAGAAAAGGTATATAACTTTTAATGCCTGAGTGCTACATGTTCATGAGTTCTTATGTTTCCTGTATTTTGTCAATGAAGGACTTAGCAACTGAGGAGGTTAAGTGACTAACAAAGACTTGGTAGATAAAACTTAAGTCTACTCCCTAATACTAGCTTTCAGGTGTTAAGTATATTGTTATGACTGTTAAATTTTTTGATTATTTTTAACTTTTAATTTTTTTTTTTAGTGTAACTTGCTTTATCACAATATTCACTTTATTGTGGTGGTTTGGAATCAAACCCACAGTATCTCTGATGTATGTCTGTACAATACAAGGTGCAGTAAGAGAAGCTGCATAAGAGAGAAAAAATGCTCTGAGAGTTCTGGGGTGGGGGGGAGGTACTTCCATTTTTTTTCTTTTTTTTTTTATTTCAGCATATTATGGGGGTACAAACGTTAAGGTTACATACATTGCCCTTGTCTCCCCTCCCTCCTCCAGTCAGAGCTTCAAGTGTGTCCATCCCCCTGACGATGTGCAATGTGCATCACACTCACTATGTTCGTATATACCCTCCTCCCATCTGCCCCACACCCGACAAATGTTTGTTTTTCTCTTTTTTCTTAGCATTTTGGTTACATTTTATATCTTTGCCTCTCCCTAGCAAGGGTTAGAGGTATGCCCTTCCCCTCCACAGTGCTCACCACTTCCCTCAGATGTGGGACTACCCGCCCAACCCCCGAATCCCTGGTGAACACTGCACCCTTTGAGCGCCATAGTGTTAATCAGTTAGCGCCAATTTGATGGGGAATATATGTGGAGCCCATTATTCTGATCTTGTGTCACCTCACTTTGGATAATGGGCTTAAGCTCAATCCAGGATAATATGAGTGGTGCTAGCTTGCTGTCGTTTCTTAGAATTGAGTAATATTTCATTGTAAACATATACCAAATTTTAATAATCCACTCATGAATTGACAAACACTTGGGTTGTTTCCACGTCCTTGCAATAGTGAATTGTGCTGCCCGGTGGCTTATCTCTGATAAACAACTCCTTATGTTAAAACTTTTCCAGCCTCTAGACAAAGCTTCATGTCTTTAACCAATTACAAGCCAAAGAATCTTTAAACCCACCTATAACCTGTAAGCCCCCCCCCTTCGAGATGGCCCACCTTCTTGAGCCAAACCAATGTATGCCTTCCATGCCTTGATCTATGACTTCACCTGTAACCCCTGTCTCCCTGAAATGTATAAAACCAAACTGTAACTCAGCCACACTGAGTCCACTTGCTCAAGGCTTCTTGAGCATGGCTCCAGGTCATGGTCCTCAAATTTGGCTCAGAGTAAATCTCTCTAAAATTATCTTACAGAGTTTGGCTTTTTTCCCCATTGACATGATGAAAAAGACAGCTGGCGCTATCCGTATAATAAAGCAAACACTCATATAGCATGTACTTACTGCACGCCAGGCAGCATCCTTAAACGATACCTGCATGGCCGGTGTGATGTCCCCAGCAACCTTATGAGGTGGCCGCAGTCATTAGCCCCAATCTACAGATGAGCATATGGTGCTCAGTGAGGTTTAGCCACTTGCAGAGGCTCACACAGCCAACAAGTGGCAAGGACAGGATTTGGACCCAGGCCATCTAGTCCCGGAGTCTGTGCACTTGACCACCATGCTATGTGGCCCGTGTCCAAGGGGAGTGGTTTGCCCTGTAGGTGATGAGCTTCCCATCATTGTGGGTGACAAGGATAAACAACTGGACTAGACAGCAGTCTCTTCCGTGTAGTGGCCTCTGTGTCGAGCTCTGAGCTAAGCACTCTGCCAGTGCCATCTCCTTCCATCCTGATGGCCCCACTGCCAGATAGAGCCATCATTCCCCCTTAGGGATGAACACACTGGGTTCAGAGACATTTGGTAACTGACCCCAGGTCTTGGGCTGGTGCAGGCTGGAGCTGGGAATCAAACAGGCCTGCCCAACTCAAATCCTGGGTTCTGTACCTCTTACCAGGGATGGTGGCCTGAGGCTTCAAACTCTGGGAGGTCTGGGTTGAACTAGATGACTTTTATGAAAGTCTGACAGGTAAAGGGACAAACTCTTTAAAAGAGCTGTTGTTACTAGTTGATATGCCAAAAATATTAGTCATCTCATTTCAGACTTTATATGTGAGGATTGTGAACTAAAATAAAATTTTAAGGCTGACTGAATGGATCCCCTTGTGACTAAAGGAATATCCTAAAACTAAATTGTCTGCCAGGAGGAGGGAGGTCAGACAGGCCTCATCATGCCCCCCTCCCTTCTTGGAGATATCCTTTGTAACCCATGAACAGGCCTAAGGGTATGCAAGACAAACCTACATGTCCTCAATTTACACAACAAATCTCTGTCCCTGGCTTATCTCTGATAACAGCTCCTTATGTTAAAACATTCCAGGCCTTTAGACAAAGCTTCATGTCTTTAACCAATTACAAGCCAAAAAAAAATCTTTAAACTCACCTAGGACCTATAAGCTCCCCCCTTTGAGATGTCCCACCTTTTGGGGCCAAACCAAGGTATGCCTCCCACATATTGATTTATGACTTTACCTGTAACCCCTGTCTCCCTAAAAATGTATAAAATTGAACTGTAACCCAGCCACAAAGAGTCCACTTGCTCAAGGCTTCTTGGGAGTGGCTCCGGGTCATGGTCCTCAAATTTGGCTCAGAATAAATCTCTTTAAAATTATTTTACAGAGTTTGTTTGGCTTTTTTCCATTGACAGGATATATATCCCTTTCCAGGCTTTTATTTTCTTCTTTTGTTATAGCATGTGTCACAGCGGGTGGTCCCAAGGACAAACCTAGTGGCACACAGAGAGTCAGAGAATCAAAGTTTATTCTCGATGGCGGGCTCAGAGGGGTCTGGATGTCAAATTCTGAGCCCTGTCTACCCGATTTTTCACACTTTAATTTGGGGTAGTCAGAGGGGTGCGGTCTCAGGGGGCTAAGGTAATAGGTTAGTATTATGTTAATGTGGGTCTTCCATGACCGGTGGGGGTCTCAGGTGGCTGATGCCCCAAGTAATAGATGGGGGTTTTCCTTATCACTTTTACAACATTGTAGTGTTCTTCCTGAAAAGTTTCTCAAGGAGCAAAGAGTTAAATGGATGCATAGAGGGTCGGCTCTCTCTGTCACGGCATCAGTGCCCACTTTGGGGCAGACAGCAGCCATCTTTCCTGGTGGTTCCACCACGTGTCCCCATCTGACAAGCCTAGGCATGAGAATCACCACCCCAGGGCTCCACGATCAATGCAGCAGTCAGTTTTCAGATCTCTTCTTGCCTGTCTCGCCTGCAATATCTGGCTCAGGGGTCAGCTGCTTGGCTCATGGTCTTCCCTTGGCTTCCTGGACGTCATACCTCTTGGCTTTCAGCTGACCCCTTCCTTGGCAATGCCTACCAGTCTCAGCACTGGAAACACCGTCAGTGATGCTTTCCAGTCTGTATCTCCAGCTTGAGCCTCTCCTGTGAACTCCAGAGGCCTGAACCTTCACAGTCCCTTGGATGTCAGGAAGGCATTTCAAACTTAGCATATCCCGTAATTATCTCCTAATCACCAGTCCTGCCCCCAAAGTACTCCCTTCTTGGTCCTCCTTGTCTGAGTTGAGGGCAACTCCATTCTTCTGTTTTCTCAGGCCTTAAACTATAGAATCACCCCAAACTCCTATTTTTAATTTCTTTCTTTCTTTCTTTCTTTCTTTCTTTCTTTCTTTCTTTCTTTCTTTCTTTCTTTCTTTCTTTCTTTCTTTCTTTCTTTCTTTCTTTCTTTCTTTCTCTCTCTCTCCCTCCCTCCCTCCCTCCCTCCCTCCCTCCCTCCCTCCCTCCCTCCCTCCCTCCTTTCTTTCTTTCTTTCTTTCTTTCTTTTTTTCTTTCTTTCTTTCTTTCTTTCTTTCTTTCTTTCTTTCTTTCTTTCTTTCTTTCTTTCTTTCTTTCTTTCTTTCTTTCTTTTCTCTCTCTCTTTCTTTCTTTCTTGACAGAATCTCACTCTGTTGCCTCTGAATCTCATTCTGAAGCAGGGTTAGAGTGCTGTGGCATCAGCCTAGCTCACAGCAACCTCAAACTCCTGGGCTCAAGCGATCCTTCTGCCTCAGCCTCCCAGCCTTCCAAGTAGCTGAGACTACAGGCATGCGCCACCATGCCCGGCTATTTTTTCTGTTTTTGGTAGAGGCGGGGTCTTGCCCTTGCTCAGGCTGGTCTTGAACTCCTGAGCTCAAACATCTGCCTGCCTCAGCCTCCTAGAGTGCTAGGATTACAGGTGTGAGCCACCATGCCCTGGCCCCAAACTCCTTTCTTTCACATATCTCATCTGTCAACAAATCCCATCAGCTCTGCCTTCAAAATGCCATGTTTCCCCCAAAATAAGACCTACCCATAAAAAGTCCTAGCAGGATTTCTAAGCATTTGCTCATTATAAGCCCTACCCCAAAGTAAGACCTAGTGATAGGCATGGCTAAACAGCATATCTGCATAGCTCATGCATTTCATTGCAGAGTAGTAAAGAAGACCAGCCCTTCTCATCCGCCCCAATGTGACAGCTACCGTATTTCCAGGAAAATAAGACAGGGTCTTATATTTATTTTTCCTTAAGAAGACACCCTAGGGCTTATTTTCAGAGGATTGTTATTTTTTTTTAAGTACAGTACAACAATCTACATTTATTCAAATATAGTTAAGTTGTCTGCTTCTGGAACATCATCATAACTCTCCAAATCCCGAATTCCATCCTGAATTTCTCGTGACTCTATTTGCTTTAGAACCATTGGCCCCAATCTCTAATGTCGAGCAATAGAGCTCTCACGGGCCAGATGAGAAGGGCTGCTCGTCTTCTGTTCCGCTCCCGACGAAATGCGTGGGTTGTGCAGACGCGCTGCGTATCCATGCCCATCACTAGGTCTTATTTTCGGGGTAGGGCGTCTATTGGGCAAATGCTTAGAAATCCTGCTAGGGCTGATCTTATGGATAGGTCTTATTTTTGGGGAAACATGGTACTATCCCAGAGGTGACCAGAAAGGTGCGGGCAGCCCCACCAACAAGGTCGGCTCCCCGTCAGGTCCCGGCCATCCTGTGCGTGCTGCAAGCTGAGGCTTTGAGGGGAAAGTCTCCTCAGTGAAGTGAGGAGCCCGAGGCTCCGCTTCAGGTATTGTGTGTGCCCAGGGGGAAGAAGGAAAGCTGTGGCTGCCATTTCACTCAGCACTGTGGGCCTCTCTCACCCCCACAAACACCAGGGGAAAGGGAAAAAGCTTCAGCAAGCGGTCTCCTACTGAGCCCAGAGAGATCATTTCTGCTGCACTGTGCAGATTGGACCCAGAGCTCACCGGATCTCTGATAAATAAGCCAGCCCTTACACGTCAGCTTTGCTGGCCTATCTCGGCTTTTCCTGAGTATCTGCAGCCCCAGACAAGATGAGTGCCAAAAGGAAGAGCCGTTCCGTTGAGTACAAGAAAGAAATTGTGGAGGACTCCAAGGGCAAGAATCTGACGGCTTTCTGCAAAGAGAAGAAGTTGGCTATCCGAATGGTCCGAAAGTGGCGGGCAGAATACGATAACCTCAGTCTACCCGTGGATAGAGGAAATGCTAAGAAGCGCACGTGTGGTTCAGGTCGGCAGCCTTTATTTCCCGAGCTGGAAGACTTGATCGGTGAGTGGATTGCTGATGGGAGAGCAGAGGCTTTGGTTGTGCGCAGGGCTGATATTCAAAGATTTGCCCTTGCATTGGCACCACAATTAGAAATATCCCCACAAGATTTCCAAGCATCACAACACGGGCTGGATGGATGGCTTCCTTCAGGGCCATGAAGTGTCTCTAGGAAAATCGACAACACTGTTTGAGTTGGAAGACGCTGACGTCGTTACCGGTAAGTTCAGAACCCAACGACTTCCGCTGTTGCCACCTGGCTCTCAGCCCGGAGCAGAATTACACCTCAGGTGCAGACGGGCCCATCAGACAAGTGAGGCAGGGAAACGCACTTCTGGGGGAGGGGGCGGAGAGCCCGGGGACAGGCCCCGCAGGGCAGAGGGAGGGCAGGAAGCAGGAGGCCGGCAGTGACGGGGCAGAGGGAGCGCCGGGCTAAAACCGGTCGACGTAGACCTGAGAGTGCCTTTCGCTGACTGGCTGTGTAGCGTTGAGCAAGTTACTTAACCTCTCTGAACTTCCACTTTGTACGTGGGGCGAGGACAGGGGCTGGGGAGGCAATCCTGGCTTCCCCCTGGCAGGGTCGTAGTGGCGACGGAAGGAGACAGTGCAGGTGGCCTGGAGTCTCGCCCCACAGTGCAGGGGGCGGTCCTCAGCCTGCACGGAGGCGTGGCAGGCGACGCCGAGGAAGTGGGGGTGGCGCATGGGGGCGGGGCGCGGCCTGGGGGAAGGGAGACAGCGAGGATCCGACCTGACCCGGCGACCTCGCGGGCGGGGCGGGGGCGGGGACCTGGCCTGGGGCTGGTTCCTCTGCCAGCTATGAGGCCACTCGACAGCAGCAGTGGGTCCGTCTGCAGCAGTGGGTCCGTCGGTCCTCCTGCCAGGTCCCGCCGCGCTCACCTGCCACCCGCACCTGTCGCACCGCTAGCAGCCCGGCCCCAGCATGGCGGAGCAGGCGCCCTTCGACACGGATGTCAGCACCCTGACCCGCTTCGTCATGGAGCAGGGAAGGAAGGCCCGCGGCACCGGCGAGATGACCCAACTGCTCAACTCGCTCTGCACGGCGATCAAAGCCATCTCCTCGGCGGTGCGCAAGGCCGGCATCGCGAACCTGTGAGTCAGGCCTCGGGCCGTGGGCCCCGTCCTGTCTGCCTGTCCGCCTGGGGAGTGAGATTGCCTGGCACTCAGGGTTCGGCTGTCTGGTCCTCCTGCTGTCAGCTTCTGTCCGTCCTTCTGACATCTAAGAGTCTCTTTCTGCCTATCTATCTGGTAGCCGCCCCTCCAGAAACTTGCCTAGTTGCACCAAAGCCCTCCATCCCCTTCCTTTGACCTTGGAAGTGTCCACCTGGGGGTCTGTCTCCCAGTTGCACACCTGCTGCATCCTTCGTTGCTCTCCTCTGGCCCTCGCAGCCTGCGCTGGCACCTCTCAGCTTTGGCCATCCTAGCTTCAAATAGGAAAGTGCTAGCTTGGGGTGTCTTCCCTTTTTCTTCTCTGTCCTTCTTCACTCCCTTTGGAGTCCCAAATCAGGTGTTTTGTTTTTTTTTGTTTTTTTTTTTTGAGACAGAGTCTTGCTTTGTTGCCTGGGCTAGAGTGCCCTGGCGACAGACTAGCTCACAGCAACCTCAAACTATTGGGCTCAAGCGATCCTCCTGCCTCAGCCTCCCGAGTAGCTGGGACTACAGGCATGCGCCACCATGCCTGGCTAATTTTTTCTATATATTTTTAGTTGGCCAATTAATCTCTTTCTATTTTTTTTAGTAGAGATGGGGGTCTCACTTTTTTTTTGAGACAGAGTCTCACTTTGTTGCCCAGGCTAAAGTGAGTGCCATGGCGTCAGCCTAGCTCACAGCAACCTCAAACTCCTGGGCTCAAGCCATCCTATTGCCTCAGCCTCCCGAGTGGCTGGGACTACAGGCATGCACCACCATGCCTGGCTAATTGTTTTTCTATATATATTAGTTGGCCAATTAATTTCTTTCTATCTATAGTAGAGACCGGGTCTCGCTCTTGCTCAGGCTGGTCTTGAACTCCTGACCTTGAGTGATCTTCCCGCCTCTGCCTCCCAGAGTGCTAGGATTAAAGGCATGAGCCATCATACTTGGCCCAAATCAGGTGTCTAATCCAGTATCTCCTGGACACTAAATAAGACCTGTTAGCAGTGAGTGGACCCCCAGGCAAGCTGAAAGTCTGCATTCCCAGAGCTTTTAGGAGCAGCAATGCTTTGTTTAAAGGCTTCAGTGGCTGGTAAAAAGAGAAAATTTTCCCTGAGAGTTTTAAAGCCTCTACCCATTTGAAATAATGGTGTGTGCAGCCCTTGCCCAATTAGTGAATAATTCACAAGCTGTTTGTAAATAGAATGATTTTAAAAGAGCCAGAGAGTGCACCTGGAACTTCACGGTGCAGAGGAATCTTTTGGGGATCTTGTTAAGATGTGGTTTGGGGTTTGGCCTGAGATTCTGCATTTCTAAGAAATTCTCCTTTGGTGAGTGGTGCTGATCTGATATTGCTGGTCTGCAGATCACAGTGTGAGTAGCAAGGAGTCAGGGGATGTGGGGACTCCAGGAGCACCTTCTTGTGAGGCTTTTTATAAGTCACACAATACCCTTTGGTTTGTCCTGGTGTGCACAAGTATTTTATATTTAACGGGTCCTCATTTTAACTGAAGGGTTCCTGGGTTTTCAGATTGTCCATGCTCCTCCCTAATATCCCCACACTTATAAACACTATAAAATGACACGTTATGCTCATAGCTGATCTGAAAAATATAATCCTGCCACTTTGGAATGCATTTCTGCATTTTTAAAAACTCCTCTCCACCCTAAAACCTCTGTTCCTTTTCTGGTAAGCTCTTTGGCTCTGGGTCATTGGAGCTAATTCTATATTTTTTTTGGAGACAGAGTCTCAATCTGTTGACTGGGCTAGAGTGCCATGGCATCAGCCTAGCTCACAGCAGCCTCCAGCTTCTGGGCTCAAGGGATCCTCCTGCCTCAGCCTCCCGAGTAGCTGGGAATGCAGGCATGTGCCACTATGCCCAACTAATTTTTTCTATATATTTTTAGTTGCTCAAAGGATCCTCCCGCTTCGGCCTCCCAGAGTGCTACGATTACAGGTGTGAGCTACTACGCCAGGCTGAGCCATAGAGTTTTAAACTAAAAGAGACTCAGCAGTCACCTTGTCCAGTTCCCTCCTTGTATAAATGAGAGCCCTGAGGCCAGGGAAGATGCTGAGACTTGGCCTGTGGCCCAGATCTCCGGAACTCCAGTTTAGGGTGTTTTATTTTTGTTTATTTTGCTTCACCACACACCATTTTCTTCATTTTTTTAAGAAATCAATTAAAGTTCACCAAACTCTAAATCTCATTCATTAATTACATTTTTGATGTGAGTTAGGAATTTTATCCCAAGGAGCCATTGCCTTTTGGCAAACACGCCCTTGAGGTCTTCTATGCTTCAGGAGAACAGTGAGCAGCCCGTACATGGAGCTGATGAATTCATGGTTCAAACATCAACGGCAAGCATTGTCCTCCTTCTTTGCTTTCTTTTCTTTGGGAGAAAGTGGTCTTCTTGTGGCTTAAGCCTTTTTGTTTTGTGGAGTTGACTTTACTTTGTATACATTTCCAAATCACTGTCTGAAGACTTAACTGATTTCATTCAATTCAACCAAATGTTATTGAACACCCACCATGCTCAAAGTTCTAGAAGAGACTGAGACATGAGAATGACACAGCTTACTCTGTAGGAACAAATAAGTGTAGAATTAGTAATAATAGACAATAGAAGTTCTGAAAGATGCTTTCACTGAGGTGCCAGAAATACGATTTAGGTGCAAAGGATCATGGGGCATCAAGATGGGCACTTGCAGTGGGCAGCCGAAGGCAGTCAGTTCTACGTCCTGATGACTGGCAAGCAGACCAGGCTGGGTGGTCATGTGAGGACATGGCCTGAGACTGCCCAAAGCATGGAGTCCATGCAGTGGGGCAATTGTGGATGTAAAATTATGGGTGCCTTGGGGAAGTCTCAATGGCAAGGGTGAGTAGCATACTTTTAGCAAGAGGGGAGAGCAAAGGTTTTGAGTAGGCAGTCACATGATTGGAGACAAATCTGGGGAAGATGTGGCTGGAAGTCTGGAGTTGGAAGAGGGAAAGATAGGACATGGGGAAACCAGTGGAAAAGGGGACTGAGGTAAAAAGTCTGCAGAGCTGCAGCACTGAGGAGAGGAGGGGAGAATTAGGGGGGGAGTCTGAGTGTGGATTGCAGAAGTGCAGGGACGGGGATTCTCAGAGCACTGGTCCTAGTACTTGAGAGCAGGGCTGTGCCTTCAAGAAACAAAACAACAGAGTTTGAGGCCAGCCTGAGCAACATAGCGAGACCCCATCTCTCCAAAACATATATGGTGGTACACACCTATGGTCACAGCTACTCGGGAGGCTGAGGCAGGAGGATCGCTTGAGCCCAGGAGTTTGAGGTTGCTGTGAGCTATGACAACGTTACTGCACTCTAGCTCAGGCAACAGTGAGGTCCTGTCTCCAAACAAACACCCCACAAAAACAAAACCAGAATTCTCATAGAGGAGCTAGTTTTTAAAGGCTGGGGAAGGGTGAGAAGATGATTCCAACATTTTGGAGACTTTGAACTGGGTATTAGATGCCCAGCCAGTTGGAGATGTCCAGCCTGCAGTTGACAGTTCAGCTCTGACTGAAGATTCGGTGACTGGATTTTGGCTTATTCTTGAGGCAGAGAAAAAGGGGAGAAGAAAATCCAGATGGGATTTAGCATGCCAGGAACATGCAGGGCTGAAAGCACATTTTGGAGAGACATGGAGCTGGGCTTAAATTCCTAACTCTGTCATTTAATTTCTGTGAGGATTTGGGCAGTTGATGTAATGTCTCTGAGTCTCAGTTTCCCTGCTTGTAAGATGGGGAACACTGTTTTTTCAACCTCAGAGTTGTATGAGGATGGACTGAGTCCTCACTAATCAGGTACTGATCTTATCATTGTTTTCCCATAGACTTTTTTTTTTTTTTGTAAACCATTATTTCTCTATTTTGCTCTTTATTCCTAAACAGTAGCCCACATGTGTATCACAGGGATATATTCCAGGCTAGGATGTTACATATTAGAACAGTGTTGCAGCATCAGAGTGGTTAGAGGAGACGCCCTCTGGTCATGTTCTATTGTGTCCAGAAAAGTTACTCTTGTATATGGAGTCCTCTCAGTTGTTTGAAGGAAGAAAATTAAAAATTTCAGTTTAAAATTTGGAATTATGGGTCAGCTAATATATGTTTAGGCTCATCTTAAAATTTGCAGAACTTATGACATTAAACTTTTGGAAGCGTTCTCAAATTTATTTTATATGTTTTGAATTATCTTCTCCATATGACCCCAGAGTGACTTGTAACTTCCTTTCCATAGAAGAAGCACAGCTGGCCATATACTACCCTATTTGTCCATTTTCGGTCCACGTGAACACAAGCAAAGTTTGGAGTTTGTGACCTTTGAAATCTGTTCTGGTTGATGCCTCTTAATAGTATTTCTGAATTAACCTTTGGATGTTCCCAGCTGGGTGAATGGTTGATTACCATGAAATTAATAACAAGCCAGTGTCACCTTTGATTTTATTTATTTTTGAGACAGAGTCTCACTCTGTTGCCTGAGCTAGAGTGCTGTGGCATCAGCCTAGCTCACAGCAACCTCAAACTCTTGGGCTCAAGCAATCCTCCTGCCTCAGCCTCCCAAGTAACTGGGACTATAGGCATGCACCACCGTGCTCAGCTAATTTTTCTATATATTTTTAGTTGTCTAGCTAATTTCTTTCTATTTTTTTTTTTTAAATTTTATTTTTTTAGTAGAGACAGGGTCTCGCTCTTGCTCAGGCTGGTTTCAAACTCCTGAGCTCAAACGATCCACCTGCCTTGGCCTGTCTTTGATGTTAGTGATAAGAATTAAATAGTAATCTACCTCCCTTTTGGTTTAGTTGGGTATTCTGAAACTGAGATTGGCTCTTTTGTGTGCTGTCCACAGTGTTGGCATCAGCAGGAGATGGTCCTAAGTCAGTTAGCAAATCCAGGAAGTCATTAAGGGTTCTAAGTGTGGCGTGCCCTGACTCTAGTCCTTGTGTCTAGGATTGTGCTTCAGGAATGCAGTTAGAGGTTTCTTTCCCCAATCATGAATCTGCATGCTCAGTATCACAGATCATGGCCATGAAATGGCTCATTCCATTTTAGAAACTTTATGCAAACTTAGAAAGTGATGCTAATATTTAACCCAAATTTCCAAGGATCTCAAAATACTGGCTAAATTAACATATGCTTTTTAAGGAGTTCCCTGTCACATGAATTAAAATGACTTACAGCTTTTTAAAACTTTCAGTGAGGTTTACAGTAAAAATAAGACATATTATGGACAGCTTCTTAAACTGAGTTTTGCTCCCCAAATGCCAGAAAGAGCTTGTTTTTTTTTTTTTTTTTTTTTTTTTTTGAGACAGAGTCTGGCTTTGTTGCCCTGGCTAGAGTGAGTGCCGTGGTGTCAGCCTAGCTCACAGCAACCTCAAACTCTTGGGCTCAAGCGATCCTCCTGCCTCAGCCTCCTGAGTAGCTGGGACTACAGGCATGCACCACCATGCCCAGCTAATTTTTTCTATATATATTAGTTGGCCAATTAATTTCTTTCTATTTATAGTAGAGATGGGGTCTCACTCTTGCTCAGGCTGGTTTCGAACTCCTGAGCTCAAGCAATCTGCTGCCTTGGCCTGCCAGAGTGCTAGGATTACAGGCGTGAGCCACCATGCCTGGCCAGAAAGAGCTCTTTTGTGTCTCTGGGGGTTGAAAAGGGAAAGGTAACAGGGGATTAAACCCTGACAGTGTGCTCTTCCCACTTTACTTGGGCTGCAGGGTTGACTAATTTGAATAAAATTGAAGTGAAATGTCATACACATCTCAAATGAAATAATATGCCTGGTGAGATTTTATCAAATGTAAACTTGGGAGCACTTTTTTAAAAAAATTGTTTTTGCCAGTTACCTGTGATAACAGTTCTGTATTGGCTGCCTTCCCAGAACTTGCCTACAAAACTGGTTTAGAGACGTCTTCCCTCCGCCCACCCACTTCCCCATGAACCAGCACTTACTGAGTGGATGCCTATGGGGCTCTATCAAGAACAACGACCGACCGGGCTGGCGCGGTGGCTCATGCCTGTAATTCTAACACTCTGGGAGGCCGAGGCGGGCAGATTGCTCAAGGTCAGGAGTTCGAAACCAGCCTGAGCAAGAGCAAGACCCATCTCTACTAAAAATAAAAAGAAATTAATTGGCCAACTAAAATATATATACAATAAATTAGCCAGGCATGGTGGCACACGCCTGCAGTCCCAGCTACTTGGGAGGCTGAGGCAGGAGGATTGCTTGAGCCCAGGAGTTTGAGGTTGCTGTGAGCTAGGCTGATGTCATGGTACTGTAGCCTGGGCAACATAGTCAGACTCTGTCTAAAAAAGAAAAAACCAGTGATGGCTGCCAGTTGGTGGCGGTGGGTACTGCTAGGAACCAGGTGCCTCACATGCATTTTCCATCGTCCTTCCAACCTGTCCAGAAACAGCCAATTACAGAATTGGTATAACTTAATGGAGGTCACCTAATCAGAAAGAAGGAAAGGCAGAATTGGAACCCTTTCTGGTACTGAGTTTCTGCCAGAGTCCCACCCTGTTTCTCTGCATGGTTGTGTTAATTCCAAGCGAGTTATGGTTGGGAATGGAAAAGTGATGATTTTTGTGCGCTTGCAAGCACCAGGCACTATTCTGACCCCTTTATCTATATTAACTCATTTATTCCCCTCGTACATACTGTGAAGCAGATATACTAATTCCCGTATCGTGGATGAAGAGCCAAGAACTCAGAGATGCTAAGTGACTCTCGGAGCTGGGATTAGAGTCCCAGTGTGTGGTCTTGACCATTGCACCCTACAGTTTCCTGATGAACTGGCTGGAGGGAAGGGCCATTCCACTTGCCTTGACACTAAATTTGCACAGCAAGCACACTTTTATCAAGAGAGTATGCTAATCTGGAGTGGTTTTGGTAGGCTGAGGGGTCTTAGAGATTACGAAGGGAGGTGTTCCCAATACCAGTGGGTCTAATGGAGTTTAATCTTGGAGATCCTTTAATGTCTTTATTACTTTCTAATTCCACTCATCCATTCAAAAAGTGTTCATTGAGCACTTACTATGTGTGGGCATTGTTCCAGGTGGTAAGGATACATGGTGAACAAAATATCATTCTTTCTTCCAGGCTCAAGGACTGGTGAATTTTTCTTCCTTCAGAGGCACATTTATTTATTTATTTATTTATTTATTTATTTATTTTGAGACAGAGTCTCACTCTGTTACCCGGTCTAGAGTGCCATGGCATCAGCCTAGCTCACAGCAACCTCAAATTTGGGCTCAAGTGATCCTCCTGCCTCAGCCTCCCGAGTAGCTGGGACTACAGGCATGCGCCACCATGCCCGGCTAATTTTATATATATATATATATATATATATATATATATATATTTAGTTGGCCAATTAATTTCTTTCTATTTTTAGTAGAGACGGGGTCTCGCTCTTGCTCAGGCTGGTTTTGAACTCCTGACTTTGAGCAATCCGCCTACCTTGGCCTCCCAAAGTGCTAGGATTACAGGCGTGAGCCACCGCGCCCGGCGTTGGATCTTGTCTGTCTCGTTTGGCACTGTAACCCCAGCACCTAGAACAGTTCCTCGTGCAGGATAGGTCCCCAGTAAATATGTATGGACTAAATGGAACACTCAGCCCTCCAGGGGGCTTTCGAGTGAAAGGCACAATGGCCTGAATGACCCTGAGGGGAGGTACCTGAGCAGGTGGGACTTGGGCCACAGTGTGGCATAATAGGTCTTTCCTTCCTGTGCTTGCCCCAGCTTCCTGGGCCTCCAGAGCTGTCCCCGCTGGGCCACACCTACGCAGTGCCATGGCCCTTCGTGTGCCTTGTCGTGTAATCCTCTAGCAGCCCCATGAGGCAGACATCCCTTCCTTCTCTGGGCATGTGCAAAAGGGAGGGAGGCCGCGAGAGGGCAGGGGACCTGCAGAGCTGAGGTCTGACCGGGTCTCTGTCTTAAAGCCCATGTCCTTGCCCATCAGCATGATGAATCAATAGTGACTTTAATGGTAGAAATCTCAGGCTGCTGGGAGAGAAAATCACTCCTGGTGGGGCCAGTGAGGACACGTATTTGGCTGGTGGCCCTGCCGAGTCCCTCCGGTCTGCCCAGAATTTGTCTGCCTTCTTCTTCCACCAGTGTTGGCCTCACAATTGAGGTCAGAAAGAGATTATGTGGAAATAGAACCAAAAGCTCAAAGATGCGGGCTCCAGCTGCAAGTCCCACAGATCTCTTGGTCTTCCCTCATGAAATAGGAGTCACATGGTGAAAAGAGAAGCAGGCAGCAGGAGGACTGGTGGGACAAGACTGGCTCCCCGGGCTGGAAAGGTGCTGGAAGTGGCAGACCCCGACACACTGTCCTGACGAGACAGCGGGAATTACCTCCTGAGATGGCCAGGCCAGGCCTTGGGGTGCGGATGGTTTCTGTGGGTGGCACAGTTCTGCCCAGCCAGGCACAGCAAGTTACATTTTGAGAAATTGCAATTTCAGGAGTTGAAGCAGTGACAATCACTGCAGCAGTGATAGCAGTGACAATCAGTTCCTAGGCAAGCGCTCCTAGCAATATTGGCCAAGGTGCAAATTGTCCCCTTATCACCACTTTCAGCTGCTTGGTAGCCTCTAAATGCTCCATCTCATTCCCCTCTCAGGTCGTCTCTTATCGTGTTCCTGCACCCTTCCTGTGAGATATCTTCCCACCTTTCTGTTTCACGCGCAACCTCAGGCTATGACAACCTGCTTCTTCCCTCATACTAACAAGCTAGGCTGTATTTTGTACAAGACACTTGGATTCTGGGAATTCTACAATTACTGACTTGCACATGGCTTAAAAATAAAGCAAGAACTCCAGGCTCCCTCTGCTCTTTCTGTCCCCTAGAACTCCTGCCAAGGAGACTGGGAAGTCACTGGGGGCTTCTCACTTCTCACCTCTCCCATCTCTGCAGTTTGGAAAAGCCCTCAGGGGGCTGGAATCTGAGTCTCCTCTATAGAATGAGGGGGGAACCAGGTGATGTTTCTTCCCCTTTAGGACTTTTTAGTTACAGAACAATAACCTCCCTGGCGGAGCTCGGGCTCTCTCTGACCCAGCTTCCTGACTAGCTATGTTGCCGAACTGATTCATTTAACCCATGAGTTTGGGGGCAAACATTGGCTGTTTATGGGCAAAAATAAAAACAACCTCAGATTTTTTTTTTATGTATAAAGCACCAATATACATACAGTGATGAGCAGATACATACCTGTAGTATTAAAATTGAAATTCATGGGGGAGTGCAGTTAGAAAAAAATGTTATCAAGGCTCTTTACGGGGATCATAACGAAAAAAAGGTTGAGAAACACTGATGTGACACAGAGGTGTGCAGGGTGCCATGACAGGCCCTAGGACAAAAGGTGTATGACAGTGTGTCCTCCCCTGTCTTGTCTCTCCCAAATCAAGTGTCTTCTTTCCTTTCTTCCAATTGCTACAAGATGTTGACTCATAGGTGCATCTGCACATTCCGGTGGTCATGGCTTAGTTTTTTTTTTTTTTTTTTTTTTTTTTTATTTATTTTTTTTTTTTGAGACAGAGTCTCACTTTGTTGCCCGGGCTAGAGTGAGTGCCGTGGCGTCAGCCTAGCTCACAGCAACCTCAAACTCCTGGGCTCGAGTGATCCTTCTGCCTCAGCCTCCCGGGTAGCTGGGACTACAGGCATGCGCCACCATGCCCGGCTAATTTTTTTTTTTTTTTTATATATATATATCAGTTGGCCAATTAATTTCTTTCTATTTATAGTAGAGACGGGGTCTCGCTCAGGCTGGTTTTGAACTCCTGACCTTGAGCAATCCGCCCGCCTCGGCCTCCCAAGAGCTAGGATTACAGGCGTGAGCCACAGCGCCCGGCCGATGGCTTAGTTTTTGTGGCTTTTCTTCCCTCTAGCTACGGCATTGCTGGCTCCACCAACGTGACAGGTGATCAAGTTAAGAAGCTGGATGTCCTCTCCAATGACCTGGTCATGAACATGTTAAAGTCGTCCTTCGCCACCTGTGTCCTTGTGTCGGAAGAAGATAAACATGCCATAATAGTAGAACCCGAGAAAAGGGTAGGTCTGTACTTCCACTGCTGAGGGTTTTTCTTCCCAGCTTCATAAATGACTCCACTTGCTTGGCCAAGCTGGGTTTCTGGGAATCCCCCTGGATCCCTCCTGTCATCTTTTCACAGATTCTGCCTCACTCCCAAATCCCCCTCGCCACTGTGCACACGGCCACCAGAGCTCCTGCATTGCCATCTCTCCGCTGGACTCCCGCGACTCATCTCCATTTCTAACTTTTCATTGTCCTGTTCAAGGCCCCTCGGAGTCTGGCTTCTGTCGGCTACCTCTTTTGCTACGTCTCTGTCCACCAGATGCCCAGCCCGTATGCCTGACCCTGCTGCCAACCACAGCTACTTCAAGTGTCCATCGCCAATTCTCCCATTGCAATCTCTTGGATCCCTGCTGGTTCGATGGCTTCTTGAGGGCAGAGAATGAGTTATTGTCTTCTCTGTCTCCCAGCATCTAGCACAATACCTGGCAGATGGTAGGGGTCAACAACAAATGATGGTAGAGAAAGATTGTTGAATGAAAGAATATATCCAGCTTTATAAAGCAACAATTGTACTTTTAAAAAACTTTTGAGAGTATAAGTGCAGTTATCCAGGATTGCTATCTTTTCCTGTTTGAGATAAACTGGGTATATGAAGGAGTAGAATTAACAAAACAGAAAACAAAACAAAACAATAAGAATATAAATTAAAGAGGCTGCCGGTCTTGACCTTATTAACAGGACGGGAGCCACGGCTGATTAACTTGCTTTACATCATTCCTAAAATAGTCCTACATGCCAGATTCAAATTCACATATTTCTCTACTGGGCCTGTCAAGGTCGTTGGCAGTTTCAGGCATGCGACTTGCGTTTGTTGTTCAGTAGTCTCTGTCAGGCAGCCCAGACTTCCCTGACTACAGTATGCCTTCTGCTAGGCACGTTCACATTTTCCAGTTTATACTTCCTCCTGTATCAGTGAGGGCGATTTTTTGAGAGCAAGGGGCCAGGAAATCATCTTAATCTGGCGCAGAACATGTAAAAACCACATGTTAAAGCGGCTAATTTGGAGATGGAAAATTCCCAGTGGTGTGCTGGTGAACGGGGTCTCAAAACAAACCCACGGAAAATCTCCGACACGGCACTCACCACCATCAGTGGCTCACACTCTGTGGCTGACTGTGAGCTGCCCACCTGTCATGAGCAACAGCAGAGCTGGAAGAGGTGTGCACAGTTAGCTCCCGACAGCCAGCATGCCACCGAAACCCCGCTCAAACAGTGAGTTTTTGGTAGTCCCACTGCGACAGAGGGTGACTTCCTTTGGGAATTACTCTAGGGATATTGTTGAAAACTCTGCACCCCAACCTCAACTGACATCTATAAGACATATGTAAGAAATTTCCTGTAGATCTTAATTCTAGGAAAGCCTTCACTGCACTTAAGGAATCATTATTATTTTTTCCTTATATAAAGGAAAATGAGTGACTGATCTTGTTTCTCCTCTTCCTTTGGATGCCAGGAAACTCAATCCAAAATTATAATTTGACTTATCAACAATGTAGGAAATTATGATTTATTTATCTGTATTCCATCGCATTCATCTATGCCTCCTATTCTAAGTGGTGTTTTCTCTGTTTAATGACCTTTTGGTATGTATATAAGCATATATATTCATTCAGTCTATATGCCGCTTCATATCTTCCATGACAGTATAAACAAGACCCACATTTCTTGAACTTTCCTCTAGAGTCCCATTTTTACTCTCATGGTATATACTCTGTATCTTGTTACAATGTATACCAAGTGCTTGTAGTGTATATTGTCTATCTTGTTATTAATATAATATTTTAAAGTTGTATTTCTTTTTTCTTTGCTCAGGGTAAATATGTGGTCTGTTTTGATCCCCTTGATGGATCTTCCAACATTGATTGCCTTGTGTCCATTGGAACCATTTTTGGCATCTACAAAAAGGTAAAATATGATATATCAAGCACCTGGTTTTGAATCAAAAGAAAAGTTAAGATTGAACATTGAACATTCTGTCCAATGTCACTGTGGTGGAACAACCAGAATGTATATCATGAAACTCTGCGAAGCTTCAATAGATTTGTATCTCACGTTCTGAGTTTTTATTTTTATTTTATTTTTTCTTAGCCTGGGTATTGCTCTGTGGTCCAGGCTGTGAGTGCAGTGGTATGATCATAGCTCATATAACTTCGAATTCCTGGGCTCAAGAGATCCTCCTGTCTCAGCCTTCCAAGTAGCTAGGACTATAGGCCACACCACCACACCCAGCTAATTTTGAATTTTTTTGTAGAGACAGTGTCTTGCTATGCTGCTCAGGCTATTCTTGAACTCCTAGCCTCGAGTGATCCTCACTTCAGTCTCCCAAAGTGCTGGGTTTACAAGCATGAGCCACTGTGCCTGGCCTTCAAGTTCTGGGCTTTTCAGCCCTAATTGCAGAATGAAGATCCATTAGATTGTTAAAAGAGAATATAATAGTAAAACATGGGTAGGAAGAGAGTATATTTCACTTTTTAAACTATGTCTTTCTTTTATGATAAAAAAATTAGATTTTAGAAAAGGAGATAGTACAGGGTAGGTAAAGTGATTGCACTACGTCACCTGAGAGACGTGAGAGTATGACAACTATAGAGATTATTTATCTCAAAATTGTCCTTTAAATCCTCCGAATAAAGGGTCTGCAAACTATAAACCCCTAGCTTGTTGCCTAATTTGTATGGCCTGTGAACAAAGAGTAACTATTTTGCATTTTAAATAGTTGAACAAAATCTAAATAATAATACTGACCAGGCATGTGGCTCACGCCTATAAACCTAGCACTCTGGGAGGCCTAGACGGC
This sequence comes from Microcebus murinus, assembly GCF_040939455.1. Lineage (NCBI taxonomy): Eukaryota > Metazoa > Chordata > Mammalia > Primates > Cheirogaleidae > Microcebus > Microcebus murinus. The sequence continues at coordinate 11,653,079 of NC_134115.1, read as the reverse complement.
AGGATTGCCCAAGGTCAGGAGTTTGAGAACAGCCTGAGCTAGAGCAAGACCCTGTCTCTACTAAAAATAGAAAGAGGCCGGGCGCTGTGGCTCACGCCTGTAATCCTAGCTCTTAGGAGGCCGAGGCGGGCGGATTGCTCAAGGTCAGGAGTTCAAAACCAGCCTGAGCAAGAGCGAGACCCCGTCTCTACTATAAATAGAAAGAAATTAATTGGCCAACTGATATATATATAAAAAATTAGCCGGGCATGGTGGCGCATGCCTGTAGTCCCAGCTACTCGGGAGGCTGAGGCAGAAGGATCACTCAAGCCCAGGAGTTTGAGGTTGCTGTGAGCTAGGCTGACGCCACGGCATTCACTCTAGCCTGGACAACAAAGCGAGACTCTGTCTCAAAAAAAAAATAAAAATAAAAATAGAAAGAAATTAGTGGGACAACTACAAATACATAGAAAAAATTAGCTGGGCATGGTGGCTGCATGCGTGTAGCCTCAGCTACTCCAGAGGCTGAGACAGAAGGATCGCTTGAGCCCAGGAGTTTGAGGTTGCTGTGAGCTAGGCTGATGCCACGGCACTCTAGCCTGGGCAACAGAGTGAGACACTGTCTCAAAAAAAAAAAATTTTAATGCTGCATGCAATTTATATAAAATTTAATTTACACTGTTCACAACTGAAGTTTTATTGGCCTATGGTCACATTCATTTGTTTACATATTGCCTTTGGTTGATTTTATGCTGCATTGTCAAGGATGAGTAGTTACTATAGAGACTATATGACCCAAAAAACTTAAAATATTTACAATCTGTCCATTTGTAGAAAAAGTGTGCTGGACCCTGCTCTGGCTCTGGTGCAGGACGTGAACCCAGCCCCTGCCCTGGGCCTTCTAACTGCACGACCTAGGCTATCTCCAGAGCTTCTTTTTTCTTTTTTTTTTTTGAGACATAGTCTCACTTTGTTGCCCAGGGTAGAGTGAGTGCCATGGCGGCAGCCTAGCTCACAGCAACCTCAAACTCCTGGGCTCAAGTGATCCTCTTGCCTCAGCCTCCCGAGTAGCTGGGACTACAGGCATGCGCCACCATGCCTGGCTAGTTTTTTTCTATATATATGAGTTGGCTAATTAATTTCTTTCTATTTATAGTAGAGACAGGGTCTCGCTCTTGCTCAGGCTGGTTTTGAACTCCTGACCTCGAGCAATCTGCCTGCCTCAGCCTCCCAGAGTGCTAGGATTACAGGCATGAGCCACTGTGCCCGGCCTGCTTTTTTTCTTTAAGTGTGAGAGTGTGTCTGAGACAGACAGACAGACAGACAGACAGACACAGAGCAGGCTCAATTATATAGACAGGTGAAAAATTAAATATCTGTGGATGCATCATAAAACATTATAAGATCTAAAATATGTCCTCTTAGAGTCAGCTTCTGTTTATTTTAGAAAGGAAGCTGTACAGAGTTGTGGCCGAGCCTCTTTCTTCATCTTAATAAATGAAGCACTTAGTTCCACTGAACTCTATTCTAGATTACAAAGGCATTAACTTAAGAAGTGAAACCCAAATTTGCACTTGATCTCTAAAAGTAACTTATGGTCTAGTATCGTGCATAATTGCCATTCAAACTTTCAAAAAGTAGAGCCACTGTGGCACAGTTGTCTTTGGTCGCTGGAATGTACTTTGCTTTTGTCTTGGGTGAGAAGCAGATCCATCTCAAAATCAACGTGGGCCATAGAAGGTTCTAATTCTCATGCCAGAAAGACAGAGGCAACAGTTCACCTATTTGCTGAGTCATGCCAAGAAACATACCATTGCTCTTAAAGACAGGGAGGGAGATAATTTTTCTTGCAAAGTCTCAAATCTGTGGTAGAGCAAGAAAGGTTTGTAGCAAAATTCTTCTCTGTGGAGGAAGAGCTCTGCCTAATGCCTTAACCAAAATAAAGTAGCGCTGACGTTTGCCAATCGCATTCTCTACCTTAGGCCCCCCTCAGAAAACTCCTTTAAGGAAAAAAGAAACAAACCCTAGAAAATTGAGAGACACTGGCTCTGAAAAACAAACAAACAAACAAACAAACGAGCAAAAAGCGGAGCTTGCAACAGTGTCTTGAATTGGGAACGCCCGACACGGTTGTCAGCAATTAGTCTCCACACCCTTTTCAATAAACCTGCAGTGACTCTCTTAAAATAGGGAAAGACACGATGAGTGTGACACAACCCTCTAAGTCACTTCAGTTCTCACAAGTCTCATTGATTGTTTGAAGCCATTTGAGGGCGTATGGGGCATAAACTTCCACGTGCTGATGCTTCCAAGGAGACCTTTCCCGCCGTCTGCAGAGAAGGTTCTGAGCTGGAGTTGGGCTCCTGGTGCACGTGCTCCCTGGGATAGCATCCGCAACTGTGACCGCAACAGTGATGGGGCCACGGCCACATGACGCCTGGAAACAGGCTTGAAAGGGACCTGGCAGGGCATCCCTAGGGCCCACCCAGCTTCTGGCTGGAGACATCCAGAAGGGGCAGGTTCTCCTGAGATGCTGGGCAACCATCACGGTTTGTCCAAATAAGGAGTCAAAATCTGCTCATTATCGCTCATTTGGCCTTTTAGAGCATCAGAAAATAAGATTCTTCTACATGTTTCGAAACAGCTTTCCTGGCCCCACCTTCCTTCTTTAAGGTAAATACATCTTTCATGGGAGGTGATTTTTAGACCTCTCTCTAGCCTGGTCACCCTCTACGGGACATGCTCTAATTTCCAATGTCCTGTAAAGATATTCAGTTCCCACAACTAAAAACAGAGTTTCAAAAGGAGGATTTGGCTGCCTGTGTGAGGGAAGGCCATTGGTGACAGGAGTGTCCCCGCATGGCCCCCATGCCTACTTTCTCTTCCAAGACCTCAAGTCTCCGGAACCCACGGTGCCTTCCCCTGTATTCCGCGTGGGGCGGTGTGAAACAAAACAGAAACCTATAGCGGGTGGGACAGAGAGGTAAGGTCCAGAGACTTTCTAATTTTACCAAATGCTTTATGCCATTGCTCCCTGGGCATCTGCAAAAGAATGGAATTCGTTCCCCCAGAGGAAAGGCATCCTTGCTTAGGGTTTGGAGGAGGAAACTCATGCATTAGAAGGGGGGGCCAGGCTAGAAAAGAATCCCCCAAATCCATGACTCATTGGAATTATTTTCTCTTTCCCCTGAGTATGTGGGTTGTAGACAAGCGTTACTGCCTATTCCATGCAAGAAAGTGTGAGTGTAAGAGCATTTGGCTCCGCATTTCAGGGAAAGGCCGTTTCCTTTGCACCTTCTGCACAGGCAGGCACAGATGGCTGTGAGTCTCTGGGGGACTTCTCTTGGTGGAGAGCTGGTTATTTGGAGCCTGAGGTCTGGTGAGAGGACAGTTAGAGGCCCGAGTCCTCCCACTGTATTGCTGGCTTCAAGGGAAGCTGGTGATTGCCAAAATGACCCTCGGACAGGTGGTGCCTATTTTTTTTTTTATTATTATTTTTTATTTCGGCATATTATGGAGGGTACAGATATTAAGGTTTCAATAAATGCCCATTCCTTCCCTCCCCCCATAAGTCGGAGTCTCCAGCATGACCATCCCCCAGATGGTGCACATCTCACTCATTATGTATGTATATACCCGCCCCCATCTCCCCCCACCTGCCCCATACCCAATTACTGTAGTACCTATGTGTCCAATTAGGTGCTGCTCAGTTAATACCAGTTTGCTGGTGAGTATATGTGGTGCTTGTTTTCCCATTCTTGGGAAACTTCACTTAGTAGTATGGGTTCCAGCTCTAACCAGGAAAATATAAGATGTGCTATATCACCATTGTTTCTTAGAGCTGAATAGTACTCCATGGTATACATATACCACATTTTATTAATCCATTCTTGGATTGATGGGCACTTGGGCTGTTTTCACAGCCTTGCAATTATGAATTGTGGTGCTATAAACATTCGAGTGCAGGTGTCTTTTTTGTAGAGTGTCATTGGATCTTTTGGGTAGATGCCCAGCAATGAGATTGCTGGATCAAATGGTAGATTCACTTTTATCGCTTTAACTCCATATTGCTTTCCACAGAGGTTGAACTAGTTTGCAGTCCCACCAGCAGTGTAGGAGTGTTCCTCTCTCTCCGCATCCACGCCAGCATTTATTGTTTGGAGGCTTTTTGATAAAGGTCATTCTCACTGGAGTTAAGTGATATCTCACTGTGGTTTTGATTTGCATTTCCCTGATGATTAGAGATGTTGAGCATTTTTTCATATGTTTGTTGGCCATTCTTCTGTCTTCTTTAGAAAAGTTTCTGTTCAAGTCCTTTGCCCACTTTTTAATAGGATTATTTGATTTTTTCTTGCTGATTTTCATGAGTTCTAAGTATATTCTAGTTATCAGTCCCTTATCGGATGCATAGGATGCAAAAATTTTCTCCCATTCTGTAGGTTGTCTGTTTACTTTCGTGACTATTTCTTTGGCTGTGCAGAAGCTTTGTAGTTTGATCATGTCCCATTTATTTATTTTTGTTGCTGCTATGATTGCCTTTGGGGACTTCTTCATAAACTCTTTGCCTAAGCCGATGTCTAGGAGAGTGTTTCCAACATTTTCCTCTAGAATTCTAATAGTTTCATACCTTAGGTTTAAGTCTGTTATCCAGCGTGAGTTGATTTTTATGAGAGGTGAAAGGTGTGTGGCCTGCTTTAGCCTTATACAAGTGGCTATCCAGTTTTCCCAGCACCATTTATCAATGGTGCTTATTGACAAAGGCCATTCATTTCCTTTTTTTCAAGATTGTGCATTGGCAAAATTTGGGATTACGGAAAACTCAAAACTTTGGTCCAGTGTATAGTTGCACTGCACTATCTGATGAATATGAACCAAACTGAATCCAATGACTGAACCCAACCCAACCAGGTAACCAGTCAACCTCCCAGATGAAAACCATGAGGAGAAGGGGTGAGGAGTGGGGAAGGAGAGAAGTGGGTTTTGTGATTTTTTTACTTGAGTAGCTCTTAACCTTTAGTGCAGGAGTCAGCAGCGGTGCATGGTGACGTAGTGAGTCTGGGCTGCAGCCCCAGAACATGCATTTCTGGTAAGTGTCCCAGGTGACTCTAGTGCAGCCTGTGGCCACCCCTTTGAAAGTCACAGGAACAAATTACCCGGAATATTTTTGCTGGGATGACTTGCTGCTCCGGCTTCATGATATGTGAATAGATGTCCCTGCTACTCGCAGCTGCTGGAGTCCCTGATGGGGAAGGAATAAGGGAAATCGGGGGAAACTGCCCGTTTTCGTTTTTGTTCAATTCAAGCAAGAGCATTCAAGCTGAAAGGTTGTTTGGGGCTGTTTTGGGGACCAAGGAGTCAATCAAGCATTAATAAAGGAGAGAGTTGTCGGTAAGAGATCATCGATTAGGAGCCATCTCCTGAAGGTGCTCCCTTCCCTGGGATTAGACAAACTGGATCACACAACCCGGGCGGATATGTTATTAATGGAAACCAAACCAAAACAAAACAGAACGATTAGCGTGTACAACGAGTCCTACGTGCAGGTACTACTGTGTTAATTGTTGGTGTGTGTGCACGTGTACATGTGGATTCATACTGGTTTGTGATGTAAAATGTGTTTCTTATCATGGGTCATGGTCAAAAAATTGGAGGGCATCTGCCCTCCCCTGTAATGACTCTGGGGAGATGCTGTGAGTTGCTGTATTTCTGAGAATTTCCTTGCTGTGTGAGTGATTCCCACCACGCCGCTCAGCGGGGCTTGCGTTGCAATTGGCAAGAGCGCATGAAATTGATTTCCTCACCAGACTCGCTGCCCTGCAGCCCAGCGCTAATTTGTTTAAATAAAGATGCGGCCGGCAGGTGGAGGACAGTGATGCCCATAACAAGGTTAAACCGGTGGGAGCTGGCAAGAAGGCATGCTCCTTTTTGGAAGCGGTAGTGCAGAGATGAGGGAATATCAAATTAGACAAATTGGAGGAGGACGCTGATTGGAAAGAAGGACCCAGATGCAGGACATCCGGGGTCTGGTGGGAAGGAAGGCTGCCGTGGTAATATAATCAGGATGTTGCCGCTGTGCAGAGGAAGGCCCCTCTGGAAGATGCCCTATTTCATTAGGAGAGTACCTTGATGACGCCTCCTGGCAATGGTTGAACTGGAGAAAAGAAGCACACAACAAAACAAAAATGTCTTTTGTTTTCTTTTTTGCTCTAGAAATCAACTGACGAGCCTTCTGAGAAGGACGCTCTGCAGTCAGGCAGGAACCTGGTGGCGGCCGGCTATGCCCTCTATGGCAGTGCCACCATGCTGGTGCTTGCCATGGAGTGTGGGGTCAACTGCTTCATGCTGGACCCGGTGAGAGACCTCGCAGGGCGGGTGCTCGGCTGGTGGCCGTGGGTGACCGTGTTGTGCGTGTGGGGGTCGGGGCTGGCAGGGGTAGGTAGAGGTGGGAACTGACGCCCACGGAGGGACAGAGATGAGGGTGAGGGGCGGGGCGGGGAGGTGGAGAGACGTTGCACACATCATGAGGAGGTTGCAGAGGTGAGAAGTGAGATCCGTCCAGAGCAGAAGAGGGAGTCTTTGCTCCAAGTCGAATTCCTTAGTGCAGCCATTCACTTAGTACGCAGTGAGTGCAGGGCGCAGCCGGCTGGGGCGGGGGGCGCTGGGTGAGCTGAGAGTGCAGCGGTTACTGTTGGGAAGAGGGGCCCAGCTTGCTGAGGTGTCCAGAGGTTCAGGAAACGCTGGATTTTAAAACATGCAGTGTTTCTAGATGTGTAAAACACTGTGTCAGCTGAGCAAACACGGTTAGGGACCCGATGGGGGCTGCAGACGGTCTGTTTGTCACCCACTCTATCCACCTCTGGCCTTTCCACCCGCCTCATTCACCACGAGGTTGTTTTCCTGAGGTGAAAAGGTGACACGTGTCCCAGCTGAATCCCGAATGACATCATTTCCTCAAAAATGGCCCAAATGTATTTGGTGTTTACGTGCACACAAACCTTCCGTCAACCCCTGCAGTCATGATAAGGCTTTGATGAAGTAATGGAAGTAAAAATAAAGAAGAAAATGAAGGTAATTTCTTAGTCTACCTTGTTGAGAAAAGTCACCTTACAGACAAGAGCTCATGTGAAAAATGTTCATCAACAATTTTGATTGGTGGATAATTTCTTCCACATAGCCATTAATTTGTGTTATTTATGTATTCAGTTAGACGACAGTTTCAACAGAGCAGGTAAACTGAGGGAAGTCATCTCATTAAACACTGGGCACAACGAAACCCACCACTGAAACAGACTCCAAAGAATAATCTTCAACACGCTGGCACACTCTTTACGTGCGTGGTCCAGGCTCCCAAGGGGAAATGAATTGGATTTACAAATGTTTAAAGTTTGAGCCCCGTCCTCACGTGGCCCTAGCGAGGCCCCGTAGGCACAGGGCGGTCGCGGCTGGCGGCGAGAGCGGCACGCAGCGGACGCTCTGTGGGGCTGCGCTGGGCGCGTGTGCGCAGGCGCGTCAGCACGGCGACCTTTGTCGCACGCACTCTCCCAGAGGCGGCTTTCACCTCCTCAGGAACATGGGTGCTTAACAAATACACAAGGGAACGGTAACGGCGCCAGTTAAAGTCCCCACACGCGGTGACTCCAGGCGAAATAGCGGCGGAACCGGAGCAAAGTTCCGGGAATCGCTGATGTCTGCCGATTGGTGCCTCGCCAGGCATTTGCTCGTCGTCGCCTTACCTGCCCTCTGTGTCTCTCAAGGCCATCGGAGAGTTCATTCTGGTGGACAAGGATGTGAAGATCAAAAAGAAGGGCAACATCTACAGCCTTAACGAAGGCTACGCCAAGGACTTTGACCCCGCCATCGCTGAGTACGTCCAGAGGAAGAAGTTCCCCCCGGTGAGTGAGGGGCGGGCGGGCGGGGCGGTTCCAGGCACCGGCACCAGGGGCAGCTCTGGGGGAGGCGGGGTCCCCTGAGGGGAAAGGGACCCTGGGATGGAGGGGCATGGACCTCGTTTGGGACTCTTGAGTTATGTGGAAATCCATTGACTGAAGATTCACCTTTGAGGTGAAAGAAAGCAGGGATGGAAGTGGGTTGGATTTTGATCTGCACTGAGCCCATGATTAAGTTCTCATGTAGGTTCTGGACACTGAAATTCTTGCCCTGAGGTGTCAAATCAGAGCGTGTATCTTGGCCATCGACACTTTCTCTTGGCAGAAGAAAATCAGGATGATAAAGTCAACCAGATGCATGAGTGCCTGGCAGTAAAACAGTTTCCCTCTGGGGGGCCTGGTCCCAGAGGGCACAAAAGGTGGTTCTGCCACCCAGGTCCCTGCCATGGGGTGTCTGTCCCTCCTGCCCTCCCATCCAACATGGATTTATCAGTCGTCCCGGGAATGAGAGTGGAGAGTGTCCGTCTTGGTATCTCTCTAAGGAGGTTGCAAATTAGTGACTATGAAGAGAAGAAATGGCTGGTTGTAGAGGTGGCTGTATGTGGCAATATCTGACTTTGTCATACCTTTGCTTGAAAGCCATTGACACCTGTTTTCTGAGGATGAAGCTCAAATGTTGTTTGCATGACATTCGAGGTCCTCAGAGCTGGCCCCAGGCTCTCTCTCCAGCTTAATCCTCTCTCCTTTCACTTTCCAGAGAGTCTCCTCCCGCCCCAGCCCTGCACACACTCTCTCTAGTCCTACAGGCTCCTGGGACAGCGGCCCCGTCACGACAGCGCGTCCCTGTCCTCGTTGCCTGTGCGTGTGCCGTGTCCTCACCTGTAAAATAGACAGCCCCCCCCCCGCGCAGCTCCTTGGTGCGGCAGAAATCCTTCTCAACCCTTAAGGTGCTACCAAATGGCACAGTCTTTGTGATGCTGCCTGAGCCCCATAGCCAGAACCAACCACAGCTCTCTGGGGCTTCCTCGGGGGATTCAGCCTATCATGAGATGCAGAAGAGGCTGTCTCCATCGTTCCGTTTTCTTCTTCTTGGGAACAGGATTCTCACTCAGCACACTTCTTAGCGCAGCCAAACACACCCCTGGAAGGTGCTCAGCGAATGACTGTGGGATCAAACGCACACAGGGACACAAAGGGAGCTCGCGTTCTTTACTTTCTGCAGCACTGACCAATGCTGGCCTTGACCTTGCAGGACAACTCGGCCCCCTATGGCGCTCGGTACGTGGGCTCCATGGTGGCTGATGTGCACCGCACTCTGGTCTATGGCGGGATATTTCTGTACCCCGCTAACAAGAAGAACCCCAAAGGAAAGGTAAGCACCTGCCCTGGGGGTGAGTGAGAAGCAGTAGATTGCATTTTCAGCGTGAGTGACTTGATTTAGAAAGAAAGAAAAGTTGTGGTCGCTGTTAAGCTCCTTAGTAAGATGCTAAGGATGTCTGTCGCATAGTCTTTTCTAGACTAAATGTTAAGCCAGGTGATACCAACTAAACACAGAAAGGGTCTCTCGAGAGTCCTTCCAATGCTGTGGGAAAAGAATTAATGGCCAGGAGGGGACTAAAAGCCCATAGAGCTTCCAGCGGGCTTGTGGTCTGGCTGGGGCAACATGAATTCCATTCATAAAGAGAAACGAAACCCCCAGGCTCATGTCCAAGGCAGCAGATCAAATATGTATTTCAAACAGGAGTTGTCTTTGGTTGCCTTCAAAAGGCATAGAATAGAAATAGCCAATGAGCTGACACTTGCCACTTGGACAATGATACCTTTTAGGGAAGGAAGGAATCTCTGGGAAAACCTAGAACTTTCAGGTGACCTGTTAGCACTGACCCCACTGGCCCGTGCCCACAGGGCTCCCAGCAAGCCGCTGTGGGCTGGGCTTTCTCCCGGGGCTAAGGGCGCCCGCTGTCCTTCCCACAGGGTGGCAGTGCCTCCTCCTCGAGTATTGCGTCTGCTTCGTACTCCCCAGTGGACAGATTGCCTCTTTTTTTTGTTTTAAATGTGAGAGGAAAACAGGACCCGTAATACCCCTAAGATAGTTAGAAACCCATATATTTTGGTTATATTCAGATCTCTGCTGCATAGGCGTCTGGTCCACTGAAAACATTCATATTTCCTTAACACACTGCTTCTGCCGCAGCCGTCTCCCGCACCCCGGCCCAGGCGATTAGCCGGCGCTATAGCACTTTCCTCTAATGCCTCAAAAAATTGTTCCCGAACACAGTTATTGAGGCTCCTCCTTTTTTTTCCAGTTTTTCAAATTTGGCCGTGACACCTACGTGGAAAGAGAGCCAGGAAACACCTGCAGAAAGCTGTCACTCAGTAGGCAGACTGCATGAAAATGCACACGATAAAGAGTTAACATTCAAACGTAAATGCCAAGATGTATAACATACTAAATTCCAACCCTCAAGCCTTAGGAGAGCTGTAAAAGGAATGCGCACAGAGTCGCAAACAATATTACAGTGTTTGGAGAGCCAGTCTGCTCTCCAGATGTCTGCAGCCAGACACTGCCGTGGGTTTCCTAATGCTTCTAGAATAGGCAAAGCTCCATCCCAAACACACAGAGTCACTCATGAAGTCCAGTTTCCACGCTGTAAGGAGAAGAAATTCATCAGTTCTGCCAAAATGTCATTCCGTGCCGAACCCAGGTGGGCTGTCTCGCATTTGCATCAGATAATCCATTGCCGGCTCTGACTTGACGAATGGCTGAATGGAGCCTGATGGGTAACCATTTTGTCTCAGATGCAACCCGGGCTGGGAGGGAACTTTTGCCACCCTGTAGTAGGAGAGAGAGTGACAGTTACTCCCAGGGGCTCTGCACTGCTTCGCTGTAGAACAGTTGCCCTCTCTGTGTAACGCCGTCTGGTGTGACAAGGCTGCTGTCGCTCTTGCCTTCCAGCTGAGACTCCTGTACGAGTGTAACCCCATGGCCTTCGTCATGGAGAAGGCTGGGGGATTGGCCACCACTGGCAAGGAGGCTGTGCTGGACATTGTTCCCACTGACATCCACCAGAGGGCGCCAGTCGTCCTGGGGTCTCCTGACGACGTGGGGGAGTTCCTGGAGATTTACAAGAAGCACTCTGCCAAGTGAGGGGCGGGCCTTGCCCACTCCCAGCAGGATCGCCTTCCCTCTGGACCTCTTATCTCGCAGGGCGCTCCCTGCTCCGGCCGGGCATCCTGCGTTCCTAGACGTCAGAAATAAAGTGTGGCTACTTTCATCATCCAAGGCCGTGTAGCGCCTGGTGCTACCTACGCAGTGTTGTCTCGATGCTGTCAGTGGTGGGCGAGATGTGCTCTGAGTGGATGGAGGAGAAATAAAATATTTTTCCTTTTACAAAAAAAGGCCTTCATTGCTTTGTGCCAAATGATGATGATGGTGATAATGACAGCTAAGGTGTGGCCAGGTGTCGTGGCTCACACCTGTAATCCTAGCACTCTGGGAGGCCGAGGTGGGAGGATCACTTGAGGCCAGGAGTTTGAGGTTGCTGTGAGCCAGGCTGATGCCACGGCTCTCTCGCCCGGGCAACAGAGCAAGACTGTGTCTCAAAAACAACCCCCCCACCCCCCGAGCTAACATATATAACATTAGGTGACTCATTTCATCTTCCCAACAACCGTATGGATTAGACACCATCAATGATCTATTTTGTAGATGGCGAAGTGGAGTAAGGACTGGAAGGTTCAGGACTGTGCTCAAGGTCTCCAGCCAATGGGCGGCAGAGCTGGGTATGAACCTGGGTGACGTGGCCACTGAAGTCTGAGCCAGTGCATTGCTTCTGCTACGTGTAGTCCCACCCAGGCCTGGCTGTGCAGAGCTGACCTGCCCTCCCAGCAATGGGACAGCGAATAGCTCAGTGACGGCTCCTCGGCATGACTCGTGGCCTCCCGTACGTGGGTGTGACTGTCCGAGTCACAAATGAAGGTTCACACTGGCACCCACTGGTGGTTTTTCTATGCAAGCACAGCACTATGGTGAACTCACAAAGCCTAATAATTCTTAGGATCTAGTTACCATGAGGAAAAGGATTTATCATAAGAACAGGATTTAAGGAAATACAATTTCCTTGGCATCTTGGCTGCCTCCCTCGGACAGATGAGGGTGAGGGGATGCATCCCCCGAGTGTCTGGTAGAGAGGCGGCAGGAGACCCCTCCCACTTCAGTTTAAAACACAAGGTTCCTCTTGCAGAGGGGAGCAGCCTCCTCTACCCCAGCCGGTGCGTGGCTGCGGGGGTCTTGCGAGCCCCAGTGTCAGTGTGGGCAGGGTTTGTGAAGAGGCCCCACACCGCCCCTCCTCACCCGCAGGTCTGCTGTTTGCTCTTAGAGGCTCCGCAGCCAAACCCCTCACCTTCCACGTTAAGAACACACCCGGCCTGAAAACCCAGTTCTAAGCACTCTGAAGCAAGTCCGCAGGGGAGTGTCTGCACAGCGTGCACTTGCTGCGTGGCGGCCTTTGCCAAAAGCTGAGAAAGCATCTCTGCGGTGTGAGTTGAAGCGCCTGTCAGCCTGGCTTTGCCACCATGGACAGGCTGGGCACCGAGTCTGTCCCTGGGCATGGGATGGAAGAGCCCGGGACCAGGATGGAGGCAGAAGCTGCACTCAAGCACCACGGGGTCCAAAGTCCCCAGAGTGACTGCATCCTGGTCCTCACCTTCGGAATTGGGAGTAATTTCAAGATGCCTGTAGTGGGTTGAATGGTGTCCCCTGAAAGGACATGTCCACATGCAAATCCCTGGGACCTGTGAATGTGACCTGATTTGGAAAAAGAGTCTTTTCAGTTGCAATTAGATTAAGGAGCATCATCCTAGAATACCTAGATTAGGGTGGGTCCTAAATCCAATGACATGTCCTCACATGTCACTCAGAGCAGAAGGGATATGAGGATGGAGGCAGAGATTGGAGCGATGTGGCCACAAGCCAAGGAAACCAGGGAGTTCACGTGGTGCTCTCCTCAAACAGGCGCTGGTACACAAGGCTGTTGGTCGAATTTGCAGGAATGAACTCGCGGTGGTCCCACCCTTCATTGCCACGCTGCTTCTGGTTTCCCTGGAGAACCGAGGTGCGGCCACTGTGGTACAGCGGGTGGGGGGGAGATGGCGCTGAGGGGAGAACGGGCCCTTCTGCCCACTGGGAGCCTGGCGAGCTGTCGAGAGGGCAGCTGGCACCAGGGGCCTGGCGCTGGGGTCAGGGCGGCCTGAGGCCAGGTCCCGCCCTGCCACTGCGCAGCTGTGCGCGTCTGGTGCAGACCAGGCAACGCTCACCCGCCGGTATCCCTCCCGGACCCACAAGAGACGACCTTCCCCAGCCTGGCGTGCATTCGGGTGGCGGCCGTGGGTTTGGGCCAGTGGGGAAGGGAGGGTGGAAATGGCATCTACAACTCCCAGGCTGACTCCACTGACAGTCCTGCGTCCTCTCTTCCCTCCACGCCAGCTCAGAGGCCGTGCATTTCAGCGACAGGGCCACGGTGTGGCCGGAGCCTGGAGCCTGAGTTCCCGCCCTCTTGACACCAGCTGGGACAGGAAGGAGAGACAGACCTCCCTGTATAAGCGACTGGGATTTCAGGCTTGTTTGTTACTGCAGCATGACCCAGGTGATGCTGACCAGGCTGCACGGAGCTTGGTGATGTTCTTTTAAACCTCTCTGAGCCTCTCTTTCTTCATTTGTGAAATGTGATCATAATACCTGTTGTTGTAGTCAAGGCCGTGGTCACTGTAGGGCTAGAAACCCGCTCATCCTGGTAAATCTGAAAGGGAGTTTGTTGGAAAGCTTCAAGGGATCTCATGAAATCCAGGTCCCCTGCAAGCCCGGCCCGAGGACGCGTGTCGCTGGTTACCGCAGCAGCATCCGGCTCATGGATGTCTCTGAGTCTGAGGCCCAGTGCCCAGGAGACGGAATGTGATTGGCTCCGCTTGTGCCAAGTGTCCATCCACGGTCAATCAGCTGCAGCCAGAGACCAGGGTCACATAGGACAAACGCGACCTTGAGGTTTTCTCTTACGGGCAGGGGGCGTTTTGTCTGAGAGGGGAATCGGGCCTCAGCAGATGCCTGGGCGACGTCCGGCCTGCTGTGAGCAAGAACGCCGAGGCTCCGAGAGAAAGCGTGTGCGCGGATTCCACGACAGGGCGGACGCAAAGCGTCTTAGCGGAGTTTTGCTAACAAGAATGGTCCCTCAGCTGGTGCTGTAGCGTCACATTCTAGATTCCGGTCTGGGGTGGAGGCCCTGCCCTGCGTCCTGCTCTAAGACCCTGTAAGTCTTCACAGGGTCTGGTGGTCCCCGTTGTTTAGACTCAGGCCCGTGCGGGTGCTGCTCCAAGCCGAGCACGGCTGTGAATAGCTTTGGGGTACCCAGTGTATCAGCGGTGCTGAAATAACCACAGGGTGGATGTTGCTCTCTTCCTCTGGGCTGTCGCCACAGCCACTCCGCTAGTCCCCACCCTGTTGTGTGGTCTGGAAGAACTTTGGCATTTGCTGAAAGGTCAGCAGCTGTGATTTTGGTTCATGCAGGTAACTTGAAATTGTAACATTTCCACGTAGCTGCAAAGGGGTTCGGCAGCTGTGCCGGTCAGCCTGGGCTGGACGGTGGCAGAAGTAGGTGGCCTTCCTGTGGAGCCCTGTATGGGCCAGAGCCAACTTCTATCAAATGGCACTGCCAGCTGATCCCCAAATCATCCTCCTGCTCTTTCCTGACACCCACAGAGTGCTCGGCCCCGATGCCTCTCCCGAGATCTGTGCCAAGACACCGGTTTGCTTGTGTCACTTCCAATTCATTGTGCACAGATAGGCCTACAACACACAACCAAAACAACTTTGGGAATGGCCAATACATACATGAAAAAGATGCTCGATATCACTAATCATTAGGGAAATGCAACTCTAAGGCTCAGTGAGATAACATTTATATCCATTAGGATGGCTATTATTAAAAAAAAGAAGTGACAAGGGTTGGTGACAATGTAGAGCCATTGGAACTCTTGTTCATTGCTGGTGGGAATGTTAAATCGTGCAGCCTCTGTGGAAATGGCATCACACCTCCTTAAGAAATTAAATATATAAAAGTGCACAGAGAAATTGGTAAAATTACACTAGTACTCAGCACTATGCTAGGAATATAATAGTTTTCTTCTGGATTTCAATATCCACTGTGGATATCCGCCCAGTGATGCTTGCTCACAGGACATGAAACGCATCCTTTCCAGACTGGTTGGAAAGACCCCTGCCACAGCGGTCCCAGGATGGCCATTACTTGACTGTGTGACCTCTGCCCCAGATAGGACCCCTGCCAGTCTGCCAGCTGCAGCCACGGGACAGCCAGGTTCTGTGAAGAATCCTTCTGACCCTGGAATAAAAGGCTTTCATGGATCATATTTCATCGGCTGCATTTCTCACTCCCCACCTGTTCCTAAATGGCTGCCTGTCAGGTCTTGCGGGAGGGAGCTCCCTGGGACAGAGCAGGTCTGTGTTCCCGGCAGCCTGTCCTGTTTACAATCGCTGCGCTTCTCTGGCAGCCACTGGTCAGTGAGATCAGAGAGATTTCCCTGAGGGCTTGTCCAGTTCTTTCAGCCACGTGGGTTGGGCCCCTTTTCCTTTAGGGCCCTGGCACGGCCAGCACAGTTTTCTTATCAGCTTCCACACTGCGGAGCCACAGCCCTTGGCGGTAAACAGGGATTTGCACGGAGAAAAGAAGGATTCGAAGCGATTCCAGCCACAATGACGGACAGAAGCCCCTTTGAAACAGACATGCTCACCCTGACCCGCTACGTTATGGAAAAGGGGCGTCAGGCCAAAGGGACCGGGGAGCTCACCCAGCTGCTGAACTCCATGCTGACGGCCATCAAAGCCATCTCCTCGGCCGTGCGCAAGGCCGGCCTGGCCCACCTGTGAGTCCGGGGGAGCGGGTGCGGGCAGGTGCACGGAGCACCCTTGGCTCAGGCGGGGGTGCAGAAACTGTAGGTGCTTGGGCAAGAAATGGGCTCCAACGATGATTGGCCTTATGTGCCCCAGAAGCAAGTTGCATTTTAAGTTTCTATCTTGTGCTTTGATGAAAGGGCCTTTTCCTTGTTTCAAGAGAGGAACAGAATACTTCAAGGCACATATTGTAGTAATATATACGTGTAATTTTTCCAGTTACTATATTATAGCGATAACAAGTGCAGTGGCTCGTTGCATTAAAACACGTATTGGATTATCACGATTCGTATTTGCGTAGCGGGGTTCCCACCGTCACAGAGAAGCAGAGGGGAGATTTGAAACACCCTTTCTGTCCTTGGCAGATGCTAGCGTTTTATTGCCATGGCCTCTGCAGTAGGTCGGGAGCTGGAAATCATTCAGGAAGCAGAACACTCTCCCGCCCCGGCCCACGGCCCTCACCACGGGGGGGAGTGTTTTGCGGCTGCCTGTAGAGTTTCTCTGTGACTTTCATCTTCGTCTCCGCTGGGCGTGCAGGGAGCCGGGAGGCGCTGGGCCCGGCAGGGGCGTGCACAGGGTTCCTCCACCCGGTTCTCTTGGGTGCTTTCTCCAGGCACAGCACGAGGTCAAGTTCATGCTACCGCCGCTGATGGCCACAGCCAAATACCCAGTTTCAGTCTGTGATAACTCGACACTATTTCTTTGGGCTTCCATTTTCCTTGTGATTCCAGCGGAGGTTGGAGTGGAAGGGACCCATATTTTGGGGAGAAAGGGGGACCGAAAATGAAAAGTCAACAAAGTTTAATAATTTAAAACATTTATTCTGGACAATTTAGTGCTTTTAACACAGAACAGTGATAGCATCACATCACAAGGTGTGCTTATCAGACCCCCACAGGCTTCATGCGTATAAGGTGTGGTGACCCAGTCACGGGGCCAAGTTAGGGACACATGACGCTCGGCTTTCTGTCCCGTGTGGGGACGCCGTGGCTGTGTCACTGCCGCACTTGGCAATGATGGCCACGCTCTGCACATCAGGCTCCGCCCTGCCAGCCTCGTGTCCTGCCTGCTCCTGCGGGGCGATGGCCCTGCTGAGTGACATCCGAGGGACATTGGGGCTCCCTGTGTACGGACGGCCCTGCGGTGCTCAGCGCAGCCGCCTGCCGACCTCCGGGATGTCCCCCACACTGACCAGCTCCCCCTGCGTGGGGCTCTGGGGCAGGAGCTGCCGTGGCAGTTCCTCACTCACCTGCCACAAAACTCGGACTGTGTTGCAGTTGAGTGTCCAGACGGAGCAGCCCTGGGAAGTGAATAATTAAGGTGCTCGTCTACCTTGGCGTTTCGCACCGCGGATCACGGGCAGTGATTTGGTCTCCTGGGACTTCAGGGTCCGCCTTGTCAAATGGAGAGGATGCCAATGGCTTCCAACTCCCAGGGTTGTTGCAAGGCTGCCTGAGTCCCTGGGACGGCGACGGCGACCGCGCCAGCGCCCCCCTGTGGCAAACGCGAGGACTGCCGGTTACCGCCAGGGTTCCAGGCCCGACCAGGAAATTTGCCGGCTGGCTGATGCCACCGACTGACCGCCAGGGGGCAGGCGTGGCCCGCGGACGCGGGGGAGGCGCCACTGTCTGGGCGGCTGAGGCTGGAGCCCCGCGTTCTGCTACTCACAGGCGTGGGTCCCCTGCCCCACGACTGACACCCAGAGTGGCAGCAGGGGAAGCCCGCCGGCTGGAAACTCTTTCTGCGAAGACGCTCAGATCATTTTAAAAGGACCCTGGAATTGCTTCCCGGGGAGCAAAGCGGGGGCCTGCGTCCCGGAGCAGCCAGGCTGCTGCTCAGACTGGGACAGTCACTGCTCCCCACTGTCCTGTGCAGGGGCCTCAAGCCCTCACTGCTTTGTTCCTCCCTGCGGGAGCCACTTCTCAGCGAGGCTGGATGAATGCAGGGTAACCTCAGGGAGGGTCTCCCTTCCCCCTCTCCTCGCTGTGGGGCAGGGAGTGGGGTGCCACCAGGAGCCTCTCCGTGGCCTCTTCATGGCCACACGGTGGGACCCGCCTTTCAGAGCCCTCAGCGAGCTTCAGCGCTGTGTAAAACGCTAAATGCCGCCGCCCCTTGGCCAGGGCACGCTTTACCCCCGCCCCAGCTTGGAGCTGTCGTGGGCAGTCGCGTGTCACCCCAGTGAGTTCTGTCCTGGGGAGGCGGGGCTGCAGGCCGCTGGGGGAGGGTGCGGGGTGGGGCGGCGGTGGAGGAGAGTCTGAAAGACAGGGCGGCGTTTCTCAGCTCTGTCCCCGCAGGCCTCGGCCGGCTCCTCCCTGTCCAGGCGGCTGCCTCGGCCTCCCGAGTTGCACAGCAGCGCCGGGGCCCGGCCTTGGGCTCTGTGCAGATGACCCCGCGTGGCCGCCGCTGTTTGCTTGCGTTTGTCTTGGACCCGCAGGAAGGTCGCGAGGCCAGGCTGCGGCCAGCGCTGTTCTCAGCACAGCCGGCTCCTCACAGCCCAGCAGTCAGACAGCACAAGCCGGGCGGGTGCGTGGGCGGCGGCTGTCATTCCGGAGGGGACAGGGCGGGAAATGAGTTCGCCCCAGCTTAGGGTGCATGGCAGTCCTGACCTTGGCTGCCTGTGACACCCACCCGAGCGTCCTTCAACAAACTAGGGGCATTAACGTAGGGGGAAGGGGATGACTTCTTGCCGCCCTCTCTCCCAATCCGGAGCACGCACTGTCACCCGCTGCCCACCCGGGCTCCGTGGGAACAAGGGCAGGACGGTCCTGCCCGCAGCAGGCAGACGGTCCTGCAGGGAGGACTCACGTGAGGACATGCGCCGCTGTGGAGGGATGGCAGGGAGTGCCCGCGTGGGGACGCACAGGAGGACCAGGGCGGCTTCCTGGAGAGCAGAAGGCGGAGGGGGAAAAGCTAACAGGGCAGGGAGCGCTGGGCTAAGGAGAAAATAAGTCACGACAGAGTTAGGGGTCGGGCTGCCACTTTAGACAGATGGCCAGGGAAGGCCTCCCTGAGACACGATCTTGGAGTCCAGGCTTGAGTGGGGTGACAGCTACGTGTCCCCTGAAGGAGAGTGTCCCTGGTGGGGCAGCAAGGCCAGCAGGTGGCTGTCATAGGCAGGTGTGTGCCTGGAGTTTTCGGAGGCTGAGGGTGGCCCAGTGGGCACGAGAGGGCCAGGAGGCCGTGCCACCACGGGACAGGGCTTCCAGAGTGGGGCCTGAGGCCCACGTGGGGACGGGGCATAGCCTCTGCGTGAGGGGAGGGCGCCTGTGTTGCAGGAGGGCCCCCGTCGCTCTGCTGAGAACATGCTGAGGGGCGAGGGTGGGACGGGAGACCCTGCCCACTCGTGCTCTGAAACCTGGAGCCTCTACAGAGCCGTCACGGAAGTTCCTCCTGCTGTGGCTTGGGGTGGTTTCGAGAACAAAGCAATAAGTCAAGTCGGCCCTCAAATTTCCTCTCAGTTCTAGGAAGGCCAGGCCACCACAGGGCGATTTGTACCCGACGCCGCAGGACGCTCTGCGGGGAGAACTGCAAAGACGTGAAATTCCAGTGCTGGAAGGCCGCGGTCCTTTGCTTTCAGGAGTCCTCGATTATGGTGACATGTCTGACTGCACGAGCTCCCACCTCCCCTCCCAGCGCATGGCGGGCTGCGCTTCAGTGAGATGGGTTCGGCTCCCCGCCGGGAGGCTGAGGGGACAGGACCACATTCCCCAGGTGCAGAGGAAGCGAGGCTGAGGCCACCACTGGGACACCGTCAACTGCTTCTGCACCTGTAATGTGGAGACTCCAGTCAGGAAAGAAAGGGGGGAGGCAGGGCTGGTGTGTGGCACCAGCGGTTCTTTCCCTCAGTGACTTCCTCCAGCCTTTTGTCGTCGTAGGTACGGGATCGCAGGAAGCGTGAACGTGACGGGAGATGAAGTGAAGAAACTGGACGTGTTATCCAATGCCCTGGTGATCAACATGCTCCAGTCCTCCTACAGCACCTGCGTCCTGGTCTCAGAGGAGAATAAGGACGCCATTATCACAGCCAAGGACAGGCGGGTGCGTCCCGGGGCCGCAGTGCCCCTGACAAACAGCAGGTGGTGCTACTGAGCGGGGGAGAGCCTTGTCCTGCTTTCCTGTAGTTGCTTGGGATTTCCTCTGTATCCTACATTTGTTTTGGGGAAACCAAGGGTTGCGCACTTCTTTGGTAGGAACTCTTATGGTTACTAGTTAAAGAACACTCCACAGTAGGGCAGTGGTTCATTCAAGACATAAGTCTGAGAGATTTGGGAGTGCCCAGAGGTGGGGGTGTCCATGGCTGTTCACTCAGTGCGCCAGTGACAGGTGCCCGCACCTTTGGGGCTGGAGCTCCTGGAACCCAGTGAAGAGTAGAGCTCCTGGGAAGAGCTGCACCAGACAGCCTCTTACTCTCCCTGCCTCTTCTCATCTCCGCCCCCACCCCACCCCCACGCCACACTTCCCCTCCCGAGGGGGTTCTGGGCTCAGCAGAGATTTCTTCCTGCCTGAGAAGCTGTCAGACTAATATGGGAAAGAAATCATAAAGATCCTGTGCTCTTGCCTTGATGCGATGGTGAGTCGGTTAGCGCAGGGCATGGCCGGGAGGGTCCATGTTCACTACGGGCTCGTGAACAGCCCTTCACGGAGAGTGTTTTGAGAAACACTGGGCGTTGCCTTCTTCCATACATGGGGCACTGGGGACTGGGGCCCCTTTCTTTGTGATTAGCTGGAAGGATGGAAAAGATAAGTAAAGCCAAATTTATTAAGCCCCTACTGAATGCCAGGTAACATGAACTTTTACATTTGTCCCACACAATTTAAGCTAAATTACAGCTGTTCTTTTCAACTTTCCTTTTCGCCTGGTATGACCCTCATTTCTGTCTCCAATCTAACCTGCATAGATCCTCATGCTAGTTCTTGAACACTCCGCACCTGCTCATGTCTCTGCCAAAAATTCCCCTCCCTGGTTCTGTGTGTCTTCATTCCTCAGTTCCGGTCAGGCCCCTCATCAAGGGTTACCCCTCCCGCTCCCCAGCCCCTCGCCCTGCTTGGTTTTCCTTGGGGTACTTAGGTAGACAGACCCAGAGGCCCTGGGAATGTTGTTCTGAGATTTTCAGAAGTCTTTTGGCAAAAATGCTCCAAGATGAAAAAAGAAAACCTGTCTGGGGACTGGCCTGGACTGATCCCCACCCTATAGCTGACCTTACTGTGGACATGAGTGGAGCCGGCCCTGGGCGTCTCTGAGTGGCAGCCCAAGTTCATCTTCTGCTTCCGACCTCTTCCTTGCCAGGTGCCAACTCCGGACCTGGGCTCCTGCCACTCCCAGCAGCTCTGAGCCCTGGTGGGCCCAGGCGGGAGGGAGGGTGGGGCCAGAGCAGGCCAGGGAGGAGAGCCACTGGGGGGTTCTCCAGCCCCCCCGTGCAGCATGAGCTGACCTGTGTAGGGCAGGGCGGCCCTGCCTGCGGGAGTCCTGTGTGCGGGCGCTGCCCTCCACACGCACTGGCGCTTTCTGATAAGGATCCGCCATGGCTTAAATCTCTCCCTGGAGCGGCGTTGTCTGCCACGCACGGCCCTGACACAAAGCAGTGGTGCTGAGGGTAAGGCGTTCTGACCAGGTGCCTCTTCCCTCTGTGGTTTAGGGGAAATACGTGGTCTGCTTCGACCCACTGGACGGATCTCCCAACATTGACTGCCTGGCCTCCATCGGAACCATATTCGCCATCTACAGAAAGGTGAGTAGACAGGCTGGCATTCACGCCTCCTTCCTGTGGCGGTTTCTGGAAGGTTCCTGTGCTGAGAGCTTTGAGTTTGGAGTTCTAACCTCTCTGCTCCCACTAACTAGAAACACCTCTGTAGGCAAACCATGAACTTCCCTCTGTCTCTCCTCCTTAGTGGAAGAACTGAATTGGGAATTCTCTCTTTTCCACTTCCCAGCATCCCTGGGAGGGTGAAGTGGAGGGATTGGCAGGACCTTGCTTTGAAAGCCTGGATGCCACGCAAACGTCGGACATGGTGTTAGGTTCCAGGTGGCAACTGGAGACTCTGTTTCTTCTTTGCACATCTCAGCTCCTACTGTACGAGTTTTCTGTTGCTGCTGTAACAACCTTCCAATGTTTGGAGGCTTAAAACAACGCTCCTGTTGACTGTCTCCTGCTTCTGTGGCCAGAGGTTGAGCAGGCTTGGCTGGTTCTCTGCTTAGGGTCTCATAGGGTGAAAATCAAGGTGACAGTCATGCCACCTCTTGTCAAGAGGCTCCAGGAGAATTTGCTACCCAGCTCCTTTAGGCAGTTGGCAGAATTCAGTTGCAATCTGAGGTAGGATCAAGGTCCTCATTTCTTTGCTGGCTGTTGGCTGAGGTCCTTCTTAGCCTCTAGGGGCTGCCTGTATTCTATGGTTTGTGAGCCTTCATTTTCAAAGCCAGAAAAGTCTGGTAAATGGTTCAAATCACTCTGACACTCCCACCCGCAACTCTTACCTTTTGTCTCATGTTCCCTGCCTCCAGCCACAGAAAGTTCTCTGCTTTTAAAGGCTCACTTGATTAGACTGGGACCAATCCAATCTGGATAATCCAGGGTAACCTCCCAATTTTAAACCCATGACCCTGATCGTTGCATCTGCAAAGTCCTTTGTGCTGTGGAGTGCTCCAAACGCACAGATTCTGGGGATTAGGGAATCTTTGGGCCATTTTGTCTACCCTAAAAGCCTAACAGCAGAGAAGATCTTGTGGTCTGGTTTGTGACCATCCAGGATGACTAGACACTTCATGACAGACCACACAGTCCAGATGACATGGCTTGGCTGAGCCTTGGTTTGGGGATCAGACTTTGATCCTATCAGGATAGGCCTTTGCCCTTGGGTCTTTCAGGCAGAAGGAGACCAGGGGTGCTTGGGGGTCTCTTGGGATGTTCCTCGGTAACCTGGGCTCAGGTAAGTGCTGGGCTGGCTCTAGAGACTCAGGTCTCTGGCCCCAAAGCACGTGCTTTCCCCACTCAGCTACTTAGGACAACAGGAGCGAGGCCGCGCTCATTTTCTATACTACTGATTTGCATTGATGACGTCATGTTGTGTAATTAACTTTCCAGGCGTGTCTTTCTTCGTGCTCCTTCTACGTTATAAACTCAGCGGAGGGCTGGGCCTGCCCCGTATCACCTGGTTAACGTGTTGTCCGCAGGCATCCATAGTGCCGCGCATGTGTGCCGGCCCGATGGCTGTCCCAAAAGGGGGTGCACGATAGAACGTGAATTTTAGGGGCATCCCATCAAAAACTTAACAGAAAACAACCTCAGAAGAACATGTGAGTCAGCATAAACTCTCTGAGAAGGAACCCAAGGAAGCCGGGAGTGTTATTCATGCCTCTCTTGGAGGAAGAAATGGAAGCCAAGCCAGCCTCGGTTAGAGGAAACCTCGGGACGCTTTGCTTTCCCTGTTGGTGTCTCTTCTTTTGCGGGTGAAGAGAGAAAAGGAGACTCTGGCTGAGGGAGAAGAGAATGACAGGCGACGCTTTCTCTGGTATCTGACAAAGTTGAAGGCTAAGATGTCTCAAGTTAAGCAGAAATGAGCGAGGTGAGGGAGGGAGCTTTGCTTCGCCTTTTGAGGTTCAGTTTAGAAGTAAAGGAAAGGGGCCGGGCGCTGTGGCTCACGCCTGTAATCCTAGCTCTTGGGAGGCCGAGGCGGGCGGATTGCTCAAGGTCAGGAGTTCAAAACCAGCCTGAGCAAGAGTGAGACCCCGTCTCTACTATAAATAGAAAGAAATTAATTGGCCAACTGATATATATATAAAAAAAAAAAAAAATTAGCCGGGCATGGTGGCGCATGCCTGTAGTCCCAGCTACTCGGGAGGCTGAGGCAGAAGGATCACTCAAGCCCAGGAGTTTGAGGTTGCTGTGAGCTAGGCTGACGCCACGGCACTCACTCTAGCCTGGACAACAAAGTGAGACTCTGTCTCAAAAAAAAAAAAAAAAAAAAAAAAAAAAAAAAAAAAAAAAAAGAAGTAAAGGAAAGGAATAGTGTAGCATTTATGCAAATCTGCAAAAAGACACCCAGCTGTATCTTTGAAGTAGCTTTATTTATTTTGTAAATTTTTTCTTTTTAATTATTATGGGTACATCATAGTTGTGTATGTTTACAGAGTATGTGTGGTGTTTTGATACAGACATATAAAGAGAATTAATCAAATCAGGGTAATTGGGCTATCCATCACCTAAGGCATTTATCACTTCTTTGTGTTAGAAACAGGGCAATTCCACCCTTTGAGTTATTTTAAATTGTATCCTAACCCATTGTTGATCATAGTCATTTTGTTGTGATATCCAACATTGTTCATTCTAACTACATTTTTGCACCCACTAACCATCCTCAATTTATCCCCCTCCAACCTTCCCAGCCTCTCGTATCTGTCATTGTACTTGATCTCCATGACATGAATTATTTTTAATATTTAGCTCCCACATATGAATGAGAACATGTGAGGTTTATCTTTCCGTGCTTGGCTTATTTCACTTAACATAAGGTTCTACGGTTCCATCCTTATTGTTTCAAATGGCAGGATTTCATTCTTTTCTGTGGAACATGATATTCCATTGTGTATATGTACCACCATTTCTTTATCCGTTCATCTGTTGATGAACACTTAGGATGATTCCATACCTTGGCTATCGTGAATAGTGCTGCAATGAACATGGGAGTGCAGATATTTTTCCATATACTGAACTCCCCTTCTTTGGATATGTACCCAGCAGTGGGATTGCTGGGGCATATGATACTTCTATTTTTAGTTTTTTGAGGAATCTCCATAATGTTCTCCACAGTCATTGCACTAATTTGCATTCCCACTAACAGTGTATAAGTTATCCCTTTCTCCACATCCTCACCAGCATTAATTATTGCCTGTCTTTTTGATAAAAGCTATTTTAACTAGGGTGAGATGATATCTCATTGTGGTTTTCATTTGCATATCTCAGATGATGAATGATGTTGAGTATTTTTTCATATACCTGTTGTCCATTTATATGTCTTCTTTC
Organism: Microcebus murinus; assembly: GCF_040939455.1. Taxonomy (NCBI): domain Eukaryota; kingdom Metazoa; phylum Chordata; class Mammalia; order Primates; family Cheirogaleidae; genus Microcebus; species Microcebus murinus. Next base: position 11,628,237 of record NC_134115.1, on the reverse strand, counting down.
CAGAAATGTCTATTCAGATCCTTTGCCCATTTTTTAGGCAGATAATTTGATTTTTTTCCTATTGAGTTGTTGGAGCTCCTTTATATATTCCAGTTATTAATCCCTTGTCAGACAGGTAGTTTGCAAATATTTTCTGCCATTCTGTGGGTTGTCTCTTTGCTTTGTTGATTATTCTCTTTGCTGTGCAGAAGCTTTGTAGCTTGATGTGATCCCGTTTGTCCAATTTTGCTTTGGTTGTTTGTGCTTTAGGGGGTATAACTCAAGAAGTCCTTTCCCAGATGAATGTTCTGAAGCACTTCCCAAACATTTTATTTTAGTGGTTTCATAGTTTCAGGTCTTAGATTTAAGTTTTTAATGCATTTTGATTTGATTTTTGTATATGATGAGAAATAGGGGTCTAGTTTCATTCTTCTGCATGTGGATATCCAGTTTTCCCAGCACCATTAATTGAATAGACTGTCCTTTCCCCACTGAATGTTCTTGGTAACTTTGTTGAAAATAAGATCCCTATAGTGTGTGCATTTATTTCTGGGTTCTATATTCTATTCTGGGTCTATGTGTCCATTTTTATGCCAGTACCAGGCTATTTTGGTTGCGACAGCTCTGTAGTGTAATTTGAAGTCAGGTAATTTGATTCCTCCAGTTTTTTTCTTTTTGCTCAGGATGGCATTGACTATTCTGAGTCCTTTGAAGTTCCATATAAAATTTAGAATTATATTTTCTATTTCTTTGAGGAATGTCATGCGTATTTTTTTTATTTCAGCATATTACAGGGGTACAAATGTTTAGGTTACATATATAGCCTTTGCCCCACCCAAGTTAGGGCTTCAAGTGTGTACATCCCCCAGACTGTGTGCACCACATCCATTAGGTGTGAATATACCCATCCCCTCCTCTCCCTTCTCACCTGCCTGACACCTGATGAATGTTATTACTATATGTGCACATAAGTGTTGATCAGTTAATACCAATTTGATGGTAAGTACATTGTGGTGCTTGTTTTTCCATTTTGGGGATACTTTACTTAGTAGAATGGGCTCCAGCTCTATCCAGGATAGTGCAAGAGGTGCTATATCGCCGTTGTTTTTTATGGTTGAGTAGAACTCCGTGGTATACATATGCCACATTTTATTAATCCACTCATGAATTGATGTGCACTTGGGTTGTTTCTACATCTTTATAATTGTGAATTGTGCTGCTATACACATTCTAGTGCAGGTGTTTTTTTTTATAGAATGTCTTTTTTTCCTTTGGGTAGATGCCCAGTAAGGGGATTGCTGGATCAAATGGTAGATCCACTTGTATCTCTTTGAGGTATCTCCATATTACTTTCCACAGAGGTCGTACTAGTTTGCAGTCCCACCAGCAGTATTCTTATCTCTCTGCATCCACACCAACATTTTTCTGTTTTGAGACTTTTTGATAAATGACATTCTCACTGGAGGTAAGTTATATCTCATTGCAGTTTTGATTTGTATTTTCCTGATGATTAGAGATGTTGAGCATTTTTTCATATGTTTCTTGGCCATTAGCCTATTTTCTTTTGAAAAGTTTCTGTTCATGTCCTTTGCCCACTTTTTGATAGGGTTGTTTGATTTTTTTCCTTGCTGATTTTCCAAGTTCTGTATAGATTCTACTTATTAGCCCTTTATCTGATGTGTAGCAGGTGAATATTTTCTCCCATTCTGTAGGTTGTCTGTTTGCTGTAGTGATAGTTTCTTTGACTGTGCAGAAGGTTTTTAATTTGATCTGGTCTCTTTAATTTATTTTTGTTGTTTCTGTGATTGCCTTTGGGGTCTTCTTCATAAATTACTTGGCTAGGCCAATGTCTATAAGAGTTTTTCCAACATTTTCTTCTGGAATTCTTATAGTTTCATACCTTAGGCTTAAGTCTGTTATCAACTGTGAGTTGATTTGTGAGAGGTGAAAGGTGAGGATCCTGTTTCAAACTTTTACATGTGACTATCCAATTTTCTTAGCACCATTTGTTGAATAAGGATTCTTTTCCCCAGTGTATGTTTTTGCCTGCTTTGTCAAAGATCGGATGATTATGTGAGAATTGTTTTACATCTGGGTTCTCAGTTCTATTGTATTGGTCTATGTCTCTGTTCTTCTGCCAATAATATGCTGTTTTAGTTACTATGGCCTTGTAATATAGCTTGAAGTCTGGCAAATCGATGCCTCGTAATTTATTCTTTTTGCTTAAGATTGATTTTGCTCTACAGGTCCTTCTCTAGTTTCATATGAAGCATAGAATTATTTTTTCTAGATCTGCCAAAATGATGCTGATATTTTGATAGGGATGGCATTGAATCTGTAGATCACTTTGGGTAGTATAGACATTTTAACAATGTTGATTCTGCCAACCCATGTCATTGGTATTTTGATGGGGATTGAATTACATCTGTAGATTGCTTTGGGTGGTATGGAAATTTAAACAATATTGATTCTTCTTGTATAACAGCATGGAGTATCTTCCATGTTTTTATGTCCTCTTCAACTTGTTTGGTCAATGTTTTATAGTTTTCATTATAGAGTTCTTACTTCTTTGGTTAAGTTTAGGTATTTATTTTAATCTTCACAGTCTGGGCTTGTTTGGACCTGTCCTTCTTGAGAAGGCTTTCTGGATATTCAAATGGGATTGAGTATTGTGATCTAAGTCTCTGGTCACTGCAGCTATATTAGAGCAGGGGTGCCCCAAGCTCAGTAATGCTGTGCCTCTTGGAAACTTCTGATGGTACAGCCTTGGTCAGCTTGAGTTAAATACAAGAGACGTCCCTGGATTACCAGGCAAAGTTTCTCACTCTCTTCCCTCACTCTCTGTGGTGGGCTGCTGATGTTGGGGAGGAGTGATATGGACACTGCCTTGTGGCCACGAGCACCAGGTCACACCTGTGAAGCCAGCCCAATCTCACCCAAAGTCATGGGGACTGTTGCCTCCCTCTGATGTCCACTCTTAGCCCATGGCTCTTTAGTGAGCAGGTGGTGGATCCTGCCAGGACTGGGTCCTTCCCTTCAAGGCAGCATGTTGCCTTCTGGGCCAGGTGCGTCCAAAAATCTGTCTAGGAACTAAGGCCTGGACTCAGGGACCTCAGGACTCTGCTTGGTAATTTATTTTACCATGGCTGAGTTCATGCACAAGTTGCAAAACAAAGTTTTCTGAGTGCTTCCCTTTCCTCTTTTTGCTTAGGTGGAAGGAAAGTCTCCCTGAGCTGCACTGCCTGGAGTTGGGGGAGGGGCGACACAGCATTGGCTTGGCCACAGCTGCTGGTGTCTCACTGGGTCATGTGCACCCCAAGTCCACTGGCTGTGAGCCAGCACAGCTGCAGGAATTGCCCAAGGACTACAGTCCTTGTGGTCCAACTGCCTTAGGAATCTAGTCCAGGCTCTTTGGCAGCAGGTGGTGGGGCTAGCTGGAACTCAGGTTTGGGGCAGAGAATTTCTCTCTGTGGGCAGCAGCAGAATTCTGCCCTGTGCTGTGTCCCCTGTGCCAGGGTGGCCCTGAGTTTCAAGGCCCCACAATGACTTCACGCTCCCTCTCCCGGGCTCACGGACTCTCTCCACTGGGTGAGCTGGCGCAGCCCTGCCGGGGCTTGGGGAGGGGTCGCACAGGAAAAGGAAACCTGTCTTTTCTGCCCACTTCAGTGCTTCTCTTCTTGACATAATGTTCAAACAAGGTCCTGTGATTGCTCACCTGATTTTTAGTTTTCCTGAATGTACTTGCTTGCATGGACAGTTGTGACTTAGGGGTCCGTGTGGAGGGAGGATCCCTGGTGGTTTCTACTCAGTTATCCTGCTCCGCCCCCTGAGGTGGCTTTAAATGCTGGTTTTATCGCCAGGGCTAGTCCCCCTGACAGCTGATGGCGAGTCAGGCAGGGCTGTCCTCGCCTCCACGCAGTGTCCCTGAGCTAGTCCTCAGCTCAGCCCAGGAGGCATGTGCAGGTGTGGCTGTCCCTTTTCACTGACACACGATGAAAGCACAGAGAGGGTAAGCCATTTGGCTGAAACCGCCCAGGGAGTAACGGCAGCACAGGGACCCGATGGTGTGCTGCCCACTCCATCCTCACAGCTCTTCAGAACTTTTGAAGACCAACTGGCTTAAAAACAAAGAGGAATATTATTAATACTGTGCATAGTGTAGGGCAGGCAGCCTCAAACTATGGCCCACAGGCCACATGTGGGTCTTTTTGCCCGTTTGTTTTTTTACTACAAAACAATATATGTGCAGCATGCATAGGAATTTGTTCATAGTTTTTTTTAAACTATAGTCCAGCTCTTCAATGGTCTGAGGGACAGTGAACTGGCCCCCTGTTTAACAAGTTTGAGGACCCCTGGTGTAGGGCATTCACACTTGAATTTACAAGAGCTGGGACATAGAGATTTCGGTCTTAAATTTTAAAGCAAACACATGCTTAATTCAAACAACCGTGGATTACCTCTGATCATATTTCTAAAGAAAAGGGGCAAATACGAGAGACTAGTGAAGCACTTTCAGGATGGGTATCATGGAAACAAGACATGAAGGGGCAGCTCTGCGATGCTCAGGCGACGTCTACTGGAGAGCAGCTCGCTTCCGAGACCTCGTGTGGCCGTCACAGCATCTCAGGGCGCGTCAGAACCAGGGAGGACGCCCGTCTCCACCCAGGACTTCCGAGGCTCGCTGATAAGCACCAAGAGAGATGTTTCAGGGCCAGGCATGGTGGCTTAAGCCTGTAATCCTAGCACTCTGGGAGGGTGAGGTGGGAGGATCATTTGAGCTCAGCAGTTCAAGACCAGCCTGAGCAAGAACGAGTCCCCGTCTCTACTAAAAATAGAAAGAAATTAACGGAACAACTAAAAATATATAGAAAAAATTAGCTGGGCTTGGTGGCGTATGCCTGTAGTCCCAGTTACTTGGGAGGCTGAGGCAGGAGGATTCCTTAAGCCCAGGAGACTGAGCCTGCTGTGAGTTAGGCTGATATCACGACACTCTAGCCCAGGCAACAGAGTGAGACTCTGTCTCAAAAAAAAAAAAAAAAAAAAAAATGAAAGCTATTTTCTCACCTTTTATTTCTAATGAGCAATGCTAAACACCATTTAGGATGTTCCATGATGTTTTCAGCTCTCTGCTAGTAAGGTTCCCCATTTTCTTAAAGTTGACATTTTTTATTTGCAACGAAGTCACAGACTAGACAAAGTAAAAACTCCCCTACTTCAAAACATACAGACATGCTAGATAAAATATATCATCCATGCCTTTAAATGCGTAGCTGAGCTCATTGAAATGAACAACTAACAAACCGACAGGGTGTGGGGCAGGAGACAGTCACAGAAAACTGAAAATCAGAGTATTCAGCAGAAGGATGGATGCTGGGGTTGTTCTGATGGGAGGAGGGCTCTCGTTATCTGAAATCTAGGATGTGGATTTTGACACCTCCATGGGGTCAGGAGACCCCCCTCCCCCATTATTATTGTTAAATAAACCTCTGCAAAAGCCTAATCTTTTATTGACATAAGGATGGGCAGATAAGGAGAGTCTAGAAATCAGCCCACACCTGTGGCCACCTGACCTGTGACAAAGGCAGCTAATGGCAACGGTGGGATGCTGAGCTGAGGCTCAGAAGACAGGAGCATCTCCCAGTTCCGGAGGAATTGGCAGAACAGGACTCTGGTTTCCTACAGAAAATGTGACCTCTTAATGTCTGAACGAAGATGATTCAGAAGCTTCATGGGGAAGACTAAGGATTTCATTTAAAAACCTAACACTGCCTTTGCCTTCCACTGTTCTGAGGCTTCCTAAGAGATCACACTTAGGGCAGTTCCCAAACTTTAGCACATCGGAACCCCCTGGAGGGCGTGTGGGGAGACAGACTGCTGTAGCCTGGGGAGGGCCAGGAACCTGCACTGCAAGGAAGAGCTCGGGTGATGCTGACACTGCTGGTCCACTTTGGGAATCACGGCTGCAGGGCCGGGTGCTCAGAGCCAGGACGTGCCTGGAAATCTGGAAGCAAAGCCGATTATTCAACATGTGCTCAAATGGAAAATGTTCTCAGTTGCAAAAACAAAAAAGAAACTACTATAAAGAACACAGAATGCATGTGTGTGAAAGTGAGAGAAAATGTTAAATGGAACATGCATTTTTAAAGAAGGGTGAGATTTGCTCTTCAACTAAAGCTCTCAGAATGTCGCCAGCAGAGGGCCGACCGCCCGTGGGCACTGAGGTAGAGCTGGGAGACCGGCCTGGCCTGCAGGGACACAGGTCCCGTCCCTCTCTGGACCTCCCGCCTTGTCCTTCAGGTGAGGGTTATACAGCCTCTCAGGGGCCCGCAAAACATAAGGTGAAAGTGCTTCCAAAGATACAGAGTCCCATATAGATTCAAATTACCACCTTACTCTTTAGAAGTCACTCTTCTTGAAAGCTGATTAGCATGATTGTCCTACTCTCCGTGTGTGTATAATATGTCGGCTCCTATTATATTGTTCTATTTCTTATGAACATAATTACTTCTTATCTTCATATGAAATAATTTTAAAAGTGTGTCTTCCACCTCCATTGCTTTCCCAGTCTCTCTGGAGTTTTCTTCTCAGCAGGGAAGTTCTGGGTGGTATTTCTGGGCCTGTCCTTTAGCCACAGCGTCACCGGGGTGTGGAGAGAAGGGAGCGTCCAGTTGCAGAGCCGAGGCCTCGGTGCTGGGAACACAGTAGAGAGAACTGAGTGACCCAGAAGCAGCGGCACCAGCAAGTCCCAACCCCGGCCGCCAAGCTCCACCATCTCTGGGGGCCGTGGGAAGTGAGTTTGCAGCCTCAACGTGTCACCTACGTCGGACTCATTTGCCCGCGTCCGTGAGGCTGAGCCTACCTGGTCTTTCGATCTGGAGCTGGGCGACGGTGTGCCCACTCACCTTTGCCTCAAAGTCCCCTCTCTGCGGCTGTCCCTGCGGTGCTGAGCAGGGGAAGCGGAGCCTGTGTCACCCAGAGTTGCCCTCCCCACAGGGCTCCGGGCAGCTGAACCCAGCTAGGGTCGGGGAAGAACCGCGGAGCCAGCGGGGACCCGGCTCTGGCTCCCCGGCCAGCTCAGCTCCTCCGTGGGAGGCTGGACGTTTGCTGTCCACGTCCCCAAACTCATGAGGGTTTGTTCCCTTGCCTTCTAGAGTGCTAGCAGGTGAGGGAGGGAAGGAAGCGGCCAGAGACATCAGGAAAAACAGGCTAGGGACCCGAGCGTCCCCGCTGCTCTGCCCATCTGTGGAGAACGTGCCCTGTCCCCTCCTCGGCGTCCTGCCGTGTCTCACTGGCTTCCACTCGCTCCGGCACTGCTGGTGCTCCCGTGGCCAAGGCAGAGTCTCCTCGGGAAAGTGCTCTGAGCCGTAGGCAGGGTCCCCAGGAGGGCCGGGAAGGGACAAGCCTTCACGGGCAGCTCGTGGGACAGGAGCGGCTCTGGGCCACGCTGCCCGGGTGAGTCCAGCTCTGAGGCTTTGTGACGTGGCCGAGCTGTCAGCCCTCAGGCTCGCGTTCCCCGTCTGGGCCGTGGAGGCGACAGTGCTGTCCTCCCCAGACGGCTGTCGAGTGCGTGGAGTGAGCCAGGGCACCACGTCGGACGGGTGGTCCGAGCCGTCTGCACACGGCTGGTGAGGATGAGGAAGGGCTGTGGTTTGAGCGACCGGGAGCGCTGTTCCCGGCGGGCTGCAGACAAATATGTTGCAAACAGGAAGGGAGACGTCCACGAGTGGCCTTTGCAAGGGCTCGGCGGGACCTGTTTGTTCAGAGGGCGCCTTGTTTCCTCCGACGAGTTCACTGCCGCTGGAAGTCCTGAGAGCGGCACTTCCCTCGGTGGGGCCCGGAGACCCGAGGCTCGGCCTCTGGCAAAGGCTCTCTCCAGAGACAGCAATACCGCAGCGCCTTTCCCTCCTCTCTCCCGCAGGCCACAGAGGATGAGCCTTCTGAAAAGGACGCCCTGCAGCCTGGCCGCAGCATCGTGGCCGCGGGCTATGCGCTGTATGGCAGTGCCACCCTGGTGGCTCTTTCCACGGGGCAGGGAGTGGACCTCTTCATGCTTGACCCGGTAGGTACAGAATACGGTGGCAGCGGGGCCGGGCATGGTGGCTGTGGCAGAGTCTGTCCTGGCGACCGGACGTGACGTGTCCGCTCAAGATGATGCTGTGGTGGAGACAGCAGAGAGGCCTGCTGAAGCTGACGTCTCTGAGCTCTGCCTGCACGTGTTCTCCAAAATGGCCACGCCCCTGACTGGGGAACTGATGGCCACCAGTGAACACTATAAGCTCCTGGATAATATGAGCAAAGTAACCAGGTCGAATTATCTTGGAAGGAATGATATTACTGTAAACACTAGTGGAAACTTGTGGGGCGCAAACCAGAAGCGTGCTGGCCTGTAGCCTTACCTGGATCAGGTCCGTGTCATCGGGGAGCAGGTAGCAGCCGTGAGTAGGCAGCTTACAAGTCAGATGAAACCTGGAAGCCAAGGACAAGGCTTGGCTTGTTCAGAGAAACCTGGAAGCCAAGGACAAGGAGCTGGAGAAAGGAAGAAAAACTTGTTTCTATGGGACAGTGTCCCTTGTAATGTGGAAGAACGTTTGATGAGACCTGGATCCTGAGACTAGCGAATTGTCCAAACTCCTCCAAGGGTAACTGCGCCGGTCATCCAGCAATCATCCTCACGTCAGGGTAAACTGGACACTGTGGCTCCCCCTGCACCTCCTCTGGGGCAGTGTCCCTCAGAAACTCACACCTGTGAGTCCTGACCTTTGACTTGGAGGCTTCATTGGCCATCTATTCAGGACACAGATGCTCCCAAAGTTCAGGGTGCCCCTGGGCTTGCCAAGAGACTCCGTCAAAGGGCCTACTCTCCCTGGCAGTGGTTCATTATCACATTCGTTTTTTAAGGGGCTGGTTTTTGAGTTACTGTGGAAACATTTTTTAAAAACTAGTGACGATACTATATTGTTAACAAGATTCTAAATTTAGAAAACAAAACAGACTTGTTCTTTGTAGCTGATCACCTTGTGAATGTCAGTAATTTACCTTTCCACAACATTGCAAATAACAGAAAATCTTAAAATGATTACATGCTGAGTCTTCTAGACCACACAGAAACAGTGAAAGGAGTGTTCTGATGGTTGCTGCATGGCGTGGGCCCTCTTGCCTCTTTTCTTTTTTATTTTTTTTGTCCCCTAAGTATGTAACCTTGTACAATGGGTGTTGTCAAAAGCAGCAAACAACTCTCCTTTCTAAAATTGTTTAGATAAGTTACAAACAAAATTTGAAATCGTAAAAGAAGATTCCTTTAAATTTGTCCTCTCATTCTAGGGGATGAAGTATAATGCTTAAGAGCATAGGACTCTGGAGCCATACTACCTGGATAAAAATCCTGTCTCAGCCATTCAACTAGCTGGAAAGCCTTGGAAAATTTAATCTGTGTCCCTCAAATTTCTCATTTGTAAAAACTGAAGAATAGTACTGCTATTTGATAAGATTGTTGAGAGCACTAAATAAATTAAGGCTTATGTTAAACCACACAGACCAGTCAGTACCTCGCACATAGTAAGTGCTTTAGACATTTAAGTGTAATCATTATTATTACAGATAAACAGGCCCAGAGAAGGAAAAGGTCCAGCATGAGATAGCTAGGATTATTGGAAAAGATGTGCGCTCCTCACTTCTGAATCCTGTGCCCTTTGTACTACACACACATGCACTAATAATTTAGTGCATATATATGCACTAAATTATAATAATATATATGCACTAACTTATTATTTTAGCGGTTAACAACAAATCCTAACTGGCAGCTCTCAGAGAGCCATGACAATACGACTGCCTTAAGAAAAAAAGAAAAAGAAAAGAAACTCTAATCTTCCAGCTAGGCAAAGGTGTGCTGAAAGTTCTACATAAGAAAAAATAATTTAGAGGAAAGGGCAGCTTTCCAGATCAGCTTCATACCATCACTACTATTAACTACTTTCAATCTCTTTACACGCCAGTATGAGTCCCAGACAGCCATTTGCCCAAACTTTAGGTTTAAAGCAAAGTGTAACGGGCGTTTGGAAACATACCAAATCCTCACCCCTATGTTCTACAAGGGGAGAAAATTAAGGGCTTTCGGCCAACATAACAGCAGATTCTCGAGTGGCTTTGCTACTGTGATGGGAAGAACAGTGTATCCAGAGTCAAGTATAACGGCCCCAAATCGGCAAACCAGGCTGAGAGTCCTCCGAATGTGTACTGCCCAAGTGTGGCCTGTCTCCACGCGCTCCCTTTTTACGCATTTCCTGCACGCGGCCAGCTGCCGCCACCTTTTACAGAGTCATCATCGCCTCCGCAGTTTTAAACCCACTCATTGATAGGCCAGTGAGCGGCTAAGATTCTGGGTTAATTCCCAGTGGATTTGGCGACAGTGTAAGACAACTCCAACTCAGGCTGATCCCTTCACCCAACTAACCGGGCAGATCTTTTTCTCTGCAGACCCTGCTAGCCCAAGATGGCCAAGCAAAGACAACTTACCTCCCCCCTCGCCATTTTGCAACCTTAATTACACGTAGGCTCTCCTCCCAGTCGTTCTGTCTGAAATACCCTCTTGCCTCTTTTCTATGTGAGGAGCCAGCCATCTGCGGATGGATGGCATCTTGACATGTGCTCCCTTTTGGAAATGCAAAAAAGGCAAAGACAAGACACGTATGTGTGTGTGTGTTGGGTAGGGAGGTGGGGGCTGCCACTCATAAAATAAATGCTTTCATAAAATAAATAATAAAAACAGAATACGATGGCATCTACGCTTGGAGACTCCATGGTCCTCTGTGCTTTGATTTCAGTCCACTGGGATCATCTCCTGGTCATTCCTAATATTTGTTTTGGGGTCCAGAGAGCCTGGTTTGGGGAGCCAACACCATCATCAGAAAACAGGAAGGGCCTCTGTCCACGTGAGGGCACTTTTGGGAGAGGGGACTTACGAGTCTGTTGCATCGACTCAGGCCCTGTCCTTAAGGAGTTTATTTTCCAAAAATGAATTCAACCTCTTTGGTTTATGGGAGCACCATGATTTAAGAAAGGCAATGTGCCAATTTCCAGACAGAAGCATGAATTCTTTAGAGCAGCACCATCCCGTAGACTGCTCTGTGAATTTTACTTTCAGATGCTGGATGCTTTGCTTATCACTTGTGAAATGCTTTGCCAAGTATAGTCAGGTCAAAAACTCAAGTAATGTTGACTCAAGACCATTTCAAAGCCTCTTGTAGTAATGCAGATGAAAGGTCAGTACTTCAATTTAATTCAGAGTTACAAATATTTACTGAGCATCTGCTGTGTCCCAAAGCACCGTTGCAGGCAGTGGAGACATAGCACGGAATAAACGATCATTCCAGCCCTGTGGAGTTTGCCTATTAGTGCATTTGTGTGCAGGGAATGGGGTTGCAGAATTTCAAAACAGAACATTTCACTGACAGAACAGAGTTTGCAGTGTGGACACCCAGGAACATTTCAAATAGAAAAGAACCTTTTCACTTATTTTTTTTTTTTTTTTTTTTTTTTTTTTTTTTGAGACAGAGTCTCACTTTGTTGTCCAGGCTAGAGGGAGTGCCTTGGCGTCAGCCTAGCTCACAGCAACCTCAAACTCCTGGGCTCGAGTGATCCTTCTGCCTCAGCCTCCCGAGTAGCTGGGACTACAGGCATGTGCCACTATGCCCGGCTAATTTTTTATATATATATATCAGTTGGCCAATTAATTTCTTTCTGTTTATAGTAGAGACGGGGTCTCGCTCTTGCTCAGGCTGGTTTTGAACTCCTGACCTTGAGCAATCCGCCCGCCTCGGCCTCCCAAGAGCTAGGATTACAGGCGTGAGCCACAGCGCCCGGCCCTTTTCACTTATAAACCCATTAGACCAAGACTCCTTGCTGCATCAGTTTGCTAATGCCCTGATTCCCCTTATTTTCAAAGAAATTCTATGGTTTACAAATATTATTATACAAATGCTGGGGGTGGAGAAAACTCTCCAGCGCATTTATATAGCCTTTGACCTATGCAGGGCTGAATGCTAAAACTGCATTGTCAGTCAAGGGCAGAGCTCCCCAACTTACAGACATTTGTGTCTCCAGAAGTAAATATTCAGTATATGAAAACTTGACTGAGGACGTATATCAAAGAGAGGAGGCAGTGGCACCTCTTGGCAGATTTTGTTCTCACAGCAGGTTACCTGCTCCCGATAACTGAGAGGAGATCCTGCCAGGCTTGAAGGCTGTCTCAGCCCTTCAAAAGAGATCAAGTCACAGTGCTGACTCATGGGTGTCAAATAAAGGGGTGCACAGTTGAAGAAAGACATGAGAACTGAGGAGACAGTTCAGACGACAGCTGTCATCATGAAAAAGAGTTTAGAAAAGAAAGTGTAGGAAAAGATGTGGGGGGATATTGGGATTATTTCAACCTGAAAAGAAGAGCCTGAATAAAGTGTGGCAGGTAGTTGATAGCTGGACGTTCGCAGGGATGATTATGTAGAGCACATCTTTTCAAGGTTTTTTTGGTGCCAAGGCATTCTTAGAAAGGATCACATTGACATTAGCCCATAGGAAAATCAGGTGAGGCTGCTCAAGACTAGGTTCCGCCCTGAGGCTTTGCCACTCTTAGGTCCCACCCTGCCACCAAGGACTGAGGGAATCATCAGCCTAGCGCACTGTGACCTAGGCCTGGCTTGGGGGAGTCACATCCTGTTAGGAAACTGGTGTAGCAGGCTGGGACTATCTGTGTATTCAGTAGAGTTAGAAAAAGTGTGGACAGTATAATCAATGAAATATTGAAATCAAAGGAGGAAATGATTGGTTTCTATATTTGCAAGTACTGGATTCACTTGTCAAATGATGTGTGTGTGTGTGTGTGTGTGTGTGTGTAGCATGTCCCCAAGTCTTTGTATAATTTAAGATTCACTAACTTCAGAAAAATAAATGGTATGGAGTTACCCCCAAGACTATTTGACATTTAATTATATATGTTTATTTTAGACTTCTTTTCGTTTTGTGGATGTTGAATAATGAATTATTAGTTTTAATTATTTGAGTCAGCCATTCTGATTAGACACAGTAAAGGCTGACTTTAAAACAAAAAATTTGCTATTCAACATTCATAAAACTCAATGTAAAAGAACTTTAGCTTTTATATCTGGGTTAGTGTAAGCCAAAAGTATCCTGTAGATAATATAGATTTGAGCATATGTGTGATCCTGAGAGTGTTATATAAATACTGGGTACAAACATAACTTCCAGGGAGTATTTCAGACTTTGTGTGTCCAAGTGATGGGTCTGCACAGTAACAGGGGACTCAGGTAATATCTTGATGGTGGATGAAACCAACAGAAAATTTCACTGGGGCACATGTATGATCTGAAGAAAGAGTGGAGTTGGAAAACAGGATGGCAGGGGAGGGCAGAGGGACCCAGAGGACCCAGGAGGGGCAGTAGGATCTGCTGGGCTGGTGGGGAGAGGGGCTGTGCCACATCCTCCTCCTCTTGTCCCCTCCCCACCCTCAGAAGCCCTCTGTGACTGCCCGTGCTCTGTGATGCAGGCCTGGGACCGCATATGTGGCAGCCCGGCACCCTCAGCTCTCAGTTGCTGCGGCAGCCCTGCTCTTCAGCCATGGAGAACATTCTCTATTTACTGAACAGCGACACGGACCTATGGCAGAGCTTACGCTCGGCTGCTTTGAATTTAGACCCCCAGTTCACTTTTCTCAGTGGTTTGGGGCTACTATTCCTCTACCTAACGTACCTGGTGGTAGACTCCTTTTTATCAACCACCTGGGACATTGATGACAACCCAGAGGTAAGGAACACCCAGGAGAGATTCTTTGTTGTGGGTTCCCATCCCTAGTCCCGCATTGCTAAAGGAGTTTGGTCGCCTTACGGACTGATAGGACGTCACTCTTCTAGGGGCAGAGGTCGGGCAGGGCCAGGGGTTCAGGAGGACCAAGGTTTCCACCTGAGGCTCACAGGCTACCTGTCTGGGTGTGGCGGAGGGTTCCAGGACAAAACCCCAGCACAGTGACTTTGTGGTCCTGGGTTGGCGTCTTTAGAGTGTGTGGGTTCTCTGAAGGAGAACAGCTCTCCTGACACGTGAGCTGGAGTCACAGTCTCATGTCACATGTCACTCGACCACGCCTCCCTTCATGCTGGGCTGATCAGGAGAGCAATGCCGAGAGCCTCTGAGCTCTGTCCCCAGGATACAGGGTCCCTCGAGGGCAGGTGTGACCGTCGTTGTGGGCGGACAGTGGGTGGCTGGGCTCCCTGGAGAAGAGGAGGAGAGAAGCCAGTCCCAGCCTCTCACTCTTTCCCTTTGTTCTCAGCCTCAGGACAGAGGGGAGATAAAAAGGCAAGGCGGGATGCGGAGAGGTAAGGTTCCCGTCTGCCCTGAGCTCGCAGGCGGGCTTTCCTGCTCCTTCTGTGATGTCCAGGCCCCTGGTCCCTGAGGGCGCCAGTTGCTGGACAGTCTCTCTGGGACAGCAGAGCCCTCAGAGTAGGCTCACGGGAGGCGGCGTGACCCAGGACACTTCTCAGGTGCCTGCTCTGCCCTGGGTGGCACGAAGGAGGGATGGAGCTGGGGACGGTGCTGCCACAGGTGGCCGTGGAGGTGTGGAGGAGGGACTGCCGGGGTGGAGTCGGAACTCCTGTCTCCTGGCCGGGTGTGGCACTTTCACCTCCTGGGCGCAGCTTCCTCTCTGAGGCGACCACTGAGGTCTGTGCTTCGCGTGGTGGTTTTGAGCATCGTGTGGGATAGCGTGTGCGACAGTGCTTTGTGAATGAGGCCACATGCACACGTGAGCCTTGTTAATATTCCTGTTGGCCGTGTGGCCTTGTCTGCTGACTTTCGGGCTACCAGAGTTTGCTATCCCAAGGGGCTGCCATAAAGGGACTCCCGTACGGTCCTTATGCGTCTGCCTTCCTCGCATGTCACCTCCTCTCCTGCTTTCCCAGGTAGGAGGAGAATTAGCCAGAGGGAAGCAGAGGAGGAAAGGAGGATGCTTACCATCCTCACCAGGTGACTAATCTTTCCCCTTCTAACCCGGTCCCTGTAGAAAGCATGTTCTAGGCGTCTCAGGGATTCAGTGTCCCCTGCCGCAGTCATGGGAGGGGTGGCCGTGGGAATGGGCATGTGAACAAAGGCTGGGGCAGAGGCTGCAGAGTGTATTGTGAAGTCGTGGGTGGGGCAAGGTGAGGGGCAGCAGCTTCAGGTGGCCCCACCCCGGCTAGGCTAGCAGCCCCCTCTCCTTGTGCTGTCCTGGCTGCAGCTTTGTCCCTCCTGTCTTCTGCAGCTCCTTTGGTGAGGATGATGACATAATGAGTTTTCGTCGAGCTCTATGTCCGGACCCCTTCTGCGGCATGTGTATTAGGGCAACTAGTGACATCATGAACGTGCTGTTCCAGGGGACCCTGGAAGATCCTGCTCCATCCAGGTCACGTTCGGAGTCTGAAGTTTCCCCGACAGCATCGTCCTACAGTTTGTCCTCTAGCCCCTCGGCAAGCCCTCCCCGTCCGGGAGAACTGACACCTGCTTCTGTGCTCGAGCCTTCTCCACCTGCCGCCTCCATTCTCTTACCTGCCCTGGTGACCCCCTTACCTGCGTCCCTTTCTCCCACCCTCACCACTGGGTGACTCTGCCCCAGAGCCTCACCAGTCCCCACCCCAGCGCTTGCCTTTTCCTCTGCCACCACCTCAGAGCCCCCCGGGGCCCCTCCAACTCCACGACTCCCTTCTGTGAACTGCTACAAAGAGCCCTGGCAGTCTCCTTCGAGCCCGTTGCTCTCACTGGGCAGGAGCTGTGTGTGTCCATGGCTTCCTGATTCAGTAAATTGTTAAATAGCTTTTGCTTAAATTAGTTTGGCAAATGTGTTAATAAGTGAGAGAGGAGGGGGGGACCAAGAGCATGGGGAAATAAAAGGTGTCAAAGAATAAAACAAACATGAAAGGACCTTTAAGATAGAAAGCTGAATCCATTTGTCTGTCAGGCAGGGAACACACTCCAGTCAGGAAATCCACTGAGTGGACAGTTAATGGATAGATATCTTGACAATTTTTACCTAGGAGGGAGGAAGATTACAGGGAGGGTAGAGACTCGTTGGTGGAGAAGCAGTCATCACTGATGTTAGGCAGAAGAGAGGAGTGGTTAGTAATTTTTGTAGTTGTTGAGTATCCTTGTCACTCTCTTGTTTCACATATGATCAGTGTTGCCTTGCTTGTTTATAATCCGGGAGTATCTTTGATGTTCCTTGGGAATGTTTTGGTCTAGCTGCCAGCTGTGAGCTTTCATCTGAAGAGTTTTTCATTTTCTCACAATCTTTGACATCATGAAAATGGACCTCGGTTCCTGGCCCTGACTTTCCACCTAGTGACTAAAAGAGACACCTTAAGGTGACATCTGCAGCTCGCTGATCATATCTTTAGGGGCTGCTACCACCAGAACTAGATAAAGGGTGTCTGAAGGATGTCTTACACATTGACCACAGTGGTCATAGGGGGCCTGCAGGGGAGTGAACACAATTTTATTAATGTCTGAAGATTCCTTTAGATTTTACCAACTTTTTCCTTATGCCCAGTGAACCCAGGTTATAACTGAAGGAATTCCCCCCCCCCAGGTAGGAGTGGTTGGGATGCCAGGGACTTTTAATGGTTTCCAAGATTGAATCACTAAACAGAATAGCTGGCCCACAAGTTAATGGTCAAAATGCCCCCTTCACACATCCACGTGCCTTCTTCCTCTCATTGTTGATGGCTCAAATGTTCTGGAAACATAAGGTGGGGATGAGAACCTGGGAGATAATACAGTCAGGCTGGTTGTAGGTGAGGGGCCTCGCTGACAGGGGACGGCACAGAGGCAAAGAAGGAAGACCTCGGGCCTCCTTCGCTTTGAGTTACTTCTCCTCTCATTGCGTCGCTGCGTGAGCGTCCCGCGCAGGCGCCATGGCAGCGCTGTCCTGTCTGCCGTCGCGGAAACGCCCCTGGGCAGGCCCCAGCGCGGCCACGGCCAGCCCGGCTCCTGCCCGCAGGTCCCGTCTTCTCACGCCCTGACTGCTGTGCAGCAGCGTGCTGTGGGTCCTCTTTCCTGTTTGGCTTCTCGGCTTCCTGGCGTCTCTCTTCGTCTTTCCAGGCTCTTGGTGAATTTGTCCTGGTGGAAAAAGATGTCAAGATTAAGAAGAAAGGGAAGATTTACAGCCTCAATGAGGGCTATGCCAAGTATTTTGATGCTGCCACCGCTGAATATGTGCAGAAAAAGAAATTCCCTGAGGTGAGTGAAGAACGTCCAGGCCACTAGCAGGGAGAATGTCACGTCTGTGGGGTCCTGTTTGGGCGGTGGCTTCAAGGGCATTGCCAAAAAGCGGTCATTACCAATACTTATGGCTCTGGTCAGCATGAGCATGGTGGACTCTGTCTTTCTTCAGAAGCGATCAATGTCTTTTATAGCTAAAGTTTACCTACTAAAGGTAATACTTACCTTTATGTTTGACTTTCTTCCAGGAGACATTGTTCATGAAGAAGGTAGGGATCACATTTCCAAAATTCAGAAGTTCAGGCCAGAACGTCTCTTGAATCATTGGTTTGCTAAGCTCCAACTTATAGATTCACTCACTGAGTTGCACTTGCTTTTTTGAATAACAGCACTATATCATAGGCTAAGTTCCCAAAGAGATTTTAGGAAAGAGGAAAGTGGCTGTCACACTCAAGCTTCTATCTAAAAAGAAAAAAAAATAATTATAAAAAAAAAAAAAAGAGGAAAGTGGCTGGCATCTCCCTTCTCTTTCTTTGGGATGCAAAGCCATCTTCCTGCTCTCTTCTGTCCCTTCTCTTTTCTCTCTCTCCTCTAAGAAGATAAACTATTTTTACTATATATCTTTTTAAAAAAAGGAAAGAAGAAAGTGAGTTTGATGCAATTTATATATTACTCCTTCATTCAGTGGTATGTGTGTGTGTGTGAAACCAGGTGTTGATTTTGTGCTATGTGGCTCCTTCATGTCTGTGAGTGACATGGCAATGATCATTATTGAACCTCATTCTTCTAGGTGTAGGGAGGGATAGAAAAGATATAAGCAATATGATCCTTGTCCATAGGTCAGCAATTTTATTTCTATGCCAAGGCTTATACATAAGAAATTACTAAGGAAAGATATAGAAGAATATGTAACTGATACAAATTTACAGTGTAGATGCAATATGTAGGATGTAGGCTCTTTTTGACCCACTTGGTAGAAGACATAAAAAGAAATGCTTGCGGAAAACTGTACAATATGAACTTTTGGGTGGTGATGAAAATGTCGTGTCTCCTTTGGCAATCAAGCTTTTAGCCAAATATGTGGAGAGTCAGAAAAATTTATGAAGATCACTGCTCTTCTTTCTCTGGTTAAATATTTCTAACTTTACCTCTTATTTGCCTGGAAGACATGCCTGGAGAAATCTCTCCTCACACAGTTGGTTGGATTTTCTGGTGGTTTGTGAGTCCAGGGGTGACTGGTTAACACAACTGGAGGCCCTGCCTTCAAAGTCTATGCAGAGCCTGGTCACTCCCCCTACTGTTAGTACCTGGTCCAGTTGCCACTTCTCAGTTGCCTGGACTGAGCTCCCAGCTCCTGCCACCTCCTCCACATGTTGTCAGCCCCAAGCAGGAGGCTGCTCAAGCCTGAGCCAGGTCATATCACTGCTTTTCTCCCCACCTGCTAAGCCTGCCCCACTCACAGTGAATGCACAGACCCTCACGGCCAGCAGGCCCTGCACAACGCAGCCCCATGAACCACCCAAGCTTCTCTCTACTGCTCCCATCTTGCTCCCTCCACTGCAGGTGCACTGACTTCTCATTCCTTGAACACACCAGGCCTGCTCCTGCCTCAGGTCTCTTGCACTTCCCTGTTCCCGCTGCTGGAAAGCTCTTCCCCAGATATCCAGAGAGTGCACTCCCTCACTTGGTGAAGTCTTTTCTCAAATCTCAGTTTACCAGCGATGCCTTCCTGACCTACCTGTGTACAATTGCAACCGCTTCACCTCCAGCACTCCCCTGTCCCTTTCCCTGCTTCATTTTTTCTGTGTGACTTACCTTCAAAGACACTACTTACTATATTTATATATTTAATACAGGAAAAGCAAAAGTATCATCCACTATCCCCTGACTCAGAGACTTTTATATTTATATTTTCTTCTTATCTTATACTACAAGAGTTATTCTGTGTCCCAATCTTTGTTGCTTTATATCATCAGCTTTGTTACAAATTAACACATAATCTCAGTAAATATTATTTCAAATTATTATATTACTGTTATTTTACCTTTTGGGCATATGATAATTATTTGCTATTATAAATAATGCTATGATTAACATCTTTATGGTAGAAACCTTTTTGTGTTTGGATGATTTCCTTCAGAGATATTAAAAGAAATGGTATGCCTATGCCAGTCCCTTAAATGGTTGTTTTTGAAGTGCTTAATCATACTGCTAAATTACTTTTGGAAAAAGTCTGTAAAAATGTACCATTCAAACAGCAAAATTTGAAAGGTTTGAACTGATTTTTTAATGTACCTTTAACAGATATTCCATTTTCACACCTGCATTCTTTTTTTTTTTGAGACAGAGTCTCACTTTGTTGCTCAGGCTAGAGTGAGTACACTAGCTGATCACAGCTAGTGATCAGCCTAGCTCACAGCAACCTCAAACTCCTGGCCTCAAGCAATCCTGCTGCCTCAGCCTCCGGAGTAGCTGGGACTACAGGGATGCGCCACCATGCCCGGCTAATTTTTTTTATATATATTAGTTGGCCAATTAATTTCTTTCTATTTATAGTAGAGACGGGGTCTCGCTCTTGCTCAGGCTGGTTTCGAACTCCTGACTTTGAGCTATCCGCCCACCTCAGCCTCACAGAGTGCTAGGATTACAGGCGTGAGCCACCGCGCCGGCCCACACCTGCATTCTTGAGATGATGAGAGAAGCTAGAACTGATGGTGGTTCTTTTTACCGCCTCTTCTCCAGCTCACTGCCCTATGGACATGGAAGTCAGTAATACCCTGACACTGGCTTTTTAGAAAAGAAAAGCTTTTTTGCAAGTTGACCAAGGAGATAAGAGGAAATGCTCAAGTCTGTCTTCCTGATCTGGGGGTCTGGGTCAGGTTTTATAAGCATAGGGTAATGAGGTGTGATCTGATTGGATCTTGCAATGGGGTGGTTCCAGGAGGCATGCTCTGACTGGACTATGTCATGGGGTGATGCCAGGGCTTGATCTGATTGGATCCTAGATCTTGCCATGCAGTGTCCGTTTCTTAATTCAGTCCCTGGTCCTCTGTCTGGCCCAAGCACTTAGGTTCCACATATGGTTGCATACTTGGTTCATCTGGGCATGCTCAGTTTATATGACCTTCAACCTGAAGATCTATGGTAACTGAAAAACAGCTCACAACTTTGTTACATAAAAGTTGAGCCAGATTGGTCTGGTGGGATTACACAGCCACCTGAGTGTCCAAAGGTAGGGAAGAGGGGACAAGAAGGGTTAGGACAAATGGGCCCTAAGAGTCCTTTGGTTTCGGGTTCAACTTCTTTTTTGTAGGGTCTGCCATGGCTTTATTGGACCCAGAGAGATACAAGCAAGGGGTTGTGGTGTGGATACTAGATTGAAATAAATACAAATCAATAACTATGAGCTTAAAAGTATTCACTTTATGGGGGATGGGTGGTTGGATATGGGGAAAAAAATATTTACTTTATGACCTATCAGCAATGTGATAGATAGCATTTTGTATGAAAGTTTTGCATCTTAGAAATAAGCATGATAATACCCAATGCTTTACCTCGTGTAAAAGCAGAGATTGGGTATTTAATATTCCTTACATGGCCAATGGTATGTAAGGATAAGGGTCTGTATTTGTCCATTTAGTGATTAGTAAATTTAAGTGGAAGAGACCCCAGGTAAGGATAATTGTTTGGATGAAAGAATTTCAATCCCAAAGTCTCTTGCTTCCTCATTTTAATTATAGTACAGAAAGACACGTATTATCTAGCACATGCCTGAGAGCAGACACAATAGTCCAAAGGGTGTCTCCTAAGAAATATTATTGATTCTTTCATTCTTCACATGATTGAGAAAACTAAAAAATGTTAGTCTGTGGAATTATTTTTCCCATGAGAAGAGAGAGGAGAAATAAATATAAGAAACTAGCACTCTGGGAGGCCAAGGTGGAGGATTGCTCGAGGTCAGGAGTTCAAGACCAGCATGAACAAGAGTGAGACCCTATCTCTACTAAAAATAGAAAGAAATTATCTGGACAACTAAAAATATACAGAAAAAATTATCCAGGCATGGTGGCACATGTCTGTAGTCCCAGCCACTCAGGAGGCTGAGGCAGAAGGATCGCTTGAGCCCAGGAGTCTGAGGTTGCTGTGGGCTAGGCTGATGCCACGGCACTCTAGCCTGGGCAACAGAGTGAGACTCTGTCTCAAAAAAAAAAAAAGAAAAAAAAGAAAGAAAGAAAAGAAAAGAAAAAGAATCTAGTAACAACTGTTGTCTCTAGGGAGGGGTTGTATTAGGAATAGGGAGGAAGAAAAACTTACTATTCACTTCTGTACTTTTTGAATTTCTAACAAGTAAGGGTGTTACTTGAGCGATGCATCAATCAACAAACACAGCAACGAGAAGGTGCGCCCTGTGCCTGCTGATGCTGTCAAAGGTCCCGTCTCTGTGGTCTTTGCTATTCAGCCAGGTGGTCCCTAGCACTGCCCACTGCAGTAAAATCCCATTAATTGGGCTTCGACTGTAAAGCAAATTTTATGAAGAAACTGGTAGTCTTAGGAACTGTTTTCACTTACCCTGGAAGCTGCCCTCGATTTATTTCATCAAAACTGTCTTGGGTGACTGTCGTATGCCAGGTGCGGGGCTCCATGTGGCTCTGGACAGGACAGGCGGGTTCCTAGTGGAGGTTACAGCAGGGTGAAGAAAACAACGGTGAGCATGGGGGGGAGTATGAAATAGAAGGGCAGGGCGCCGTGGGAGCACGGAGCAGGGGGAGTCTCCCTGGTTCAGGGGTCATGAATGGGCTTCGTGACTCATGAGCGGTGAGTAGCTATTGTCTGGTGAAGTCAGGAGCCACGTGGGGAGGAGGTAGGAGAAGCCAAGGTGAGGAGAGCCTGCGCTCAGGTCTGACCTGCTCTGTCCTGCGCAGTGGCCGCCAGACTCCAGCAGCTGCTGAGTGCTTGAAATGGGGCTAGTCCGGATTGAGACACGCACCTTAAGTGTAAAACACACGTAGGATTCCAAAGACAGCATGAAAAAAGGAATGTGAAATATCAAATAATGTTTTACAGTGATTATATGTTTAAATGGTAATATTTTGGATATATTGGGTTAGTTGAAATCTATTATTAAGATTAGTTTCCTCTAATTCTGTCTACTCAAGTAATGTGATTATGTACTGGAAAGTTGAACACTACGCTTGTGGCTCACAATGTTTCCACTGGACGGCGCTGTCTGCAGTTGACTGTGAGCGCAGTGTGTGCGGCACCTGAAGAGACTGCAGCACAGTCGGCACGTGGAGGGCAAGGGGTGTGGCAAGGACGGGCCTGGACACCAGGCATGAATGGCCCTTGGAGGTCCTTTGAAGGCTCGGACCTTCCTAAGGGCGTGGGAAGCCACTGGAGAGGTTCCAGCAGGGCAGTGGTAAGAGGAGCAACCGGCTTTCGTGGGGAATACTCTGGAAGACAATCAGAGGGCTACAGTCATCCTCCATGGCTGCTCTGTGCACCTGGCCTAAGATCCAAACCCTCTCCTGGGCCTACAGGGCCCTTCACACTCGACCCCAGCCTTCTGCTCCCACCTCCTGTCGTTCCGTGTCCTCCGCTGTCTCTCTGGAACAGGGCAGAATCTTTTCCATCTCGGAACTTGGTAATACTCTAATCCCCTTTGCCTGGAATGCTTTTGCTTAGCTCTTCTCAGAATCGGCTTATTGTTCCTGGGGCTGGTCCTCAGCTCCAGTGTCACCTCGGAGAATCCTTCCCTGACCCCTTGTGAAAATATCTCCCCAGTTACTTATTTCTTCAATGCACCCATCATTATCTGGAATTACCTTAGGCTTTCTATGTTTGCATGTCTACTGTCCGTCTTTCTGATTAGGATACAAACTTCTGGAGAGCAAAGGCCTCGCTGTCTAATCGGCTGTCATGCATGACAGTCGGAGCTTTGGGGATGGGAGGAGCGCAGGGAAACGTGGTAGGCCGAGTGAGGAGAGCGCCCAGGACACAACTCTAAGGATGTAAATACCAGAGGGTGAGCTGGCGCTGGAGACTGCAGGGACATCTAGGCAGAAAGAGGAGCGTCATGTCGTGGAAGGCCATGGAAGACAGTGTTTGAAGAAGGAGCTCGTGGTCAGTATGGAAAGTGTCGCCTAGTGTCTACCGGCCGTGGAGACTCGGGCGGCACTGGTGACCTTAGTGACTGTCTGGGAGCCAGAATGCAGGGAAGAGCACGGCGGGGAGGAGAGGAAGTGCAGGCAGCAGATGTGCACAGCGCCACTCCCCCATGGAAGGTGGCCGTGGGAGGTCCCAGGGTGCAGCGATGCGGATATGGGGTCTCTGGAAGAATTTTTTTCAAATGGGAGAGAGTTGAGCAGATGGGCTGAGGCAGGAAGAGACGTTGAAGTGAAAGGAGAGGTGAGGGTGCTGGATGTCTCGGCTCTGTGAGAGGCTGGAGGAGAAGGAGCCAGCAGCCGGGAAGAGGGGTGGCTGTGGACAGGGTGAGGACACCACCTCTTAGAGGAGCAGAGGCGGGACGTGTACTCAAGCCTTGCGATGGGCAAGCGACACAGGACATGGCCCCCACCTCCAGGAAGCTGCCATGTGGTTGGAGTGGCAAGACACGGCAACAGATGAGGGTGGGCACATTCAGGGTGGCATGGCTGTAGACAAGACATTGCGACCAAAAGAATAATAACTCGGTGTGAAATAATCCTGCAGGCAATGAGTGCTGTGCTATTCCACAGGAGAGCAAGATTAACTCCTGATGCTGTGATCAAGGAAGTTTTCATGAGAAGTGGTGTTTGATGTGGGCCTTAAAAGCAGGGGAGCATCTCACCAGCTGGAGGTGTAAGTGGTAAAAGAAAATAAAGGAGGAGAGTGCATTTCCTGTCTACTGACCGGCATGAACAAAGGAATGAAGTGCTGTACTTCCATCAGTTTGTCCTTTCAGCTAGGAGACAGAGTTTTGTTTTGTTTTGTTTTGTTTTGTTTATATCTGTATTCTGATAGAACGTGGCAATTTAGAGGAAGAAAGAGACCTTCGGGATTATCTCTACAAATGTCCTTATTTTTCTAGGTATGAACACTGAAGTGCAGAGAGATGGAAATAACTATTGAAAGTCACAAAACTGGTAAGTGACAGAGTTGGGCTTGGCTCACAAATGTAGCTTCTACAATAATGTTATTGTACAGGTTGTAAGGATAGATATATTGGGTAAAACCAACCAAATTTTTTTTGAATTACATTAGAGGTGCAAGAAAGTAAAGATTAGATGAATTTTAAATTCTTAAAGGAGATATGGTTATATAGTTAAGTGATTACAACAATTCTAACAAAGTTTCGCTATAGAAGACGTTTTGTTGTAACCTACATTAATGGAGAGATCAGGATGATTTGTTACTAGGAGATTAATTGATGACTTCCTGCAATTCACCAGATTTATTCTAGTCTCCCATGTCTTGGCCAAACTAAGCCCCAATTAGCCAAAGTGAATTTAAAGAAAAATCTATGTTAACTGGAAGTATAAATTCACAAAAGAGAAGGAGGAGAAGGGTGATGAGAAGATATTAGTTTCATATGCCTACTGTGACAAATTACCACACACTTAGTGGCTTAAAACAATATAATTTTTTTTTTTTGAAACAGAGTCTCACACTGTTGCCTGAGCTAGAGTGAGTGCCATGGTGTCAGTCTAGCTCACAGCAACCTCAAACTCCTGGGGTGAAGTGATCCTTTTTTAGTTGGCCAATTAAATTTTTTTCTATTTTTAATAGAAACAGGGTCTCGTTCTTGCTCAGGCTGGTTTTGAACTTCTGACCTTGAGCGATCCGCCTGCCTTGGCCTCCCAGAGTGCTAAGATTACAGGTGTGAGCTACTGCACCTGGCCAAAACAACACAAATTTACTGTCTTACAGTTTTGAAGGTAGAAGTTCGACCCAGATCTCCTTAGGCTACATCAAAGTGTTAGCAGGGCTGTGCACTTTCTGGTGGATGTGAAGGACAATCTGTTTTCTGTCTTTTGCAGCTTCTCAAGACTGCCCACTTTCCATGGCTGGGACCTTCTTACTCCATAGTCAGTGTCAGCCATCCCCGCTTCTCTCAGAGAACTTGAGGTCCCTCTGACCACAGCTGAAAATGTTCTCTGTTTTTAAGGGCTCCTGTGATTAGATCGAGCCTACCTGGACATTCCAGGCTGCCCTTGTCATCTCAGGGTCCTTAACCCTAATCACATCCGTAAGGTCCCTTTGCCATGTAAGGTAACAAATTTTCAGGTTCTGGCGTTAGGACAGGGACATATTTGGGGGTCTGTTATTTTGCTTATTGCAAAGAAGAAAGAGGAGGAAAAGACATGGGGTAGATTATTTGCGAGATGGCTGATAGATAATTAGAAAAGAAAATCAGCATCAATTGCCAGTATAAATTATCTGGCAATTCATTAACTCATAGCAGATATCATTTCTTATTTAATTTAGTTACTGGGGAAATGGATCTGGGGAATGCCAGAGACAAATTTATCATCTGTGTGTGTGTTTTTTTTAGGATGTTCTTGCAGAGAGATGAAGGAACGTGTGTAAGATGTCACTGCAGTAAGCCCCATTCACAGCTCATTAAACAACTGAGGAAAAGTGGGAACAGATGTAAACCTGGATGAACGTCTCCCATGTGGCACCGGGCTTTCTGTCCTCCGTCCTTCTTTCTTCATAGCATTATTAGTGACTTGGATGAGGACTTAACAGTCAGGTGTATAGAATTTGCAGGACAAAAATTTAGGGAATATCTTAATAAACTAGGAAGATGAAAGCACATGGACCATTAAATCATAAACATGAAGTCTTAAATTTCAGGGAGAAAATCAATTAAATGCAGGATGGATGGCACTGGTTGTGGTGTCAGATTATGTGAAAATCTTTTTTTTGAAAAACGCAATGACTGTGTCTATGAAAGTAGAGGTAATATTAAGGACATCAACTAAAAAATGTTGAACATCTACTGCGTACCAGGTACTGCACTAGGGCCTGTATGTATGCCATATATTTTCACACTCACAATAAATCCATAAGGAATAATGATTATCTTTGTTTCCTGGGTGAACTTAGGGTTCAGAGGTGTGACACAACTTGCCCAAGATTACACAATCATCTGTCTATACAAACTTGGGCCTGACTTCAAAGACCATATTCATATAACAGAATGACAGATGTTTTCAATGGCCTGAGGAATTGTAGCTTCATTAGCAAAAGTACAGTGTCCAGGTCATTATAGAAATCATCTAGTGTACTTTATCCATTTTGGTCTCTTCTCTTTAAGAGAGGCTTTGAGAAACTTTAATGTGCATAGAAGAGTGTTCTGGACACAAAGTCGTTTGAGGAGTAATTGAGTAAACTTGGTATGTTTTGCCTAAAAAAAATCCTTGAGGTCAGTCAGGGTGGATGGCACAAAAACATAATACTCCCTAGAAATATTCGAAGACAGAATAGTATTTTTCTCTACTGGAAGTAGTGTGGAGGTGATTTTGGTTCAAAAGAATGGTTTGATAATGATTTCTGTTATGAAGTCAGCATTCAAGGACAGACTTGGCGTGAGTTTCTTGGAAGTCACATGAAAATGCTTTCATCTTTGGGATTAAATAAATGGTGCTTGACAGGGACACGTGATCAATTTGTGTCTGTTGAGTGTATGAACAAATGACTTTGTCAGGGACGTTGTATGAAAAATTAGTGAATTGAGGCCGGGCGCGGTGGCTCACGCCTGTAATCCTAGCACTTTGGGAGGCCAAGGTGGGCGGATTGCTCAAGGTCAGGAGTTTGAAACCAGCCTGAGCGAGACCCCGTCTCTACCAAAAATAAAAAGAAATTAATTGACCAACTAAAAAAATATATATATACAAAAAAAAAATTAGCCGGGCATGGTGGCGCATGCCTGTAGTCCCAGCTACTCGGGTGGCTGAGGCAGGAGGATAGCTGAGCCCAGGAGATTGAGGTTGCTGTGAGCCAGGCTGACGCCACGGTACTCACTCTAGCCTGGGCAACAAAGTGAGACTCTGCCTCAAAAAAAAACCAAAAACAAATTAGTGAATTGAGAAGGTCAGAAGAGATAAACTTTGGGGTTATTTTTAAGTTTGGGATCTTTCTTTGATTTGACTTAGATTGTCGAATTGAGATGCATAGGGGAAACAAACCACAGTTCCGGATTTGCTCCCTTTCTTTTGTCTTATTGATGTCAATGACAAGTTCTAACAGCATGATTGACACTAAGTTCTAATGACCTGAATACCAGCATCAAAAGTATTTCATATTTGTATTACTAATAAATCTTTTTCTAAATATGTTAACATTTAAACTGTTCTTGAGTGGCCCCCACTATTTTTTCCCTGCATTCTTGCAGGGTTGAATGGCTAAGTCATAGAAACACAAATTAAATTTGTAATCTAGGCACAAACAAGCTGGTAATAGAAGGGTCTTAAGGGACTGTAGCTATGACGGAAGCCCTCTAGAATCAAGTGGGATGTGTCTAGAGGGTTCACTTAGGCAGTGAGTTGTAAACTGTGGAGCAGTAAAGATAACCAGGATACAGATATGGAAGCGGATGTCAGAGCTGAGGCAAAGTCAGCAGTGGCCTGCATTATATGCTCTGAAGAGCTCAATGGAAGGCCACTGCCCAGCTTTAAAATATTCAAAAATAATGTTGAGGCCATATACATGTATGTAAAAATCCCATCTTTAATACAACCAAACATATGATATTACGTGTTTGTGGTTCTAGCAGAGCAGACAGCTGAATTTTCCTAGTATTTCTTCATATATTTTGTTCTATTTCGATACCAGCTGTTGGACCCAGCGGGGTGGATGCCATTGAGGTGGAAAGATTGCAGTTCTTTTATATCCACCCTTCACACGCCAGTGTTTTATACGGAGATTTGGAATCCCTGCCATTATTAACCCTTATGAAGTTTATTACAATATGAGACCATGTCACCATAGATACCTGCAAGTGACTTATACGCATGGTTATTTAGTCCTTTGGAATATGCCTCATGGGAATTTAATCTTTGGGAATTTCCAAGTTAATTTGCCATTATAGCCATTCTAGCTAACAACCACTCACTCCTTGGTCCTAGATGCCTAAAATTTTAACTTTCAGGGTTATTCCTTTAGTTTTCAAAGAGGTCTGTTTATTTAGGAAAGGTAATCTTCTAAGGCACTTTAGTGGAGTTAGTTTATCAGATTAGTTTGCCTATCTTTTCTTTCCTAGGACCCTTTGTGTATCACTCAGTCTCTTTAGGAAACTGAAGGCATTTTCATGCTGGGTGATTAAGGGGGTTTTAATAAAAGGGCTATGTACAAAGTGTGTGTGGTTTAGAAAAAGCAAGACGGGGTACCCCAGGCTAGTGACAGTGGGTCTTTATCACCACACCTGAGCCTGACCAGGGAGTGGGCTAGTATATGGATGTCATTCTTCTCTCTCCTTCTATCTACTGCTGATCTCTCACATGAATGAAACCCAAGCAAAACCAGAGGACAAGGATGCCCATTGGTGTAGTCTATACAGATCGTCCTCCTGGGGCAGGGTGCAGGGTGCATCTGGAGGGGCAAAAGTAAGAGATCTAGCACAATTTGTAACAAAGTTGGTGTTCCCAGGACTCTGTGCTTGACCTTTTTCTTACATCCACTGTTTCCCCTGGGCCATCTCATAATTTTTACTCCTCCCCTCACCCCATATATTAATGTTCAGATAAGTCCACCTGGTCCTCCCAAAAGCACCTCCCCCTTAACATGCCCTGAACAAATTCATGACAACTCGACATCTCTACACCTTTTATCCAACCTCTCTTCCTCCTGTATTCTGTATCTTAGTTAAGATATCACTATCTTGGTTGCCAAAGTCAGAAATCCAGGAATCATTTCATACCACAATCTTTATGTCAGCCCCAATATCCAACCATCAATTCTGCTGATTGTGCCTCTAAGATATTTCTCTATCTAACTTCTTTTTTCGCCATTTCTACTCCCACTTTTCTGGTTTAGGGCATTACTACTTCTTATAACATGTCTCTTGGCCTCTACTGAGGCCAGTGATCCTTAAAACAATGACCCCAATTTTTCTCAGAGTGTACATGTAGAAATAAAATAAGTTTCATTCATTCATTGATTTAGAAAATATTTCTTGAGACCTATTATGTGCCAAATATTATGCAAAGCATTGGAAATTTGGGAATGGATAGACATGTTCTCTGCCTTCAGTTGTGTCATGTGATAGAGACAAGTACAGATTGATAGGTGCAATGACAGAATTGCAAGCAAGGCACTTACCTTATGATAGAGATAAGGGTGGTGTAGAAAACTCCCTAGAGAAAGTAGCATCTAAGCTTAGCCCTGAAGGACTAATAGGGGTTAATCAGGCAAAAGGAAGAGACAATAGGAATAAGATATTTCAGACTAAGTGCAACCTGTTGCAAGTTCTAGAAGCAAGAGAGAACAGGAATTTAATACAATGTGGATGAAGCAGAAAGTGTGAAATGGATATCAGATGATGAGGAGTTCTGTTAAGGACTTTGGACTTTATTTCAAAGGTTATGGAAACCTCTAAAGAACATTAAGTTGAAGCTTGGCATGATCATATTTGGGTTTTGAAAGGATTATTCGTATAGTTATTTGCGGAACGGACTTGATGGGGGTAAGACTGGAGGCAAATTTGCCAGTTTTTAAGAGCTTTCACTGAACTAAGGAAGTAGCAGTGGGTATGAAGTGATCCAAAATATACAAAGGTGAGATTATTTATAGGACATACTGAGAGATCGAATTTGGAGGGTGAAGAGAGAAACAAATTGAGACTGATGCCTAGGACTCTGGCTTGAGCAGCTGAGTGGATGGTACTAATATTCACCAGGGTAGGGAATTTAGAATGATAAAGTGTAGGTGAGTTAGGTAATGACCTTGGTTTTGGACATGCCAAGTTTATGATCCATTCAAGTGGTGTTGAGTTGGATGTTCACGTCTATATTTTGAATCATGATAGGAGATGAAACTTGTCAAGGCATGCCTATTGAATGAAAATAGGTTCCACAAAGGACCAACATATAAAGCTTATTGGAGGAAAGAGAGAACACGTGTTCAATGAGTTAGGAGGAAAAATCTTTAGTCCACATTAACGACTAGACCAAGGCCAAATTCTTAAGTTAAAACTTTTCTCTTTGCTTTTAGTGTTTTCTTTGCTCAATATACCTATTCTTCTCTCTTTCTCTGGTTATTGCTTAAAAACCTTCCAAAATTATCTCAAGATCGTCCAGTCCAAGAAGACTTAACTTAAGGCTCTGGTTGAGTTGATGCCCCCTCCTCCTTTCCCATAGCTTTTTGTTTATACATCTATCCTGGCTCTTCTCATATGGTTTTTTTTTTTTTTTTTTTTTGAGACAGAATTTCACTGTGTTGCCCAGGCTAGTGTGCCGTGGCATCAGCCTAGCTCACAGCAACCTCAAATTCCTGGGCTCAAGCAATCCTTCTGTCTCAGGCTCCCAAGTAGCTGGGACCACAGGTATGCGCCACCATGCCCAGCTAATTTTTTCTATATATACATATTTTTAGTTGGCTAATGAATTTCTTTCTATTTTTAGTAGAGATGGGGTCTCTCTCTTGCTCAGGCTGGTTTCGAACTCCTGACCTTGAGCGGCCTCCCAGAGTGCTAGGATTACAGGCGTGAGCCACCACGCCCGGCCTCTCATTTGGTATTAAAATTGTCTGTCCACCTGGCTCATCATACAGATAATGCCATGACTTCAAGGACCATGTTGCATGTGAAATTACCCAGGAAGCTGATTCTGAGGCAGAATTTAGTGTACAAGATATTAATCAGGAGCGGCCTTGGGATCATCACCTCTGAAATGGGGGAGAAGGAAGCACGAGCGGGCTGGGGGGGAAGATGAGCTCTGATGCAAACCTAACAACCGCCTCACCTGACACCATTCTACGGAGCTGGAATGGCCTTTCAGAGTTGTTCCAGATCGGAGTGAGGGGGCCTGCCTCCATATACCCCTGCCTCCATCAGTCACAGAGGTGAAATAATCTGACATTCCAACAGACGGTGAATAATAAGCCTTGAGGCTTCTCAAGCCCTGTGCAAATAGAATTTCACCCAGGCTCATCCGCAGGTGAGAAAACATGCTCAGATGTGCTTGCTAAGAAAAATTATTCAAAACTTGTATATAGGCCAAGAAAGTACAACATGGACTTTCAAAAACACGGACATGGTTTAATGGGCCCACCCAAAGATTATTTCACCGTCTGTTGGAATGTTCTGGTTTTTTCATCTATAAAAAGTGGGAATGCCAATGTTTTATTAGCTACAGGGATAAGGAGGGACACAGTGAAATAAATTTGATAACATGACTCACACTTCGTTACAAGTGATTTTCCTAAATTCACAACTTTTGGTTGTGCTAAAAAGCAAACAAACAGACAAAACTAAAAATGGAACTTTCACTACTTGTACGTAGATCAAGTCACATGATGCCTACAAATGAGAGTTTAAATGAGAATGAGAGCACTTTTCTAGCTGGGAAAATATTTTTCTTAATTAAGTGTGCTTCAATAATTTATCCATGGTGATGAATAAGCCCTTGGGTTAGTTTCAGAAAACTCTTCCACCAGCCTGCTTCATAGGAATTACACAAATATTTATTATGGAACATGCATAAAACATTTTCTTCGTTGTCTTAATAGTAAAGACAATAATTTTTAAAATCATACTACTTTGCTGTCTTTCAGGTTTTTTCCTCCTAAATGTACCTTCTGAATTTCTTAGGTATGTTGTATAATTACTTAAAGTCCATTTTACTTAATGGATAAATGTGTTCATCAACTTTAGCACCCTATGAAAGTAGGAAGAGCAATGAGAACAGGGCTATTTGAAAGGTTTCCTCATCCCCTCGGCTTCATTATCAGTAGTGAAATTTACGTAGAAAACAATGAGGCAGAATCACCAAAGCCTAGAGGCACCTAGGGGCAGAGGGAATTCAGAGACTGAGAAAGTGTGGCTTTGGAGAGAAATAAGAGTCGTATTGGAAATTTATGGAGTCTAAATGAACCCTTTTACCGCTCTCCCCAGCTTCAGACACAGAAACGGTGTGAGGAGTCAGGAATGTCCGCGGACCCTTCAAAAACTGACATTTTCATTCGTGTTTATTTTTCTCACGAAAGAAATGGAAATACAAGTGCTTGGTAGTACACGCTGCTGCGGCCTAAAAGCACATTAATAAGCACGCGGCGTCCGCCCTCGAGGGGTATCACTTTTTAAATAAACACCGCCAAAAGAATCCCCTCAGAGGGACGCTGAAATCACTCTCCCTCCGCAGCCGTGAGGGAAGAGAGCTACCGCCCCCTGCTTGCGCGGGAGACCGCCCTTTCTCCCCGGCCGCCCGCGCTCGGCCGCCCTGGGAGTGCCGCTCCCCGGGCACCGGCTCGTGCAGGGAGCCGAGCGCCTGCGTCCGGTGGGCGGCCGGGCGGAAAGGCCAGGTGGGCAGCACCAGGGGTTTCTCCGGGGAGGGTCACCTGGAACCAGATGGCCAAGCCGTGCGCGGGCGCCGAGCCACAGAAGCCGCGGCGGAAGCGCCCGGCCACGGCGGCCTCCAGCTTCCGCTCCCGCTCCCAGCCGGCGCCGGCGGCCCGCGTGGAGGAAAGCGCCGCGGCGGCGCCAGCACGTCCTCGCGGGACAGGCCCTGCCCCACGACCTCCGAGTGGCCCACGAGGCTGCCCGCAGCGAAGCTCTGCTGGCAGCTCATGTCTACACCGGGCGCTGCTGCACCCAGCTCCAGACCCCCAGGCGCCTCTCCAGCCTCTGCTCGCGGATTGGGGCGACTAAGAGCTGAGCGGAAGCTGGCAGGGCGAGGCGCTTTCAGCCACTTAGTCCCTGCATGGAGCACGAAGCTTGGCAGGGACTCGTGCAAGAGTCCGCAGCCCGTCCACTTACTCCGGATGGCATCCACCTGCTCCGACAGCGCCGCTGTCTCCACCCGCTCCTGCGGGAGTGCACCCAGCCTTCCAGCCCTCGAGCCGCACCGCCTCCCGGGCCGGGTGCCGGGTGGCGCGGGGCCCCAGCCCCCGCACAGAGGATGCTTAGAATGCAGGTGCCCGCGCCCGCGTCCAGCACCGTCCTGCCCCGGAGCGCTGCCCAGTTCCGCAGGACGCCTAGGCGGTCGGCATCGGCGCAGACCCGGTCTGCGGTCATCTCCTCCTGGACGGATGCGGCCTAGTAGCACTGGGGGTACAGCTGGGCCCGCTCCCGCTTAGTCTCGGGGTCGCTGCAGCTCCCGGACACCTTCCTCCTCAAGTTCCTCCCCTCCTTCGCCGCCGCACCGCCCCTTCCCCTAATCTTTATTTTATTTTATATTTTATTTTATTATTTTATTTCAGGTTATTATGAGGGTACAAACATTTTGGTTACATTTTATATCTTTGCCTCACCCTAGCGAAGGTTACAGGCATGCCCTTCCCCTCTACAATGCTCACCGTGTCCTTTAGTTGTGAGTCCCCCCCCTGTCCCACAACCTTTCTTTTATTGGGCAGCGGACATCTCGGCCTAGAATGTACTGTTTATGGCTCTGCTATTTATTATGAATGTTAACTTGTACGTCTTGCTCAGTAGTGATGCAAATAATTTTGTTCAGTAGAAAAGATAACACCTGTAAGCCGTTAACCTAGCAATCTTATTCTAACTTGCTTTCTTAAAGGCCTATAAAGTCCAATTCCTTGAAATATGCATTTAATCAAATTTACCATCTTAGTGAGTGCATAATGAATGAGTTCACATATCTTTATCACCAGCCAAAATGCACCAATCAGCAGTAGAAGAATATGGCTCAAGCTGCATCAGTTTCACAGTGTGTGGCTCATTTCCACTGCAGCTGCTCAAGGTCCAAAGTATGGTTGGTGGAGACACTGCTGCTTCTTTTGCTGAAAATATTTCTGCCTCCCATTCCTATCTCACTCCTGCCCTGGTTAAAGCCTCCTCCACTCACTGCTTCACAAGTCTTTGCTCAATCTGAGAAAGAGGCCCAGAGGCAGGAAGAGGAAAGCGTTAGGAGTTAACTTTTGAGTAGGACGTGCAGTGAAATATTCTCCACTTGCACTACATACTTACAGCACAATGAGACCCAATTTCTGGGCTGATAATGCCTGAACAGAGAAGGGTTGTGAATTCTCACTAGTGAAAAAACCAGCAAAAGTGCTAACTGGGAATGGTCTGCCCCTGGAAATTCATTCTCTCTAATACTTTTTCTAGGATTGCTAAGGATGCAGCTTCCGATTTTTTCAAAACGGAACCAACAAGAGATTATGAGAGAGATGGCACGTTCCCTGTTTCACTAAAATTAAAATTTCTTTTTAAAGCTCCAAAGTTGGTCATTGCTGTGTGCATTTCTAGGTTTTGATTATGTAAGAAGATGTTAAAAATGGAAGATTTGGCAGAGACCTTTATGCACTAGATATCAGATATAAAGTGAGTTACAAAACAGATCAAGCTTCTTTCAAAGAAAAGAATCAGAAGTCAATTACTCTCCTAATCTTCATCAGAAATATAAAAAGGTCTAGATCGGTAGAGATGAACTGAGCATTTATGACAAGGGTTTCTTTGAAGAGAGCTGAGCTGTGAGTCCCACCCACCATCTCTTCCCCAAGAGGAAGGGCAGGGATGCTTCCTGGAGAGCTTGTCTTATGTTCCCTGAATTCAGAGGATACAGAGGTTCTTGGATGTAGAAGATTATATTATTAAAAAGTATTCAGTCCTTCCTGTTAAGTAGGGATGAGGGTATGCAGGTGGCAGAGCAGGTAACAGGGGATGCAGTCAAAGGCTGAGGGTTGAGACCAATACAAAAAGAAAAAAGAACCACAACATAAAGGACTTGAGGTTAGGGACCTTTCTCTCAACTGGGAACATGTGCAGAAGCTAGGAGCTTATGACCTTTCCCTCATTAACTCACACACCCTGGCACCATGACAGTTTGGGAGCCAGCCATACAAGGACAGAAAATGGGAGGGTACATGATTCTGGGAATCTCCACCTACTTCCCTGAAAAGACATGAAGATTCCACCCCAGCTTAACATAATATTAGGGATTAGCATAAAGGACAGACCCTAACCCTGGGATAATGATGTTCTTTATTGGAGCAGTCTGCTCTGTACTGACTTTGAGAGTGTACTATATACTTTCTGTACTCTGTCTTTAAACTCAGGATCATCTCCACTCACAGGGACAGACCTGTTCCTCTCTCTGGAACTTGCTTTTGCTTTACAATAAAAGTTGCTTGTGTGGAAGTGCTTCGTGTCTGTCATCACTCTGTTACACCTGCCCTGCTTGCGATTCTTCCAAGAAAGAAGCCAAAGAACCAGGACAACTCTCCCTAACCACAGCTGGCATTCCCTCTCCATCTCCATGGGCGGAGTACAGCTCCTCTGCCCTTTGACTTATCACTCGACCACAGGACTCAATTTGCCAGTGGGATGCTAGTAGATGGGACTGAAACAGGAGCCTGGAATGTGCTTGCTTGGGGGGCGTGCCCCTTTCTTTGTGCCTCTGTCTTTTTCAGGAAAATAATAAGCCTGGCTGGACCCTGGGTCCAGGGAGAATGACAGCTCTCACAGACTCTCAGACTAGACCTGCTGTTCCAACCAGCCCACAGAGATAAGAATAAACTATTGTTATTTTAAGCCACTGAGATCTGGGTGGTTTATTCTGCAGCATCATTGTGGTCAGAGCTGATTGATACTGTTGGCTACCTGTTTTGACGTAGAGAAAAGCAGAGTTGCTGTAGCTGTGTTGGAATCAGCCCTCACTCCCAGTTTGTCCAGGGGAAGCCAAGCCTGAGTGTTCCTGTGGACCAGTGTACGCTCTGTTCTGGAAAGAGACTTTGACTTAGCATGGGGGTTGTCAAGAAAGGCTGATAGATTCAGCCTGTAAAGAAACAATGACCTCTAATTTGATTTAAATAGTTTATTACTCACATAGCAAAAGCAAGAGTACCAGCTCTTTCTTTGTGTTTCGTGTTCCACAGGACAATCCCAGAACAAAAGTGCCCCAGAACAATACTGCAACGTGCATGCTGGGACGTCCTGTTGCTGAAGGGCCAGCAGTGTCCTGGCCTGCAGCTGTGCCCTAAGTGGGAGTGAGACAGAAAGCCTCACGCCTTGTCAGAATCCAGGAGACAGTGAGGAACTGTCTCTTGACAGCCCCCAGGAAGACAAGGAGGCGAGCGAGAGATGGCCTTGCAGCAGCTTCTTCCACTCTGCGTGTCAGTCTCAGGCTCAAAAGACTGTTTGCATGTCCTGCTACCAGAAGTATTTTCAGATTCCAAAATTACAAGCCAGTTCCAAGATGAAATCTACAGCCATGATAAAAATGTACTAGCTCCATTTATTCTTACAGAGATTATTGAAGAGCTGTTTCAGGCATAGCCATTGATGCAAGTAATCACGATGTAGAAAAAAAGTTTCTTTTTGTGCAATATTTTTTTGTTGTCATAAAACCTTGCTTATAAGGCTACTGTGAATAAAATCCCTTCCAGATGAGACCTCAAAAATAATAGCAAATTTTTGCAGAGACCCTCTGGTTGCATTAGGACTTAATGGCAAAAAATTTACTGCTTTGGGAGAAAGTAATACAAACACATATTTTAGTGAATATTTGCATTAAGGTACAGGCAATTCAATGTTGAAGCAAAGCATGAATGGTGCCATGGGAAGTGTTGGCTCTCCTGCTCTTATTCTGAACATTGCTACTCATTGCTACTCATATTCTGAACAAAGCATCTGACATCCTTTCTATTGACATTGAAGTAATTGTCATGAAATCCTTGTATTTGGCATTTGTATTGTTTGAGCTGAACAATTAAAGCACTTTTGTGAATTCGTTGGCATTGAGTATTCTTTAATTCTTTTGCATTCAAAAGCCCATCTGGGGCCGGGCGCGGTGGCTCACGCCTGTAATCCTAGCACTCTGGGAGGCCGAGGCGGGCGGATTGCTCAAGGTCAGGAGTTCAAAACCAGCCTGAGCGAGACCCCGTCTCTACCATAAAAATAGAAAGAAATTAATTGGCCAACTAATATATACATATAAAAATCAGCCGGGCATGGTGGCTTGTGCCTGTAGTCCCAGCTACTCGGGAGGCTGAGGCAGGAGGATCGCTTGAGCCCAGGAGTTTGAGGTTGCTGTGAGCTAGGCTGACGCCACGGCACTCACTCTAGCCTAGGCAAGAAAGCGAGACTCTGTCTCAAAAAAAAAAAAAAAAAAAAAAAAAAAACAAAAGCCCATCTGGCTGAGACAGGAGGATTACTTGAGCTCAGGATTTGGAGACCAGCCTGAGCAAGATTGAGACCCCATCTCTACTAAAAATAGAAAAAATTAGCCAGCCATGGTGGCACACACCCATAGACCCAGCTACTTTTGAGGCTGAGGCAGGGGGATCGCTTGAACCCAAGAGTTTGAGGTTGCAGTGAGCTATGATGAATGATGTCACTGCACTCTACCCTAGCTAGACTCTGGAAGAAGAAGAGGAGGAGGAGGAGGAGGAGGAGGAGGAGGAGGAGGAGGAGGAAGAAGAAGAAGAAGAAGAAGAAGAGGAGGAGGAGGAGGAGGAGGAGGAGGAAGAGGAAGAAGAAGAGGAGGAGGAGGAGGAGGAGGAGGAGGAGGAGAAGAAGAAGAAGAAGAAGAAGAAGAAGAAGAAGGAGTGTCTCATATTTTTATTTAATCTGACAACTGTAGCTAGGAGTCAAATGGAGGGTGACCCAGGACCCTTCTAAGCTATCCTATTTACTTAGGGACCAATTTTTCACACAAGCAGACCATGAACTAAAGAGGAAAATATCCACGGTAAGTATAGGGCGTTCAAGTAGACCCTGGAAGCCTAGATTGTCTGCACCAACAACAGAAGAAACCAAAGATGGCCTTTCAGCCCCGCCCCAGTAGCCTAACAGCTGGAAGGACCACGTAGGACAGTCAATCCATTTGTTGCACAGATCTTGCGATACATTGCAAGTTTGTTTGTTTGTTTGTTTTTCATCACAGTTTACATAAAAGTCACTGGTGGTTCTTGTGAACTATAGACAAAACTATTACTGTCCCCTAAAAGGTCCTTCCCTCAACGAGTTTGCTTTGAGCCCCACTGAACGTGCAGTTGGCTGCCCAAGGCTCGCCCATCCCTGGAGGCAGCTAGAAGAGTCTGGGTTGCATTTTAGAGTTTCCTAAGTTTATTCATATAAATATACTCTGGGGTTTTTCCTTGTTTCTAAAATTTTTCTCCTAATGGCCTCTCAAAAAACCTTACATTTTCTGTCCTTGTTTTAATTTTCCACCAAGAAGCATGTTGCTGCATCCAGGCATCAGTGCAGGGTTGCGCTGAATCCTAAAGTCCTTTGTTTATTTGCAAGTTGCCTTTAGGAGAGGTAATATAGGAAAAGCAGCAGCAGCAGGTGGATTCCTGGCAGAGATAAGGCAGCACTTCAGGTAGCAGAGATTCTTCTGTAGCTGGGTTACTGAGGCGAGATAGGAAGTGCCACTAAGCACAGTCTAGCAGATGCCCGACAGGCAACTCGCCAACCTAAGTTTGGCCCCAAGAAGTGGAATCTGATGCACTTCTATGAAAACAACGAAACAATAGAAGGCTTTGGTGGAACATGCAGTAGATTTTTGTTCTTATAGTTTATGTTATGATAGGTCTGAGTTTAAGTTTCTACCAGAAAAAATTGGTCTCTTCAAATTTATTTCTTTTTCTGAAGAAAGAGGGGTGTCTGTGGGATGCCTTTCACATAAATTGTTGTGAGGATTTAACATAGAGCAAGTCCTCAATAAATATCTGTCTCCTTCATTTATGCATGCTTCTGTTTAGTTATTCAACCTACTGAGCACCTACTATGTGTCTGTACTCTGGTTGGTGCTAGAAATACAATGAAGAATAAAACAAAAACAAAGTCACCCAAACCCAGGATTCTTGTGGTGATGGCATTTAAATTAGTAGAGGAGACAGATGTTAATTAGACATTGAATATTGATTATAACTGTGATTGTTGGTATGTAGGGCAGATTATGATGCTGTACATATTAGGGGCTTTAAGTAAACTTTCCCTCCAGAAATTAAAACTATGTAGAGGTCCTAAGGGTAAGTAGGAGATAACTGGAACTAGCACATTTGGGAGTGCACATGTGGCATTCTAGGAAAGGAAAAAGCCACTAAGGATGGAGCATGTTGGAAAGTATAGAGAAAAGTGGAGAGGGCTAGCATTTGGGTTGATCTGATGTGCAATGCTGAAGTTAGATGACATCATGACAGTCCTCTTAGCCCTAAAATTCAGTGCATATAACTTCCTGTTACACCACACTGATTATTTGTGGACCGATCCAGTGCATAGTCATGGATTAGATTTTCTTTAATGGTCACTCAATTCAATTATTCATTGACCAAAGTAACCAGATCATAAACAATTATTTCAGTCTTCTTAATAACACATTATCTTGATTACAGCAATAATTGGGAAAGATGACCCAGTTAATTGGCTTAGGGGAAAATGGGTTTCCCCACATATGCAAGGCTTAATGTAACCTAATATGGTTCGGTTAGATTCTAGTTGGAAATGGAAAGATGTGTTCATGAAAAGCTAGTTTAGGCTTTAAAATTATTCCTTTGTTTATGATCTTGTAGTACTGATATCATGTTGACCTGCCACGATCTGATATATTATGCATGGTTTCCAGGGTTCAAGATCATGTCCGTGTATCTGTCAGAGAGCCTTCACTAGAACACAAACCTCGAGAGTTTAACAGAGCAAGATGCTCTACTAAAGTGTGAGCAAACTATGACACATGAGAGAGAATTTCTAAAGTGTTTATCTGCAAGTACAGTTTGGTAGAGCAAGCATGGGGGTCGAAATCACCCAAACTGAGGTTTGAAGCCAAGCTTGGCCATGAGCTGTGCGACTTAGGGCAGATGACCTAAGCCATATGGAGCCTCAGGTTCCCCATCTGTAAAATGGGATTATAAAACCTATTTCTCAAGACTGAATAAGATCAAATACACAAAGTCTTACATCCACTGAACATTTATTCCTTCTCTCTTTCCTTTATATGCTAGCTGAGGATCCTAAACATTCGCAGAGAGGAATTACGGCTCCAAATGGCAGTTCCGAGTGCAGAGAGGAGCCCCACAGGTAATGAGAGCAGAGTCCAGTGGAGGGAGCGTCAGGGCAGGGCTCAAGAGGGAGAGAGGACAGTCCGGGGCTTGGAGGATTGTACCGCCCAGAGGTGGGGACATACAGAGTGGGCACTATCTGTGCCCGTCAGACCCATCTGCAAAGGGACTGGCGTGTTGGAAATCATGAAATAACTTAGTCCACTTGTGCTGCTATAGCAAACACTGCGAGTTGGGTCATTTGTAAAGAACGGAAATGCATTGCTCACAGCTCTGGAGGCACTGCTGGCGCACTGGCACTCGGTGTCTGCCGAGGGCCTTCTTGCCATGCCCTCCATGGCAGAGGGGCGAACGCTGCGTCCCCACATGGCCAAAGGCAAAAGGACGAAGGGGGCGAACTCACTTTCTCAAGCCCTTTGTATCAAAGCCCTCCAATCCCACCCACGAGGGCACCACCCTCATGACTTAGTCACCTCCCAAAGCTCCCCTCCCCCATATCCTATCGCGTTGGCAGTGAAGTTTCAACATATGGACTTTGGGGGACACATCGAGACCACAGCAGTGACTAAAAAGACCAACATGCGAGTAGCTGACCTTTCTCTATATACACAGAAAGCTGTTCTGAACAAATTCCTTCATTTCTTCAGTTCAAAAGACACCAACTCAACAGGCACGAGGGGACCTGAGCACTCCGGTGACATTACTGTCGTGCTAAGAGAATCTACTTAGGGGAACTGTTACTGTCATCTCAGAAGGAAGCAGAACTGCCCCTCTGAGGAGGCCAGTCTCAGTGTTCCAAGGTCCCTCGGACCCCTCAGGCTGCAAGAGGATCCTGTCGGTGGCACTTGGAGCTGGCTGCAAGCTCGTGTTAAAATCGTGATCCCATCAGCCGCAGGACTATTAATCTTCCTATACATTGTCAGGCAGAAAACCACAGGCAGTGAAACAACAGCTGGTTGGGAGTGATGAAGCTTTAAAAAGGCGCAGTCGAGAGGCCAGGTGTGAAACTGCACCAAAGCCCAGCCTCCGGCAGCGAGCCGGGTCACTGTCCTCCCGGGGCTGGCCCAGGCTGCTCCGGGCTGGAAGGGGCCACGAGGTGGGAGTGGGAAGCCTGGGATGCTCCCACACTCTGTCACTCGCTGCTGTGTCCGGGAAGAGGAAGCCAAACAACAGAACCTCTGGACTCACAAACATTCCGACCAGCCTACAGCCTGTCCCCGGCCTTCCCTCCCCCCTTTGCCCTTGTCAGCTGTGACGCTGCCATTGGCAAGTCGCCTGGAGAAAGATCTGGGTGCAGGTTGGAGAGTTTCTTCTTCTCCTGTTTTCTCAGTATCTTGCCTGGGCTTAAGCTAGGTGCTGGCTTAAACAGCAACATTGTTTGAGTGAAATTTAGTCTTAAGACTCCCAAGGCTTGGAAGGAGGATAATAGTAACCACGCAGGTCAAGCTGCAGGGGGACGGTGGCTTGAAGGACAGGAGGGCTGCCACATTTCTAAGCTCCCAGGGAGCCAGACCTGGCTATGAAAGTCAGACTTGATGCAGGTGTGAAATCACTGGGCCTCTTCCCAGGAGCCGGGCCAGAAGATCAAGGAGATGAAGCAAATTCTGATATTCATCTGGAAATCATTGTCACACATGGGTGCAGCGTGTAAGAATAAGGGTGCTCATTGGGAAAGAGTCAGCAGAGCCTGGTGTCCTCCGTGCAGGACAGTCTTTTCCCAGTGACATGAGATGTGGGCCATGGGAACTACACAGAGTTAAATACTCTTCAGAGCTTTACTTTCTCAGGTGTTTTCTTTATATGATGCAGAATTTCACTCCTGGGTGTATTCACAAGGGAATTGAAAACATATATCCACAAAAGACATGTGCATGAGTATTCATACCATTATTCGTGACAGACAAAATTGAACAACTCAAAGGTCCAACACATGAATAGATAAACAAAAATGTTCATCCATTCAATGGAATACCATTCAGCCATAAAAAGGAATGAAGTATTGATAAACGCTGTGACATGGATTAAACTTGAAAACATTATGCCAAGTGTTAGAAGCCTGGTACAAACGGCTACATATTGTAGGATTCCATTTAAATGAAATGTCCAGAAGAGGCAAATACGCAGAGGCAGAAAGTGGAACGTGGTCGCCAGGGGGTGGGGGTGGGAGTAGGGAGGGACTGCTAGGGTTCTGGGATTTCTTTCTGGGGTGACGAAGACATTCTGGAGTTGGGTAGTGGTGATGATTGTGCAAACTTGTGAATATACTAAAAACCACTGAACTATATGCTTATCCACATAGTATCTCAATAAAAAAAAGAATTATCTGAAGTGAGAAGACACTCTAGGAATTTATAGCTAAGCCACAGCATTTGGATTTGTGTTTAGAGATTCCATGTTTACTATGGACCCTGGGTAGACATGTTTCATTTTAAGCACTTTATGATATCTATAAATGGGTACTTTTTTTAAAAGTTAAAATCATGAATCTTACAAAAATATAAAATGAACACTTATCAGAGGCTTTATTTAATTAATTAATTAATAAAGGAACTAGTAAGATGTTACAAGTTCAAAGGAGAATTGAAAGAATGAGAAATGGATGGGCAATAAGGGATGATGAAATGAATTTTCAAGTAAATGTAAAACTGGTCTGTCTTCAGGGTTATAATCAATTGCATTCCACAGGACATAATTCATCATCTGTATTTCTAAGGTCAAGCACCGTTTGCATTATTATCAGTTTTCTCCAATTTACAACACTGTGAAATAGCTCAAAGCCAGCAAAAAATCAGAGAAAACCATAGAAGGGTGTGCTAGAGAGGCTAATTTAGCAATAAAAACTTTTTGCCCACTTCAAAATTTGAAATTTTTCCTGGCTTGTCTGAAATATGGTTAGTACTTTAATGGCTAAATAACGAATGAATGTGATTGTTTTCATCACAATTATACAGACTTACAGATTCTGTAATAAATGGCAGTGATGTCAATCATTATCCAGTTGGCAGATATTTATTTAGCAGCTACTCTTTGCAGGCCAGGAGCTTCCAAGTGAGTCGGTGGTGGGTTGGGCGGGAGGCACAGAGAGTGATTAGCCACGTAACGAGAAACACTGACAGTGCAAGTGGGGGTCCAGAGGAAGGAGAAATCTCTGTAGGCTGGAAAAATCTTAGACAAGAAGCAGCACTTTGTCAACAGAAAATAACTGAAACTCTGTAAAATAATTTAAAGAGGTTTATTCTGACCCAAGTTTGAGGACCATGGCACAGAGCCACACCCAAGAAGCCGTGACCAAGTGGATTTGCTGTGGCTGTATTGCAGTTTAGTTTTATACATTTCAGGGAGAAAGAAATTACAAGTAAAGTCATAAATCAATACATGGGCGGCATACATTGGTTTGGCCCAAAGTGGTGGGACATCATCTCAAAGCTTACAGTCTTACAGGTAATAGGTTACAGGCTTAAAGGTTACGGGTTATAGGTAGGTGTAAAGCTTCCTTGATTTGTAATTGGTTAAAGAAATGAAGCTTTGCCTAAAGGCTTAGTTTAAAATGTTTTAAACTAAGATAAGGAAGTCTCAAGGGATCTGTTAAGTAAATTGAGGACCTGCAGGTGTGATTTAAGCTTTGTCTTGCATGGCTTTAGGCCTGTTAATGAGATAGAAAGGGTCTCTTCAAGAAGGGAGGGGGCATGATGAGGCGTGTGTGACCCTCCTTCTCATGGACAGCAACTCAGCTTTAGGGTATTTCTGGGGTCCCCTTGGCTGAGAGAGGGTCCATTCAGTCAGATGGGGGCTTAAGATTTTATTTTAGTTCACAATTCCCTCCTTTTGGCCAATATCTGCCAACAGCAGAATGAATAGCCAAATTCTTATTTTGTCCCATCGTTGCCAAGGTGGTATGGCTACCTGCCCTGGGTCCATCTAGGCACTCGATGGGACCCTTGTGGCCAAGGGGACTTGGGAACCAAAAAGGGCTTACAGCCAATTCAATATTCTAGGCCAGATGGGACAGGAGGTAGATAGGCACTCATTAACCCTTTAAAACCTTCTAGGCAACATAAGAGTAAAAACCAAAATGTCAAAGGCAAGGCTACAAAATAAATTTATCTATAAGGGTTGAGCTACTGTATTCTTGGGTTTAGTTGTAGTCTTGTAGCAATTTGTTATATAAAACATAAGCATTGTTAACCATTCGAACTAAGGAATTTAGAGATGTTTATTGTGTCACAATAGTTTAGTCTCTTTAGTAATTTGTCTTAAGGTGGTGACTTATACATTTTTTGTTATATCTCTATTTGCATAAATCTCATAACTGAGAACATTATACT
The DNA here is from genome assembly GCF_040939455.1 of Microcebus murinus. Lineage (NCBI taxonomy): Eukaryota > Metazoa > Chordata > Mammalia > Primates > Cheirogaleidae > Microcebus > Microcebus murinus. The sequence goes on along the minus strand of NC_134115.1, from coordinate 11,583,523 downwards.
CTGGAAACTCTAAGTCTATGGGAAGCAGGAAATTCTTTATGGTTGAGATGGCTGTTTGGACCACGTGGCCCAGAAAGGTGAAGTGTCTCACTTAGTATTTATTTAGGCTTCTGTATGTCCATCCTTGATCTGGGGGCTCTGAACTAATTCCATCCCTTGAAATTGGCCCTTACAATCTCACACATCCACCTCTTCCCCGATAGTCCCTGGGCTTACAGGGAGGCCGTTTGCAGTTTTAGTAGCAGGGCTTTGGCAGTGGATAAGAGGTTGGGCCCAGTGAGATTCAATAGTTTTAAATCCTGGAGATATCAAGTAAACTTTGCTGTTTACTTTAATGCTTATCATGACTCTAGAAAACAAAGTAAAAGAATCAGTAATGTTTTAAATAAAAAGTCACAAATATATTTTAGTTATTTCCATGACTTCTTAAAGAAGCAGATTTTGAACTGTAGCTGATTATAAACTTGAGAAGTTGTTTGAAAAGAATCAAAGTAAAATAATAATTGTTTGTGGGTTACAAAAGTCTTAGAATAATCATGGTTAAAGACACAAAGGAGATTTGGTTATTTCTGTAGCACACAACAATTGAATGTGTATAATTGTTATTGATAAAATATAGCAAGACATATTTGAATTTTAGGAATTTCATACAGTTTTGGACAGATATTCATAATACATTTACACAAATACAACCCAAAGAAAGTTAAATACCATTTAATTTTTTTTTCCATTTCACATTGTGACAATGCTTTCCATATTTTTTTTAATTTTAATTATTATTTATTCTTTTTTTTTCTTTAATTCACAATGACAAAGCAGATGTACATATGGTTTTAACATAGCAAGAAAGCCTAGTAAGTCTCTCTTGGACGTTTAGTGATTCTATTATTAAAAAGCAAGTTTGAGGTTAAAAGGAATGACTTTAGACTTTTGTTTTTGGAAAGCTTTTCAAATATTACAGATTTAAAACATTTGTTCAAATAGAATCACAAGTCATTATAAAATAATGGTCATTTACTTAACCAAGAGTGATAGTCATCAAAAGACTTTAAGGTGATACAGGAGGTTGTATTGCCTTAAACCTTGAACCTTGTACAGTTTAGTTTTTCTAGTTAGTAAAAAACCTAATAAAGGAAACAAAGGGATTATCTTGATAAAGTATAAAATCTTTGTCTCTTTCAGGCCAGTTACCAAAAAGGTAAAGAAAAACTTTCTGTAGTGCAATTGCTTTTTTGTATGGTTTTTATGGGAAGCCCATTTAGATAACATGGAAGTTTAACCTGATGAAAAGGGCACTTGAATTAGCAAGAGAGTATGTCTAGTGTCATGAGTGTACAGTATGTTATAGAGGAACGTGAATAAGAAAAGCTAGTACCTTGAATAGGGGAACAAATAACTTAACAACAGCATGAGAAATTTTCCGACCACATTTAATAATTTAGATATATCAAGAAAGGTCAAAAGTATAGTATTACATTATATTGGAGGAAAACATTTTTTTAAAAAATCTTTAAGGTAAAATATTCTAACATTAGGCTCCAACAACAGACTTAGAAACAGAAGGGAAAAAAATTATAGGAGCTGACAAAAGTTGAAGGTGAGAGTTACTATCCCAGACTTTATTAATGGAAGAAAAAGTTGAAATCAGTAAGATATAGAAGTTGAGCCTTTAAGATATAAGTCTGAGAATTTTTTTAATTAAACAAAGGAAATAGCTTATAGAATTAAAATTAATAGGTTATGTAATTTCATTAAGAACAAATTAATATTCTAAGAAAACTTTGTTGTTTTAACCAAAAAATTTTTTTAATTATAGCTAACTTGATCACATGAAACATTTCTTCATAAATTCCCTTCTCTGAACCTTATCCTAACTTGTTATCATGTACAACATACTTAAGCTTTCTGTTTTATCCTAAATTTCCCATTTCTTAAATAACTAGTCATTTTAGGACAAAACATTTTTTCATACAAGATCCTTTCTCATACAATATCATTCTCCTTTCTGTTTAACCTTTCTTACAAAAAATATATTTCTGTATTCACTGCCATTTTACATATCTTTCTCTTACTTCACTTACTTTCTACCTTGTTTTTATTTTCTTCCTAAATTTATATTTTGAATCAACCTTTAAATAATCTCTGAACTAGACAAAATTATATATACAATTTTTAAAAATAAAAACATATCTTGGCTGGGTGTGGTGGCTCATGCCTGTAATCCTAGCACTCTGGGAGTCCACTCAAGGTCAGGAGTTTGAAACCAGCCTGAGCAAGAGCAAGATCCCGTCTCTACTATAAATAGAATGAAAGTAATTGGCCAACTAAAAATATATATAGAAAAAATTAGCCGGGCATGGTGGCACATGCCTGTAGTCCCAGCTACTGGGGAGACTGAGGCAGAAGGATTGCTTGAGCCCAGGAGTTTGAGGTTGCTGTGAGCTAGGCTGATGCCACAGCACTCTAGCCCAGGCAATAAAGTGAGACTCCGTCTCCAAAAAAAACACACAAAAAAACCAAAAACCAAACAAAAAAACCACATCTTATGCCTCTTTTAGATTTTTCTTATTAAAATATATCTTATTCTTTGGTACACTTAATATATAGAATCACAGGTATTGACTAGAATTTTTATTTTTAGTAACTTTAAATTTTAGTGAAAACCTGAGAAGCAGGAAATCATGAATTGCCTGTTATATATCAGTATTTTATAGATGACAAACCTTTTATAATTTTTTTAAAACATATTTTTAGAACGTAATTTTTCTGTTAATTGGAAATGACACAAACGTTTAATGAGTTTTTCCTGTAATAGAACTGTAAAGATTCTAAGTTATATTAAAATTTCATTTGTATTTATCTGGTTTATATTTACCTAATTTACTTATTTATCTTAGCAGTTTATTTAGAATCCAGTTATCATTTTAAGTTATATTCTGTTAACCATTGTAATATCCTGTAAATTAGATATATAACACAGACCAAGAATCAAAATATAGTTTTAATTAGTTTTAATTACTGTTTTTAAACTCATAAATCTTACCAAGAAAACAAATGTAAATATTCTAGTAAAACTTGTTATTCTGAACAATGTAACATCTTTTCTAAGTTTATAAATATAGTAGATGTTTTGGGTGTTTAAAGGTGTTAACTAATTAGATTCTTCCAAAACACCACATCCCGAAACAAATCTGTTGACATTGTAGGGATCAAAGGTCTGTGCCCCCCCCAAAGTTTAGCCAAACTATAGGGAGCAAAGGCCACGGTCACCATAAACGTTCACTGAAAATTCACTGACATAAGGCAGATTAATTAATAGAGGGAAAAATTATAAACTTATACATGGGAACCTTCAGAATGAATACTCAAAGATACAAGAGAATTGTCCATTTTTATGTTTAGGATCAATAAAGTATGGACAGCTATGTAGAAACATGATTGGAAAAAAAGGTGTGATCTGCTAACAGGCTGAGTGGTGGAACCCAGCAAGGCCTTTCTATCTAGATTCTGCTTGGCCTCTCTGACTGTGCATGCCTTACTTCTGGGTGTGGATCAGGGCCCTTTCTGGAATGGGGGTTTTACAGTAAAATTAAGTAGGTCAGTTAATTACTTCATGGCCAGTTTTTACATAGAACAATTTTAGGTTTTATGGCTGGCTTTCTAGAAAAGGGGTTCTGGCTTTATGACCTCTCTTGGGGAAGAGGGATTTTGGTTTCTATGACTAGCCTCAGGGAAGAATAGGACCAAGAGGTAGGAAGATGTGGGAAGGTCAGAGAACTTTTGCTTTTGAGGCCTTCATTTTAGGGTAGTTTTCTGAGCCCCATCAACATGATGTCACTTGACTATAGACTGAAAAAAAAAACCCTTCAGCATCAATCCTTAGCACCTCAAACAATAACACAAAGTCATAACAGGTTTTTTTCTGTTGTTGTTACATGAGGATCAAGATTAAGCTGTTTTAAAAACAATCTAAGTAGTCTCAAAACACTTTCCAGCTTGAGTGCATGCACTACTTCCAAAGAGTAAGACTGTTTCGAGATTCTCTCTGGATTTTAATAACCATTTTGTCTATCTTAAAATAAATTACTATAAAAAAATTAACAGTTTAGGGATTTTTTCCCTAGGAAAAAATGTTGCTATGGCAACATAATGTACACATAACCAGCCAGATTATAAAGAGTAGGAAAAATCAAGAGTGGACAAGACCAAGGGAAAACCAAGTTTCAATTTAAGCTCTTGTAACTATAATTTCTAGGACAGCTTTGAATCCCTAACAGTACTGTTATTATCAGATGATAGAAAGAGTGAGTTAGAGACATGTTTTATGTGTACCTTTCCACAGACATTAAAATCAGTGGAAGAAACGTATCTGCAGCTAGGATTAAAAAACCAAAACCAAAATATTTTCAAAAACCTTTGACCAAAAGTTTCTGGTTTTGTGCTCCATTTACTTGATGTTTTATTTATTCTAATTTACTAACACTTATTTTTTTGTTTAGGTATGGATCAAAGTTTTGGGCAAAGCAGTTTTCATGCAGTTTGGTTTTAAAAACCTCTTTTACTCTTTTTTTCCCTTCAGTTTAAAATGAGTTTTATTTTATAGTTTACATTTTAGCTAGAACTCGCTCCAAGATCTCTAAGTAGCCTTCAATTGGTGACACCATAAACACTGAGTTTATCTCAACATTGTTAGAAAAAGCTTTTAATAGCAGGTTCAGAGTAGGAATTTAAAAAAGAGAGAGATATGCCGGGCGCGGTGGCTCACGCCTGTAATCCTAGCACTTTGGGAGGCTGAGGCGGGCGGATCGCTCAAGGTCAGGAGTTCGAAACCAGCCTGAGCGAGACCCCGTCTCTACCAAAAATAGAAAGAAATTAATTGACCAACTAAAATATATATATATACAAAACATTAGCCGGGCATGGTGGCGCATGCCTGTAGTCCCAGCTACTCGGGAGGCTGAGGCAGTAGGATCGCTGAGCCCAGGAGATTGAGGTTGCTGTGAGCCAGGCTGACGCCACGGCACTCACTCTAGCCTGGGCAACAAAGTGAGACTCTGTCTCAAAAAAAAAAAAAAAAAAAAAAAAAGAGAGAGATAGAGAGCTTAAGAGACTTGACATTTTATAATAACATTATAGTAGCAGGTCAACCATTTGAGCTCTGAATTTTCCTTGATGTAATTTGCCCATCAGATAAAAACTTGTGCTCAAGAATTGGCCATAACCAGCTGGAGACCTAGAAAACCTGGCATGCCTTTGAACCTTTCCATTTACACAAATAGTTGCAAGTAGAGGTGTCATAAACCAACTAGGGTTCCCAAAGGGGGTCATTCTCCTTGTTTTTCCTCATTTTTAGAGGATTTGTTTCCCATTTTTCTTTAAAAGGTGTAACTGAACTGTCAGCATTTGGTGTAGCGGATCAGGGTGTGCTGATTGTGGGTGGGACTCCACAGTATTTTGCCACTGAGTCACTCCCACCCTCTTACTTACGTGTCCCAGTTTCTCTCTTCAGGGGTCTACTACCTCCAAACCGCTCAAAATGCTCAGTGATCAGCTTTTATATGCATTTCCTGGATGAGCCTTCTTTTAATTAATTTTGTTGGCAGCTTCCCTTATAGGATCATTCATGCCTTGGGGAATCACCCCAGGCAACTCCACTCAGGCTCCCGGTCACCCAGGAGTGCTTTTTGGCTGGGAGGACCAAAACGACCTTTCTTTTCAGAGCTGAAGAACTCAGTCTCTCATTTATCTACAACAAGACAGATTGCTTTCCTCTTTCACAAATGCACAGAAAAGCCAACTGAGATTAATTTCAGTAGGAAGAGGTAATGGAAAAGACTCTTTAGAATGCACCTCCAAATCAAAATTAGGATCCCAAACAACAAATTCCTAGGAAAAGAACCAGCTCAGAATAAACCAGGACCATCGACCAAGAAGGGGAGGTCTGGAGCTCAGGAGGACCAGTTCCACTTGAGAAGGAAGAAGGAAAAGCTCAGAGTTGGGGAGCCCAATGCAGGCCACACTAGTACCTAGTGCTGAGTTTGCGCTACCCCTTTTCAGGTGGGTCCTGAGTCTTCTCTGAGCCCCACATCATCTTGTCAATGGAAAATAACCAAACTTTGTAAAATAATTTAAAGGGGTTTATTCTGAGCAAAGTTTGAGGACCATGGCCCTGAGCCACACCCAAGAAGCCTTGAGCAAGTGGACTTGCTGTGTTTGGGTTATGGTTTGGTTTTATACCTTTGCTGAGATGGGAATTACACATAAAGTCATAAATAAACACATCGTAGGTATACAATGGTTTGGCCCCAAAAGGTGGTACATCTCAAATGGGGCGGGGGCTTACAGGTTATAAATGGGTTTAGAGATTCTTTGCTTTGTAATTGGTTAAAGAAATGAAGGTTTGCCTAAAGGTTTGGGATGTCTTTAATTAAGATAAGGAAGTCTATTAATCACAGAGGAGGCACCAGACATACACCCAGACTTGTGATCTGTTAAGTAAATTGAGGACTTGCAGGTGTGGTTTAAGCTTTGTCATGCATAGCCTTAGGCCTGCTAATGAGTTACAAAGGATATCTTCAAGAAGGGAGGGGGCATGATGAGGTGTGTCTGTCTTCCCTTCTTATGGCCAGCAACTCAGCTTTAGGGTATTTCTGGAGTTTCCTTGGCTGAGAGGGGGATACATTCAGTCAGCTGGGGGGACTTAAGATTTTATATGAGTTTAAAACTTAGCTGAACACCCAGCACAAGACAAATATTTAATAATCAATAGTTAGAGGTAATACAGTATTAAGATAAGGGCCTGGGTTCAGGAACCATCCAACCTAGGTTGAATCCCAACTTTATCATCTGTGTAATCTTGGGCAAGTTACTCAGTTTTCTGTTACTCAGCTTTCTGTTACTCAGTTTTCTCATTTTCTAAACAGGGCTAATAAATGGAGCCTATCTCATGGATGTCTTATGAGGATTAAATGAGATAGGAAATGTGAAATGCTGCAGCCCATACCTTGCACACAGTACTCAATAAATAATAGTTAAGTCCAATAAACTGTCCCCGAGGTCCATTTCTTGCCCTACAACAGTCAAGGGAGGAGGCAGCTGTTACACAGGAAGAGGCACTAATGGGTTAAAATGTCTATTTAGTGAAGGACCTACCCGGCACTTTCATACATATCATTTCTCCTAATTATTATAATAAATGTGTGAGTTAAATATCACTATTATACTCTTCTTAAAGGTTAGGAAAAGGAGGCCCACAGAATTGATTAAAATCCCGGGCACTCTTGGGCTGAGAACATGTCAGCTCTGTGCTCAGAGCAGGTGTGTGGGTGCTGTGCTGCCGAGCACAGAGAAGGAGCCTGTTCCTCTCTGGAGGATGATTTTGCCAGGGGGGGCGCCTACTGGGATGGGAAATGGCTTGAACAGAGCCACGAAGGCAGGGAAATGCGAGGTGGGTTGAAGGGACAATGAGAAGATCAATTAACACATGAACAATGAAAAGATTAAAGACTAATAATACAATAACTTTATGTTTGGATACAAACACAGGAGGAGGGGCTGAAGGCTGAGAGTGGTGCTTTCAGGAGGAGTGTGTGGAACAGCTTTACCTCCCTCAAGCCTTGCCATTTCCCGTATATCAGTGTTGTCAAGCATTTCATTGTGGCATCAGGATCCTTTTGTGCAAGCCCAATGTAACACTTCGCTTATGGGTGAACCAATGATTGAGACTGGGAGTGGCCTGGAGTCTTACCCACTTGGCCTTCTTTGCTCCCACTTGCCAAAAGACAGCCCTTGAGGCAAATCTTTGGGGACACCTCTGTAGCTCATGGGAAACTCCTTGGAACACTGTACAAAAAGCCACTGTGTTGGGGAAAATGATAGTTGATCAAAGCAACCTGGACTACACCCTTGTGGACGGCTGTCTGAGGGCAAAGACAGCTGATGTCTATGGTGGTAAAGGCACTGGTTTCAGGCCACAGAGGAGGAAGTGAGGTAATTCAGAACCAAAAGTGTGGGTCAGAGCCATGAAATCAAGGTAGTGGACTGGAGCTAAACAATGCAGAACCTAAGTCGGGAGCAGAAGTACCAAAGAGTGGGGCATCACTCCCAGCATCTTTGAGTTGCAACAGCTGTGTGTGGACATTTGGTAATTTTTGTACCCATGAGAGCTTAGTCACTTTCTCTGAGCATCTCTATCTGAACATGTGCTCGACTGTCTGTGTCAAAGACAGAGACACATCTCAGGGTTCACCAGGGGCTGCCACAGGAGAGTTACCAATCCCAGGTGATTCATCACATCCAACTAGGAGGGTGGTTCATACTCGAGGGTTTGCACCAAGGCCTCCTTATCATCTGAATCATCCCTATCTGAGGTGCTTGGAGGCGGATGAACTCTCTGAACTTAGGGATCTGGACAAAGGACACTATTGGTTAAAAGTCACTAGGTGTTTGAAGGGTTCAACTTACACTAATCAGTAGAAACTTACCCAATATATTTGATGTGTCTTGACTTTGGATCCAAGCTTGAATGATTTCAAGGTCACACTGTTCCTGGGTTTTAATTTCAGATTTTCCTTAATGAAGAACATTTAGAGAATCAATAAAAAAATGTTCTAGTTAGTCTGCTAATGAGAGAAATGGTCTCAGTTATGAAAAGAAAATGCATATTGGACTTCCACACAGCAAAAAAAGAGCCTAGGTTATGGAATTTTCTTTGCAAACTGTAAATGTCTTTGTGTGCAGTAGTTTATATAATATGCACTAAGGGTTATTAGAATCTGATAAGTTCCTTTGTTGCTTATGAACAGACCGTGCATGCTGAGAGCTACAATCTAATTATTCAAACTGCCAAGATACTGCTCCCAAGATCAATGTGATTGCGTTATGAGTTTCCCTCTGAGTGAGAGACAGTGATTTCCATTGTGGATAGAACAAGGCCAGTCTTGTTGTACATGAGAATCAAAACAAAATGATTTTGTGGACCAGAAAGAACCATGACAATCATTCTTAGCTAACTAACTGGCTGCTCTTCTCAAAGCTCTGTCATTTTTTTCGAAGCCTTTCTTCAGATGTTTATTTTACCCTGTGGCTTTCAATCCTGCCCAGATGATCAGAGTAGTCCCAAAAGTTGTCCACCTGTGGCAGAGAGGTCCTGACATTGGGGTTGCCTCTAACATAGTGATTAAAAAGTGGCTCTGGAGACACATTGCTCATGTTCAAATCCCAACTTTTCTACTTATTGACAATGCAACCTTGGGAAATAATCATTCTGTGCTTTGGTTTCATTGTAAATGAGAATGACATTGCAAAATATTTATTGTGATGATAAAATGAGTTATGACATGTAAAGTGCATAGAACAGTGCCAGGTACACAGTAGGTGCTCAAAAATATTATCTGTCATTATCTTTGTTATTATTATGTAATATGAAAAAAAAAAGTCCTGCATGTGGAATTAAAAAGAAATAAAACAAAACTGAGTACAAATATTAGTTCTATTACTAGAATTCCAGATCTGTGAATTCGGGAAATGTTATTTGAACTCTCAAGTCTATTTCCCATCTATAAAAGGCAGCAACATTTACCTTATGGAGTTTCTGTGAGTGTTAAGTGGGAAACCATGTGGAAGCAGGGGTAATATTACATCAGGATCAAGAGCATACATCATGGAGCCACAATGACCTGGGTACAAATCTCAGCTAGCTATTTCTCACCTAAATCTCACCTAAGTTGCTTTGCTCCTTAAACCTTAGATACATTGTCTGTAAAATGGGGACAGTGATGGCATTTCTTGTTGTGAAGATTAACTGGTTTAACACTTTCTGGCCTGTGTCATTAACAATGCTGTCCAATACCTGGCAGATAGCTGACACTCAGTGCACCCACCTGCCATCTCCTCCTTCTCTTCCCTCATTCCTTGGGATGTACCAGCAACCTCCTCCCCCAGCACCTGGTTAGGACCTGCTGTACCAGGGAAAAGCTGTAGAATAGTCACAGCTCTCAGACCTGTTCTCTCTGATATAAACCCCATCTGCCCCCTTGGGAGGGGATGTACCATGAGATCTGAGCCGAGTCCCTGCCCTGGGCCTCCTTAGAGTAAAGGCCCACTCAAGAGAAAGCCATGTGTTCCATCGTGGATCTCACCCAAGTCTTTGTTTCTCCTCCTGGCAAGAGAGCAGACACTCTGCTGATGGCTCTTAGCAAGAGCATTTCTCGGTGACTTTGGCGAGATAAAGCTTACCTACTGAAGACCGACATGTATTTTACTTCAGTGGCCTTGGCTGTGGAAGTTGCCATTTCTTCTCCTACTCATTCTAACTCAAGGAACAACACTTGACATTTTTTTTGTGATGCTCTGTACTTCCCATAGGGTTTGTGGGACAATAAACCCCTGTGGAATGCAGGCATTTATAGCACCATTCAACAGATGAAGGGAGTGTGGGCAATGACTCACGTTTATTGAGGGTCTAGACTGTGTCTGACATTCATGGAACAGATCTTATGATTCTGCTCTTGCAGATGGGAAAGCTGGAGCTCAGAGAGACTGAGGGGCTTGCTTACTGTAACACAGATGAGAAGACCCAGAGATGAAATTCATCCAGAGTCTGTTTCATTTCCAAACCTGGAAACCTCAACCTAAAGCAAAGAAAGAATCAAGGACGTGCCACGTGTGCGTTATTACTAACATTTGGCAGAGGGAGGGAGGTCCTCAGACTATTTGGAGGCAGAGTTTGTTTTTTTGTTTTTCTGATTAAAAACTCATAGGGAAAAGTTCTGAATAAGTCAAGAATTTGTCACTAAGAAACTTATAGTCCATGAAATTCATTAATATAATAGAGGTAATAGCCATAAAACTCTAGCAAGAACAATTCTGAAAGAAACTTTTAGTAAAATCTAAGCTTGCATTGCACAGTAAGTTTAAATCAACTAACATTAAATATAATTAATGCTACACTATCTGGGGCTCCTGCCAATGCTACCCTTGTCAAGAGCCTGGAAACATTGTGTCTTGCAGGAGCCCACCGTGGGAGAAACTGCACAGCCCAGCAGCGAAGTCTCTCAGAGACGTGCTCTGCTGGAGACCGGCGAGTGGGTCGCCCCAGAACCAGGAAGGGAAGCCCATTCCTCTTCTACACCCTCTCCCAGAAAGTGCAGACGGGCCATGAGAAGACTTTTGGGATTTGAACTATCCTGGGTGTTGATCGTGGCAGTGGTTTTATTGGTGTATCCATCTTTCAAAGCTCATCACCTTGTATATTTTAAATGGATGTCATTTCTCGTATGTAATCATACCTCAACAAAATTGAGTTTAAAAAAGAAATGTGTCATAAACACTAAATAGGCACACATACACAGAGGATGGCTAAAATGAAATAGATAGAAAATTCCAAATTTTGGTGAAGATGTGGAGCAATTGGAACTTTCCTTATACTACTTTGTAGGGAAGGTATAATGTACAACACTGGAAAACTCTTTTACAGGACCTATTAAAACACATATATTTGCCTTTGATCCAACAATTCTCCTAGTAAACAACTAAGAGAAATACGAGCTTATGCTCACCATGATATATATAGTAGAGTATTCATAGTAGCACTGAAATACTCATAGCCTCAAATTGGAAACTATCCAAGTGGCCCTAATAGAAGATGGTTTACTCAGTTGTTGTCTATTCATTCAGTGGAACATTAAGCATAAATGGAATTGAACAAACTATACACACAACATGGGAAGCCCAAGACAAAAGAGTAAAAATATTCTAATTCCACTTATATACAATTTTAGTTTTCCCCAAAATATGGTTAGAAGTCAGAGTCGAGGTTACTCTTGTGGGTGTAATGACAGGGAGGGAGGATGTGAGTGAGGGGTTTCACTGCTGTGCTCTCTCTTGATGTGGGTGGTGGTATATGGGGCCATTCAGTTTGTGGAAATTCATTGCACTGCATCCTTTTAGCTTCTGCTCTTTTTTGCATGTATGATATACTTCAATAAAATTCTCTTTAAAAATTCTAAGCACTCAGTACACTCAGGCTCACCATTTGGGTTTGAATGTAGGAAACTTATGCTTCTGCAGAGGGAATGGGTTGTTACCACCTTAATATGTTGTGACTCTGTTCACCCTGTGTGTGACCCAAGAAGCATCTGCGAGAACATACGTGGTTATCTTGGGCAGGACAACACAACTTCTCTTCAACTTCCTGTTGATAGGCGGAGAGGAGACCAGGCTCCAGCAGAGAAAGCTTTCCTCGTTCAAGGCTGAGAAGCTCTGGAATGGGAGCAGGAGAGCCTTCTTCACTTGGTAGATGTTTAAAGGAAAAAGGCCTTTAGTTAAAATTGTTATTATTTTTCACTTTACTTTGTCTGTTAGCTGGCCTTCTTTCTAGTTTGTGCATCAAGGTGAGAGGAGACCTGAGGCTATGCCAATGACATTGGTGTAAGCTGGGTGTTGGTGATGGAAAGACGTCATGTGCAACAGAGGGATGTCTTTCTGTCTGGACCCTGTCCGGACACATACGCCCGGATCTGAACTGTGAGTCATCACTTGGTGTATCTGGGTGACCTTGGATAAAGTTGTAAAATCTTTCAGGGACCCATATTTTTTCTTCTTTATTTTACTTTTTCTTTTTTAAAAACACAATGAATTGCTATTATTTCAGTATGCATCTTCCACATTTTAGCATTTAGTGGTCCTGAACAGAAAGTAGAAAAATGCAGCAATTTGCCAGGAAGTCAAGACTGCCAATTTCAGAGACCTGCTGTGCACACCAGAGTTCTTTCTGAATCCCTGCTGAGGGTCCTGAGAAGCAGCAGCACCAAAATCAAAGTACAGAATGCACCAAATGTAAGGTTCTTCTTCTTCCATTTGTCAGATTTCAAACTAGACCTAAATGGGTTGCAAGGATGGCCACATGAGAGCCCCGTTTAAAACCTCTTCAATTGGCCGGGCGCGGTGGCTCACGCCTGTAATCCTAGCTCTTGGGAGGCCGAGGCGGGCGGATTGCTCAAGGTCAGGAGTTCAAAACCAGCCTGAGCAAGAGCGAGACCCCGTCTCTACTATAAATAGAAAGAAATTAATTGGCCAACTGATATATATATATATAAAAAAAAATTAGCCGGGCATGGTGGCTCATGCCTGTAGTCCCAGCTACTGGGGAGGCTGAGGCAGCAGGATTGCTTGAGCCCAGGAGTTTGAGGTTGCTGTGAGCTAGGCTGACGCCACGGCACTCACTCTAGCCTGGGCAACAAAGTGAGACTCTGTCTCAAAAAAAAACAAAAACAAAAAAAAAAAAAACCTCTTCAATTGTTAAAAGCAAAAGCACTTTCAGGGAAAGAAAGCAATTCAGAGGGATTACATACTCTCACAAGTGTCTCCAAGTTTAACCACCAAGGACTCTGAGAGCTGGCAGGTCAGAGGACCCTGGTGACAGTAGATGATGGCTTGGACATGGGCCATTGTTGAAGAATTAAAGGCAGGCAGCGTGCCCCACAGGTACTGCTACTACCCAGCGGTGGTCCACAGGCTGCGATCTAAAAACCTCATGCCTGTTCTAACAAGCCCCCTAAGCTGGAGGGCTGCTGTGGGGGGTGGGGGTGGGTGGGACACAGCAGGAGGGGAGGGGATGGGAAGACGGCAGAGACCCCAGGCCATGTAATTAGCAGAGAGGTGGCTGTGTGACCTGTCTTTTCTCAGGTGATTTAGATGTGCCCTACCACTTATGCTGGGAATCAGTTCAAATATATATATATATATATATATATATATATATATATTTTTTTTTTTTTTTTTTATTTTTTTTATTTTTTTTTTATTTTTTTTTTTGAGACAGAGTCTTGTTTTGTTGTCCAGGCTAGAGTGAGTGCCATGGCGTAAGCCTAACTCACAGCAACCTCAAACTCCTGGGCTCAAGCAATCCTCCAGCCTCAGCCTCCCAAGTGGCTGGGACTACAGGCGTGCACCACCATGCCTGGCTAATTTTTTCTATATATATTAGTTGGGCAATTAATTTCTTTCTATTTATAGTAGAGACGGGGTCTTGCTCTTGCTCAGGCTGGTTTCAAACTCCTGACCTCGAGCAATCCGCCCACCTCGGCCTCCCAGAGAGCTAGGATTACAGGCCAAATATACTTTCTTGATTCTAGAAGTTCAACTATCTGGACAGCGTTTATACTTGACAGGATGATTTGCTACAGCACAACTTATATATTTCAAATGGGCAAAAAATGAGTATCATTTACAGTGCCTTAAGATAAATTGCTTTTGTAAGGGAGCTTCCTTTCTAGCATTTTGAGTTCTGCTAGATGTACCTGAAACATTTATTACTATGAAAAATGAAGACTGCTTAAATTGAATGGAAGAAATAAAAGGGCCTGTGGTTTCTGTCTTTGGTTAATTACCGTAACACTGCTCTGTGGGTGGCTGAGAGAGTTTCATGTTTTCTTTAGACATCGGTTAGGCGCTGAAGTTCTTGCAGGACTACTTTGATACGTTGTGAATTCTGCCGTTTTGCTAGCACTGATAGCCTCTTGGGTCCACCAATGCATTAGAACTTTTAACTCCATTCATATTAATTTTTGCTACAAATCTTATGCAGGTGGATGCTTCTGGGTATTTAGGTCCACATTCTATTTTAAGGCTGTATATTCAATTTTCAAAAGTTGTCTAAGCCCATGGTTACTGCTATCTTGCATACAGAGCCCCAGATTTCTTATGTAAAATAAAAGACCTACATTCTATAAGAATTAGCATCAGTGGATAAAGTTAGAGTTTTACACTTATTTTGACCATGATCTTCATTAAGATAAGTGCTCACACCAAGACCCAGTACAAGCTCACATACACACACGCGCACACACACACACACACACACACACACACTCATTTTACAAAATAATATTCTGTATTATTACAAAACAATTATCTATGATGGATTCTGATGTTTTCTATTTTATTTATTTTTAAAATAAAGGGCCGGGCATGGTGGCTCCCGCCTGTAATCCTACCATTCTGGGAGGCCGAGGTGGGAGGATTGCTCAAGGTCAGGAGTCCGAAACCAGCTTGATCAAGAGCGAGACCTTGTCTCTACTAAAAATAGAAAGAAATTAATTGGTCAACTAAAAATATATAGAAAAACTAGCCAGGCACGATGGCGCATGTCTATAGTCCCAGCTACTCAGGAGGGTGAGGCAGGAGGATCGCTTGAGCCCAGGAGTTTCAGGTTGCTATGAGCTAGGCTGATGCCACGGCACTTAAGCCCAGGCAACAGAGTGAGAGTTTGTCTTAAAACAAACAAACAAAAATGCCAGTTGCAACCATCTAAACCTGTTTCATCACCTCCTAGTAAGCCACTGCCCACCGTCTGAAAAACACCATTGTGCAACCCCCAGTGCAAGGCACACATTAGTCAGGTGTAAATGGTACACCACAAAGGCTGCATCAAACAACTTCCTGTTCACTAGCAAAAATGAGTCTTTTCAATACAAAAACTTCTGAAAGTTGTGGTTCCTAATGGAACCCTGACTTTAGTGTTCTCAATCTCAGCTGTATATTAGAATCACCTCTTTTTTTTTTTTTAAGGAATAAAGACTTTTTTTTTTAATTTCAGGATATTATGAGGGTGCAAACATTTTGGTTACATTTTATGTCTTCGCCTTACCCAAGCGAAGGTTAGAAGCATGCCCTTCCCCTCTACAGTGCTCACCGTGTCTTTAGCTATGAGTTTACTCCCCAACCCCCAATCCCTGGAGAATAATACTACCATGTGAGCACCATAGTATTAATCAGTTAGTGTCAATTTGATGGCATGTACAGGTGGAGCCTATTCTTCTGATCTTGTGATACCTCACTTCAGATAATGGGCTCAAGCTCAATCTAGGAAAATATAAGAGGTGCTAGATCACTGTTGTTTCTTATAATTGAGTAATATTCCATTGTATACATATACCAAATTTTAATAATCCACTCATGAATTGACGGGCACTTAGGTTGTTTCCACATCCTTGCAATAGTGAATTGTGCTGCCATAAACATTTGGGTGCAGATGTTTTTATTATAGAATGTCTTTTGCTCTTTTGAGTAGATGCCTAATAGTGCTATTGTGGATCAAATAGTATTTCTATTTTTAGCTCTTTGAGGTATCTCCAAATTCTTTTCCAAAGAAGTTGCACTAATTTGCAGTACCATCAGCAGTGTAAGAGTGTTCTCATAGGCCGGGTATGGTGGCTCACGCCTGTAATCCTCGCACTCTGGGAGGCCGAGGCAGGCGGATCGCTCAAGGTCAGGAGTTCGAAACCAGCCTGAGCAAGAGTTAGACTCCGTCTCTACTAAAAAATAGAAAGAAATTAATTGGCCAACTAAAAATATATAGAAAAAAAATTAGCTGGCCATGGTGGTGCATGCCTGTAGTCCTAGCTACTTGGGAGGGTGAGGCAGAAGGATCGCTGGAGCCCAGGAATTTGAGGCTGCTGTGAGCTAGGCTGACACCATGGCACTCTAGCCTGGGCAACAGAGTGAGACTCTGTCTAAAAAAAAACAAAACAAAAAAAAAAAACAACGATTGCTCCTGTCTCTCCACATCCTCACCAGCATTTGTTGTTTTGGGATTTTTTGACAGAGGCCAATCTCACTGGGGTTAGGTGATATCTCATTGTGGTTTTGATTTGCATTTCTCTAATGATTAGAGATGTTGAGCATTTTTTTTTATATGTTTGCTGGCCATTATTCTGGTTTTTTTTTGAAAAGATTCTGTTCATTTCCTTTGCCCCTTTATTGATGGGGTTGTTAGATTTTTTTTCTTGTTGATTTTTTTAAGTTCTGGATAGATTCTTGTTATCAGCCTGTTATTGGATGTGTAGAGAGCAAATATTTTCTCTCATTCTGTAGGCTGTCTATTCTCTCGAATGATAGTTTCCTTGGCTGTGCAAAAACTTTTTAATTTGATCAGATCCCATTTATTTATTTTTGTTGCTGTGGTGATTGCTTTGGGGGTGTTCTTCAAAAATTTTTTGCCTAGGCTGATGTCTGAAAGGGTCTTCCCACCATCTTCTACTAGAATTCTTTTTTTTTTTTTTTTTTTTTCTTAGGCAATTACAAGATGATCTACTAGAATTCTTAAGGTTTCATGCCTTAGGTTTAAGTCTGTTATCCATCTTAAATTGATTTTTGTGAGAGGTGAGAGGTGGGGATCCAGTTTCATTCTTCTGCATATAGCTATCCAGTTTTCCCAGCACCATTTATTGAAAAGAGATTCTTTTCCCCAGTGTATATTTTTGTCTGCTTTGTGAAAGATTAGATTACCATATGCAGGTAGTTTCATCTCTGGATTCTCAGTCCTGTTCCAAAGGTCTATGTCTCTGTTCTTGTGTCATTACCATGCTGTTTTAGTTATTATAGCCTTGTAGTACAGCTTGAAGTCTGGTAGACTGATACCTCCCAGTTTGTTCTTTTTACTTAAGATTGCTCTGACTATACGAGGTCTTCTCTGGTTCCATACAAAGCATAGAATTATTTTTTCTAGATGTGTAAAGAATGATGATGGTACTTTGATAGGGATTGCAATAATTCTGTAGATCACTTTAGGTAGTATGAACATTTTAACGATATTTATCCTACCAATCCATGAGCAAGGTAGATTTTGCCATCTGTTTACATCTTCTACAGTTTCTTTTCTTGGTGTTTTGTAGTTCTCCCTGTATATGTCTCTCACGTCTTTCATTAAATATATTCCTAGATATTTAATTTTCTTTGAGACTATTGTAAAAGGTATTGCATTTTTTATTTGAATTTTGGCTTAACTGTTATTGGCATATATGAATGTCTCTGATTTGTGTGTATTGATTTTGTAACCTGAGACTTTACCGAATTCATTTATCAAATCTAGGAGGCTCTTGGATGAATCCTTGGGGTTTTCTAGACATAATATGGCCAGGCGTGGTGGCTCACACCTGTAATCCTAGCACTCTGGGAGGCTGAGGCGGGCAGATTGCTTGAGGTCAGGAGTTCGAAACCAGCCTGAGCAAGAGCGAGACCCCATCTCTACTATAAATAGAAAGAAATTAATTGGCCAATTAATATATATAGAAAAAATTAGCTGGGCATGGTGGCACATGCCTGTAGTCCCAGCTACTCAGGAGGCTGAGGCAGAAGGATTGCTTGAGGCCAGGAGTTTGAGGTTGCTGTGATCTAGGCTGACGTCACAGCACTCACTCTAGCCTGGGCAACAAAGCGAGACTCTGTCTCAAAAATATATACATATATATATATATATATATATCATATCATTGGCAAAGAGCGAGAGTTTGCTCTCATCTGCCCCCATTTGAATGCCCTTAACACACCTCTCTTGTCTAATTGCTGTGGCAAGGACTTTGAGTACTATGTTGAATAGAAGTGGAGACAGTGGGCAACCTTGTCTAGTTCGGTTCTAAGTGGGAATGGTTACAGTTTTTCCTCATTTAGTATGATATTGGCTGTGAGTTTGTCACAAATAGACTTGATAATTTTAAGGTATGAGCCATCTATGCCTATTTTGTTAAGAGTTTTTATCATAAAGGTGTGTTGGACTTTGTCAAATGCTTTTTCTGCATCTATTGAGAGAATCATATGGTCTTTGTTCTTGCTTTTATTTATGAGGCAAATTGCATTTATAGATTTGCATATGTTGAACCAGCCTTGCATCCCTGGAATAAAGCCTGCCTGGTCATGGTGAATTATTTTTTTGATGTGCTGCTGAATTCTATCCGCTAAAATTTTGTTGAGGATTTTTGCATCTTTATTCATGAGGGATATTGGTCTGTAGTTTTCTTTTGTTGTTGTGTCCTTTCCTGGCTTTGGTATCAAGGTGATATTGGCTTTGTAGAATGAGTTAGAAAAGATACCATCTTTCTCAATGTTGTGGAATGATTTCTGTAGTATAGGTATGAGTTCTTCTTTGATAAAACTCTGAAGTATAGCCATCTGGTCCGGAACTTTTCCATTTGGGGAGGTTGTTAATTACTGCTCCAATTTCTGAGCTTGACATTGGTCTATTCAGAAATTCTGTTACTTCCTGGGCGAACTTAGGGAGGTTGTATGTTTCCAGGAATTTGTCCATTTCCTCCTCATTATGTAGTTTTGGGGCATATAGGTTTTTATAGTAATCAAAAATAAAGTTTTGTATTTCTGTTATGTGTGTTGTGACCTCTCCTTTTTCATTTCTAATTGAGTTTATCAGAGTCCTTTCCCATTGAATTCTTGTCAATCTAGCAATAGGGCTGTCAATTTTGTTTATCTTTTTGAAATACCAGCTTTTGGTTTTCTTGATCTTCTGTATAATTCTCTTGTTCTCAATTTCACTTAGTTCAGCTTTGATCTTAGTTATTTCGTTTCTTCTACTAGGATTGAAATTGGTTTGCTTTTCCTTTTCCAAATCCTTGAGTCTGTTTATTAGGTTGTTGATTTCTAAGCTTTCTGTTTTTTGGATGTGAGCATTTATTGCTATTAGTTTTCCTCTCAGGTAAGCTTTTGCTGTATCCCACAGGTTTTGATAACTTGTGTTTCCGTTATCATTTAGTTCAAAGAAACTCCTGATTTCCTCCTTGACCCAATAGTTATTCAACAATAGATTGTTTAATTTTCATGACTTTGTGAGGTGGTATTTCTGTTGCAATTGAACTCTAATTTTATATCACTATGGTCAGAGAAGATACACGGTATAATTTCTATTTTTTTGAATTTGTCGAAGTCTGATTTGTGGCCTAGTTTGTGATCAATTTTGGAGAAAGTTCCATGGGCTGATGAGAAGAATGTAAATTCAGCTTTATTTGGGTGGAATGTTTTGTAGAGATCTGTCAGACTCTTTTGTTCTAGAGCTCTGTTTAAGTCCATTAATTCTTTGCTTATTTAGAATCACCTCTGGTGCTTTAGAAATTCCCCATGACCTAGCTACCACTGAGGCCAATTAAATCAGAATTCCTGAAGATGAGACCCAAACACCAGTGATTGCTAGAGCTCCTCATGAGATTCCAGTGTGTGTCAAGGCTGTGAGCACTGGTCTACTGGGCCGGGTGTTTCTAGATAGATGCACTCCTCCACAAAAGTCCCCTTGGAGAATCAGCCTATCCTACTTCAGCTCATTCTTCTCTTCACGGGGTCAGAGGCAGCAGGACACTCAGCTCTGTATTTTGTTTAGGCCCAAATACCAGGTTGGAGCATCACTGATGCCCCAGTGATGACACACTGATACCCACTGTTTGGGGAGGGGGGAAAACTTCCTTTCTTTGGCTCTGAAGCAAAGTCTAAACTGTGCAATTATCTGTGAATTCACCTGAAATGATGTGAATGGGCAGCCGGCCAACCTCCTCAGGCTCTTGCTGGGATTAGCAGGCTAATGTTGACACAGCACGTTGAGGTCTCTGCACCAAATGACCAAGAGATTATGCTAATAAAGCTGTGCTTATTTATTTACTACTGAGCAGGAAAAAAGACAAGGTGGTTTCCTCCGTTGGGGTGTGCTCAGATCAAGCACCTTCGCTGTTGTTACCTTAGCTTGCAAATGTCTCATCCTGAGATGTGCAGAGATTAAGCGAAATGGGAAACCCGAATTTTGCTTTTCACCTGCATTCTAAAATATGTGTTTGACCAGAATATCTGTGGTCTGAGAGACTGTTCCCAATCACATCTGAACATAACTGTAAAGACGACGTATATTTCCAATCTAATTGCAGCACTTAGTCCTGCTAGAAATCTCTCCCTGCTAAATAGGGCTGAAAAGTGACACAAGAGAAATGCTTGGCAAGTTTTCCTCTCTTGATATTTGCAAGTGACCAGGATTTAACCTCTAGCAAATGAACATTTAAAATCAAAGGCTTATTTGCTTGCTTATTTCTTCTATACAAATATATTTTCATTCAGCATTTTTAGTAGTGCTAAACCACAGGGAAGGCGGGAGTTGTGGGAGAGCACAGAGGACATCTATCCCTCCAGCGAGGTTCTGAAAAACCATCCGTTTATCACGTGATACCAGGCACAGGAGTCAACTGCATTATAGGGCTTATCAAACTCAGATCTTTGAGACTGCATTTATTATTCGAGAAGTATGTGCTCTGATTAATAATAGGTGGCTAGCCACCTATTATTAAGTAGAGTGATTGGCACCTTTATGG
Source organism: Microcebus murinus (assembly GCF_040939455.1). Taxonomy (NCBI): domain Eukaryota; kingdom Metazoa; phylum Chordata; class Mammalia; order Primates; family Cheirogaleidae; genus Microcebus; species Microcebus murinus. Next base: position 11,562,389 of record NC_134115.1, on the reverse strand, counting down.
GTTATCTTTGGGAATAATTTAATGAAAATGGCTGATCAGAGAGCGAAGGTTTACTGTTGCATGGGCTAGCAAACGCCTGCCTGTTTGTAAACCAGGAAACCTGCTTCCAAAGATTACGCTCCTGGAGCTAACTGGAGATCCGTTGCATTGTGTGTGGTATTCAGATCCTTTTGGAAACTATGGCTCCTGAATCTTCCCTTCTTTTTTCTATAAGGATATTTAACTCTTTTTGGTAATTGTCAATATTTGATGTTGACACATGTATCCCTCAAAAAAGGCAAAACAATTGGAAATTAATCCCTAATTTGGTGCAGACAGTATCTGATGGGCCAGGTAAACTTTGGGAAGGACAGGCTGAAGTTTGGTTGCTAAAAACTCCACTAAGGACTGTGGAGTGTTTCCCAGAATATAGAAGTGTTCCAATTATCCTGCTTTTCTTCAAACCTAAAATCAACAAATGAATAACAGATGTCAACTCCCATGGAAAGCTACTTACAGAATACTGGCTGTCCTTGCTTATTGAAACCCTTTACCAGGGGTTCTTTGTTTTTCTGCTACCATGACAATATTTGGTCCATTCGTTGTTTTCTTTTTCCAGATCTAAGGCATGCTTCACACAAGTGGACTGATCATTACGACAAGTAGTCACCATGTATGATGACAACCTCAAGTGGATTTTATTTATTGTCTATTATTAAGGTTGTATAGTCCATATGATTGCTTTAGTTCATTAAGTTATGGCATTTACTACAATTGACATTTCAACTATTCAGGCTTCAGATTTTAGCTCAAAGATCACTTACTTTAAACTGCTTTTCTGACTCTCCAAGACTACACTAGACTGCTAAGGTCCCCGCATGATCTCTTTCACTGCATTTTCCACAGTCAGCATAGACTTTAATTTTTAGAGCAATCTTGGGTTCACACCAAAATTGAGCAGAAGGTACAGATAATTCCCATATACCCTCTGCTCCCACACAGGCACAGCGTCACTATTGACATCCCCTCCACTGTGGTATATTTGTTAGTTCGTGAACCCACATTGACCTAAAGTCCATACTTTACATTAGGGTTCATTCTTAGTGTTGTGAGATTCGACAAATGTATAATGACATGTATCCACTGTTGTAGTATCACACAGAATAGTTTCACTGCCCTAAAAATCCTCTGTGTTCTAGTTATTCATCTCTTGATCCTCATTAACCCCGGCAACTACTCATCTTTTTACAGCCATGGTAGATATCTCCCAGAACACCTGCGGCTCATGACCCACAGGTGAGCCCTGGACTGTGTACCAGGATTACAGATATTTGGGGGCTCACCATGGAGCTTTACAGAAGGCTCTTTTTGGCAAAGACTGTGCACATGTCCACTTTTAAAATAAGGGTCTTGAGAGAAGGCAACTCCACTGTACAGACTGGGGCTCAAACATGGGGCGAGTTTCCAAGCGGGCATTTAAGGTAGGTTTTCCAGAAAAGTCTATAAATGTGGGGTGTCAAAACAAAAACAATAAAGAAGTGTCCACTACAGTCCCCTTACTCTATTCTACTTCTATTTTTTTTTGTCCAGAGTGATGCCAATGGTCCCGCAATGTCTGAAGCTTAGTGTTGCTGAAAGAATGCAGAGTCTGGGGAGGCTCTGGGAAGGACAAAAGGTGGAATGGGGCATGGGGGGAGGAACTCATAGAGGTGGAGAATCAGTGGAGGACCTCAACATCCATGTGGATAGAGAAGCCAATAAGCTGGCCTCTCAATCCCTCCATCTTCCCATCTTAGGGTCCTTTACCTCCATTCCAGTTCAGCTACTGTCACACCTAGAACTTACCATGAGGAACACCTCTGACATCTGTGATAATACAGCTTGGCATTCCACCCCTTGACCTCATTCCCTATTCTTCCACCATATGCTCTCAACTGGTCACTGTTTTCAACTCCATGTCATTAATTATTCTTCTTATCTATGCACCAAGTTCTTGTCTTAATTTCCCCCCTCATCAAGGCAGACTTCAGGGTCTACATTTAAAAAGGAATGTTTAAAAAGCTCCACTTCAAACAGGCCTCATCCAATCCCCTTTAATATCCTTCCTATTTGACAAAATCTCATCTCTCTGCCTTTCCAGAAATGCCTTCCTATAAGTAACTGATCAGTATTGGATTAAATCTCACAAGTCTATTGGCACTATGATAACATTCATGGTCGACCCCAGCACTGTCTAGAAATAATTTGCTCATTTGTTCCAAACACAATTATCTGGTGCTTACCAAGAGTAAACAAAACAAATAGAGCTTAGGTCACTTTTTTTTAGTCTACTCTCTCCCATGCTGCTCAAATCTATTTCAAACCTTCTGCACTTTGCTCAAACTTAGTCCACCTCCACTAGCAGATGTGCTAGACTCACCATTCACAGAAGAACTAGAAGCCATTAGATGGAAATTTTTCATCAAAAAAACTTAAAAAAATCTAACCATCTCTCCTTTTCTTCTTTCTTCCTGTTATATAGAAAGATATTTCCTTGTAGGGTTTCTATCCTTAAACGAATTACACTTCCTGAAATGGCTTTACTGAGAAATAGCTAAAACCTAGTCTTTTTTAATTTTACTTTTTTTTTTTTTGAGACGATTCTTGTTCCTCAGCCACCTGAGTAGTTGGCACTATAGCCGTGTACCACCATGCCAGACCATAAAACCTAGTCTAGGCCGGGCGCTGTGGCTCACGCCTGTAATCCTAGCTCTTGGGAGGCCGAGGCGGGTGGATTGCTCAAGGTCAGGAGTTCAAAACCAGCCTGAGCAAGAGCGAGACCCCGTCTCTACTATAAATAGAAAGAAATTAATTGGCCAACTGATATATATATAAAAAATTAGCCGGGCATGGTGGCGCATGCCTGTAGTCCCAGCTGCCCGGGAGGCTGAGGCGGAAGGATCGCTCGAGCCCAGGAGTTTGAGGTTGCTGTGAGCTAGGCTGACGCCACGGCACTCACTCTAGCCTGGACAACAAAGTGAGACTCTGTCTCAAAAAAAAAAAAAAAAAAAAAAAAAAAAACCTAGTCTGGATAGACTGATCCACCCTTGCCAGCTATCCTTACTGCCCCCTCCCCTCTCCTCACAAGGTACTCAGCATCTTTTATTTTTTAAAGCTTTTTATTACAAAAATGTTTAAACATATACAAGAACAGATAGAACAGTATAATTCCCCAGGTACTCACCATCCAACTTTCGCAATTACCATGTGCATTACCGCCATCTTTTACACTATTATTAAAGTGTAAAAGTCCATTTAAACATCTTACCATCTATCTCTCAGAAGATATGCCATGTGCCCTATGTCAGTGCTCTCACATTCCTTTGATATTTATCACATGAGGATCACACTTATCCACAACATAAGTCCACAGCATTGGTGAAACACATTGAGCTTTACTGGCTTTGGCAACCAGCCCTGTTCTGCCTTGTAGTCAACCCCGAGAAATCATTTGGACTTCTCTGCCAACTTCATATAAGTCATAATCTTTACAGAACAGATTCAATGCTTAATATTGCAATCCAATAATCACACAGTAAGTATAACATAAAAAAAGCACCAAAGCAGAAAACTACATGTTGATAAAAACTTGAGATTGCTATATAAAAGTTTTCAAATATTTAGAAGAAAACAATATTTTTCTGTCACACATTTAAAGAGTTATTGTGTTTCCAGTTAAATGCAAATGTATCTGTTTATCTCCTCTCCTTCCCCAAATACCATTAAAAGTAAAGGATTATATGAAAAAATGCTCAACATCATTAATTATCAGGGAAATACAAATCAAAAGCACTAGGAAATACCACTTCACACCCACTAGGATGGATAGAATAAAAAAGTCAGATAAGTGTTTGGGAGAAAGTGGAGAATTTGGAAGCCTCATACACTGCTGGTGGGAATATAAAATGGTGTGGCTGTTTTGGAAAATCATCTGGCAGTTCCTCAAGTGTTAAACAGGATAGGCATATAATCCAACAATTCCTCTCCTACGTATATACTCAGCAGAAATGAAAACATATGTCTATACAGAAACTTGCACACAAATGCTCATAGCAGCATTATTCATAATAGTCTAAAGGTGGAAACAACTTAAATGTCCATCAACTGATGAATGGATAAACAAAATGAGGTATATCCATATAATGGAATATTATTCAGCCATAAAAAGAATAAAAAGATAAAGTATTATTACATGCTACAACATGGATGAAACTTGAAAACATTATGCTAAGAAGCTAGAAGCTAATGACCACATGTGATTCTATTCACATGAAATGTTCAGAATAGGAAAATCTGTAGTGACAGAAAGTACATTAGTGGCTGCTTAGACCTGGGGGAATGAGGGCTGGAAGGGGTGACAGCTAAAGGGTCTGGGTTTCTTTCTTAAGTCATAAAGATATTATAAAATTGGCTTTGGTGATGGATGTACAACTCTGTGATATACTAATAATCAATGAATTACACATTAAATGGGTGAAGTGTGTGGTATGTGAACTGTATTTCAATAAAACTGTTTAAAAAGTAAAGGATTTAAAAAGAATAAGCGCTCGGGGATGACAAGAATAGGAGAGGATACAACAGAAGAGGTCAACACATTCCTGGAAGGTGGAAACCCAGGTAACTGAATTAGCAAAGCAGATAAAGCACCTGCAAACCAGTTCACACCACAAAACTTCAGAAACAAATGACATGGTGGCACCAAGTAAGAATTAGGGATTACTTACTATAAATATGGTTCTTTGAAATTTTGGTCCTTTTTTGTTTTACATTGTGTATAATGAAACAAAACTGGGGAGGGGTGCTCTTTTCCAGTATTTGGTAAAACTCTGTTGAAATGTCAGCATGCTTCACATGTGGAAAGAGGATCCCAAGTTCTTTCCCAGGACAGGACCTGAGACTACTGTTTTAAAGTTGGCACTATACACTACTGGGGTCTGTGTGTGGCATGGCAACTGTGGGAATCAAAGCCAAAAATTTCAAACATTATATAAAACTCAAGATAACATAGTCAATAGTCCATTTCTAAAATGTATTAATTTGAAAGTAATTAAACTTGTAGAAAAGTGAAATGGTAAACAACAGTATACCCTTTATCCAGATTTCCCTATTATTTACATTTTGACCCATTTATGATCTCTCTCCTTTCTGTCTCTCTCATCCCTCCCTCCTTCCCTTTCTCTCTTCTCTCTCTCTCTCTCTCTCTCTCTCTCTCTCTCTCTCTCTCCACACACACACACACACACACGGAATATACACATATATTCCTGAATATTTGTAAATATATCTCATACATCATGTACTTTCTCCTAGATTATTTCATTGTATATTTCTTAATAAAAGAATATTCTCTTACATACTCAATAATCCCCTATAAATTTATCTATGTAAATTTAGCATTGGCATAAAACTTTTAAATCATCTCTTATCCATATGCCATTGTTGTCAATTTATCTAGTGATATTGTCTGTGGCTTTTTTAAAATATCCATTACAGGATCCAGTCTAGAATTATGTATTGCATTTAGTTGTCATTTGTCTTTAGTTTCCTTTAATATAGAGCAATTTCTCAGGCTTTCTTCTTTCCAGTATGGCTATTTTTAAAAAATATATTCAATGAACCCTTTTTATAACCTCTTCCCACCTGGAAATTTTTTGGTGGAGCTTATCTTGCTCAGATTTGAAAGGATGATTTCATAATTGTGGGACCTTAGAGGCTGTCAGGACCAGACTTGTTATAAACAAACGAACATACATAACAACAAAAAACAACAATACAAGAGATGCAAGGCTAAATGGAGAGATTTTTCTGAACAGAGAGACCTTTTACAGTCCAGGGAGGGTAGATGAAAGGAGGCAGGCTTGAGTTGCCCCTCCTTTTTAGGTAGAGACAATGGGGAAGCTATGCATGCAGAAGACGGCAAAGTAAGGATCTGTCATTACTGCTAAAACCTCACCATATGGAAGGGAAAGGAAAGCATCAGGTGTCTGGGGCCAAAGCAGATTCATCAGACTCAGTGAGGGAGTATAGGCAAACAGTGTAAGGAAATGACACAGGGTTTCATTCCAGCAGTTTATAATCTAAATAACTATGCTTTAAGGGTTATAACTGTCAAACTGGCTGACAGAAAACAAAAGAGAGAAGACAAAAACATATACATCTCAAGAAAAGTGACATCATTGTTTTAGAAAGTATAGAGGAGCCAATAGGAATTGTGGTAAAAAGTTAGAAAGTAGATGGGAAAAAAATGTAAAACCTTTCATGGAGGAAGTAACCATAGGTGTGATTCAGAACAAAAGTCATTGATATACATAATTTCAATTGTGCTAATTAGAGGTTACATTATGCTAAAGAGAAGTCTGCTCCCTAAATCAGGATAGGTTTAGTTGTGTGGGTTGTGGTTCAACACAATTACTCTGTAAAAATGAGGGAGAATTTAAAAATGTCAGGAAGGGGAGAGAGAGTTTGGTAGAGAGAAGAAAGAGGGAGCAGCAGGGCTGAACACTGTATGGGTGGAGGGGGCTAAATCTGAGAGCCGCTAGGGGCAGCCTAAAAGGGATTTGGGGAGAAAAAAAATTTTCAAGTTGTTTGCCATGGGTATGCTCTTACTATTGTTTGCCTCTTTTGGCTTCTAAAAGATGACCAGTCCCTTGTAGGGATTTGACAATGGCCTTTTCAATCTTAACCTAAGTCCTTTATATGACCCTTTTTTGTTTTTTGAGTCAGAGTCTCACTCTGTTGCCTGGGCTAGAGTGCCATGGCGTCAGCCTAGCTCACAGCAACCTCAAACTCCTGGGCTTGAGCAATCTTCCTGCCTCAGCTTCCTGAGTAGCTGGGACTACAGGCCTGCGCCACTACGTCCGGCTAATTTTTTCTATTTTTTTAGCTGCCCAGCTAATTTTTTTTCTATTTTTTTTTTTTTTTTTTCAGTAGACATGGGGTCTTGCTCTTGCTCAGGCTGGTCTCCAACTCCTGAGCTCAAGCAGTCCTCCCGCCTCAGCCTCCCAGCCTGCTAGGGTTATAGGCATGAGCCACTGTGCCCAGCCTGACCCTTCTTATATGTCCTGTAATAAAGACACCATATTATTTCATAAAACATACAATGAACTTACTCTAAAACCTTTCAGGCCTTTTCAAAGTGAGAAAATACTTAAAGTCCAGAACCTGGCTCAAACCATCTGGCTCAAATCAGGTGAAAAACCTGCTCCCTGACTACCCTAAACTATATACAGCTGTAGGGCGGGGTGAGTTGCTCTGGCATAGTAAATTCCCCTTGCTGCCCCCAGAAGGTTTTGAAATTGAAAGCTAGGGGTGTGTAGGCCCTCAGATCAGGGGGAGGGAGAAATCTTCCTCTTGGATCTCTTGGTGAGAAATAAATGTTACTGCTCCTAGGGGCCAGCCCTTTCCTCCCTCATGAATTTTGGAGCAATGTGCCAAGTTCCCCACCTCTTACCTTCCCCCGATGAAAATGTAAGCTCACCCTTTCCCCTTTCTCTACCCTTTTAGGAGCAGTAGGGGGGACAGATTGTGTATCTCTGAAAGGGGCCAAGAATAATAATACTTTCCTGAAAACAGTGTTTTACTTTCATTTTTAAAAAGTTACTGATTTCAGAGTATCTGGCAGGTGAGCAGTCACTGAGTGGGACATGTATGGATGGGTTTTGCTATTGTGGACACTGGGTTGGCTGGGGCAGGGTTCAGGAAATAAGTGGGTCCTGCTGAAAAAACCTATTATGCATAGTATGTTACTGTGTGTGGAAAGCACAATTTAAGCTTGACTGTAAGGTCTCCCTACAGGGAAGGCCCTGTCCATGGGGAATCTCTTTAGGATGCCTGGTTTGATAGCACTGTTGCAAGACCAAGAGATCACCTGGCAATCACTTGTAGGAATGCTCATCAGGTAGCAGTTACGAAGGATTTTGGAATAAAGGAGACAGAGAGTAAGAAAAAATATAATGGGAGAGGGAGTGGGTAAGAAAGTAAAAAGTGAAGAGGGAAAAGAATGACCCCCTCATCTCTACCCATGACCCCATCCTGGCCATCTACTCCACCCACTACTCCTGTCCTTATATCTCACCTTTTGGCAGCTAATAAGGGCTTTGCAGAGCACAGTGATACCGTTTCAGTGTAAGAGTTCAAGGGATGGTCTCTGAGCACAAAGACAGTATCTGTAGGGATAATATCAGACACTATAACATCTTTTCTAGGGAAGGTGATCCTTGTCCCTGCCTGCTAGCCATGCTACATCATACACCAAGGTTACAGTGATTTAGGGGCATATTAGTTATCTACTGCTATGTAATGGATACCTCAAAATTTAGTGGCTTATAAAAAATACATATATTTATTATCTCACAGTTTTTGTGGGTCAGGAGTCCAGGTGAGGCCTAGCTGGGTTCTCTGCTTCAGGGTCTCTCACAGGGCTGCAATCAAAGTGTCAGCTAGGGCTGAGGTCTCTTTTGAAGTCTCGAATGGAGGATACACTTCCACACTCACTTATGTGCTGTTGGCAGGATTCAGTTCCTCAAGGCCTATTAGACTGAAGTCCTCAATTCCTTGCTGACTATTGGGTGGAATTGTCTGGAGGTTTCCCTCAGTTTCTCAACACGTGGGCCTTTCCAGTGTAGCAGCTTTCATCAAAGCCAGGAAAGGAGAGAGTCTATAAGAAAGACAAATGTTACAATCTTTTGTAAACTCAAAATAGAAATACATCCCATCATGTTTCCCTTATTCTCCTAGTTAGAAGCAAATCACTAAGTCAGCCCACAGTTAAGGGGAGAGGTGATTACACAAGTATGTGAATATCAGGAGATAGGATCATTGGAGCCTTCTTAGAAGTCTTACTAACACAAAGGTCTCGTCTTGGACCCCTGGCTCAGTTCACTGAAGCCAAAGTGGCCAATGGTGCCAAATGGATTGTTATCCATATCCATGGTTAAGGTCAAAGCTGTTTAACAGCGCAGTGGAACATCAAAGTGGTTGGAGCACGTGAAGAAGAGGAGAAAGCTGGTGTGAAAGTAAAGGTGGTGTGGGGTCACCGTGAATGGTAAAGTGAAAGGATCTCTGAGAACCACCTACCATATCACTGCCAGTGTTCATTCTAGACTTAGAGGGGAGGAAAAATTAGCTGCAATATCCAGGCTCCACCAAAGTCTCCACTCTGTCTTAGCTCCCAGGCCACAGGCCAAAAGAAGCAAGCTCCCGCTCCTATAGAGACTGCCAGGCTTACAGAGGAAGCAAATCCTACAGACTACAAGATTTAATTTCTACTTTTATTAATGTATTTTAAAGAGCACACCTATCATTTCAAATTTGGTTCTCATTGCTTTCATATTTCCTGACTCAAAATGGAAGTTCTGAGGCATCTGTTGTAAAGTCTTACCAAGACTGTCATGTGGGAGGGGAGTTTAGCAAGTGTTCCTGGGAGGGAGGAGTTAGGGGTTGGTGCAGGTGCTGGGTTGAAGGAGGAAGAGTTGCCCAAAGGTAGCAGTGGCTCCAATGACTTGAGAATAAGGATGTAAAGATATGTTCCTTAAGTAGATGGGTTCTGTTTGGAAGTCCTCCAGGAGACAGCAGGATTTCGTAAGGAATGAAAGGATATTTGCTGAGATGACTATCAAGCCCCATTATCTTGGGAGCTGCAGCAAAACACAGCATTGCCCAACCTTGGCATATCTGTTTGGCAGTGAATACCAAACTAAACAGGCAAAATGTCAGTAATGACTATTATTGGATATCTTCCTACCTACCCTTTAAAATGGATGCTTTGAGCCAGATTTAATTTAATTTAGAAAAATTAAGTACTTCTTGTTGTACTTCAGTGTTGTAGAACAAGTTTGTGCTTTTATAAGTTTTATCCCATTTAATCTTTACAACACTTTGAAGTAGATATTTTTACTCCCTTTCTTATATGGGCAACCTGAGGGACAGAGACGGTAATGTATGTAGTGGGCTAGTGTGGAAGAGGGAGCCAGGAAGGGAGAGCCTTTTTCTATTGTGAGAAATGATGTGGATGTAGCCTGAGCATATACAATGCAAGAAATTTTCAACAACAAAAAAGAATCTGTTGACTCAGGTGCCTCAAAACATCTGGGAGTAAGATTGGCCTCAGGCAGTAGGGTTCATGCTGGGGCTCAAGTGATGCCATCAGGATCCATTTTCTATCCAGTTCTTTGTTCTATATTCTGGGCTGGCTTCACTGTATGACTGTGGGTCTGGCAAGGCCATAGCTACATTCTCCAAGCTTCAAGTGCTTGGAGGGGACAGGGCCCAGGGTAGGGAGCTTGAAGTGGGGGAAATCAGTTGGAGGCTCCAACATCTAGTGGACGGACCACTCAACAATTTGGCCTCTCACTGTTTACCCCTACTCATCTTAGATCCCTTTACCTTCCTTTCAGTTCAGTTACTGTCACACTCTAGAACTTATCACCAGAAATACCCCTGCCTTCTGAAAAAGTAGTCTGACATTTTAACCCTTTATCCTTTATGTTTATACCCTCAGTATGCCAATTCTTCAACCTATTCAGGAACTACGAGCCACTTTAAACTTTCTCCCTGTCCATCCAATAACCTTTTGTCTCAATTTCCTTCTTCTCCAAAGAAAACTCCATGGTCCACACTAAACCACAAATCTGTACAGCTCCACTCCAAACAACACTCCTTAATCTCCTTTCATCTTTCTTTCCTGGAAAAATTCAATTTTCTACCTTTTCTAAACCTGCCTTCCAAAAACACGTCGATTCTTTTTGGGTAAAATCACACAATGAAGTATAAAGGTGCCACCATTAATTCATCATCTACAACTTATGGCCAGTTCCAACACCTCCTAAAAATAATCCGTTCTTTCCTCTAGTGATGACTTAGTGCCGGGCAGTCTTCTAAGCACTGGGACACACCAGTGAGGGAACAAAGCTCTCTGTCTTGTGGAGTTCATAGGATTGTCATCTTAGTCAATTCCCTTGCTCATCTACTCAAAACTCCTATTTCACTTTCCTAAACTTCTCTCTCTCTCCTCATCCATTGAACCACAAAGGAATGAGACGCCAATAGATGAAAACTTTTCATCATAAAACTTAAAAATGCTCCAAATGCCTTGAGCTCCTACCGCTCCTTTGCTCTTTCCTTCCCATGGCAGTCAGAGGTTTCCGTGGGACACCTGCCTTGGTCCTCCCAGGCTGTGGCGCGTCCTAGCTTTCCAATTCACGGCACCCTCCCCGGCGAGTTGGAGTATTGGGCTTATCAGTCTGCCTTCCAGACTCAGACCACGTCCGCCTCGTCACCGTCCGTGCCCGTCGTTTGGTAATGTGCACCTGAGGGCTGAGACGCTGACGCGCGGATGAGGGAGCGCAGGGAGCGCCCGCAGCGGCCTCAGCTGGCGTCCTCAGGGCGGGGCCGCACCCGGGGACGGGTCTGAGCGCGGCCGTTGGGCTTTATAACCGAGGCGGTGGGGGCCGCAAGTGCCACCTCAGGCGTCTGGGTTCTGTCCCCGTGGATTCCAGAAGAGGAGAGTTGAGACTGGCCTCAAAGACGTGGTCCTGGCGAAGGACCCGAGTGGCTGCCGGCTCCCCTCGGGAAGGCGCCTTCCCTTCGCCGCCATTTCGCTCCCGGCAGGCGGCGCGGCGGGCTCGCACCGGTAGCCCCGGGCCTCCCGCCGGGGGGCGCCGCCTCGACCCCGCTCGGCACCCCGCGGTGCAGGCGCCAGGCGTGAGTGGCGACAGGAATAAGTGGCTCAACAGCGTTGACAACTGTGGCCAGAGCCGTGTGTCGCGCCCTTCGAGATCCGGGACAGCAGGACAGGAGGCCTCCAGCAGAGAATACTCCCCAGTCCCACCAAACAGAAACCTCAAGCTCAACCAAGAGAGGGGGCCTCAACCTTTGTAACCACTTCCTGCTGGAGGCAGAGGTGGAGATGTCCTTACCCGAGAGCGTTTACTTGAGTGTTGCAAAGGGAGAGGAGTTAGCAATGGATGGACTTAAAAGCTAGAGTAGAGGCAGGACAGGAATCACATTAGAGGCAAACCGCAGGGTTCTTTTTACATTTTTCCTGCTTTAAAATGAGTCTTTAATGTTTACATTGTTGCCAGGACTGGCTGTAGTGATAACTTACCAGGAACTCAGCAACCACAGCTTTAAAGCAGGCAAAAGATAGAGACAGTTAAATCAACTCTGCATTTTAACTCCGTAGTGGCAGATTGACCTTTTGAGCTCTTGTGATGTATTGTGCCCATTGGTTTAAGCGTAGGCACAGGAACAGAAGTTTAAGAGGTTTTAAACATAAGTCTCATAACTGAGACCAGAGAACTTTGGTGTTTTAACTAGAAATTTCTCTTTTAATTATAGCCAACTTGATCACATATAAGATTTCTTTCTAAATTCTCTATTTTTAATCAACCTGGAAAGAACTTTTGAATTAGACAAGAGTATTCTTAGGGTCTATAAGTTGAATCTTAACAGTGATTGATGGCTTGTCCTGGGACTTCCCCACCCCATACCACAGGGTTAACCAGCTGGAGAAACTAAGGATCTAATTGTTGTTCCAGCTTTCTCTCCTCAGGGACTAGGATAGGGCAGGTGTGGCCACCTAGGCAGATCTTTCCACATCCGTTTCTCTTATTTTATTGGTTATTCTCTATCCTGTTTTTGCTTTCTTCCTAAAAGCATAGAGTTAGGACTTCAAGCCTTCTGCTCAGACAATGGAGATAGGAGAGGGAAACAGAGGTCCTGAAAATTCAGAAAGAGCAGAGTTCTTTCTGAATTGGTGGCTCTGGTGTTAAAGTTAATTTGCTTACCTGTGACAGAGAGTTACCCAAGGCTCAGCCTGAGGGGTTGTTGGGGCCCCTCTTTCAGGTGACCAATAAAATCAAAGAAGAGTTTTCTAGCTGCTCTATTAGCTCCCATTGAATGGGTAGTGACAAAAACCACAGGACTTCAGCTGTAGCAATAACAGAAGACAGAAGAGGGCGCCAGAAGCCAAGCAAGTAGAGAGCCAAGCAAGTAGTCAGCTCCCAGGACCCTTTCTTGCTGAGAGAAGTTGGTAAAACAAAAGGGGTAGAGACCCCTAGGTCTTCCCCACATTCAGATGCCTTCCAATGTGTCTGTGGTCCATACCCAAGAGAGAAGGAAAGGACAAGTTGATGCTTATGAGTGGCGGTAGCTAGGCATACAGACTCGGTGGCCATCCTACCTTACCTGGAGCCTGCCTAGCGCTGATGAAATGTTTCAGGTGTTCCCAGGTTTCGGCACCAAATGTCAGGTTCAAGTTTGTTTTCCCTGGTTCTTGGATCCTAGTACCAAAGGATGATTACTGGTACCGAGTCGACGGAATGAATGAGCAAGCCAACCTGGCATCAGCAAGTTAAACAGAATGTCTTGGAGGGGACGGGTCTATCCCCACAAGTGGAGAAGACCCTGTGGAATACAAGTCTTGTTCTTTTTATTATGGATGTGGGGGTTGTAGCTTTGGGGTGGAGACTGCTCCCTGTGTCACAGTTTTTCATAATCCTTTCTGAAAACCCACTGGGTGAGGGAGTGAGACCATAGTGCTGCCATGTCATAAGGTTATATTTGGTCACCCTTCTCTTACTAGTGTGTGTGCCTGTGCAGCAGAAAGTCACTTAACCATAACTTCCCACTGTTGTGATGAATCACTCCTTTTCTTATTGTTTGATCCCATGGAGTCATTTGTTTTCTTTTGCTTAAGTGACCATTGCTGGGCTCAGGAAACTCCACCCCTGACACGCCACCTTGCTGACGCATCCTCCTCCCCTAACTGCACCCCAGCCTTACCTCTGTGTGTGGATCACCGATTTTAAAGGTCAGATCGCCCAGGTGAAATGGTCACTTCCTCAGAGCCTTGTAATGTCTGTGGAATTAATTGTGAACCATTGGGCCTTCATGGTACAATTCTGCACCTTGAACCTATTCCCGATGCATTTGCTCACAAATACAGGCTGAGCACCCACCTCAGGCCAGGCCCTGAGGCAGACAGACGGCTTCTGCCTGCCCCACGCTGGTGGCTGGTGGTGAAGAGAGATGAGGCTGTAGGCCGATGCTGAGGAAGCCCTGGGCGCCGTGCAGGGCAAGCCTGGGCTCTGCCTCCTACGCAGGGGACGCGGGCCTTGCTGTTCAGCTCATCTCACACCCGTTCCTCCATCATTACATAGTATTTCCTTTAAACTGACCCACTTTTGCTTACTAAAATACATTGATTTGAAAACGAAACAGTTAACATCCTTACCATAAATGGAAACCCAGCACCACTGCCATAGTAAAAATAAATGCAATGAGCAGCAAACAACGTGATTAAAACCTATCTACATGCTGATGCCCACTCCCTCATTATTAAAGGGAAGATGAGCAGGCAGTGAGGAGATGCTAAAATCTCAAGGCCACAAATGAAGACTTGCTGCTAGTATCTGAAAGGCCTTCCGGGAACTTTACAAAGGAAAAATTTGGGGTCACATGTTTCAACAATACTTAATGCCACAGCCTCCTACTGTCAAAGTCGTTTTGCATTCAACGTGAAATAATCTCATGTATTAGAGAGAGAAGCCACCCAGTGGGAGCCAAAGCCACCGAGAGACACAGCTAGTATCAGAGAAGCAGCAGGAAGCAAGAAGGGAAGAAATTCCCGACCTTCCTCTCCTCCCCCTTCTCCAGGGCCTCCCCTTGGCTGGCCCCAGCCACAAACCAAATGGCAAACAAGCCTGGGGACACAGCCCCTAGGGCCAGCCTCTCAGGACACAGAGCAGGGCAGGAAAGAGTTGTGGGGAGGTGGAGAGAACAGAAGAGGCCGGCAGCCCCCCTGGGAATCGCTGCTGCCCAGCACACTTGCCGCCTGAAGCCAGAGTGCGTTGGGGACAGGGCAGGGCCTGGAGGGACAGCAGGACTCGCTGTTCTGGGCAAGGGCTCACTTGCGTCCTTTCTGGCCTGCAGTCTCCGTGAGCATCAACAACCTGTACCCGGGCTGCGAGAACGTGAGCGTGAGGAGCCGCAGCATGATGTTCGAGCCGGGCCTCACCAAAGGGATGCTGGAGGTGTTCATGGCCCCGTCCCACCACCCGCACTGCTCGGCCGATGACCAGTCCACCAAGGCCATCGACATCCAGAACGCCTATTTGAACGGTACGCCCTGCCTGCCCCTAGGGAAGGACCTCGGGTTTCCCTTTGACAGGGCTGTGAGTCATTCCCCAAAGTGAGCTTGTCCCAGGCAGCATGTGTCACATCTGTGGCTATACTAATTTACACTCCCACTAACAGCCTATCATGGCCGGGCGAGGTGGCTCACGCCTGTAATCCTAGCACTCTGGGAAGCCGAGGTGGGAGGATCGCCCAAGGTCAGGAGTTCGAAACCAGCCTGAGCAAGAGTGAGACCTTGTCTCTACTAAAAGTAGAAAGAAATTAATTGGCCAACTAAAAATATATAGAAAAATTAGCCGAGCATGGTGGCTCATGCTTGTAGTCCCAGTTACTTTGGAGGCTGAGGCAGAAGGATCGCTTGAGCCCAGGAGTTTGAGGTTGCTGTGAGCTAGGCTGACACCATGGTACTCTAGCCCAGGCGAGAAAGTGAGACTCTGTCTCAAAACAAAAAACAAACAAAAAACCCCAGCCCATCAGAGTTCCCTTTTCTGTGCATCCTCACCAGCATCTGTTAATTTTTGTCTTTTATAGTAGCCATTGTAACTGGAGTAGGATGATATCTCATAGTTGTTTCAATTTGCATTATTACTGAAGTTAAGCATTTTGTCATGTATCTGTTGGCCTTTCTTCTTTTCAGAAATACGTATTCACGTCGTTTGCCCAGTTTTTTTGTTTGTTTGTTTTTGATACAGAGTCTCACTCTGTTGTCCAGGCTAGAGTGCTGTGGCATCAGCCTAGTTCACGGCAACCTCAAACTCCTAGGTTCAAGCAATCCTTCTGCCTCAGCCTCCTGAATAGCTGGAACTATGTGGAATAGCAGTGGTGAAAAAGGGCATCCTTGCCTTGCTCCAGTTCTTAGAGGAAAGACTTTCAGCTTTTCCCCATTTAGTACAATATTAGATGTGGTTTTGTCATATATGACGTTTATTATGTTGTGAAGTATGTTCCTTCTTTGCCTAGTTTGTTGAGATTTTTTATCATGAAGCAGCACTGAATTTTATCAAATGCTTTTTCTTTGTCTATTGAGATGATCATATGGTTTTTGTCCTTCATTCTATTGATTTGATGTATCACATTTATTGATTTGTGTATATTGAACCAACATACACAGATCAATCCCTGGGATAATCCTGCCTTGAATCCCTGGGATAAATCCCACTTGATCATGGTGTATGATTTTTTTGAGGTGCTGCCGAAATCAGTTTGTTAGTATTTTGTTGAGAATTTTTGATTCTGTTCATCAGAGACATTGGCCTGTAGTTTTCTTTTTTTGTTGCATCTTTATCTGGTTTTGGTATCAGGGTAATGCTGGCCTTGTAAAATGAATTAGAGAGAATTCCCTCCTTTTTTATTTTTTGAGGAACAAGGAGAATTGGCATTAGTTCTTTGAAAATTTGGTAGAATTCAGCAGTGAAGGCATCCAGTTCTGGACTTGACTTTGTTGAAAACCTTTATATTACTGATTCAATCTCATTATTCATTATTGGGCTCCTCATGATTTCTATTTCTTCCTGATTTAAGCTTGTGAATTGTATGTGTCTGAGAATTTATCCATTTCCTCTAGGTTTTCACCTTTGTAGTATATAATTGTTTGTAAGTCTCTGATGAGCATTTGTATTTCTGTGGTATAGGATGTAGTGTCTGTCTATCTTTTTATTTCCAATTTTGTTCATTTGGAGCTTCTTTACTTTTTTCTTGGTTAGTCTAGCAAATGGTTTATAGATTTTATTTATCTTTTCAAAAAACAAACTTTTCATTTCATTTTATATACATTTTTTAGTCTCTGTAATTTATTTCTGCTCTGATATTTATTATTTCTTTCCTTCTACTACTTTTGGGTTTGGATTATGATTTTCTCTAGTTCCTTGAAGAACATCATTAGATTGTTTATTTGAAATCTTTGTATTTTTTGATGTAGGTATTTATTGCTATTAACTTCCCTCTTAGCACTGCTTTTATTACATTCCATAGATCCTGATATGTTGTCCTTTGTTTTTCATTTGTCCTTGACCCATCAGTCATTCAGAAGCATGTTATTTAATTTCTATGCATTTGTACAGTTTCTAAAGTTCCTCTTGTTATTGATTTCTAGTTTTTTTCCCCACTGTGCTCTGAGAAGATACTTGATATGATTTTGATATTTTAAAATTTGTTGAGACTTATTTTGTGTCCTAATATATGCTCTATCCATTAGAAGATAAGTGTATTTCCAGTATAAATAAATAAATAAACAAACAAACAACATGTGGTCTATCTTGGAGAATGTTCCATGTGCTGATGAGAAGAAAGTGTATTGTGTAGCTGTTAGATAAGATGTTCTGTAAATGTCTGTTAGGTCTGTTTGATCTAATGTGCAGTTGAAATCCAATGTTTCTTTGAAATTTCTGTCTGGATGATCTGTCCAATGCTGAGAGTGGAGTGTTGAAGTCCCCAGCTATTGTTGTATAGGAATCTAACTCTCCCTTTAAGTCTAATAATATTTGCTTTATGTATCTTGGTGCTCCAGTGTTGGGTGCATATATATTTATTTATTTACAAATGTTTAGGTTATGTATATTTCCTTTGCCCCACCATATTCAAAGCTTCAGGCTTGTCCATCCCCCAGATGGTGTGCACCAGGTGTATACATATCCATTCCCTCCTTTCCCCTCCCATCTGCCCAACACCCAATGAATGTTATTACTATAGTACATTTAAGTGTTGATTAGTTAAAACCAATTTGATGGTGAGTACATGTGGTGCTTGTTTTTCCATTCTTGTGATACTTCACTTAGTAGAATGGGCTCCAGCTCTATCCGGGATAATACAAGAGGTGCTAGATCACCATTGTTTTTTGTGGATGAGAACTGCATGGTATAAATATACCACATTTTATTAATCCACTCATGTATTGATGGGCACTTGGGTTACTTCCACATCTTTGCAATTGTGAATTGTGCTGCTATACACATTTGAGTGTAGATTTTTTTTTATAGAATGTCTTTTGTTGTTTTGGGTAGATGCCCAGTAATGGGATTGCTGGATCAAATAGTAGTTATACTTGTAGCTCTGTGAGGTATCGCCATATTACTTTCCACAGAGGTTGTACTAGTTTGCAGTCCCACCAGCAGTGTAGAAGTGTTCCTGTCTCTCCGCATCCACACCAAAATTTATTGTTTTGGGACTTTTTGATAAAGGCCATTCTCACTGGAGATAAATGATATCTCGTTGTGGTTTTGATTTATATTTCCCTGATGATTAGAGATATTGAGCATTTTTTTCATATGTTTTTGGCCATTAGTCTATCTCCTTTGGGTACATATATGTTTAGAATTGTTATATCCTCTGGTTTATTTGACCCCTTTATCATTATATACTAACCTTTGTCCTTTCTACTGTTTTTGACTTAAAGTCTGTTTTATCTAACTATAACTATTCTTACTTACTTTCAGTTTTCGTTTCATTGAAATATCTTTTTCCATCTCTTTACTTTCAATCTATATGTGTCTTTACAGATGAGATGAGTTTCTTGTGGGCAGCATATAATTGGGTCATGTTTTTTTAGTCCATTCAGTCTATATCTTTTACAGGGAAAGTTTAACCCCTTTATATTAAAGGTTGTTGTTAATATGTGAGGGCTTATCCTTGTCATTTAATTAATGGATTCCTGGTTGTTTTGCATATCCTTTGTTCTTTCTCTCTCATTGTTTATCATTGTGCTTTGGTGGTTTTCTGTACCGGTAACATTTGAGTTCTTACTCTTCCTTATTTGTATGTTTGCTGTACCAGTGTGTTTTATACTTTCATGTTTTCATGATTGAAGAATCATCCTTTTGCTTCCAGGTTTAGCAATCTGTTAAGCATTTTTTACAGGGCCAGTCTAGTGATGATGAATTCCCTCAGCTTTTGCTTGTCTGGGAAAGACTTTATTTTTCCTTCATTTATGAAGGATTACTTTTCTGCTATAGTATCTGTGGCTGGCAGGTTTTTTTCTTTCAGTATGTTGAATATATCATTCCATTCTCTTCTGGCCTGTAAGGTCTTTGTTAAGAAATCTGATGTAAGTCTGATGGGGTTTGCTTACAAGTGACCAGATACTTCTCTTTTGCCATTTTCAAAATTCTGCCTTTGACTTTTGACAGTTTGACTACAATGTGCTTTGGAGAAAACTTTTTTCAGTTTGTTTTCATAGGGGAGGACCTTTCCATGAAGTTGTATCTATGGTGTTTTGGGGCAGGCAGTTTGGCTTTGATTCTGGGTGTGTGCAGGTAGTGTAGTCCTTATATGATTTCTTTGGCTATAAATAGCATCAGTGGTATCTGTGATATCTTTAGTGGCTTAGGGTGTGGTTGTTAGTGGAAACTGTGGTGAAGGTTTACTGGGGACTGAGGTGCCAGATGGTCCAGTCCTCAGAACCCAGTGGTGACAGTGGTGGGCTGAGCATACCTGTCCTTGGGTCCCAAGGCAGTGTATGCTAGCACTGGTGTTAGTGTGCCCAGGTGGGCCAATTCTTGGACTTCCAGGGGGCTTGCTCAGGTGCTGGTAGTGGCAGCAGAAGCTAGGCAGGTAGGCAGGTTCTTGGACCCCTGGCCTTGGGCATGGCATGGGCAATGACAGTAGCAGTAGTGGGATAACTGTCTGGTTCCCAGGTGGTGATGCAGTGGCTTCAATAGGCTGGGAAGGCCAGTATCAAGGCCCACAGGTGGCATGTATGGGTGGGTGCCAGTTGTGGTGGTAGCACTAGGTTGGGTGGGCCTTACCTCAGGACTCCAGGAAGAGTGCTCAGATGTCAATGATTGTGGACTGGCTGGGCAATCCAAGGCTACTGGACAGCATTCTTGGGTACTAGGCAGAGATAGAGCCAGGCCAGGCAAACCTGTCCTCAGGTCCCCTGATGGTGTGTGCAGGTGCTGGCTGTGGTAGGCAGGGGCAGGGCGATCCCCAGGCTCCCAGCAAAATGCTTGGGTGGGGGTGACAGCGCTGTTCTACACCCTGCTGCTGCTGGGAGAGTGGGGTTGCTTTCAGCGGCAGCAGCTGTATGCAACCAGCTGGGGAGTGTGTGCATCACGTACGATTTGGACCGGGTGGCTGCAGCTGCACTGGCTTTAGGCAGGGGTTTCTGACTCAAGGTGCATGAAAACGAGTGTACAGTAGGGTCACTGCCACTTCAGCCCTGATGGCAACAGCCAAAGAGGTGGCTGCAGGTGGGGCATACCAGTGGGGCTTAGGGCTGCGGAGATGCAGGGGCTGTTATGCCCATGGCAGGATGGAGTCCGTGGGTGCTGGACTCTGAAATGGCACCATGCTATAGCTGCTTAGGACTCAGGAGATGTGCCATCGAAACCAGCTTCATAACAACCCACTCTCATGGGAACGAATCCATTCCTGTGACAACTAACACAGTTTCATGAGAGCAAGAACTCACTTACCTCCGCAAGAACAGCACCAAGCCTTTCATGAGTGACTCGCCCTCCTAAACACCTGCTGCTAGGTGCCACCTCCAACACTGTCACACTGGGGGTCAGATTTCAATATCAGTTTTAGTGGGGACAAACTGTATACAATCATGGCAAGATGTTCGTTACATAGACAGATGAATGCCATGGACATCACTAGCCCTCCTTGGAACCCCTGGATTGCCAAGAAAAATTATAGTTGAAATTCGGCGGTGGTGTTTCAGGATGGGAATCTCCACTTTTCTTTTTCTGCAGGAGTTGGCGATTTCAGCGTGTGGGAGTTCTCTGGAAATCCTGTGTACTTCTGCTGTTATGACTATTTCGCTGCAAATGATCCCACGTCAATCCATGTCATTGTTTTTAGTCTAGAAGAGCCCTATGAGATCCAGCTGAACCAAGTGATTTTCTGGCTCAGTTTCCTGAAGTCCCTCGTCCCAGTCGAAGAACCCATAGGTGAGCTAAGTGCCCGTGGGCGAGGGAGTGTCCTTCCTGCGGCCGGCGGGCATCGCCTCCTCCCTCCAGGCTCCTGCGCTGCTCCTGCCGCTGGTGCAGGCCTTGCACCCCGGCCGCGTGCAGATCCCACAGCTGTGGCTCCTCCTGCTAGGAAACTTCCAGTCTGGAAAGCTTCCTGGGGCTCAGCCGTTCCCAGTGTTCTGTAGAAAGATTTTGTATCACGATTGTGTGTTCCTGCCTCAAAGGCCCGATTCCGAGCCAGTTATTTAGAGCCATTTCTCAGATCCTTTCTACGCTTTCGAGCTGTGGTCATTTTGTTGGGTGCAGAATGGAATCCCTGCTCAGATGGCTGCTGCCCCTTTGCCTAAAGGGAACAGAATTAATCAGCAGAAGGAGCTCTCCTTCCTCCTGCAGGTCCGTCAAGAACTGATGAGACAGGATGGTGTTGCCTGAATGTGTTATCTTAGCTTCGTTCCTAGAGGAGAGGACAACATGGAATAAACTTCTTTTGTTCTTCACATACAACAAGAGAAGCAGCCTTCCCTGGTGAAATGCAGTCAATTCTTTTTCCAGAAAATCCTTTAATAATAAATTGGGCTTAATACCCCTCAAGATGCTGCCATTTTTACCTCTTTCTTTCTCTTTTATTGTTCATGGCTTTTTGTTTTAAACACTCCCATAAGTGGAGGCTGTCTGTGTGACTTGCGGACCGTTTCTCTCTGAGCCATCCCGGTGGTGTTGCTGCACTCAGGGGCCTTTCTTTGGTCTTGTAAAGAGTGTCCCTGGTGTCCAGATTGGGGCTACTTGGAGGAAGGCCTGAGAAGCTGCCTTTTGTAGTCTGGGGTCAGGTCTGGTCCACTCTGAGCGATTTTCCTTGAGGCCCAGGAAATAGGCTCATCTTCCTGTTGGCCGGGCCTAGGGACTTCCAGAGGGCACACCGCACGGTGGGCATGGGGCCCTCATGTCCGCGGCAGGTTGCCCATCCACCTGCAGAGATGGCCTGGGCATGAGGCCAGCACGCCCCCTGCCCTGGGCAGGAGAGCCAGCCAGGTAGGAGGACCCGCTTCATAACACAGCTCCCTCTGCCCCCAGCCTTTGGTGGGAAGCTGAAGAACCCACTCCGAGTTGTCCTGGTGGCTACCCATGCTGACATCATGAACGTTCCTCGCCCAGCTGGAGGCGAGTTTGGATATGACAAAGATACATCGTTGCTGAAAGAGATCAGGAACAGGTGAGGGGGGCTGCTGGGTCTCCAGCCCAGGTGGTAGCCTACTACCCAAGGAACCGAATCAGGGGTGTGAAAAATACAACAGAACTCACATGAACTACAGAAAGGAATTAAAGACCTTTTTCCTTGGTTGACTTTTTTGTTGTATGGGTTGAGTATCTGTTATCCGAAATGATTGAGACCAGAAGTGTTTTAGATTTCATATTTTTTTGGCTTTTAGGAATAGTTGCATATACATAATGGTTGAACGTCCACAACAGGAAAATTCTAAATCTGAAATGCTCCAGTGTGCATTTCCTTTGAGCATCATGTTGGTGCTCAAAAAGTTTTCAGATATTGCAACATAACAGATTTCAGATTTCCCAAAAAGAGATGCACAACCTCTATTTTTTGTTATCAAAGCAGTAAATCCACATAATAACAAATACAAGCAAAACACACTTGATGAAAAGCAGCAGTCCTCTACCTTTTCCTCCCCTCCCAGCACCACTGCCCAGAGAAAGCTTCTAGCTGTTTTAGGTTTCAGTCCATGATTATGACGATAATGCAAATCAGTATTTCTCAAAATATAAGTTATAATCCACTAATGGGACATGAGATCCATTTAGGGGACAATGACCAACGCTTTTTTATTTTTATTTATTTTTCCATGTGACCTCATTTACAGATATCTTTTTTTAAATGAGATGGGATGGAATGGAATAGAATAGGATAGATGAGAGTACATTTCATTTCATTTATAAAACTTTTTTCACTTATCAATATGGGTGTGTATGGGGTCATGATATAAAATACATATTTTTACTTTGAGTCTATCAAAGTTTGAACCTGTAGCTCTATATAATATGCTAACAACTTAGATATTTAATTATTAACTTGAGACACTTATCTATTGTCATGAAGATATGAAAAATGTGAGGCTTCTATTAACACGTGTAGATCAGTGGTGCAACTGTTGCGTCCATACCTCTACTCTTAGTTCCTCCCCTTTCAACAGTGTTTCTTCTCCCAACTTGTAAGGTGAGCGCACTAGGCCCGCCTTTCCGTGTCAGGGGAACTGACGTCTCTCCAGGCCTTGTTCCTGCAGCTTTGCTAAAACCTGAAGCTCCTGTGTGGGTGACTCGGAGCGTGCGCCAGTGTCCCCATGCCTCTTCCCGTGGTGTGATAAGGCGGAGTCCCTCAAACAGCAGGGAAGGAGGGGCCTTTGCAAAGTCACCAGAACTTTCCTTGCCTCCTACCCACCTCTCGGGCCAGTAGGAGCCTGGCCTCTCCGTGGAA
Source organism: Microcebus murinus (assembly GCF_040939455.1). NCBI lineage: Eukaryota > Metazoa > Chordata > Mammalia > Primates > Cheirogaleidae > Microcebus > Microcebus murinus. Next base: position 11,538,842 of record NC_134115.1, on the reverse strand, counting down.
AGACCTGGTGAGATCGATTCACTGCTAAGGAAGCTCCTTCTGTTCCCATAGGTTTGGAAATGATCTTCACATTTCCAAAGAGCTGTTTGTTCTGGATGCTGGGGCTTCTGGGTCTAAGGACATAAAGGTACTTTGAAGTCACCTGCAAGAAATACGGAGTCAGATTGTTTCGGCGAGTAGACCCTGGAGGGCATCTGGCCCCAGACCACCCAGTGAGCCAGGGAGCTGGGCCTTTGTGCTGCCCTCTTGGTTGGATTTGGGCTTGGGGGACTGCTTCACAGTGGGACCCAGCACGGGGTGGCTGCAGGGACATGTTTTTATCCTGTTGCTCTTGGTCAAGGAAGGAAAAGTAGAGAAACAAGGAGATGACTGGAGATATGACTGGAGATAAAGGGTTGTTATGGGCACAGATAGACCACTTCAGATTGTGTGAAATCCATACAGTTTTTGTTGTTGTTGTTTTGAAAGATTCAGATTGAATTTATACAAGTTTCTCCAATGTCTGTCATTTTCTGTGATTTGTCTTGCCTTCCTTGTGATTTTTTTAGTGTATTATGGGGGTACAAGTGTTAAGGTTACATATATTGCCCATGCCCCCCTCCCCCCTCAAGTAAGAGCTTCAAGCCTGTCCATCCCCTAAACGTTGCACATCTTACTCGTTGTGGTTGTATATACCCATCCCTTCCTCCCCCCTCCCACCCTCCTGACACCCAATCAATGTTATTCCTATATGTCCACTTAGGTGTTGATCCATTAATACCAATTTGCTGGTTAGTACATGTGGTTCTTGTTTTTCCATTCTTGAGATACTTAACTTAGTAGAATGGGTTCCAGCTGTATCCAGGAATATACGCGAGGTGCTATATCACCATTGTTTCTTAAAGCTGAGTAGTACTCCATGGTATACATATACTACATTTTATTAACCTACTCATGAATTGATGGGCACTTCGGTTGTTTCCACAGCTTTGCAATTGTGAATTGTGTTGCTATAAACATTCAAGTGCAGGTGTCTTTTTCATAAAGTGAATTTTGATCTTTTGGGTAGATGCCCAGTATGGAATTGCTGGATCAAATGGTAGACCTACTTTTATTGCTTTGAGGTATCTCCACATTGCTTTCCACATAGGTTGAACTAGTTTGCAGTCCCACCAGCAATGTAGGAGTGTTCCTCTCTCTCCGCATTCATGCCAGCATCTGTTGTTTGGGGACTTTTTGATAAAGGCCATTCTCACTGGAGTTAAGTGATATCTCATTGTGGTTTTGATTTGCATTTCCCTGATGATTAGAGATGTTGAACATTTTTTCATAAGTTTGTTGGCCATTATTCTGTCTTCTTTTGAGAAGTTTCTGTTCATGTCTTTTGCCGATTTTTTGATAGGGTTGTTTGATTTTTTCTTGCTGATTTTCCTGCCCTTTATCAGATGTGTAGCTTGCAAAAATTTTCTCCCATTCTGTGGGTTGTCTGTTTGCTCTCTTGACAGTTTCTTTGGGTGTGCAGAAGCTTTTTAATTTTATCAGGTCCCATTTGTTTATTTTTTTGATCCTGTGATTGCCTTTGGGGTCTTTGTCATCAGTAAAGAGTGAGAGTTTGATCTCTTCTGCTCCCATTTGGACTCCCTTAATTCTGCTCTCTTGTCTGATTGCTGTAGCAAGGACTTCCAGCACTATGTTGAACAGAAGTGGAGATAGTGGGCAACCTTGTCTTGTTCCAGTTCTAAGTGGGAATGCTTTCAATTTTTCCTCATTCAGTATGATATTGGCTGTGGGTTTGTCATATATGGCTTGTATCATTTTTAGGTAAGCCCCGTCTATGCCTATTTTGTTGAGCATTCTTATCATAAAAGGGTGTTGAATTGTGTCAAATGCTTTCTCTGCGTCTATTGAGAGCATCACATGGTCTTTGTTTTTGCTTCTGTTTATATGGTGAATTACATTTATAGATTTGCGTATGTTGAACCTCCCTGCATCCTTGGGCTGAAGCCCAATTGGTTGTGATGAATTATTTTCTTGACAAGCACCTGGATTCAGCTGGCTAGGATTTTCTTGAGAATTTTTGCATCTATATTCCTAAGGGATATTGGTATATAATTTTCTTTTTTTGTTGCATTCTTTCCTGGTTTTCATATCAGGGTTATGTCAGCTTCATAAAATGTGTTGAGGAGAATTCCATCCTTCTCGATGTTGTAGAATAATTTCTGCAGGATAGGCACCAGTTCTTCCTTGTAGGTGTGGTAAAATTTGGTTGTGAAACCATCGGGTCCAGGACTTTTCTTTTTAGGAAGGTTTTTTATTGCTGTTTCAATTTCAGTGCTTGATATTGGTATGTTCAGGAATTCTATTTCTTCCTGGTTGAGCCTTGGGAGGCTGTGTGTTTCTAAGAAACTGTCCATTTCCTACACATTTTCCAGTTTGTGTGCATAGAGGTTTTTGTAGCATTCACAAATTATATCTTGTATCTCTGTGGCATCAGTTGTAATTTCTCCTTTATTGTTTCTGATGGAGCTTATTAGAGATCTTTCTTTTCTGCTTTTTGTTAGTCTAGCCAAAGGTGTATCAATTTTATTTTTTCAAAGAACCAACTTTTTGTTTTATTAATTTTCCGTATAGTTTCCCTGTTGTCAATTTTGTTTAGTTCTGATTTGATCTTAATGATTTCACTTCTTCTGCTGGGTTTGGGGTTGGTCTGTTCTTCTTTTTCCAGCTCTTTGAGATGATTCATTAGGTTGTCTATTTGTAATCTTTTTCACTTTTATATATAGGTATTTATGGAAATAAATTTTCCTCTCAGATCTGCTTTAGCTGTGTTTTGGTAACTTGTGTCACCTTTGTCATTTAGTTCAAAGAATCTTTTGATTTCCATCTTTATTTCCTCATTTATGAAGTGATCATTGAGCAGAAGGTTATTTACTTCCATGACTTTGTATAGAAGTGAGAACTTCTGTTAGGATTGATTTCTACATTTATTCCATTGTGGTTTGGAAAGATACATGGTATAATTTCTATTTTTTTAAGTTGTTTGAGACGTGATTTATGTCCTAGGATATGGTCAATCTCAGAGAATGACCCATGAGCTGATGAGAAGAATGTATATTCAGTGGTGTTAGGGTAGAATGTCCTGTAAGTGTCAGTCAGGCCCATTTGTTCCAGAGTTCTGTTTAAATCTATTATTTCTGTGTTGATTTTCTGTTTGGAGGATCTGTCCTGTGCTGTCAGTGGGGTGTTAAAGTCTCCGACTATTATGGCGTTGTTGTTTATCCATTTGTTTAGATCAAGTAGAGTTTGCTTTATGAATCTGGGCACACCTAGGTTGGGTGCATATATATTTAGAATTGTTATGTCTTGTTGTTGAACTGTACCCTTTACCATTATATAGTGACCTTCTTTGTCTTTTATTACTTTTGTTGATTTAAGAACTAAGTTATCTGTAATCAGCACTGCAACGCCAGCTTTATTTTGGCTTCTGTTTGCTTGAAATATTGTTCTCTACCCCTTTACCTTTAGTCTAACTGCGTCATTGCAGGTTAGATGTGTTTCCTGAAGGCAGCAGACACTTGGCTTGTGTTTTTTTATCCATTCGGCCAGCCTATGTCTCTTGAGTGTGGAGTTCAAACCATTCATATTTATTGAGATAACTAATAGGTGGGGCAGATTTCTGGTCATTATGTTGGGTTGAACTTTGTTGCTTTGTTTTCTCTCTTGAGCCATTGTGGTATCTGGGCTTTGATCTTTAGCTTTGAGTAGATTTACATTCGTGAGTGTTTATTGTGCTGATCCATGGGTAACACTGTTTTGAGTGCTTCTTGAAGAGCTGATCTTGTCTTGGTGAATTCTCTAAGTCTTTGCTTATCTGAGAATGTCTTGATTTCTCCTTCATATACAAAACTTAGTTTTTCAGGGAATAAGATTCTAGACTGGGCATTGTTCTGTTTCAGAAGAGTGAGAATGGGACCCCAGTCTCTCCTTGCTTGTAAAGTCTCAGTAGAGAAGTCTGGTGTTATTTGAATTGGCTTTCCCTTGTTTGTTACTTGCTTCTTTCATCTTACAGATCTTAGAAGGGCCTCTTTAGTTGATATTTTCGTCAGTGTGATGACTGCATGTCATGATGTCTTTCTGTTTGCATCAAATCTCCCAGGGGTCCTCTGAGCTTCTTGAACTTGTATATCGAGATTTTGAGCAAGGCCTAGGAAATTTTCCTCTATTATATCTTGAGTGTTTTCTTCTTCCCCTTCTGGTAACCCTATGACCCTCACATTAGGTTTCTTCACATAATCCCACATCTCTTATAGGTTTTGCTCTTTTCTCTTATTTGTCTGCTCTATCTCTGTGACTGATTTATTTAATTGGGAAGTGTTATCTTCAATCTCTGAGATTCTTTCTTCTGTTTGATCTACCCTGTTCTTGAGGCTTTCCACTGCATTTTGTAGTTCCCTGAATTGATTCCTCATTTCTAGGAGTTCAGTTTGATTTTTCTTCATTGTTTCAATTTCTTTAGTGAATTTTTGTTCCAGGTCCTGGAGTCTTTTTGTGTTTTCTTTATGTTGGTTATCGAGTTGTTCTTGCAGGTCGTTGAATTTTCTTACAATCCACATTCAAAATTCCTCTTCTGTCATTTTGGTTGCCTGATTTTGGTTGGTGTCTGTTTCTAAGGGGCTTGTGCTCCTCTTTGGGGTGTGGTTTCCTTTTGGTTCTTCATATGGAGTTCCTTTGCTGATTTCTTCCTATCTGGATCAGTTGTTGCTTCTTGCCTTTAGGGTTTGGTTTAGGTATTGACACGCCCCGTTTAGTCTCTTAGCCAGTAGGTGGTATTTGTGGGTGAGATTCAACCGCACCCTGTATGATGAGTCAGTAGGTGCCATGAAAAGGATGTGCAGAATGTCCTCCCTGTCAGTAAGTGGCGCTTGCTCAGAGGAACAGGCTATAGTGTTGCTTTTGGGTCTTGTATCCAATTCTTCTTCCTCTGGAGAGGTACTCTAGTGCCTTAGGTGGTTGGTGGGGCCCTGGGACTTCCAGTGTGTCCTTTTCTCCCCCTCAGTGAGGGTTGGTCTGGGAGTGAGTCTAGATGGAGCTTTGCTGTGTAAGCCTGCCCTTAGGCACCACCAATGCTGTTAGCATAGGTCAAAGTTCTGTTCTCTGCTTCCAGGAAAAGCTGTCAGGAAGGGGCTGGAATGGCCCCGCTCAGTCAGAAAGTCTGTGTGTAGGGGTGGGGCCGTCTGAGACCCACAGTCTGGAGTGGCCTTGCTCCTTTCCACCCTCCCCAACTCCACGGCTATTCCTGAGCCTCTGCCAGCAGGCCAGACCTCATGCCACCAGGCCTCCCCTGGCTATGATGCCGGCCGGAGGTTCCCTGCGTGGGAAAGCCGCCTGGGCTGGGTACACAGCCCCCCTGTGGGAGGAGGGTTGCCCTCAAGGATGCTGATCTGGCCCTGAAGGCACACACACCTCAGTAGGCTGTTTATGTATATCCCTTCTGTGCCCCGGGCAATGTGAGACCTGGGTGCATGGGATCTGGTCTGCAGGTCTGACCTCTGGGCCCTGGAGTTCAATCCCTGATGCCACCAGGGAGAGGAGTGCCAGTCCTAATTCACCCACGTGGAGCCCAAGCTGGGTTGATGTTTCTCAGCCTCATTGTCTGCCCGTTCTCCTGGGATCACCAGGGAAGCAGTAGCTGGGAGGGCAGGTGGATAAGGAGTTCACCGTCTGAGTTCCCCTCAGTCAGCTGTAGGGCTCTAAAAGGGAAGGTCCCGTTTCCTGGAGGTGCCTCTGGCTGGTGGCTATATTGTCTCTCTTGGCAGCCATGGATAGGGACGGGGGAGGGGAGAATGAGGCAATATGGCGCCTGCCTCGAGGCTTGGGTCTGTGCACATGGAGGTGCCCCAAGGGAATTCAGAGCCTGGTGCTCTGAACATGTCCGCTACAGGCTTACCACTCACTGGCGGTGGCCGTCTCTGGGCTGGTGTCCGCAGGTCTCTCCAACTGCTGTGGTGTTAGGGAACGGCCTCACTCAACCCCGCCGAACAGAAGGAAAGAGACACTGAGGATGTAAAATCACAAGAGGAGTTTTATTGTCTGGCTAGCCAGGGTCCGAGCCCTCGAGCCCCAACGCAGTGGTTGCTCTCCTTAGGCAAGGACCCCGACCTGAATTGCGGGGTGCCTTTTATCCACCCCCCAAAGGGCCCTAGCAGTGCACAAACTAATTACGCGCTGGTCATGAGCTGACCTTTGAAGTGATTAATTTCCTTTGTATCCTGCGCGATCCCTGCGCATCCCACCTCCCTTTTGCCTTTCTTCACAACCCAAGAGATAACCGGAGGTATGAGTATAAACAGATGTGTGCTGTTCGCTAATTGCCTCACCCTACTTCACACAAAGGGGGGGAAAATTCCTTTCTTGTGCCACTGAGACGCCGCCGAGGCGCCATCGAGGCGCCCCCACAGTGGAGCCCACCAGCAGTCCGAGATGCAAGGGAGGGGAAAGTTAACCTCCCCTCCTACCCTTGCCGCTGGTCTCCACGCTACTCAGGAGGTCTCTGCTTCCAGTTCTCCTCCGCAACCTCCTCCCATGGCTTCTCCCGTGGTCTCAGGTACCCCTCCTTCTGACCCTCGTCTGATGTATGCTCGTCTTCTTGCTTCTCTCTTCTAATTTCTGCTAGAATTTGTCTTTGCTTCAGAGATATTCTGTCTGGCGGTGTTTGTCTCTACCATCTTGCTCCGCCCGCTGTCTTTTGCAATTTAATCTCCAAGGAGAAACCTTTTAAACTAAGATAAAAAGCCTCAGAAGTTTTCAAAAAAATTTGCCAATAATTCTTCAAATATATCTATTTGGAAACATAATGTTTTCCTTAATTTTATCTGGCAAATAAATTTGATAAACAAAGTTGAAGGGTGAAATAGATTCGGTAAAAACATTCTTCAATGTATTTGACAGATAAAGCGTTACTATCTATAATATTTGAAAAGCTCACAAAAATTGGTAGAAAAGGGCAAATAGGATAAATAGAAAAAATGCTAAAATGTAAAACTGCTCACCTGCACTCGGGAATGTTCCTACCACTGAAGCCTGGGTGGAAACTCTGGCCAGGTGTGCATCTGCCTCTCCTGTCACACACCCCCTTCCAGAACACTCCTGCCAACACCAGGCTCTGTTTCCCTGCGTGCTTTAGGGATTCTCAGGAAACTCCTCTCTCAGGAAAACCTGTCCCCTGAGCACACCAGATGCCCTTGCTTCCCTGTTGAGACCCACGATGGCAGAGTCAGATGGGGGTGGTCTGGGAGGCCTGGGAGGACTCTGGTCACAGAACTCACGGACAGGACCTGCGTCCGTGGAGGCCCCAGCACGTCCCCACGGGGTCTGGAGGCAGGAGGCAGTGCGTGACCATTTTTGAACTGGGCTGTGGCATGACCACTGCTTTGCAAGTGAGGGAGCGAGGGAGACGCAGCGAGCGAGGAAAGGAGGGAGGAGGAAGTGAGCGGCGCATTAGGAGGTGGTGAATGTTAGTTGATGGAGTGATGGAGGCCGCAGTTGCAAAAGCACCCTCGGAAGACTCTCCATCTATGTGACATGACCAGTAGAACTGAAAAGCCTCCATGAAGCTTGAGGTTCGATAAACAGATTCCATTCAAAACAACTCTATGAAAAATAACTGCCCCAGTACTCAACCATAAAAGCACTGACTCACTCATCCAGTCAGTCATGTGAATGAAAGGCGTCCTCTGAGCTGGGTCCCCCTCCTCAGCAGCCACACCCACAGCTGGGCACCTGTCCTGCCCCTGTTCTAGGTCTGCCCTCCCATGACTCAGCTGTGTGAGAGAATCATCTCCACGCTGCCTTCCTGGAGGAAGCTCAATGGGCCCAACCAGCTGATGTCGCTGCAGCAGTTCGTGTATGACGTGCAGGACCAGCTGAACCCCCTGGCCAGCGAGGAGGACCTCAGGCGCGTGGCTCAGCAGCTGCACAGCACAGGCGAGGTGAGCGCCCCGCAGACCCACGTCCGTCCCGGATCCCAGCTCCTGGAGGTGGCATGAGCCTGGGGGAGGCAGAGGGAAATGACCCAGCTACCCACAGTATTTCCAGACGCGCGACTGTTACATCCAGCCTCAAGTGACGCTCTGAACTGCAGTTCTCTGCTTTGCTACCTCACTCTAGGGGCTGTCATTTTGTCTTGTCATGTTTCTTGATCTCCAGATTCTCTCAGTTAGGGAGCGCAGCGCCTGCTGCCCTGGGTGACTGGGTACCTCCCCACACCCCCTGGGCTTCTGGAACTTCCTGCCATTCCTGGCAGCCTTCACAACGGCTGCTTCCCAGAGTGTGGACTGATCAGCTCCACACCCGGTTCACCATCGAAAAAGGCAGTCTCTCATAGAGACAGTGTCTGTGGACACGGAGACAGAGAGACAGTGCACAGACACACAGACTAATCATAATTCACGGTACACATCTAAAAAAAAAAACCAGCAAGCTATGGCTGCCAGAAATTACCCGAAAATGGGAGTCTTCGCTCTGGCTCTGTTACGTTCGGCTCTGGGGTGCGGTTGGAAACCTGTTCTGACGGCATCGTACGCCGGTGCCCAGAATGGGGCGCAGCCTTTGAGTTCCTGCAAGAGGGGAAATCCGGAGACAGCGTGAGCTACTCTGGGCCAAGAAGACTGATCTGAATATTACCACTAGAAGCAGCTCTGAGATAATTAGCAGCCAGAGCTTGCCTCTCCAGTCTCGGGTGCCAGGTCTGACTCTATGAGCCACGTATTCTTAAAATTAAACTTGAATCCACAAGCCAGTGACCCTGAAAACTAGAGGCTCAGGCGGTGACTTTGTCAACCTTTAAACTCCCAGTTAGACAGCCAGCTGGTCTGACTGCTCAGGAATCCTGGAAAGGGATGTGCCCAAGGAAGAAGACAAGCAAAGGGCCAAAGCTTAGATTATAAGATACTGGCGGAGATTAAGAATGGTATGAGTATAATAATAAACTCCTTTGGCACAGCATTGCCTTGCCTTCTTGTTTTTGACCAGCACCTTTCTAGATCATAGCATATAATCCACTTATTTGACATCATTCCTGCGTGCCCTTGAGACTTGAGTAAATCAAGGAAGACTTACAGAAGGAAGACCATAAAGGGAACCTACCCCACGGGGTCCCCGCCCTAGCCGGCCTCAGCCCTCCTCCAGCCCTGCCTTCTGGTACCTGCTCTGCAGGTCTCACTCCATTTCCCCAGCAGCCCTTCTGGTGTGCCCTTTCTGGTCCAGGGCACAGCATTTACTGTGAGCTGTGTCGCCTGCTTACTCTGCTCCTCTAGGGGCCAGATTGTCAGTCTCTGTCTTTCGTGACCCTGAGGAGATGGCAGTGTTTAGGACGCAATTGCAAATGGTGTTCCACCAAATGCCATATTCAGAACTTAATAGATACTGGCTCCGCCCTTCAGGAGTTTTCAGCCGAGACTCAGGTTTAAACAGAATCATGGACAGAGGGCGCCTTGAAGGCTTAGGCCCGACTGTGGGTGGCAAAGTCCTGTGGGCGACAGGCAGAGTCTGAGCCCCCATGTGAGGAAGGAGGCACCTTGGGTGGCCACTGTTCACAGCCCCGGCTCACGGCAGGAGGGGAGATAGGAAGGGGAACTGTTCCATAAAGGGAAAGTTACTTCTGTTTTTTGTCACATTTTTTCTTTGTGACATTTGATTTTTTTTAAAGAAATAAACAACCATGACCCTGAAATCCCTCTGGTCACCATCCCCCATCTCGTTCTTATCCCCATCTCTTGGGCCAATAGTTACCATGGCAGCATATCTTTCCAGACCTTTTTAATGATGAGTGTTTAAAATTTACATAATGTTTCAGCCAGACACGGTGACTTATGCCTGTAATCCTAGCACTCTGGGGCGCCTAGGCAGGAGGATTGCTTGAGGTCAGGAATTCAAGACCAGGCTGAACAAAAGCGAGACTACATCTTTTATCTAAAATTAAATTTAAAAATTTTTTAAAATAAAATTTACATAATGTTATAAAATGTTCTGAATCTTTTTTGAAAAATATTTTGAAGAATGTCAAGCCTTTAGTAAAGTTGCAAGAGTAGTACCGTGAACTTTCCTCTGCTCTACACTTAAATTGACCAACTGTTTATATTTTGCTCTATTTGCTTGATTCCTCTGTCTTCTGTTTGTGTGCTTATTTATTTTATAGACATCATAGCATTTCTCTCCTAAATAATTTAGCCAGCATCTCCTAAAGAGAATATTTTCCCATATAACTCAATATAATTGATCAAAATAACATTGATATAGTACCATGCTAATATATAGTCCTTTGAAGGTGACTTTGAGCAAAATATTTGAAAAAATGAATATATAGTTCTCATGGAAGAGTTTGCCATTTGTCACAAAAATTTCATTCATGACTATGTTTATTTCTGTGTGTATTTATTTTGGGATCCAGAATCCAGTCTAAAATCACTCATTGCCTTTGGTTGCCATTTCTCTTCTGACGTTGTCAGGATGTTTTTCCCCTCAGCGTTTGGCCTTCGAGATGCATCCGTGTCAATGACCCTGGGTCATTCCTTGGAACATCTGCTCAGGCACTGTCACTGGGACCAGGCCCTTTCCTACTCTGGCTGGTGCACCCGGCCAGGGCTCTTTCCCTAAGTGACCTTCTGCTGTCCCCTCTGGCAGATCAACATCATGCAGAGCGAAACGGTGCAGGACGTGCTGCTCCTGGACCCCCGCTGGCTGTGCACCTGCGTCCTGGGGAAGCTGCTGTCCGTGGAGACGCCGCGGGCCCTGCACCACTACCGGGGCCGCTACACCGTGGAGGACATCCAGCGCCTGGTGCCCGACAGCGACGTGGAGGAGCTGCTGCAGATCCTCGACGCCATGGACATCTGCGCCCGCGACCTGAGCAGCGGGACCATGGTGGACGTGCCCGCCCTGATCAAGACGGACAACCTGCACCGCTCCTGGGCGGACGAGGAGGACGAGGCGATGGTGTACGGCGGCGTGCGCGTGGTCCCGGTGGAGCACCTCACGCCCTTCCCGTGCGGCATCTTTCACAAGGTGCAGGTGAACCTGTGCCGCTGGGTGCACCAGCAGGGCACGGAGGGCGACGCGGACATCCGCCTGTGGGTGAACGGCTGCAAGATTGCCCACCGCGGCGCCGAGCTGCTGGTGCTGCTGGTGAACCACGGCCAGGGCGTGGAGGTGCAGGTGCGCGGTCTGGAGACGGACAAGGTCAAGTGCTGCCTCCTGCTGGACTCGGTGTGCAGCACCATCGAGAACGTCATGGCCAGCACGCTGCCCGGGCTCCTGACCGTCAAGCACTACCTGAGCCCCCAGCAGCTGCGGGAGCACCACGAGCCCGTCATGATCTACCAGCCGCGGGACTTCTTCCGGGCGCAGGCGCTGAAGGAGACCTCCCTGACGAACACCATGGGCGGCTACAAGGAGAGCTTCAGCAGCATCATGTGCTTCGGCTGTCACGACGTCTACCAGCAGGCCAGCCTCGGCATGGACATCCACGCGTCAGACCTGAACCTCCTCACGCGGAGGAAGCTCAGCCGCCTGCTGGACCCGCCCGACCCCATGGGGAAGGACTGGTGCCTTCTCGCCATGAACTTGGGCCTCCCCGACCTGGTGGCAAAGTACAACACCAACAACGGGGCCCCCAAGGACTTCCTCCCCAGCCCGGTCCACGCCCTGCTGCGGGAATGGACCTCCTACCCCGAGAGCACGGTGGGCATCCTCATGTCCAAACTGAGGGAGCTGGGTCGCCGGGATGCAGCAGACTTCCTGCTGAAGGCATCCTCCGTGTTCAAAATCAACCTCGATGGCAATGGCCAGGAGGCTTATGCGTCAAGCTGCAATAGTAGCACCTCCTATAATTCCATTAGCTCAGTCGTGTCCCGGTGAGGGCAGCTTCTGGCTTGGGCAGGGTCTCTTTGGACTGCAGAGCGAGGGGGTGTGACCCATCCTTCCCGTTGGAGATGCCAAGGGCATTCCTTCCTACCCACATCCCCAGGGACCCCCGCCCCCAACTCCACCTGTTCCTCTGCCCCTGCTACCGCCCTGCCTCTCCACATTCCCTTGTCTGCGGATGGTCTTCCCAGGTTCAGAGCAGAACAGCTCCTTTACTTTGGCCATTCGAAAAGCTAGGGGAGCTCCTCTCAGTGTTTTGGACTCCATTTCTTGTCCTCCAATACCTTGCTTTTACTGGAATTCCTAATTTTTGATGAAATTTTTTTTTTTTTTTTTTTTTTTTTTTTTTTTTTTTTTTTTTGGAGACAGAGTCTCGCTTTGTTGCCCAGGCTAGAGTGAGTGCCATGGCGTCAGCCTAGCTCACAGCAACCTCAAACTCCTGGGCTTGAGTGATCCTTCTGCCTCAGCCTCCCAAGTAGCTGGGACTACAGGCATGCGCCACCATGCCCAGCTAATTTTTTATATATATATCAGTTGGCCAATTAATTTCTTTCTATTTATAGTAGAGACAGGGTCTCGCTCTTGCTCAGGCTGGTTTTGAACTCCTGACCTTGAGCAATCCGCCCGCCTCGGCCTCCCAAGAGCTAGGATTACAGGCGTGAGCCACAGCGCCCGGCCTGAAATTTTTTTAACTACCGTATTGATTATCCTTTAAAAACAGAAAAGCTCATATTTATCCAAAGTGTATATTTCTTATACCCTTTCCTTTGTTATACCATCTCCTCAGCTTATCTCTTTTATATTTATAGGAGAGACTCCCATGTATGGAATCCCACTGTATAATTTATAAACAGACAATATGTGAGTGCCTTTTGCAGAAGAGGGTGTGTTTGAAACCATCAGAGTCAGCCAGGAGCTGTCACCAAGGAAATGCTACCTCTCTGTCCCTTGCTGTATGCTGATCACCGCCAGAGGTGCTTCACCCTGAATTTTGTTGTTTTTTCTTTCCAGCAATGTCTGTGTTTTGTTTGGCAAGGAAAGGAGAGACATGAGTCTTCCTCCAGGGTGATTTCATTGGCAGTGTTGTTGCTATACGAAGACATGTTCATTTTGCTTTTGTTGGAACGTCAATGTGAATGTCCACACGAAACCTACAAGCTGTCAGGCTTCATCATTCCCGCTCATCTCAGGTAGAAGGTTGACACGGTTGTAGGGTGCGGAGACCTGTGTAAGAATTCAGAAGAGCCCTGACTCATCATTTGTGGCAGTCCGTTGTCATTGGTGCATAGCAGATGGTTTCCACATTTAGATCTTGCTTTGATAACTTCCTATAACTTGAAGTCTAAAACCAGAAAATAAAGGAGGCAAGTTTTCTTCAGTGATTTTAAATTGTAATAGAGTATTAAACTGATGAGGGAACATGTCCTAATTCTTCTGTCCTGAGAAGCATGTAATGTTAATGTTATATCATATGTATGTATATATATATACATATATATATGCACTATGTATATACATATATATTAATACCAGTATTTTTACTTAATCTATAAGATGTTATAAAAAAATTAAGTTTATTCTTTTTCTTTTTTTAAATAAATAAACTGTTGCTCGTCGCATTACTTTTGTTAGACTTTAATTCAAAAGGATTTCTCTTTCTTTGTTGTGTTATCACTGCCATCATCCCACATGTCATAGGATAAACCCATCTGAAATCCAGAAAGTCATTAAGCCTAAGCCTTCAGGGTTGAAAAACAACCCATTTTTTAGGTGCTTAATTATTACCAAAACTAGGAATGGCATGGTAAAGTTAAAAGAGCTCAGATGAATTTCACATTTCTTCTTATTTTAAAGAAAAGGGACCCCTTTCATTTTCTTTGGGTGAACAAAAAAAAAAAAAAACAGATTGAATCTTTTTGTCTTGGCAATGGGGAGCAGAAGAAGCTCTTCTGTTTCTATGCAAAAGTGACAAGGATGGTGCCATGAGCAAGGGGAAACCTATAGCAGAAGATGCATACCTTTCTGCCCTTCTTTAAATTCAAACTACATTTGCAGTTCATTTTGCACCCAAACTGTCCACAATAAATGTGATTCACTTTTATAATGAGAAAAGAAATGCTAACGAATAAAATTAACAAGTACATATAGCAACACCCAGAAAGGATGACACTGAAATGGAATTTGTGGTTGCCTTTTTTATATTTTAGCGTATTATGGGGGTACAAGTGTTAAGATTACTTATATTGTCCCCCTCCCCCCACGAGTAAGAGTGTGGTTGCCTTAAGGAGTGGAACCTCCTTTTCTTGTCTTAAGTCCTTCCTCTAAGCGTTGGCCTCTTTCTCTCCTACTTGAAAAGAGTGCTTCATAGTGCAGGGATATAGCAGAGGGGAGCCGAAAACCAGAGGCAAGGCGTTTGCCTCTTGTGGTATCTGCATGTAAAATCCCAGAGGAGAACTCTGACTGGATCGGCTTGGGTCACCTAGCTATCCCTGTAAATCTCAATGGCGGGGGGATATACAGTTCCTAGCAGTGGCCTGGCCTCTGTGACCCTGTGTGGATGTTGGAGGAGGAAGAGTTCTCCCCAAGAAGGAGATTCTGTTAGCAGAATAAGGAGTGGGCAGGTAGGATGCTGGCAGACAAATGCCAAGTGTTGCAAGGGCCCTAATGCACCTGTTCATATGGTTATGGGGCCCCTGAACGCCTGACATTTTGCAGCATACTCAGGAATCTTTACAATCCATAGGTCAAGAGCTTGAGGATCACTGAGCTCACTGCTCCATCATGCAAAATGCCGTGGGAGACATTCCAGGGGGACGTTTGGGATCTTCTGTACCAGAAACTCTGGTCAGGCTGAAACTGTCTGGCAAAGGCGGCTCTACCCCCTGCAGGAGGGAGGAAACCAGACCAAGCTCACCTCCTGGGGCCATTGTGAGCATCAGAAGATGTAAGGTATTGGGAGCCAGAAGGAAAAGCCAATCTCGGACCTTTTCTCTACCAATTGCTGTGAAATGCACTCGGGCAACATGTTCCTCATCCCCCCGGGCTGTGTCATGGGTGTTCCTCAGCACCAAGTCCAATCTTGGGTCACCCTGGGGTGCCTGAGGTCTCCAGTATGGACAAAAGCATCCCAAGGACTCATACCTCTAGGGTGTAGGCTTGAGGGCCCTTGTGGGAGTTCCAGTGAGTCCCCAAATCTGGATTCACACACCTTCTGAAAAGGATCAGAACTCTGGGCAGATTCTGGCAGTCTGTTTTGTATAAAGGGAGTCACAATGACAACTACAGGATGCACAGAAATCATGAGACTACATCTGGCCTTCGACGTCCAGAGTCCATACCAGTCTTACTGACCCCGGCTGGGCTGATCCCACAAAAGCCACTGCCAAGTACAGGGCCGCCTGGCTGTTCCTGCATAAGCAGCTGCTGATGCCAGCCAGGCCGTGAAACCCAGAGGGCAGTCAGGACGCCTGAGCTCAGACGTGGGAGGCTTTCATTAAGGGTTAAAAGATGGTTTCAGTTTTGCAAGATAAAAGGGTTCTGGAGGTGAATTAGTCATGGTTGCCCGGCAATGTGAGTGTATTTAGTGCCACCGATCTGTGCAGGTCAAGATGGTCAAAGTGGTAAGTTTTATGTATCTTTTACAATTTTTTGAATAGAAGTTAAAAAGATCACACTGGAACCTAAGAAAGTCTGGTAACAAAAAGTTGGCAGAGTAATGTCAAGACCACCCACTGTATGGAGAGCAGCCCAGCAAAGCAGAGACCCCCAAAAAGGGGACATGAAAAAAGTGAAAGATTGCTTTTTGAAAGAATTTGGGATTTGTTATTTCCAAGCAAACAAAAAACCTTTAAAGAGGTCATCCTACAGGGGAAGAAGTGAGAGTTTTGTTTGCAGTTAATTATTTTCCCCAATGTGAATCCATGCATGGGATGGCGCCATAGTCTTTGCAGGACTTTGGATTCTTTAGGACTGAATCAGGCCACGCTTTTTAGGAGGAGTAGCGAGCTCCAATTCATCATTCTCCCGAGGGTCGCTGAGCACCCACGATGGTGCCAGTCCTATGTTGGCAACAGGGACACAGAGCCGAGTGCAGGCTGTGCCCTGGCTCAGCGACCAGGCCCAGGGCTCAACTCCACAGCTGCCTAAGGAATTTGCTGTCAGGGCTCAGAGACTGTAGCTGGGCTGTGGGTGGCAACGTGAGGGTGAGGTTAGACTTTGCCATTGCAACCAAAGTCACATGCTGATGAGAGGCTAAAGGTCCCAATCCTCCGCAGCTTCCAGACATGGGCCCAGGAAAGGGACAGGCTTGTCTGCCCCAGCTGTATGCCCTGGCCAGAGAGAGTGAACCAGAGGGCACCCCTGAAAGGTGGTTTTAAGTAGCAGTTAGCCCCCTTCCACCTCCGCTGGGCAGAAAGGAACCCGGGAAACGCCCCAGGTCAGAGCTGCTAATGTCTTCCAGGAACCATTTGGCCAATTCTTGATCAGAAAGCAGTGAAGACTTGTGTGAGTGTGGGGTTGGTGGGGGAGACGTCCTCAGGGATCCTGGGCTGTCCTTGGCACTGCATGTAAGCGCATGTGTATATGTATGTGTGTGCATGTGTGTGTATGTGTGTGTGTGCACATATATGTGTGTTGAGGAGGGTACGTGGTAAGCAATTCTCTGTAAATAAGGGCTTGTTTTTCTGGCCATGAGCCTTGATTCTCGCTGACTCAGCTGTGAGTGTCCGTTTCCCGCAATGAACATGAGTAAGGAGAACATCTTGAGGACTTCCTTCCGCTCTGCCCCTCCCCCTTGTGCCACCACTGGTTTCTGAGGCCCCAGCCCCAGCGTCAGCCCCACAGAGTCCTGCAGAGCTGTCAGGTTGTGTCACAGCCAGCCTGGATGACAATGGCTCTGTCTTCCAAGAAGGGAAGGCCAGTCATTTGAGAGTGAGGCCAGGGCTGCTTCCTCCAAGTCACGGGATTCTCTGACCCGAATTCACACGGAAGGAGAAAGCAGACACTGACGACTGAGGGTCCAGACCCTGCCCCGGAGCTGGGAGTCCGCAGCCGCTGCCCTCCCCCACCCGCCCTCCACGGCCACGGGCAGTGCCCTTGGCTTATCAGGCAATTTGAGGCAATGGAAGTTTTACTCCCTTTGGCTGCTTTATCGAGACATTTTAATGTAGCTGAAGTCATAGAAGGGTTCAGTTTTATATTCTGTGTTTTTTCCCCTGAGATTATGACATAGATATTTTTCAATGTTATTAGAAGCTTTTCAGAAGCATTAGCTTTAATGGCTGCATAATGCTACAATAATGTTGTTATGTCCCAACCCCCACTGTGAAACACTCAGGCATTATTCCCTGTTATTAATAAAGCTTGGATAAACATCTTTATGTGCTTTTTTTCTGTATTTTCACCTGGACATGAACTACATGTTTTTTGATTTTTGGTACACAACAATTCAAATCCAAGGAGTGAAAGCATCTCTTGCTGAGCAAAAAAAATTGAATTTGCATTGTTGCTTTTCTTTGTTTTCCCAGAAAATATTGTTTTATTAACTGCTAACATACTTTATGATCAATTTCACTACACTTTTTGCCACATATAACAGATTTTATTATATTACTCTTTTAGCAAGAATGAAAAGAAAATTCATTCCACTACTATGAAAGACTAAAATAATTAACTCAGTAATTATAGTTATCAGCAATTTAAGAAACCTTTCAACTTCCAAACCCATAATTAGTAATATCATATTAATGTTTAGGACTGTCACCAAATCTGGGTACTTCTATAAAGTTTATATATATATATATATATATGTATATATAATCTATATGCCATGTCTGTCCAGAAAGTATCCAGCCATATACTATGTTCTCGTTATATTAACAATGGTTGGATACTTCCAGGAAAGACCTTGTATAAGCTATAGGATTTCAGTTTTATAGGAAAAGCTATGGCATTTCAGTTTTAATTGTTTAGTGACTAATTTCAAATGCTCCTTGATGCTAACACTCATTATTCAATTTGTCATTGATGCCATTCTCTGTCTGGCTTTATGACCTGAATTTCTGCGCAGGCTCCATTCACTGGGAAGGCAGTTTAACCTGTGCCCTGGCCCATTCTCTTTGCATGGTTCTCCTGCCATCCAGCCCAGGTACCGAGGGTTCAGCCTCCAAACTTTGCTGCTCACCTTGGTAGCCGGACATGTGCTATTGGAGGACCTTGAATCAAAATAAGCCATAAATAGCAAAGACCCCACTACAGGCCGTCCATGTAGAGAACACCCAGCCACAGGGCAAAAATGCAAAACCAGTTATCTTGTAGGTTTATCTGATTTTTTCCCCCTGTGACATTTTAACTTATGCCTCCATAAACTGGACAAAGGTAGACTAAAGCCTTGATTAGATTCTCATTCATCATTTTGGTATTATCATGTTCATTTTTCATTTGAAAATAAGAAATAAAAATGAATTTTACTTTTTTCTGCCCCTTGCAGCCATTTCCAATAAAGAGTAGCTTTTTTTTTTTAATGATTCTTTAACTCTGAGAAGCCCTGCTGTGCATGAGTGGTTCCCACACTTTGGAAATTTCATGAAATAGTAAAATTTTATAAAGAATACAGGGAACTGAAACTTTTTTTGCAAAGAACACTTAGAAACAAAAAGAACTACCACATGTACTCACCGGCAAATTGGTATTAATGGATCAACACCCAAGTGGACATATAGGAAAAACATTTATTGGGTGTTAGGCAGGTAGGAGGGGGGAGGAGGGGATGGGTATATACAAACACAATGAGTGAGATGTGCAATGTTTGGGGGATGGTCACGCTTGAAGCTCTGACTAAAGGGGGGAGGGGGGCATGGGTAATATACATAACTTTAACATTTGTACCCCCATAATATGCTGAAAAAACAAAAGAAACAAAAAGAACTATCAAATGATGTCACCGATCATAACCCCCCAAAAGAAAGAAGCAGATTAAATAAACTAGGAAAGAAAGAATTTAAGGAAGGAAGGAAGGAGAAAGAAAGACAGAAAAGGAAAGAAAGAAAGGAAAGTAGGAAGATTATAGTCTTAGAAAAATGGACATTTCCTTTAATGGAGTAATGTAATGTTAGGGAAGAATACACTCTGTGGTCCTTATTTTTCTTCATTTCACTGGACTAGTGACAAGTTCATCATGGGCTGCATGGCTTCGAAGGTTTATTGTCGTGTTTTGTTTGCTCAGAAGCCTTTGTTCTTCACTCTGAACAGAAGTGCAGGGAAAGATTTCAGGCCCCTTTCAGGCCATGAAATATGGCCATGTTTATTCTGTCCCCTGAATATTATAAAGCTCATCTGCTCTTCTCCAGGAAGGGCTACACTTTAGGAAGTGCAGTATTTCCGGCTGCTCTTAAAATAAGGGCACAGGAAGAAACATGGAAGTCTCACAGTTGAGCCAGAGCATCACCTGCCACGCAATACAGGGGTCCAGTAGGTCTCTTCTTGAACAGGGACCCATTGGAAAAGCAGTTTTGTTCATAATTCCAAAGAGAGCTAATACTTGCCTCCTGTGCCGCTCATTCCCTGCTGTCTTCTAGGTTATATACAAGTCTCGACGCCTCGTCCAAGGTAGCTGCTTGTCTGTTAAAGCCGCTGTTATGCTGCTCGCTGGTTGTTTGTATCCCCTAAAGGCAGCTGTGGCGCAAGACAAGGCGATCTGGAATCAGGCCATCCTAGGTGGCCAACCAGCTTTGCAGGAGCCTATTGGAATTTGGAAGGATATTTTGCCTTCCTTTATAAAGCCTGGCTTTTTGTTGAAATCCAGGAGCTCAAAAATTTGGTTTTGGAAGTTAAACATTGGGCTCTTTTTCTTTCCATTTAATCTTTCATAATCCTGATAGTTAGAAAGACAATGGCTACCTCTGCCTGGATCAAGGGAAGTTTGCCAAGAAGAAAGTCAACATGAAATTGACATTATTATTTCAAGAATATGATTTTCATTCCATTTAAAATTAAGGAGCTGGGAGAGGGGAATAGGAAGTTAGTGTTTAATGGGTTCAGAGTTTCAGTTTGGGACTATGAATAAGTTCTGGAGACAGATGGTGGTGACAGTGGCATGACAGAGAATGAACTTAATGCCACTGAATGGTTATATCTCCTTTGCTACAATAAAAAAAAAAATGAAGTTTGGTTCCCAGTGGGCAGGTGGGTAAGGCAAGCTCTCTTGCCACCTCTTGGCAAGAGCAGGAGAAAAGGTTGGGCACGCTAGCAGTGGGAACTCTTCCGAGGCAGTGGGGACAGCCTGGGAGACTGGTGAGCGGAGCCAGGGCACGACCAGGCGCCTGGTCCTGGAGAGAGAGTGTGGCGAGCCGGCCTTGCCTGCTGCCTGCCCAGAGCATGCCAGAAGCTGAGCGCTGAGCAGCAGCAGCGAGCCTCTGTGCCTTGCGAGCACACTGTCTGCCCAGCCCTGCAAACTTCGCAGACTGCACAGAAGGGCCTGCCTGGGTGGAGGGCCCATGGGGCCCAGATTCCAGCCTGCATTCAACTCATCCTGCCGTGTGCCCTCGGGGCTGTGTCTGTCCACCCTGCACAAAGCCTCTGTGTAGGCGGCCCCTGGCTCTAAGCCCTGACCATTCTAAAAATACTCCTGGACACAGACTGGATGGGACTTGTACCCAGACTGGGTAGATCCCTCAGATTTCACTGAACATTCCCCTATGCAAGTTGTGGGTCATCAGCCAAAAATAGTTCCCCTATGCGACAGCAATGCAGAGAAGCTGTGGGGTACCGATGTGCAGAGAGGGGAAGAGTTCACCAGGCAGGAGCAAGCCCCCAAGGCTGAGTGCACAAGGCGGAGGAGTGAAAACGTTCTCTTTTCTGTCTGTCAGTCTTTATCCCTGCTAGTGCCTAAGTAGAACTGGATGTTAAGTTGTGGCCACCGGAGGCATAGGACAGGTCTAAAAGCAATTGTGAACTTGAATTCTCCAGGTTTCATCAATAGTCTACCATTTCCTTTCACTTTCTGGAAATTAATGAGCCCCTTTCTGTTGCACCCATGATGTAACCCTGCCCTGTGACTTAATTACTCTATCACACTTTACAGAGCTATCATATTCTTGTATTCTTTGAGGACTGAACTCTGATCTTTTTCTTTTGCTAAAAACTCTTTCCTAAGGAGGCCAGCTGGGTCAGGCTGACAAATGGTAAATTCCCACTAAGCGATTTTTGTTAACCAAATGAAGTGGTGGCTTACTTCCCAACTCAATTCTGGTATGGCAATAACATCACCTAAAAGATAAGAAGCCCTGTCTTAACTCAAGCATCCTAGCAGATGCCTATCATAAATTTAAAATATCTTAACTCAAGCATCCTAGCAGATGCCTATCATAAATTTAAAATATCTTAACTCAAGCATCCTAGCAGATGCCTATTCTTAAATTTAAAGCATCTTAAAGCATCCTAGCAGGCGCCTATTGTAAATTTAAAATGTCCTCCTGTCTAGACCTTCCAGAGTGCTCATACCCTTATCTTAAAGTAAGCATATCCTTTCTGGTCTTCTAAATGAAGTCTGACTCTCTCAGCCAATTGCCAGCCAAAGAATCTTTAAACCCACCTATAACCTGTAAGCCCCCGCTTCAAGATGTCCCACCTTTTTGGGCCAAACCAATGTATGCCTCTCATGTATTAATTTGTGACTTTGCCTGTAACCCTTGTCTCTCTGAAAATGTATAAAACTAAACTGTAACCCAGCCACAGCGAGCCCACTTGCTCAAGGCTTCTTGAGAGTGGCTCCGGGTCATGGTCCTCAAATTTGGCTCAGAATAAATCTCTTTAAAATTATTTTGCAGACTTTGGCTTTTTTCCGGTTGACATCTTCTTAAAGTAAATCTGCCTTGGACCCCATGAAAAATCTAGTCTCTCTCATTCTTGAGGAAACCAGTCTGCCTCCCCATGGTTGTGCAAAGGGTCCTGGGGCTTTCTGAGAACTCTGTTTGCTGCCTTTCAACACCCAGAGATATCTGACCTGCCTCTCCACCCTTGTGCCAAGCCTGCATGTGGGAATCTTCCAGAGCGCAAGCCTTGTAAGTCCAGCCGAGGCATGAGCGCAAGCAGACTATGGCTCTCAGCCCCTCACAGAAACCCTGCCCCTGTCCCAGTCCTGGGGATCCTTCTCTCCTGTTCCTTTAACTCCACCAGGTCATGGACATTTAATTCTTTGTTAACATTGACCTCTCGGTTCATACGAAAGGTTGTCAGATTGGCTTCTGCAATTTAGAAAACCTTTTCCTCTTTCTTCAATCTTGGCTTTCAGGACCATTGTGGACTGAGAAATTCTATCTGGGAAGTCTGATGCTGAACATTGATTCTTTTTTCTGTTTGTCTCCTGTTGTAAAATTCTGGTCATCTGTGAGACAACAATACCCCTGGCTGTAGAGGGGAGATGTCCCAGTGAACAGAACACAGAAAGGAAAAGAACATTCATATTTTCACAGAAAAAGTATCGCTCCCCTTGCATTACACATTCCACAGGTCCACAGGTTGGGGAGGGTCAGAATCTGAGTAGTCTCCCTTCTCTACCGCCCCACACCTGCTACAGGAGCCACTTTTAACAAAGTAACTCCTATGTGGGGGGATATTTTGCTAGGAAAGCAGGTGGGGGTGGTTCCTGAAGAGAGAAGGTAAGATTTCCCCTGAAACTTAATGGAGTGTCACAGAAAACAAGAAAGTGCTTTGGAGAAGGTTCGAATGGAAGCAGTAGATGGGGGCAGGGACTGTGTGCTGGGAAATGACCTCTGGCCTGGGGCATCAGGAAGGGCGTGGTCTCTTGGTAGTTTAGCATAAACCCTTCACTGGCATCCTCCTGCAATTCTCTTAAAGACTGGTCACCCTCAGTGCTAGGGTCTGGTACAGCCCAGCAGTTTGTCTGGAGTTTCTCCTTCTGAGATAAAATCCTGGCCTCCTCACTTACTAGCCCTGTGCCCTTGGGCAAGTTCCATAACCTCCCTAAGCTTCAGTTTACTTGGCTGTGAAATAGGATGATCAAATACCACAGTGCACAGCAGAGTGAACGCAGTGCTTGGCACGTAATTGAGCAATATTTCCCAGTTGACTACTGGCCCCACGAGACCAAAAAGAAGTACAGTTGTGTCACATTGGTTCCTGCAGCCATACGCAGAACAGGACTGCATCACCCTTCCTGTCCTTAGGCCCTCACTTCCCCAGAAGGGGCTGCCCCAGAAGGAGCACAGCCATGGCCAGCCTCCCATCTGGAACACGGCAGGGTCCGGGGTGGAGTTCCGCCCACTGTCTCCGACTACAGTGCTTGGGGAAGCGCTAGCTCAGTGATTGGCAACAATGAAGGACTTCTGTGCCTTGGACCATCCAAGCCCACTGTGACTCTGAGCTAAATGCTGAGTGCTGAGCCACGCAGGTCCTCCAGGGCCCTCTCTGTGTTCTTACTCTTGCCTCATCAGCCTGGCTTAGGCCTCCTGTGTTCCTTATTCTTATTCCTCCACATTGAAGAAGTGTTCAGAATTCAGAACTAGCAATGTTGTGAATCCAATCTCCTCAGTCCAATCAAGGAGATCAAGGTGCCATATTTCAATTAATTAGAAGGCAGTTCAATTTTGAACTGTGTAATATTAACTTTAAGTACAAAGTGAGTGCAGAGAGGGATGCATTGGAGTAACTTGTAGAGGAGAAAGGATTTGGACTGAACTTTGAGGGCAGATATCAGGCAGAAAACAAGAGGGAGGACACTGGTGAGCAAACAGATGAGCTGAGCAAAGGCTGTCCAAACTGAATGTTACAGCAACTGTGGGGAAAAATTGTTCACCAATTTAAAGATGAATTTAAGCAGAGAACTTATGAAGAAGACCCCAATGGCAATCACAGCAACACCAAAAATTAGAAACAAAACAAAACTAAACAACAACAACAAACAAACAAATAAAAACGGGACTTGATTAAATTAAAAGGCTTCTGCACAGCTAAGGAAACAATCAACAGAGCAAACAGACAACCTACAGAATGTGAGAAAATATTTGCAAGCTAAACATACAATAAAGGGATAGTAACAAGAATCTACACAGAACTCAAGCAAATCAGCAAGGAAAAAACAAACAACCCCATTAAAAAGCGGGCAAAAGATATAAACAGAAGTTTTTCAAAATAAGATAGAAAAATGGCAATAAACATATGAAAAAATGCTCAACATCACTAATTATCAGGGAAATGCAAATTAAAACCACAATAAGATATCGCTTTACCCAAGTTGGAATGGCTTTTATTAAAAAGTCCAAAAACAATAGATGCTGGTGTGGATTCAGAGAGAAAGGAGCACTTATACATAGTCCCACTGTTGGTGGGACTGCAAATTATTACAACCTCTATGGAAAACAGTATGACACTTCTTCAGTTAATCAGAAATGAAAATAAAATAAAATAAAGATAATAAAATAAAAAAATAAAAATAAACACTATGAAGATTCCTCAAAGAAATAAAAGTAAACCCACCATTCTACCCAGCAATCCCACTACTGAGTATTTACTCAAAGGAAAAGAAGTCATTTTATCAAAAACACACCTGCACTCAAATGTTTGTTGCAGCACAATTCACAATTGCAAAGATGTGGAATCAACCCAAGTGCCCATCAATTCATGAGTGGATTAACAAAATGTGGTATATGTATACTATGGAATAACTACTCAGCCATGAGGAAGGATGAATTAAGGCCTTATGCCACAATTTGGATGGGACTGGAGACCATTATCCTAAGTGAAGTATCTAAAGAATGGAAAAGCAAATACCACATGTACTCACTATTCAACTGGAACTAACCAATGAAGACACATATACACAGAGGGAAGTAAAACTCCTTGGAAATCCAGCAGGAGGGAAGGGGGACAGAGGGGATGGGAGAAAACCTACCTAACAGGTACAGTGACCACTATCTGGGTGAGGGGCACACTGATAACCCTGACTCAAGCATAACAAAATCGACACATGTAACCAAAATCATTAGTACCCTCGTAATATTTTGAAATAAAAAAGGGAGGAAAATGATGAATTTAAGAGCTAAATAATCTTTGATATCTTTACTCTCACAGAGTGCTGTGTTAATTAGATAATGTTTATCAAGTATTCTGAGCAATCTCATTTCACGTAAGAACTATATGAAAGTAAGATATTAATCTGTTAGTACTACAACTACCATCTATAATAATGTCTTAGGTTTATCTGCTACCTTTTCATCGAGAATTCAATGTATTTTGACACATATTAAATTCACAGAACCTCATATGTCTTTTCTAGAAATTAGGGCATAGGTGTCCTTGTTTCGCAAATTACAATGGCCTCTTGCCTGCACTGAAAAGCCACGGCCCAGCATTCAGTTTACACACATCTGCCATTATATACTTAATGTTTTCCTGTTCTTCAACTCCTCTCTCATAAAGAGATATCCACCCAAATAGGATGGTGGCAGAGATGACTTAATAACTTGAATCTTGTCACAATCTCTCTGAACATGTTTGTTTGTGAAATGGGATTAAGACCTCACAAGACTGTTGCAGAACTAAATAAAATGATGTGAGTTACAAATGAAAAAGAGAAAAAGTACAGTGATATTTTTGGTAAGTTTGTGGGTTTTTGTTCTTGTTTTGCTTATTTGTATTTTCTATGTTTGTCATAATGATTACATGTTTTATTTGTTTTTTTACCTAAAACATTCTTGAGAAGCAGTGAATGAAACTACTAGAAGGACAATGACCAAAGTCCCTAAGAGAATCCTTGAAAACAGCCACCAACAAGGTACTCCTTGGAAGTGCCAAGGGGAGGGAATGGAGCCAGCTCCATGCAGGGCTTGTTGTCTGGGAACATGTCAAGGGAATGTGGGACATTATTGCTCACGAGCCCGGGAGCTGGTTGGTTAATTTCTCTATCTGGTAATTAAACATTCACGTAGTCTATGTTCTTACAACAAATCAATACATTTTTCATTAAGTTATGAAGAGGCCAGGACCCAGAGACTGGAGTCTGAAGGCAAACGTTCACACGTCGGCTGCAAGACCTGTTTGCCGGGACAGACATGGTGGTGGGCGGTCCACTAGAAGTCAAGACAGTCTTTATTTTTCTTGCTAGAAGACAAGAAAGTCATTTTTGATGTGCTTATTGTGTTTCTGAGAATGCAAGAGGAGAAGGGGAAGAACGCAAGCTTTCCAGACGGATCAGTGGCTGGAAAGACTGGCTATCGGCTGGAGATCATGTCCACAGGTGACCAATTTCAGCGCATGACACAACCAATGAAAAACTGGGGAGAAAGCGAGCTGGTCTGGTCGAGAAACCCCCAGGGCACAGGAGTTCCTTACCTTACATCAAATCGTAGAGCAGAGCTCACCAGAGGCAGTGTGTCGAGGCCACATGGCCTCGTGTCCCTAATCTGTCCATCTCTGCTTTGTCCTAAGGCCTCAGGTGCCCGAGTCTCCCTAGCTCTCAAGGGCTTGTCACATGCCCTATTACTTTTCTGAGTTGTCTGATAGTTCTATCTAAAATCTTCAGTGACATATCTTATGATATTACCCCAGCAAGGGTGTCTCCGTGATCCAGGGGCACTCTAACGTTCCAAAACATCTTTAAGGAGAATAATAGCAGTCTGTGCTGGGGAATGTACACTACACACTGCTTAACTTATCCCCCTTAATCCTCACAATACCCACGGAGAGGGCATTTTTAATTCCCCTGTCCCAGGTGAGCACATCTACAGATTTAAGTGCCTTGCTCAAGGTCACATGACTGAAGAAGCAGAACAATGATTTCAACCCAGAAGTATTTAATTCCAAAATCAGCATTCTTAATTACTCTGCTTGATTATTGTCTGTGTGTGCCTGTCGACCACTGTGCTCACCATTCAACTTACAAACAATTAAAACCCTAAATAAATATTTGTAGAATGAGTGAATACTATCTACCATCCAGACCTAAGGACTAGAGGCATAACGGTGGAATGGCAGGTCTCTGTTTTGTTTCATAGTTCATTGAAATGTCATGGCCAGTGGCCTTGTGGCCTCTAAGGGGTCCAGCCACTGTGTAGCTCCCTGGTACAGGAGTGAGAATTCCTTGCTTACTTGCAGAAACACTTTGTGTTGAGAGTTTTATAGGATTTTTTTCTCTTTCCTTTTCTTCTCTTTTCTTCTTTCTCTCTCTCCCTTCCTTTCTCTCTCCCTCTCTCTCTCTCTCTCTTTCCTTCCTTCCTTCCTTTTCTTTCTTTCATGTATTCTGCATTCTAGGTCAACCAGCTTAAGTTGTTACACAGGCAGAAATTCTGAATTAAGTAGAAATCATGAACAAAATGTGTTTCAGAAGAGAAAAAAAAAACTAAATCTAACCTCAAATGGGAAACCTCCTTCCCAAAATATTAAAGTCTTTAAAAATAATGACTGGCATTGTTTCTCCTAACAGGAAACCAAAGTCATGTGTCTATAGATGTCTGATTTTCATTGACTTCAAATGTTGCTGACAGCTCAGCATACAGTCCTCTCTCTTCTTTTCTCCTCTTGCAGTCAGCCCTTTCTCTTGAGTCAGGAAGTTATCAGGACAGTGTCCTTTCTGTTTGCATTGCTGCTTCCCTTCCTCCACAGCTTGCATTTGCTCCCCCTAGCCGTGGAGCGCACACCCCCACCCCGACTCTGGCCACGCTAACCAGGTGTCTCCATCTCTGCTCCTTCTCTCTCCTCTGAATGCTTTCCTGAATTTTCTTGAACCTGTGACATTCTTGTGAGTGCTAAACACTAAGCAGCTTCTCTAAAGTGGACCTGTGTTCTAAACAGTCCCTACAGTCTGGATCCCAGGAAAGGTCAGCTGGCTCTCACCTGTCCCTTCCCACTTTGCTGTGGAAGGTGTTGTCTACGGACCATCTGGTCACTTGGGACCTTGGAAAGACATTCAGGAAGAGAGTTACAATGTCTGAATTTCCAGGGATGTTTTTAGTGGGGATATATTCAATGTAATCCGTGGATTATTTATTGATGAGTTTCTAGAAAGACTTATGAACCTTTCTTTTAGCCAGTTGGGACCAGATCTCTGAATCACTCGGGAGTACAAATGAGAGTAGTCACGGGGAAGGCTGGAGGATGCTGATGGAAGTGGGGAGGGCCTGCAGCCCCCCTGTGCGTGCTTGTCTCATTGTGGCGAGGAGGCCCCACCCGAATGCACGAGCACTGGGGCCTGACTCGTCACAGCCCCATGGTACAAGAGACGGGATGTGACCATCCTCCCACAGGTCGGAGTTATTGTTAATCAAGATAGGAGTACAACATGCATTCCCTCTCCTGACTCCACCTGATTGCCATAAACACAGGTCATGGTGGTGTTAGTTTGTTCTGAACCTGGGGGCCACTTCAGTCACATGTTTCATCAGATTCAAGATTTGCTGAAAATACTAGTACATTCCCCGACCAATAAGGAGTCACCTACAAGCAACTCAAGGGCATTAGTCCTGCTCCCCACACGAGGGACTACTGTGTCCCAGTGACTGCTTTGGGCAAACTTGGGCTGGCCTGTGGGTTTCAGTTCCTCCATCCAGACAAGGAAACCCTCCTGATGACTGACAAAAGCAGGGGTGGGTTTTTATCATCAGCATTGCACCGAGGCAGATGTCCAGTCACTAGGGTGGTTCTCCAGAAGACAGCATCATCAGCAATTACTGTTAGCAGAGGACTTGCTTCTATGCTGCCGTGTTGTTGCTAATAGTTTTCATTACAGCAACTCCAATGTGGGAGACCTTACCCAGAGAGGGCCAAAACCAAAGCCTGTGCCCTCGAAGAGGCTATGAGAAATAAAGATCCCCAATGCCAGTCTCTCTGGTGGAGGAAGCTGGAAATGGCAAGAGGGACCACCCATGGGCTACAGCCCCAACACTCACTGGGAAGATCGGTTTGGGGCCCATTTCTTCAGGCTGCAGTTGTGGATAATAGCCTGGATTCCTGCCTCCAGGTACAGCCCAGTTGTCATAATCTCATGGAATCAACAAGCTCTTCTGGTCTACTCTTATGCTCAGGCAAAAAAGTGATCTGGGCAACCCAGAAGCTGGCAAGCACCCCAGGGCTTGTTTAGCAGGTGGCAGAACATGTGTTCATCCTGCAGGTGCTCGTAACATCTTCCCTGGATCAGGTGCCAGAGGCTTTGGCTTCATAAGCTGTCTGCCTGACAAAGCTGCAAGGTTGGTTTCTAATTCCTCCACAAATAATAGGGTCGACATGTCACCCCTGCTGGTGAGGAATGGTGTTCCTGAGAGCCCGGAGGCCAGAATCCAGCTTCTAAGGCTCTTCAGCTAAGCAGACGCTATAGAGCAAAGCCAACAACTCTCTCTCTCTCTCAGTAATCTCAGTAGTTTCTCTCACACCCCCTGTTAGGGAAATCCTCAAGGACTAGGTGAGGTCTAAGCTTTCAGTGGAAACTTGGAGCTGTTTCTGTGAACATCCGGGACCCTACAGTCTGCAAAGCTAGAACCAAGACAAATGTGGTTACTCCAGGTACATAATGCTATAAAGATACTGCTTTTATTTCCTAAGAGCATAAACTGAAATATTGCTACGGTTTCAATGTTTGTGTCCCCAAAAACTCATGTTGAAACTTACCTTCAATGTGGTAGTATTGAAAGATGGGGCCTTTTAAGAGGTGATTAGGCCGGGCGCAGTGGCTCACGCCTGTAATCCTAGCACTCTGGGAGGCCAAGGCAGGGGGATTGCTCAAGGTCAGAAGCTCGAAACCAGCCTCAGCAAGAGCGAGACCCCGTCTGTACTATAAATACAAAGAAATTAATTGGCCAACTAATATATATAGAAAAAATAACCCAGGCATGGTGGCTCATGTCTGTAGTCCCAGGTACTTGGGAGGCTGAGGCAGAAGGATTGCTTGAGCCCAGGAGTATTAGGCTGATGCCATGGCACTCACTCTAGCCTGGGCAACAAAGTGAGACTCTGTCTCAAAAAAAAAAGAGGTGATTAGATCATGTGGGCTCTGTCCCCATGAATGGATTGATCCATTCATGGATTAATGGATTGATACATTATCTTGGGAGTGGGGCTGTTTGCTTTACAAGAAGAGGAAGAGGGCAGCCCCCTCCCCACGTGATTCCCCTAGCCACCTCGGGACCTTGCAGAGTCCCCACCAGAAAAAAGGCCTTCACCAGAAATACCCCCTGGACCTTGGACTTCCCAGCTTCTTAAAATATAAGGAATGAATTTTGTTTGTTATAAATTACACAGTTTCAGGTATGCTATTGTAAGTAACAGAAAAGAAACTAAGACAAATATCATAGTTAAAATGTATTCTATATGTTCTGACTGGTTTTCCAGGGAAGTAAGGCATAAAGAAGAGGAACAGGGACCCCATGAGCCCTCAAAGGGCCATTCAACTATCACTGCTTTCCCCTAGAACAAAAACTTATATTCTTAACATTGAGGAAATACATGGTTCTGACACCCCAAGCCTAATGCCTGTTGCCTGGACACAAGAGTGAGACCACTACGGGGCATTTCAGTGGGTTGCCTTTGTTGCCCTCCCAAAACATGTAGCAAAGTCTGGATTTTTCACACATGGAGGGGATAACTACATGTACACCTAGAAATATATACACACGCACAAATGTGGACATATTTTAATACACAGAAAAATGTTTCCTCTCTAAATAAATACATCCACACATGTAACATAATGATGAAGATATGGATTTTTTTAAAAAGGAATAATCACCTAATACGATAGTCAAATTCATATAGACAGGAAATAGAATGGATGATACTGATTTTTTTGACATATACTTTACATAAAACAAGATACTTCCATTTTAAGTGTACAGTTTGATGCATATTGACAAATGTCTATACTCATATAATTAATACAACAATCAAAACTTAGAGCATTTCAGTAACTACAAGAGTTGTACAAAAATATTTATAAAGGTTTTTTCATAGTAGCCTCAAACTAGACCCCAAATGTTCATCAGTAAGTGAATAGATTTTTTAAAGTTTCTTATGCCACTTCCCAATCTGTCCTTCTACTCCTGGATTCCAAACCTTAGGTAACCACTACTTGCCTTCTTCAAGATAAATGAGATTGTTAAAAAGAATTTCATAACAATGGAATCATATAGTCTGTACACCTTAGTACCTGGCTTATTTTGTTCAGCATAATGTTTTTGATTCATTTATGTTGTTGCATGTAGTTTGATGTATTTTGTTCCTTTTCGTTGTTGGATAGTATTCCATTACATGGATACACCAGAAGTGGTTCACCTGTTTACCTAGTGATGACATTTGGGTTCATTCAGGCTACTATGAATAAAGCTGCTATAAACATTCTCAAAAAAAAAAAAAAAAAAAAAGAATGGTGGATACTGCACTTGGGGATTGAAGAATGGAGAGTTATTGTTTAATGAGCACAGAGTTTCAGTTTAGGAAAACAAAAAAGTTCAGGATAAATGGTGGTGATGGTTGCACAACGATGTGAATGTACCTAATGCCACTGAACTATTCACCTCAAATGGCTAAAATGTTATGATGTGTATATTTTATCCCAATTAAAAAATTATAAGTGTGATTGTACTTCTAGAAGGGCTATCAATTTAATCTTAAGTAGAAATAAGTTTACAAACAAATGGTATGACTTCATTTTTAACAAAGTGATCAAAATGTGTGTAGAAAAAGGTTATGGGGGAAAGAGCATGAGGTAATGAATTTTTCCCCTAAAAGTTATTTTTTTAAAATGAATTTTTTTTATGTAATAAAAAATGACAAAGCTTTAGAATGTTTCTGGGTTGTGTTCCTTAAATCCTTAATTACATAAATTAATATCTACCTTACATAAAGATATATCCTTTTTCCTCTATCTAAAACGTTCCCCATACATTTTGTACTTTAATCCCGACATTAAGTATCATTATATTTTTTAAATCTCAAGAGAAGCATTTTTGTTATCAAAGAAGGTATCATAATCCACAACCCAGAGAGTGGGGGAATAATAGCAGTTGCCAATATTCTCAACCGCTTTTTTCCTTTTTATCAACGGAGCATCTCCGTAAACACCTCATTCCCTCTTTTGCGAAGGAGGTGGGGGAAGAATCCCTGAACGGAGGACACTGGAAAGTCTGCATTACAAAACCCCACGTGGGCTCTGGACAGTCTAAGCCCCCTTCCCTCCTGGGGTTTGGTCTTGACCACTGCTAGGGTGCCTTTCCCTATCAGATTCTTCCAGAAGCCAACCGCACGCCACCTCGAAACAGGGAGATAATGCTCCTGCCCGCGGGCTCTGCATTCCCCCGCGCGGCTCCACCCTTGCTGCGCAGCAAACAGGACTCGCTAGACTCGCGTCTACGCGCTCGCGGCCCTGCGGGACATTTTAACCAAGAACTCTAGGGCCAGGCTGAGAACGCACACCGCGCTCGCTGCAAACTTCTTCACTCGAACCGCGCGCCCAGCTCGTTAAGCCGAACACTCAGTTCTCGCGCCCCTCCCCTGCGCCGCCCCTCCCCCCGGGCCCACTGAGGCAGACACGCCCCGCCCTGGCACAGGTAGGGACTCGGCTGAGTCACATTCTGGGTCAGAAGGCCGTGGGGCCCCGCCCAGCGGCCGGGTCAGCCAATGGAAGCGCAGGAGGGCTAAGGGGGCGGGGCCGGCCGCCTGGGGCCTTAAAGCCCGAGTCCAGCGCAGCTGGGCCAGAACCGCGGACCTCGGGAGCCCGGCAGCTGCGTCTGCGGAGTGCGCCTGCGCGGCCGGGAGCGGGTGAGCGGCCCAGACCAGGCCCAGTCATGGCGGGACGGGGACAGCGACAGGGACTGGAGGCCGGGACCCCCTGCAGGGACACAGTCACGCAGTGGGAGTGACTCCCGGGAGCGCGGGCGTCTGCCCTGAGCTCTGCCAGCCTGGAGGTGGGAAAGCGGGGAAGGGCGGTTTGGGGACCCCAGGGAGGCGCCGAGGCCACTCGGGGGCCCGGCTGAGCGGGCAGCCAGCCTGCGTGTACCTCAGCCGGGCCACTAAGCGGGCCGCGCCGACTCCAGGCCTGTCCAGGCCGGAAGGGACACCTCGCCCCCGGCACGCCGGAATGCTGTGCTCCTGCTGGGGCCACCGCGACGTCACCTGGCCGCAGCCAGCCTGAGTGGGGAGCCGCGGGCGGCGCGACCCGGTCCAGCCGGGCAGCAGCCCCCGAGCGGACTGCCCCTTTGAGGCACTGACCCGAGGGGCTCTGGCTTCCAGCGGCGAGGCTGCGTGACCCTGGCTCCGGTTTGGGGGAGCGAGTGGGGCTGGCTGTTGGCGGCGCAGGCCCAACTGTGCGTCTGCAGGAGCCGTGGGTGTTCTCCTTCCCAGTTTCTCCAGGGAAGGCATTCTGTAACGATTTCATTCAGGAAGGGGAGATTGGAAGAAATATCTCATCTGCTGTATTGTACGTTAGCACAGAGGTGTGAGGTGGCCTCCTAAATCTTGGAGATCTTTTTGATCCTACTTGGGATCCCACATTCTTATTAATGAGGTTTTGCCTGAGAGACCTCAGTACCATTGGTACAAAACCTGGGCTAGCTGTTGCCTTCAGCTTCTGAGCCATAAGGTACCGTCAGACCCTTCTCATACCCTAAATTAAAATCCCATACATACCCTGTTTCCATTCCTAGAGCTCTGGACATGTGGGTTTTCATTGTGTTGACTCCATCTAATACCTCCAGGGGCCTGTTTTTCTTCAACCACATCCTAGCCTCTTCTACAGTTCTTGGGTAAATGCTTGGGAAAATAAATATTTTTATTCTACCATGGTGGCCTTAATTGGCATAAAATAGATTTTTAGAAGGATTGGTCTAATACGATACTCAATTCTTTTCCTTTTGTAGGTTTTTTTGAAACATGAATCTTTTACTCATCCTGGCTGCCTTTTGCGTGGGAATAACCTCAGCTGCTCCAACACTTGATTGCAGTATAGATGCACAGTGGTGTCAGTGGAAGGCAAAGCACAGAAAACAATACCACATGGTTGGTAACATCTGAAACTATTCAGAGAGACCCGGGAGAGAATGGTCCTTCCTATGGGAAGTTTATAGCCAGAGAGTAGCTTCTAGAGGCTAGTTCTTAACAACACAGTAACCTAACAGCACCTGTTATAAGCAACTGTGAACATATGTCCCTGTTGTGTCTCAGCTTGGAGAACAGCTCCCAGAAGAACCACTCATCCCTGGCCATGGTTTTTGTCCATCTCTGTCTGCAAATCCAGTTGGTGAGCATGAGCTGGGGTTTAGGTAGAAATAAAGACCATCAGTTATATGTTTGCCTCTAGAATGAAGAAGGATGGAGGAGAGCAGTGTGGAAGAAGAATAAGAAAATGATCGAACTGCACAATCAGGAATACAGCCAAGGGAAACACGGCTTCACCATGGCAATGAACTCCTTTGGTGACATGGTGAGTGCGGTGTGGATTGCTGAACTCTAGGCTTCCTCTCCTCAGTTCTTTACCAAAATAATCGCTTGCTTTGCAACGTTTTATTTACTTTTCCTTGAAGACTAATGAAGAATTCAGGCAGGTGATGAATGGCTTTCGAAACCAGAAGCACAAGAAGGGAAAAGTGTTCCGAGAGCCTCTGTTTCATCAGGTCCCCAAATCTGTGGACTGGAGAGAGAAAGGCTATGTGACTTCTGTGAAGAATCAGGTGAGATGCTGTCAGATGCAGTCCTCTTATCTCTACAGGAAAGTCAAGAGGCAGTTGACATCTGTGCTTTGGTAGACTGTGGATCGATGTGTAGTTCACTGTTTTTTAAAGAGTATTTGCGATATGAGCTGTTGTCAAAGTTTTGTTATTTGTTTTGTGTGTGACAGCTCATTAATTTCCTTTTTAGGGTCAGTGTGGTTCTTGTTGGGCTTTTAGTGCAACTGGTGCCCTTGAAGGACAGATGTTCCAGAAAACTGGCAAACTTGTCTCACTGAGTGAGCAGAACCTGGTGGACTGCTCTCGGCCTCAAGGCAACGATGGCTGCAATGGTGGCCTGATGGACTATGCCTTCCAGTATGTTAAGGAGAACGGAGGCCTGGACTCTGAGGACTCCTATCCATATGAGGCAGTGGTAAATGGAGCATCTTATCTTTTCATTCCTGCTGTGCTATTGGAAAGAGGAACACTTCCAGGGATAAGATACCTTTTTCAGAATTCACATTTTGTATGGTAGAATCTATATCTGCAAACTATCAGTATTGTTATTATAAATTATTAGCCTTTGCATAGTTCTCTGACTTGATGATTAGCATATTGCTATTCTTCTATGTAACATGCAGAATATACAAACCATTCTACATATAATACAGATTTCTCCATTGTAAAAAATTTCTTGTGAACAAGTAGACCTAGGAAACCTCATTGAAGAAACTTAAGCTAATTTTCCATTTCAAATCAGCTAATGACAATTTACCTCCTGGGTGATTCATAACAGTCTTGCTAAGCTGCAAACTGCTAACTCATGTTGTATTCCCCAGGAAGTGGATGGCAGTAATGAAGTCTGTTTTCCCTTTATCTTTAAAAGGATGAATCTTGTAAGTACAGGCCTGAGTATTCTGTTGCTAATGACACTGGCTTCGTGGACATCCCTAGACAGGAGAAGGCCCTGATGAAGGCAGTAGCAACTGTGGGGCCTATCTCTGTTGCCATCGATGCAGGCCATGAGTCCTTCCAGTTCTATAAAGAAGGTGAGCATTATTCTTTGTGGGGATTGAAGCAGAAAAAGTATAATATAAAACCACCATGACATACCAGTATGATGGAATCTTTGGTGTTTAAAATTGAATGTAGATATTTGGGTGCATGGATTTAACATAGTTGTTCATTCTTTGTGTGCAATATTTGTACCTGATGTTTCCATCTGACATTATGTTGAGCATATCTCCATGAATTTAATAAGTACTTCATAATTTTTAAAAATAGCTACATAGTTTATCGTATAGTTTAATTTTCTTAAATATTCTCTAATTGTTGGGTCTTTATAATTTTTCCAAAGATTTTTTACTTCTATAATTAAATATGAAAAGAACCTCTTGATCAAGGATTTTAGGGTTCTGTGCAGGGTTTTCTTTTGGGGAGGTGGCAGGGGCAGACAGGGTCTTGCTTTGTCACTCAGCCTACAGTGCAGTGGCATCATCATAGGTCACTGCACCCTCGATCTCCTGGGCTCAGATGATCCTCCTGCCTCAGCTTCCTGAGTAGTTGGGTCTACAGGTATGCACCACCATGCCTGGCTATTTTTTCTGTTTTTTTGTAGAGACAGGGGTCTTGTTATGCTACTCAGGGTGGTCTGGAACTCTTTGGCAGTCCTTCCACCTCAGCCTCCCAAAGTGCTAGGATTATAGGCATGAGCCGCTGTGCTGAACCTTATGCTGTTTTTTAAACTGGTATCTGAGAGTGGAATTGCAGGCTTACAAAGAGTGGTCTTTTATGCCTCTAGGCAAGCTTTTTTAAAAAATATTTTATAATTTTTAATTATTATGGGTACATAATGGTTGTATATCTTCATAGGGTACATGGGATGTTTTGATACAGGCATTACAATGTATATTAATCAAATCAGGGTAATTGGGGTATTCATTACCTCAGGCATTTATCATTTCTTTGTGTTAAGAACATTCGAATTCCACTCTTAGCTATTTTAAAGTATACCTAACTTGTTGATTATAGTCACTTTGTTTTGCTGTCAAATACTGCTCATTCTATCTAGCTATCTGACTATATTTTTGTACCCATTAACTATCCCTGCTTTAAAGTAGGGACCTAAAGTAGGCAAGTTTTTTTTTTTTTTTTTTTTTGAGCAGTAAGCCTGTAGCAGAAGTAGGCAAGTTTTTTAATGAAAGGATTTATGCTAATTTGTATTTCTGTGGGTTTTAGATAAGGGCCTACATTCTTAGCCTTGATAATTACAGGTCTTATTGTTGTGTCCTCTCTGGAATGTATGTCCCCTCACTGAATTGGCTGCCTCCCTTACTGTGGTAATGGGGGGTATTGGCAGGTGTCCCCCAGAGCTTCTCACCCCAACAGTCATTCTCCTCTCCCAGGCATTTATTTTGAGCCAAATTGCAGCAGTGAAGACGTGGATCATGGTGTTCTGGTGGTTGGCTACGGATTTGAAAGAGCAGAATCGGGTAGCAATAAATATTGGCTGGTGAAGAACAGGTATAAATTGCCAAAATGGTTATTTGAAATTAAAAAGGGAAGTCTGGTTTGCAGTCAGTATTTGGATGCAGTTCCACAAAGTTTTTAAGCATACTTCTGAAATCCCAAAAGTCTGTATCCCACTTAGGTTGAACACAGAATATTAATATTTGATTATAACATTAAGATACTGTCCCAGACATCTTAGGAGCATTAATGTGGTATTTGTACCATTGTATTTCTAAATTCTGAAGATATTCTTATTTCTGAAACATAACCCGGCTGGAAAGACATCCTAGCCTTTTTCTGTCTGATTTTGCAGTTTGTGAAATGTCCTAGTTTTGGGTCTGGGATAGGAGTTGTGTACGGATTTAGACTTAGCAGTTTATAAAGGATAAACAAGAACATGTGCCTCCCCTGATTCTCTCTGTTAAGTCTGTGGCCATTGGCACACTGTTTTAAGTTAGATGCTCTGTTAATGAACCAACGTGCTTTGTTCTCTCTATGAAATGGAAATCCTGCTCTCCTTTCAGCTGGGGTGAAGAATGGGGCATGGATGGTTACGTAAAGATGGCCAAAGACCAGAAAAACCACTGTGGAATCGCCACAGCAGCCAGCTATCCCACCGTGTAAGCCGGCAGGCAGTGGTGAGGCGCACTCGACTGGGGACAGCATGTCCAGAGGAGGAATTTTATCTTAAAACTGACCAGCCCCTACCATGTGGGATGCACACTTGAATCATTAAAGATCCAAGTGTGACTTGAATTCCGTGACATTTGAACACTGGTAAAATGTTACCTCTATTTTAATTACTGCTATCATTATGTTTGTATTAATATTATTAATTCACTTACTGACTTTGGATTTTTGTTTTTAAGAGGATGTATAAATTTTTACCTGTTTAAATACAACTTAATTTCAGATGTAGTGGTGGGACTTCTTTCTGTTTTTAAAGCACTGACTTTGTGTGTAGTCACACGTTATGGGGCTCTAAAGACATAACTGCCATGCTAGTGGTTCTCTGGGAGGAAGAGTGTGTAGTCTCCAGCTCTTCCAGTCATAGATCCGCAGATCTTATGTCAGCTGTCCAGTAGCTGTGTCTGACCCAATCCTTGATTCGAGCAAATTTGTCAAACATAAGGACAAAGGAAAGTTGTTTTAATAAGGAAAAAGTTCGCCTTTTAGAAAAGTGAACAGACATGTGTGATTTTGATACTAGACAATGGCTTTAGAGCTCATGTGCATTTCACCCAAGATGGTTGCAACCCAGTCAAATTATGGGACAGAAGTCTTGGGGCATCTTTCCCAAGTGCTGGCGAAACCCTGTGGCCACTTTGCAGTTGAGGCAGAATAGGTACTGGGGAATTCCCAAGGTTTGAGTCCACGGTTTGAGGCTGGGCATTACAGATGGTGTGCTGGCCTCGGCAGGTGGGAGATAAGTGAGAGGATCGGATATGAGAGTCTGTGGTTGCATTTACACCAAGCTACCTAATCCTTGAATTATTTAAAAAAAAAGATAGGAAAAACTTCCCACATTGTACTGGCTAAAAGAGCACAGAGTTCCATCACCTGTGTCTTTAAAATCTCACGTTCCCACTGAAGAACATATAAAGAATAGGTGAAAGTGTTCAGTGAATCGACTCTGTAGTCCTGGAGGGAAATGAGGTGGGCAATGGGGTCTCAGCCCGCAGAACCTCCCACAGTCTCTAAGTTTGGACCACTTGTCATGCTGTACTTTCCTGTAGGAGCCTTCCCTAGTAGCTAAAATTTCAAGCTTTTTGACCTAAAATGACAAATGTGGCATCTGAAGTGAAATTAATTCGGATTTTATAATAAAAGTAGCCAGTGTGGTGGCCTGAAGGTTTGGGAGATTCCCAAGCTAAATTCCTTCTGTGAATTGGGACTTAGATTTGCTACAGCTAGAATGTATGCAGCACCAGCTACGTGCCAAGCATCACCACGGAGGAAGAGACAGACCCTGACTTCTGGGAACTGGTGCTGTTAGGGAGAGTGAGGTTGTCAGGGAGGGCTTCCAGGAGGAAGGGAGAGCAGCCATCAATAGAGGAGGTGAAGAGGTGAGTATCTTAGCAGAGACTAGGGTGTCAATGCCCCTGAGACAAGACTCTGTGGCTAGGGACCCTGTGGAAGTGATGGGGTCCAGGTGTTGGGAGATAAATCTGTTCAAGAAGAGGATTTTTAGGACAGAGGAACCACTGGAGAGTGCAGTGAAAAGACTGGTTCTCTATTACTGTAAAACAAACCACCTCTAGTGTCCTGAAAACATCTTTCACATTTCCTGACTGTACTCAGCTATACGGCTTCCACTGGAGGTCTCTGTCTGTGCTGGAGACAGCTGTGGATTGGACTGGACATTCGCAAGGGCTCACACACATGGCTGGCCACAGATGCTGGTGGCTGGTGGGCTCAGGGCTATTGACCCGAGAACCTGCACAGGGCCTCTCCATGGCTTGGGCTTCCCACAGCATCAACACTGGGGGAAATATATGTATGTCTATGTTCTGAGTTGATAAACTTTCTTTTTTTTTTTTTTTTTTTGGGACTACAGGCATGCGCCACCATGCCCGGCTAATTTTTTTTTTTTTTTTTTGTATATATAGTTTTAGTTGGTCAATTAATTTATTTCTATTTTTGGTAGAGACGGGGTCTCGCTCAGGCTGGTTTCGAACTCCTGACCTTGAGCAATCCGCCCGCCTCGGCCTCCCAAAGTGCTAGGATTACAGGCGTGAGCCACCGCGCCCGGCCGGATAAACTTTCAACATTGAACTTCACAAATGTTCATCTCTATTTGCAAATAATAAGGAAAAATATTACTAGAAGATTTGCTCCCTTTTCTCCAGTACTGCATTTAAAAAATATCATAATTCACATATATAAAGTTTTGCTGTTTTTAATATTTATGCCTTCAAGAAACGTTCACTGTGCAACTGCTGTGAGACGGTGCTGTGCTGGGCCTGGGGACACAAAAGTGAAGGAAACGCTCACAGCCCCTCCCTGTGGAGCTCACACCCACACAGCACAAGCAAATCAAAGCAGGGCACAAATCCAGTGCACGCGTAGCCTTGGTGAGGGCTCTGAAGGGGAGTCCAGGGGACAAGCAGGGCATCCACCAGAGGCATGCCACCCTCTAGGGGTCAGGGCAGGTCCTGAACAAGGGCCATCTGATCCCAATTTCAAGAGTTCATAGGTGTCATATCTTGGACAGGATATGAGAGGGCAGTTTCTCTTTGTGCTGTATTTCAGGTTTTTTTTTTTTATAATGAACTATCATTATCTTGAGATACAGATTCAGAAAGATGTAGTTCAAGAAAAAAACAAAGAATTGGTAAAGAAGAAGGAACAGCGGGGGAGAAATGGAGGGTTCTCAGGGAACCTGATAAGGGCAAGTCTCTCATCTAGGGGATTTATGTCCCTGAGACTTGCACTGCCACCGCCCAGCCTGTCCAACCACGCGACACAGACACGAGGACGTGCCACTGGCCAGCTGGCTTCCAGCACAGTCCACACAAGTCTCAGCCACACAGAACGTCTCTGAGGATGGTGGGCTGTTGGCTCCAGCTTATGGTTCCCAGGCAAGAAAATAGGGAGTGAGCTTTGCTGAGGACT
This sequence comes from Microcebus murinus, assembly GCF_040939455.1. Lineage (NCBI taxonomy): Eukaryota > Metazoa > Chordata > Mammalia > Primates > Cheirogaleidae > Microcebus > Microcebus murinus. Next base: position 11,498,175 of record NC_134115.1, on the reverse strand, counting down.
AGAGGAGAGGTGCACAAGGATATATACCAAGGGACGATGTTCTAATGACATGGCTTTAGTGAGAATGCATGATGGCTCGGATCAGAATTCCATGTTTGTGCCTGTAGCTCTCCTCTACCGCGCACATGCCCCACACCCCAGCCGTGGCACAGTATATTGAACTATTGACAGACGGAGGTGTCCTTTCCCCGGCTTTCTCAACCCTTTCCTCTCGCCCCACAGTCAGGAACAGCAACAGATTGCTAATCACACAACATTCAGGGAAAGTCCATTATAGTTAGGAGCAAAGAGCAAATCTTTGGTTTGGGCTCCTTAATTCTGAAAAATAGTAGCAGAGACTTCCAGTTTCCATTACAATACAGAAGGAGTTTTGAAGTTATTAATCATCTACTAACAAGTAAAAAGGTGTAAAAGTTGCATAATCAACAAGTCGTCTTAGATCTGTCAGACGAGTAAAGTCAGGAAGCATCTTGCCTCAATAATTAGACAGATGAATGCCAAGACTTGCAGCTCACAGTAGCAGAAACCCATGGGCAGAAACCTCAGCAGGAACAAGTACCCGCGTGGGAAAACCAACTGTAAATGACAAATTGCTGGAGGCTTGGGGTGGACGAGTCTGAGAGTTAGAACTCCACGGGGTCCCATTCATGGGGCCTGGGGGTGGGGCACAATTTGTTGAGCTCCAATAGCTCTCCCAGAGTCTCAAAGTGAAAATCTGAGATGAATTTTGTCACGATTCAGGTATATAAAATATGCCAGAGCATTCTGTTCTTCTTAACAAAGCTTGTACCCAGGAGAAACCGTTTTTACCAAAGCTAACTTACTGGGCTTTCATCAAAACCTAACTGACCTGAGGAAAGGGAAATATCCAACTCCAGCCTGCATTAGCCTTCCACATGGAGAAGAAATACCTGACTCCAGACCACTCTAACCCTCCTGTCCCGCCTGAGGAGGGAAAAACTGAGAAAAACTGAGAAGCACTTGTAAATTTCACAGCCCAGGACACAGGCTCATCAAAAGACTGCAACCCACAGGACCACAGAACAGTTTTCCTCCCCCTAAACCTTACCACATCCCTAAAGGCTTATTTACCAGAGTTCTTTGTACCCAGGATGTCGTGTTCCTCTTTCAACAGAGAATGAGAGGGCATACTAAAAGGCAAAAAAGGGATGACTAGAAGGGACATCACATCCAAATTCAGATATGTCACGACTGTCAGCAGTGTCAGACTAGGAATTTAAAATAACTGTGATTACTATGCTAAGGACTAATGGAAAATATGACAATGTGTAACAGCAGATGGAGAATGTAAAAAGAGAGTTGAAAATTCTAAGACTCAAAAAGCAATACTAATTCTCAGCAAACTAACAATGGAGGAGAACTTCCTCGACTAGGTAAAGAACCTCTGTAACAGGCTGACGGGTAACACCATACTTAATAATGAGAAACTAGTAACTTTCTCACTGAGGTCAGTTGCAAGGCGAGGAGGTCAGCTTCCACAACTCCTTTTCAGCATGGTACTAGAAGTCCTAGCTAATACAATAAGACTTGAAAAAGAAATAGATACATAGAGATTGGGAAAGAAGAAATAAAACTGTCTTTGTTCACAGATAACATAGTTGTCTATGTAGAGAATCCAAAACAACCGAAACCTGCTCAAACTATTAGATTGGTGCAAAAGTCATTGCAATTTCAAACTGTGAATTTTAAATTATTATAACTAAGCTCAAACACATCTTATTAATCAAAATAGGAACCATTACAATCAACACATTTTCCAACGAGAAATAAGTTTGTTTTTTCCTGTAGTGTAAAAATCCTTGCTTCGGGATTCGACGAACTCATTTCTTTTTCTTTTTTTTCTTTTTTCCTGAGAGAGAGAGAAAGAGCGAGCGCTCAAAGTCTTGGAAAGCATTTTCTGCATCCTGCTGCTTGCGGAAGCACTTTCCTTGCAAAAAGTTGCCGAGATGCTTGAAGAAGTGGTAGTCGGTTGGAAAGAGGTCAGGTGAATGTGGCAGATGAGGCAAAACTTTGTAGCCCAATCACTCAACCTTTGAAGCATTGGTGTGTGACATGCGGCCGGCCTTTGTCGTGAAGAATTGGGCCCTTTCTGTTGACCAATGCTGGCTGCAGGCGTTGCAGTTTTCAGTGCATCTCATCGATTTGCTGAGCATACTTCTCAGATGGAATGGCTTCCCCGGGATTCAGAAAGCTGTAGTGGATCAGACCAGCAGCAGACCACCAAACAGCGACCATGACCTTTTTTTGGTGCAAGTTTGGCTTTGGGAAGTGCTTTGGAGCTTCTTAGTCCAACAATCATTGAGCTGTTTGTCACTGGTTGTCCATATAAAATCAACTTTTCCTCACGTCATAATCCATGAGAAATGGTTCGATGTTGTTGTGTACAATAAGAGAAGACACTTCAAAACGATCACATTTTCGATTTTTCAGTCAGCTCATGAGGCACCCACTTGTCCAGTTTTTTCACCTTTCCAATTTGCTTCAAATGCCGAAGGATGGGAGAATGGTTGATGTTGAGATCTTTCGCAACTTCTCATGTAGTTATAAGAGGATCAGCTTCGAGGATTGCTCTCAGTTGGTCATTGTCAATTTCCAATGGCTGACCACTGCACTCCTCACCTTCAAGGCTCTCCTCTCCTTTGCAAAACTTCTTGAACCACCACTGCACTGTACATTCCTTAGCAGTTCCCGGGCCAAGTGTGTTGTTGATGTCATGAGTTGTCCGCACAGCTTTACGACCCCTTTACGAGTTATTTTTGAATAAGAAAATCACTTGAATTTGCCTTTTGTCTAACATCATTTCTGTAGTCTAAAATAAATATAAAATAAACAGCAAGTAATAAGTCATTAGCAAAAAAACATCAAGTGAGAAATGAGCATTAAAATTATGTATAACATAACCACATTTATTTCAGAATGTATTCCAATATCAGAGGCAAATTTCAATAGTGCTAAAACTGTAATTACTTTTGCAACAACCTAAATAGTTAAGCAAGTATAACAAGGTTGCAATATACGAGGTTAATATCCAAAAGTCAATTGCTTTTCTATATGTCAGTAATGAACAAATGGAATTTTAAATTAAAACATATCATTTACATCAGCACCATAAAAATGAAATACTTAGGAATCAATCTAACAAAAACTGTAGAGGATATATATGAGAAAAACTATAAAACGCTGATGAAATAAAGAGCTAAGTGGAGAGATATTTCATGTTAATGGATAAAGAGACTTAATATTAGCAAGACAATATTGCTTAATATTAGTAATTCTTCCCACTTCATCTATAGACTCAATACAGTCCCGATCAAAATCTTTGAAATTAGTTTTGTGAATATCAACAAACTGATTCTAAGTTTGTTATGAAGAGGTAAGAACATAGAATAGCCGACACAATACTGAAGGAGAACAAAGTCAGAGGACATAATACTACATAACTTCCAGGCTTACTATAAAGCGACAGTCATCAAGAAAGAGTGATTTTGGTGAATGAATAGATAAATCATCAATGCAACAAAAGAGAGCTCAAAAATAGACCCACATAAATGTAGAGAACTGACCTTTGACTAGCAAAGGCAATACAACGGAGAAGAGATCGGCATTTCAACAGATGGTGCTGAAACAACTGGCCATCCACCGGCAAAAGAATGAATCCATACACAGAGCTTATGCCCTTCACAAAAATTAACTCAAAATGGATCATGCACCCAAATGTAAAACGTCAAACTATAAAAGGCCTAGAAGATAACATAGGCGGACACCTAGATGACCTTAGTGTGGTGATGACTTTTAAGATACAATACCAAAGATACAATCCATGAAGGAAATAATTGATAAACTGGACTTCAATGAAATTAAAAACTGCTCTATGAAAGACACTGTCAAGAACATGAGAAGACAAGCTACAGACTTTCAGAAAATATTTGCAGAAGAAACATCTGATAAAGTATTCTTATCTAAAATATAAAAAGAACTCTCAAAACTCAACCATTCTAGCACTCTGGGAGGCCCAGGCGGGCAGATTGTTTGAGCTCAGGAGTTCGAGACCAGCCTGAGCAAGAGTGAGACTCCGTTTCTACTAAAAAAAATACAAAGAAATTAGCTGCACAATTAAAAAAAAAATAAATAAATAAATAAATATATATATATGAATTAGCCAGGCATGGTGGCACGTGCCTGTAGTCCCAGCTACTTAGGAGGCTGAAGCAGGAGTATCACTTGAGCCCAGGAGTTTGAGGTTGCTGTGAGCTAGGCTGACACCACGGCACTCTAGCCATGAGACCCTGCCTCAAAAAAAAAAAAAAAAAAAGAAAAGAAAAGAAAACTTTGAGAATGGCCAATAAATACATGAAAAAGATGTTCGATATCACTAATCATTAGGGAAATACCACGGCACTCTAGCCCAGGTATCAGAGTGAGACTCTATCTCAAAAACAAAAACAAAAAACAATTCAACAATTAGAAAACATAAACATCAATTTAAAAATAGCCAATAGAGGCCGGGGTGGCTTGCGTCTATAATCCTAGCACTCTGGAAGGCCGAGGCAGGAGGATTGCTTGAGCTCAGGAGTTCGAGACCAGCCTGAGCAAGAGCGAGACCCCGTCTCTGCCAAACAACTAAAAATAGAAAAAATTAGCCAGGCATGGTGGCACAAACCTGTAGTCCCAGCTACTCAAGAGGCTGAAGCCGGGGGATCGCTTGAGCCCAGGAGTTTGAAGTTGCTGTGAGCTAGGCTGATGCCACAGCATTCTAGCCAGGGCAACAGAGTGAGACTCTGCCTCAAGAAAAAAAAAATAGTCAATAGACAACCTTACCAAAATGTACAGGTGGCAAATAAGCACATGAAAAGACACCCACATCATATGTCATTAGGGAAATGCCCATGAAAACAACAAGCTACCACTACACACCTACCATAATGACCAAAGTCCAAAACACTGACCACACCAAATACTGGCGAGGACGTGGAGGAACAGGGGCTCTCACTCATCCCTGGTGGGAATGCAGATGGTGCAGTCACTTTGGAAGACAGTTTGGCAGTTTCTTACAAAACTTAACATACTCTCATCATAGAATCCAGCCATCCCAATCCTTAGTATTTAGTCAAATGAACTGAAAATTGTGTCTACACAAAAACCTTAGAAGCAATTAAGAAATCCTTCAGTAGGTGAATTTGGAAGCAATTAAGAAATCCTTCAGTAGGTGAATGAATAAATAAATGCAATGCATCCAGACAACAGAATATTATTCAGCACTGAAAAGAAATGAGCTCTTAAGTCATAAATCGACATGAAGAAGCTTAGCTGTGTATTAATACTGAAAGAATCTGAGAAAGGGTGAGAAGAAAAGGCTGAAAGAAAACTGAAAAGGCTACACAGTGTATGATACCAATGATATAACTTTCTGAAAAGGCAAAACTATGGAAACAGTAAAATGATCGGTGGTTGCCAGAGATCAGGAGGTAGCTAGGGGTAAAGAGGCAGAGTGCAGAGGAATTTTAGGGCAGTGAAACTATTCTGCATGATACTACAATGGTGAATACACATCCTCATACAATTGTAAAAACCCATAGAATATACCACACCAAGAATGAACCCCATTGTAAACTATGGACTTTAGGTAATAATGATGTGCCAATGTAGGTTCACGGGCTGTCATAAATGGACTACCCTTGTTAGGTAGAGAACAAAGTATTCTGGTCTCCTAGGGATGGCAGTTGGTGCTGTTGCCTTGGGGCAATTGCCCCACCTGGGAAGAAGGACAGGGGTGGGCCCCAGGCCTCTGCTAGTCCTGCCCCACTCTAATCCTGTCTTGAGCTACTGCCATACCTAGGGTAGGAAGGAACACCCTATAAATCTGCCAATCAGTGCTGGGTGTGGTGGCTCACACCTATAATACTAGCACTCTGGGAGGCTGAGACAGGAGGATCCCTTGAGGTCAGGAGTTCAAACCAGCTTGAGCAAGAGCGAGACCTATCTCTACTAAAAATAGAAAAAATTAGGAGGCTGAGGCAGAAGGATCCCTTGAGCCCAGGAGTTTAAGGTTGCTGTGAGCTAGGCTGACACCAGGGCACTCTAGCCTGGGTGACAGAGCAAGACTCTGTCTCAAAAATAAAAAAAGGACAAAAGAATCTTCCAATCAGAACTTGGCGTGCCAGCTGCAAGAGAATGCAGAGGACTCTCTAGCCCACGGGCCAAGCAGCACAGGTGCCATAGAATCCAGAAATTGACCTAGAATATCCTGCATGTGTAGAATCACAGTGGTCCCATGGTGATGTCTGAGCCACTAGGGAGGTCCCTATCCGGACACCATAGAACAAGACCCAGACCATAGCCAACCTTTCTTTTGCACCCTTCCTTTTGCTGTGACAGTGGGATGACATAGTCATCCATGGAGTATGTACCATGCTCTGTTAACCTATACCTTGCTCTTGCCCTATAATCCTATCTTTCTCTCATCAATAAAGTCATTTTCGCGCTTGCCTTACTTTAGTGCATCTGGTCATTCTTTGGCCATGAGCGTGTCAAGAACCGACATTTTCACACCAAAACCTGACACTCTGGTGAAGATGTTGACAGCAGGGAGGTTGCAGGGGTGTGGAGACGGAGGATACACAAAGACTGTCTGTACTCTCGACTTAATTTTGCTGTGAACCTAACACAGCTCGAAATAGTTTTAAGAAGATAGAAAGAATAACTAATTTTTTACAAATTTCTCTAATCTTATTAGAGAATTGCAAATTAAAACTACTAGACACTACCAAAAAAAACCAAAAAACAATCATAGCAGTGCATTGGATAGGAAAGAGGCATCAGAGAACTTCCTAGAATAATAGTAATGTTGTATAACTTTTATTTATTTATTATTTTGAGACAGTCTCACTCTGTTGCCCAGGTTAGAGTGCCATGGCGTCAGCCTAGCTCACAGCAACCTCAAACTCCTGGGATGCACCACTGTGCCCAGCTAATTTTTTCTATTTTTTAGTAGAGACGAGGTCTTCCTCTTGCTCAGGCTGGTCTCAAACTCCTGAGCTCAAAGGATCCACCCTCCTCGGCCTCCCAGAGTGCTAGGATTACAGGCATGAGCCACTAATGTTGTACATCTTGATAGGGATTTGAGTTTATAGGTATGTGCTGTAAAGGAAAATAAAAATCTCAGGACCACCCCCAACTCCTTATGTAAAAAGGAGTGTCAAACCTGGAGGCTGAGTCGTGCCACAGCCCTTTCAAAAGAATAGCTGTTACTATCCGTATGCATCAGCCAGAATCCCACAGAAAGGTAAAAGGCCTCAGACATCTACAAGGACTGCCCCCGTTGATCATTCATAAGGAAATTCCCTGCTGGCCTTCCTTAAGCAAGAGCATGCACATCGTAACTTTGGGTTTGTAAGCTAAATCCAGCTCCTGAAACTACAGTGTTGGATTCCATACTAATAATGTTTATCTTTCCAAGTGTAGAACAGAGACAAGATCAATTATTCTTCCACCTACTCAGGGACATCTACATAAATGATTCTTCCTTCCCTCCGTTTTTCCCTTTAAACACTCAGCTCATCTTATGTAAAATGTAGATTTTCTGGGCCTCACAAGAAAGTAAACATTTTGCCTCCCTGCCCCACCCTACTTATGCCTTGTCCCCTTTAAATACTGAATTTGCCAAATCACCATTTGAAAAACAGTCACAGATTTTTCTGCAATTTGTGCTTTTCCTGGCAGCTATATAATCAAACTTTGGCTTAATAAACCTCAATTGATTGAGACCTTTGCCTCAGTCACTTATTTTGGGGTGCAATTTGTCGGTGCAATTGTCAAAACTCAAACAATATGCATTTCAGATTTGTGCATTTCATTCTATGTAAATTTTATAGTAAAACTAAAGTTTTTAAACAAATATTAAACATTGGTTTTGATATGCATGCTAAAGTATTTAGGAGGAAGTACTGATGCCTACAAATTACTTTGAAATGCATTAAAAATAAGACGATAAATAGGCAGACATAGGCAAGGATAGATGAATAAATAGAAATTAAAATAAATATTAAAATTTTAATGGCAGAATCTTGGAGGTACATATCTGGATATTCATTATAAAATTTTTTTTCAACTTTGTTGTATGTTTGAAAATTTATATAGTATTAAATACAATGTTGGGAAAAATCATAGTAGAGATGATATTCCAAATAGCCAAAGAAACTTTGACTTTTGGAAGTCCAGTTTATTAAGAGATAAAATTATTTTTGTTTCGTTGTTTGCTTGTTTTTTTTTTTTTTTTTTTTTTTTTTTTGAGACAGAGTCTCGCTTTGTTGCCCAGGCTAGAGTGAGTGCCGTGGCGTCAGACTAGCTCACAGCAACCTCAAACTCCTGGGCTCGAGTGATCCTTCTGCCTCAGCCTCCCGAGTAGCTGGGACTACAGGCATGCGCCACCATGCCCGGCTAATTTTTTATATATATATCAGTTGGCCAATTAATTTCTTTCTATTTTTATAGTAGAGACGGGGTCTCGCTCAGGCTGGTTTTGAACTCCTGACCTTGAGCAATCCGCCCGCCTCGGCCTCCCAAGAGCTAGGATTACAGGCGTGAGCCACCGCGCCCGGCCTGTTTGCTTGTTTTTTAATTCTGAAAGCTTGGGTTTAAGTAAGAAAGAGTCAAAAGCTTAAAGAAGCTTATTCCATGAGTAAAAGAGAGCAGTATTTGCCCAAGACTAGAGAAAGGTCAGAGCGTGAGAGGGATTTGGAAGGTGAAGCGGGGAAGTCACACTTGGGTGTGGTGCCTGAGACGCCAGGGTGGGGAGGGATGCAAGGGAGGTGTAGGACCCCCTATGTGGCGGTTGGACGAGAAAGCACAGAGCTGTGCCCACTTCTCTAGGGGTCTCTGGCATTAGAAGCCACTCGAAGAGGCCTGAGGCTCGTGGACAGTTGCAGGGCAGTAGCTGAGCCCCAGGCAGATGGGCGCCTGACAAGGCAGAGTGGGCCAGAGGGTGGCCCGGGGCTTGGTGGCTGGGGCCCAGATGACCTATGTGGCAGGGTGCCCAGATGGCAGAAAAGGACACCAGATTTCAGAGCAGAGACAGAAGGAAAGGTGTCAATGAGCCTAGGTTCATGAGGATGCTACCATCTCAGCACACCTAAGCCCGGATGAAGGCCAGAGGCCTCTTCCCAAGTCCTCCTCTCTGAGGCAGGATCTCTGTGGAACCCGCACAGGCCAACGGGGATCATCCAAAGGAAAAGGGCAGGAGGAGGAGAGAGGAATCCTGAACCAAGTCACTCCTTAACAGCACTGAGCTCCAAACGGGAAGTGACTGAAGGTCCTAGAACTGGCAACACTGATCGTCAGCCATCAGAGGACACGGGCCTCAGCTGGATGAGTTTCTGGTCTAGAGAAATAAGGAAAGAATATTTTTGCACATAGGAGCCTATGACTATAAAACTACATATCATTTTATATAACATGCTACTTGTTATTATATATTAAGTTTATCCCAAATGTTTTGGACAACATGTGAAAGACTATCCTCAAATTTTTAAGTTCTAGAATACTTATGAAGAAAGTCAGTTTCCCTACTACAAGCCCCTAACGATGGCTTGTTAGGCGGGAAAGTAGTGTTCTTGCGGTCATTGTAATCTGTAGTGTAATTCTACCATGATGATTTGATGATGAGAATTCAAGGTCCCATTTACCACTTAGAAAAGTTAGGTTTTAATAAATCACCTAGGAATAAATCCCCATAAAGTTGTCTTGGAACTTTTTGGACAAAATCTTACAGCAATAAAGCTATAAAAATAACCTGGTCCAGGCACGGTGGCTCATGTTTGTAATCCCAGCACTCTGGGTGGGAGGCCAAGACAGGAGGATCACTTGAGGCCAGGAGTTCAAGAAAAGCTTGGACAACATAGTAAGACTCCAAGTAGCCAGGCATGGTGAACTTGGAGAAAAACTATCTTCTTTATCACCTCCTTGTTAGGTCCGGAGTGGAGAGAGAGAGAGAGAGACAGAGACATGAAGCCTCATGTGTAGCAAAATGCTGTTTATTCTGGGCATCTGGGTGCAGATGGTTGGAGGCCAAAAGCACCCACACTGAGGGAGGGGAAAGCGTTGGGTTTTATAGAGGGTTTCTCAGGGACCGTGAGTACCTGGGCCAGAACAGCCGCTGCAATAAAACTTTTTTATTTTTAAACAACCAATTTCTGGGACCCCTGGGTCGATCTCATCCTGTAGAGATAAGGGAGGGGTAGTTCTGTCCTTATCAGGGGGATAGGAATGCCGGCTGCAGCTGTCTGTTAGATTTACAACCTCCGGGGACTCTCTAGACTCTTGCGGCTATTGACTCAGAAACCTCGGTTTTCCATTAACCACATTCTGTCCCATACGTACTTTTCGAGTTGCCACCTGGGACAAACCTAACATTCCCAAATTTTCTTCGTCAAATTCCACTTACTTTCCACGGAGCCATGCGACTATCACGGGACGCCACCCTGAGCATTGCACGTCAGCAGCTTTCTACACGGAGCACATGGAAATTTAGAAGCTGGGAAGTGTGCGTGAGGTGCAGGGTGCTGTGCACACGTGTGGGTGGGTGTAGAGGACACACGGGCTGCATCCCCAGTGTAGATGCTAGTTAGCCCTGGATGGCCACGCCGCATGGTCCTTGCTCCCTGCACAGCAAAACTGGGGTGCGAGCCAAGGAAAACACTCGGGCAGCACAACCCGACTCAAAGCCTCGCTCATTCATTGCACGGTGGAGCCACGAAACTGGGAGACCTGTGCCTTCTGCCATCACCTCCTCCTCCTCCTAGAGTGAGAGATCAGCATCTGGGCAGAGCATACGGAGTGGAGTATCAGGTGCATTTAAAAGAAGGAATTGTTGCTGTTGTCAAGCAAATGGGCTTGCTGCCCGTGTGCACAGAAGCCGATTCTATGCAGCACCAGCTTTTGAGAGAAGAAAGGCTTTGTTGCAAAACCCTCAGCAACAAGACAGAGGCAAGCCTAAATCTGTCTCCCCGATTTGGGACTGGGGCAAATTTATGGGCTCAGAGGACAAGGAAAAGGATTAGGAATGTTGGCTTGGCAGAGTCTGATTGGAGGGCTTTAAACGTGACCATTTACAGAAAGGTGCGATGAGGGTGACTGCAGACCTCTGGCTCCTGAAGGAATCCTGGCATTCAGGTTGCAAAGGAAGGAATCATCGGTTCCCAGTGGTGTTACAGGTCGAAGCTTTTTTTATTGCACATGCCTGGGCTCCATGACTTGCAGTTTTTGGCTCTGTTATACCTACAAGGTAACTTGACATTTTATTAACAGAGTATGCCCAGTATGGGCTGGTCCCACAGTTACATGGTCACCTCCAGATCAGAATTGTATATTCTGCACACAACTTTTACATATGATTTCCTTTTTCTATCTTAGTAATGATCACAAAGAATGATCAGATTCCTTATTCAGAGGGTGGGTTAGTTCCCCAAAGTGGAAGCTGCATTATTCCTCAGTGGATCCTCTGAATTTGAGGATAAGGTTTGGCTGCGCTTTGGACCATAGCTGCAGGTCTGACTTGAGGATAAAAGAACCAAGACAGGGAGGCAGTCTGGGGTGGAGAAGTTGGGGAGAGGGAACAGGACAAAAGAAAAAACAAACATAAGTCACCAGTGTGGGGTTAGCAACTCAATGAAACATCCAAAGCTTATACTGAGAAGATTTCCCATTTCGGTGTTTGAAAGGATCATATAGGGAATGGGAGATACTTGATTATACAGTTCTATTTCCTTTTCTGTGCTCTCAAATATTTTAAAGAATATTTTATGTGTTTGTTTTTAGAATTAGGAAATGAATACACCTTACCTTTTTAATACCTGAGCTTCTCAAAACCATGAGTCATTGAAGTATTGCACTTGAATCTAGGTTTTAAAAATCTGACACTTAATTAGCCCCGGTAAGGTGCAGGGCTTTTGTCTCCTGGAAATGATCAAGCAAGGACACGCCCCGGAGGCAGAACGCCCTCCTGGAAGCCAGTGAGGTAGGAAGACGCAGGGGCCTGTCTGGTCCCGCGGCATAGCCTCTGCGTGACTCAGCGGTCTTTTCCTGCTTTCAGCGTGACTCCTGCTTAGCTGCGTCCACATGGAAGTGGACAGACTGGCCTAGGAGCCTCAGGGCTCTACCTCGAAGGCCTCGGTGCTCATGGTCCACTTCTCCCGGTGCCCTCTGGCTCCCAGAGCTGAGTTTGCCAAGCAAGTGGTGGGAGAAGGGAGAAGGGACGAGGCGAAGGCCCCAAAGCCCAGCATGTTTTCCTAAGCCCTGCTGTCCTGATGTGCACTTCATTTATTTCTTCACTTTAGAAGGGAACCTGACACTTAGCACCCTGGTTTCTGTGTCCCCCACTGCCGCGACCACCCTCAGCTGTACCATGCGGCATATGAAAGCGCCATCTCCCAGGACAGTGGTTCTCAGAGCGGGGGCTCCAGCCAGTGGCATCTGCGCGCCTTGGGAACTTATTCAAGATGCAAATTCTGGAACCCCGTCCCAGATCTAGTGAATCAGAAACTTGGGGGATGGGGCTTAGGAACCTGGAGTTTTCAGGAGCCCTCTGGGTGATTCTGCTGCAGGCTGAAGTTTGAGAACATCTGTCCTAGAGTTGTAGCGAAGATTGCATGAGGAGCATGTGTAGAATGCTCAAACAGTGCTCAGACACCTAAGTGTCATTAGCTCTTTATATCATCATCACCATCATCATGGTGGCCAGGACCTTGTCTCACAGTGCTTTACTCTCCAGGAGCACCAGGCACGCATGGATGGAGATGCCCTGGCTCTGCAGCAGCCCCCACGCCAGGTACATACGCAACTGGGTCTCACAACAGCACGAGGGGCTTCTCTGTCTTATCCCACTTACCATAATGACACAAAAATGGATTTTTACTTGCATCATGTCTACACATTATACATATATAATATATAGGATATACATAATTATTTTTATTGAGATATACTTCGCATAACACAGAATTCACCATCTTAAAGTGAATATTTCAGGGGTTTTAGTATATTTACTGTGTTATGCAACCATTACTGCTATTAAATTTTAGAACATTTCAAGAACAATTGCAGAACACTCCCATTAGCTCAAAAAGAAACATCATATCTATTAGTCACAGCTAGTCCCAATTCCCTCTCCTGTCACTCCCATAAACTTCCTTCTGTCTCTATGGATTTGTCTATTCCGGACATTCCATAGGAGTGGATCACAGGACACATGATCTTTCGTGCCTGGCTTTTTTCACTTGGTATAATGTTGCCAAGGCTTATCCATGTAGTCGTGTGTATCGATACTTCATTCCTTTTTGTTGCTGGATAATACCCCATTGTATGGATATGGCACATTTTGTTTTTCCATTAACCAACTGCTGGACATTTGGGTTGCTTCCACTTTTTTGGCTATTACAAATAATGCTGTTAGGAATATCTGTTACAAATTTTTCATCTCCATATGTTTTCATTTATATTGGATACGCAGGAGCAAAAATTGTTGGGTCGTATGGTAAATGCATGTTTAACTGTTTGAGAATCTACCGGACTGTCTTCCACAGTTGCCGCACCATTTCGCTTTCCACACCGCAATGTGTGTGGGTTTCAATTTCTCAGTACTTATGTAACACTTGTTGTTGTTCATTTTTAAAAATCATAGCCATGCTAGTGGTTATGAAGTAGTATTTCATTGTGCTTTTGATTTGCATTTCCCTAATGGCTGATGAGGTTAGGCACATTTTTATGTGCCTTTTGACCAATTCTATATCTTCTTGAAGAAAGTCACAAAGATTTACATACTTGTTTCCTTCTAGGAATTTTGTAGTTTTAGCTCTTATGTTTTGGTCTTTGATGCGATCTGTTTTGTGTTAATTTTTGTATATGGTATGTGGTAGGAGTCTAAATTTAGTCTTTTCTAAGTCAATATCTAGTTGTCCCAGCATTATTTTTTTTTTTTATTTTTTTTTTCTTTTACATACCAAACATCTGCTTCAATATTTGTTGAAGCAACTATTTATCTGCCATCAAATTGTCTTGGCACCCTTGTCAGAAATCAATTGACCGTGAATATATGAGTTTATTTCCACACTCTCAGTTATACTCCATTGGTTTATATGCCTATTCCTATGCCAGTATCACCCTGTCTGGATTATAGTAACCTTGTCACAAGTTTTGAAATCAGAAGTATGAGTTCCCTAACTTTGTGGTTTTTTTTTTTTCAAGATTATTTTGGCTATTCTGTGTCCCTTGTAATTATGTATGAATAATATGATCAGCATGTACATTTTGGGGGGTAAAAAAGTAGTTGAGATTTTCCTAGAGATTGCATTGAATCTGCAGATCAATTTGGGGAGTATTTCCATCTTAACAATATCAAATCTTCCAATCTGTAATATGGCATGTCTTTCCATTTATCTAGATCCTTAGTTTCAGCAATATTATGTGGCTTCCATTGTACAAGTCTTTCATTTCTTTGGTTAAATTTATTACTAAGTATTTTAATCATTTTGGTGCTATTATAAATATACTTTTTTTCTTTATTTTACTTTCAGATTGTTCATTACTGGTGTATAGAAATGCAACTGACTTTTGTATATTGATCTTGTATACTGCAACTTTGCTGAACTCATTGATTAATTATAATAGTTTTTTTAAAAAGATTTTTAAAAGAATTTTCTATGTACATAAGATCATGTGATGTGCAAATATTGATAGTTTTACTTCTTTCATCCAATATGGACACTTTATATTTATTTTTCTTGCTTAACTACCCCACTTAGAATTTCCAGTACAATGTTGAATAGAAGTGGTGGGAGTGGACATCCTTGTTTTATTTCCATTTGTAGAGACAAAGCTTTCAGTCTTTCACTACTAAGTATGATGTTAGCTGTGAGTTTCTCATGGATGCCCTTTAACAGATGAGAGAGTTACCTTCTCTTTCTAAGTTGTTGGGTGTTTTTATTCTGAAAGTGTGTTGTAATTTTTTTATATCTGTAAGATAATTATGTCAGATTTTTTCCTCCTATTATATAGTGCACTACATTGATTGATGTATGTGTATTAAACTGATCTTACATTCCTGGGATAAATCCCACTAGGTTATGTTGTACACTCCTTTTTATATGTGGCTGAATTCAATTTGCCAGTAAGTTGTTGAAGACTTTTGCATCTAAGGAATACAAATCTGTAGTTCTCTTTTTTTGTGATATATTTTTTTGGCCTTGGAATCAGGAGAACACTGGCCTCCCAAAATGAGTTAGGAAGTGTTTCCTCCTCTTCTATTTTTTAGGAGCAGTTTGAGAAGGATTTGGGTTAATTTTTCTCTAAATGTTTAGTAGAATTCACCAGGGAAGCCATCTGGTCGTGGACTTTTCTTTGTTGGAAGTTTTTTGATTATGAATTGAATCTCTTTACTTGTCTATTAAGATTTCCTATTTCTCTTGAGTTAGTTCTGGTAGTTATTGTGCTCCCAGGGCTCAAGTGATGCTCCCACCCCACCCTCCCAGAGTGCTAAGATTACAGGTGTGAGCCACCACGCCCAGCCAGACACAATCGTTAATAGCATTACCTTGTCCTGTTTATTTCTGTAAGGTTGGCAGTAATGTCCCTGTTGCATTCCTGGTTAGTATTTTGAGACTTCCCTCTTTTTTTTTGCCCTGGTTAGTCAATCTAAAAGTATGCCAATTTTGTGTATATTTTCAAAAAACCAACTTTTGGTTTCCTTGTTCTTCTTTATTGTTTTTCTAGTTTCTAATTTATGTGTGCTCTAATCTTTATTATTTCCTTCCTTCTGCTTCCTTTAGGTTTATTTCACTCTTTCTAGTTTTTTAAGGTGAAGTTATTGATTTGAGGGTTTTTTTTTAAATGTAGGCATTTATAGCTGCACGTTTCTCTCTGAGCACTGCTTTTATTGTATCCCATAAGTTTTGGTAGGTTGTGTTATCATTGTCATTCTCCCCAAAGTATTATTTTCTAATTTCTCTTATGATTCATTTTTAGATCCATTGGCTATTTAGGTGTGTGTTGTTTAATGTCTACATATGTGTGAATTTTTCAAATAGTTTCTTCTATTATTAATTGCTAATTTCATTCCATTATGGTCAGAGAAGTGACTTTGTATGATTTCAATCCTTTTTAATGTATTGAGGCTTGTCTTATGGCCTAATATATGATACATCCTGGGAGAATGTTTATGTGTACTTGAAAAGTACACATAATGTACTTGAAATATGTATTTTGGTGGTGTTGAGTGGAGCGTTCTGTAGGTGTTTGCTAGGTCTAGTTGATACATAGTGTTTATTCAAGTCTTCCATTTACTTTCTAATTTTCTATCCAGTTGTTCTATCCATTATGGAAAGAGGGGTTATGAAGTCCTCAACTATTATAATGGAATTTTTTGTTTCCCCCTTCAATTCCGTGAGTTTTTGATTTATGTATTTTGGGGCTCTGTTGTTTGGTGTATACGTTTTTGTAATTGGAATTGTTCTTGATGGGTTTTCTCTTTTATCATTAAATAAGGGCCTTCCTTGTCGCTAGTATAATAACAATTATTTTCTTTCTTTCTTTTTTTTGAGACAGAATCTCACTCTGTTGCCCGGGTAGAGTGCTGTGGCATCAGCCTAGCTCACAGCAACCTCTAATTCGTGTGCTTAAGCAATCCTTCTGCCTCAGCCTCCCGAGTAGCTAGGACTACAGGCATGTGCCACCATGCCCGGCTAATTTTTTCTATATATTTTTAATCGGCCAATTAATTTCCTTCTATTTTTAGTAGAGATGGAGTATTGCGCTTGCTCAGGCTGGTTTTGAACTCCTGACCTTGAGCAATCCTCTTGCCTTGGCCTCCCAGAGTGCTAGGATTATGGGTGTGAGCCACTGCATCTGGCCAACAATTATTTTCTTTTTTCTTTTTATTTCAGCATATTATGGGGGTACAAATGTTAAGGTTACGTATATTGCCCATGCTTCCCCTCCCTCCTCGAGTCAGAGTTTCAAGTGTGACCATCCCCAACAATTATTTTCTTAAAGTCAATTTTGTCTATTAGTATAGCCAGTCCAGCTCTCTCTTGAGTACTGTTTGCATAGAATATCTTTTTCTGTTTTTTGTTTTATTTCAATGTATTTGTGTATTTGAATCTAAAATGAGTCTCTTTTATATAGCACATAGTTATATCATGTATTATTTTATCCATTCTGCCAATTTCTGCTTTTTAATTGAAAGCTTTAACCACTTACAGTTAATGTAATTACTGATAAAGAAGGGCTTCTGCAATTTTGCTATTTGTTTTCTATATGTCTTATACCTCTTTTGTTCTTAAAATCTTCCATTTTGCCTTTATTTGTGTTAAATAGATATTTTCTAGTATATCATTTTAATTCCATTTTTACTTCTTTTACCATATTTTTTGTTATGTTTTTGGCTGCTCCAACAATTACAAATAACATCTTATTTTAAAACAATCTATGTTGAGTTAATGCCAACTTTATTTCACTATTATACAAAAACTTTGTTACTATTTAATGTATATTTCCAACACGCCTCTTCTTTTATGCTGTTATTGTCACAGATTACATTTTTATAAACTATGTGACCACCAACCTAGAATAAAATTAATGCTTTATACAGTTATCTTTTAATTCAGGTAGAAAAGCTGCAAACAAAAAATACATTTATACTGCCTTTTATATTTACCTATGTAAATATTTACCTGCCCTTCCCTTTGTTCTGTAGTTCTTCATGTGCAGTTGAATTATTGTCCAATGCCTTCCATTTCAGTCTGAAGGACTCCCCCTAGCATTTGATGTAGGGTAGGTCTTTTAGCAACAAACTCTCAGTTTTTGTTTATCTGGGGAATGTATGAATTTCTCCTTCATTTTTGAGGAGTAGTTTTATTGAATATAGAATTATTGGTTGATTGGGTTTTTTTCTTTCATAACTTTGAATATGTCATCCCACTGCCTTCTGGCCTCCATGGTTCCTGATGAGAAATCAGTTCTTGATCTTATTGAGAATGCCTTGTACCTAGTGAGTCACTTTTCTCTTGATTCTCTAAAGTTATCTCTTTATCTTTAGATTTTGACAGTTTGATTTTGATTTGTCTAATGTGTATCTCTTTGAGCTACTCCTACTTAGAGTGGTCCAGCTTACTGGATATGTAGATTAATATTTTTTCCCAGATTTAGGAAGTTTGGGGTGGGGCTACAATTTCTCCAAATATTCTTTCTGCTCTTTTCTCTCTTTTCTCTCCTTCTGGAGCTCTGAGTTTGCATATATTGATATGCTTGATGTATTCTACAGGTCTCTGGGACTCTGCCCATTTCTCCAGTCTCTTCTCTTTCCATTCTCCAAACTGGCTAATAGTAAATTAACTTATCCACAGGTTAGCTAGTTCTTTCTTCTGCCTACTCAAATCTCCCAGGGACTTTTAAATTTCTGTTATTGTATTTTGTAACTTCAAAATTTACGTATAATTCTTTTTAAAAATTTCTCTCTTTATTGGTATTCTCAATTTAGTGAAGTGTTGTTCTCATACTTTCCTTTCATTCTCTAGCCATAATTTCCTCATCTCACAACATAATTGGAATACCTCATTTTAAATCTTTGTCTAAAAATCCAATACCTCAGTTTCCCCAGGCAAGGTTTCTATTGATTCCTATGTATGGACCATACTTTCTTATATTTTTGCATGCCTCAGACCTTTTTTTGACAATTTGAATATTATAATGTGGTTACTCTGGAGATTAGATTTTCCCACCTTCCCAGACTTTGTTGATGTTGCTGGTTATTGTAGTAGTTTTTTAAAAAATTATTATTAGTGGCTTTTCTGAACTTTTGTTCAAATTTTGTAATGTCTATATTCTTTGTCATATGCAGCCCCTGAAGTCTACTTTCTATTAACTTAGTGGTCAGCTAATAGTTGGACAGAACTTTTCTCAAACTCTTGGCACAAAGAAATCTTCCAATCTTTGCTGAGGTGGGCTGTGTGTGTGCGCACACAACTCCAAAACTCAGATAAGCATTTTAGAACTCTGCCTTAGCCTTTGCTTCCTGCTTCCATAGAGCCTCAAGGTAGCAGGAGGTGAGAGCATAGGTTCTTCTCAGTTTTTTCCTGAGCATGTCAACTGCCTTGAACATGCATGTGGTCTTCTAGATTCCAAGGAACATATCCAAGCTTTTCAAAGCCCATACAGACATCTCATTCTCCAGCCTGTCCTCCCCCGCTTTTGCTTAGTCTATTGTTGGCCCAATTGTTATCTATCACCACAGGCAGCTGCAACTTAAGGCATTAACTTGTAAATATTTTCTGGGGAAAACAATATTAGAACTAGGGAAATCCTCTTAGTGAAGCAAATTCAATACTAGCTCATTTTCATACTAGGCTAACTAAAGACAAGCCTTTTGAGCTGGTCTTTTTGGGAACCACCAGACAGATTAATTCCTTGTAAGTTATCTGCCAGGAAATTGGACTGTCATTGTTATAGCTACCTCAGAGCTCCTACTGAATAAGGGAGTGGGGACAGAACTGGGGTAAGATAAAACACTATGAAGTTCACTGTCATTATTGAAAATGAGCTTTTTCATGAATAGGTATTCTCTAGGTTGCTGCAAGCCTTTGCCTAATTTCTAGAACACTGAAAAAGCTGATTCTTACAGTTTTAGTTTATTTTTTCACTGTTTTTATGGAGGGGCAGAATCTGGAATTCCTTGCTCCCATGTTTTTGCTGACTTCAAACTATGCTATGATTCTGGAAGATATTGTTTTTCTTGTTTTATTTTGCTTTATACTGTAAAGAGATCCTCCTCTCTGTAAAGAGTAAGAGAGCAGAGGTGAAAGAGAGGCTGGAATAATGGGATTTGGCAGGAAGCTGTTGTTTTCTTTTATTAAGTACTTTCAATTATTACCTTTATATATGGAAAGACCCAAGGGGAAAAATAGTCCATACTGTTTCTACTTGATTGAAATTTTTTTCTATTATTGTTACAATATTTAAAAAGTATTATATCTCAAAAAGTTAAACACAGTATTCCCACATGGCCCAGCAATTCCATTCCCATATACACCAAATAACTGAAGACAGGTATTGAAACAAAACCTTGTTATACAACCATTCATAGCACCACTGTTCACAATAGTTAAAAGGCGGAAGCAACCAAAAATGTTGATGAATGAGCAAATAAAGTGTAGTATATCCATACATGACATGTTACTTAGTTATCAAAAGAAATGAAGTATTTAAATATGGTACCATTTGAATAAACTTCATGGAAAATTGTTTAATGGAAACAGTTGATTACTATGAATCTAAAAGTTTCTTTATCTTAAGATTAGTCATGCTATAAAGGCAGTATATCATTTACAAGTTTTATTCTGTGACACATTTCCTGTTTTGCTGTACTTTACATGTGGGAATGCTTATCAAATAGCATGAGACTTTAGTTGGAGGAACAAAGGACTTATTTCACTAAGTAGACTAAAATCTTTACTACCTGGAACTCTTAGAAAAGTAAATGCTTCCAGACTGTAACATTTTCTGGATAGAATTATTTTCTTTTAATAAAAAATCTCCAGATATATTTTTGTGTGTATATTTGTATGTATATAACTTAATTTTAAATATTTTGGATGGAAACACAATATAAATCATATTTTTTTTGTGATTTTTAAACAACATGTAGATAAAATGTAACACTTCCTCAGTGAAAAACAAAGACAAAAGATATCATTACACTAAGTGAAAGAAGCCAGACGCAAAACGTCGCATAGTGTATGAATCCATTTACATTGGATACGTAGAAAAGGCAAACTCATAGAGACAGAAGGCAGAGTAGTGGTTGTCAGGGGCTGAAGGGAAGGGGGAGAAAAGAGGGAAAGGACTCAGAGTCCTTAGGAAACCTCCACTCATGGCAGCACATGTTTCCAATCACTGTCACCAAAGTGTTTTTGCAAGCTTAAGCAATGACAGCCCTGCTTGCGTGTGCCAGTGTTCTGTGATGGTAGCTAGGCCACATTAATGTGTTCTGCATAAAGATTTTGAAGCTGGTTGTGTTTTCTAAACTCATTTCCCTTTTGACTGATAGCATAATCTAAAAGCAAAAGGGAAACCGTCCATCTCTTGGCACAGTGTGTAAAGAGAAAGAAAGAGCTGCTATCACTAGACGCCCCATTTATCCCTGGTCAGTGACCGGCACTGTGAGCACAGGATTCCAGGATGACGGCAAGGGAAGTGGGCCCCACCCTGGGGCGATGGCCCTTTGGTGGTAATGCTGCTCCTGGCCTCAGATGGTTAGGTTCTGAGCACAGGCGATGCCCGCGGCAGTGCCCATGTGCGCCTGTGTCCATGTGCCCTAGAATCCCTGAAGAGTTTGCTTCCTGCTCACAGCTTCTGGTTTCTCCTGGGCTGGCTGTGAGCAGCCTCTCCTCGGGGCCCTGCAGCTGGTGGAGGCCCGGTCCACAGAGAAGACAATGTCTGCAGCACGTAACGAGCACTCGGGCTCCGGACGCCCAGACCACCAGGCCAGATGGCCTGGCCAGAGAAGGCTCGTCCGCTGTTTCTGGCGGCAATTAGTGCCCCAGGTACCAAAGGAGTACAGCTCAGACTGGCGACCCTTGGAGGCCCCTTACTGCTGTTTCTCAGCTACGTACATTTTTTAAGTTTGGGGGATGTTGTGTTCTTCTTCTTTAAAAAAAATTTTTTTTTTTTAATTTTACAAAGTGGTATCATGTCACATCCATTTGCAAAATGCCTTTCTCACCTACCATTACAGCTTGGCCATCTTTCCTGTTTTACTCAGACACTGTGACCGTTAATTTTATGTGTCAACTTGACTAGGCTATTTGGCCAAATACTAGTCTAGAGGTTGCTGTGGAGTTACTGTGAGGATGAGATCACCATTTACAATTAGTTGACTTTAAGTAAAGGAGGTTGCTCTTGATAATGTGAGTAGGCCTCATCCGGTCAGTGGAATACTGAGTTTTCCTGGAAAAGAAGGAATCCTGCCTGGAGCATGTAACATAGAAACCCGGCCTGAGTTTCCAGCACACCCACCTGCCCCACAGGCTTGCCGGCCCCTGCAACCACGTGTACCAGTTCCTTAAAGAAACTCTGAGTGTGTGCGGCGCATGCATGCCTCCTACTGGAGAACCTGACTGATGTACAGACCCACCTTCTCCTTATAAACCCCCCCACTATCTCCTACTTTGCCTTCATATCTTTCTCATGCTTTTTCTCTTCCTCGCAGAAAAAAAAGGAGTTGGTTGGATGTCATTAGATGAAAGTGAAGCCAGAGAGTAAAGAACATGTCAAAAATTATCATCAGGTTGGAAGGAAGTAAAAGGTCTTTAGGGTTCCAGCCAATATATATATTTCTTTCTGCGTTTGTCTATTTTGATGTTAAGAATGTCTTTGCATAAAAATATGGAAGGTATTTATTTCCTTAATCATGAGAGACTGGAGTGGGCTTGTAAGTCCCAACTTATTCAAACTGCTGCCTAGTTTTCCACCTATCAATTCCCACCCTACTGATGGATATTGAAATTGTTCTCGTCTTTTTACTGTTATAAACAATATGTGATTTTTAAAAGGTACTATAGGGTTTTATGCAGATACCACGATCTCAGCCTCCTGGGTCAGAGGGAACTGCACATTTAAACTTGCCAATGTTAACAGACCTGACCAAATTGCCCTCCCAGAAGACTGTGCCCAGAGTCCTCTCCTGGGGGGGCATCTCCCAACACCTTGGGCTCATTTGAAATATCAGTCTTTGTTTTGTTTTTTTTCCAGCATATTATGGGGGCACAAATGTTTAGATTACACATATTGCCTTTGTCCCACCGGAGCTTCAAAAGAGTCCATCCCCAGAAGGTGCACACCACACCCACGAGGTATGTCTATACCCAGCCCCTCCTCCCCCTCCAACCTGCCCAACACCCAATGAATGTTATTACTGTATGTGCACTTAAGTGTTGATCAGTTAATACCAATTTGATGGTGAGTACATTGTGGTGCTTGTTTTTCCATTCTTTGAGACTTCACTTAGTAGAATGGGCTCCGGTTCTATCCAGGATAACAAAAGAGGTGCTATATCACCATTGCTTTTTGTGGCTGAGCAGAACACTATGGTATGCATATACCACATTTTATTAGTCCACTCATGTATTGATGGGCATTTGTGTTGTTTCCACATCTTTGCAATTGTGAATTGTGCTGCTGTAAACATTCTAGTGCAGATGTCTTTTTTATAGAATGTCTTTTTGTTTTGAGTACGTGCCCAGTAATGGGATTGCTGGATCCTTTTTTGTTTTTGTCAATCTGGTAAGTGAAAAGTGGTAAGTTGTTTTATTTTCATTTTCCTGATCATCAGTGAGGCTAACCATCTTCTCATGTGTTTATTGATTTGTGCTTTCTCTTCTGCAAATTGCAGTTTCATATCTTTAGTTTCTCTATGGATAGTTTATCTTTTTCCTCTTAACATGTGCAATTCTTGCTGTTTCACTTTTTGTCATATGTTACAAATATTTTCCCCTTGGCTGTCAATTGTCTTTTAACTTTGTGGCATGTTATTTTGATGTTGTCACATTTGTCTTTCCTTTATATCTGTTGCTTTATATCTTTTGGTCCCATTTAAGGTCATAAATATACTCTCCTTGATATTTCTATAATAGGTTTATAGGATTTTTTATGTTTAATTCTGTAATTCACCTGGGATATATTTTGGGATCTAGCTTTATTTATTTTCCTAAATGACTAGCTAATTATCCTAACACTAGTCATGCTTTCCCACCAATTTGAAACAGCTTGTTTTCTTCTTCTTTTTAAAAAAGTACCTATTAACATGGTCCAATGGCTTTTATCCTTTCGATGTGTTAATGGCTCTGCATTCCAGTTGCTGACGCCCATCTGCCCAAAGTCCAACTTGAGACCCCTTCTTCCATGGATGGTCCCACGTTCCCCAAGTGGGGCCAGACCTGTACCCTGTACTCTTTGGGAATCCTTGAGAATGGAAAGAACAATTAGATTTCTCCTGGGGCAGACACAATCATTTAAATTGGAAAGGCAATGGGGAGGGAAGAGGGTCTCAGATCACTTAGGCAGAGAGCCCAACCAATGATCTTTCTGGACTCTGCCTGTAAAATGTCTGGTAACCAAGGCATTGTTGCACTGATGCCCTCGAATGTTTGATATGATGGGTAGCCTCTGAGAATGGAATGAGAGTCCCAACCTCTTGCTTAGTACCCTGTCCTTGCATTTGACCTGCGGGGACCCAGAGTCTCAGCTTTAAGAAGAAAGTATATGAACGGCCAATGCATCTTCCCTGAGATCTACCACGTCCACCAAAGGAATGTAGGCCATGACTGAAGGTGCTGCTGATCGGCTTGGCTTCCAACAAGACCTGCTCCTCCTGGTGGGTACTCTTGACACTACACGCTGCAAACTCACGGAGCCAAGGTATTCATAAGATATTTTGAAGTGAAAATTTCAGCTCAAGACTTTGGGATATAAATCTTAGATAAAGTGCCCAAGAAAGTATTAAGGGCTCATTGTTTAGAATCACAATTTTTCCTACAAAAAGAAAAATCTTTGTTCGTTTCTGGGAAGATGAAAAAGTTTTGATTATGTATTAACATTTTGCTGCATCTGCTACAGCTGCCAAGCCATGGTGCACTGAGGAACAATGTTGAGTATAGAATTATACATAAGCCGAAGCATGCCTGCAGGCTGTGCAAACCGCCCTGCCCACGGCTAACACGGGAAAGGCGGGCCTTGCTTCCGCCCACGGCTGCTCTGAGCCCTTCCCCCCTCCCCACAACACCCCTTTTTCCCTTTATCTAAGTCATTACTGTAATAGAGTTTCTCATGTTGAATTATTCTTGAATTTCTGGATTAAGTCAGACTTTATCCTGATGGATCTTTGTTTTAAATGCTTTGGGATTTGATTTGTTAATATTTCGTTAAGAACGTTTTGGTCTTCAGGTCGTTAGACATTCAGAGCAATTCTTGTTAAACCAAGTTGAGATTTTGGATGCATAAGCCATCCCCTCCCTAATCTTGACATAGGTTGGACACCTAAAGAGTCATTTAACCAGTAAACTCTGGTTAGGCACTGGGATAGTTTAAACATTTCCCCCAAAACTGAAAATGCAAGGTTAAGGGGTTGAGAAAAGTAGATAATTCATTTTTAAATATTAACTCCATTTAGTATCAGGCTCTGTCAACAGGTGACCACATGTTTTCCATTCAAACAGTGACTGGTCATCCAAGTTACAGATTCCTAAAAAAAGGGTCCATCAGAAATTTCAGAATTTAATAGCTGTGAGATTTCTAACTTGAAACTTATTCAAAACAAGAGACAAAAACTCTTCTAAGAAATTAATTCACTCTACCCAAAGAAAAAGAAATCAATGTATCAAAAAGATACCTACACTCGAATGTTTATTGCAGCACTACTCACAATAGCAAAGTGTCCCTCAGAGGAGGATTGGATAAAGGAAACATGGCATATATACACAAGGTAATAGAATTCAGCCATAGAAAATAATGAAATCGCACCTGTTTCAGCAACACTGGTGGAACTGGAGGCCATTATCTTAAGTGAAACAAGTCAGACGCAGAAAGACAAATACTGCATGTTCCCACTTATAAGTGAGACCTAAATAATGTGCCCACATAGATGTAGAGTATGGAATGATAGACGATGGGACTTGAAGGGTGGGGAGGTGGGAAGGGGGTATATGAGGAGAAATTATTTAATGAGTACAACATATGTTATTCCGGTGATGGATACCCTAAACGGCGTGACTTCACCACTACACAATCTAGGCATGTAACGAATTGCACTTGTACCAAATAAATTGTATATATATTTAAAAACAAATTTAAAAATTCAGCCATTTATACATATATATTTTTGAGGGAGAAAATTAATCACTATAGGACATGACATTGGGTTAAACTTTAAGCCAACCAGGACAAATCCTTAACTGATCTATGCACTTTCTGCCCCCAAGCGTATAGTTAGTTGCTGATTACTTGGGTTGACGGACTTGGAATGACAACGCCTTCTGCTGCTGTTCATGACAGAAGACAAATCAAAGTTGTTCTTTTCACATGTGGGTTTTATTTTTAGCCCTTTATGTTGACCACAGAATCGCCTGTGGCTTGTGAGCCTGTCCCTAGCAGTTTGTGGTTGCTCTTCTGCATGGGATCGGGTGGGCTCGCCTTTGCATTCTCATCACCACCGGCTCTGTTTATCGTTCATTCCGGGCCCTCAGGACAAGTACAAGGCAGGGAGAAGCAGGCCCATGGGGTCAGACTCACTACCTTCCTGCCTGGTTCTGCACACAAGCGAGATATTCCTGCACATCGTCTGGGGACCCCAGAATGAGGGGGACTCGTTGGTGAATAGCCTCCGGCTTCACGTCCAGTACGGGCTGGGTGCCTGTGGTCGCCAGGCCCCCCGCCTGCTCAATGATGTAGGCGACAGGATTGCATTCGTATAGGAGCCGGAGCTGTGGAGGAACAGAGGCAGGAGGATAAACTCCGCAAGTGGCCAAACATCCCGAGCAAGGCCCTAAAGCTCCAGGAGTTTCAACTGCTGAGCTTCTGTCCCCTTAGAGCGAGTGCACCTCACAGAGTGGGCCGCTCGAGCTCTAGACCCTACAGAAGGCTGGATGCATCAGCTGGGACTCGTCCCAGAAGCCTTTGGGGGCCTCTCCAGCCAGGTGGGG
This sequence comes from Microcebus murinus, assembly GCF_040939455.1. NCBI lineage: Eukaryota > Metazoa > Chordata > Mammalia > Primates > Cheirogaleidae > Microcebus > Microcebus murinus. The sequence goes on along the minus strand of NC_134115.1, from coordinate 11,471,419 downwards.
CACTACCTGTCTTGTGACCTTTGTGCTTATGGGAGACCTGCCTCTTGTCTTGGAGATAGGAGATCTAGGTACCCATTTCTTCCTGGCTCAACAGTGAGGCAAACTGACGCGCAGGCCTGGTTAGACGCCTTACTTTGTGAGACTTAAGGCCGGTAAGCAGTCAAGCCTGGGTCAGGGGGATGGAGGACAGGCGAGGTTTGGGGTGTCAGGCAATAAACCCAGACTGTAACCAAGTAGACCGATCGTAAGATTCCCACTTGATAACACAAGTATTTTCAACTTTGTGTCATAAAGTTGCATTTAGATCTTCTAGGAGCTACTTTTCCAGAATTATTGGATGAGTTCTGAGGAGAAGCTCTCATTCCTGAGTTTGGGCGCTCTCAGGGGATTCTTATGTGGACTTCAGGGCATCTGTGAGCCCTCTGAAAGTGTGTGCGATGTTAAGTTTGCATGCATTTTTTTCTGGGAAGTGGCTGATAGTTTTCATTAGTTTCTCTAAGGGGTCCATGCTCCCAAATCACTTGGTGCTGAACCTAAAAGTCAGATACATCCTGAGGAAAGTGAGAGGCAAACACGGCTGGCTCCCAGTGAACGAAGGATGGGTGTGACGCCAGAGGAGGGAGGGCCAGTGAGAACCGCCAGCGCCCGTAGCGTCGGCCTTCCTCCTCCACATCTCCTACCACAGCAGAGAAACCCTCTCGCAGGAAGTAGAGCTCGTTTCCCTTCCTCTGCCCACTCGCACCCGCACACACACACACATACACACGCACACACACATACACACACGCACACACACACACGCACACGCACACACATACGCACACGCACACACATATACGCACACACGCACACACACATATACACCCACACACACACATATACACACACACATATACACCCACACACACACACACCCGCACACACACATACATACACACACGCACACACACATATGCACACACGCACACACACATACATACACACACATGTACACACACACATACACACGCACACACACACATATACACCCACGCACACACACATATACACACGCACCCACACACACATATACACCCACGCACACACACACATATACACACACGCACACACACATATACGCACATGCACACATGCACACACGTGCCAGGCTGCGCACAGGAGCCCAGCAGCAGGCGTGAGGGGAGGGGACTCCAACGGCTCACTGACCAGCAGCCGGCCGGTGGCCAGGGGAGAATTACCTTGCCCTTAGGGCTCTTCTGGTTGGCTGGGTACAAGAAGATCCCTCCATAGACCAGGGTGCGGTGCACGTCGGCCACCATGGAGCCCACGTACCTGGCCCCATAGGGCGCACTGCCGTCCTGGAAGGCAGAAAGGGAAGGGCCTAGATCCAGTGGATTCGGCAACTAGCCAGCACCGGCGCTGGGGTCACAAGTCCAGCTGGTGTGGCCTCTGCGTCCCTGACCCTCTATTCTCCACCAACTTAGGAATTGAAAGCATTATTTAATTGTGCATTTCATTCATTATGAATCCCTCAAACTTCAACCAGTGATTGAATTCATTAAATGTAGGCCTACTTAAAGTGAGACAATATCTTGTAGCAATCTTACAAGAGCAGCTAACGAAAAGGAAGGGAAGGGGAGGGGAGAGAAGAGGAGGGGAGGGGAGAAAAAAATGTCTACATGAACAACAGTTGTTCAGCAGCTCCTTGAAGCTCCTGCTTGGCTTACTACAGTTCACAGTACTTTTAGCTTTTGGAGAACCAGACCTCCTTGAACAATGACAACTTTGCACTTACTACAAGCAGTGTTTATCCATTGGCCAAATTTTAAACTACTTTAGCAATCACTTAAAGACATAAAGCAATTTATTTGTAAACTTTGGTTTCATTAGTCACACATGTAATGAAAAGAATGTTGGTTCAGAGAGAAATAATTCAAAAGTCATGATCTTCTTTAAAGTGGACGTAGCAGGCAAGGCATGATGACATGATAAAATTACTCCCAGAGGCAGGTTTGTTTTCCCCCATTCATGACCGATCTATGATTTCTTTGTTTAATCTAGTGATTCTCTGACAGTGCAAAGGCAAATAGCAAAGTCCTCAGGGCAGCCATCCAGGGTTTTGTATTCCAAAAATGTTTGGGATTAACTTGGCATCATACAAATAATGAGTAATGATAAGCTAAGTCAAGCTTCAAAATTAGTACTTTTTTTGGCAAAATTAACTGTCCAGATTTTAAAGACTTGAACACAAGCTAGAGTGACTCATGGATCAAGAGTTGAGTGAACACCAATAAGATCAAATGTTGTAACTGGAGTCCTCTCAAGGGGTTTTAGTTAGAAACCTCTGTGTGTGTGTGTGTAACATTACTAACATTTTGTTAAAGTAAATTAAAATGGAGACCAGGCCTGAAGAATCCCTGAGCCAACAAAGCCAGTTAGGTTGCATAAGCGACCTCAACCTTGCTTGATTTGCAAACATAGCAAAATAGAACTTGAGTTGTTTCTTGTAAATGCCTGCACAGTACTCCAGCAGTCTTTGCCTGCAGGCTTTTCACACACGCAGTTATTATTCTTTCTGCTGCCATGTCCCGCCACTCTAACCAGACTGCAGCTTCCTGGAGATGGGGCCACGTCCCGTGCTGCGTGCCCACCACAAGGGTTGGGTAATGTCCCGCCTCTCCTCCTGTCATAATGGAGGTGGTGTCCTCCTCCTGTCTACAGCCTACCCTCTTGTCTACTGGTTCTGTCCCCTCCAGCCTCTCACAGAGCCAGGGACATCACCATCCCCACCTCTCCTCTCCCACCACCGCAATTCCTGCTCATTCCTGCCATCAAACAAGGACAATTCTGCAAGAGTTTCATGGGAAATCACTAAGCATGCACCATACAGTCCTGATTTGGTTCCTTCTGACTTCTTTTGTTTCCTAATCTTAACAAAATCTTTAAAGGGCACCCATTTTTTCTTCAGTTAATAACATAAACGTAAAAAGACTACACCAACATGGTTAGAGTCCCAGGACCTTTAGTTCAATAAAGATGCACTAAACTGCTTACAAAAGTGACTTGTACTTGATGGAGCTTATGTTGAAAAATAAAGTTTATATTTTTTATGATCACTTAATTCCATTTTTCCATAAACATAAGTCATCTTGAATAATGATTCCTTGTAAAAGCAAGTACAGTGAGTGAGTGACTCCATAGGTTGGAGCTTAGCAAACATTATGACATGAGAGTTTCTGGCCTGAACACCTGAATTTTGGAAATGAGGTCCCTGCCTTCTCTATAAACAATTTCTCCTGGAAAAACTCAAAGTTTTATTTGAGCTACACTTTAGCTATAAAAGACATTGATCGCTTGTGAAGAAAGACAGAGTCCACCATGCTCATGCTGACCAGAGCCATAAGTATTGGTAATGACCGCTTTTTGGCAATGCCCTTGAAGCCACCGCCCAAACAGGACCCCACAGATGTGACATTCTCCCTGCTAGTGGCCTGGACTTTCTTCACTCACCTCAGGGAATTTCTTTTTCTGCACATATTCAGCGGTGGCAGCATCAAAATACTTGGCATAGCCCTCATTGAGGCTGTAAATCTTCCCTTTCTTCTTAATCTTGACATCTTTTTCCACCAGGACAAATTCACCAAGAGCCTGGAAAGACGAAGAGAGACGCCAGGAAGCCGAGAAGCCAAACAGGAAAGAGGACCCACAGCACGCTGCTGCACAGCAGTCAGGGCCTGAGAAGACGGGACCTGCGGGCAGGAGCCGGGCTGGCCGTGGCCGTGCTGGGGCCTGCCCAGGGGCGTTTCCGCGACGGCAGACAGGACAGCGCTGCCATGGCGCCCGCGCGGGACGCTCACGCAGCGACGCAACGAGAGGAGAAGTAACTCACAGCGAAGGAGGCCCGCGGTCTTTGTTCTTTGCCTCTGTGCCTTCCCCTGTCAGCGAGGCCCCTCACCTACAACCAGCCTGACTGTATTATCTCCCAGGTTCTCATCCCCACCTTATGTTTCCAGGAACATTCGAGCCATCAACAATGAGAGGAAGAAGGCACGTGGATGTATGAAGGGGGCATTTTGACCATTAACTTGTGGGCCAGCTATTCTGTTTAGTGATTCAATCTTGGAAACCATTAAAAGTCCCTGGCATCCCAACCACTCCTACCTGGGGGGAAAAATTCCTTCAGTTATAACCTGGGTTCACTGGGCATAAGGAAAAGGTTGGTAAAATCTTTAGACATTAATAAAATTGTGCCCAGTCCCCTGCAGTCCCCTTATGGCTACTGTGGTCAGCACCTGTAGGGCATGCCTCAGACACCCTTTATCTAGTTCTGGTGGTAACAGTCCCTAAGGATGTGACTGGCAAGGTGCAGATGTCACCTTAAGGTGTTTCTCTAAGTCACTAGGAGGAAAGTCAGGGCTGGGAACCCAGCTCCGTTTTGATGAATGTCAAAGATTTTGAGAAAACGAAAAACTCCCCAGATGAAAGCTCACAGCTGCTAACTAGACCAGAAAGTTCTCGATGAACATTAAAGATACTCCAAGAATATAAAGAGGCAAGGCCACGCTGACCATGCACGAAATAAGACAGTGACAAGGATACTCAACAACTACAAAAATTACTAACCATCCCTCTCTTCTGCCTCACATCACTGATGGCTGCTTCTCCACCAACGAGTCTCTACCCTCCCTGTAATCTTCCTGCCTCCTAGGTAAAAATTATTTATATATTTAATCATTAACGGCACCCACTTCCAGGCAACATCCAATCTAGAACAGATCCTGTGTTCTTCTAATCCTCCTTGGAACCATGAAGCCGACACTCAGGTGCTACAATAGGCCCACACCCACGCACAGCGCCACGTGGTTCGCCTGGGGGCATCGCTTGCCCAGTAAACCCAGCTTCCTTTTATTATAGGTTTGCTCTTTATGATCCATGGGCTTTATTGACTCTATATGGACATTTGTTGCTTTGGAGCAGTCCAGCATTGAGTTATACTTCTCAAAAGCACCCTAACATCCTTTGAAGAATATGCTCTTTCCATCAGATGCCAGTCTAGGAAGACTCATGCGTGGGCCTCTTCTAGGCTAAGATCAGGCATAGGATTTAGCTTGAACATAAGATGCTCCTCCTTGGAGTTGGAAACCTGCGAGAGGCACACAGAATTGTGGTGGTGCCCAGACCAGACTGGCCGTGCTGTGAGGCCACTCCTGTGCTCCCTGCTTTATGGCCCTCCAGACCTGCCTGTGTCCAGCCTGGGCCCTCAGCTTTCCATCAGTGCAGTAACTCCTAGTACTCAGCTGAGCCAGAGTCATTTTCTTTCTTACTTGTCAGCCTAGAGCATGGCAGATACACAACTGTCACCTAAACAGTGGTGGTCACCAGCCCTGTGAACGGAGGAGCCCCTTCTGCATCAGTGCATGATACAAAGGCCTGGTTAATCCACCCCCGGGCCCACTGTGGGCACCCTCAGGCTCCTGGAACACCATTTCCTACTGTGGGTGGAGACGGTAGTGACGCCTAACTGCAGTGTGGAAAATATGTTCCTGTGTCCCGGCTGTGTGACCACCAACAACCACTGATTATGAACATGGCCCCACACACTTTGATAAGAGGCACCAGAGCCTTGTCACTTGGAAACAACATCTCCCATTTGTAAGGAATGCCTGGGCACGGAGTTTCCCACAGTGGGGAGTGTGGCTAACAGGGGGTGGTCCTTCTGTGCCTGAATAACTTGTGTGTTCTGACAACATCAAACGGCCAGCTCTGCAAACCCACAGGTCAGACAGGCTCTGCTGCCCCCCTCCCCAGTGAACTGTGCCCTGGGAGACCTGGCTCAGGAAGCTGCTGGCCACCCTCCATCGCATTTCTATCTGTGACAACTGCCATGAGCTGCCTCAGCTTGACCTCAGCATCCAAACAGGCCCTAAGCATCATACACTGAGTCTTTGCTCCAGTGTCCTTCTCAGTAGGGGATGTGACCTACAGGGTTTTCCGGCTAATACACAGAGATCAGACACTGTTATGCTTTGGTTAATATCTTTTTCCTGTCACGCAGACAAGCTCTGGTGCCCATCTATGTCCAGACTGGGCTCTCCCTCATGACTGAAGGCAGGAAGAAGAGGCTGGGTGCTTGTGACTCCCGGCATTGGGTCCCTGACTCGAGGCACCTCTCCACTGTCTTTAGAACTGCTCAGAAGGTTCTTGGAGATATTTTGCTTGCACTTCAGAGCAATGTATTCAACCTTTAGTCTGGTTAAGCACAAAGACCCTGATGGTGACTCCTCACACCCAAGTCACTAGCTGGACCTTGGGCCTCACTTCTCTCATCTGAAAATAGGAATAATAGTGGGGCCTGCCTCGCAGGGCTGCTGTGATATTTAAATGCACCTATAGATATCAATTGCTTAGAACAGGTACCTACATTCCTACCACTTACTAAAACCTATGTAACTGTTAGCTATTGTTCTAGAACAACTTTAGAAAGGGCACTTTATTGCCTGAGAGTAATATTTCTAAACCATAGAATTTCTTCAAAATTAAGGGGACATTGGGGTATGAGAAAACTGAGGCAGCAATAGGTCTAATGGGGTTTCTATGTAAAATTATTGTATTTTAAAATGTTCCTGGGTGTCCACACTGCAAAATGTGTTCTGTCAGTGAACTGTTCTCTTTTGAAATCTTGTGACCCTCCTCCCTGCACACAAATGCACTAACAGGTATGTTCCACAGGGCTGAAATGATTGTTTGAACAGTGCTATGTCTCCACTGCCTACAATGGTGCTTTAGCACATAGTAGATGCTCAATAAACATTTGTAAATCTGAATTAAATTGAAGTACTGACCTTTCATCTGGGTAACCGCAGGAGGCTTTGAAATGTTTCTTGGTCAACATTATTTGAGTTTGCACAAGACCCGACTATGCTTGGCAAAGCATTTCACAAGTGATAAGCAAAGTATCTACCATTTAAAAGTAAAATTCACAGAGCAGTCCATAGGATGGTGGTGCTCTAAAGAATCCTGCTTCTGGCTGGCTGCGGTGGCTCATGCCTGTGATCCTAGCACTGTGGGAGGCCGAGGCGGGAGGATTGCTTGAGCTCTGGAGTTTGAGACCAGCCTGAGCAACAGCAAGACCCCATCTCTACTATAAATAGAAACAAATTAGCCAAACAACTAAAAATAGAAAAAAATTATCTGGGTATTGTGGCATGTGCCTGTAATCCCAGCTACTCAGGAGGCTGAGGCAGGAGGATCACTTGAGCCCAGGAGTTTGAGGTTGCTGTGAGCTAAGCTGATGCCACGGCACTCTAGCCTGGGCAGCACAGTGAGACTCTGTCTCAAAAAAAATAAAAAAATAAAAAGAATCCATGCTTCTGTCTGGAAATTGGCAGCCTTGCCATTCTTAAATTATGGTGTTCCCATAAACCAAAGAGGTTGAATTCATTTTTGGAAAATAAACTCCTTAAGGACAGGGCCTGAGTCGATGCAACAGACTCGTAAGTCCCCTCTCCCAAAAGTGCCCTCACGTGGACAGAGGCCCTTCCTGTTTTCTGATGATGGTGTTGGCTCCCCAAACCAGGCTCTCTGGACCCCAAAATAAGTATTAGGAATGACCAGGAAATTATCCCAGGAGACTAGAATTGAAACACAGGACCGTGGAGTCCCCAAGCACAGATGCCACCGTATTGTGTACCTACCGGGTCAAGCATGAAGAGGTCCACTCCCTGCCCCGTGGAAAGAGCCACCAGGGTGGCACTGCCATACAGCGCATAGCCCGCGGCCACGATGCTGCGGCCAGGCTGCAGGGCGTCCTTTTCAGAAGGCTCATCCTCTGTGGCCTGCGGGAGAGAGGAGGGAAAGGCGCTGCGGTATTGCTGTCTCTGGAGAGAGCCTTTGCCAGAGGCCGAGCCTCGGGTCTCCGGGCCCCACCGAGGGAAGTGCCGCTCTCAGGACTTCCAGTGGCAGTGAACTCGTCGGAGGAAACAAGGCGCCCTCTGAACAAACAGGTCCCGCCGAGCCCTTGCAAAGGCCACTCGTGGACGTCTCCCTTCCTGTTTGCAACATATTTGTCTGCAGCCCACCGGGAACAGCGCTCCCGGTCGCTCAAACCACAGCCCTTCCTCATCCTCACCAGCCGCGCTCCGACACCGCGCGCAGACGGCTCGGACCACCCGTCCGACGTGGTGCCCTGGCTCACTCCACGCACTCCACAGCCGTCTGGGGAGGACAGCACTGTCGCCTCCACGGCCCAGACGGGGAACGCGAGCCTGAGGGCTGACAGCTTGGCCACGTCACAAAGCCTTAGAGCTGGTCTCACCCGGGCAGCGTGGCCCAGAGCCGCTCCTGTCCCACGAGCTGCCCTTGAAGGCTTGTCCCTGCCCAGCCCTCCCGGGGACCCTGCCTACGGCTCAGAGCACTTTCCCGAGGAGACTCTGCCTTGGCCACGGCAGCACCAGCAGTGCTGGCGCGAGTGGAAGCCAGCGAGACACGGCGGGACGCCGAGGAGGGGACAGGGCACCTTCCCCAGGCGGGGACGCTCGGGTCCCTAGCCCGTTTTTCCTGATGTCTCTGGCCGCTTCCTTCCCTCCCCCACCTCCTAGCACTCTAGAAGGCAAGGGAACAAACCCTCATGAGTTTGGGGACGTGGACAGCAAACGTCCAGCCTCCCACAGAGGAGCTGAGCTGGCCGGGGAGCCAGAGCCGGGTCCCCGCTGGCTCCGCGGTTCTTCTCTGACCCTCGCTGGGTTCAGCTGCCTGGAGCCCTGCGGGGAGGGCGACTCTGGGCGACACAGGCTCTGCTTCCCCTGCTCAGCACCGCAGGGACGGCCGCGAGGGGACTTTGAGGCAAAGGTGAGTGGGCACACCGTCGCCCAGCTCCAGATCGAAAGACCAGGTAGGCTCAGCCTCACGGACGCGGGCGAATGAGTCCGATGTAGGTGACACGGTGAGGCTGCAAACTCACTTCCCACGGCCCCCAGAGATGGTGGAACTTGGCGGCTGGGGTTGGGACTTGCTGGTGCCGCTGCTTCTGGGTCACTCAGTTCTCTCTACTGTGTTCCCAGCACCGAGGCCTCGGCTCTGCAACTGGACGCTCCCTTCTCTCCACACCCCGGTGACGCTGTGGCTAAAGGACAGGCCCAGAAATACCACCCAGAACTTCCCTGCTGAGAAGAAAACTCCAGAGAGACTGGGAAAGCAATGGAGGTGGAAGACACACTTTTAAAATTATTTCATATGAAGATAAGAAGTAATTATGTTCATAAGAAATAGAACAATATAACAGGAGCCCACATATTATACACACACGGAGAGTAGGACAATCATGCTAATCAGCTTTCAAGAAGAGTGACTTCTAAAGAGTAAGGTGGTAATTTGAATCTATACGGGACTCTGTATCTTTGGAAGCACTTTCACCTTATGTTTTGCGGGCCCCTGAGAGGCTGTATAACCCTCACCTGAAGGACAAGGCGGGAGGTCCAGAGAGGGACGGGACCTGTGTCCCTGCAGGCCAGGCCGGTCTCCCAGCTCTACCTCAGTGCCCACGGGCGGTCGGCCCTCTGCTGGCGACATTCTGAGAGCTTTAGTTGAAGAGCAAATCTCACCCTTCTTTAAAAATGCATGTTCCATTTAACATTTTCTCTCACTTTCACACACATGCATTCTGTGTTCTTTATAGTAGTTTCTTTTTTGTTTTTGCAACTGAGAACATTTTCCATTTGAGCACAGGTTGAATAATCGGCTTTGCTTCCAGATTTCCAGGCACGTCCTGGCTCTGAGCACCCGGCCCTGCAGTCGTGATTCCCAAAGTGGACCAGCAGTGTCAGCATCACCCGAGCTCTTCCTTGCAGTGCAGGTTCCTGGCCCTCCCCAGGCTACAGCAGTCTGTCTCCCCACACGCCCTCCAGGGGGTTCCGATGTGCTAAAGTTTGGGAATTGCCCTAAGTGTGATCTCTTAGGAAGCCTCAGAACAGTGGAAGGCAAAGGCAGTGTTAGGTTTTTAAATGAAATCCTTAGTCTTCCCCATGAAGCTTCTGAATCATCTTCGTTCAGACATTAAGAGGTCACATTTTCTGTAGGAAACCAGAGTCCTGTTCTGCCAATTCCTCCGGAACTGGGAGATGCTCCTGTCTTCTGAGCCTCAGCTCAGCATCCCACCGTTGCCATTAGCTGCCTTTGTCACAGGTCAGGTGGCCACAGGTGTGGGCTTATTTCTAGACTCTCCTTGTGTTCCATTGGTCTATCTGCCCATCCTTATGTCAATAAAAGATTAGGCTTTTGCAGAGGTTTATTTAACAATAATAATGGGGGAGGGGGTCTCCTGACCCCATGGAGGTGTCAAAATCTGCAACTGAGATTATTCAGATAACAAGACACTTCCTCTCATCAGAACAACCCCAGCATCCGTCCTTCTCCTGAATACTCTGATTTTCAGTTTTCTGTGACTCTGGCCCCTGCTCCACACCTTGTGGGTGTTTCTTACTTATTCATTTCAGTGAGCTCAGCTATGCATTTCAAGGAATGGATGATGTATTTTATCTAGCACATCTGGATGTTTTGAAGTAGGGGAGTTTTTACTTTGTCTAGTCTGTGACTTTATTGGAAATAAAAAATGTCAACTATAAGAAAAAGTGGAACCTTACTAACAGAGGGCTGAAAACATCATGGGACATCCTATATGGTGTTCAGCATTGCTCCTTGGATAAAAGGGGAGAAGATAGCTTTTGTAGATCTCTGATTGTCCTGAAATATTTCTCTTGAGATTTATCAGCGATCCTCGGAAGTCCTGGGTGGAGACGGGCGTCCTCCCTGGTTCTGACGCGCCCTGAGATGCTGTGACGGCCACACGAGGTCTCGGAAGCGAGCTGCTCTCCAGTAGACGTCGCCTGAGCATCGCAGAGCTGCCCCTTCATGTCTTGTTTCCATGATACCCATCCTGAAAGTGCTTCACTAGTCTCTCAAATTTGCCCCTTTTCTTTAGAAATATGATCAGAGGTAATCCACGGTTGTTTGAATTAAGCATGTGTTTGCTTTAAAATTTAAGACCGAAATCTCTATGTCCCAGCTCTTGTAAATTCAAGTGTGAATGCCCTACACCAGGGGTCCTCAAACTTTTTAAACAGGGGGCCAGTACACTGTCCCTCAGACCATTGGAGAGCCGGGGTATAGTTAAAAAAGAAACTATGGACAAATTCCTATGCACACTGCACATATTTTGTTTTGTAGTTAAAAAAACACCCGCATGTGGCCCATAGACCATAGTTTGAGGATGCCTGCCCTACACTATGCAGAGTATTAATAATATTCCTCTTTGTTTTTAAGCCAGTTGGTCTTCAAAAGTTCTGAAGAGCTGTGAGGATGGAGTGGGCAGCACACCATCGGGTCCCTGTCCTGCCGTTACTCCCTGGGCGGTTTCAGCCAAATGGCTTACCCTCTCTGTGCTTTCATCGTGTGTCAGTGAAAAGGGACAGCCACACCTGCACATGCCTCCTGGGCTGAGCTGAGGACTAGCTCAGGGACACTGCGTGGAGGCAAGGACAGCCCTGCCTGACTCGCCATCAGCTGTCAGGGGGACTAGCCCTGGCGATAAAGCCAGCATTTAAAGCCACCTCAGGGGGCGGAGCAGGACGGCTGAGTAGAAACCACCAGGGATCCTCCCTCCACACGGACCCCTAAATCACAACTGTCCATGCAAGCAAGTATGTTCAGGAAAACTAAAAATCAGGTGAGCAATCACAGGATCTTGTTTGAACATTATGTCAAGAAGAGAAGCACTGAAGTGGGCAGAAAAGACAGGTTTCCTTTTCCTGTGCGACCTCTCCCCAAGCCCCGGCAGGGCTGCGCCAGCTCACCCAGTGGAGAGAGTCCATGAGCCCGGGAGAGGGAGCGTGAAGTCATTGTGGGGCCTTGAAACTCAGGGCCACCCTGGCACAGGGTACGCAGCACAGGGCAGAATTCTGCTGGTGCCCACAGAGGGAAATTCTCTGCCCCAAACCTGAGTTCCAGCTAGCCCCACCACTTGCTGCCAAAGAGCCTGGACTAGATTCCTAAGCCGGTTGGGCCAAAAGGACTGTAGTCCTTGGGCAATTCCTGCAGCTGTGCCGGCTCACAGCCAGTGGACTTGGGATGCACATGACCCAGTGAGACACCAGCAGCTGTGGCCAAGCCAGTGCTGTGTCGCCCCTCCCCCAATTCCCGGTAGTGCGGCTCAGGGAGAGTCTCCTTCCACCTAAGCAAAAAGAGGAAAGGGAAGCACTCAGAAAACTTTGTTTTGCAACTTGTGCATGAACTCAGCCATGGTAAAATAAATTACCAAGCAGAGTCCTGAAGTCCCTGAGTCCAGGCGTTAGTTCCTAGACAGCTTTTTGGACCCACCTGGCCCAGAAGGCAACATGCTGCCTTGAAGGGAAGGACCCAGTCCTGGCAGGATCCACCACCTGCTCACTAAAGAGCCATGGGCTAAGAGTGGACATCAGAGGGAGGCAACAGTCCCCATGGCTTTGGGTGAGATTGGGCTGGCTTCACAGGTGTGACCTGGTGCTGGTGGCCACAAGGCAGTGTCCATATCACTCCTCCCCCAACATCAGCAGCCCACCACAGAGAGTGAGGGAAGAGAGTGAGTAACTTTGCCTGGTAATCCAGGGAGTTCTCTTGTATTTAACTCAAGCTGACCAAGGCTGTACCATCAGAAGTTTCCAAGAGGCACAGCATTACTGAGCTTGGGGCACCCCTGCTCTAATATAGCTGCAGTGACCAGAGACTTAGATCACAATACTCAATCCCATTTGAATACCCAGAAAGCCTTCTCAAGAAGGACAGGTCCAAACAAGCCCAGACTGTGAAGATTAAAATAAATACCTAAACTTAACCAAAGAAGTAAGAACTCTATAATGAAAACTATAAAACATTGACCAAACAAGTTGAAGAGGACATAAAAACATGGAAAGATACTTCATGCTGTTGTACAGAAAGAATCAATATTGTTTAAATTTCCATACCACCCAAAGCAATCTACAGATGCAATTCAGTCCCTATGAAAATACCAATGACATGGCTTGGCAGAATCAACATTGTTAAAATGTCTATACTACCCAAAGTGATCTACAGATTCAATGCCATCCCTATTAAAATATCAGCATCATTTTGGCAGATCTAGAAAAAATAATTCTATGCTTCATATGAAACTAGAGAAGGACCCGTAGAGCAAAATCAATCTTAAGCAAAAAGAATAAATTATGAGGCATCAATTGGCCAGACTTCAAGCTATATTACAAGGCTATAGTAACCAAAACAGCATATTATTGGCACAAGAACAGAGACATAGACCAATAGAATAGAACTGAGAACCCAGATATAAAACCATTCTCATATAGCCATCTGGTCTTTGACAAAGCAGGCAAAAACATACACTGGGGAAAAGAATCCTTATTCAACAAATGGTGCTAAGAAAATTGGATAGTCACATGTAAAAGTTTGAAACAGGATCCTCACTTTTCACCTCTCACAAAATCAACTCACAGTTGATAACAGACTTAAGCCTAAGGTATGAAACTATAAGAATTCCAGAAGAAAATGTTGGAAAAACTCTTATAGACATTGGCCTAGCCAAGTAATTTATGAAGAAGACCCCAAAGGCAATCACAGAAACAATAAAAATAAATAAAAGGGACCTCATCAAATTAAAAACCTTCTGCACAGTCAAAGAAACTATCACTACAGCAAACAGACAACCTACAGAATGGGAGAAATATTCACCTGCTACACATCAGATAAAGGGCTAATAAGTAGAATCTATACAGAACTTGGAAAATCAGCAAGGAAAAAATCAAACAACCCTATCAAAAAGTGGGCAAAGGACATGAACAGAAACTTTTCAAAAGAAAATAGGCTAATGGCCAAGAAACATATGAAAAAATGCTCAACATCTCTAATCATCAGGAAAATACAAATCAAAACTGCAATGAGATATCACTTACCTCCAGTGAGAATGTCATTTATCAAAAAGTCTCGAAACAGAAAAATGTTGGTGTGGATGCAGAGAGGTAAGAACACTGCTGCTGGGACTGCAAACTAGTACGACCTCTGTGGGAAGCAATATGGAGACACCTCACAGAGATACAAGTGGATCTACCATTTGATCCAGCAATCCCTTTACTGGGCATCTACCCAAAGGAGAAAAAGACATTCTATAAAAAAGATACATGCACTAGAATGGTTATAGCAACACAATTCACAATTGCAAAGATGTGGAAACAACCCAAGTGCACGTCAATTCATGAGTGGATTAATAAAATGTGGTATATGTATACCATGGAGTTCCACTCAACCATAAAAAACAACGGTGATATAGCACCTCTTGTACTATCCTGGATAGAGCTGGAGCCCATTCTACTAAGTAAAGTATCCCCAAAATGGAAAAACAAGCACCACAATGTACTTACCATCAAATTGGTATTAACTGATCAACACTTATGTGCACAGATAGTAATAACATTCATCAGGTGTCAGGCAGATGAGAATGGGGAGGAGGGGATGGGTATATTCACACCTAATGGATGTGGTGCACACAGTCTGGGGGATGGACACACTTAAAGCCCTAACTTGGGTGGGGCAAAGGCTATATATGTAACCTAAACATTTGTACCCCTGTAATATGCTGAGATAAAAAAAATACGCATGACATTCCTCAAAGAAATAGAAAATATAATTCTAAAATTTATATGGAACTTCAAAGGACTCAGAATACTCAATGCCATCCTGAGGAAAAAGAAAAAAACTGGAGGAATCATATTACCTGACTTCAAATTATACTACAGAGCTGTCGCAACCAAAATAGCCTGGTACTAGCATAAAAATGGACACATAGACCAACGGAACAGAATATAGAACCCAGAAATAAATGCACACACTATAGGGATCTTATCTTCAACAAAGTTACCAAGAACATTCAGTGGGGAAAGGGCAGTCTATTCAATTAATGGTGCTGGGAAAACTGGATATCCACATGCAGAAGAATGAAACTAGACCCCTATTTCTCATCATATACAAAAATCAAATCAAAATGCGTTAAAAACTTAAATCTAAGACCTGAAACTATGAAACCACTAAAAGAAAATGTTGGGGAAGTGCTTCAGAACATTCGTCTGGGCAAGGACTTCTTGAGTTATACCCCATAAAGCACAAGCAACCAAAGCAAAATTGGACAAACGGGATCACATCAAGCTACAAAGCTTCTGCACAGCAAAGAGAACAATCAACAAAGCAAAGAGACAACCCACAGAATGGCAGAAGATATTTTCAAACTACCTGTCTGACAAGGGATTAATAACTGGAATATATAAAGGAGCTCCAACAACTCAAGAGGAAAAAAATCAAATTATCTGACTAAAAAACGGGCAAAGGATCTGAATAGACATTTCTCGAAAGAAGACATATAAATGGCCAACAGGTATATGAAAAAATACTCAAAATCATTCATCTGAGAAATGCAAATGAAAACCACAATGAGATATCATCTCACCCCAGTTAAAATAGCTTTTATCAAAAAGACGGGCAATAATTAATGCTTGTGAAGATGTGGAGAAAGGGGAACCCCTGTACACTGTTAGTGGGAATGCAAATTAGTGCAATGACTGTGGAGAACATTATGGAGATTCCTCAAAAAACTAAAAATAGAAGTAGCATATGCCCCAGCAATCCCACTGCTGGGTACATATCCAAAGAAGGGGAGTTCAGTATATGGAAAAATATCTGCACTCCCATGTTCATTGCAGCACAATTCACAATAGCCAAGGTATGGAATCATCCTAAGTGTTCATCAACAGATGAACGGATAAAGAAATGGTGGTACATATACACAATGGAATATCATATTCCACAAAAAGAATGAAATCCTGCCATTTGAAACAATAAGGATGGAACCGTAGAACCTTATGTTAAGTGAAATAAGCCAAGCACGGAAACACAAACCTCACATGTTCTCATTCATATGTGGGAGCTAAATATTAAAAATAATTCATGTCATGGAGATCAAGTACAATGACAGATACGAGAGGCTGGGAAGGTTGGAGGGGGATAAATTGAGGATGGTTAGTGGGTGCAAAAATGTAGTTAGAATGAACAATGTTGGATATCACAACAAAATGACTATGATCAACAATGGGTTAGGGTATAATTTAAAATAACTCAAAGGGTGGAATTGCCCTGTTTCTAACACAAAGAAGTGATAAATGCCTTAGGTGATGGATACCCCAATTACCCTGATTTGATTAATTCTCATTGTATGCTTGTATCAAAACACCACACATACCCTATGAAGATATACAACTATGATGTACCCATAATAATTAAAAAGAAAAAATTTACAAAATAAATAAAGCTACTTCAAAGATACAGCTGGGTGTCTTTTTGCAGATTTGCATAAATGCTACACTATTCCTTTCCTTTACCTCTAAACTGAACCTCAAAAGGCGAAGCAAAGCTCCCTCCCTCACCTCGCTCATTTCTGCTTAACTTGAGACATCTTAGCCTTCAACTTGTCAGATACCAGAGAAAGCGTCTCCTGTCATTCTCTTCTCCCTCAGCCAGAGTCTCCTTTTCTCTCTTCACCCGCAAAAGAAGAGACACCAACAGGGAAAGCAAAACGTCCCGAGGTTTCCTCTAGCCGAGGCTGGCTTGGCTTCCATTTCTGCCTCCAAGAGAGGCATGAATAACACTCCCGGCTTCCTTGGGTTCCTTCTCAGAGAGTTTACGCTGACTCACATGTTCTTCTGAGGTTGTTTTCTGTTAAGTTTTTGATGGGATGCCCCTAAAATTCACGTTCTATCGCACCCCCTTTTGGGACAGCCATCGGGCCGGCACACATGCGCGGCACTATGGATGCCTGCGGACAACACGTTAACCAGGTGATACGGGGCAGGCCCAGCCCTCCACTGAGTTTATAATGTAGAAGGAGCACGAAGAAAGACACGCCTGGAAAGTTAATTACACAACATGACGTCACCAGTGCAAATCAGTAGTATAGAAAATGAGCGCGGCCTCGCTCCTGTTATCCTAAGTAGCTGAGTGGGGAAAGCACGTGCTTTGGGGCCAGAGACCTGAGTGTCTAGAGCCAGCCCAGCACTTACCTGAGGGCAGGTTACCGAGGAACATCCCAAGAGACCCCCAAGCACCCCTCGTCTCCTTCTGCCTGAAAGACCCAAGGGCAAAGGCCTATCCTGATAGGATCAAGGTCTGATCCCCAAACCCAGGCGCAGCCAAGCCATGTCATCTGGACTGTGTGGTCTGTCATGAAGTGTCTAGTCACACTGGATGGTCACAAACCAGACCATAAGATCTTCTCTCCTGTTAGGCTTTTAGGGTAGACAAAATGGCCCAAAGATTCCCTAATCCCCAGAATCTGTGCGTTTGGAGCATTCCACAGCACAAAGGACTTTGCAGATTCAACAATCAGGGTCATGGGTTTAAAATAGGGAGGTTATCCTGGATTATCCAGATTGGATTGGTCCCAGTCTAATCAAGTGAGCCTTTAAAAGCAGAGAACTTTCTGTGGCTGGAGGCAGGGAACATGAGACAAAAGGTAAGAGTTGCGGGTGGGAGTGTCAGAGTGATTTGAACCATTTACCAGACTTTTCTGGCTTTGAAAATGAAGGCTCACAAACCATAGAATACAGGCAGCCCCTAGAGGCTAAGAAGGACCTCAGCCAACAGCCAGCAAATGAATGAGGACCTTGATCCTACCCCAGATTGCAACTGGATTCTGCCAACCACCTAAAGGAGCCGGGAAGCAGATTCCCCTGGAGCCTCTTGACAAGAGGTGGCATGACTGTCACCTTGATTTTCACCCTATGAGACCCTAAGCAGAGAACCAGCCAAGCCTGCTCAACCTCTGGCCACAGAAGTGGGAGACAGTCAACAGGAGCGTTGTTTTAAGCCTCCAAACATTGGAAGGTTGTTACAGCAGCAACAGAAAACTCGTACAGTAGGAGCTGAGATGTGCAAAGAAGAAACAGAGTCTCCACTTGCCACCTGGAACCTAACACCATGTCCGACGTTTGCGTGGCATCCAGGCTTTCAAAGCAAGGTCCTGCCAATCCCTCCACTTCACCCTCCCAGGGATGCTGGGAAGTGGAAAAGAGAGAATTCCCAATTCAGTTCTTCCACTAAGGAGGAGAGACAGAGGGAAGTTCATGGTTTGCCTACGGTGGTGTTTCTAGTTAGTGGGAGCAGAGAGGTTAGAACTCCAAACTCAAGGCTCTCGGCACAGGAACCTTCCAGAAACCGCCACAGGAAGGAGGCGTGAATGCCAGCCTGTCTACTCACCTTTCTGTAGATGGCGAATATGGTTCCGATGGAGGCCAGGCAGTCAATGTTGGAAGATCCGTCCAGTGGGTCGAAGCAGACCACGTATTTCCCCTAAACCACAGAGGGAAGAGGCACCTGGTCAGAACGCCTTACCCTCAGCACCACTGCTTTGTGTCAGGGCCGTGCGTGGCAGACAACGCCGCACCAGGGAGAGATTTAAGCCATGGCGGATCCTTATCAGAAAGCGCCACTGCGTGTGGAGGGCAGCGCCCGCACACAGGACTCCCGCAAGCAGGGCCGCCCCGCCCTACACAGGTCAGCTCACGCTGCACGGGGGGCTGGAGAACCCCCCAGGGGCTCTCCTCCCTCGCCTGCTCTGGCCCCACCCTCCCTCCCGCCTGGGCCCACCAGGGCTCAGAGCTGCTGGGAGTGGCGGGAGCCCAGGTCCGGAGTTGGCACCTGGCAGGGAAGAGGTCGGAAGCAGAAGATGAACTTGGGCTGCCACTCAGAGACACCCAGGGCCGGCTCCACTCGTGTCCACAGTAAGGTCAGCTATAGGCTTGGGGATCAGTCCAGGCCAGTCCCCAGACAGGTTTTCTTTTTTCATCTTGGAGCATTTTTGCCAAAAGACTTCTGAAAATCTCAGAACAACATTCCCAGGGCCTCTGGGTCTGTCTACTAAGACAGCTGGTGTGCACAAATGCATCAGGGGAATGAGAAGACTCTGATTTTCCTGCACCCAACCCTCCTGTGCAATGTGAAGACCAGAAGACAGGGTGGGTGGGGTATTAGTAGACCCACGTCCCCCGCAGCCCCCTACTCTGCTGTCACAGGCAGCTCCAGCCATCGTTCCATGGAAGGAAGTCCCCAGACACGTTAGACAGGCCTCCGTGGGCAAGGGCCTGCGAGAGCCCTAGTGGCAGCACCAGTCGCCTGGTTAATCGGACACTGGGAACAAAACATCAAGTAAACTGGGAGGCCTTTCTCCCTCCACCCAAATTAGTTTTCCCTGACTTTCCAATGAGGAGCGGCGTAGGTTTGTCTGAGCTTTATTTCTGTTTCTTTTTTTGCTCAGCCAGAGGGAGGGGGAAAAAGTGGGACCATCTATAAACTAAGAAATTCCCCAGCCTCTGTACAAATAATCCAACATAGCCCAAACACTCAGTCATGCATTCATTCAACAGATGTCTGTTGAGCATTTAGCATATGCTGGAAAATGTCCCAGGTACCCAGGTTTCAAGGGGGACAACCATGGAACTGACACCCCAGTGGGGACAGAGCGCAGCCCCACACGCAGCAGCTTACGGTAAGTAACCCAAGGAAAACCAAGCAGGGCGAGGGGCTGGGGAGCGGGAGGGGTAACCCTTGATGAGGGGCCTGACCGGAACTGAGGAATGAAGACACACAGAACCAGGGAGGGGAATTTTTGGCAGAGACATGAGCAGGTGTGGAGTGTTCAAGAACTAGCATGAGGATCTGTGCAGGTTAGATTGGAGACAGAAATGAGGGTCATACCAGGTGAAAAGGAAAGTTGAAAATAAGAGCTGTAATTTAGCTTAAATTGTTTGGGACAAATGTAAAAGTGCATGTTACCTGGCATACAGTAGGGGCTTAATAAATTTGGCTGTACTTATCTTTTCCATCCTTCCAGCTAATCACAAAGAAATGGGCCCCTGTCCCCAGTGCCCCGTGTATGGAAGAAGGCAACGCCCAGCAGCTATGTTATATTTCTCAAAACACTCTCCGTGAAGGGCTGTTCACGAGCCCGTAGTGAACATGGACCCTCCCGGCCATGCCCTGCGCTAACCGACTCACCATCGCATCAAGGCAAGAGCACAGGATCTTTATGATTTCTTTCCCATATTAGTCTGACAGCTTCTCAGGCAGGAAGAAATCTCTGCTGAGCCCAGAACCCCCTCGGGGAAGTGTGGCGTGGGGGTGGGGTGGGGGCGGAGATGAGAAGAGGCAGGGAGAATAAGAGGCTGTCTGGTGCAGCTCTTCCCAGGAGCTCTACTCTTCACTGGGTTCCAGGAGCTCCAGCCCCAAAGGTGCGGGCACCTGTCACTGGCGCACTGAGTGAACAGCCGTGGACACCCCCACCTCTGGGCACTCCCAAATCTCTCAGACTTATGTCTTGAATGAGCCACTGCCCTACTGTGGAGTGTTCTTTAACTAGTAACCATAAGAGTTCCTACCAAAGAAGTGCGCAACCCTTGGTTTCCCCAAAACAAATGCAGGATACAGAGGAAATCCCAAGCAGCTACAGGAAAGCAGGACAAGGCTCTCCCCCGCTCAGTAGCACCACCTGCTGTTTGTCAGGGGCACTGCGGCCCCGGGACGCACCCGCCTGTCCTTGGCTGTGATAATGGCGTCTTTATTCTCCTCTGAGACCAGGACGCAGGTGCTGTAGGAGGACTGGAGCATGTTGATCACCAGGGCATTGGATAACACGTCCAGTTTCTTCACTTCATCTCCTGTCACGTTCACGCTTCCTGCGATCCCGTACCTACGACGACAAAAGGCTGGACGAAGTCACTGAGGGAAAGAACCGCTGGTGCCACACACCAGCCCTGCCTCCCCCCTTTCTTTCCTGACTGGAGTCTCCACATTACAGGTGCAGAAGCAGTTGACTGTGTCCCAGTGGCGGCCTCAGCCTCGCTTCCTCTGCACCTGGGGAATGTGGTCCTGCCCCCCAGCCTCCCAGCGGGGAGCCGAACCCATCTCACTGAGGCGCAGCCCGCCATGCGCTGGGAGGGGAGGTGGGAGCTCCTGCAGTCAGACGCGTCACCATAATCGAGGACTCCCGAAAGCAAAGGACCGCGGCCTTCCAGCACTGGAATTTCACGTCTTTGCAGTTCTCCCCGCAGAGCGTCCTGCGGGTGTCAGGTACAAATCGCCCTGTGGTGGCCTGGCCTTCCTAGAACTGAGAGGAAATTTGAGGGCCGACTTGACTTATTGCTTTGCTTCTCCAAACCACCCCAAGCCACAGCAGGAGGAACTTCCGTGACGGCTCTGTAGAGGCTCCGGGTTTCAGAGCACGCGTGGGCAGGGTCTCCCGTCCCACCCTCGCCCCTCAGCATGTTCTCAGCAGAGCGACGGGGGCTCTCCTGCAACACAGGCGCCCTCCCCTCACGCAGAGGCTATGCCCCGTCCCCACGTGGGCCTCAGGCCCCACCCTGGAAGCCCTGTCCCGTGGTGGCACGGCCTCCTGGCCCTCTCGTGCCCACTGGGCCACCCTCAGCCTCCGAAAACTCCAGGCACACACCTGCCTATGACAGCCACCTGCTGGCCTTGCTGCCCCACCAGGGACACTCTCCCTTCAGGGGCCACGTGGCTGTCACCCCACTCAAGCCTGGACTCCAAAACTGTGTCTCAGGGAGGCCTTCCCTGGCCATCTGTCTAAAGTGGCAGCCGCACCCCTAACTCTGTCGTGACTTATTTTCTCCTTAGCCCAGCGCCCTCTGCCCACTGTTGGCTTTTCCCCCTTCCGCCTTCTGCTCTCCAGGAAGCCGCCCTGGTCCTCCTGCGCGTGCCCACGCGGGCACTCCCTGCCATCCCTCCACAGCGGCGCCTGTCCTCACGTGCGTCCTCCCTGCAGGACCGTCTGCCTGCTGCGGGCAGGACCGTCCTGCCCTTGTTCCCACGGAGCCCGGGTGGGCAGCGGGTGACAGTGTGCGTGCTCCGGATTGGGAGAGAGGGCGGCAAGAAGTCATCCCCTTCCCCCTACGTTAATGCCCCTAGTTTGTTGAAGGACGCTCGGGTGGGTGTCACAGGCAGCCAGGGTCGGGACTGCCATGCACCCTAAGCTGGGGCGAACTCATTTCCCGCCCTGTCCCCTCCGGAATGACAGCCGCCGCCCACGCACCCGCCCGGCTTGTGCTGTCTGACTGCTGGGATGTGAGGAGCCGGCTGTGCTGAGAACAGCGCTGGCCGCAGCCTGGCCTCGCGACCTTCCTGCGGGCCCAAGACAAACGCAAGCAAACAGCGGCGGCCACGCGGGGTCATCTGCACAGAGCGAAGGCCGGGCCCCGGCGCTGCTGTGCAACTCGGGAGGCCGAGGCAGCCGCCGCTGGACAGGGAGGAGCCGGCCGAGGCCTGCGGGGACAGAGCTGAGAAACGCCGCCCTGTCCTTCAGACTCTCCTCCACCGCCGCCCCACCCCGCAGCCTCCCTCGGGCGCCGGCAGCCCCTCCTCCCAGGACAGAACTCACTGGGGTGACATGGACTGCCCACGACAGCTCCAAGCTGGGGCGGGGGTAAAGCGTGCCCTGGCCAAGGGGCGGCGGCATTTAGCGTTTTACGCAGCGCTGAAGCTCGCTGAGGGCTCTGAAAGGCGGGTCCCACCGTGTGGCCATGAAGAGGCCACGGAGAGGCTCCTGGTGGCACCCCACTCCCTGCCCCACAGCGAGGCGAGGGGGAAGGGAGACCCTCCCTGAGGTTACCCTGCATTCATCCAGCCTCGCTGAGAAGTGGCTCCCGCAGGGAGGAACAAAGCAGTGAGGGCTTGAGGCCCCTGCACAGGACAGTGGGGAGCAGTGACTGTCCCAGTCTGAGCAGCAGCCTGGCTGCTCCGGGACGCAGGCCCCCGCTTTGCTCCCCGGGAAGCAATTCCAGGGTCCTTTTAAAATGATCTGAGCGTCTTCGCAGAAAGAGTTTCCAGCCGGCGGGCTTCCCCTGCTGCCACTCTGGGTGTCAGTCATGGGGGCAGGGGACCCATGCCTGTGAGTAGCAGAACGCGGGGCTCCAGCCTCAGCCGCCCAGACAGTGGCGCCTCCCCCGCGTCCGCGGGCCACGCCTGCCCCCTGGCGGTCAGTCGGTGGCATCAGCCAGCCGGCAAATTTCCTGGCCTGGCCTGGAACCCTGGCGGTAACCGGCAGTCCCCGCGTTTGCCACAGGGGGGCGCTGGCGTGGTCGCCGTCGCAGGGACTCAGGCAGCCTTGCAACAACCCTGGGAGTTGGAAGCCATTGGCATCCTCTCCATTTGACAAGGGGGACCCTGGAGTCCCAGGAGACTAAATCACTGCCCGTGATCCGCGGTGCGAAACGCCAAGGTAGACGAGCACCTTGATTATCCACTTCCCAGGGCCGCTCCGTCTGGACACTCAACTGCCACACAGTCCGAGTTTTGTGGCAGGTGAGTGAGGAACTGCCACGGCAGCTCCTGCCCCAGAGCCCCACGCAGGGGGAGCTGGTCAGTGTGGGGGACATCCCGGAGGTCGGCAGGGGGCTGTGCTGAGCACCCCAGGGCCGTCCATTCACAGGGAGCCCAATGTCTCTCGGATGTCACTCGGCAGGGCCATCGCCCCGCAGGAGCAGGCAGGACACGAGGCTGGCAGGGCGGAGCCTGACGTGCAGAGCGTGGCCATCATTGCCAAGTGCGGCAGTGACACAGCCACGGCGTCCCCACACGGGACAGAAAGCCGAGCGTCATGCGTCCCTAACTTGGCCCCGTGACTGGGTCACCACACCTTATACGCATGAAGCCTGTGGGGGTCTGATAAGCACACCTTGTGATGTGATGCTATCACTGTTCTGTGTTAAAAGCACTAAATTGTCCAGAATAAATGTTTTAAATTATTAAACTTTGTTGACTTTTCATTTTGGGTCCCCCTTTCCCCCCAAATATGGGTCCCTTCCACTCCAACCTCCGCTGGAATCACAAGGAAAATGGAAGCCCAAAGAAATAGTGTCGAGTTATCACAGACTGAAACTGGGTATTTGGCTGTGACCATCAGCGGCGGTAGCATGAACTTGACCTCGTTCTGTGCCTGGAGAAAGCACCCAAGAGAACCGGGTGGAGGAACCCTGTGCACGCCCCTGCCGGGCCCAGCGCCTCCCGGCTCCCTGCACGCCCAGCGGAGACGAAGATGAAAGTCACAGAGAAACTCTACAGGCAGCCGCAAAACACTCCCCTCCGTGGTGAGGGCCGTGGGCCGGGGCGGGAGAGTGTTCTGCTTCGTGAATGACTTCCAGCTCCCAACCTACTGCAGAGGCCATGGCAATAAAACGCTCGCATCTGCCAAGGACATAAAGGGTGTTTCAAATCTCCCCTCTGCTTCTCTGTGACGGTGGGAACCCCGCTACGCAAATACGAATCGTGATAATCCAATACGTGTTTTAATGCAACGAGCCACTGCACTCGTTATCGCTATAATATAGTAACTGGAAAAATTACACGTATATATTACTACAATATGTGCCTTGAAGTATTCTGTTCCTTTCCTGAAACAAGTCAAAGGCCCTTTCATCAAAGCACAAGATAGAAACTTAAAATGCAACTTGCTTCTGGGGCACATAAGGCCAATCATCGTTGGAGCCCATTTCTTGCCCAAGCACCTACAGTTTTTGCAGCCCCGCCTGAGCCAAGGGTGCTCCGTGCACCTGCCCGCACCCGCTCCCCCGGACTCACAGGTGGGCCAGGCCGGCCTTGCGCACGGCCGAGGAGATGGCTTTGATGGCCGTCAGCATGGAGTTCAGCAGCTGGGTGAGCTCCCCGGTCCCTTTGGCCTGACGCCCCTTTTCCATAACGTAGCGGGTCAGGGTGAGCATGTCTGTTTCAAAGGGGCTTCTGTCCGTCATTGTGGCTGGAATCGCTTCAAATCCTTCTTTTCTCCGTACAAATCCCTGTTTACCGCCAAGGGCTGTGGCTCCGCAGTGTGGAAGCTGATAAGAAAACTGCGCTGGCCGTGCCAGGGCCCTAAAAGAAAAGGGGCCCAACCCACGTGGCTGAAAGAACTGGACAAGCCCTCAGGGAAATCTCTCTGATCTCACTGACCAGTGGCTGCCAGAGAAGCGCAGCGATTGTAAACAGGACAGGCTGCCAGGAACACAGACCTGCTCTGTCCCAGGGAGCTCCCTCCCGCAAGACCTGACAGGCAGCCATTTAGGAACAGGTGGGGAGTGAGAAATGCAGCCGATGAAATATGATCCATGAAAGCCTTTTATTCCAGGGTCAGAAGGATTCTTCACAGAACCTGGCTGTCCCGTGGCTGCAGCTGGCAGACTGGCTGGGATCCTATCTGGGGCAGAGGTCACACAGTCAAGTAATGGCCATCCTGGGACCGCTGTGGCAGGGGTCTTTCCAACCAGTCTGGAAAGGATGCGTTTCATGTCCAGTGAGCAAGTATTACTAGGTGGATATCCACAGTGGATATTGAAATGCAAAAGGCAACTATTATATTCCTAGCATAGCATGATCACTGGTGTAATTTTACCAATTTCTCTGTGCACTTTTATATGTTTAATTTCTTAAGGAGGTGTGATGCCATTTCCACAGAGGCTGCACGATTTAACATTCCCACCAGCAATGAACAAGAGTTCCAATGGCTCTACATTGTCACCAACCCTTGTCACTTCTTTATTTTTAATAATAGCCATCCTAATGGATATAAATGTTATCTCACTGAGCCTTAGAGTTGCATTTCCTTAATGATTAGTGATATTGAGCATCTTTTTCATGTATTTATTGGCCATTCCCAAAGTTGTTGTGTTTTATTTTTGAGACAGTCTCCCTTTGTTGCCCAGGCTAGAGTGAATGCCGTGGCGTCAGCCTAGCTCACAGCAACCTCAGACTCCTGGGCTCAAGCAATCCTGCTGCCTCAGCCTCCAGAGTAGCTGGGACTACAGGCATGCGCCACCATGCCCGGCTAATTTTTTCTATATATATTAGTTGGCCAATTAATTTCTTTCTATTTATAATAGAGACAGGGTCTTGCTCTTGCTCATGCTGGATTTGAACTCCTGACCTCAAGCAATCCACCCGCCTCGGCCTCCCAGAGTGCTAGGATTACAGGCCTGAGCCACCGCGCCTGGCCCCCAAAGTTGTTTTGGTTGTGTGTTGTAGGCCTATCTGTGCACAATGGACTGGAAGTGACACAAGCAAACTGGTGTCTTGGCACAGATCTCGGGAGAGGCATCGGGGCCGAGCACTCTGTGGGTGTCAGGAAAGAGCAGGAGGATGATTTGGGGATCAGCTGGCAGTGCCATTTAATAGAAGTTGGCTCTGCCCCATATAGGGCTCCACAGGAAGGCCACCTACTTCTGCCACCGCACAGCTGCCAAATCCCTTTGCAGCTACATGGAAATGTTAGAAGTTCAAGTTACCTGCATGAACCAAAATCGCAGCTGCTGACCTTTCAGCAAATGCCAAAGTTCTTCCAAGGCACACAACAGGGTGGGGACTTGCAAAGTGGCTGTGGCAACAGCCCAGAGGAAGAGAGCAACATCCGCCCTGTGGTTATTTCAGCACTGCTGATACACTGATGACCCCAAAGCTATTCACAGCCGTGCTCAGCTTGGAGCAGCACCCCCACGGGCCTGAGTCTAAACAACAGGGACGAGTAGACCCTGTGAAGACTTACAGGGTCTTAGAGCAGCATGCAGGGCAGGGCCTCCACCCCAGACCGGGATCTGGAATGTGACGCTACGGCACCAGCTGAGGGACCATTCTTGTTAGCAAAACTCCGCTAAGACGCTTTGCGTCCGCCCTGTCGTGGAATCCGCGCACACGCTTTCTCTCGGAGCCTCGGCGTTCCTGCTCATAGCAGGCCGGACGTCGCCCGGGCATCTGCTGAGCCCGATTCCCCTCTCAGAGCAAACGCCCCCTGCCTGTAAGAGAAAACCTCAAGGTCGAGTTTGTCCTATGTGACCCTGGTCTCTGGCTGCAGCTGATTGACCGTGGATGGACACTTGGCACAAGCGGAGCCAATCACATTCCGTCTCCTGGGCACTGGGCCTCAGACTCAGAGACATCCATGAGCCGGATGCTGCTGCGGTATCCAGCGACACGCGTCCTTGGGCCGGGCTCACAGGGGACCTGGATTTCATGAGATCCCTTGAAGCTTTCCAACAAACTCCCTTTCAGATTTACCAGGATGAGCGGGTTTCTAGCCCTACAGTGACCACGGCCTCGACTACAACAGCAGGTAGTATGATAACATTTCACAAATGAAGAAAGAGAGACTCAGAGAGGTTTAAAAGACTGTCGCCAAGCTCCGTGTAGCCTGGTCAGCATCACCTGGGTCATGCTGCAGTAACAAACAAGCCTGAAATCCCAGTCGCTTATACAGGGAGGTCTGTCTCTCCTTCCTGTCCCAGCTGGTGTCAAGAGGGCGTGGCTCAGGCTCCAGGCTCCGGCCACACCGTGGCCCTGTCGCTGAAATGCACGGCCTCTGAGCTGGCGTGGAGGGAAGAGAGGACGCAGGACTGTCAGTGGAGTCAGCCTGGGAGTTGTAGATGCCATTTCCACCCTCCCTTCCCCACTGGCCCAAACCCACGGCCGCCACCCGAATGCACGCCAGGCTGGGAAAGGTCGTCTCCTGTGGGTCCGGGAGGGATACCGGCGGGTGAGCGTCGCCTGGTCTGCACCAGACGCGCACAGCTGTGCAGTGGCAGGGCGGGACCTGGCCTCAGGCTGCCCTGACCCCAGCGCCAGGCACCTGGTGCCAGCTGCCCTCTTGACAGCTTGCCAGGCTCCCAGTGGGCGGAAGGGCCCACCCTCCCCTCAGCGCCATCTCCCCCCCACCCGCTGTACCACAGTGGCAGCACCTCGGTTCTCCAGGGAAACCAGAAGCAGCGTGGCAATGAAGGGTGGGACCACCTCGAGTTCATTCCTGCAAATTCGACCAACAGCCTTGTGTACCAGCGCCTGTTTGAGGAGAGCACCACGTGAACTCCCTGGTTTCCTTGGCTTGTGGCCACATCGCTCCAATCTCTGCCTCCATCCTCATATCCCTTCTGCTCTGAGTGACATGTGAGGACATGTCATTGGATTTAGGACTCACCCTAATCTAGGTATTCTAGGATGATGCTCCTTAATCTAATTGCAACTGCAAAGACTCTTTTTCCAAATCAGGTCACATTCACAGGTCCCAGGGATTTGCATGTGGACATGTCCTTTCAGGGGACACCATTCAACCCACTACAGGCATCTTGAAATTACTCCCAATTCCGAAGGTGAGGACCAGGACACAGTCACTCTGGGGACTTTGGACCCCGTGGTGCTTGAGTGCAGCTTCTGCCTCCATCCTGGTCCTGGGGCTCTTCCATCCCATGCCCGGGGGCAGACGCTGTGCCCAGCCTATCCATGGTGGCAAAGCCAGGCTGACAGGCGCTTCAACTCACACCGCAGAGATGCTTTCCCAGCTTTTGGCAAAGGCGGCCTCGCAGCAAGTGCACGCTGTGCAGACACTGCCCTGCGGACTTGCTTCAGAGTGCTTAGAACTGGGTTTTCAGGCCGGGTGTGTTCTTAACGTGGAAGGTGAGGGGTTTGGCTGCGGAGCCTCTAAGAGCAAACAGCAGACCTGCGGGTGGGGAGGGGCGGCGTGGGGCCTCTTCACAAACCCCGCCCACACTGACACTGGGGCTCGCAAGACCCCCGCAGCCACGCACCGGCTGGGGTAGAGGAGGCTGCTCCCCTCTGCAAGGGGAACGGAGCTTTAGTGTTTCGATCCGAGGCAGGAAAGGTCTCCGTCTTAGGAGCAGTGTGACACTGTAGAGCCCGAGCTCCTGCCTTGTCTGTCTGTATGAGACACTCGGGGATGCATCCCCTCACCTTCACCTGTCCGAGGAAGGCAGCTAAGAAGCCCAAGGTCAAGTCCAGCTGAGGGTCTAAGGAGCATCGGAGGAGGATCGCTGTTCGTGCCGCTGTTCTGTGGGTCTGTGTGTGTCTCACTCGGAGAAGGAGAAAGGCTCACACGTCACAGCAGGTTGCAAACAAGCGTCAGTTGAAACCTCTGTGTCGAATGACCCAACGGACCCAAAGACACCACACAGAGCACACAGACAGCGCAGAGCAAAGGCGTCTTCTGTCATTTTGCCTGGTTTCCTGACGGCACCGGGTGGGCAGGATTGTTTCTCTGTAGTGATCCCAGTGACGGGAAAAGGCTCCCAGACCCAAAGCCGTGTCTCCCTCGGTGCTTTCAGACCCAAAGGCTTGAGTTACAAGCAGGTTAAAAATCCAAAGGTGCGTTGGGGTCAGGGGACTTTCCTGACAGACTGCCACAGCTGGAGGGCGGGAGACACTGGCTTTGGGCCTGGTCCGTGGACAGAAGCGCATCCAATGCTCAAGGTCAAACTGCTTCCTGTTGGAAAAACATGGAATGAATGGGAGTGTTTGGAGAGGAAGAAGCAGGATTTACACAGACACCTGTTTTCAGTTGCCAAGTGGAAATAAGCAGATAGATACATTTTAAAATCGAGAGGTAAAAAAAAAAAGGGCCCATTTGTTATAAAAGTTGCCATCACCTTGGACTCTGGTCAGGGTTAGCCGAGGGAGAAAGTGTTCATAGACAGAGCTTCATGAGAAACATACTTGCTTGAAACAAATTGTATTTCCTTAAATCCTGTTCTTATGATAAATCCTTTTCCTGATGGTAACTAGATCCTAAGAATTATTAGGCTTTGTGAGTTCACCATAGTGCTGTGCTTGCATAGAAAAACCACCAGTGGGTGCCAGTGTGAACCTTCATTTGTGACTCAGACAGTCACACCCACGTACGGGAGGCCACGAGTCATGCCGAGGAGCCGTCACTGAGCTATTCGCTGTCCCATTGCTGGGAGGGCAGGTCAGCTCTGCACAGCCAGGCCTGGGTGGGACCACACGTAGCAGAAGCAATGCATTGGCTCAGACTTCAGTGGCCACGTCACCCAGGTTCATACCCAGCTCTGCCGCCCATTGGCTGGAGACCTTGAGCACAGTCCTGAACCTCCCAGTCCTTACTCCACTTCGCCATCTACAAAATAGATCATTGATGGTGTCTAATCCATACGGTTGTTGGGAAGATGAAATGAGTCACCTAATATTATATATGTTAGCTCGGGCGGGGGGGGGGTTGTTTTTGAGACACAGTCTTGCTCTGTTGCCCGGGCGAGAGAGCCGTGGCGTCAGCCTGGCTCACAGCAACCTCAAACTCCTGGCCTCAAGTGATCCTCCCACCTCAGCCTCCCAGAGTGCTAGGATTACAGGTGTGAGCCACGACACCTGGCCACACCTTAGCTGTCATTATCACCATCATCATCGTTTGGCACAAAGCAATGAAGGCCTTTTTCTGTAAAAGGAAAAATATTTTATTTCTCCTCCATCCACTCAGAGTACATCTCGCCCACCACTGACAGCATCGAGACAACACTGCGTAGGTAGCACCAGGCGCTACACGGCATTGGATGATGAAAGTAGCCACACTTTTTATTTCTGACGTCTAGGAACGCAGGATGCCCGGCCGGAGCAGGGAGCGCCCTGCGAGATAAGAGGTCCAGAGGGAAGGCGATCCTGCTGGAGTGGGCAAGGCCCGCCCCTCACTTGGCAGAGTGCTTCTTGTAAATCTCCAGGAACTCCCCCACGTCGTCAGGAGACCCCAGGACGACTGGCGCCCTCTGGTGGATGTCAGTGGGAACGATGTCCAGCACAGCCTCCTTGCCAGTGGTGGCCAATCCCCCAGCCTTCTCCATGACGAAGGCCATGGGGTTACACTCGTACAGGAGTCTCAGCTGGAAGGCAAGAGCGACAGCAGGTCGTCACACCAGATGGCGTTACACAGAGAGGGCAATTGTTCTACAGCGAAGCAGTGCAGAGCCCCTGGGAGTAACTGTCACTCTCTCTCCTACTACAGGGTGGCAAAAGTTCCCTCCCAGCCCGGGTTGCATCTGAGACAAGACGGTTACCCATCAGGCTCCATTCAGCCATTCGTCAAGTCAGAGCCCGCAATGGATTATCTGATGCAAATGCGAGACAGCCCACCTGGGTTCGGCACGGAATGACATTTTGGCAGAACTGATGAATTTCTTCTCCTTACAGCGTGGAAACTGGACTTCATGAGTGACTCTGTGTGTTTGGGATGGAGCTTTGCCTATTCTAGAAGCATTAGGAAACCCACGGCAGTGTCTGGCTGCAGACATCTGGAGAGCAGACTGGCTCTCCAAACACTGTAATATTGTTTGCGACTGTGCGCATTCCTTTTACAGCTCTCCTAAGGCTTGAGGGTTGGAATTTAGTATGTCATACATCTTGGCATTTACGTTTGAATGTTAACTCTTTATCGTGTGCATTTTCATGCAGTCTGCCTATGAGTGACAGCTTTCTGCAGGTGTTTCCTGGCTCTCTTTCCATGTAGGTGTCACGGCCAAATTTGAAAAACTAGAAAAAAAAAGGAGGAGCCTCAATAACTGTGTTCGGGAACAATTTTTTGAGGCATTAGAGGAAAGTGCTGTAGCGCCGGCTAATCGCCTGGGCCGGGGTGTGGGAGACGGCTGCGGCAGAAGCAGTGTGTTAAGGAAATACGAATGTTTTCAGTGGACCAGACGCCTATGCAGCAGAGATCTGAATATAACCAAAATATATGGGTTTCTAACTATCTTAGGGGTATTACTGGTCCTGTTTTCCTCTCACATTTAAAACAAAAAAAAGAGGCAATCTGTCCACTGGGGAGTACGAAGCAGACGCAATACTCGAGGAGGAGGCACTGCCACCCTGTGGGAAGGACAGCGGGCGCCCTTAGCCCCGGGAGAAAGCCCAGCCCGCAGCGGCTTGCTGGGAGCCCCGTGGGCACGGGCCGGTGGGGTCAGTGCTAACAGCTCACCTGAAAGTTCTAGGTTTTCCCAGAGATTCCTTCCTTCCCTAAAAGGTATCCTTGTCAAAGTGGCAAGTGTCAGCTCATTGGCTATTTCTATTCTAAGCCTTTTGAAGGCAACCAAAGACAACTCCTGTGAAATACATATTTGATCTGCTGCCTTGGACATGAGCCTGGGGGTTTCGTTTCTCTTTATGAATGGAATTCATGTTGCCCCAGCCAGACCACGAGCCCGCTGGAAGCTTTATGGGCTTTTAGTCCCCTCCTGGCCATTAATTCTTTTCCCACAGCATTGGAAGGACTCTCGAGAGACCCTTTCTGTGTTTAGTTGGTATCACCTGGCTTAACATTTAGTCTAGAAAAGACTATGCGACAGACATCCTTAGCATCTTACTAAGGAGCTTAACAGCGACCACAACTTTTCTTTCTTCCTAAATCAAGTCACTCACGCTGAAAATGCAATCTACTGCTTCTCACTCACCCCCAGGGCAGGTGTGTGGGGCGCGGTGTCAACGCCATTACAAGTTGGCGCCTGTTTCCGGCTTTGCCTAGAGCAGCAAACAAGTTCAGCGCACGCGCAATTGTCGGTTGCCCTGTGGCGCAAGCATGCAAACGAAGGGTCCTGCTATGGACTAATGCTTTGGTGGCTCGACAGCTGAGCGGCCTATCCCAGCTTAGGGGTTGTGCTTCTGGGGTATATAGCAGCCTGCCCGCTGCCGGGCTGGGTCTTCCGCATCATGTAAGTCTAAAGGGAACCCCATTAAAGCACTGTCAGAAGAACTCCGGTTGCCGCGTCTTCCTTGCTGGCGAGGCGGGCGCGACAAGTGGTGCCGAAACCCGGGAACCGAAACAACTTTGAAGCACCAGCGGAGACGACCTCGACAGAGGTGAGTTCAGAACTGGCGTGTGGGACGGCCAAAACTCCCCTGCTTCCAAAAAATGGGTAATATTCCGCTGCGGCGCTTTTTGTGGCCTATTAAGAACCTCTTAGCATCACAAGGAGTGCACTGTGAGGAAAGGACCCTCATAAAATTTTTGAAGGAGGTGGACCGTGTAGCTCCTTGGTTCCTCCACTCGGGTTCCTTGACTATTCCCTCTTGGGAGAAGTTAGGGCGAGACCTTCGTGGCGCAGGACTTTTAAAGCCAGGCACTCTCCTTGTTCACAACCTAATTATGGAGTGTCTGCATGATGAGAGTTCAGGCCCGCGCGTAGCGGCTAGCCAAAGAGCATTAAATGATTTGCAAGACGCAAGTTCGGAGAGAAGCAGTAGGGGAGGGACCGCGGTAAAAGGTGGAAAAAAGGAATATAGAGCTCAAAAAAGGAAAATGCAGGGAGGGAAAGCGCAGCCCGATCTGCCTAATTGTGACCCCTTACCAGATTTTGACAATCTACATTTATCTGACACTGCTGACTCTGAGTCAGACTGCGACAGTAGCCCAGAGTCAGATGAGGAACTAGAAAAGAAAGAGGAACCAGTTTTTCAGGAAGCGGTCGGTTGTGAGCGGTACCGCCCACCTCCGCATGCCCCGCCTTGGGAAGGGCTGGGTTTTTCTTAGGGGCCGCTCGCCGCTGGGGATCCTCTACCCATACCCTGGAATACAGAGGAGCCAGTGTGGGTGCCCCAGTGGCCCTTACCCTCTGAAAAGTTACTCGCGGCCCATAATCTAGTGCAAGAGCAGCTTACTCTTGGGCATCTTGAACCCTCTCATTCTCCTTGGAATACCCCTATTTTTGTGATTAAGAAAAGGTCTGGTAAATGGAGACTGTTGCATGACCTTAGAGCAATTAATGCCCAGATGCAGCTTATGGGGCCTGTTCAAAGAGGACTGCCCCTTCTCTCAGCTTTGCCTAAACATTGGAGTCTAATTATCTTGGACATCAAGGACTGTTTTTTCTCTATTCCCCTGCACCCACAAGATAAAAGCAGATTTGCATTCACGCTTCCTTCCATAAACCATGAGCAGCCTGATGCAAGATATCAATGGCAGGTTTTGCCTCAGGGCATGGCTAACAGTCCCACTATGTGCCAACTTTATGTGGCCTCAGCTATCCAGCCGGTTAGGCAGAAGTTTTCAAAGGTAAGAATTATACACTATATGGATGATATTCTCTTGTGTCATTGTGATGATGGCGTACTTCGCCAAGCTTATGCGTCCCTTCAGGCTCACTTAAAGGAAAAGGCTTGCTGGTCGCTCCAGAAAAGGTGCAAGAGGGAGAAGTAGGCGCGTTTCTTGGTAGTAGCATTCTCCCTGACAAAATTGTGCCTCAAAGACTGTCCATCCGAAGAGATGCTTTGAGGACCTTAAACGATTTTCAAAAACTGCTAGGGGATATCAATTGGCTTCGACCTTTTTTATGTCTTACCACAGCAGAACTGAAGCCATTATTTCAGATTCTAGAGGGAGACTCACACATCACGTCTCCTAGAACTTTGACTCCTGAGGCCCTAAAGGCTCTTCATAAGGTAGAAGAAGCCACTCAAAAGGCGCAACTAGTGCGCATTCAACACCATGATCCTTTCTCCCTCTGTGTACTCCCTACTCCCACGCTCCCTACGGCAGTGCTTTGGCAGGATGGCCCCCTTTTATGGGTGCATCCTCAAGCCTCTCCAGGAAAGGTGATTGGCCATTATCCTACCTGTGTGGCTGAGATAGCTTTAAAGGGTATTAGTTTGGCTGTGTCCCATTTTGGGCGTCACCCTGATAGCCTGATTTGTCCATATACTGCCAATCAGGTAAACACCTTATGTGCCACTCTTGATGCATGGGCCATATTGAGATGCACCTTCCCAGGGAGCATTGACAACCATTATCCCAGACATGCCTTGTTGCAGTTTGCAATGAGGAACGAGCTTATTTTCCCAAGAGTAACTTCGCTGCAACCTTTGGTTGATGCCTTGGATGTGTATACCGATGGCTCTAAGACGGGTATTGGGAGCTATGTCATTCAGGACAAGGTGTATACAAAACAGTTTATTCTTCTCCTCAGCTAGTAGAGTGTGCCGTAGTCGGTCTGGTTCTCAGTACCATCACTGAACCTATCAACATCATCTCAGACTCCTTTTATGTGGTCAACGCAGTTAAACAGTTAGAGAACTCCTTTCACATTCTTGCCAAGAGTACTGTCTTTTCTGTATTTACAGAAATTAGGAATACTATTCAAAACAGGAAAAACCCATTTTCCATTCAGCATATCAGAGCTCATTCCTTGTTACCTGGACCTATGGCTGCGGGAAATGCTATGGCAGATCACGCCACTCGTGCCCTCTGGGTGTCTGATGGCCACGCCGCCGCCATAGACTTTCATAAACTTTATCATGTGCCAGCTGAAACCTTACGACTTAAGTTCAACATCACGCGTGCAGATGCTCGTGAGATTGTACTGCAATGTCCAAATTGTGCTCCTTATCGCACTGTTGTTCATGCGGGCGTGAATCCTAGGGGTTTGCGTCCTCTACAACTGTGGCAAATGGATGTAACTCATGTCCCATCCTTTGGGAAGCTTCAGTATGTTCACGTGTCTGTTGCCACGTGCTCAGGCGTCCTTCATGCCACGCCTCTGGCTGGAGAAAAGGCAAGTTACGTTATCATTCACTGCCTAGAAGCTTGGGCAGCCTGGGGCAAGCCCCGGGTTATTAAGACAGATAATGGCCCGGCTTATACCTCAAAATCTTTTCAGCAGTTTTGCACTCGCTTGGGTGTGGAGCACCGTACCGGTCTTCCCTACAACCCTCAAGCGCAAGGCATCGTGGAACGTGCTCACGGCACGCTCAAAATGTACTTACAAAAACAAAAAGGGGGAGATGCCCTACAGCTAGGGCTATCACCCAAAGGACGCCTCTCCTTTGCTCTCTTTACTTTAAATTTTTTAAATTTAGATGTCAAGGGACGTTCGGCAGCAGACAGGCATGTCACGCCTGCTCCGCCACAGAAAGAATTAGTGAAGTGGAAAGATGTGTTGTCTAATCTATGGAAAGGCCCGGATCCAGTGTTAATGAGATCCAGGGGAGCTATTTGTATTTTTCCACAGGACCAGGACAATCCCATCTGGGTGCCCACGCGGCTGACCAGAACGGTGCAGCAGCCTTTGGAGCAGCAGCCTTTGGAGCAGCATGAAGACGTGCTGGCTACTCCTCCTGACGACAGCATGGATGATCGCGAGGATGGCAGCGGAGCCACGCTGGGGGATCCTGTCAGTGCTTCCCCTGCCGATGCCTGCGACACATAACTCACCAATTTTCCCTCGCTTCTTTTCTACTAATGTTTCCCTGGGCACTGCGTACCTGCCGTTGGACACGCAGAGTAGTAAACTGGAGGGAAATAGATCCTTCTCCTTGAAGGGGACTTTGTGTTTTGTGTGGGGTTAACGGAAGCTGCACAGACTTGGCTCCCCTGTCCATTGGTGGCTGGGGGTATGGCAAGGAATGCTAGTTTCGCATGGAATCTTAGCGACTCTTTTAAAGGTTCTGTGAGGGTGATTGCGGGAGGGCGAAACGAGACCTTTGCCCCTATACCTGTCTGGGTTTGGCCCCCGTTTATCTGGGTGGTATCCACGAAAAAACCCTCTGGTACACATGTGAACTGTTCCTCTAATACGTGCAATTATACATTGTGTTGGAATGCCATGTCTCACCCCTCTGCCATTGTTACCCGCTTGCCTAGATACATTCCTGTTCCTGTTGAAGCTCCTAGCTCTATGACTCTGTTTCGGTCTTGCAGCCACGGACCATGTGGTATTGGCACAGACATTTGCTGCGCTTGAACTGAGACAGTCTGCACAGGTGTGGTTGACCATGCTAAAAGGTTAGCCTAGTTTTGGGTTGCACCCGCTCCTACCCCCAGGTATTTTAGTAGACATGGCCTTTGCACTCTGAGGGGTCTCTCCCATTGCACCAAATAAGGCATGTCTCCTATCCCACAGCCAGCCTTTGCATACCTCTGAGTTGTGCTCATTGCACGAGGTTAGGTGGTTGCTGGTGAAAGTGAGGCTCTGCAACCTTGATCGCACGGTCGAAGGACGGTGCTGAACGGTTGCTCAGCTCTCATTAAATTAATAAAACAAGGGGAGATGTGGGGCGCGGTGTCAACGCCATTACAAGTTGGCGCCTGTTTCCGGCTTTGCCTAGAGCAGCAAACAAGTTCAGCGCACGCGCAATTGTCGGTTGCCCTGTGGCGCAAGCATGCAAACGAAGGGTCCTGCTATGGACTAATGTTTTGGTGGCTCGACAGCTGAGCGGCCTATCCCAGCTTAGGGGTTGTGCTTCTTGGGTATATAGCAGCCTGCGCGCTGCCGGGCTGGGTCTTCCGCATCATGTAAGTCTAAAGGGAACCCCATTAAAGCACTGTCAGAAGAACTCCGGTTGCCACGTCTTCCTTGCTGGCGAGGCGGACGCGACACAGGTGCTTACCTTTCCTTTGGGGCTCTTCTTGTTAGCGGGGTACAGAAATATCCCGCCATAGACCAGAGTGCGGTGCACATCGGCCACCATGGAGCCCACGTACCGAGCGCCATAGGGGGCCGAGCTGTCCTGCAAGGTCAAGGCCAGCATTGGTCAGTGCTGCAGAAAATAAAGAACGCGAGCTCCCTTTGTGTCCTGTGTGCGTTTGATCCCACAGTCATTCAATGAGCACCTTCCAGGTATGTGCTTGGCTGCGCTAAGAAGTGTGTTGAGTGAGAATCCTGTTCCCAAGAAGAAGAAAATGGAACGATGGAGACAGCCTCTTCTGCATCTCACAATGGGCCGAATCACCTGAGGAAGCCCCAGGGAGGCTGTGGTTGGTTCTGGCTATGGGGCTCGGGCAGCATCACAAAGATTGTGCCATTTGGTAGCACCTTAAGGGTTGAGAAGGATTTCTGCCGCACCAAGGAGCTGCGCGGGGGGGGGGGGAGGGGGGGCTGTCTATTTTACAGGCGAGGACACAGCACACGCACAGGCAATGAGGACAGGGACGCGCTGTCGTGACGGGGCCGCTGTCCCAGGAGCCTGTAGGACTAGAGAGAGTGTGTGCAGGGCTGGGGCGGGAGGAGACTCTCCGGAAAGTGAAAGGAGAGAGGATTAAGCTGGAGAGAGAGCCTGGGGCCAGCTCTGAGGACCTCAAATGTCATGCAAACAACATTTGAGCTTCATCCTCAGAAAACAGGTGTCAGTGGCTTTTAAGCAAAGGTATGACAAAGTCAGATATTGCCACATACAGCCACCTCTACGACCAGCCATTTCTTCTCTTCGTAGTCACTAAATTGCAACCTCCTTAGAGAGATACCAAGGTGGACACTCTCATTCCCGGGACGACTGATAAATCCATGTTGGACAGGAGGGCAGGAGGGACAGACACCCCATGGCAGGGGCCTGGGTGGCAGAACCACCTTTTGTGCCTTCTGGGACCAGGGCCCCCAGAGGGAAACTGTTTTACTGCCAGGCACTCATGCATCTGGTTGACTTTATCATCCTGATTTTCTTCTGCCAAGAGAAAGTGTCGATGGCCAAGATACACGCTCTGATTTGACACCTCAGGGCAAGAATTTCAGAGCCCAGAACCTACATGAGAACTTAATCATGGGCTCAGTGCAGATCAAAATCCAACCCACTTCCATCCCTGCTTTCTTTCACCTCTAAGGTGAATCTTCAGTCAATGGATTTCCACGTAACTCAAGAGTCCCACACGAGGTCCAGGCCCCTCCAT
Source organism: Microcebus murinus (assembly GCF_040939455.1). NCBI lineage: Eukaryota > Metazoa > Chordata > Mammalia > Primates > Cheirogaleidae > Microcebus > Microcebus murinus. Next base: position 11,432,877 of record NC_134115.1, on the reverse strand, counting down.
CCCAGGGTCCCCTTCCCCTCAGGGGACCCCGCCTCCCCCAGAGCTGCCCCTGGTGCCGGTGCCTGGAACCGCCCCGCCCGGCCGCCCCTCACTCACCGGGGGGAACTTCTTCCTCTGGACGTACTCAGCGATGGCGGGGTCAAAGTCCTTGGCGTAGCCTTCGTTAAGGCTGTAGATGTTGCCCTTCTTTTTGATCTTCACATCCTTGTCCACCAGAATGAACTCTCCGATGGCCTTGAGAGACACAGAGGGCAGGTAAGGCGACGACGAGCAAATGCCTGGCGAGGCACGAATCGGCAGCCATCAGCGATTCCCGAACTGCGTCCTGCGCTCGGACGGAACTTTGCTCCGGTTCCGCCGCTATTTCCCCTGGAGTCACCGCGTGTGGGGACTTTAACTGGTGCCGTTACCGGTCCCTTGTGTATTTGTTAAGCGCCCACGCTCCGGAGGAGGTGAAAGCCGGCTCTGGGAGAGTGCGTGGGACAAAGGTCGCCGTGCTGACGCGCCTGCGCACACGCGCCCAGCGCAGCCCCACAGAGCGTCCGCTGCGTGCCGCTCTCGCCGCCAGCCGCGACCGCCCTGTGCCTACGGGGCCTCGCTAGGGCCACGTGAGGACGGGGCTCAAACTTTCAACATTTGTAAATCCAATTCATTTCCCCTTGGGAACCTGGACCACGCACGTAAAGAATGTGCCAGCGTGTTGAAGATTATTCTTTGGAGTCTGTTTCAGTGGTGGGTTTCGTTGTGCCCAGTGTTTAATGAGATGACTTCCCTCAGTTTACCTGCTCTGTTGAAACTGTCGTCTAACTGAATACATAAATAACACAAATTAATGGTTATGTGGAAGAAATTATCCACCAAACAAAATTGTTGATGAACATTTTTCACATGAGCTCTTGTCTGTAAGGTGACTTTTCTCAACAAGGTAGACTAAGAAATTACCTTCATTTTCTTCTTTATTTTTACTTCCATTAGTTCATCAAAGCCTTATCGTGACTGCAGGGGTTGACGGAAGGTTTGTGTGCATGTAAACACCAAATACATTTGGGCCATTTTTGAGGAAATGATGTCATTCGGGATTCAGCTGGGACACCTGTCACCTTTTCACCTCAGGAAAACAACCTCGTGGTGAATGAGGCGGGTGGAAAGGCCAGAGGTGGATAGAGTGGGTGACAAACAGACCGTCTGCAGCCCCCATCTGGCCCTAACCGTGTTTGCTCGGCTGACACAGTGTTTTACACATCTAGAAACACTGCATGTTTTAAAATCCAGCGTTTCCTGAACCTCTGGACACCTTGGCAAGCTGGGCCCCTCTTCCCAACAGTAACCGCTGCACTCTCAGCTCACCCAGCGACCCGCACCACCCCAGCCCGCCCGGCCCAGCCCGCTCGCTGGTTCACACGAATCGCCAGCCCTGCACTCACTGAGTAATGGCTGCACTGAGGAATTCGACTTGGAGCAAAGACTCCCTCTTCTGCTCTGGACGGATCTCACTTCTCACCTCCGCAACCTCCTCATGATGTGTGCAACGTCTCTCCACCTCCCCTCCCCACCCCGCCCCTCACCCTCATCTCTGTCCCTCCGTGGGCATCAGTTCCCACCTCTACCTGCCCCTGCCAGCCCCGACCCCCACACGCACAACACGGTCACCCACGGCCACCAGCCGAGCACCCGCCCTGCGAGGTCTCTCACCGGGTCCAGCATGAAGCAGTTGACCCCACACTCCATGGCAAGCACCAGCATGGTGGCACTGCCATAGAGGGCATAGCCGGCCGCCACCAGGTTCCTGCCTGACTGCAGAGCGTCCTTCTCAGAAGGCTCATCAGTTGACTTCTAGAGCAAAAAAGAAAACAAGACATTTTTGTTTTGTTGTGTTCTTCTTTTCTCCAGTTCAACCATTGCCAGGAGGCGTCATCAAGGTACGCTCCTAATGAAATAGGGCATCTTCCAGAGGGGCCTTCCTCCGCACAGCGGCAACATCCTGATTATATTACCACGGCAGCCTTCCTTCCCACCAGACCCCGGATGTCCTGCATCTGGGTCCTTCTTTCCAATCAGCGTCCTCCTCCAATTTGTCTAATTTGATATTCCCTCATCTCTGCACTATCGCTTCCAAAAAGGAGCATGCCTTCTTGCCAGCTCCCACCGGTTTAACCTTGTTATGGGCATCACTGTCCTCCACCTGCAGGCCGCATCTTTATTTAAACAAATTAGCGCTGGGCTGCAGGGCAGAGAGTCTGGTGAGGAAATCAATTTCATGCGCTCTTGCCAATTGCAACGCAAGCCCCGCTGAGCGGCGTGGTGGGAATCACTCACACAGCAAGGAAATTCTCAGAAATACAGCAACTCACAGCATCTCCCCAGAGTCATTACAGGGGAGGGCAGATGCCCTCCAATTTTTTGACCATGACCCATAATAAGAAACACATTTTACATCACAAACCAGTACGAATCCACATGCACACGTGCACACACACCAACAATTAACACAGTAGTACTTATACTTAGGATGTGACGTACACGCTAATCGTTCTGTTTTGTTTTGGTTTGGTTTCCATTAATAACATATCCGCCCGGGTTGTGTGATCCAGTTTGTCTAATCCCAGGGAAGGGAGCACCTTCAGGAGATGGCTCCTAATCGATGATCTCTTACCGACAACTCTCTCCTTTATTAATGCTTGATTGACTCCTTGGTTCCCAAAACAGCCCCAAACAACCTTTCAGCTTGAATGCTCTTGCTTGAATTGAACAAAAATGAAAATGGGCAATTTCCCCTGATTTCACTTATTCCTTCCCCATCAGAGACTCCAGCAGCCGCGAGTAGCAGGGACATCTATTCACATATCATGAAGCCGGAGCAGCAAGTCATGCCAGCAAAAATATTCCAGGTAATTACTTCCTGTGACTTTCAAAGGGGTGGCCACAGGCTGCACTAGAGTCACCTGGGATACTTACCAGAAATGCATGTTCTGGGGCTGCAGCCCAGACTCACTACGTCACCATGCACCGCTGCTGACTCCTGCACTAAAGGTTAAGAGCTACTCAAGTAGAAAAATCACAAAACCCACTTCTCTCCTTCCCCACTCCTCACCCCTTCTCTTCATGGTTTTCATCTGGGAGGTTGACTGGTTACCTGGTTGGGTTGGGTTCAGTCATTGGATTCAGTTTGGTTCATATTCATCAGATAGTGCAGTGCAACTATACACTGGACCAAAGTTTTGAGTTTTCCCTAATCCCAAATTTTGCCAATGCACAATCTTGAAAAAAAAGGAAACAAATGGCCTTTGTCAATAGGCACCACCTGTCCGAGTGTCATTTTAGCGATCACCAGCTTCCCTAGAAGCCAGGAATACAGTGTGAGGACTCGGGCCTCTAACTGTCCTCTCACCAGACCTCAGGCTCCAAATAACCAGCTCTCCACCAAGAAAAGTCCCCCAGAGACTCACAGCCATCTGTGCCTGCCTGTGCAGAAGGTGCAAAAGGAAACAGCCTTTCCCTGAAATGCGTAGCCAAATGCTCTTACACTCACACTTTCTTGCATGGAATAGGCAGTAACGCTTGTCTACAACCCACATACTCAGGGGAAAGAGAAAATAATTCCAATGAGTCCTTGATTTGGAGGATTCTTTTTTTTTTTTTTTGAGACAGAGTCTCACTTGTTGCCCAGGCTAGAGTGAGTGGTGTGGCGTCAGCCTCGCTCACAGCAACCTCAAACTCCTGGGCTCAAGCAATCCTACTGCCTCAGCCTCCCAAGTAGCTGGGACTACAGGCATGCCCAGCTAATTGTTTTGTATATATATTTTTAGTTGGTCAATTAATTTCTTTCTATTTTTTTTTTTTTTTTAGTAGAGATGGGGTCTTGCTCAGGCTGGTTTCGAACTCCTGACCTTGAGCAATCTGCCCGCCTCGGCATCCCAGAGTGCTAGGATTACAGGCGTGAGCCACCACGCCCAGCCTAGAGGATTCTTTTCTAGCCTGGCCCCCCCTTCTAATGCACGAGTTCCCTCCTCCAAACCCTAAGCAAGGATGCCTTTCCTCTGGGGGAACGAATTCCATTCTTTTGCAGATGCCCAATGGGAGCAATGGCATAAAGCACTCGGTAAAATTAGAAAGTCTCTGGACCTTACCTCTCTGTCCCACCCGCTATAGGTTTCTGTTTTGTTTCACACCGCCCTGTGCGGAACACAGGAAGGCACCGTGGGTTCTTGGAGACTTGAGGTCTTGGAAGAGAAAGTAGGCATGGGGGCCGTGCGGGGACACTCCTGCCACCAATGGCCTTCCCTCACACAGGCAGCCAAACCGTTCCTTTGAAACTCTGTTTTTAGTTGTGGGAACTGAATATCTTTACAGGACATTGGAAATTAGAGCATGTCCCGTAGAGGGTGACCAGGCTAGGAGAGGTCTAAAAATCACCTCCCATGAAAGATGTATTTACCTTAAAGAAGGAAGGTGGGGCCAGGAACGCTGTTTCGGAACATGTAGAAGAATCTTATTTTCTGATGCTCTAAAGGCCAAATGAGCGATAATGAGCAGATTTTGACTCCTTATTTGGACAAACCGTGATGGTTGCCCAGCATCTCAGGAGAACCTGCCCCTCCTGGATGTCTCCAGCCAGAAGCCGGGTGGGCCCTGGGGACGCCCTGCCAGGTCCCTTTCAAGCCTGTTTCCAGGCGTCATGTGGCCGTGGCCCCATCACTGTTGCGGTCACAGTCGCTATCCCAGGGAGCACGTGCACCAGGAGCCCAACTCCAGCTCAGAACCTTCTCTGCAGACGGCGGGAAAGGTCTCCTTGGAAGCATCAGCACGTGGAAGTTTATGCCCCATACGCCCTCAAATGGCTTCAAACAATCAATGAGACTTGTGAGAACTGAAGTGACTTAGAGGGCTGTGTCACACTCATCGTGTCTTTCCCTATTTTAAGAGAGTCACTGCAGGTTTATTGAGAAGGGTGTGGAGACTAATTGCTGACAACCGTGTCTGGCGTTCCCAATTCAAGACGCTGTTGCAAGCTCCGCTTTTTGCTTGTTTGTTTGTTTGTTTGTTTGTTTTTCAGAGCCAGTGTCTCTCAATTTTCTAGGGTTTGTTTCTTTTTTCCTTAAAGGAGTTTTCTGAGGGGGGGGCTAAGGTAGAGAATGCGATTGGCAAACGTCAGCGCTACTTTATTTTGGTTAAGGCATTAGGCAGAGCTCTTCCTCCACAGGGAAGAATTTTGCTACAAACCTTTCTTGCTCTACCACAGATTTGAGACTTTGCAAGAAAAATTATCTCCCTCCCTGTCTTTAAGAGCAATGGTATGTTTCTTGGCATGACTCAGTAAATAGGTGCACTATTGGGTCTGCCTCTGTCTTTCTGGCATGAGAATTAGAACCTTCTATGACCCACGTTGATTTTGAGGTGGATCTGCTTCTCACCCAAGACAAAAGCAAAGTACATTCCAGTGACCAAAGACAACTGTGCCACAGTGGCTCTACTTTTTGAAAGTTTGAATGGCAATTATGCACGATACTAGACCATAAGTCACTTTTAGAGACCAAGTGCAAATTTGGGTTTCACTTCTTAAGTTAATGCCTTTGTAAACTAGAATAGAGTTCAGTGGAACTAAGTGCTTCATTTATTAAGATGAAGAAAGAGGCTCGGCCACAACTCTGTACAGCTTCCTTTCTAAAATAAATAGAAGCTGACTCTAAGAGGACATATTTTAGATCTTATAATGTTTTATGATGCATCCACAGATATTCATTCAGTTTCTCACCTGTCTATGTAATTGAGCCTGCTCTGTGTCTGTTTGTCTGTCTGTCTGTCTCAGACACACTCTCACACTTAAAGAAAACAAGGAGAGAGAAGCTCTGGAGATAGCCCAGGTCGTGCAGTTAGAAGGCCTAGGGCAGAGGCTGGGTTCACGGCCCGCACCAGAGCCAGAGCAGGGCCCAGCACACTTTTTCTACAAATGGACAGATAGTAAATATTTTAAGTTTTTTGGGTCATACAGTCTCCATAGTAACTACTCAACCTTGACAATGTAGCATAAAATCAACTAAAGGCAATATGTAAACAAATAAATGTGACCAAAACTTCAGTTGTGAACAGTGAAAATTAAATTTTATATAAGTTTCATGGAATATTAAATGTTATCATTTAGATTTTTTTTTAACTATTTAAAAATGCAAAATTGTTATTCTTTGCTCACAGGCCATACTAATTAGGCAACAAGCTGGATTTGGCCTGGGGTTAGTAGTTTGCAGATCCTTTATTCAGAGGATTTAAAGGACAATATTGACATAAATAATCTCTATAGTTGTCACACTCTCACGACTCTCAGGTCATGTAGTGTCATCACTGTACCTACCCTGTACTATCTCCTTTTTTAAAATCTAATTTTTCATCATAAAAGAAAGACATAGCTTGAAAAGTGAAATATCCTTCTCTTCCCACCCACATTTACTATTATATTCTCTTTTAATGACCTAATGGATCTTCATTCTGCAATTAAGGCTGAAAACTCAGAACTTGAAGGCCAGACACAGTGGCTCGTGCTTATAAACCCAGGGCTTTGGGAGGCTGAAGCGAGAGGATCACTTGAGGTTAGGAGATCAAGAACAGCCTGGGCAACAAAGGAAGACACTGTCTCTACAAAAAATTTAAAAAATAGCACACCTGTAGTCCTAGCTACTTGGAAGGATGAGGCAGGAGGGTATTTTGAGCTCAGGAACTCGAGGTCATATGAGCTAAGGTCGTGCCACTGCACTGCACCCTGGGCCACAGAGCAATACCCAGACTCTCATAAAAAGATAAAATTAAAATAAAAACTCAAAACTCAGGACTTGAGATACAAATCCATTCAAGCTTCACAGAGTTTCATGATATACATTCTGGCTGTTCCACCATAGTGACATAGGACGGAATGTTCAATTTTAACTTTTCTTTTGATCTAAAACCAGGTGCTTGATATGTCGTATTTTACCTTTTTGTAGATGCCAAAAATGGTTCCAATGGACACAAGGCAATCAATGTTGGAAGATCCATCAAGGGGATCAAAACAGACCACATATTTACCCTGAACAAAGAAAAAGAAATACAACTTTAAAGTATTGTGACAAGATGGAGAGTACACACTAAGGGCAGTTTGTATACATTGTAACAAGATACAGAGTATACACCAAGGAAGTAAAAATGGGACTCTAGAGGAAAGTTCAAGAAATGTGGGTCTTGTTTATTTATACTCTGTAACGGAAGATATGAAGTGGCATATAGAATGAATGAATATATATATTTATATACATACCAAAAGGTCATTAAACAGAGAAAACACCATTTAGAACAGGAGACATAGATAAAGCTGATGGAATATAGATAAATAAATCATAATTTCCTACATTGTTGATAAGTCAAATTATAATTTTGGATTGAGTTTCCTGGCATCCAAAGGAAGAGGAGAAACAAGATCAGTCACTCATTTTCCTTTATATAAGGAAAAAATAATAATGATTCCTTAAGTGCAGTGAAGACATTCCTAGAATTAAGATCTACAGGAAATTTCTTACGTATGTCTTATAGATGTCAGCTGAGGTTGGGGTGCAGAGTTTTCAACAATATCCCTAGTGTAATTCTCAAAGGAAGTCACCCTCTGTCGCAGTGGGACTACCAAAAACTCACTGTTTGAGCGGGGTTTCGGTGGCATGCTGGCTGTCGGGAGCTAACTGTGCACACCTCTTCCAGCTCTGCTGTTGCTCATGACAGGCCGGCAGCTCACAGTCAGCCACAGAGTGTGAGCCACTGACGGTGGTGAGTACCATGTCGGAGATTTTCCGTGGGTTTGTTTTGAGACCCAGTTCACCAGCACACCACTGGGAATTTTCCATCTCCAAATTAGCCGCTTTAACAGGGGGTTTTTACATGTTCTGCGCCAGATTAAGATGATTTCCTGGCCCCTTGCTCTCAAAAAATCGCCCTCACTGATACAGGAGGAAGTATGAACTGGAAAATGTGAACGTGCCTAGCAGAAGGCATACTGTAGTCAGGGAAGTTTGGGGTGCCTGACAGAGACTACTGAACAACGAACGCAAGTCGTATGCCTGAAACTGCCAACGACCTTGACAGGCCCGGTAGAGAAATATGTGAATTTGAATCTGGTATGTAGGACTATTTTAGGAATGACGTAAAGCAAGTTAATCAGCCGTGGCTCCCGTCCTCTTAAGAAGGTCAAGACCGGCAGCCTCTTTAGTTTACCTTATGATTAATTTTTCCAATTCTTCTCCTTCATGTCCCCAGTTCATCTGAAACAGGAAAAGATAGCAAGCACAGATAACTGCACTTACAATCTCAAAGGTTTTTTTAAAAGTACAATTGTTTTATAAAACTGGATATTTCCTTCCCTTCCCTTCCCTTCCCTTCCCTTCCCTTCCCTTCCCTTCCCTTCCCTTCCCTTCCCTTCCCTTCCCTTCCCTTCCCTTCCCTTCCCTTCCCTTCCCTTCCCTTCCCTTCCCTTCCCTTCCCTTCCCTTCCCTTCCCTTCCCTTCCCTTCCCTTCCCTTCCCTTCCCTTCCCTTCCCTTCCCTTCCCTTCCCTTCCCTTCCCTTCCCTTCCCTTCCCTTCCTTCCTTCCTTCCTTCCTTCCTTCCTTCCTTTCTTCCTTCCTTCCTTTCGAGACAGAGTCTCACTCTGTTGCTCCGGCTAGAGTGCATGATATTAGCCTAGCTCACAGCAACCTCAAACTCCTGGGCTCAAGTGATCCTCCTGCCTCAACCTCCCGAGTAGCTGGAATTACAGGCATGCGCCACCATGCCTGGCTAATTTTTTCTATATATTTTTAGTTGTCCAATTAATTTCTTTCTATTTTTAGTAGAGATGGGGTCTTGCTCTTGCACAGGCTGGTTTCGAACTCCTGACCTTGAGCAATCTGCCTGCCTCAGCTTCCCAGAGTGCTAGGATTACAGGCGTGAGCCACCGCACCTGACCTGGATATATTCTTTCATTCAACAATCTTTCTCTACCATCATTTGTTGTTGACCCCTACCATCTGCCAGGTATTGTGCTAGATGCTGGGAGACAGAGAAGACAATAACTCATTCTCTGCCCTCAAGAAGCCATCGAACCAGCAGGGATCCAAGAGATTGCAATGGGAGAATTGGCGATGGACACTTGAAGTAGCTGTGGTTGGCAGCAGGGTCAGGCATACGGACTGGGCATCTGGTGGACAGAGATGTAGCAAAAGAGGTAGCCGACAGAAGCCAGACTCCGAGGGGCCTTGAACAGGACAATGAAAGGTTAGAAATGGAGATGAGTCGCGGGAGTCCAGCGGAGAGATGGCAATGCAGGAGCTCTGGTGGCCGTGTGCACAGTGGCGAGGGGGATTTGGGAGTGAGGCAGAATCTGTGAAAAGATGACAGGAGGGATCCAGGGGGATTCCCAGAAACCCAGCTTGGCCAAGCAAGTGGGGTCATTTATGAAGCTGGGAAGAAAAACCCTCAGCAGTGGAAGTACAGACCCACCCTTTTCTCGGGTTCTACTATTACGGCATGTTTATCTTCTTCCGACACAAGGACACAGGTGGCGAAGGACGACTTTAACATGTTCATGACCAGGTCATTGGAGAGGACATCCAGCTTCTAAACATGATCACCTGTCACGTTGGTGGAGCCAGCAATGCCGTAGAGGGAAGAAAAGCCACAAAAAATAAGCCATGAGGCCGGGCGCGGTGGCTCACGCCTGCAATCCTAGCTCTCTGGGAGGCCGAGGCGGGCGGATTGCTCGAGGTCAGGAGTTCGAAACCAGCCTGAGCAAGATCGAGACCCCGTCTCTACTATAAATAGAAAGAAATTAATTGGCCAAATAATATATATAGAAAAAATTAGCCGGGAATGGTGGCACATGCCTCTAGTCCCAGCTACTTAGGAGGCAGAGGCAGGAGGATTGCTTGAGCCCAGGAGTTTGAGGTTGCTGTGAGCTAGGCTGATGCCACGGCACTCATTCTAGCCTAGGCAACAAAGCGAGACTCTGTCTCAAAAAAAAAAAAAAAAAAAAAAAAATAAGCCATGACCACCGGAATGTGCAGATGCACCTATAACCCACTGGGGGTGAGTGTCTAGTGGGATTTACAAGGAAGGAAACAAGACACTTGGTTTGGGAGACAGGAAGGGTGGTCGTCCTGATAGCTCCTAGAGAGGAGGACACACTGTCATCCGACTTTTGGCCTAGGGCCTTTCACGGCACCCTGCACACCTTAGTGTCACATCAGTGTTTCTCAACCTTTTTTTCATTATGATCCCCCTAAAGAGCCTTTATAACATTTTTTCCTAACTGTACTCCCCCATGAATTTTAATTTTAATACTACAGGTATGTATCTGTTCATCACTGTATATATATTGGTGCTTTATACGTAAAAAAAGTTTGGGGTTGTTTTTATTTTTGCCCATAAATGTGGGGGAGAGTAGTTGAGGCAGGCCCGTGAGGAGATCAGCTGCTTCTCCCCACGGAGCCAAGTCCCTAAGATAGGGGTCGCCACAGAGGATAAGGAAATTGATAGGAAACAGAGAGAAATAAAAGAATACACAGAGACTAAGTTATAGTTTATAGTTTCTTTCTTTCTTTTTTTTTTTTTTTTGAGACAGAGTCTCACTTTGTTGCCCAGGCTAGAGTGAGTGCCGTGGCATCAGCCTAGCTCACAGCAACCTCAAACTCCTGGACTCAAGTGATCCTCCTGCCTCAGCCTCCCGAGTAGCTGGGACTACAGGCATGCGCCACCATGCCCGGCTAATTTTTTCTATATATATTAGTTGGCCAATTAATTTCTTTCTATTTATAGTAGAGACAGGGTCTCGCTCTTGCTCAGGTTGGTTTCAAACTCCTGAACTCAAACGATCTGCCCGCCTTGGCCTCCCAGAGAGCTAGGATTACAGGCGTGAGCCACCGCGCCCAGCCTATAGTTTTATATATATAAAGATCAGATATAACACAGTGGGAAGTTCCTAGGGGACTGGCCTATCTCCATCAAAGCCAGCAATATGGTTAGATTCATACAGGTTTTTATAATCACAGACATCAATTATCCGTTGTCAGGGTAACATATTTGCATATCAGGGAATGCAGTTGCTAGGGGATGCAGGTAGTGGGTTAGGGTCAAAAGTCCTCTCAGGGGGCTTCTAATCTATCTAGGTGAACAAACAGGTACAAAGTCTTTCAAGGGCCAACTTCTAAGTTTTAAGAAGTAGTTGTCAATTAACAAAGGTAAAACAAAAGAGGTATAGTGACTCAATATTTCTTTGATTAGTTACAATGGACTTAAAGGTAGACAGACAAGAGAGAGCAGGAAGCCCATCTCTATGAAACAGGTCGTTTATAACCATTGGGGCGCATCTCTGGGCAAAGTGCACTCATTGTCTCCGGCTCCCATCCTGTGGGCAATATTTGCCTTGTCTTGTCTTTCGAGACACAGGGAAGCTCACAGATTTTGAGATACCAGGAAGCCTTCCTGGAAAACATCCCCATCGGAGATTTGAGAGCTCTCCCATGATAGCAGCCTGTAATAAGTAAACCGTTGAGTCCACACATTCCTTCAGGGCAAAACCCTACAAACTCCTATTTCTGTCTTTAATACAGCAATATAGGGTTATACAATAACATAATGATCTTATGAGCCACATTTCATTAATTCCTCAATCATATTTTCCCAACACACAAAGAGCCAATATTTGTCCCCAAACTCACGGGTTAAATGAATCAGTTGAGAGACGCAGCAAGTCAGGAAGCCAGAGTCGGAATGAGCCTGAGCCATGAGCTCCGCCAGGGACGTTATGGTTCTGTAACTAAAAAGTCCTAAAGGGAAAGAAACATCAGCTGGCTCCACCCTCATTCTATAGAGGAGGAGACTCCATTCGAGCCCCCTGAAGGTTCTCCAAACTGCAGAGGCAGGGGGAGGTAAGACTCTCCATGTGACTTCCAGGCAGGGCTCTCTTGGTGACTTCCCAGTCCCCCTGGCAGGAGTTCTAGGGGACAGAAGGAGCAGGGAGCCTGGAGTTTTTGCTTTATTTTTAAGCCATGTGCAAGTCAGTAATTGTAGAATTCCCAGAATCCAAATGTCTTGTCCAAAATCCTGCCTAGTTTGTTAGTACCAGGGAAGAGGCAGGTTCTCATAGCCTGAGCTTGCGTGTGGAAACAGCAAAGGAGGGAAGAAAAATGAGCTCCAGACAAATGAGCTTATAGCCCAGATCAGCAAAGTCACCCAGCCAACTCACAGCTGACCGTAGACACATGAGAGAGCCTTGCTGTGCCTTGTCCAAGTCAGCAATTAAGCTGTTCTAAACTTCTTGCTACTGTTCTAAGCTTACAAATTAAAAAAAAAAAAAAAAAAAAAAAAAAACTGGCAATAGCTAACTGATACCTCTAAGGTAGGTTATACATGAATAAGTACAGATGCTTCTCAACTTAAAATGGGGTTACACCTCAATAAACCCATCATAAGTTGAAAATGCATTTCATACAACTAACTTCCCAAACACCATTGCTTAGCCTAGCCTAGCTCAAACATGCTCAGAATACTTACATTATCCTATAGTTGGGCAAAAGCATCTAACACAAAGCGTATTGTATAATAAAGTGTTGACTATCTCATGTAATTTATTGATTATTATACTGGAAGTATAAAACAAAATAGTCACATGGGTACTTGGAGTACAGTTTCTACTGCATGCTATTGTAAAGCCAAAAAATGTTAAAACAAACCATGATAAATTGATTTAAAATGGGTTTATTGATGGGACATAACCTCGTTGTACGTTAAGGGGCATCTGTATTTTCATGAACTCCATCTATGTAAGTTACTACTAATAAGTAAATATAAGTCTTAAGAAAGTATTAAAAATCTACAAATGGTACATTGCTTAGAAAGATAGACATTATTCATCTACCAAAATTAAGTATTAAATTTAGGCCCAAATGCAAGAACTGGCTCAGTTACAGCTCGGCAGACGGCACCTATTCAACCTATTCAAACACCAAGGAGGAGCTTGATTCACAGATTTTAAAAAGTTTAAAAACTCAAACAAGAAAATTATTTTTGTATGTCATTGATTTTTACATGAAAAATTATTTTAGCAATTTATTTGTTATATTCAATTTTTAAGAACTTGCTTCCAATTAGACTTTCTTTTAAATTTTCCTGAAGACTAGCTTAGCTTATGGGAGATTCTAGTTTTAAGTGGCATCTGGGTGGCTGTTGCTCCCTTCTCCTAAAATGCCATTAAGAACCCAGAAAAAGAGGTTAAAAACAGCAATGCTAAAAACTGCCTAACTATTGTCTAAGTCTGGAAGGAATTTCCTTGAAGTATTAAACCAGTGGTGCTGAAATGGGCTGAACCATGTAGCACTGTGAAGATGAGAATGGGCTCACTGAAGGTGGAAGCATTGTCTTTCTCACCCACTCTCTGTCCCTTCAGCTTGGAGAAACACTGCTTCTTGGCCTTTGGCTAAGGTCAAGTGTGGTTTGGAGAAGTATGCTTATATCCAATCAGAAAAAAATAAGTTATTCCTCAAGTGAGTGGAATAATTAATACCCCTCCTCCTCTGACTTCCCAACATCTTTTTATATCCCACAATTCCCCAAAAATAAGAGGACAAAGGAGACTAAGAACATAAGAGGATTAGGAGTCATATGTTACATCCTAGGTGAAATGATCCATAATTTTATATGATAGGAAGAAGAGCCTAAAAGAGCCTTTTAAAAGTTTGTTTCAGGAGACTAATATATACCCCCATCAACTCAGATTGCCAAAGATTCAGACTTGGGGCTAAGAAGTGACACTGTCATAGTTTAGCCAAAAGAACCAACTTTGCAAATGCCTACTAGGAGAAGGAGGGGAGTTGCAGGATACAGACATAGACACTAGAATTTATGCTGGGAACTAAGCATGTCTACCTACCTTTCAACTAGGAATGGGCTCAATCAGCTCCTAAGTAGACAATAAAAGGGACCATCTTCACATATACCATGTTGTCAAATACTAGGTCAAAGTTAGCTATTAGCTTCCAAGAAGGTATAAAAAAATTATCACAGTAGAGCCAGTGGGCTTCACTTCTGGGAATATACTGTACTTTTCCCTATTCTTCCCTCTAAGTGCAACTAAAAAAACGCTGGTCTTTTTTTATATTAAACAAAAACAAGAGGACTCAGAAAGATGGAGAAAAGAAGGCAGACTAACTAGACATCTCAGAACCCAAAGAAAGATGTGGTGGTGGTGAGTTCCCTTGGTTTTCCTACTGCCTCATATATCCCAAATTTGGAGATGAAAATCTGAAAACCAAGAAATGCAAAAGAATGCAGGGAGAAGAAGAAGAAAGAGAAGGAGAAGAAGTCTCAACAAAATCTACTCTCCCTAGCTAAAGGACCAGGAAAAAGTCACCTTGTGAGACAGAAAACTTTTAGACAGCAACAGCTTTACTGCAGCCAAACAACATGCCAAGAAACAGAAAGAAGTCAAATTAAATGAAAATTAAAAAATACCCAATATATGTCAACAAGGAGATGACAGAAAGGTTAGGATTATTTGACAAAAATTTGAAAAAGCCAAAATAAAAATGCTTCAACAAGTAATTACAAATGAACTTGAAGCAAGTTTTTTAAAAAAATGAGTCTCAGCAAAGAAACAGAAATCTCAACAAAGGTATAGAAGATATAAAAAAAGAAGTAGAACTATTAGAACTGAAAACTACAATAACCAAAATGAAAAGCTCAATGTATGGGTTCAACATTAGAATGTAGGTGACAGAGGAAAGAGTCAGTTAACTTGAAAATAGCACAGTAGAAATTACCTAATTGAAAGAACAGAGAAAATAGATTTTTAAAAAAATGAAACAGAGCTTTGGGGATTTGTGGGACTATAAAACCAGATTTAACATTTCTGTGATAAAAATCCCAGAGGACAGGAGGATGATGATTAAGCTTAAAAAATACTTGGGGAAACGTTAGCTAAAAAGTCCCAAATTTGGTAAAAGACAAATTTACAAAATCAACAGGGTGAGTGAAATCCAAACAGGGCAAATCAAAAGAAATCCACATCAAGACAAATTACAGTCAAACTTCTCAAAGCTAAAGACAAAGAAAAAAATATTCAAAGCAACTAAAGAAATGACACCTTACCTTAAGAGCTGTGGTCCCCAACCCCCAGGCTACAGACTGGTACAGGTCCATGGCACATTAGGAACCGGGCCACCTAGGAGCTGGGCCACCCAGCAGGAGGTAACAGGTTAGCAAGTGAAGCCTCATCTGTATTTACAGCCATTCCCCATCGCTTGCATCCCACCCAAGCACCACCTCCTCTCAGATCAGTGGCAGCATCAGAGTCTGCATTTTGGTGAGTTGTATAATTATTTCATTATATATAAAAACGTAATAGTAATACAAATAAAGTGCACAATAAATATAATGCACTTAATTCATCCCCAAACCACTGCCCCCCACCCTGCTCCATGGAAAAAGTGTCTTCCATGTAACCGGTCCCTGGTGCCAAACAGGTCACTCCTTTAGAGGAAAAACAATTCAAAGGCAGTTGATTCCTCATCAGAAACCATGGAGACCACACAGGAGTGGCACAACATGATGCAAATATTGAAATAAAAGTTCTGAAACCAGAATCTCATCTTCAGTGAAAATATCTTTCAAGAATGAAAGGAAAATCAATACATTCTCAGATGAAGGAAAACTAAGACAGCTTGCTGCCAGCAGATCTATCCTTTAAAAAAAATGGCTAAAGAAGGTCCTCTAAACAGATATCAAGTGATAAAAGTAGGAATCATGGCATATTCGGAAGAAAGAAAAATATACTAAACAAAATATTGGTAAATATAGTTGACTTCCCTCTTCCTTTGGAGTCTTCTAAACTATTTTTGAGAGTCGAGACAAAATTTGTAACATAGTTTGATGTAGCAAGAATATAAAATACTATTTAGTACCATTATTAGGTGCCAGGAATTAATTGCCTTACATGAATCAATTAATTTAGTCCTAATGATGTACATGCTATTATTATTTTCATTTACAGGTAAGGCAGGGAAAATTCAGGTAACTTATATAAGGGGAGAAGTTGGGGTTTGCACCTAGGCAAACTGGTTCCAAAGACTACAGTCTTAACATATACAACCTCCTTCATAATTAGTATATGACATAACCATTTACCTACAACACACACACAAACACATACACAAGATAATAAAGTCTTAGAATTCCAAAGAATTCCTAATAAAAATTTTAGATACAGGACTAAAGGAAAGGGTTAATAGCTGATTTCTTTCCTCTAGCTTCACCGATGCCCACAGCTAACTCAAAGCATTGTTAGGAGTATATATACAATGGTTCCATGGTAGATAAGAATTTCAAGCCAAAGCTTTGTAGTAGACCAAGAACTTGTACCTGATCATTGAAATTATTTAACTCATTTATCAAGAAATGAGAAATCTATAGTGATAAGATGCAGCTGCACTGGAGAAGAGGAGCTTCTCTGTATCCCACAAGAGGCTACTTGAGAAGCTACGTAAAACTTGAAGAGCCCCCGGAGCTGACGGATTCCCCACATTGAGATGGTCTATCCACCCAGCTTCACCCCCGCAACCATGCATACTCACAGTGGGAAGTAACTGGGAAATTCACATCCGTGCCTGAAAGTCACAAAAACCTATTCTATGCTGTTATGCCTGATTTTATTCTCCAACTGTATCTATTCCTTTTTTTGTTTTTGTTTTTTCTTAACTTATTCAACTGAGCATTGTGAATTTTTGTTGTTGTTTTTTTTCCTTATATATCTATTCCTAATGCTAAATTAACTTGCAGTTGGGTGAAGCCTATTGTGTTTTGTGAGTTTGTTGCTCCAAAACCAAGACCACTGCTGCAGAATGGGCACTGCACAGAAAATGTCCACTGATTTCCTATATATCTGAAATAACCGATTACAAGATGTACCACAGAATGGCATCCTTTGAAAAAACAGAAGTATGAAACAACGATAGCAAGAAATATGCATCAATACTTAATGATTGCAGAGGAAGGAAATATCAGAGGATGTAAACAGGTAGAAGACCATACTATGTTTGTGGGTCAGCAGAACCAACATTGTTAAAATGTCTATACTACCCAAAGTGATCTACAGAGTCAATGCAATCCCTATTAAAATACCATCATTATTTTTCACAGATATAGAAAAAACAATTTTACCCTTTGTATGGAACCACAGATGATCCTGTGTAGCAAAAGCAACACTAGGCAATAAAAACAAAATGGGAGGTATCAATTTATCAGACTTCAAACTATACTATAAGGCTAAATTAATTAAAACAGCTTGGGACCGCACAAGAACAGGGACATTGACCAGTGGAACAGAACAGAGAACCCAGATATAAAACCATCGTCATATAGCCAACTAATCTTCGACAAAGCAGACAAAAACATACACTGGGGAAAAGAATCCTTATTCAATAAATGGTGCTGGGAAAACTGGATAGCCACATGTAGAAGACTGAAACAGGATCCACACCTTTCACCTCTCACAAAAATCGACTCACGCTGGGTAACAGACTTAAACCTAAGGTGTGAAACTATTAGAATTCTAGAGGAAAACATTGGAAATACTCTTCTAGACATTGGCCTAGGCAAAGAATATATGAAGAAGACCCCAAAGGCAATCACAGCATCAAAAAAATAAACAAATGGGACCTGATCAAATTCAAAAGCTTTTGCACAGCCAAAGAAACTGTTACAAGAGCAAACAGACAACCTACAGAACGGGAGAAAATTTTCGCAAGCTACACATTCGATAAAGGGCTGATAACTAGAATCTATTTAGAACTCAGGAAAATCAGCACGGAAAAATCAAACAACTCTATCAAAAAGTGGGCAAAGGACATGAACAGAAACATTCCAAAAGAAGAAAGAATAATGGCCAAGAAACATAGGAAAAAATGCTTAATAGCTCTAATCACCAGGGAAATGCTAATCAAAACCACAATGAAATATCGCTTATCTCCAGTGAGAATGGCCCTTATAAAAAAGTCCCAAAACAATAAATGTTGGCTTGGATGCAGAGAGATAGGAACACTCCTACATTGATGGTGGGACTGCAAACTAGTTCAACCTCTGTAGAAAGCAATATGGAGATACCTTAAAGTGATATAAGTAGATCCACCATTCGATCTAGCAATCCCATTACTGGGCATCTACCCAAAAGAACAAAAGACATTCTACAAAAAAAGACACCTGCACTCAAATGTTTGTAGCAACACAATTCACAATTGCAAAGGTGTAGAAACAACCCAAGTGCCCATCAATACATGAGTGGATTAATAAAATGTGGTATATGTATACCATGGAGTACTATTCAGCTATAAGAAACAACGGTGATCTAGGACCTCTTGTATTTTACTGGATAGAGCTGGGACCCATTCTACTAAGTGAAGTATCCCAAGAATGGAAAAATAAGCACCACATGTACTCACCAGCAAATTGGTATTAACTGATCAACACCTAAGTGGACATATAGGAATAACATTTATGGGGCATCAGGCAGATGGGAGGGGGGAGGAGGGGATGGGCATATACATACATAATGAGTGCAATGCGCACTGTCTGGGGGATGGACACGCTTGAAGCTCTGACATCGGAGGAGAGAGAAAGGGCGGGAAGGCAACACATGCAACCTTAACATTTGTACCCCCATAATATGCTGAAATAAAAAAATACTTAATGATTGCAAAGGTGAAATGAGATAAGGATTTTCTAACCCATCTTTGGCAGGAAGCTAATACACTCTTTCTCGAAAAAAATTTTGATATTTATTTCGAAGACTCATATGTTCCTGTCTTAAACTATTCATTTCATTTCTAAGACTGTATCTTAATTAAATAGTCAAGATCTAGACAAATATTTATGGACAAAACTACTCCTCATAGGGTTGTAATGAAAAAAATTTTAAAGTTAATAAATGTGACTTATTATTAATGGCCATTAAAAATAATGTTTTGAGGAATGTTAAATGGCTTACAGTTAGACTCAACATAAAAAGCTAAAGGAAATAATGAGAATTCAAAACTGCAGGCAGAGGATGATTCCAACTGTGTTACATATGCACACATCACACTCCAACATATGCTGGAAGGAAATGGACTGAAATATTGACCACATTCTTTCAGAGAGGTTGGACTATGGCTACTTTTGTTTTCTTTTTACACCACTGAGATTTAATCTCCATGAGAGGAAAAAAATACATCTGTCTTGTTCACTGCTATATTTTGAGCATGACTCATATATAATAGGTGCTAAATAATCTTAATGAATTTTTATTTTCTCCTTTTCTAAAATAAGCATTCTCTTTAATAGAACAAATTCAATCATTAAAAAGTGTGTGTGTGTGTATAGATATGTATATAATCTATATTTGAGCAAATTCTATTCATTGATTTGTAAATAGGACTAATTGTTCTATATAGGAATTTATATATCATATAATTCTAATCCAAAAGATTTTGCTCCCAATCTCAACCCTATGCACCTAGAACATCAAACTTTTATTAGTTATTTCCTTTGCTCAGCAAAGAATATTAGGAAGTGTCCCTATTTCCAGAATCTTTCTGACTTTACACTTTCCCCATTACTCTCAATTTCCACACCAAAAAATATCATTAGATAGGCAGATAGATTGTAAACTCAGGGGGATAAGCATGGGCATTTATTCATGAAGTGTTTTCATAGAGATAAGAATTCCTTTATGTCATGAATACATAAAGTATATTTGAAATGAAGTTCTAAGAGATTATCGATTCTATAAAAATAGCAGATTCTCAGTCAAAATTTCATTCCGTGATACATGTGGAACATTGTGATTCTCCAGGAAAAACTGAGGCCCAAAGAGGAGATGTTGACAAAACTCTTTGATTTCAACAGTGGAGGCCAAACTAAGCAAAGGATACTTAACAATTTACTGAATCAGGAAGCCATGGACACACACAGCTTCTGCCCAGTGAGAGCAACTGGCTCGAAGGAGACTGCCAGGGCTCTTTGTAGCAGTTCACAGAAGGGAGTCGTGGAGTTGGAGGGGTCCCGGGGGGCTCTGAGGTGGTGGCAGAGGGAAAGGCAAGCGCTGGGGTGGGGACTGGTGAGGCTCTGGGGCAGAGTCACCCAGTGGTGAGGGTGGGAGAAAGGGACGCAGGTAAGGGGGTCACCAGGGCAGGTAAGAGAATGGAGGCGGCAGGTGGAGAAGGCTCGAGCACAGAAGCAGGTGTCAGTTCTCCCGGACGGGGAGGGCTTGCCGAGGGGCTAGAGGACAAACTGTAGGACGATGCTGTCGGGGAAACTTCAGACTCCGAACGTGACCTGGATGGAGCAGGATCTTCCAGGGTCCCCTGGAACAGCACGTTCATGATGTCACTAGTTGCCCTAATACACATGCCGCAGAAGGGGTCCGGACATAGAGCTCGACGAAAACTCATTATGTCGTCATCCTCACCAAAGGAGCTGCAGAAGACAGGAGGGACAAAGCTGCAGCCAGGACAGCACAAGGAGAGGGGGCTGCTAGCCTAGCCGGGGTGGGGCCACCTGAAGCTGCTGCCCCTCACCTTGCCCCACCCACGACTTCACAATACACTCTGCGGCCTCTGCCCCAGCCTTTGTTCACATGCCCATTCCCACAGCCACCCCTCCCATGACTGTGGCAGGGGACACTGAATCCCTGAGACGCCTAGAACATGCTTTCTACAGGGACCGGGTTAGAAGGGGAAAGATTAGTCACCTGGTGAGGATGGTAAGCATCCTCCTTTCCTCCTCTGCTTCCCTCTGGCTAATTCTCCTCCTACCTGGGAAAGCAGGAGAGGAGGTGACATGCGAGGAAGGCAGACGCATAAGGACCGTACAGGAGTCCCTTTATGGCAGACCCTTGGGATAGCAAACTCTGGTAGCCCGAAAGTCAGCAGACAAGGTCACACGGCCAACAGGAATATTAACAAGGCTCACGTGTGCATGTGGCCTCATTCACAAAGCACTGTCGCACACGCTATCCCACACGATGCTCAAAACCACCACGCGAAGCACAGACCTCAGTGGTCGCCTCAGAGAGGAAGCTGCGCCCAGGAAGTGAAAGTGCCACACCCGGCCAGGAGACAGGAGTTCCGACTCCACCCCGGCAGTCCCTCCTCCACACCTCCACGGCCACCTGTGGCAGCACCGTCCCCAGCTCCGTCCCTCCTTCGTGCCACCCAGGGCAGAGCAGGCACCTGAGAAGTGTCCCGGGCCACGCCGCCTCCCGTGAGCCTACTCTGAGGGCTCTGCTGTCCCAGAGAGACTGTCCAGCAACTGGCGCCCTCAGGGACCAGGGGCCTGGACATCACAGAAGGAGCAGGAAAGCCCGCCTGAGAGCTCAGGGCAGACGGGAACCTTACCTCTCCGCATCCCGCCTTGCCTTTTTATCTCCCCTCTGTCCCGAGGCTGAGAACAAAGGGAAAGAGTGAGAGGCTGGGACTGGCTTCTCTCCTCCTCTTCTCCAGGGAGCCCAGCCACCCACTGTCCGCCCACAACGACGGTCACACCTGCCCTCGCGGGACCCTGTATCCTGGGGACAGAGCTCAGAGGCTCTCGGCATTGCTCTCCTGATCAGCCCAACACGAAGGGAGGCATGGTCGAGTGACATGTGACAAGGGACTGTGACTCCAGCTCACGTGTCAGGAGAGCTGTTCTCCTTCAGAGAACCCACACGCTCTAAAGACGCCAACCCAGGACCACAAAGTCACTGTGCTGGGGTTTTGTCCTGGAACCCTCCACCACACCCAGACAGGTAGCCTGTGAGCCTCAGGTGGAAACCTTGGTCCTCCTGAACCCCTGGCCCTGCCTGACCTCTGCCCCTAGAAGAGTGACGTCCTATCAGTCCGTAAGGCGACCAAACTCCTTTAGCAATGCGGGACTAGGGATGGGAACCCACAACAAAGAATCTCTCCTGGGTGTTCCTTACCTCTGGGTTGTCATGAATGTCCCAGGTGGTTGATAAAAAGGAGTCTACCACCAGGTACGTTAGGTAGAGGAATAGTAGCCCCAAACCACTGAGAAAAGTGAACTGGGGGTCTAAATTCAAAGCAGCCGAGCGTAAGCTCTGCCATAGGTCCGTGTCGCTGTTCAGTAAATACAGAATGTTCTCCATGGCTGAAGAGCAGGGCTGCTGCAGCAACTGAGAGCTGAGGGTGCCGGGCTGCCACATATGCGGTCCCAGGCCTGCATCACAGAGCACGGGCAGTCACAGAGGGCTTCTGAGGGTGGGGAGGGGACAAGAGGAGGAGGATATGGCACAGCCCCTCCCCCCACCAGCCCAGCAGATCCTGCTGCCCCTCCTGGGTCCTCTGGGTCCCTCTGCCCTCCCCTGCCATCCTGTTTTCCAACTCCACCCTTTCTTCAGATCATACATGTGCCCCAGTGAAATTTTCTGTTGGTTTCATCCACCATCGAGATATTACCTGAGTCCTCTCTTGCTGTTCAGACCCGTCACTTGGACACACAAAGTCTGAAATACTCTCTAGAATTTATATTTGTACCCAAACATTTTTTTAATACTCTAAGGATCACACATATGCTCAAATCCATGTTATCTACAGAATGTTTTGTCTTACACTAACCCAGATGTAAAAGCTAAAGTTCTTTTATACTTAGTTTTATGAATGTTGAATAGCAAATTTTTTGTTTTAGTCAGCCTTTACTGTTTCCAATCAGAGGGGCTGACTCCAATAATTAAAATCGATAATTCACTATTCAACATGCACAAAACTATAAGAAGTAATAAAATAAATGTATATAATTAAAACTTCAAGTGATCTATGGAGTAAATTTATGGCCTTTATTTTCTGAAATTTGTGAGGCTTAAACTGTACAAAGACTTTTGGGGCATGCTGCGTGTACACACACACACACACACCCTCTGACAAATTAATCCAAGAGTAAAAACTGAACCCTTCTATGACTTCAGCTATGTTAAAATGTCTTGATAAAGCAGCCAAAGGGAGTAAAACTTCCATTGCCTCAAATTGCCTGAAAGCCAAGGGCACTGCCAGTGGCCGTGGAGGGCAGGTGGGGGAGGGCAGCGGCTGCGGACTCCCAGCTCCGGGGCAGGGGCTGGACCCTCAGTCGTCAGTGTCTGCTTTCTCCTTCCATGTGAATTCGGGTCAGAGAATCCCGTGACTTGGAGGAAGCAGCCCTGGCCACACTCTCAAATGACTGGCCTTCCCTTCTTGGAAGACAGAGCCATTGTCATCCAGGTTGGCTGTGACACAACCTGACAGCTCTGCAGGACTCTGTGGGGCTGACGCTGGGGCTGGGGCCTCAGAAACCAGTGGTGGCACGAGGGGGAGGGGCAGGGCGGAAGGAAGTCCTCCTGAAGCTCTGTTTAGTCATGTCGACTGTGGGAAATGGACACTCACAGCTGAGTCAGCGAGAATCACGGTTCTCTGCCAGAAAAACAAGCCCTTATTATGTCCAGAGACTTGCTTACCACATCTCCACCATACCACACATATATGCACATACATACACACACATACACATATGCACACACACATGCACAATACAGACATATACATGTGCACACACATAGCTATTGCACATATACACATCAACTCAGTTACACAGCTGTGCACATGGCACACACATGTGCCCATACACTTCTGTACATGCATGCACATGCAATACACACGTATACACATGTACACTCATGACACACGCATTCACACATGTGCACACACATACACAACACAGTATAATATGAATACTTAGAGCAGTATAAAGGGCTCTCAGTTATGGTCAGATGTCCTGACACTTAGTCTGAACTGTTAATAATTCAACTATGAGATTACATCTAAATCTTTTAATGTCTTTGTTTCCAGCCCCAAAGAGTGTGGTTGAACCAAACCATCTTGAATGCTTTTTTAGTTGTCACTGGCAGGATGAGACTCATATAGAGATCCCAGAAATTGGTTGTTTGAAAAATAATTTATTACAGTGGCTGCTCTGGCCCAGTTGCTCACTCGCCCTGGGAAAACGGTCTATAAAACCCAAGGCTCTCCCCTCCCTCTTGGTGGACACTTTCTGCGGCCTCCACCCATCTGCACCCAGATGCTCCAAATAAATAGCATTTTGCTACACATAGGGCCTTATGTGTCTCCCTCTCTTCTCTGGACCTAACAGTGACATTCTGTGATTTCGGTAGGAAAGGTGGTATCATCCACCCACAGCTCACTTCAGCCCCTTCCCTGCACCCTAAAGGGATTCCAAGGGCTGGAGGCACAGCCCAGGCACCTTCACCTAGCCCTAGCACCTGAGAGTGATGGTGCCAGGGATAACCCAGGAACCCTGAGGACCTTTTCACCCACCCACCCCCACCCCATGCCCACACAAGTCTTCACTGCTTTCTGATCAAGAATTGGCCAAATGGTTCCTGGAAGACATTAGCAGCTCTGACCTGGGGCGTTTCCTGGATTCCTTTCTGCCCAGTGGAGGTGGAAGGGGGCTAACTGCTACTTAAAACCACCTTTCAGGGGCGCCCTCTGGTCCACTCTCTCTGGCCAGGGCATACAGCTGGGGCAGACAAGCCTGTCCCTTTCCTGGGCCCACGTCTGGAAGATGCGGAGGATTGGGACCTTTAGCCTCTCATCAGCATGTGACTTTGGTTGCAATGGCAAAGTCTAACCTCACCCTCACGTTGCCACCCAAAGCCCAGCTACAGTCTCTGAGCCCTGACAGCAAATTCCTTAGGCAGCTGTGGAGTTGAGCCCTGGGCCTGGTCGCTGAGCCAGGGCACAGCCTGCACTCGGCTCTGTGTCCCTGTTGCCAACATAGGACTGGCACCATCGTGGGTGCTCAGCGACCCTCGGGGGAATGATGAATTGGAGCTCGCTACTCCTCCTAAAAAGCATGGCCTGATTCAGTCCTAAAGAATCCAAAGTCCTGCAAAGACTATGGCGCCATCCCATGCATGGATTCACATTGGGAAAAATAATTAACTGCAAACAAAACTCTCACTTCTTCCCCTGTAGGATGACCTCGTTAAAGGTTTTTTGTTTGCTTGGAAATAACAAGTCCCAAATTCTTTCAAAAAGCAATCTTTCACTTTTTTTATGTCCCCTTTTTGGGGGACTCTGCTTTGCTGGGCTGCTCTCCATACAGTGGGTGGTCTTGACATTACTCTGCCAACTTTTTGTTACCAGACTTTCTTAGGTTCCAGTGTTATCTTTTTAACTTCTATTCAAAAAATTGTAAAAGATACATAAAACTTACCATTTTGACCATCTTGACCTGCACAGATCAGTGGCACTAAATACACTCACATTGCCGTGCAACCATGACTAATTCACCTCCAGAACCCTTTTATCTTGCAAAACTGAAACCATCTTTTAACCCTTAATGAAAGCCTCCCACGTCTGAGCTCAGGCGTCCTGACTGCCCTCTGGGTTTCACGGCCTGGCTGGCATCAGCAGCTGTTTATGCAGGAACAGCCAGGCGGCCCTGTACTTGGCAGTGGCTTTTGTGGGATCAGCCCAGCCGGGGTCAGTAAGACTGGTGTGGACTCTGGACGTCGAAGGCCAGATGTAGTCTCATGATTTCTGTGCATCCTGTAGTTGTCATTGTGACTCCCTTTATACAAAACAGACCGCCAGAATCTGCCCAGTGTTCTGATCCCTTTCAGAAGGTGTGTGAATCCAGATTTGGGGACCCTCTGGAACTCCCACAAGGGCCCTCAAGCCTACACCCTAGAGGTTTGGGTCCTTGGGATGCTTTTGTCCATACTGGAGACCTCAGGCACCCCAGGGTGACCCAAGATTGGACTTGGTGCTGAGGAACACCCATGACACAGCCCGGGGGGATGAGGAACATGTTGCCCGAGTGCATTTCACAGCAATTGGAAGAGAAAAGGTCCGAGATTGGCTTTTCCTTCTGGCTCCCAATACCTTACATCTTCTGATGCTCACGATGGCCCCAGGAGGTGAGCTTGGTCTGGTTTCCTCCCTCCTGCAGGGGGTAGAGCCGCCTTTGCCAGACAGTTTCAGCCTGACCAGAGTTTCTGGTACAGAAGATCCCAAACGTCCCCCTGGAATGTCTCCCACGGCATTTTGCATGATGGAGCAGTGAGCTCAGTGATCCTCAAGCTCTTGACCTATGGATTGTAAAGATTCCTGAGTATGCTGCAAAATGTCAGGCGTTCAGGGGCCCCATAACCATATGAACAGGTGCATTAGGGCCCTTGCAACACTTGGCATTTGTCTGCCAGCATCCTACCTGCCCACTCCTTATTCTGCTAACAGAATCTCCTTCTTGGGGAGAACTCTTCCTCCTCCAACATCCACACAGGGTCACAGAGGCCAGGCCACTGCTAGGAACTGTATATCCCCCCGCCATTGAGATTTACAGGGATAGCTAGGTGACCCAAGCCGATCCAGTCAGAGTTCTCCTCTGGGATTTTACATGCAGATACCGCAAGAGGCAAACGCCTTGCCTCTGGTTTTCGGCCCCCCTCTGCTATATCCCTGCACTATGAAGCACTCTTTTCAAGTAGGAGAGAAAGAGGCCAACGCTTAGAGGAAGGACTTAAGACAAGAAAAGGAGGTTCCACTCCTTAAGGCAACCACAAATTCCATTTCAGTGTCATCCTTTCTGGGTGTTGCTATATGTAGTTGTTAATTTTATTCGTTAGTGAATCACGTTTACTGTGGACAGTTTGGGTGCAAAATGAACTGCAAATGTAGTTTGAATTTAAAGAAGGGCAGAAAGGTATGCATCTTCTGCTACAGGTTTCCTCTTCCTCATGGCACCATCCTCGTCACTTTTGCATAGAAACAGAAAAGCTTCTTCTGCTCCCCATTGACAAGATGAAAAGATTCAATCTGGTTTTTTTTTTTTTTTTTTTTGGTTCACCCAAGGAAAATGAAAGGGGTCCTTTTTCTTTAAAGTAAGAAGAAATGTGAAATTCATCTGGGCTCTTTTAACTTTACCGTGCCATTCCTACTTTTGGTAATAATTAAGCACCTAAAAAAATGGGTTGTTTTTCAACCCTGAGGGCTTAGGCTTAATGACTTTCTGGATTTCAGATGGGTTTATCCTATGACATGTGGGATGATGGCAGTGATAACACAACAAAGAAAGAGAAATCCTTTTGAATTAAAGTCTAACAAAAGTAATGCAACGAGCAACAGTTTATTTATTTAAAAAAAGAAAAAGAAAAAACTTAACTTTTTTACGACATCTTATAGATTAAGTAAAAATACCGGTATTAATATATATGTATATACATAGTGCATATATATATATATATACATACATATGATATAACATTAACATTACATGCTTCTCAGGACAGAAGAATTAGGGCATGTTCCCTCATCAGTTTAAAACTCTATTACAATTTAAAATCACTGAAGAAAACTTGCCTCCTTTATTTTCTGGTTTTAGACTTCAAGTTATAGGAAGTTATCAAAGCAAGATCTAAATGTGGAAACCATCTGCTATGCACCAATGACAACGGACTGCCACAAATGATGAGTCAGGGCTCTTCTGAATTCTTACACAGGTCTCCGCACCCTACAACCGTGTCAACCTTCTACCTGAGATGAGCGGGAATGATGAAGCCTGACAGCTTGTAGGTTTCGTGTGGACATTCACATTGACGTTCCAACAAAAGCAAAATGAACATGTCTTCGTATAGCAACAACACTGCCAATGAAATCACCCTGGAGGAAGACTCATGTCTCTCCTTTCCTTGCCAAACAAAACACAGACATTGCTGGGAAGAAAAAACAACAAAATTCAGGGTGAAGCACCTCTGGCGGTGATCAGCATACAGCAAGGGACAGAGAGGTAGCATTTCCTTGGTGACAGCTCCTGGCTGACTCTGATGGTTTCAAACACACCCTCTTCTGCAAAAGGCACTCACATATTGTCTGTTTATAAATTATACAGTGGGATTCCATACATGGGAGTCTCTCCTATAAATATAAAAGAGATAAGCTGAGGAGATGGTATAACAAAGGAAAGAGTATAAGAAATATACACTTTGGATAAATATGAGCTTTTCTGTTTTTAAAGGATAATCAATACGGTAGTTAAAAAAATTTCATCGAAAATTAGGAATTCCAGTAAAATTCCAGTAAAAGCAAGGTATTGGAGGACAAGAAATGGAGTCCAAAACACTGAGAGGAGCTCCACTAGCTTTTCTTTCGAATGGCCAAAGTAAAGGAGCTGTTCTGCTCTGAACCTGGGAAGACCATCCGCAGACAAGGGAATGTGGAGAGGCAGGGCGGTAGCAGGGGCAGAGGAACAGGTGGAGTTGGGGGCGGGGGGTCCCTGGGGATGTGGGTAGGAAGGAATGCCCTTGGCATCTCCAACGGGAAGGATGGGTCGCACCCCCTCGCTCTGCAGTCCAAAGAGACCCTGCCCAAGCCAGAAGCTGCCCTCACCGGGACACGACCGAGCTAATGGAATTATAGGAGGTGCCACTGTTGCAGCTTGACGCATAGGCCTCCTGGCCATTGCCATCGAGGTTGATTTTGAACACGGAGGATGCCTTCAGCAGGAAGTCTGCTGCATCCCGGCGACCCAGCTCCCTCAGTTTGGACATGAGGATGCCCACCGTGCTCTCGGGATAGGAGGTCCATTCCCGCAGCAGAGCATGGACTGGGCTGGGGAGGAAGTCCTTGGGGGCCCCGTTGTTGGTGTTGTACTTTGCCACCAGGTCGGGGAGGCCCAAGTTCATGGCGAGAAGGCACCAGTCCTTCCCCATGGGGTCGGGCGGGTCCAGCAGGCGGCTGAGCTTCCTCCGCGTGAGGAGGTTCAGGTCTGACGCGTGGATGTCCATGCCGAGGCTGGCCTGCTGGTAGACGTCATGACAGCCGAAGCACATGATGCTGCTGAAGCTCTCCTTGTAGCCGCCCATGGTGTTCGTCAGGGAGGTCTCCTTCAGCGCCTGCGCCCGGAAGAAGTCCCGCGGCTGGTAGATCATGACGGGCTCGTGGTGCTCCCGCAGCTGCTGGGGGCTCAGGTAGTGCTTGACGGTCAGGAGCCCGGGCAGCGTGCTGGCCATGACGTTCTCGATGGTGCTGCACACCGAGTCCAGCAGGAGGCAGCACTTGACCTTGTCCGTCTCCAGACCGCGCACCTGCACCTCCACGCCCTGGCCGTGGTTCACCAGCAGCACCAGCAGCTCCGCGCCGCGGTGGGCAATCTTGCAGCCGTTCACCCACAGGCGGATGTCCGCGTCGCCCTCCGTGCCCTGCTGGTGCACCCAGCGGCACAGGTTCACCTGCACCTTGTGAAAGATGCCGCACGGGAAGGGCGTGAGGTGCTCCACGGGGACCACGCGCACGCCGCCGTACACCATCGCCTCGTCCTCCTCGTCCGCCCAGGAGCGGTGCAGGTTGTCCGTCTTGATCAGGGCGGGCACGTCCACCATGGTCCCGCTGCTCAGGTCGCGGGCGCAGATGTCCATGGCGTCGAGGATCTGCAGCAGCTCCTCCACGTCGCTGTCGGGCACCAGGCGCTGGATGTCCTCCACGGTGTAGCGGCCCCGGTAGTGGTGCAGGGCCCGCGGCGTCTCCACGGACAGCAGCTTCCCCAGGACGCAGGTGCACAGCCAGCGGGGGTCCAGGAGCAGCACGTCCTGCACCGTTTCGCTCTGCATGATGTTGATCTGCCAGAGGGGACAGCAGAAGGTCACTTAGGGAAAGAGCCCTGGCCGGGCGCACCAGCCAGAGTAGGAAAGGGCCTGCTCCCAGTGACAGTGCCTGAGCAGATGTTCCAAGGAATGACCCAGGGTCATTGACACGGATGCATCTCGAAGGCCAAACGCTGTGGGGAAAAACATCCTGACAACGTCAGAAGAGAAATTCTGGAAAACAACTACCCTCGAGTCTTCAAAAAGGCCAATGAAATGAAAGAAAAAAGAAGAGAAATGGCAACCAAAGGCAATGAGTGATTCTAGACTGGATTATGGATCCCAAAATAAATACACACAGAAATAAACATAGTCATGAATGAAATTTTTGGGACAAAGGGCAAATTCTTCCATGAGAACTGCATATTCATTTTTTCAAATATTTTGCTCAAAGTCACCTTCAGAGGACTATATATTAGATCATGGTCCTATACCCATGTCGTTTTTCTGAGATGTGATCAATTATATGGTGTTATATGGGAAAAAATCCTTCTCTTTAGGAGATGAAGGCTAAATTATTTAAGAGAGAAATATTATGATGTCTATAAAATAAATGAGCACAGAAACAAAAGACAGAGGAATCAAGCAAATGGAGCAAAATGTAAACAGTTGGTCAAGTGTAGAGGAGAGGAAGGTTCATGGTACTATTCTTGCAACTTTGCTGAAGGCTTGACATTTTTAAAAAGATTTTTCAAAAAATATTCACAATATTTTATAAAATGTAAATTTTATTATTTTTTTAATTTTAAAGTTTAATTTTAGATAAAAGATGAGGTCTCACTCTCGCTCAGTCTGGTCTTAAACTACTGACCTCAAGTGATCCTGCTGCCTTCGCCTCCCAGAGTGCTAGGATTACAGGCGTGAGCCACCTTGCCTGGCTGAAACATTATGTAAATTTTAAACACCCTTCATTAAAAAGGTCTGGAAAGATATGCTGCCATGGTAACTGTTGGCCCAAGAGATGGGGATAAGAACGAGATGGGGGATGGTGACCAGTAGGGACTACAGGTTTATGGTTGTTTATTTCTTTAAAAAATCAAAGGTCACAAAGAAAAAATGTGACAAAAACAGAAGTAACTTTCCCTTTATGGAACAGTTCCCCTTCCTATCTCCCCTCCTGCCGTGAGCCGGGGCTGTGAACAGTGGCCACCCAAGGTGCCTCCTTCCTCACATGGGGGCTCAGACTCTGCCTGTCGCCCACAGGACTTTGGCACCCACAGTCGGGCCTAAGCCTTCAAGGCGCCCTCTGTCCATGATTCTGTTCAAACCTGAGTCTCGGTTGAAAACTCCTGAAGGGCAGAGCCAGTATCTATTAAGTTCTGAATATGGCATTTGGTGGAACACCATTTGCAATTGTGTCCTAAACACTGCCATCTCCTCAGGGTCACGAAAGACAGAGACTGACAATCTGGCCCCTAGAGGAGCAGAGTAAGCAGGCGACACAGCTCACAGTAAATGCTGTGCCCTGGACCAGAAAGGGCACACCAGAAGGGCTGCTGGGGAAATGGAGTGAGACCTGCAGAGCAGGTACCAGAAGGCAGGGCTGGAGGAGGGATGGGGCCGGCTAGGGCGGGGGGCCCGTGGGGTAGGTTCCCTTTATGGTCGTCCTTCTGTAAGTCTTCCTTGATTTACTCAAGTCTCAAGGGCACGCAGGAATGATGTCAAATAAGTGGATTATATGCTATGATCTAGAAAGGTGCTGGTCAAAAACAAGAAGGCAAGGGAATGCTGTGCCAAAGGAGTCTATTATTATACTCATACCATTCTTAATCTCCGCCAGGATCTTATAATCTAAGCTTTGGCCCTTTGCTTGTCTTCTTCCTTGGGCACATCCCTTTCCAGGATTCCTGAGCAGTCAGATCAGCCGGCTGTCTAACTGGGAGTTTAAAGGTTGACAAAGTCACTGCCTGAGCCTCTAGTTTTCAGGGTCACTGGCTTGTGGATTCAAGTTTAATTTTAAGAATACGAGGCTCATAGAGTCAGACCTGGCACCCGAGACTGGAGAGGCAAGCTCTGGCTGCTAATTGTCTCAGAGCTGCTTCTAGTGGTAATATTCAGATCAGTCTTCTTGGCCCAGAGTAGCTCACGCTGTCTCCGGATTTCCCCTCTTGCAGGAACTCAAAGGCTGCGCCCCATTCTGGGCACCGGCGTACGATGCCGTCAGAACAGGTTTCCCACCGCACCCCAGAGCCGAACGTAACAGAGCCAGAGCGAAGACTACCATTTTCGGGTAATTTCTGGCAGCCATAGCTTGCTGTTTTTTTTTTTTTTTTTTAGATGTGTACCGTGAATTATGATTAGTCTGTGTGTCTGTGCACTGTCTCTCTGTCTCCGTGTCCACAGACACTGTCTCTATGAGAGACTGCCTTTTTCGATGGTGAACCGGGTGTGGAGCTGGTCAGTCCACACTCTGGGAAGCAGCCGTCGTGAAGGCTGCCAGGAATGGCAGGAAGTTCCAGAAGCCCAGGGGGCGTGGGGAGGTACCCAGGGGGCGTGGGGAGGTACCCAGGGGGCGTGGGGCGGTACCCAGGGGGCGTGGGGAGGTACCCAGGGGGCGTGGGGAGGTACCCAGTCACCCAGGGCAGCAGGCGCTGCGCTCCCTAACTGAGAGAATCTGGAGAAGAAGAAACATGACAAGACAAAATGACAGCCCCTAGAGTGAGGTAGCAAAGCAGAGAACTGCAGTTCAGAGCGTCACTTGAGGCTGGATGTAACAGTCGCGCGTCTGGAAATACTGTGGGTAGCTGGGTCATTTCCCTCTGCCTCCCCCAGGCTCATGCCACCTCCAGGAGCTGGGATCCGGGACGGACGTGGGTCTGCGGGGCGCTCACCTCGCCTGTGCTGTGCAGCTGCTGAGCCACGCGCCTGAGGTCCTCCTCGCTGGCCAGGGGGTTCAGCTGGTCCTGCACGTCGTACACGAACTGCTGCAGCGACATCAGCTGGTTGGGCCCATTGAGCTTCCTCCAGGAAGGCAGCGTGGAGATGATTCTCTCACACAGCTGAGTCATGGGAGGGCAGACCTAGAACAGGCGGGCAGGACAGGTGCCCAGCTGTGGGTGTGGCTGCTGAGGAGGGGGACCCAGCTCAGAGGACACCTTTCATTCACGTGACTGACTGGATGAGTGAGTCAGCGCTTTTATGGTTGAGTACTGGGGCAGTTATTTTTTGTAGAGCTGTTTTGAATGGACCTTCGCTGTTTATCGAACCTCAAGTTTCATGGAGGCTTTTCAGTTCTACTGGTCATGTCACATAGATGGAGAGTCTTCCGAGGGTGCTTTTGGGACTGCGGCCTCCATCACTCCATCAACTAACATTCACCACCTCCTAATGCGCCGCTCACTTCCTCCTCCCTCCTTTCCTCGCTCGCTGCGTCTCCCTCGCTCCCTCACTTGCAAAGCAGTGGTCATGCCACAGCCCAGTTCAAAAATGGTCACGCACTGCCTCCTGCCTCCAGACCCCGTGGGGATGTGCTGGGGCCTCCACGGACGCAGATCCTGTCCGTGAGTTTGTGTGACCAGAGTCCTCCCAGGCCTCCCAGACCACCCCCATCTGACTCTGCCATCGTGGGCCTCAACAGGGAAGCAAGGGCATCCGGTGTGCTCAGGGGACAGGTTTTCCTGAGAGAGGAGTTTCCTGAGAATCCCTAAAGCACGCGGGGAAACAGAGCCTGGTGTTGGCAGGAGTGTTCTGGAAGGGGGTGTGTGACAGGAGAGGCAGATGCACACCTGGCCAGAGTTTCCACCCAGGCTTCAGTGGTAGGAACATTCCCGAGTGCAGGTGAGCAGTTTTACATTTTAGCATTTTTTCTATTTACCCTATTTGCCCTTTTCCCACCAATTTTTGTGAGCTTTTCAAATATTATAGATAGTAATGCTTTATCTGTCAAATACGTTGAAGAATGTTTTTTCCGAATCTATTTCACCCTTCAACTTTGTTTATTGAATTTATTTGCCAGAAAAAATTTAGGAAAACATTATGTTTCCAAATAGATACAGTTGAAAACTTATTTTCAAACTTCTTTGAAAGTTTCTGGGGTTTTCTACCTTGTTTTAAGTGTCTTCCCCAGTACCTAGTTATTTTTACAAATACATTCTCTAAATTTCCGTTTAAGATATTTATTGTTTTATTTTTTACATTTTAAATTTTAATTCATTTACTTTTATTTATTATTATTTTTTAATTCATTTACTTTTATTTATTATTTTTTAATTCATTTACTTTTAGACGCTATAGAGTGTAGGAGTCCAACTTTATTTCCTTCCATGCACATCACCAGTTGTGCTACGATCACTTATTAAATAAACTTTTCCCCCATTAAATTAAAATATCTTTGTTTTCCATTACATTTCTAGAGATACTGTAATTTACTTCTATACTCTCTAAGCTTTTCCTCTTATCTAACTGTATTTATATAGAGCCTATGTCTTATTATTTTTCCATGAAAATTTTCCAAAAAACCTAATCCCCTAAATCCCATTCAGATTCTAGCTGGAATTGTAATAAGTTTATATCACGTGGGAAAAATTAAACATTGGGTCATATCCTGTAATCCAAGAATGCAGTCTCACTCCATTAGTTCACCTATCATTTTATGCCTTTTACTTGTTTGTTAGTAACTGTTTTTCCACTCTTCTGAATTTTCTAGATATGCTACAGTAAGTCAGTTTTGAATTTCTTTTGTAATTTATTAAAGAAAATGGTTTTTTAAAAAAACCATTAAAACTGTATGGATTTCACACAATCTGAACTGGTCTACCTGTGCCCATAACAACCCTTTATCTCCAGTCATCTCCTTGTTTCTCTACTTTTCCTTCCTTGACCAAGAGCAACAGGATAAAAACATGTCCCTGCAGCCACCCCGGGCTGGGTCCTACTGTGAAGCAGTCCCCCAAGCCCAAATCCAACCAAGAGGGCAGCACAAAGGCCCAGCTCCCTGGCTCACTGGGTGGTCTGGGGCCAGGTGCCCTCCAGGGTCTACTCACCGAAACAATCTGGCTCCGTATTTCTTGCAGGTGACTTCGAAGTACCTTTATGTCCTTAGACCCAGAAGCCCCAGCATCCAGAACGAACAGCTTATTGGAAATGTGAAGATCATTTCCAAACCTGTGGGAGCAGAAGGAGCTTCCTTAGCAGTGAATCGATCTCACCAGGTCTTTCCACGGAGAGGCCAGGCTCCTACTGGCCCGAGAGGTGGGTAGGAGGCAAGGAAAGTTCTGGTGGCTTTGCAAAGGCCCCTCCTTCCCTGCTGTTTGAGGGACTCCGCCTTATCACACCACGGGAAGAGGCATGGGGACACTGGCGCATGCTCCGAGTCACCCACACAGGAGCTTCAGGTTTTAGCAAAGCTGCAGGAACAAGGCCTGGAGAGACGTCAGTTCCCCTGACACGGAAAGGCGGGGCTAGTGCGCTCACCTTACACGTTGGGAGAAGAAACACTGTTGAAAGGGGAGGAACTAAGAGTAGAGGTATGGACGCAACAGTTGCACCACTGATCTACACGTGTTAATAGAAGCCTCACATTTTTCATATCTTCATGACAATAGATGAGTGTCTCAAGTTAATAATTTAATATCTAAGTTGCTAGCATATTATATAGAGCTACAGGTTCAAACTTTGATAGACTCAAAGTAAAAATATGTATTTTATATCATGACCCCATACACACCCATATTGATAAGTGAAAAAAGTTTTACAAATGAAATGAAATGTACTCTCATCTATCCTATTCTATTCCATTCCATCCCATCTCATTTAAAAAAGATATCTGCAAATAAGGTCACATGCAAAACTAAATAAAAATAAAAAAGAGTTGGTCATGGTCCCCTAAATGAATCTCATGTCCCATTAGTGGATTATAACTTATATTTTGAGAAATACTGATTTGCATTATCATCTTAATCATGGAAAGCACGGAAACCTAAAACAGCTAGAAGCTTTCTCTGGGCAGTGGTGCTGGGAGGGGAGGAAAAGGTAGAGGACTGCTGCTTTTCATGTGTTCTTTGCTTCTATATGTTATTATGTGGATTTACTGCTTTGATAAAAACAAAAAAATAGAGGTTGTGCATCTCTAATTGGGAAATCTGAAATCTGATATGTTCTAATATCTGAAAACCTTTTGAGCACCAACATGATGCTCAAAGGAAATGCACATTGGAGCATTTCAGATTTAGAATTTTCTTATTGCGGACATTCAACCATTATGTATATGCAACTATTCCTAAAAGCCAAAGAAATATGAAATCTAAAACATTTCTGGTCTCAATCATGTTGGATAACAGATACTCAAGCCATACAACAAAAAAGTCAACCAAGGAAAAAGGTCTTTAATTCCTTTCTGTAGTTCATGTGAGTTCTGTTGTATTTTTCACACCCCTGATTCGGTTCCTTGGGTAGTAGGCTGTCACCTGGGCTGGAGACCCAGCAGCCCCCTCACCTGTTCCTGATCTCTTTCAGCAACGATGTATCTTTGTCATATCCAAACTCGCCTCCAGCTGGGCGAGGAACGTTCATGATGTCAGCATGGGTAGCCACCAGGACAACTCGGAGTGGGTTCTTCAGCTTCCCACCAAAGGCTGGGGGCAGAGAGAGCTGCGTTATGAAGCGGGTCCTCCTACCTGGCTGGCTCTCCTGCCCAGGGCAGGGGGCGTGCTGGCCTCATGCCCAGGCCATCTCTGCAGGTGGATGGGCAACCTGCCGCGGACACGAGGGCCCCATGCCCACCGTGCAGTGTGCCCTCTGGAAGTCCCTAGGCCCGGCCAACAGGAAGATGAGCCTATTTCCTGGGCCTCAAGGAAAATCGCTCAGAGTGGACCAGACCTGACCCCAGACTACAAAAGGCAGCTTCTCAGGCCTTCCTCCAAGTAGCCCCAATCTGCACATGAGGGACACTCTTTACAAGACCAAAGAAAGGCCCCTGAGTGCAGCAACACCACCGGGATGGCTCAGAGAGAAACGGTCCGCAAGTCACACAGACAGCCTCCACTTATGGGAGTGTTTAAAACAAAAAGCCATGAACAATAAAAGAGAAAGAAAGAGGCAAAAATGGCAGCATCTTGAGGGGTATTAAGCCCAATTTATTATTAAAGGCTTTTCTGGGAAAAAAATTGACTGCTAAGGATTGCATTTCACCAGGGAAGGCTGCTTCTCTTGTTGTATGTGAAGAACAAAAGAAGTTTATTCCATGTCATCCTCTCCTCTAGGAACGAAGCTAAGATAACACATTCAGGCAACACCATCCTGTCTCATCAGTTCTTGACGGACCTGCAGGAGGAAGGAGAGCTCCTTCTGCTGATTAATTCTGTTCCCTTTAGGCAAAGGGGCAGCAGCCATCTGAGCAGGGATTCCATTCTGCACCCAACAAAATGACCATGGCTGGAAAGCGTAGAAAGAATCTGAGAAATGGCTCTAAATGACTGGCTTGGAATCGGGCCTTTGAGGCAGGAACACACAATCGTGATACAAAATCTTTCTACAGAACACTGGGAACGGCTGAGCCCCAGGAAGCTTTCCAGACTGGAAGTTTCCTAGCAGGAGGAGCCACAGCTGTGGGATCTGCACGCGGCCGGGGTGCAAGGCCTGCACCAGCGGCAGGAGCAGCGCAGGAGCCTGGAGGGAGGAGGCGATGCCCGCCGGCAGCAGGAAGGACACTCCCTCGCCCACGGGCACTTAGCTCACCTATGGGTTCTTCGACTGGGACGAGGGACTTCAGGAAACTGAGCCAGAAAATCACTTGGTTCAGCTGGATCTCATAGGGCTCTTCTAGACTAAAAACAATGACATGGATTGACGTGGGATCATTTGCAGCGAAATAGTCATAACAGCAGAAGTACACAGGATTTCCAGAGAACTCCCACACGCTGAAATCGCCAACTCCTGCAGAAAAAGAAAAGTGGAGATTCCCATCCTGAAACACCACCGCTGAATTTCAACTATAATTTTTCTTGGCAATCCAGGGGTTCCAAGGAGGGCTAGTGATGTCCATGGCATTCATCTGTCTATGTAACGAACATCTTGCCATGATTGCATACAGTTTGTCCCCACTAAAACTCATACTGAAATCTAACTCCCAGTGCGGCAGTGTTGGAGGTGGCGCCTAGCAGGAGGTGTTTAGGAGGGCGGGTCACTCATGAAAGGCTTGGTGCTGTTCTTGTGGAGGTAAGTGAGTTCTTACTCTCGTGAAAGTGTGTTAGCTGTCACAGGAATGGATTTGTTCCCATGAGAGTGGGTGGTTATGAAGCTGGTTTTGATGGCATATCCCCTGAGTCCTAAGCAGCTATAGCATGGTGCCATTTCAGAGTCTAGCACCCACGGACTCCATCCTGCCATGGGCCCAACAGCCCCTGCATCTCCGCAGCCCTGAGCCCCACTGGTATGCCCAACCTGCAGCCACCTCTCTGTGTGGCTACTGCTGCCAGCGCTGGAGTATGAGCTCTTGGCAGCAACCCTACTGTACACTTGTTTTCACGCACCTTGAGACAGAACCCCTCACCCAAAGCCAGACCACTGCAGCCACCCCCAGCAGGCTACATACAGCTGCTGCCACCGAAAGCAAGCCCACTCTACCAGCAGCAGGACTGTAGCATAGCCGCTGTCACCCCCACCCAAGCATTCTGCTGGGATCCTGGGGATTGCCCTGCCCCTGCTTACCACAGCCAGCACCTACACACACCATCAGGGGACCTGAGGACAGGTTTGCCTGGCCTGGCTCTATCTCTGCCTCAGTGCCCAATTATGCTGTCCAAGAGCCTTGGATTGCCCAGCCAGTCCACCACCATTGGTGCCTGAGCACTCCCACTGGAAGCCTGTGGTCAGGCCCACCCAACCGACTGCTACCACCACAACTAACACGTACCCATGTGCGTCACCTGCGGGTCTGGGTACTGGCCTGCCTAGCCCATTGCAGCCACTGCAACACTACTTGGAAGCCAAAGAGTTGTCCCCCTGTTGCTACTGCCATTGCTGATGCCATGCCCACGGTCCAGGGGTCCAATAACCTGCCTACCTGCCTAGCTTATCACTGCCACTCCCAGTACCTGAGCCCAAGAATTGTCCCACCTGGGCACACTAACACCAGTACCAGCAGACATTGCCTTGGGGACCAAGGACAGCCATCCATGCTCAGTTCACCACTGCCACCACTGGGGACTGAGGACTAGCCCATCTGGCATCCCTGTCCCCATTAAAACTTAACCACTGCCTCCACTGACAACCACACCCTAAGCCACTGAGGAAATCACAGACGCCACTGGTGCCATTTATGGCCAAAGAAACCACATAAGGACTACACTACCTTCACATATCCAGAAACAAAGCCCAAGTGCCCAAAACACTGTAGTACTACTTCAGGGAAAAGTCCTCCCCTATGAAAACAAATCCAAAAAGTTGGAAGACGTGACTATTATACCAGATGCACAGGTATCAATGTAAGGACACAAGAAATATGAAAAAGCAAAGAAATATAATTACTTTCCAGCAACAGATTCCAATGAAAAAGAAACTATAAAATCCCAGAAAAAGAATTCAAAATAATAATATTAAACAAGTTCAATGAGATACAAGAGAATACAGAAAAATAATACAAAAGGATTAGAAAGACAATTCCAGATATTAATGAGAAATTTATCAAAGAAATAGATATAAGAAAGCTGAAAGCCTTTCCTCCAAGAACTAGAACAAGACAAGGATGCCCACTTTCACCACTCCTATTCAACATAATGCTGGATGTCCCAGCCAGAGCAATCAGGCAAGAGAAAGAAAGAAAAGCATCCAAGTTGGAAAAGACAAAGTGAAACCATCTCTATTTGCTGATGATGTGATCTGTATCTAGGAAAACCTAAAGACTCCACCAAAAAAACCTCTTAGATCTGATAAATAAGTTCATAATAAATAAGTAAATTTGTAGGATAAAAAAAGCAACATATAAAAACCAGTAGTATTTCTATACACTAATACTAAACTAGCTGAGAAAAAAATAAGAAAGCAATCCCACTTACAATAAAAAATAAAATACCTAGTGATAAATTTAACCAAGGAAGTGAAAGACCTCTATGAGGAAAACGATAAAAGACTGGTACAAGGAACTGAAGAGGACATAAACAAACGGAAAGACATCCTATGGTCAGGTATTGGAAGAATTAATGTTATGAAAATGACCACACTACTCAAAGCAATCTACAGATTCGATGCAATCCCTATCAAAACACCAATGTCATGGGGCATGGTAGCTCCCATCTGGAATCCCAGCAATTTTGGGAAGCAAAGGTGGGAAGATCATTTGAGGCCAGGAGCGTGAGACCAGCGTAGGCGACACAGTGAGGCCCCATCTCGACAAAAAATTAAAAAATTAGCTGGGCATGGTGGCATGTGGCCTGTAGTCCCAGATACTCAGGAGGCTAAGGCAGGGGAATCGCTTGAGTAAGGAGTTTGAGGCTGCAATGAGCTATGATCATGCAACTGGCCTCCAGACTGGGTGACAGAATTGAGACCCTGTCTCTGAACAAAAAACAAAACAAAATGAAACAAAAAACAAACCCCAAAACACCAATGTCATTTTTCATAGAAATAGAAAAAAAACGACCATGTAATTCATATGGAGCTAAAAAAGAGCCTGAATAGCTAAAGTAATCCTAAGTGAAAAGAACAAAGTTGGAGGCATCACACTATCTGACTTCAACATATATTGCAAAGCTATAGCAACCAAAGCAGCATGGTATTGGTAATATCACATACAGACATATAGAGCCATGGAACAAAATAGAGAACCCAGAAATAAACACATGTATTTATAGCCAACTGATTTTCAACAAAGGTGCCAGAACACAAATTGGGTAACGATTACCCTATTCAATAAATAGTACTGGAAAAATTGGGTATCTACATGTAGAAGAATGAAACTGAACCACTTTCATAATATTAATATAAAAAAATCAACTCAAGATAGATTACAGACTGAAATTATAAAACTACTAGAAGAAAACATAAAGGAAACACTCCATGACACCAGTCTTGCAAAAAATGTTATGGTTAAAACCACAAAAGCACAGACAACAAAAACAAAAACAGACTAACGGGACTATATTAAACTAAAAAACTTCTGCATGGCAAAGGAAACAATCAACAGAATGAAAAGACAACTTTTGAATGGAAAAAAATATTACCAAACTATTCTTCTGACAAAGGATTAATATCCAAAATATATAAGGAACTCAAAGAACTCAACAGTGAGAAAACAAAAAAATCCCATTTAAAAGTGGGCAAAGAACATGAATACACATTTCTGAAAACAACACATACAAAAAGCCAACAGATACATAACAAAATGCTTAACACCACTAATGATGAAGGGAATGCAAATTGAAACCACAATGAGATGTCATCTAATCCCACTCAGAAAGGCTGCTATAAAAGAAAAAAAAGGAACAGATGCTGGTGAGGATGCAGAAAAGGGAACTCTGATGCACTGTTGGTGGGAGTGTGAATTGGTATAGCCACTGTGGAAAACAGTATGGAGTCCTCAAAAAACTAAAAATAGAAGTACTGTATAATCTAGCAATCCCACTGCTGGGTATTTACCCAAAGGAAAGGAATCAGTGTATCGAAGCAATACCTGCACGCCCATGTATTTGCAGCAGTATTTACAATTAAACCAGACATGGAATTGACCTGAATGCCTATCAATGGATGAATGGATAAAGAAAATGTGGCACTGTATGTCTATAAAATACTACTTGGCTATAATAAAGAATGAAATCCTGGCATTTGCAGCAACATGGATGAAGGAACTGGAGGTCATATGTTAAGTGAAATCAGCCAGGCACAGAAAAAATAAACACAGCATGTTCACACTCGTATGTGGGAGATAAAAAAAAAATAATTTTATGAAGACAGAGAGTAGAATGATAGGTACCAGAGACTGAGAAGTGTGTGTGTTGGGGGGTCGTGTGTGAGGAGAGGTTGGTTAATGGGCGTAAACACACGGAAGGAGTAAGTTCTAACGTTCAACAGCAGAGTAGGGTGACTGTAGTTGAAAACAATGTATTGTATATTTAGAAGTAGCTAGAAGAGAGGACCTGAAAGAAATGTTTCCAGCACATAGAAATTATAAATAACAAATGCTCAAAGTGAAGGATACCCCCAAAACACCCTGATATGATCATTACACATGAAATGCACGTAATAAAATATCAGGGGCAATCCATAAATATGTACAAATATTATTAATTTACTTAACAATCATTTATCAAGTACCTATGGTATGCCAGGTGCTTTGCTAGGTGCTTTGTCAGGTGCTTTTCTAGGTGCTGGGGATACCCGGGGTTTAGTTTTACTTTAGGAGAGGAAGGCAGCCCAGCTGCGGTCCTGCCTCGCTCCCTATTTCTGTGTGCCTTGCATTTTCTTCCAGGTGTGACACATGCTGCCTGGGACAAGCTGACTTTGGGGAATGACTCACAGCCATGTCAAAGGGAAACCCGAGGTCCTTCCCTAGGGGCAGGCAGGGCGTACCGTTCAAATAGGCGTTCTGGATGTCGATGGCCTTGGTGGACTGGTCATCGGCCGAGCAGTGCGGGTGGTGGGACGGGGCCACGAACACCTCCAGCATCCCTTTGGTGAGGCCCGGCTCGAACATCATGCTGCGGCTCCTCACGCTCACGTTCTCGCAGCCCGGGTACAGGTTGTTGATGCTCACGGAGACTGCAGGCCAGAAAGGACGCAAGTGAGCCCTTGCCCAGAACAGCGAGTCCTGCTGTCCCTCCAGGCCCTGCCCTGTCCCCAACGCACTCTGGCTTCAGGCGGCAAGTGTGCTGGGCAGCAGCGATTCCCAGGGGGGCTGCCGGCCTCTTCTGTTCTCTCCACCTCCCCACAACTCTTTCCTGCCCCGCTCTGTGTCCTGAGAGGCTGGCCCTAGGGGCTGTGTCCCCAGGCTTGTTTGCCATTTGGTTTGTGGCTGGGGCCAGCCAAGGGGAGGCCCTGGAGAAGAGGGAGGAGAGGAAGGTCGGGAATTTCTTCCCTTCTTGCTTCCCGCTGCTTCTCTGATACTAGCTGTGTCTCTCGGTGGCTCTGGCTCCCACTGGGTGGCTTCTCTCTCTAATACATGGGATTATGTCACGTTGAATGCAAAACGACTTTGACAGTAGGAGACCCTGGCATTAAGAATGCTGAAACACATGACCCCAAAGTTTTCCTTTTTGGCAGGGCCCGGTGGCTCATGCCTGTAATCCCAGCACTCTGGGAGGCCGAGGCGGGTGGATCGCTCAAGGTCAGGAGTTCGAAACCAGCCTGAGAGAGACCCTGCCTCTCCTAAAAATAGAAAGAAACTAATGGACCAACTAAAATATATATATATACCAAAAATTAGCCGGGCATGGTGGTGCATGCCTGTAGTCCCAGCTACTCGGGAGGCTGAGGCAGGAGGATCACTTGAGCCCAGGAAATTGAGGTTGCTGTGAGCTAGGCTGACGCCACGGCACTCACTCTAGCCTGGGCAACAAAGTGAGACTCTGTCTCAAAAAGAAAAACACACACACACACACACACACACACACACACACACACACAAGTTTTCCTTTGTAAAGTTCCCGGAAGGCCTTTCAGCAACTCTAGCAGCAAGTCTCCATTTGTGGCCTTGAGATTTTAGCATCTCCTCTCTGCCTGCTCATCTTCCCTGTAATAATGAGGGAGTGGGCATCAGCACGTAGATAGGTTTTAATCACGTTGTTTGCTGCTCATTGCATTTACTTTTACTCTGGCAGTGGTGCTGGGTTTCCATTTATGGTAAGGATGTAACTGTTTTGTTTTCAAATCAACATATTTTAGTAAGTAAGCAAAAGTGGGTCAGTTTAAAGGAAATACTATGTAATAATGGAGGAACGGGCGTGAGACGAGGGGACAGCAAGGCCCGCGTCCCCTGCGTAGGGAGCAGAGCCCAGGCTTGCCCTGCACGGGCCCAGGGCTTCCTCAGCATCCCGGCTCCTCGCCGGCCCACAGCCTTGTCTGTCTCCTCTGCCACCAGCGCGGGGCAGGCAGAAGCCGTCTGTCTGCCTCAGGGCCTGGCCTGAGGTGGGTGCTCGGCCTGTATCTGTGAGTCAGTGGATCGGGAATAGGTTCAAGGTGCAGAACTGAACCACGAAGGACCAATGGTTCACAATGAATTCCACAGACATTGCAAGGCGCTGAGGAAGAGACCATTTCACCTGGGCGATCCGACCTTTAAAATCGGTGATCCACACACAGAGGTAAGCCCTTACGTAAAACCAAATATTTAAGACTGAAGACACGGATGATGGGAATATCCAAAGGATGGGACAAGCAGACCCCAAGGGCAGGGCTGGGTGCCAGAAAAGGAGGAGGGACAATGGATGTCCCTCCTCCTTTGGATGGGAAGAGTTATTCTTAACACAAACACACATACACACCCACACAATTTCTGATTAAAACAGCAGAAATGTTGGCAAACAGGAAGGTAAGAAGAAACAAAACGACTTAACCCTCAAGGTCAACATGGCCAACATTTCAGTGTATTTCTCTGCAGAGCATGGCCCAAGTCTGACAAAAGCTAAGGGGTTTTCCAAAAA
This sequence comes from Microcebus murinus, assembly GCF_040939455.1. NCBI lineage: Eukaryota > Metazoa > Chordata > Mammalia > Primates > Cheirogaleidae > Microcebus > Microcebus murinus. Next base: position 11,388,603 of record NC_134115.1, on the reverse strand, counting down.
TGGGTCTGTCCACTTAGCTGTGACCTGGAACCTGTGCCTGGATGACCACCTGTCAGGGACAAACCCTGTTTTAGTGCCACGTGGCCAGGTGCTAGCTGAGTGGAGCAGACGCTGTTTGGTGATTTGCAGCCCTTCCTCCTCCTTGGTGACAGCTTTCATTAGGAGAATGAGAGGTTAGGACAGGGTTAGCATATGGTATTATTAAAAGAATAATTTCACAGGGAAAACACTGAAATCACAGGGGGAAATGGGTTTTTCTTGCTAACTGCTGCCCCGGTGGTGCAGAGTGGCCGGCCCAGCAAGGAGGGCCCCTCCCGCACGCTCGCTCCTCCCGTCACCTTGGATACTGTCCCTCCTTCTGCGGGGCCACCACTCAACAGTCACAGCCGCTAGCGTCCACAAGGCTGAGTGACGTGTGTGGCAGCCAGGTAACGGCGGTGTGAGGTTCACGAGAGGTCACTGCCAGCCCGAGTGCCAGGCCAGGAGCTCTGAGATGCGCCAGGCCAGAACCCTGCGGCCCCCCTGCCCCCGCCCTCCTCTCGCACTGCTCGGATCGTCCCAGGGAACCCGGGCTGGCTGGGCTCCAGAGGCTGCTGTGTGCTCTGAGCCCCTGCAGATGGGGCGGCTGCATTCTCCCACCAGGACACACGTCACACTCCGTCTCCTGCCTCGAGCTCAGCCTTTGCCTCCAGCGTTCTCAAAGAAGCCAATGGCAAAGGGCCCAACTCCTGAAAGCATGCGGACTTCCTGCCGTCTGACGATATCTTGTCCCCATGTGGGCATCTCCCCATAAAAGGAAAAGGGCTGCCAAATCTAGGAGAGGTGACAGGTGTCCAGAGCCCTGGCCTGGGGGAGAGCGGAGCATGGCCTGCTGGGCAGGACCAGGGCGCTGAGAGGGAGGATGTCGCTGCTTCCAGAACCACATCCCTTCCCAGGAGGCACACACTCAGGGGCGGCCTTTCCTGGGGTGTCCAACAAGGCAACGCTGCCCTGTCCAGTCCCTAGGACGCACCTTTCGTGACCAGAGTCAGCTCTCTCCAGGCCACCCTCACAGTGCCTGACATTTGTGCCGTGGCCTGCTTTTGCAGGGTGCTGCTTGGTGCTGACACGCCAGCTGGGAGCCCAGCAAGTGACTACCGACCTGCCAGTCAGGGCTGGCGGCATCTCCTCTGCCCAACCACCTCTGGATCCAGCTGGGGCCTGTGCCCGACGGCGGCTCCCTCAGACGCAGGTGCGCCCACCAGGGGAGGCCCACCCCACGTCGGCAGGAGGTGGCATGGGGCCTGCAGCACAGCCTCCTGCCTCTTCGCAGCCTTAGGCAGGTGCTGAATTAACTGCAGATGGATCTTGTTACTTCCAGGGACTGTTTGGATAAAAGTCTGGGCACCCCCTGGAGCAGGGGCCATGTGGGCGTTAAGCAACGTGGGCCTCGGTGGGGCGGCAAACCTCTTCTGTCTTTGCAGGCCCTTCCAGCACGTATGGGACCAAATCCCACCTCTGACATTGGCTAGGAGTGACCTTACCCGGGGTCACACACTCCAGCGCACTCCTGCTCCACTCTCCGGGGCAGAGCTGGGCCTCGGAGCTCTCTGTCCCGCTCTAAGGGACGCTTGGAGTTGAGGGGCGGGGCAGTGGAGACGGCAGGAAATGCGGAGCCTGCTTCCCTCTAAGTGGGGCCGCTGCCCTCCTCCCCACTGACCGGGCAGGCAGGTGAATCCAGCATGGCCAAAACTTCCAATTTTCCACAAGACTCCAAATATCCAAGTTTTGGGGTGAGATCCCTGGATTTTTAAATGCTGGCAACTAATTCAGCCTTTCTCCTCCCCTCTTCATCCTCGACAGGTGGCTGCAGCTTGTCCCGTGGGGGCCCTCCACCTTGCCTGCACGGACACACCTCGTGTCCCCGAGCCTCGGGTCACTTTCCTCTGAAATGGGCTCAGGACACGATCTCAAGGGTCCTGAGAGTCACGAGAGGACGCGTGGTGGCACCTGGACGCCAGGTTAGCGAGAGCCATGCTAGTGTCACAGGGGCCTCCCCACGGGGTCTCCTTCTACGGAGGTTTCCACACACGCCTTTGGCTTTTGTGTCCACAAGGACAGCGACCTTGCGGGCTGGACCACCTTGAGGGGTCCCTTTTGCCTTCTCTCTCGAGTCTTTCCGGTATTTGCTGCTTTCTTAGGACTTGCAGTTCCCTACGTGGACGTTCTCGGAGTTGTGCTTCCCGAGAGCATGAAGACATTTGCCCCAGGAGAAAGGGATGCAAGTGGAGCGCTGTCTTCCTTCGGGTCCTCGTGGGAAGCAAAGCCAGCAGCCCGAGACGCCAGGACGCCACATGTGCCGTAAAGAACTGAAGGGCAGGAGACTGAAGAAAGAGCAGGGCCCACACCCCTAACCGTCCTCTGGGGGGCCGGGCTCCCTCTGACCAGTGGCTTCTCTGAGAAATGGCTGTCGGGCGTGTGGCCGAGGGACAGGGAGGCAGCCTCCTCCCCAGACCCCCAACCGCACGTGCGGGGGGCAGCGGGCGGCTCATCTGGTCCCAGCGTGGGGCACCCACAGCCCCCGGGGCTCACTGCTCCCCAAGCTCCGGCTGAGGACGCCGTCCGCCCGCCGGTGGGCATGCTGACGACGCGCGTACCGAGCCGCGCTTTATCAAGAACCTACGCCAAAGACTAGGTATGGAAAAGTGACCGGAAGGAAGACGAATGGACAGGTGACTTCTGAGGCTGAAGCGGAAGCAGCAGGTGAAATCTCTCCCTCCCGGGGAGCTCACGTGCCAGGGGCATGATCTTCACACCTCCTCAGGCCTTACGAAAACCCCAGCCATTCTCTCCCCCGCCACCCCGTTTCCCGCACCTCCCACACTGGCTCACAGTGCAGTGACCTCAACCCACAGCAGGAGAGAGCTGCGGCCCTCTAGGGGTCACAGCAGGAACTGCGGGAGGAGCCGAGTGGGACAGTGACAATGGCCTGCAGCTCCTGCAGAGGTGGCCCCTGATCCTCAAATCTGGAAAACGAACGCCTTCAGAGAAGGTGGGACCCATGTTACACCCTCAAGTGGAACCTACATTACAGTGGAAAACAGAGCCGGTACATGGAGACGCCCTTGTGCAGAGTGTCATCAGTGAGCACTGGCTCAAGGCAGCAGACACTGTGTGTCACTATCTGCGTGACTCAGGGCGGCTCGCTGATCACCAGGCTGCAGCAAAACGGTGGCAGAAACACCTTGGAGGGCTGTCGTGTGGACTGAACGAGTGACACACATGCCACATTCTGCCCGGTTCCTGGCACACAGTGCTCAGTGATTATGAGCACGTGTCAGCCAAACTGTAATCATGCGAATGTGAATTCTTTTTAGTTATTACTGCTGTGTTCAGAGAAGAGAAGTTTAAAGGGGTGTGTAAATCTCAACTGTTCCCCGGCTACAAATGCTCCCCTGACCCCTCCCTCGCTGAGAGGGGAAGTTCACCGAAACACAGACTTTAGCACATTTGTTTTCCGCCTAGGAACGCATCTGACAGCTTTGTAATATCATGGACAGAAAATGAATCCAAGTCACAAAGCACGAAATCGTCATTGTATGGGAAATTCCCTGAATGTCTCTATTCTTATCTTCAAAATAATTAATTCCTCCCTCTAAAGGGGGGCAGGAGCAATCACGCGCAGGACGGTGCCGTTGCCTCTTGCTCCCCGCAGGTGCGTCTGCCCTGGGGGAAGGCACCTGCCAGCCCGCGTGGGTCCTCGGTCCTGTCTGCAAAGGCCAGGAGGACGGCGAAGCTTCCCGAGGTCTGTGACCAAGAGACAGACCAACTCTGAAAAGCAGTGAGGAGCCTAGGAAACCACCCTCCGGCTCTGATCTGAGCACAAATGGGGCTCCCTGAGGATCTGATTTTGCGCTCCAGGCCCTCGAAACACTGGGTGCCGTGCAGCACTCCGGGGAAGAAGCATGAGGGGGAGAACCCTGCTGGGGGCCTTGCTGACCTTGGGCTTGGACCTGTGTGAGTCCGAGCCAGGCGTGGGGAACCTGTGGCCTTGGGGCCACATGTGGCCTTTTCACTGACTCCAAATTTTACGAACAGATCCTTTCAATAAGGAACAGAGCCCTGGTGGAACACAACGCAATTCTGCCATGTGCACAGGCACCACACCGGACCTGGGTTTCTGTGGCTACGGTTTTAGGGAGGCCCTTGTTTTGCTATGACTGGGGCAGTTTGCCATCTGGACAAGGGGGATGCACACATGGCCACCAGCCAGCATAGACCACACTTGAAAGCCACCAAGGCCACGGGGTCAAGCAACAGAACACACCGCCTCTCCTTGACAGGGGAGCGCAGAAGCCCCACCCACGGGGAGCCGGCCCGCGTGGGGCCTCCTACCTGCGGGCTTGGAAGCCAGGGGCGAGGGCGGGAACCTGCTGGAGCTGGCGGAGGCCAGCCGGGGCCGGCGCCTCCTGAAAAAGCTTCTCAGCAGCCCACACTTGAGAGACTCCACCAGGGTGGTTTTCCCAGCGCCCGAGTGGCCAAACAGCTTGAGCTTGATTCTCGGCTGCAGGTTCTGCGTGGGCCGCAGCTGCTGGATGAACAGTCCTCGGTGAGTGTCCTGCACACGGAAGAGAAAGAGCCAGTTGTCACACACACAAAAAGACTCACATGACGATTCTCGGGGTTCCTGATCTCTGTTCTCCAACTTTTATGCAGATGTTTTGTTCTGTTTCCACTGAGTCTTTTAAAATTTCAGATAAAATTCACATAGCATGAAAGTCACCACTTTCCGAGGTTTTCAGTAAATTTGCAGTGCTGTTCCACCACCACTGGTACCTAGTTGCAGAGCAGGTGCGTCACCCTGCCAGGAAGCTCTGCACCCAGTAGGAGTCACCTGTCGCCGTCTGCTCAGCTGCTGGCAACTCCTGGTCTGCTTTCTGCACGGATCTGCCTGTTTCCAAGGCGTCCTGACGCACAGCAAATTGGGAGGAGCAACTGTGAGGGCTTCAATTTAAACGCGAAATTGGATCAGCCCTGTTTGAGCAGCTGGGCCTGTTCCTCTCTGTGGGCAGGGGTCTGGTTCCTTTAGGGCTGTGACAGTACAAGGGGATGGGAGAGGACTGGGGACACGATATCCTTGTCACTTTCTTCGTTCTCAGTCCTACAAGGAGAAGCAGGAGGCCCCAACCTGGGACAATTCACGATTCACTCACTCACTCACCCACTCACGCATCAGTGAACATGCATGGAGGCCTCCCCTGGGCTAAGCACAGTGCTGAGGACGGGGAGATGTAGCCTCACCCAGATCTGTAGCCCTGGGGAGATACACACCTGTGAACAACTTCCATCCAATAGCACCCAAGAGCTTTCAAAGGGACTGTGTCAACAAGGTGCTCCGTGAACCTACGCAAGTTCCCCGTGGTGGTACATCGCCCATGCCACCCTGTGTCATCCCCCACATCAGCCCCTCTTCCTACCACGCTGCCCTGCTCCATAACAAGCACCCATTTGGAGCTGTCACCTATAGCCGGAGACCTCCCCCTTCACCCCTAATAGGGAGCAGTCCCTCTGCTTTATCCTGCCGACTACCGTGCACTCCACAAAGCCTGTCCTGCTTGTCACGTCCTCCTGGAAGCTTCCTCCCCAGGCCACTTGGGCCATGCACAGCTCTCTGTGGTGACCCACCTGACTGTGCAATTGTGTGGAGCTCTGCCCTGTAGACCAGGAGCCCCTCGAGGGTAGAGATGGTGTCCCCAGCGCCTGGCAGCGGGAGGAAGCTCAATAAACAGGTGTTGTAAAAATGATTTAACTCAGAGGGGACCCAGGCAAGGGTGTCTCAGTACAATCTCACACCTGGCCGGACCTTGCCTTCCAGTTCTAAATCCTGGCAGGTGCTCCTGTGCTGTTGAGGACCTCTGGCGGGGCCACTGTCACTCTGCTGGAATAGCTGTGCTGTTGCAAACCCATGTAACTCTCCCGAAGGCTCTAATTCTCTACCCCCATTTTTGATTTCTAAACTAGGACCAGACTTTCTCGGCAGGGGAGCACTGACCCCCAGCATGCACCGTGGAGCTCTGTGGTGGCATTTTTAGGCCCTCAATGCTGTGTGCGCTGCTGGGGCTAGATGCCAGGTGTCCAGACAAGGCGCACACAAACGTCCCTCTCAGGGAAGAACTTCCTGGGATCCCCTGACTTCTGAGCATCTGCTGAGCATTTATATAGGAGAAAAACCTGTTTATAGTTATCGGAGCTGAGAACTGAACTGTATTTTACATATCACCCAGAGGGTTCTGGGGCCAGGGACATGGTTTAACATACACTGTGCTTTCCAAGATTACAACCATTTTATCAACTTGCTGTTGGATACACTTTGTTTTTTAAAAATTCTTTCCTGATTTTTCATTTCTGAAAATCTCACCACATGCTGCTGTGGCCTTGGAGCTGCCATCCAAGCCCTGCAGGGCTGTGGGCGTCCGTAGGATTGCACCAGTGACGGGGGGCAGAGGGGGAGGAGGAGGCACCTGTCACATTCCCTGGTCTCCTCCTGCCCTGTGTCCCAGCACACTGACACACGTGTAGTTTATCATGCATATCGTATGTTCCTCCCAGGTCTGTGTTACCCTACAGTGAGGGCATTCTACCGAGCCTTTATAGTTATCTGTGTAGGCGCATTCCTGTCTCTGACTTCCATTCCAGGAGAGGGAGGGGGGAAGGAAAGGGAAAGGTATGAAATGCTGGGCCACGTAGAATTGGAAGCTGCAGCTCTGGACCGTGACTGTAGCACATGAGGTTGTCCTCACTTGGTTTCTTCTTCTGCCTTCAAATCCCAACCGGTTCAGAGGCAAAGCTCCACAGAGGAAGGCAAGGGCTGGGTATCTTGCCAGCAATGTCCCTGATTTATTATCTGCGTTGGCACAAAAACAGCAAAGGTTTACTCTGAGAGACTCACACATTGGAGATGGCACCAACCAGGTGCTCAAGTCTCCCCGAAGCCACCTAGTGCTGCAGAGGCGTGACCCCCAAAGCAATCCTACCTCCCCATCCTACTCTAGCCTTTGGCAGCGGCCCGTGGTCCTCCTGCTGCATCTGGCAGCCCTGCCCCCACCTCCCCACACGTGAGTACCTGAGCTGCAGCCCTCGCACTGAGCTGCAACCACCTCCCACTGTGAACATCCCATGCAGCAGATACCGGCCTCTCCAGCTGTGCTTTGACCCACAGCTCACCAAGACACACGAATGCTTTGTCCCTCCCAGTCAGTGTCTGCTTCACCTGCGTCAGGGAAAGGCAGAAAACTTGCTCTGTGTTTAAACCCAATCACTGGATCTGCGGTGCCCTCGCCTGGGCAAAAGCACTGTGCCATGCATGGCGTGGGGCTCTTTTCTGCCAGTTTTGTGGCCTGTGGATCTTGACACTTTGAGCTTTGGCAAACACGTCCATCCCATCTGCAGGAATGAGGGCAAGTTTGTCCATGCTGTAGAGTCCCAAAGGCCTTCCAAACTGAGGGGACTTGAACCATGGTAAAGTAACCAGCACACACTGCTGTGTGGCTTCTAGAAGCCACTCTCAGCCCACTGGCTGCCTTGCTAGTACAGAGCACAAGTTATGCCTGTGTCCTGCCTGTACTGAGAGTCTGGCTCACTCCTCAGAATTCCATGCAAGATGGTGCTTGCCAGACTCTGCTGGCCACTCGTTTGCCTGCTTCCTGGCCCAGCCCAAACAGTGGGGGAAGAGGGCAGAGGCAGAGGCAGAGGCAGCCGGGAGGAGTTGAGACAGACGCACTTCCGGTCTGCAGCAATGATTCCCTCCTGCATGGCGTCTTCCAGCTCATGCTGTGTTTCCACTCAGTCCTTACTGAGACCTCCAAGAAACCTTTCTGGTCAGTATCGTCCTCCTTGCTTTCAGATGAGGAAACTACAGCTCAGAGAGGCCAGGGAAGTCGCCCAAGGCCACAGAGCAAAGCCAGAACTCACCACCGGGTCTTCTTCCTACCCCTGCTGGCCACTGAGAGGGAGCTGGGGCTTCCTCAGAAGCAGGGGAGGCAGGGAGGGACAGGACGTGCAAACTGAAGGCAGACCCCACAGCTGTGCGCTGCAGTGACAAGCACGGGGGACCACCCAAGGGGGCCCTTCACAGGGCGTCCCACTGGGAAGACTCCTCCCGGTCAGCACACCCTCTGGAGGGACTCGCATCTCCCTGGCGCACCCTTTCGCCCCCGCCAGGAGCTGTCACCTTGGCTGAGACTGACCCACTCACCCTTCCTGTGTCTTTTGGGAAGAGAAGCCAGGAAACTGCTCTCTCATCCAGACGGACAGAATTCACCCACATCTTGAAAGCAAGGAAAGCAACATGTCCTCGCAAAATGAAAAAGCAAACTGTCCTGGCAAATGAAAAACCATTTTGCTTGAAAGCAAAATGTCCTCGCCTTTCTGAGAAAATCTCACCTCCCCCTGCTGGATGACCCCTCTTCCTGCTCACTGGGACCCTGGGAGCATGCAAGCACAGCCGGGCTAGACACAGCCATCCCAGATGGAGTTTCCGAAGGGTCTCCTCTTGGTGAGGCGCGTTTTCACTTCTGGCCACCAGGTGGCGGAGCAGGGGCGATGTTCCAGGCCAGAGACAGTCGCTGGGAAGGCAGCTTTCATCAGCCAGTGGTCAGCGCCGGCCACCCAGAGGGAGGGCTCTGGGTAGTTCTAGAGGGTGGTGTGAGTACTCATTTATTTGCAGGCGGAGCACGAAAGTCCTTCCACAGTGTCTAGGTAACAAAAGCCACAAGAGCACTCTGAAACCTGAGCTGGCCACAGCCCCTGCTGGCCAGGCCCTCAGTGGCTGGGCCAGGAGGAGACTGTGCAGCCACCTCCCCTGGGAGTGGGAGGCAGGGCACTTCTGTGTGACCTAAATTTGGCTCTTGTCTTGAGATGTTGTCCAGTGTGTGCGTCCCTAGGTCCTTGTGTGTGGCTTGAACACACAGGGGACCTGGGGCGTCCAGGGGTGTGGACAAGACCTCCTGCAGTGCAGGGCGACACCAGGTTGGGAAGAGGAGGAGGAAGCAGCACTGAACTGCAGGAGGTGCCCGATTCTGCACCAGAGCCTTCCGGGTGGGCGCAGAGGTGTACCTGTAGGACACACATTCACCTGGCTGTAGCTTTAATCACATGCTTGAAATATTTACACAGGAATGAGGCTCAGTTTGGATTCTTGCTCAGGCTCAGGAAGTAACACAGCTCACACAATCCCAGTCCGAGCGCCATCATCTCTCACCTGGCTGACCAGATCACCTCCTATCAGGTCTCTCTGCTTCTCCTCCTGACGCTGACACTCCGGTCTGAGCATCCGGAGGAATTCCAGAAACCTAAGGCAGTCTCGCACCCACCAGCTTGACACACTTGGCCCGACACCAACCTCCTCACCCACGTCTATAAAGCTGTGCCACCTCTCGGGTCCCATCTGGCATCCTTCTCTGACCCCCAGGCTCATGCCCTGGCTTCAGCCCAGTCACCCTGTCTTTTGTTGTCTTTTGTTTGAGCACTCCCAACTCTTCGCTGCCTCAGGCCCTTTGCACTGGCTGTTCCCTGTGCCTTCCCCCAGCCCTTCCTTGGGTGGGTTCTTTCCTCCTACCCTGCAGAGGAGGTTTACATGTCACATCAGAGCAGCCTCCCCGGTGAGCCAGTTGAAAGGAGCCCCCCACTTTATCTCTTTAAAGAGCGCCAGTCACTTTATCTCCCTTCATCTTATTTGAATCTCCTGCACGGCACCTACCGCAGGGGCAGCACACCTCTCTGTGAGGGTCAGATGGTCTCTGCGGCAAGTGCTCAAGTCTGCCATGTGTGCACACCAGCCACAGGCGAGAGGGAACGAAGGGCGTGGCTGCGTGCCCATAAAACTTTATTTACAAAAACAGGTGCTGCCGGCTGAGGCCCCTGCGCCGACTTACACTCTCTGGCATTTTTCTTATTTGGGTCTGGCCAATTCTGTTCACTGTCGACTCTCAGTGCCTGGAACAGCTCTTGGCATTCACTAGACACTGTGAACATCTTTTAAATGCGTGAACGAGTATTATTTGATAACCGCATTGTTCTTTGCAGCCTGGTGAATCTCTTAGTTTCTAGTTTCCTTTCTTCCAGCACCTCCTCCCCTCTGGCAATTTAGCTTTCACTTCCTCCTCAGAAAAGGCAACTAAACATCAGCAGGGGGAGACCGTCCACAGTCCAGAGGGCCAGATAAGAGCACTGGGAGCACTGGCTTCCCACAGGTGGCAGATGCAGCTTGACCCACATGGACAGAAGCAGGAACTCAATTATGCAAATGCGGTTTCCTTGTGCATTTTTCATTGTGGTCAAACTCCCAAATTTTTCCTGTTTTCCAAAATATTTCCGGGTACCTTTCTTCACTGTCTAGTCTTAGGTTTAGGAAAAGAAACTACTTTTACACATGATCTTAGCCAAAAGGCCCAGAAGCAATAGGAAAAGCAAACTACTTTTACTATCAGCTTATGGAAAATCTGATTAGAAGGATAGTTGAACAAAATAAAAATAAGGCTACTGCCTAAACTCTCTGAAACTATTAAAATCAGACAAGAATGGGACCTGCAGGCATAGATGTTGTGAGAACAGGTGCCGATGCAAAATCTAGATGCAACCCCCCTCCCTGCCTGTCATAACAAGAGTCCCTCCTTTTTTCCAGAAGGACAAGTGGGTTTGGCTTAGCAGCAACACAGTCCTTCCTTGGGCAGGTTTGGAGGCTGCTCTGGGCTCTGTTTTACCTGTAGGACTGAGCACAGGATAGAGTAGACAGCACAACCTTCTTTTGTAATAAGGTGCTACCTACAGCCCGGATGGAGCTGTGGGGGCTTTCAGAGACCCCCAACGCAATGGCGAGCTGGTCAGCTACCTCCAGTGTCAGGGAGCGATCTGTGGCATTTGCTGATTCCTGTGGTGTAAATGCCCCCACCCTGGCTGATTTCAAGACCCTATGTGATGACGCTGAGTTGGGAAAACATGCGCATGGACAGTACCAGAGACTATCGCATACCACTGGTCCCAGTTCACTTCCTGTGGAGTTGGGCCAGAGCAGACCCCACACAGGTCAGCCCTGCCCTGGGCTCTTCCTTCTCCCACAAGCCCTGGCGTTGGCCTCAGCCACCCTCAGCCCTGCCCCTTTCAGGTGAGGAGCTCATGTGGGCCCCTGGAACACACGGGCTGCAAGGTCCCATCTCCCTTGGGTCAGACCCCTGCACTGTCTAACGATCACAACAGCCGGGCCCTCCCCCCTTCTATTCTCCAATGGTGCAGGCAGACGAGATGACTCTGGTTCTAGTTCCGAGTCCCCATTGCTTCCCTAGCAAACGTGGTTTAAAAATGCATTTTGAGGCAATGTCAAATGACGAGAGCTGAGAACACAGGGTGCATGTCTATCACTAATTTGGCCCATTTGGAAACCAAATAAAATGGCAGGCAATTTAGGGCCACCACCCAGGCTGTCCCAGATACAGACCTCTCCCCATGAAAGTGTTCTGCATCAACTCCAGTGGTCCTCACGGAGGCTGGCTGCACCCCAGGGGGTGTCAGCAAATGCGTGGAGGTGTTTCTTGGTTTTCACAGTATTGGCAGGCAGGGGACGCTAGGACATTAGATGCTGGGGTCCAAGGACGAGAAGCATCCTGCAAGGATAGGATGTCCCACGCACCCCAAATGCCCACAGCACCCTGGTGACAGACATGGAAAATATCAAGAAGAAAATGACACTGGAAGGAAGATGGCACCAAGATGCTCCGGGTATGAAGACACTCTTCCTTTCCCCTCCCCATTGTATTCTGGTTGTGAACAATCTCTTCCTCCAGGTGACCCGACTTCTAATTGCAAATAAATCCATTTCTGGACTTTCTCCTCAGGTGCTGTCTGCTCCCTGCAGCCCCTGCCACAGTCCTCCCTGTTGTGCGACTCCAAGGGTACCACTGTGACAGCTCAGTCATTTCCAATAACCAAGTATCCCAGTATCGGTGGACCAGGGGCCAAGCAGTTATTCAGGTGGGGATGGATTTTCACAGTGAAAAGGTTACACGGTGCCTGGCAGACAGCACCTCCCTTTTTGGCTAATCAGGAAGCTGCAGTCTAGAGTCCTTGAGGGATGAGGAAGATGAACAAATATGAGGGACTCCTTCAACACTGAGCCTAGATGATTCTGCTGAAGGGAAGAGGGACCTGGGCTCTGCTCGGGAAGGCAATCCGAGTGCACCATGAAGCAGGGTGGCTCAGCACAGGGACAGCAGCATGTGCAGAGAGGCTGCCATCCTGTCTGGCCAGGAATCCTCAGTGGAGCCACCCTGTGCCCCTCAAAGCGCGTAAGCAGACATTTCTACGCCAGGTGGGGACCTCAGCCCTGCACTTATCAGCATGTTGCCACGCTCTTTGAGCCTGGGCCTCCTGCAGGAACATTCCCCTCCGCAAACCTTGGGGATCTTGTAAAATTACAACGCCTGACACAGGAACTGAGGATTCAATGGCGGCTGTTATTGCAAAGGACTCTCCAGGGTCCCTGCCACAGTGGCCATCACTGGCACCCTCACAGCAGCTCCAAGAGTGCTCTGCAAGGTTCCAACGACAGCAAACAGGTGGGGATTACTGTGTGCAGGCACTGTGCTGAGGACATTATTTACATGGATCCATCCAACCCTTATCACCTTCCCAGAAGGTAGCACCAGATTCACCCTGTTTGACAAATGGGGACACTGAGGCACAGGGCTGTTGAGCAGCATAGTTCTCCCAGCAAAACCGTGGCAGAGCCGAGGCTGGAGCCTGGGTTGCCTCACTCCTGAGTCCGCGCTCTCGGCCACTGCCCTGTGTTTTGCCTCGGAAAGCGCAGATGAGGGGGAAGCTTTTCAGTGGATTCCGGGTGCTCAGGGGGAGGGTGTCCGTTAATCAGAGGCACTAAAATGACTATTCGTTGCCTTGAGCTCTCTTTTCGAGAAAAATCACAGGATAATGGCAAAATACTAAATGTTGTCATATTCCCCCTCTCCCAACCTCTTTTAAAAATCTAGGCACCCAAAACAAAGGTGCCAATGGATGGAAGACAATAAAGGAGAGCCCAGCGTGGGACACAGCAAGAGCTCCGTGAAATGCACAGTTCTGAATGGGAGTCAGCTCTGACGTACGGGGGCACGGAGCAAGCTGCTCCGTGTTTGTGACTATGACAGTGATCGCGGCACACGGCAGCAAAGGGGGAAACAGGAAGAGAGAGAGAAACCCTCCACCCAGCAATCCAGCCAACCTCAGCTTGCGGGCCACTGCTCTCCCTTAAGTCTTTTCTCTGACCGTTTCTTCGTTCTTTCCAGACGTGTCATTATAGTGCACATCCGGGTGTGCATCCAGCGCGGCAATCTACTTTCTAATAGAAGGGGCTGTTCCTAAGGCAAGGTGGGCGAGCCGCAGCACGGCCCCACAAAAGGCCCCGTCCCTCTGCAGGGGAAGGGTGTCTCCTGAGGGGCGCGTTGTTGGACTGCAGCACCCATGCACCCCGCTCTGATGGGAGTTTCCCAGGTGGTAGACCGTACTCCCAGCCAAGACAGAACGTGGCAACTGGATTTTCCACCGAGCTCCAGTGGTGGCTGGCACTGGCACTGTGGCAGCCGAGCGGGGGGGGGGGGGTGGCAAATACCTGGCAGGGACACGAGCCAGGCACCAGGTGCACAGCTGGGGTTCCAGTCTTTCTGTGTGGAATGGTGGAAAGCCGAGAACACCAGACCAAGCAGGCTAATATACCTGGTAAAGCTGTCAAGACTGTTTCTTTAGAAGCCCTTCACCATTGCTCAGTAAAGCGTTCTTTTTACAAGTGGACTGTAAGGGGAAACCTAATGAGTAACAGGAAAAAAAATCTGTGCCTATTGAGTCTGTGCAAAGACCAGATTTCCTTTGACTTTTCACTGTTGATGGATGCTACAGCAGTAACTGATTTACTCTAGCCCTTGTATCTGGACACTTTGTCTATAAATATAAGATTCTACACCCAAATGCAGGGCTTCTGCTGTACAATGCAGCCAAAACCAGAGGTTGCAAACCACAGGCCTGGGCTTTGGCTGTGTTTCATTTGGCTGGTATTGTAATTCAGATAAAGAAAGTTTAACAATTAGGAAATGTTATGTAAAAGTTCATTATTGATTGGTACCCTGACTATTAGGCTCTCTCCCTACGCCCGCCTTGCTTTTTCTTGTAAACAAAACGATCTCCCTTGTTATTCTAGTCCAAATTCTCACTCGCTGTGACAGTGAGACAGTCCATAGCGGTACAGGGAGGGAAATACAAAGCCTGCAATTAATTTACATATTTTCTGTAGGAACAGATGAGTCAGGCTAGGAACATTTTTCCAGACTTGGATCTTTCTGGACTTTCCAGAACAAAGGGGAGACCAAATCCCTGCAGCGGTCTGGGTGACCCCAGCCTTCCCTGATCGTGTGCCCAGTGCCTTTGTGGCCAGGTCTCAGAATCCAAAGCACAAGGGTGTGAACGTGAACAATCCACGACATTATCCCCCACCAGGTCAACTCCAAAGAGTTTTAAATATGCATGTGCACTTGAAATTGTTGAGTCTCTCCAAATCTATGCTCTGTAGAAGGAAAGAAATTATTCCAATTGATGTCCCCTCTACCCACGGCTAGCCAGGAGACAACCACGCACATGTAAACTTGCGATGCTGTGAAGGTGCAGGCATTACCACTCTCCCCAGGCCCTCCTCCACCCATGCACATGGCAGGGATCCACAGCAGGGTTTGGACAATACCTTTTCAACAAGTACTTAAGCCAACTGAATTATCTTTTCATTTCTAGAAAGTTTGTTTTTCAAAAATTATAATTTATTGTAAAAAATTTGGAAAAATACAGTAATGTTTAAAGAAGAAAATGTTAATGACTCACAACAGCCAAATCAAAAAACACCACTGGGAACATTTTCCTTCTCTGCATTTTGAACACAGTAGGGATTATAATGCACACACAATTTAGCTTATGCTTTGAAGCCCAGGGGACACCCTAGGCATTAAATTCCTGTCGCTAAAACCTATTCAAAAATACTTTGAAAGCCAAAAACCACTCTATTCTATAGCTGTAGGATAACGTGCTAGACATTATAGTTGGTCACCTGATGTTTCCAATTTTTATTACTTTATTATAAATAACACTGCACCTTTGCATATAAAACATAGAGTCCCCAAATTAAAGGAAATGGCTCACGTGAAGTCCCTTAATACACGTTGCTATGATGTGGCTGGAAAGGTACACCTGCTTTCACTTATTTTTATGTTTATTTATTTATTCATTTTTTGAGACAGAGTCTCGCTTTGTTGCCCAGGCTAGAGTAAGTGCCGTGGTGTCAGCCTAGCTCACAGCAACCTCAAACTCCTGGGCTCAAGCGATCCTCCTGCCTCAGCCTCCCAAGTAGCTGGGACTACAGGCATATGCCACCATGCCTGGCTAATTTTTTCTATATATATTAGTTGGCCGATCAATTTCTTTCTATTTATAGTAGAGACAAGGTCTCGCTCTTGCTCAGGCTGGTTTCGACCTCCTGAGCTCAAACGATCTGCCTGCCTCGGCCTCCCAGAGAGCTAGGATTACAGGCGTGAGCCACCACGCCCGGCCATTTTTATGTTTATTTAAACCTTAGAGCAACGATGATTGGCAAACAGGAGCTTAACTGACATCTTGGACTTCAAAACATAAGGAAAGAGGCAGAATCAGCGTCCTTGTTTCCTCTCTAGTTCATGGGAGGCAGATAGTGCAGAGAGGGTGGGAGGGGAGGAACCAGGCACAGCAACCGTAAAGAGGTCAAATGATTTCCAAGTCCAAATAGAGAAGAAGAAACCGGATAGCGAGCTTATGCATTTATGCCACGTGATATGCAAACCACAGGACAGGGACAGATGCCTCTTCGTAGAATCTGGGTGCCCAAAGCCTTGTTTTGTTCGCTCTCATAGTTTACAAGGGAAAAGACTGAGCATTTTTCACATAAATAAAAGTAGAGAATTTCAGACTCATAAACTGCATTTCTCACCTTCCGGAGTCTTGCAAGGAGACCTGCTACATGCTCATGCTGTTCTGATTTAGCAAGATCTTCTGGTGTCTTTCCGTCCTGTTAGAGAAAAACTGTTAGTTTCTTTTCTCTGAAAGAGAGGGCTGTGTGTGTTCCATACACCAGTTCCACCCATCCGGGGCAGAAATAAGCCTATCCTCGGATGCCTATCAGAAGCAAGTCAGATGGACCAAGAGTGTGTCTGGATTAGCTCCTTATCTGTGGAATGCTTATTTCTCTTGACTGTCCAGGAGGAAGAGAAGAAGTAGGAACACAACATACACTGGTGTCTTGCAGTCCAACAGGGATGCTAACTCTCACCCCAGTTGGGCAGAGAATAAAGATTGTCATTAGATGGCAAATTCTAGTCAGTGCAAGCTGATGTCGTACAATCAATATATGGGCAAACCTAGCCCTCATATGATGCCAACCCTGGTAATTACTGTGCATTTCAAAAAAGACTTAGTTTGACAATTTTAAAAATTTTTTAAAGTTCTTAATTATTAAGTATACATTATAGTTGTATGTATTTATAGGATACATACGATGTTTGGATAGAGGCATACAATGTATATTAATCAAATCAGGGTGACTGGGGATCCATCACCTCAAGCATTTATCATTTCTTCATGTTAGAAACATTCCAATTCCACTCTTAGTTATTTTAACTAAAGTATGTCCTAACTTATTGTTGACCATGGTCACTTTGTTATCTTATTGACAGGCAACTTCGACATATTTTTGGTAAACTTAAGACAAGGAAAAAGAGCTCATAGCACTTTGGTGGTTGCATTTTATTAAGAGACTTTCCTAGGGCTCCAGTTTCATACCGAAGGGATTCATTTCTGTTTCGACACCATGAATTTGCACGACGATGGAGGGCATTTACCCTGAACACCTCTCAACACCAGGCAGACCCAGTTCTCGGTGCTTGGCATGTAGTAACCCTGAAGTCACCCCTGGGAGGCAGGAGCTACCGCTGTGCCCATGCCACCAAGGAGAAAGAGAGGCTTAGGGGCTGTTCTGTTGCTGTTTTGGACAAAAACTTCAAAAGTAGAAAAGATGAGAAGCAATTTTCAAATAAATGAAGAGGACTTTTTAAAAAAACAAAAAAAAAAAAAAGAGAAGGATTTGTCCTATCTAATATGTTTGTAAATAACAAACAGAGATGAATCCCCATGGAAGCTTAGGGATGTCCAAAATCCGTTTAACCGAAAACCCCCCAATTCCTCAACTTAATTCTCTGAGCCATGACTGGGGTCCCATTAAACCAGCCTTTCTCCATCTCGGGACTACTGACATTTTGATCCGGGTAATTCTCTGTTGTGGCATCTCTTCTGTGCCTTCTGGGATGTTCAGTAGCATTTCTGGCTTTTATCCACTAGGTGCCAGTAGCATCCCTCAACTCACACTGCAACAGCCAAAAAAATCATCTCCAGATATTGCCAAATGTCCCCAGAGGGGCAAAACGGCCCAGCTGAGAACCACTGGTATAGACTGACGGCCGAGGACCATCTGGGAGCTCCGGAGGAGCCCTGTTTTACGTTCAGGACTGCCCGTCACTCTGCTCCTATGAGTCCTGAAACGTCTCCACAGGGCAGGGAAGGGCTTCTAGCTTGCCCTGGGGCGAATTAGGTGCCTTATCAGACACTGCATTTCCAACCCGAGGTGCATGACCAATCCTCTAGTTCCTTCACTGACATGAAAGAAGGCCTTGGTTACGTGGTTTCCAAACTTCACTGCACGTTGGAACACCTGGGGATCTTGGAAAAATCCCGCTCACTGGCTCTCACCTGGACACTGCTGTCATCAGCATGGCATGCAACCTGTGCCCCCCAGGTGATTCCACTGAGCAGCAAAGTCTGGGAACCACTGCCCTAGTGAGAAGAAATCTGAGCCTGGACTTAAGTTTCCTGCCCGCTGCGGTTTCCTCTTGCAGACCCCCATCCGTAGGCAGCACAGGTGGGCCGCCACTGCCGCGGTTACTCTGCACCACTCGGCCCCTCGACAGACAAGAGAACCTCCAGCAACAATAATTCCTCACCGTTGCCCCGTACTTCACAGTTGGTGAACCGTGTACCTCTAAAGGACACTGTTCGAGCTTCCAAAAGAAATGTCTGCCAGTGCAGTGGACATGGCTTGAGAACTTGGAGAAGAGGACCCAGGCTGAGGTCCTGAGCCTGCCCCTCCCGGCTGTGTAAGCCACTCGGCCTTCCCGCGCCGGGGCTTCTTCACCTGCCCGCACAGGTTCTTGAGCGGATGAGAGAAAACCAAACGGAAAGAACCAGCCCAGTGCCGGGCACAGAGGAGCACACGGTGGTAAGTCTTAATAAAACAGCTGAGAATTTCCCCCAAACTACCTGGTCTTCTGTCCGGGAGGGAAAGGGGCAGGAGCTGGGTCTGCTGCTTTCTGGTCTTGGCTCCACTGGGTGCCGAGCGAGGTGCTAAGGGCCACATCTGGCACACAAGTGACTTTATCACCTGCCGCCCTCCTGCTTACACACAGGGCTCTCAGGGACCCAACAAGTGCGTGCGTTGAAAGACAGAGAAAGAAGGCGGAGTGTCTCAGCACCCAGCTGTCCATCATCTCAACGTGGGGCCTGTGAGCCTTGGGGACCGAGTGACTGGAAAAGGATGATCTGGGCCCAGGAATCTGTGTGTCTTTTGTGCACTAGCAGCACCTCCCACTGCATGTCTAGCCCTGGGCAGCAAGTCCCAAGTTGGCAGCAGGACATGGGGAGAAACCCATGGAAAGGGCCAAAGGCCACTTCACTCACTGTATTCAGGAAGCTAATCTCCCAGTGAAAAGATGATCTGAAAGAAATATGCACAATAACTTCCCCAGTTTTCAGACAGTGTGGGTGCAAATGATAGATATTTTTAAACCACAGAATTGTAAGGATCCATCCATTTAGCTAAGTCCACCCAGTCAACAAACGTTCCATGTCCTGGGCACTTTGGTGTCATTCCTTCCTTCCTCCCTCTTTTTATCCAGTAGATATTTATTGAGCTCCCATTATGCACAAGCCTGGGGAAATAGCAGTGAATAAAACCAACAAAAGTCCCTATTCTCATGGGATATAAAATCTAGTGGATATCATCAGCAAAGAGTGAGAGTTTGACCTCTTCTGCCCCCATTCGGCCATCCTGTCTGACTGGTATAGCAAGAACTTCCAGCATTATGTTGAATAGAAGTGGAGATAGTGGAAAAACTTGTCTGGTTCCAGTTCTAAGTAGGAATGCTTTCAATTTTTCCCCATTCAATATGATATTGGCTGTCGGTTTATCATATATGGCCTTAATAATTTCAAGGGATGTCCCATCTATGCCTACTTTGTTGAGGGTTTTTATCATAAAAGTGTGCGGGATTTTATCAAGTGCTTTTTCTGCATCTATTGAGAGAATCATATGATCTTTGTTCTTGTTTTTATTTATGTGGTGAATTACATTTATAGATTTGTGTATGTTGAACCAGCCTTGCATCCCTGGGATAAAGCCCACCTGGTTGTGGTGAATTATTTTTTGTTGTGCTGTTGGATTCAGTTTGCTAAAATTTTGTTGAAAATTATTGCATCTATATTCATGAGGGATATTGGTCTATAGTTTTCTTTTATGGCTACATGCTTTCCTGGTTTGGGAATCAAGGTGATTTTGGCTTTATAGAATGAGGTGGGGAGCATATCATCCTTCTCAATGTTTTGGAATAATTTCTGCAGTATAGGTATGGGTTCTTCTTTGTATGTTTGGTAAAATTCAGGTGTGAACCCATCTTATCCAGGACTTTTTTTCTTTTTGGAAGAATTTTTATGACTGCTCCAATTTCTGCGCTTGATGATATGCTATTATACCTAGAAAATCCCAAGGATTCAGTCAAGAGACTCCTGGAATTGATAAACGAATTCAGTAAAGTCTCAGGATACAAAATTAATGCACACAAATCAGTGGCATTCATATACGCCAATAATATTCAAGCCGAAAATCAAATCAAAGACGTAACACCTTTCACAATAGCATCAAAGAAAATTAAATATTTAGGAATATATTTAATGAAGGAGGTAAGAAATATTTATAGGAAGAACTACAAAACACTGAGAAAAGAAATTGTGGACGATGTGCACAGATGGAAATCCCGACCATGCTCATGGATTGGTAGAATCAATATTGTTAAAATGTTCATTCTACCTAAAGTGATCTACAGAATTAATGTACTCCCTATCAAAATTCCACCATCATTCTTTACAGATTTAGACAAAATAATTCTATGCTTTGTCTGGAACCAGAGAAGACCTCCTATAGCCAAAACAATCTTAAGCAAAAAGAAAAAATTGGGAGGCATCAGTCTGCCAGACTTCAATCTTTACCACAAGGCTATAGTAACCAAAACAGCATGGTATTGGCACAAGAACAGAGATGTAGACCTTTGGAATAGGACGGAGATCCCAGATATAAAACCATCCTCATATTGTCATCTAATCTTTGACAAAGCAGACAAAAGTATACATTGGGGAAAAGAATCTCTCTTCAATAAGTGGTGCTTGCAAAACTGTATGACCACATGCAGAAGATTGAAACTGGATCCCCACCTCTCACTTCTCACGAAGTGGTTGGGTCCCACTGTACACACCGGAGGGGCCGGGACAGAGGAGGTCTCCTGGGTGCTCCTCACCCCGTGACTCCCTCGAGATGCGTTTCTCTCTGTTACCACCCTGCCCCTGTCGGTGACTGTTGTGTCAGCGTCCCTTTTCCACTTCCAGAGGTTTCCTGAGGGGCACACCTGTTTTGTCACCACTGGACTCCCTGTCCTTAGCAGCGCCTCGTGCGGAGCATGTGCTCGGTGTTTGCGGAATGAATGAACGAGATGTGGGAGTGCTGCTGGGGTGAGGCTCCAGCGCCCGAGGGAGGGGCCTCGGGACAGGGCGGGTGGGAGGGGGAGAGCGGGGAGGGGCAGGGAAGGATGCCTGAGCAGGGTGCCGGCAGGATGGAGGGAAAGCCGTCGTCGTGGGGGAGGGCGGAGGTACTGCGGCCAACAGAAGGAGCCCTGCGAGGCCAGCTGCCACACGCTGGAGCAGCCCCAGCCACACTGCTGCTATTTGGCAAGAGTCAGCAGCTGGCGTTTTCAAAAATGTCCCTGCGAGTTTTTTTATGAGTTTTTTCTAGAACAAAAAAATAACTTTTTTTCCTAATAAAAATGCATATAAACGCTCTGTTACGGAGTAACTGGACCCCATGCCCAGACAGGACTGAGCAGGACTTGACAACGACACGCCAGGCCTAGCAGGTCACGCAGGGCAGGGTGGGTCTGTGCTGGTCCCAGAGGGGCGCTAGGAAGGGCAGCCACCCCACACAGGTCACCGGCAACAACTGGGCTGGGAGGGAGCACAGTGCGAGGCCAACGCCGCACGGAGCAGGCCTGTCACTCCGGGGAAGGAACGACATGGAGATACCGTGAGTGCTCTGAGGAGGGGACATCCCAGACCAGAGGTCAGTAAGCGCTTTCTGTCAAGGGCCAGGGAGTAGATGTTTTGGACTCTGTGGGCCACACAGTCTCTGTTGGAGCCACTCGACTCCGACACTACGGTGTGGAAGCAGCCAGAGACTACACAAATGCAGGGGGCATGGCTGCGTCCCAATAAAACTTCATTTATACAAACAGGCAGCAGCTGGATTTGGCCCGAGGGCCACAGTTTGCTAACTCCTTGATGACCTCCAGGAAATGAGGCTCGACTGCAACCGCAGGGCCCTGATGTTGGCTGCCACGTTGAGAAACCACTTGATCTCCTCAGAGATCAGCAAAGCTCTAATCTGTGAGTTCCAGGACTTTCCCAGCGGAAGGGGGACAGCCAGCCACTGCTGGGCCAGCAGCACTGCAGCCATCGTCTCTCACCCAGCAGTGACACTGCAACTGCATCCGAGTGGCCAACGCAGTTCCCTCTTGGTTTTTTCATGAAATGTGAACCAAAGAATTTCCTCTGTTGGGATGAACTACATCTGGGATGGGGAGAGGGAGCAAAGGGAACTGAAGAAATTTAATTTACAAACATTTTCAGAGCCGGGCGTGGTGGGGCTCAAATGTAGTCCCAGGAGTCTCACCCTGGGCAATGTAAGGAGACTCCATTTATAAAAAAACTAAAAAATAAAAACATAAAAAATGTGCAGGCCCACTAGCAAAGCCAGACTCCTTAAACAACGGAGACCTGCTCTTGTGCCTGTGGCATGTGGCAGCCTGGCCCCTCCGGGTGGGCGGATGTGGGGACCACACCCTGCAGCAGAGCCCAACTTCCTCCAGATGTGCCTAAAGGCTCCCCAGGGGGCCCAAGTGCCCTGGGGCGAGGGGGAGCGGTTAGGAAAGCGCACAAATCTCACAACGACACAGAGGCCCCGTTGTGTGACATGGGAACAGAAAGGCCAGTGGGAACCAGCGGAGGCCCCTGGCAGAGCAGGGCACGGCGAGATGAGAAGAGGAGGGTCACTGCTCGAGATGGCACTGGCGCGTGTGGGCGACCGTTCACACAACCGCGTAACACCAGCTTCTCTGCTCTAGAGTGTGTTGCCGAGGGAGCCCTGTCCCCTCTTGCCCCGGCGGCGCAAGCCCCCCACGCCCCGGCCCCGTCCCGGCCGGGCCCTGGCGGCACTCACCGCGGTCAGCGCCTCCACGCCGGCGCCCATCAGACAGAGGTACCGCACCACGTCCAGGATCCCGTTGCTGGCCGCAAGGTGCAGAGGTGTTCGTCCACACTGGGGGAGAAAAAACACCAGAGAGTCCTTCTCACGCTGCTGCAGAGGCTGAGGTTCAGGCAGTGCACGCGGGGGGCGGGAGGGGGCAGCAGGCAGGAAGATCTGGGGTCGTCAGGAAGACAGAGGAGACGCTGTCTCCTCTCTCCAGAAACTTTCCATCCACGGAGGCAGGCCGCCAGGCGGACCGTTTTCAAGTACTTTACAGCTAAAGGAGTCACTTCAAAATGCAATTTCAAATGAAGGAGTGGGCGGCTTACCATGGCATAACTAAATTAAGTTTCCTGCTGTGCTGGCGGGAAGGAAGAAGGAGGGAGCCAAGAGCTTCGGGGCAGCAAAGTTTTAGCAAGATCTGCCCCGTAGTTCAAATTTAGACACAGCCAGGGGAGAAAAGAGAGAAGGGCAGATACTGAAGACACTGCAATGAGTGAAATTCCAAGGATATGCCCACCAAATTTCTATTATGCCTATGGTTCCCAAACTGTGTGCTAAGGCACCTCAGGGCACTGCAGTGAAGTCACAGGGGTGCCAAAGAATACTGGAAGTTTTTGATGGAGCCGCCTTGTGTAGACACCAAGTGAACTACTAGCTCGAGGTTGTTCAGAGTCTCCTCACTAGATTGTGTCACCTTCCCTTTAATGGTATCTTATCTTTACACAGCAGGGGTTAGTGGTTGCTATACTAAGAAGCCAGTATCTCGAGAAATTCACTGTGGAACAGGAAGTGAGGGCAGCTTGTCCAATCTGAGCCCGAGGTTTGAGAAGCTAGGCAGTGCCCAACAGGGTGGTTATATAAGAATGAGATTAAAATAGTGGTTTTCTTTCAATTTATGTGTATGATTTTTCTTAATGGCTACTAAGTTGTTAGGACATATTTACTAAGGCGTTTGTACTGAACCACTCAATTTATGAACAGAACTGTCAGGTATTTCTTCGGCCCTAGGGGAACCGTGAAAAGAAATTGCTGAGACCCTAAGGATGTTGTGAACTGAAGAAGTGTGGGGATCTCTGATGGATGCTGTCCATTGGTAAATAACTGTTATGAAGTTAACATGCTCTTTCAAATATCCAAACAATAAGAGCAACATACAATAGAAAGTAAAGGTCCTCCTTCCCTACTCCCTCCCCTCACCCCTGCCTGCCCCCAAGTCCTCCTGCCTGGAGCTGTCCCTATTTAATATTTTGTCTTTTGCAGCAGCATGGATAGAACCGGAGGCCATTATCTTAAGTAGAAGCAGCCAGGCACAGAAGAACAAATATCGCATATTTGTACTCCTAAGTGGGTGCTAAAAAAACGTGTACATGTGGGCGTACAGGGTGGAGTGACAGATAATGGAGACTCAGAAGAGTGAGGGGTGGGGGTGGAGTATGATGAGAAGTGGTGAGGGATACCCTAAAATCCCTAACTGCACCACTGTGCAATAAATGCGTGTAATAAATGTAACCTCATATATTTGTACAAACAAAAGCGCTGTTGGTGCATTCCCTTCCAAGCTCTTACCTACGAATCCTTAATGGGATTAAAGCGAAATAATTTAAACAGCCAAGATGTGATCATACCCAACCTTCTACTCTATCGCTTGCTTTGTCCACCTAACAATAGATTGTGACTACTTTTCCATATCTGTTACCAAAATCAATCACGTTCTTATGAATTCCTGAATAGTATTTGCTGTGTGGCTGCGTTGTGATTCACTGAGCCAGCGCACGCAGGTGGACACCCAGCGAGGTCCAATTCTGTGTAGCACAACTAGTGCAGCAGTGTGCACACACATTCATATTTCTTTACTATTATCCTCTACGGTGATCTAGAAAGAGTTATTAAGCATTCAGATATCCTAGAGTTAACAAGAGAAGGGAAAGAGAAGCTTTCAAAGGTTTGGAAGAAGTGTCTGGAACATGCAATCTAAGGGAGATATCATTCCGGCTGTAGAACGTACACAGTTTTGCAGAGGGGAAGAGAGTCACTGAGGAGGAGGAGTGTGATGGGGTGGAGGAAACTGACACTTTGAAGCCCCCGGTTTTGGACAGAATAAAATCTAAAGTCCTTAGCATGATATTCCAGGTCTGTCACCACCTGGACCCAACGTCTCTTCCTAGCTTCATCTTATGCCTTTCCCCATTACCTGCCATCTAAATACCTACCCAACCCCACTACGTGTCAGCGACAGCCCCCAGTAGACATACTTGCTCGCCTCGTGTGAAACAGGCATCCTCTATTCCCTCTGTCAAAGCCCTAATCATTTTTACGTCATCACCTGTGAAAAGTCTTCTCTGATTTCTTTAATGTCCAAATTGTTGCATCTATGTTTCCGAAGCACCTGTGTCCTTGTTACAGCAGTGATGACAACATGACATGCTGCGCGATCTGCATGTGTACGTGTCTGTCTAAAAGCAGCCCCAGGGCAGAACCACTCACTCTGGTGAGCTCCTCCCTCCACACTCCGTAAACGCTCGCCAGGCACGGAGTCCTCTCGTCCTCCCAGATGTGTGCGTGCGCATGTGCACACGTGTGCACAACATGCTTTCTCTGTCTTTGCTTATAAAAAGCACCAGCTCAAAAGGAACAAGTGGGCGAGGGCCATGCACTCTGTGTCGTCTATTTCATTTCCTTGTGTGTGTTCTCTAACGCCGTAACGCAGCCGGGTTAAACAGCCGCCCTCCTGATTGCCGCATGAGAAGAATGAAGGATGAAGAAATGTCTGTTTCGTTGCATGAGCATTAAAGATAGTGAGGAGGTCCCCGACAGGGGTAGGATCTGAACTGCCATTTTTATCTCTGGGGTAAAATTTAATCCAGACAAGGAAAAGGCAAGCTGACAACACAGGGAAAGAGTCACAGTCTTCCAGTGGGTCGTAGATGCCTCCGTGCCACGTCCACGCTGTCGTTGGGTTGAGGGGGTCCGTGAGTAGCTGGATGTGCCATGGGGGGAAATGACGCCTTTCCATCCCCTCCCCTGCACATCTCCTAAACCCCTCTAGAGCCCCATCACCCTTGCTTTAAAAAAAATAGAAAAACAAGCATGACACCAGCCCTTCTGAAGGAGGCCTGAGAACCCCAAGGGCAGGACCTGCTAATCATCGGGGTGTCGAAAGCAACCCGGGAGCCTGTCTGCGGGCAGGGTGCAGACTGTGTGCCCGGCACGCTTCTGACCCAGACGGGCTCTGAATCTCGGGTCTGAACTTTTCTGTGAATTCCAAGAGGTTGAAACTAGGCAAATGATTCTCTCTTTAGCTGAACTCAACTCAATGACAACGTGATCTTCTGGTGGCCCTCTGTGTGCCACTGCCATGCCGTATGTAGCAGAAACGCAAGTTTACGCCAGCACTTATGACTGTCATGGCCATTTGCAGTAGCAAAAACATAGAGACTTTTCCATTAAATAAGCCAGTTGTTTTAAAACATGAATGTCTGGGATTGTCTTGCTGGAATTTTAAAGAGCAAACATAGTAAACGTACTTTTTGCATTGAGGCGTAGGGTGAAGCTGGAAGAACACCTGTTCCCTTTCTAGGTTAGGGCAGAGCACCGTGAGGCGCGCGCCTCTTCCCGGCCCCGTCACAGGGAGGGAGCTGGTCCCAGCTGCTGGGCACACGGGAGCCCCTGCGCATACAGTGGCCAAGCGTAAGGCAGTCAAATCAGTGCACGGGTGTTCCTTGAAGCCGCTTTTGATTCATTTAAACAATCCAGGAAGGAAAGCCAAGGTCTTTATGCTACTTTATATTACATTTGGCTTCCCCCTTAAGCCACTTACCTCCCTGACTCGGCAAGATTAGAACGGGATAAACGAAGGAAGCAACCAGCAGCTCATGGCTGAGACCCAGGATACTGCCTGTTCACATTCCCACAATGTGAAGATTACCAATTTCAATTTCCATTAGAATTAATCACATATTATGCCAGACGAATAATTTTTTGGAGAAGTATAATTTTCCAGCTGTTTCAGACATTAATTCTTTTACCTAAACAAACTGTACTAAAATCCTGCTGGCACTGTACATGCCATTGGTAAATAAGCATTTCCCTACAATTAAAATATTAATTCCGCTTGGACTTTGTTTTTAACACAATCATAACAGAACAGTACTTGAACTTTCATACAGCTCCAGGACTAAATCCACATGAATATCCAACTGTTCTACCTTATTTGGTAAATTAACAGCTAGACAGGATTCAGGGACAAGCGAAGGTGGTAGCTAAATTCTCAGAGTCAACATACAGGATTTTTTTTTTATGGACCTGGGATCGTATAATTAATTATTTTCATTCCTTCATTATTCACCAAATGATACAATCCCCTTGGTCTTACTAAATTTATTTAGCACAGACAAAGGTATTAGGAACTTTTGACTATAAAACTCTCAATGCAAAAAGCTAACAAGAAAAATATGGTCTTAGGAACCTTCATCAAATCACAATATCATCAGATGTTTTCCTGAAGACTTTGAGCTCCAGAAAGATGCCCCAATTTGTACAATGTTCTCTGATTCCTCCATAGCTGTGGTCCCCAACCCCTGGGCTGTGGGCCATTACCAGTCCATGGCCTGTTAGGAACTGGGTCTCCCATCACTGCCTGAGCTCCACCCCCACTGCGTCCATGGAAAACCCATCTTCCATGAAACTTAGGAACGGGGCGGCACAGCAGGAGGTGAGTGAGTGAAGCTTCATCTGCATTTACAGCAGCTCCCCATGGCTGGCATCACCAACCAAGCTCCACCTCCCGTCCCTACCTGCTACCCCCACATCTGCAGAAAAACTGTCTTCCATGAAACTGGTCCCTGGTGCCAAAAAGGTTGGGGGCTTCTTTTTTTTTTTTTTTTTTTTTTTTTTTATTAATATCTTCAGATTCTAGGTTGGGGGCTTCTGTTCTACAGAACCGTACACACATACCCACACACACTGGATGCAGTGTCAAGCCAGGCTGGACAGGAGGTACTTGTTAATGTAATAATTTTCTGTTACTCTAGGAAATTATTCAGAAGTCACATGTAAAATACGCCCCCAAATGGCAGGGCCCTACGGAAGGGAACACGTCCGCACGAGCGACACTGGGTTTGAAGAGACGCAAACTGAAGCCCAAGCCACAAGCAGGTGGACGGACGGAGCCAGCTGGGACGTGCAGGGGTCTTGCCCTCCATGCGTACCTTGTTTGAGACGTCCAAGCTGCAGTTTGCTTCGCAGAGGGCCACGACGATAGGCAGGTTGCCGTCTTTGCAGGCCACGTGGAGGGGGGTGTTGCCGTGCCTGTCCTGGAAGTCCACGAAGCAGCCCTGGCCGAGCAGGGTCTTGAGCACCTCCATCTGGCACCGCCGCACGGCCAGGTGAAGGGCGATGTGCCCGTCCTGCAAACAGACCCCGTCACGGTGACTTTTGCCTGGGCCTGGGCCCCTGACTCTCCACTTCCCTGCCGCCCACTGGGTGAGGTCTAATTGGCAATAGGATCAGAACTGAAAGCCCAAAGAAGGATTTAAAAAATCATAAACCTTTCCTGGGGGGAGGCCCGTGATAATGAGAGGGAAGAGGAGGCTTTCTATGCTCCACTCTGAATGATCAGGGCCTGAGCTGACCGTGAGCTCGGTTAATTTAGGCCTGGGCTGTACAATCGGGCAGGGCGAATCTATACTGCTTTTTGTCTCTGAATTTATAAAACACAAGAATTGTTGATACTCTGACGTCCTGTTGAATCAAAGTATTTGAAAAAACATTTTAAAAAACATTTGCTCAGCAATCTTCACTAACATCCTAAGTACAGAGACTACTATTTTAACTTGCATCAGGAGGAGCTGAGAAAGCAACGTGAAATAATTTGCTCAAGAGCTGTCACATAAATGAGAAACAGATTAACATGCTTAACCTCTGCATCCTACAAAAAACAAGCCTGGGAATGCATTATAGAATCCCTGGTGAATAGACGTGTTGAGTTTTAGGAGTTGGGTAGAGAGTTCTGAAACATTTCTATAACTCATCTGTGCTGGGGTCTCTCAGCCTCAGCACCACTGGTATTTGGGGCCGGGTGATTGTCGTGGGGCTGTCCTGTGAGCTGTAGGATGCTTAGCAGCGTCACTAGACTCAACCTACCAGATGCCAGTAGCAACCCCCACCTCTAGCTGTGACAATCAAAAAATGTCTCCAGACATTAGCAAATGTCCCTGGAGGCAAAGTCACCCCTAGGTGAGAACGACTGTTTTGTACCAAGAAAATCCTTCCCAAATGGCAGATACTAACTCAATTACTGCATCCCCAATCTAACTATACATAGCAATAGCACAGCCTCATTTTATGTGCAAGTTGACAATAAAAAGAGATTATGCTGAATTTGCTTAATTAAAAAATGGAACACCTGGTCTAGAATTGAGATTGACAGACAAATAAGAGTGGTTTATTGTCTTTTTACAAAATAGCAGATGACGGAAGTAAATAAATTTCTTTGTTTACCTAAAAATTAATAGGGTGATGGCAATTTTAGTCCTCAACGAGGACTGTCTTGGATTCAGTGATTGTCACTGTACCTGCTCCAAAGCTAAAAAGGCTAAGAATAAAATAGAAGAGACCAAAGCCAACTGATCAATTCATAAATGTTTTTACATGACAGAAATGAATGTTAACTATTATGCGGAATCTAGAAAAGTTCACAGAATCTTTGGAAGAGAGACGAGAAAGGGCGATGACGATTTGCTGTATTCAAGTTTGTTATCTTAGGGAAAGGATTAAGGAGTCTTGTGGTCCCTCTAGCTCCCTCGATCATTTCTCAGTGAGTGTGACACCCTCCCCAATAAAGCACCTTGTCAGAGGCATTCAGGTCAGCTCCGTGTTCCGCCAGACACTCCACGATGTCGTGGTAGCCCCTGGCGGAGGCGGTCAGGAGGGGCGTCTCTCCTTCTCGGTTCTTAATGTTCACATCACAGCCGGCTTCACACAGGGCTTTGGCCACAGAGTAATAGCCGTGCCAGGCAGCGCAGTGCAGGGGGGTTTCTTCTTCCTGGCAAGGAGATAAGTGCATAGAGGAGGAAGTGCTACAATGTGAAAGACAGTGCAAGGCATGGTGGGGGTGTGGCCAAATTCAGCAGCAAAGCAAAGTGAAGGCAGCTAGGGGGAAGAGCTCATAGCTACTGGAGCAACACGTGAATCTGAAATGGCGACACGGTGTGAGCTGCCACCACCAACAGGCAGATGTGCTGTCTCTCCTTTGTTAGTGCTCTTCCGTCAACACCTGAGAGCCTGGTGAACCCGGCTGTCTGCGCACGTGACTGACGACGGCCTCTCGGGAGCCCACTGGAACCACGGGCCCTGCTTTTCTGAGCCGTACAGCCTTAGTGTGGGTGCATCTATAGCACCTTGCTTGGAAAAGTGCCTTCCTTGACTTCATCTGAAACTATGAGTGGTGGGAGAGCACTTCTCTGAGCAAGAATTCTTCTATCAGTCCTGATGCTTCAAGATGTGTCGAGTATGTGACACGAAGGTGAGTCATGACAGCACTACTGCTTTGGCAAGGAAGTCATGGTGGAAGCAGGCAAGGCCTTGTGGTCTGTAAGGACATGAGGCCTAGCCCGTCACAATCGACAGCATTAGACACACACACCTTCCTACGAGAGGCTGCTACAGTGCAGTCGTTACAAACACGGACCCTGAAACCAGACTGTGTGGGGTCTAGGCCTGGCTCCACCACTTATGAGTTGTGTGAGCTTGGGCAAGTTATGGAACCTTTCCCTGCCTCAGTTTCCTCATCTGTAAAATAGGAATAATAATAACAGTGACCCAACTCAGGGCTGTCCAGAGGACTAAATGAATGAGTGAACGAAACGGTTAGAACCGTTCCTGGCACCAGCACCTTCCCCGCGTTGCAATGGTGCTTCTGTTCGAGTCCCTGCTCTCTGCAATCCATGGCAGAAACCCAACTTGGGGAACACGCCCAACGACCCGACTGTACCCTCTGGCTGCCTGTACACCCATGCAAAGAGCGGGAGACAGGGTGTCGGCTTCCGGGACCCACCTTGTCCTGGAAATCGGGATTAGAGCCGAAGCTGCACAGTAGCTGGACCACGTCGGCGTGGCCGTAGCGAGCCGCCACGTGCAGGGCCGTCTCTCCAGACTGCGGAAGGAACAGAGACAGCGATTCAGAGTCTCCTCTGCGAGCAGCCGTGGACACCAGAACACAAGGCCCACTGCCAAGTCCAGTCCTGCCTCATCACCCACCCACTGTGGGCCAGATGCCTCTCCGTGGCAGGTCGGGGACTGGGGTGTGAGCATTAAACCCACACACTTGGCTCGCCCATTGGTGATAAATCCCAAGTGTGAACAAACCGGTGAGAAGGGCTTCCCTTTTCCATGGTGGCTGTTCTTAATCTTCATGTATGGATCCTTCTAGCTGCGTGATTGTTTAAGACCACAATATTCCTTTAAAACTAGGTTTATAGTTCGATTATTTAAATGTACCATTTTATTTATTAACCAGTTTCTCATTTCATTGCCTGACTATGCTTAGAAACTTATTTCTTACATTCTCAGAGATTTTAAAGAACCTCACTATTCGCCCATACAATAACTTTCCATGGATTAGTAACATATCCAACTCCTTTAAGATAATTTACTTACATCCATTCCCCAAATTATCAGAATAAACAAATTTT
Source organism: Microcebus murinus (assembly GCF_040939455.1). Taxonomy (NCBI): domain Eukaryota; kingdom Metazoa; phylum Chordata; class Mammalia; order Primates; family Cheirogaleidae; genus Microcebus; species Microcebus murinus. The sequence continues at coordinate 11,357,208 of NC_134115.1, read as the reverse complement.
TAAAAGACAAAAGGACATATTTTATTACCACCTGCCAGAAAATTGCCATAATAATACACAGGTGTCTCGGATGAGAAGTCATCCCTTAGATATGGTGCAGTACACAACCCATACAACGGTGTGTGGCAGCCTTGACTAAACATGTCGAATTAGCCTACCAGTATTAGAAGCAGGGAAGTGCTATATAGTAAAATACACTATGGATGAGAAGGTAGAAACTCTAGGTTCAGGTTCCAGCACTGACAATTAATTCATGGGATTGCTGTGTAGACTGAATAAAACACGTATAAATGAAAGCAAGGTATCTTGCTAAGTCAATAACTTTTATAACATCTTTGCCCCCCAGCAAAGCCTTACTTAATGTGCATTATCTCATTAATCTCCTAGTGCCAGTGACTGGAAGGCCAGCACTGTCAGCCACTTCAAACAACAAGAAAATGGTAGAGGTGTGCTTAAAAGCACAAGGCAAGTCAGTAAAAGAGTAGAGACTCAGGTCTCTATCTGGTTGTCTTTCTGTTAGAACTCTGAGTTTGCACATTATGGGGAGGATCATTCACTGCTTGCATGTTATGGCAGCTACCTGGAAGATGCCAGCATAAGGCAGATTTTAATATTAGACCAAACCACAGGCCAAAAGAAACTTCCAACTTAAATTCTCTGCAGGAAGATTTTGGTCCTGGATTCTGATTCTTTGTGTCCTGATGCACATGGAGTGCCAGTATTCACATGCATCCTTTTATTACTTCCTCATGTTGCTCTAAGAAGAGAAGTGGCCTTACCTTGTCTTTAACATCCAAAGGGCATTTGTTCTCATTGAGAAATTTCAAGGTATCGACGTGGCCATGCCGAGAAGCCCAGTAGATGGCATTGGATCCACCCTGCATAAAAACCAACGTGGAGTCACATTTCCAGAGAGCTGGTAGATTTGAATGCATGCAGCCCTTGGAGTCACTATATCTCCCTTCCCATGTGATGACCAACCAATCTCAAAGAAGCAACTTCCCAGAACAATAAAACCCTCATTCAATTTTATAGTTTTGACAAACGCACCATGTTCACACAAGATGTTAACATTAGGGGCAACTCTGTACTATCTTTCCAACTTTTTTGGTAAATCTACAATTATTTCAAAACAAAAAAAAATTATTTTTCTTTTTATAAACCCTCATTTCAGCCCGTGGTTAGGATTCCCCTATTATGGAGGGCCGGATCTAGTCCATTTACAGCTCTGTTGAAAGTCTAAGGATGCTGACAACAGATCCATTGTGATGACTGTCAGCTGTTACTTCATTCTGTCTACACTTCTAATGCAAGCTAGCCCTCAAAGTGTATCATCCTTACTCAGTTGCCCAGTGAACATGCAGGCAAATTCATTTCTGGTGAGATTAATCAGACAATGCAAACTTTTCCAAGTGTGACATCTCACACTGTTGAGCAAATATGTACAAAGGAATGCGGATCTAAAGCAACAGAGCCAAGGAGGCGATAAATGTTTGCCTTTTTCTAACATAGGTGGCAGACCGTACCAGGCTCTGTAAGCAGTCCATCTTTCTTTACAGGAAACTGACAAATTAGGACATATATATTTTTTCTGTTACCTCTAGGATTCGTAGGCATTTGGAAATACTTTTAAAAAATCAATTCACTTGCAATAAAATAGAATTAGGACCTTATCCTGGACATCGATTCTTGAGCCTCTTTTAATGAGCAACTGTAGTATTTGAATATTTCCGCAGCCAGCAGCAATGAGTAACGGAGGTGTTCCATGCTGGGATAAGAGAGGGAAAAAACATCCTTTTTCAGGCATGGTAGAAAAGGAAAAGCCCAAACGATCATTGCTGTCCCCATACACCCTCCCACGGCTCAGCAGACACAGAACTGCTGCCAGAAGGACACACGACAGCCCTTCCTCTTTCAGATTCACATCAACAGTGACATTTTCATTTGCAGGTGGGTAGAGACTCAACAGGTGAATGAAGAAAGGCCCTCAATGCGAAAAGACCTTATTTGTGACTCAAATCGCTGTCTAAACAGAAGTGATTTTTCCCGCAGTATAAGTTTCTCATTGGAAGGCAGAGTGGAGAAGCAGATGGGGTCTTCCCACCTTGGACTTGGAGGTGCACAGCCACTGTGACCACCCTCCCCCCGACCTCCCGGACCCCTGGCAGAACAGAACCAGACCTTGTTGGGTTGGTTAACGTCGTAGTTGGACAATGAGCCCAGAAGGTGCTGCAGGCCTGGGACGTTGTCATCATTGATGGCATGGATGATGGCTTTCATCACAAAGGAGTCTTCCTCATCCTAGACAGAGATAGCAGAGAAGGAAAGAAAGAGTTAGCCTATTGGCTGTGATCTTCTTATCCACCTAAGAGAAATCAGTGCTCCCCTGTTTGCAGGGGCATTCAGAGGGAAGTAAGCCGTGTGACCAAATCCACACGGTCATGGAGGGAACTGGGGGTTACTGTCTGTCCCTTCCATGCAGCAAATAAACACCATCTACGATTCACCTGGGTCCTAATGTCACCTGCATTATAATCCAGAGAACAAACAGCTTCCGAGCTTCAGATTTCAAACAATGATGATGACAAATAACCATTTGTATTTATCTTAGGAATCTGTCCAAATAGAGGCCCAGAAAGCACTGTGGAAAATTTCAGGTGCAATACAGGTCTCTTCTGGGTAAGGAAAAAGAAAAACCATAGAAGCAAACAAATGATGCCTTTGAATAAGATATTCTTAATTTGCAATTTTTCCAAGTACAGAATTGTCATTTTTTGATCACTTGAGTTTCTTCTTTCTTTACATAAAGAATAACAGGGTAAAATTCTCTGATAGCTGGTCATTGTCATAAAAAAAAATGAAGAAGAATGAAATAGGCTCTAAAAAGGGAGAAATAAAAATAAAGGTCAGAAAAAGGAAAATGAATGCATTTCTCCTTACAGTGGAAAAATATCTAGAGAATGCTGAATAAGTTTGTTATATCTTTGCCACTTTGTCAAAATTTTCTTTCAATAACAAATTTCCACAATATGGCACATTAAACCAATGAATCAGCTGGAAAGATCCTAAACGAAATTTCTGGACTTAGATGGCTACTGACATTTCAGATCTGGAAAAATGCATCTACAGAGGCTGGACCTCTGCTTGTGGGGGCAGAACGGAAAGAGCATTTCTCTGAACTGTTTTCTATAGATCTGAATCTAAACAAACTCCATGTGGGTTTTTAATACTATTTGTATGGAATACACGTTTAAGAATGGCATTGGTTTTCCTTTACTGTCACAATCCAAGTTATGACTATGAGACATTTGCATGAAAGTGAAAGTCAAGAGAAAGGAGGAGATTGGAGAAATAAGGCAGTTGTGCCAGGTCACACAATTAGCAGAACACGGGGACGAGAGAACCTGACCTCTAGTTGGGGACCTTCCCAACTGGAGTTTCCACGGCATTCTGGGTCCTGCTTCTACCTTAAATTTTGACTGTGATGCATGTATTTTTTTCCCAACTGACTATTCAGGATGATTTTCATTTGCAAACTTTAATTATTCTGATCATCTCACTTCGAGTCATAATAGTTATCTTTTCCTTGGGTCCACCGTAGCCCGCAAGCAATTCCCAAACTAAGCCTTCCTCTTGCTCCTCTTCTCCCCCTAACTTGTTTCTCTCCCTCGCCTTTTTATTTTTTAAAACATCTCTTACCTCATTTTATTTCACAAGGCTAGACCTGGAGCCTCGGTGAAGCGACTCATTTCAGGGGAAAAAAAAAAAAGAGCGCTGGTGTCTGCTCAAGTGTGATCCCCACCCTTGGAGTCGCTGGCTCGGCCCAGGAACGCTGACTACTCCGTTACAGGGACAGGGCGGTCCCCACAGAACTCCCGTGTCTGCCCTTCCTGGAGTCCCCTTTACCCCGAGTTAACAGAGCCCTGTTGTTGGACTGTCGGGAGAGAGTCTGGTTGAATTCAGATGCGTCCACTCACATCGGAAGAGCCAATCTGTGATTGAGTTTCAGTTTGGATTGCGGGGAAGACTGCAGAGCTGGTCTCAAGGCACTGGGGCAGTTAATACACTGCCACTAAAGCAAGTGGGTTTGGCCGTTTGGTCCACCAGGAGACACGCCCGCGAGCAGCACGGCATTTTCCCATCTCCCAGTGTGTGTGCGTGGTGGGGGAAGGGGTGGCGGCTGTCTCCCCTTTTTGTATTACTGTGATCTAAGATTCTCCTATGTCACTGGCTATAGAGGCTCTCATTTTAGATCATGCAAATTAGAATGAGCTCTTTCCTCTTGACTGGTTTCCCTCTCTTACCAAAATGTGTGTGTGTGTGGGCACGCACGTGTGTTTATGTGTGTGTGCATGTGCGTGCATCAAGACAGAGGGTAGTGTTGGAGGTCGTAGTGGTGCGAGTGGGGCAGAACCAACCAAATCAAAGAGAAAAGAGGAGAAAGCAGCACAAGGGTCATCAAATCATCCACCCCAACCCCATCCTCGAGAGGAGTGGGAACAGGCCTGGCATTTCCACGACTCCAGGTTTTCTGGGCTACTGAACAAACAGAACGGCTTAAACACCCTAAACACATAGCCCCGAGAAAGAGGCTCACCAAGGCAAACAGGTTTGCTTACCAGAGTATCATCGCTTCTGGCGACACTCATGTTACTTCTGGACAAGAACGACCTGGATAATCTTTGGCACAGTGATATCAAGCGAACGGATTGCTTTAAAAAAGAAAAGAGTCAGGGGAAGAGGGGGAGAGACCTTATGTAACAATAGTCAAATTAGTGCAAATGACAAAGTCTTCGAGATAGTGCTCACTGCTGACAGTGTGCATTCCTCAGGGTTGGGCAATCCTAAAGTAGGTTGCATTCTATTTGCTTACAGAATAATTCTAAAGGTCTTACAAATCAAGACAACAGGACAGAGAGAGATTCTTCCCATAGAGAGAGATTTTTCCTTTGCATTTCATTATTAAACTACAGAGCTGGACACCTTGCATCCCTTTTCTCTCCATATTTTGTTCTCTACTCGTTGAAGAATGTGATTACCCTGCAAAACCCTTGCAGGTTCCCCCGTGGAGAAGCACAGTATGCAGGGACCTTGCTCTGTGTCCTCTGTGCCACGTGGGCAGTAATGGTAGCTAATGTGATAATGACATACAATTGTCGAAACAACAGGTGGGACCCCTTAGTTACAGAACAAACATCTCTGCATTTACACTCAAAGGCAGAAGCAAACAGGTAGGGAATGTGAGAAACAAGTGGTTCTCTATTTTTTTTTTTTTTTTGAGACAGAGTCTCGTTCTCTTGCCTGGGCTAGAGTGCCATGGCATTAGCCTAGCTCACAGCAACCTCAGACTCCCGGGCTCAAGCGATCCTCCTGCCTCAGCCTCCCGAAGTAGCTGGGACTACAGGCACATACCACCACAGCCAGGTAATTTTGTTTTTTTCTATTTTTAGTTGCACAGCTAATTTTTTCTATTTTTAGTAGAGATGGGGGTCTCACTCTGGCTCAGGCTGGTCTCAAACTCTTGACCTCAAGTGACCCTCCCGCCTTGTCCGCCTGGAGTGCTAGGATTATAGCCACCTCACCTGGCCCCTGTTCTCTCTACATTTTAAGCCTAATTTTAAGGGCTCCTTTGAGAATGTAGTGCTGTGGTCCTCCTGATCCCAATCAGGGCACCCCAAACTTGGTGGGTGTGAAAATGAGGCACACTGCTGGCCCAGTGCCAGGGAGACACAGCAGGTACCTGCTTCTTCTGGGTTTGACCTGGCCCTAGGCACAGGAAACAAAACCATCCTGTCTGAACAAATCGGACCTAGAAGTCTGATTTGTTCCCGGACGTCAGGAATGCCTTTAGAGCCCTCTCCCTCGCAGCCCGGGTGGAGGCAGTGTGCACTGAGGAAGAAGAGGCCGCACTGCAAATGCTCACGGTGCTGCCTCACCCGCTCCCCAACTGCTTCCGGACAAAGGCTGGGTGTAGAGAGCCATGTACACAACTTCCCTTATGAACACGATCTCATGCTGCTTACCACAAAGAATGGATTTATTTAAAATACGACTTGTGGTATTAGCAAAAGACTTCACTATAATTTTATTGTGCTGATTTGAAAATTCGTCTTGGGAATGGTTTTGATAAATAGTACAAAATTACATTTGAAAGTATGAGTTAAATAGGGCTGAAATACTGTTTTTGTTTGTTTTTGAAAATAGAGTAATGGTGCAGCGGATGACAGAGTCAATTAAAAAGAGGAGAGGATACATTTTCCACACTACCAGTGTCAGAAGAGATGAGCCCTGACCACACAGAGCTCCACGGAGGAAACAGACTTTGGTAATTCCTCCATGTCAAACAATCTTACTTTCCATTTTTTCCGGGCTGCAAACTTCTTGAACTTCTCCATGTTTACTGCCGATGCTTTTCTGCTAAGAGCTTGTTGTGTATCTTTAGGCTAAAACGAAAGTCCAAGAAAAAGACTTAGAGCTCTCAAATGACAGAAATGTATTACATGACAACTTTTTTTGAAAGTTCTCATAATTCAGGATGCTTACATAGTCACTTTACCAAAACAGAATGACAACGTGGGACAGCATGCAAGATCTGGGAATTTGGTCTCAGTAGGCTAACTGTTACATCGCAGGGTGTGATAAAATCTATAAAGAATGGTCTTGGGGACAAGGTGAGCTTGCAGCCAAACTGAATTATAACTTTCACGTTGATCCGCTTGGGAATGGTAAGATTCATGGTGAAGCTGTGTTCTGAGGCATTTGAAGTTGGGTACCATCAAGTAATTTAGAGCTGGGTGGGACATCAGAGGTTGGCACTTTCAGTCTCTCCTTTCTACTGCATCTTTTCCAGTAGATGCATTTAGCCAGGGCCATCTAGGGGAGCCTAGGCAATTGCTGCCCCGGAACCTGCTTTTGTAGCCTACTTATTCATTCCATGATTTTGTTCTGTAACTGTCATATTTCCCCACCCTTAGTCCTTTCTGCCCTAGGCTGAAGCAACTTTAATCCAAATGCCAAGAGGGCCAGGCAGGTAATGTAAAGGTGCAATATGCCAGGGTGGCCACGTGCCCTCATGCAAAGGCACCTGTGCTCAGTGTTGGCAGATCTTCAGGTTTTTCAAGAGAAGCTGGAAATAGAGATTTCATATGATATTTACATTCTGGAAATTAATTCAAATTTTTAAAAAAATTCTATTTGGGCCAGCACCCCACAGGTCAAACCAAAACATGGCTGTTGCGTGGACTTGACCTTTTATGATTCTGCTTCATGATGGCTTACTCCTCTCCCTCCACCTTGGTGATCACTAGGATACAGTCTAATATGTCAGTCTGTCTTAAAACACAGCATCAATAGCAAACAATACTCTAGGTATAACTTGTGGTTAGCAGTACTCTAGGACAAATGACCCCCAGAGCGCTCAAACTAGTCACTTAGAAAATGAGCTAGGCAGCGACATAACATGCAACTTACTTTGATCCAGGGATGCTGCAAACTGTCTTGAATTGTCATTCTCTTCCTTTTGATGGAAATAAAGAGAAAGAAAAAAGTGCTGTGACCATAGCAGCAAATACTACAGTTATTTCCGTGCTGGCTGGGTCTACCATGCAGACACTCTGGAAAACGCAGTTTAGGAAAGAAAGCCAAAAAACGACACGGGTCTCTTCGTGATTATTTTGTTGTGCCCGCAGGGACTGCCCAAGCAAGTGCAAAGGGCCCTGTGTACGTTTTCTGGAACATTTCAGGTGGCATGCTGCCCTTTGGCAGTTGCAACCACCAGGGTCTGGGAGAGGCGGCCACATGCACAGAGCAGGTGCTGGCCCCTGCCTAGTGGAGGCCATGGCCGAGCATCTTTCAGGGACAGGGGACACTCACTTTGGATCCTTGACCAGAAGTCTTCTTATGAAATCTTTGGCTAGGGCACTGGTATTACTGAAGTATTCTTCCTCAAATTCATAGTTGACAGCAGATACATTTGCTAACGTTTCTTGCTTAGTGTCTCCAAGAAATGGGGAGGCCCCACTTAGGCTGTTAGAAATAAAGTTGGGCGCAGAATATTAATGACAACCCCTTGTGTCGCCATTTTGCTCCTATAACATCTGCTAAGGGGACTGTGGAATAAGATAACCTGGTGCTTGAGTAGTCACTTTGGAGTTTGGCTATATTTCATAAGGCATTTAACTATCACAAACAAAAGCTTCACTTAATGCAAAAGATTCACTTAACAAGTTAATGTGGAAGAGTGTCTAGCAGTTTAAAAGAAACCTATTTTCTCAGCAGTGATGGACAGCCATGCTTTCTTTCAGCGACTATGCTACAGTTTCTGATGACTCATTTCAAATTAGGAGAAAATGTTTAATTAGTATAAACTAAACATGTTTTGGGGGTGTAAAATGAGTATGTTTACATAAAAGGATGCATAAGCTGAAGAGATCAACACAGCACATTTAATGGTTAATTAAACATATGGTCTCATAGGAGAGGAAAGGATATGAGTTGAGGATTTTGCTACTTACAGAATATAGGTTATTACTCCGATACTCCTAAACACAAAACAAAACAAAAGCTTGTCAGAAGAAGAGTAGAATGAATCAGAAAGATAAGAACACCAAGGACATGCTGCTTACCACATATCCGCCTCAAGACCAAGAGGTTCATAGTTGACTATCTCAGGAGCTAAGAGGAAATAAACATTCACTTAGCTTGAGAAGGAAGTAAAAGACTCTACCTTCAAGTAACAACCATAAACACGTGCCAAGGGAACGGTCTCGCAGCAGGCCAAGTCCCGCCAGCACGACGTTCACGAGATGTAAACAACCGCAGGAGGGAAGACACTTACCGACAAACTCTGGCGTCCCAAATATGTTTTTAAATTCATTGCCAAAGTCAATTTTATGGGCCAAGCCAAAGTCGATGATCTTGATCCGCGGCTTGGGGACATTTCTATCCAACAGCATTATGTTCTCAGGCTTTAAAAAGAGAGAGAGAGAAATAAAAAGCTATGATATGTTATGCTGAGGACAACAAAATAGTTCTTCCATTCCACAAAAAGAAAAGATCCCAAATAGGGAGAAAAGGTGATTGAAGGAGAACACCAGGGGAAGAGAGAAGTTTTGGTCACGCCCTCCCCAGAGCAGCCCTGAGGCAAGGGTCAGGGGCGAGTGGTTCCCTCGGCAGGGGTGCCAGGAACACTCGGTGGGGAGGGGGTACCGGAAACAGGGGCAGCCGGGGCAAGGTGTCCCACCGAGGCGGGGGACTGCAGCGCCGTCCCTCTGAGGAGCTGGGGCAGGAGGAGCGGGGCTCAGGCTCACTGCACCTGAAGCACGAGGGAGCTGGGGTCTTTACCCACCGCTGCCCCGTCCTCCACTGCCCAGAGCTGCGTCTGTGGGCACGTATTCTTTGGCGTTTCCAGCTCCCAGGGCCAGAAACCAGACACCAGGTAGAGTCACAGGAGTTCGCAGCAAGCGGCTTTCCGGGTGTGTGTCAGTGAGTCGGGGGTGGGGTACGCTTGGGGTCCAGTTACAGTGAGTGTGGAGAAAATCCTCTCTCTGTTAAGTCCGACCCTGGCTCCAATGGTCAGGATCATTCCACGTGTCTCCTCACTGCCTTCAACTAAAGGTCTGTAATGCTGCCATTTCCTGTTGCTCCCTTCCCAAAGAGACCGTGCCTCTGTCGCAGCTGGGAGTATGACTGATGCGCCTTGTCGTCTTCCACAGTGCCCTGCCTCCAGCCAGGCAAGCACCACAATTAGCCCACCTCAGGGTTTGGTTGGCTTGACTGTTGGTGACAGAGCCATGCCATAAGCCTTTGCATCAACAACGGGACAGTGTTCAAGACTCCTGTCTTAACGTGCCCAGAGCCACGGGGGAACCGGTGCCAGCCACTGGCTAGTCCAGGATGAAAAATGCCCCGGTAACCATGGGCAACCCCTCTGCTTAAAGACCTTGCTGGTAAGACCACTTGATTCTTCCCCAATGAGTCCAGGCGTAGTCACTAATCTTAAGCCTCTACACCTCAAAAAAGGTTAGGCAATCCCAAGGGTAGACATGTATCACCTGCTTGCTGATTTATACTGATAATTCCGTCTGTTATGCCCAGACAAGAGGAAGAAGGCAACCCTTCCGGATGCCTCCGTTTTTCTTATCGAATAAACCACCAAGGCTGTGCCTTGCACAAGCCGCTATCTGGCTCACACTCCACAACCTACCTTAAGATCGAAGTGGGCGATCTGAAGGGAATGTAGGTAGTAAACGCCATTGAGAATTTGTTTGAGAAATTCAGTGGCTTCCTCTTCGGTCAAAGATTCCTTTTCAGCTAAGAAGTCAAACAGCTCACCACCTGCAACACTGAGAACCCGGAAGCAGAGGTTATTGATGACAATTCTGTTTCCTATTAATTTGTTCTCTCATGAGACATGCTCAAATTCCAGACAAGCAAATAGCATAAAGTCATGCTGAAATCCCAAGAATTTTCTGTGCGTGTTATGAGAATTCTGCATTCAGGTGCATTTGTGCTTGAAAGTACGTGGGTGCCATTTTCCTAAGATACCACGTTCACAAATGAGGAGAGGGGCGGAGACAGACATCTCGGGGAGAAAAAAAATCAATGTGTCTTTAAAACATTTTAATTAAACATATTTAGAAGGGAAGTCTTAATTCTACTGATGGGGAAATAATGCAAACCAACCCTGTACAGGATTTACAGAATACATCTTCCTATCTCAATTACAGAGTAGCTGAGAAGTTTATAATCTGAATGTTCGTCAACTTTTTAAAACTCATGATCACAATATATGGTCTGATGAGTTTCTTTTTTGGTTAGTATTGGTTTATATGTAAATACTAATATGTTTATAAAGTTCTACATTTAGTAATGAACTTAACAAATACCTTAATTAGTAAGAATAAACTTACACAAAACTGAAATGTATGTGGTTGGTTAAGGATTTTTTAGTGTGCGTCGCCGGCCAGACTGTCAGCTGTGGAGGGCAGAGGTCAGCCACCCCCACACAGTGGCCACTGCTATACCCACACTCCCAGGACAGTGCCAGGTACACAGCAAGTGCTCAAAACAGTGGATAGATATAGAAACTTCTCCTAAACACTCCATAGTGGTGATTAACGAAAAATAACTGGGAACTTTTACTAATGGTTTTTATAAGTTCATCTTTGTCAAGTTTGACCCTACATTTACAACATAATAGTGAAGTGCAATCATGCACATCACTGCTGTATTCATTATCTTTCTTAGGGTAAGACAGTTTCACAAACATTATACCTACCGGATCTACATCCATTCAGAGGAAGCAAACTGGTGTTCGTAAGATTAGACAAAAATGACAAAAAAGCTGTTTTCTTAAAAAAAGTTTCAGATCCCACCCTGAAGACACCCTCCAAGACAGCATTTGTCTTAGCGTAGTCTCAGTCCACTGGGTCAGAATTGCTTGGGGATGCTTTCAAAGTGAACATTCTCGGCCTCACTTTCAACCTGCTGGGTGAGGGTTTCCAAGAGTGTGGCCCAGGAAACTCAGCATTTTTAATAAGCACGCCAAAAACTGAGAACCATTTTCCCAAGTCTTAACCCCATGCGCCTGCTGCAGGGCCACCCCCTGATTTACCCAGGGGGCGAGGCGATCCTCCCATCCCTGGGCCTCTTCCCCAGGGGCCTAGTAGAAGCGACCGGGCCCTCCTGGAACAGTCCCCAGGGACTCCCTGTTGGCCAGAGGGGGCTGTCGCTGGGCCCGCAAGGCAGCTCCACTTGTCCTCCGCCCGTTCCTGCTCCCTTCTCCTCCCCTCCAAGTCTTGTTCCTAGACACGGCTCTTAACAATCACCCTGCACATTCTTCTCCATCTCAGAGTCTGTGTCCCAGGGAACACAACTGCACCCCATCATTCTGGGGCAGTCTGTTACCCAGCAGTACAACATTCACCATCTTGGACTGGGCTCAGCCAACAGAAATCAGGTTTGCGCTCTCACGCCTGCTCACCTTGTACCTTATTCCGTCTTTGAGTGCCGAGCAAGCCGGGGACCAGGACTGCAAAGTGGCAGTGCCTCATCAAGACTGAGAGAAAGGGGCACAAGTTGGTCCTCTACTTTCCTTCACCCACCCCTCTCTCGAGGCCCTGTTCAAATCTCATGTTATTATGCGAAGAGGTCCGTGCGTGGCTTGTCCAGGAAGCCGAACCATTCAGTCAGTCACTAGGGGGGTGAGTGGAGCCCCCATCACGCTGACTTAGGGCCCCTCAACTGCCCCTGAAGGCCCTGTGTGTATACGCCTCCCCCTCCATCCCTACGCACACACTCCTCCCCCTCCATCCCTACGCACACACTCGTCCCCCTTCATCCCTACTTATACACTTGTCCCCCTTCATCCCTACTCATACACTCGTCCCCCTTCTCTCTACTCATACACTCATCCCTCTTCATTCCTACGCACACACTCCTCCCCTTTCATCCCTACACACACACTCGTCCCCCTTCATCCCTACGCACACTCCTCCCCCTTAACCTCTACTCATACACTCGTCCCCCTTCATCCCTACTCATACACTCATACCCCTTCATCCCTACTCATACACTCATCCCCCTTCATCCCTACGCACACACTCGTCCCCCTTCATCCCTACTCATACACTCATCTCCCTTCGTCCTTACACACATACTCATTCCCCTTCATCCCTACGCACACACTCCTCCCCCTTCATCCCTACGCACACACTCCTCCCCCTCCGTCCCTACGCACACACTCCTCCCCCTCCGTCCCTACGCACACTCGTCCCCCTTCATCCCTACGCACACACTCGTCCCCCTTCATCCCTACTCATACACTCATCCCCCTTCATCCCTACGCACATGCTCCTCCCCCTTTGTCCCCCTTCATCCCTATGCATACACTCGTCCCCCTTTGTCCCCCTTCATCCCTACGCACACACTCGTCCTCTTTCATGCCATGCAGCAAGGGAGATGTTTTTGCCATGAACCTGTTTATAAAATCTTTACTCATTAATCAAAATAATTGAAACCAAATGATGTCCTTGAAGATTTAGGAGCACGATAAGTACCGTGCAAGAATTCACCCCCGTTCAGTCCCCCAAATCTCAGAAGGTACAAAATGACCTGAGGGTTTTTTTCCTATGCGGACACTTTCATATACATGACGAGAACCAAAACTCAGATGCACACGATGTTGCTGCAGAACAAGAGAATAACATTAACAAGGAAATCAGTCAAAACCTTGGTACTTTTCCTCTTTGTTCTGAATTCCACATTTTGCCTAAGAGAAGGAAGATGGATGGGAGAAGAGATGAGCAATCTGTGCGGCAGATTTAGAAAGCGAGTTCAACCTCCTTTATCAGGTCTCTGAGTCAGTGTCTTAAATCGCAGAGTGATCACGGAAAGGCTGTGAGACGCATGCTAATCAGCGCTCCCCGTTTCCTCCAAGATCGCCGGAAAACACGAGGCTTCCTTCTCCTTCCCGTGCCTTTCATCCCCACCCAAGCCTCCCTGAAAGTCAGCCACCACAGGATGTCACGAGGACACGTCACCACTTTGAAAACCAAGCGAGTCTTCCGAGTAATGTACAGGAAGGTATCACAGGATGCCAATTTCTCAATGAAAACACTACGGAAGGTCCTTGGCTCTTGTTAGGAATTGCCCAAGATGACACAGGGCTTGATTTGGGACGAGCTCTGGCCGAGATGCCAACCACAGGGGGCTCTTGGCCACACGCCCGCTGCTGGACAAGGCCCCTTTCACGGCAAACACGAGGGCTCCGCCGCAGGGTTGGGCTGCGTTTTTCCCCATTTGGTGTCACAGACCAAGTATGTGTGGTTGGCGAACTGGGGGCCAGTGGGACAAATTAAGTACCAAGAACGTTCTTCTGGGACACACTCTCGGGGACCTGGCCTGCTAGGTCACAAAGCCCTGGGAAGTGGCATGGCCAGAGGGCTGTGTGGGCCTCACACAAGGGCCCACAGCTCCAACTCTGGCTTCAAGTTGTGCATGGCTGGAAGGCGTGTAGGGAGGTCACATCACCACCTCTCTGGACCTCAACGTTGCGGTCAGAAGGTTGAACAACTGAGTCAAGTGGTTCTATGACTTCAGTACACATCACAATAATTGAGGGAAATATTAATGCAATTTCCTAGGACCAGCTTCCTGAGTGGGGCCTGTCACATCCACATGGGACGTTGAGTGATTGGGAAATAAATCCCATTATGTTAAAGCACTGAGATTTCGTGCTTGTGTTCTGCCTGCTCTAAACATAAATCCATTTAATCAGAAATAATAATGTAATCCATTTTCAAAATTAAAATTAAAAGAAAGCAACCAGTCCAAAGCACAGAGCACACTAACTGTCGCAGTGTAACAACAGTCTATTGCTGTGTAACAAATTGCCCCAGAACGTCAGTGGCTTTAAACATGACAATTATTTCATGGATCAGGGATTCAGGAAGGGCTGGCTGGGTGGCTCTGGCTCAGGATCTGTCATGGGGTTGCAGTCAGACAATGGCTGAAGCTGAAACTGTAAATGGCACTGGAGCAGCTAGTGGCTGTCTGGTCACCTCTCTTCTTGTAGCCTCGTGTCTCCACGTGGTCTCTGCATTTGGGCTAGTTAGGGCTTCCTCAGAGCACAGTGGCCTCAAGACAAGTGGACTGCTCACAGGCAGGTCCGGACTCCGGGGCAAGTGTCCCAGCCAATAGGTGGACGCTGCTCAGAAGTCACGCAGCACCAGAAGTGCCCACGCAAGACTCCAGGGAAGAGGGTTCAGAACCCACCTCTTGAGGGGGTGGATTTCAAGGGACGAACATGTAGGACAGGAGATAACACTGGAGCCATCTTTGGGAAATACAATATCACTCCGACTGTGACAGAGGAACGGAAATTTTGGGTCTTCTCTTATTTCATCCTCGATGTATAATGATAAAGGGTTAGGTAGAGGGAGTATATTAGTTTGCTAGGGCTACATTAGCCAAGTACCACAAATGAGGTAGCTTAAAATGACAGAAATGTGCTGTCTCACGGTTCTGGAGAATACAAGTCCAAAACCAAGGTGTTGGCAGGGCCGTGCTCCCCGGAGGCCTCTAGGGGAAGTCTTTGCTGCCTCTCCCCAGCTGCCTGTGGTTTGCCATCAGTCTTCGGTGTTCCTTGTAGATAATCGCCGATCTCTGCCTTCACGTGGCCTTCTCTCCTCACCCAGACTGCCTGTGCCCACGCCCGTATCTGTGCCCAAATTCCCTGTTTTTCATAAGACACCAGTCATGGTGGATTAGAGCTCACCCTAGTGATCTCATTTGTAACTTGATTATATCTGCAAAGAGCCTATTTCCAAACACATTCTGAGGTCCTAGGAGTTAGGACCTCAACATATTTCTTGGGGGGGGGGGAGTGGGTAGTATCCAATTCAACCCATAACAGGCAGTAAACTGTTTACAAGCTGCAAACAAAATATTACCGATTGGCTAAAGCAACTCAAGAAAAAGTGAGCAATAAAAGAGGACGATAATTAGAATTCACTAAAGTATTTTCTTAGTCTTGTATTTGGATTCTCCTATGAAAGAAAGTTTCATTTCTGCACCATTATAAAAATTTTTAAATACTGATCAAAAAATCTGGGTGAGAAATATATACCTGGTCCTGTCCCTGGGACTTAAGTAATTTTCCCAAATATTTTCAGATGATTCTTCTTTTAAACATAACTATCCCGGGTGCATAGAGTGTGATGGAGCAAGGTGGTACCTGATGACCTCTTAGTTTTGCCTCTAAATAAACCAAAAATTAAAAATCAGTGGTCCATTGTCACCACTGTTGTATTGAATGTTCTTTCTTATTAACCTGGGGGAAGCCCTGAGGATTTTCACATTCTCACCTCTCACATTCTAATTTCAATTTCTTGGGTCCCGAAGGACTTTGCTCAATGCAAAGTTGAAGCTGGGTCACATGTAGGGAAGACAAAACATCATGCATTGCCTTTTGCATTTGTGAAACAGGTGCGAATTTAAGGTTGGAAAGAGATTCAGCAGGTCTGAGCCATTTTTTGCTTACAGACTGTGCTGCCCCTGATTCAAATGAATAATTTCAAAGACGTCCCTAACCTTAAGGCCTCCTCTGAATTGACCCTACCTTCTTTGAATCCAAAATGCAAGCTGTATCTGAAAATACATTTCTGTTTTCACCTCAAATTCAAGTTCAAGTAACAACTTAAAAGGAGTTCTGGGGATTTTCACAGAAATGCATGCCTGGCAATCAAAGTTCATTAGTGGGGGGATCTTTCATTTTACCCAAGGAGGTTGTGCAAAAAACAGGAAGGAGCCTCTGTAAAGGTCTCTACAACAAAGTCCCTAAGGGAAGAATACCGCTCGATGGTTAAGAGGCATTGGAGGAGGGCAACCCGGGTTTAAATCGGGGCTCTGTGACCTCAGAAAGGCTAAGTTACTTTCTCAGGCCCAGTTTTCTTTATCCATACAATAGGAATATTAATACCTACTCTCCACTATACTAATGGGATTGATGGGGGTAATATGATCAGGATGGGAGTGTCTGGCACAGAGGAAGCTGTCAATATTCCATGCAGCAGGCCTTGGCCTCAACTCCTCTGAGCCACAGGTCTCTGGGTGAGGCAGAGCCTCGAAGCTACTCCCTGCGAGGGCCGCTTGTCCAGACGCTAGGCTTACGTCACCGGGTTCTCATGTGGTCTTAACACTGACAACAGACTAAGGCCACCTGTGCTCCTGTGGTTGGCGAGCAGGGTTTTCCTGAAATGGCTGGACATTCCTGGGGCCAAAAACCGGGAGAAGAGGTTGGCTCTTGGACAGAAAACAGGTGAGCCGGAGGGTGGCCTTGGCCCCATGGGAGAGAGACGCTCTCTCTCTGAATCTTCCTCTTGGGTCTGGACACGCAGGAGTCGAGATGCTCCTGAGGGCAGCCACGGGGACAGGGCAGAACGAGTGGCATGAGAGGGGACGGTGGCCAGGGCTGGGCAGGGAGAGGTGTTGGCGATTCCAAGCCCCGCACCAGAACCCTGGACTTTAGGAGCGACACTGTCTGTTTCACGTGACTCTTTTTTCCCCTTCTGTCATTCTCAGCTCTCAGTAAAGTATTACTTAAAATTCTTCAGTTGTTCCAACTGTACGA
This sequence comes from Microcebus murinus, assembly GCF_040939455.1. Lineage (NCBI taxonomy): Eukaryota > Metazoa > Chordata > Mammalia > Primates > Cheirogaleidae > Microcebus > Microcebus murinus. The sequence continues at coordinate 11,340,077 of NC_134115.1, read as the reverse complement.
CAAGAAATTACGGAAAGAGCATTTCCTTGCCTAGCCAAGAGTGTGAAGGGGACCCTGAGGCCAGATGGAGGTGACAGATGTGATGAGAGACAGCCCTCAGGAGCAGGGTCACCCTCATGGGCTGAGGTGACCACACTCAGACACACACCCCTCCCCCCGCCAGGGCTGGGCTTGCTGAGGGAGACAGCAGCTTCCTTCACAGTAGCTGTTCTGTTTGCGAAGAACTAAACTTCGGCTTGGTCTTTGAAAAATATATTCTTCTTTTAAACAATTAAAACATTCATCTATAAAACTGAAGTCCCTCTGACCACCTCCCCTCCTCCCCAATCCTGGCCCTCCTCCTTCCTGCCTCCCCCAAAACATGCACTATTATGAAAGAGAACTCCTTCTACACAGCCGTGAGCCATATGGTGTTGCTCTATGCACATTTTAAGAGCATCATGGCATCAGACTATATGCATCAACCTGTAATTTGCTATTTTACCTCAGCAATGCCAACAAAATACCTTGTTTTCTCCTTTTCCTCGCAGCCTAATGTTCACCTGATGTCTAGATCAGAGTGTGTTTAGCCACACTGACGGTTGGCCTTTCTTTATGTTGCTTCCAAATTTTCACCATCCAAACTACAAGGCAATGGTTCCTTGAGCAACTGCCTGCCCCCAAGGATGTGACCATTTTTCTAGGCCACGGGATGCGCAGAAATCCCTGTTTGGGATTTCTGGTCAAGATTATGCTTGGTCGTAAGTGATGCTGCATCCGTTCACGTCCCTCCAGCAGCGGCCATGAGCGCTGCTCTGGCGTCCCACCCTCACTTGTCTGGTATTGTTACTTCCAGCCAAGCTGATAACCGAAAAAAATGATCAATGTTTACCATACGTCTCCCTGTTTAGCAGTGAGACCAATACTCTTTCATGTTTGCTGGCTGTTTATGTTTGAGCGAGTATAAACTGTGCGTCCATGCCCTTTGCCCATATTATTATTACTGGACTGTCACTGCTATTAATTTTAACTGACCGACAGGTGCTTCTTACATATTCTGGATACTACATCTCCATCTCACATATTCTAAGTGGTTTCTCCTAATTTTGTCATTTGCCTTTTAACTTTGCTTAAAGTGATGTTTTGTTAAACAGAAGTTTTAAATTTGGATGCAAACTTGCCAATCTTTGGGCAGAAATCAAGATTTTCTAAACCAAATGTGAAGACAATGAAAAAGCAGGTGGGATTCTGCAGCCGAGGGCAAGGTGTCTAATCTTTCTGGGCTTGTGGATCTTACTGATGGCTGCCTGTGAGCCCAGAGTAGCAGATGGGATTTCTCAAGTTTTTTCTAGTACTATTTGCACTCCCCACGTCCAGGGACGTGCCTATATTGGGAGCTACCAAGGCAGCGTTACGCACATGGATCCCCTGAAACTGTCACGGTGGGAAGCAGGAGCTCCTGCGAGAGCCCACGATGTGCTGCTCTTCCCAACTCCGCACTTAGTGATGCCGTGTTGGCAGCTGGAAATTGGCTGTGGTGGGAGTATTCACACCACGAAAACAAGTTGGGGCCTCTCTCCCACAGAGAGCCGGTTGTTAAGCACTTAACAGCACACCACTGACTACAGTGCGCACGCACAGCCACCTGCCTGCAGAGCCTTCAGCTGCAAGCGGAGTTCCGACGGCGGACGACTCCAGTTAGAAAATTCTACCTCTGGGCACACGGGTCCAGATTCTGCCTTCTAGAACAGAGGTTAGCAAACTGTTTCTGTGTGAGAGCTCAATTATTCAACTCTGGCCAGGCACGGTGGCTCACGCCTGTAATCCCAGCACTCTGGGAGGCTGAGGCGGGAGGATCACTCAAGGTCAGGAGTTTGAGACCAGCCCAAGCAAGAGTAAGACCCTGTCTCTACTATCAATAGAAAGAAATTAGCTGGACAACTAAAAATATATAGAAAAAATTAGCCGGGCATGGTGGCACATGCCTGTAGTCCCAGCTACTTGGGGGGCTGAGGCAGGAGGATCGCTTGAGCCCAGAAATTTGAGGTTGCTGTGAGCTAGGCTGATGCCACAACACTCTAGCCCAGGCAACACAGTGAGACTCTGTCTCAAAGAAAAAAAAAATATTCAACTCTGCTAAATATTCTTCTTGAATTTTTTTTTAACCATTTAAAAGTGTAAAAAGTTTTTCCTCAAGGACTACATTTTTGGCCTGCGTTTGCACCAGGCTTTGGCCAGCGTTTGTCGACTGCTCAAGAACAACACAGGTCACGGACCACAGGCCACCGTGACCTGCACAGCCTCCTTCCCGTGCCAGAAGGTGGTTCTCACAGCCCTGGGGCTTTCTCCTCCGGACAGCATTCTGCCAGTGTTGTTCTTAAAGTCACTTTCAAACACGGGCCAAGTGATGTAGGGATGTTTCTAGAATCTGCTTCACTGACCTCAGCTCAGGTTTCTGTGCCTTTTCCTACCACTAACTGGCTTTGCCAGGTGCTCAGGCCAACTCAGGAGTGTCACAGACTCTACAGGAAGGAAGAGCATGGAGGACCTATCCATGTGCTCGCTGTGAGAACCAGGGCAAGACACTGAACCTTTCTGCGCTTCTGGTACAATAAAGATGACTGCAAATCCTTTGACACTTCCCACTGAGAGCTGTGGTCTCTCTCCTTACCTCAAATCTGAGCAGGCTCCATGTCTGCTTGACCAATAGAGTATGGAAGAAGTGATGCGGTGTCCATTTTCAGGCCCAGGTCTTAAGAGACTGGCAGCGTCCTTGTCCTGTGATGGACACTTGCCCTTGGAACCCAGCTGCCATGCTGTGGGGGAGCCCAAGTAGCACCACAGAGGGGGGCACGTGGGTGGAACCAACTGAACTCACGGCTAACAGCCAGTGGTGTGAGAGGCCATCTCGGAAGGAGATTCCCCCTGCCGAACTCCTGACATGTAAGGAACCATCCCAGAAAGGCATATTCCTGCCCCAGGCAGCTGCCCCAGCTGGGGCTGCAAGCAGGAGAGATGAGCTGTCCCTGCTGAGCCCTGTCCCAATTGTAGATTTGTGATCAAAACAAAGGACCGTTGCCATTTCAAGTCAGGAAGCTTTGGAGTGGTTTCTATGTAGCAACAGAAGCTCAGAACCCTGCCTCCTTGGGCTTTTGCGAGGATGAAACGACAGGATGTGCACAATATGTTTAGCTCGATGCCTGGCACATAAAAGTGCTCAGCGAATGGCAATTATTATCATTCAGAAAACACAAAGTTTGAGTTCCCCTCTAGGGACAGAGAAAGTGTTTTACCTCCTATCTTAGGGGTTTTTCTCTACAGGCCAAGCTTCCTACAGAGATGGATGTGTTTCGGTTTCTACATTAAATGAGATCACATGAAAAGTGCTCCTGAGCACAGACCACAACTCACGGTCGCCGTGCAGGAAGAGTCAGCTCGCTCCCTGCACAGATCCTTCCTCTTGGAAGCGCAGAAATAGAGAAATAGAACCTCCACTCCAAGCCACCCTCCAGCCCACCATGCCACCACCGCACTGGGTCCCCAAACTCTCCAAGAACAACAGGCAAGTTTATCTCAGTTCCGCTGTGCCCAGGCTGACGTGCGGCCTCCAGTGATTGGAGGAAACAGACTTGTTACCGGCACAGAAGACCCCGTCTTAGGGACGTGTGCTGCACACATGGGAGACCAAACCTGCCAGCTCCGCCAGCCGCGGCAGGAGGAGGCGGACTCCGGCCTTGTGAAAAGACCCATACTTGAAAATAATGCGGGATCCCCGAAAGGCCCCTGGCCTCAAAAATCTGGTCTTCCATAGTCATGGAGGACTAATCTGTGAAGCTGGATTCAAGAGCAGCCAGTGTGGAAAAATGAGGCTTTTAAAGCAATCACTTTCATTCATAAACGAAAAGGCAGAATCATGGCTTTCTTTCAGCATCCAGGATGGAGACAGAATGCTGGATGGGGGGAAAAGAAAATGCGTCATGACTTATCAACACCAGCAGGCGCGACGGGACGCAGGGCTGGACCACGCCACTCCAGCTGCTAAGAAGGCGGAAGCAGTTGCCAACGCGGCGCAGCAAGCGGCTGTGCTTTCCAGCCGCGGTGGTCTCTGGTATGGCCAGCCCAGCCCCTGACTTAGCCGCTGGCACGCTCAAACTCAGGGCCACGCCATGCAGCGTTTGCTGCGGCAGATTTTCAAACACGAGGCCGCCATTCTCAGCTGGACGGGAGCCCCCAAAAACACAAAAAAACTTTTTTTTTTTTAATTGAGGAAGCATTATGTGGAATATAATGAGGCATTTATAAAACAAGCCAACAAACCCAAAACAGTTTCTGTTTCTTCCTCTTTCGGGGAACAGAATCTACCTTCCCTCCCGCACTGGACAGATCAGAATGACGGCAGCTCTGGCAAACGGGCCGTGGGCTCAGAGCCGCGGCCTGGGGGAGGCCGGCTTCCGGACAAGACAGCCTGGAGGTTGTGCTGGAGTGACCGGCGCCTGCTGCTCAGGCAGTGGGCGACCCGTCACACCCTACAGGACGCCTTGCGTAGGTGGCCGTCACTCCTACAGTGGATTCACAGAGGCCACGGCCCTCCCACCCCAACACTGGGCATCTGCATTTTCCGATTCTCTGCTTGCATTTTTGTTTCCACAGGGGAAAGGGAGGGAGGGGGCGTGGAAAAGTGACATGGATGGGGAGGTCACATAAAAATATTCCAAACAGATGAAAGCATAATTTGTTTAAGGCTCCCAGAAACAAAAACAATGGAGACTATCAACTCAGGAAGGAACATAGGAGAAAGGTGCAAGGCGGCAAGAATGAAGGCCTTTGTGGAACGATGGCTCTGTGTGCCTCCCAAGAATTTCCAGGAGATCACAGGATGCCCTAGGGGAGAGGTGCTAGCGTGCGAGAACACCCTGGTGCTCTAGGGAGCCCAGCAGGGCTGTGTGGAGAGCCTGGGTTTCTGGTCAGAGGGACGAGGAGCTGTGGATCTGGAGTCACCCACACGCCAGTGCTAATGGGTGGTGAGGAAGTGGCAGGGGAGGGTGCAGAGGGATGGCCAAAGTGTCCACTTCAGGTGAAATTATAACCAAAATCAGATGAGAAAAACCAGACGCTGGCATGCCAGAAAGGATCTTCGGGGCCAGGGTGGGTGCTTGCTACCTGCACTGGGAATGCCGTGAATGAAGATTCAAGACCTGAAGCACGAGGGGGGTGGCCCTCCTTGTTCAGCACCCAAAGGACTGCGGACAGTCCTGGGCTCCCCAGCTTCACAGAGACGCGGAGTCTGGAGAATATTCAGAACGTGGCATACCAACAATAAGGGTGACACACGGGGGGACAAGAGAGACTGCCCCGTCTCCGGGAAGTTTGGGAGGCCAAGAGATGCAGAAATGCTTCCCGCAGACGCCCCAGGAATGTAAGGAATCTGGACGAGGTGGTTCAGGCAGGAAGTGCAATAGGAAACATACGGCCTTCTGGGCATAGCATCGCAGGGTGCAACGGCCAAGCCCGCCAACTGGGTCACCATGAAAGGGATACAGGTGTGCAGACTCACAAGCCCCAGCCCTCAGGTGTCTGCATGGCGTCCTGGGGTGCCTGCCTGGCCCCTGAGGGTGGTCATCTCCATCCACAACTAGCCTCGTCTGTTTACTCCACAGAAGCGATGATGCCCAACGCACGCGGTACGGGTGCAGGAAACGGACGGCCAGTGATGCCTCAGGCGGTGTGGTCGCGGAGGCAGGCGGGTGCAGAGGGAGGCGAGAGACAAACTATAGTTCCCCCTTCCAATGGGTCCATGCGCATTCCCTGAAGTGGAGCAAGTGCTCATGCAGAGGGACAGAGGCGCTCCCCAGCCACAATGGCCGCAGCATATGCCAAGCCTCTTGGGACTTTAATGGCTTCACTCCAAGCGTCGGAGACCCGCAGAAGTAATTAGGCCAATCGAAAGTGGGGCAAACGGAAAAGCAGGGGCAGCCAGACATCTCTTCGGCCCGGGTAATTATAACTGGCACTGGAACAAAAGGCCTGCGGGAAGCAAACCAAGCTGCACAGCTGTAGAGGGGGGTCTATTCCCAAATCAACCCACCTCGTCTAGTTGGACACAAGGGAAGGCTGTTATCAAGGGAAGCACAGAGACCCACCTCCTCGACTGGGCTACTTCTCCCTGCCGAGCCAGTGAAAGGGCCCAAGTGAAAGCTGCTGATTGTTGGTGATGACCTGGAAACCCAGGGATGGACGCCCACTGGCCCGTCCGACAGGGGCACGCCAGTCGGAAGGGTGATGCTGCAGCCCTGAGATGAGGAGAGCTGCAATTTTAACGGCATAGAGCAGAATGATCCTCCCCTGGGGTTGCGGACGTATCTGAGGAGGAAGAAGAAGAGTTGGAGGAGGAGGAAGAGATGGACGAGTTGGGAGAGCTGGGATTCACTGAGCAGGTGCGGAGGCTGTCGTCTCTACCTCGGCATCTCCCTGGAGCGCTAAGGAACCTAGGGAGGGGCGCGGAACGCTGCTCTGCCGGCAGAGGAGGGCTGAGAGCAGAGCGCTTCCCCCATCAGGGGCCACCAAGAAAGACGCAGCTGAGGTCAGGTGTCCCAGCAGCAGAGCCCGCCTGGGGCCATGCCAGGGTTGAGCAGGGCGGGTGCCATGGTGTCACGGACAAAGGGTACTTTTGACGGTCTAAAGAGCTCATCTTCCTTCTTTCTCTCCTTCTCTGCATAAATAGTTGCTGAGTTCCTGCTATGGGATGGGCGTTACTGTGCCGCATGCCAGTGCCGATCAGCAGCTCTACTTCCAGCCACCCACCTCTGACTGTCAGCGGCCTCCCGCATGACAAAGCCAGATACAGCACAGGTTCTCAACGCCTGTCCTTGGAACTCCGCCGACTGCCTCATATTCAACTCCTTCCCCTCCCACGCACCCAACCCAGGGTCCTACGTCCCAACCCTCTCAGGCCCAAGGTAGAAATTAACCAAGGTGACAAACTGCCCTGTTTCCAAGAGACAAGACTACTCAGGGGACAGCAGGTCACAAACGATGCGGAGCCTTCTGGAAGCGGTGCCTGTGACTTTGTTCCTTCTCTTCATCGCCACGGTCCTTGCCTGGAAAGTCTCCTCACTGCTGCTCCTCAGGATTGGAACCATCACCGCCCAGCTAGTGTCCACGACCAAATTCAACTTCAGCCACTTTTCCTGGGCACTGAGCCTGTGCCAGCACTCACGTCCTTGCCTAGAAGCCTGGCATCTAATGACAAACAAGCAAAGTACTGCGCAGCCCCCGAAAGCTTATAGTCCACTTACTTACAGGAGAAAGAAACATAAACATTTAAAGCATAGTATGCTGAGTGCTGCCATCAATATACATCTAAAAGGTGATGAAAACGCACTTACAAAGGCAATTAAACCTAACTGGAGTGGGCAGGAAACTCGGAGGGGGTGACATGTGAGCTGGGTTTTGATATGAGTAGGAGTTCTCCAGGGGGACAAGGTATGATCTGGTAATAGCAAGAGGTTCTCTGTGGGTGGAGCATCAGGGACAGAGGTGAGGGGGTGGAGGGGAAGGGGATGGATATAAAGAAGGGCCTGGACATGGGTTCAAAGACTCCACACCATTCTATGAATCGTGGACCTCATTCTGTCAGAAGGAAGGAGCCATCAGAGGTGTTTTCTTTCTTTCTTTTTTTTTTTTTTTTGTTATCACAGTGGTAGAAAATCAGAGATGTTTTTTAAAGCTTTACTGAGATGTAATTCACACATCATAAAATTTGCTCTTTTAAAGTGTACAACTCAATTGATTTTCGTATGTTCGCAGAGTTATGCAACCATCACCACAATCTTATTTTATTTTATTATTTATTTTTTGAGGAGAAGGAAAGAGGAGTATATTAATTTGCCAGCAAATGAGGAGGTTGGCAGACTCCTGTCTCAAAGTACCAACATCCTCCCTCTGAGCAGACGTACAGAGCTTTTAAAGGTTCTGATTAATCCCATAATCCCATCTTTGGCTAAGACAACCTCTGACCTCTTCCCGGACAATTCTCTTGAGCCATCTACTGGGGCACAAAGAACAAAAGATACTCCCCTGCCCTTCCTGACCACTGTCCTGAGGCAGGGATGCAGGTTTTAGTTCTCAAAAAGGGTGAGGGGGTTTTGAAGAGGTAGAAAACATTTTTACCCCTTTCCAGGCCATTTTCTGTTACATATTCCCCACTGTCAGTTTTTCCCCTCCCATATCTATGAGAGGAGGGGCGACGTAGTCATCAATCTACTTCCTGCTGAATTGGGGCGATGTTTTAGATGGAAGGTTTATACTTATTTATGTCATTACAAAGCTTCGGCAGTAGATTTACAACAGATTACCAGGCAAAAAAGGGCATAAGCAACAGCTACAACTGTGGGGACTGACAAGGCAAGATGGAGGACACCTGATAAGAGAGATTTACTCCGCTTAGTATCTAAGACATCAGGAGGACTGCGGGTCCTTCCTGTCGCCTTGCATATGATGCCTAATACAAAGCTGGGTAAGAAAGAAACATGGGACCTCTGAGTGCAGAGCTATGAGTTGCACCCTGTAGGGCGTCTGAGAGACCAGCATCTGCCAAGTCACAAATCCATGTACAGAAATACTTGCACGGAACAAGGTTTACGGTAGGTAACACACCCAGCAGTAAGACAGATCAACAGAAGAGGCGATAGCCCGGGAAATCCTCACTAAGGAATTGTCCCTCTACCCTACAGACAGAACACATAACCAAAGAAAGATTAGTGAAAATACATTTTCACTAATGAAAACATTTTCATTTTCCCCTTTTTCTCAAACAGATACTTTAGCTCGCCTAAAGGCTGCCCCCTCCGCTGGGGGCTACACCTCTTTACTTAGTAACATAGACCCAAGGTTTCACTTCCCGCTATCTCAACAAGGTGTCACTTGTTAGAGGCACGTCACAGGGCCCCCTTCACTTTTCTGTTTCCAGCTGGGGCAGTAACCTGAAAAAGGCAAACTGAAGTACAGTGGTTAGCACCTGACCCACTCATTTGACCTGTGTTTCATTCTATTTTCTTTTACTCCTGGTTATATTACCATAGTTGCCTTGGGGTGCTAGGAGCGTCTCTCATAAGCTATTTTTTTTAGGGGCTTAACTTAAGCCTGCTTCTGAAGGGCCACCCTACGCAGAGGAGGGCAAGCGGCAACACCCTGTCTCACTTTAGATGGGTTTCTTGTATCAATTCCAGGACATGTGTAATTTCTAGGTGTGGAGCTTTGCTTACTTGCCGGGTTACCTCCGCTACAAAGGAGGGTCCATTATCACCTTTGTGAAATGCCCAGGGCTCCGTGGAGTGTGCTCCCGGGTCCTGTGACAGTGGGTGCCTGCTGATGTCCCCGCTGAGCTGACTCTGTAGCTGTGTGTCCACGGCGTCCATGACCAGCACGCCATTCTCTATCTGCTCGGCCTCTTCCCCAGGACTGCGGATGCCTGTTATCCCTCCGTGCTCCGAGGCCTGCTCCTCTTCTGTGCTGGCGTACGGGTGCAGGAACTCGGTGAAGGCCCTGTCTCAGGCCAGCAGCTCCTGGTAGGATCCCATCTCGGAACCTCAGACGATCTCTCTGTTTGGGTAGGACAAATCTCTACCCAGCCTGAAAAGGTATCTACCGATACGAGCCTAGGCATCCGAGTGAAACTGTCAATCATTGGAAGGGTGGACCCCCACATGTTGGGGTCCCCGTGTAGTGGGTCACCTTTCTGTCCTTGGACTGCCCCAAGCACATAAACAGTTAGTTGTCAACACAGTCCTCTCCAATGAGGCCCCACCAAATCCATCAAGGCATCACACTCCCAATGTATGTATTCATGCAGGTTCCTCATAAGAGGCCGAATCAAAGCTATGGTAGGAGAATCAGTCTATAAGAATTCTGTCTCCATTTAGTTACCATCCCAAGTGCCAGAGCTCCAGTCTTTAGTTTTAGAGGGGATCTAAATCTAGCCAAGGTATCAAGGCACGGAGGAACAGATCACCTCCAGTGACCTCCTTAACTGTTCTGCCAGTGGCCTGATTTCCTCTGGCAATCAGCTCAACTGTTTGGTTTCGAACTCCTGACCTTGAGCTTGCTCAACTGTTTGGGCTGAAGTCCCAGGTGGCAGTGCCACTCTGTGATCACCGCATATCCAGGCAGCCTCCAAAACCCCTAAACAGGCATGTCGCAAAACCTCATTCTTTTTGGCTGGCAAAAGGATGGCAGGATTGAGAATAAACACAGTCTTTAATAACAACTGACGAGTACCTGCTACTGTCAGGAGGCAAAGAGGCCATCCTCCCATAATGCTGTCCAGTGGCTTTGAGAAATAAGCCACTGGCCTGGGCTGTCTCCCAGCATCTATACTAAGACTCCAAGGCTCATTCTTTGTTTTCCATATTATTTAAATTATTTCTGTGAGTCAGGCAAGCCTCAAACAGGGCCAATCCTGAGACTCTGTATCAGTTTTCCAAAGGCATTTTGAAAGTCTGTGGTCCAGATCAGGGGCTCCACATCTGTCCCTTTAAGGGTCCCATATAAGGAAGTCTGGGATCCAGACATGACAGAGCCCTGTCATTTCCAGGGACCTTAGATAAGTAACCTGCTGTTTGCAAATCTGTCCAATTACAGGTTCCACAGTCCCCTAGTAAGCTCTCAAAGAGGGCACGAGAACCCTTTTAAAGCCCCAACACAGTCTAGCAGCACTGTGAGGCCATCCCAGACCCAAGATCCTGCCACTCAAATGCAACTGAGTCCAATATCCTTAGTGGCATGCAGACCCTGCACATATCTATACTCATGTGATCCCACTGTTAGCCTGGGTCTGCCCCCCGCCCACTGTGGGGCGTTCTCAGTTGTCGCCTGCCCATAGCCGCCTCACTGCTACCTGGTTTGTGGAATGCCGTGCACAGCTGGGGCCAGGGCTGCACCACGGCAGAAAGGTCGGGGGCGGGGGTGGGGGGACCCTCCAGACCCCTCCTGCCCACGCGGCTTGGTACCCGCCAGTGGAATCCCCACTGTCAGTTTGCATCTGGGGTTGGGGGGAGCGGAACGCATGGAGCCCTGGGCCCCTTCAGTTGTAAAACTCTGCTAATCAGGTCCCCGCTGTGAATCTGCACCCAGGGGCTTCTATGGGGATATTTGGGTTCGAGCTACTAGTGAGGCAGGGGCCGCCCTCCTAGCCCCATCCTTAGTCATCTGAGTCCTGGACTTGAAGGAGCCATTTGCTTTCCTGAGGGTTTTTTTACCTGGAGCCCTTAGCAATTTGGGGCAGGGTTCTTTCCAATGCCCTTCTTTTTTTTTTAAGTCCAAAAAGCATGCTGATTGTTCCCCACCCTAGGGTGGCCTTTCCTTTCAACTGTCTCAAAGGATCCTTAGCCAGCATAGCCAGCAGAATGCACACAGTTTTTAGTTTACCTTAAAGGCCATACTGACCAGCTGTGAATGATTCATGCTAATTGCCTTGCCCTGGCTATGGTGCCCTCTGGCCAAATGGAGCTCCCTGCTGGGTATGGAGAGACCATTCCAGACCCCAAGTCATAACCTAAAAGGCGTGAGATCAAAGAATTAGTTCAGGCAGAGTCCTCCCCAGCTCCTCCCAGGGTGCCAAGATGGTGGTGGCAGCAGGTGGTCCTTCCCCCTTGCTGTGGTGGCCACGAGCGGCGCCCCATCCTCCCTCCCACAGGTCCGCTCCCAGGCTGGGGCCCCTCAATCTTACAAACACAAATCATTTTGTATACTATAAACAATGAGTTTATCTCAGGCAGAGAGCTTGAGGCTCAACATTTTTTTTTTTTTTTTTTTTTTGAGACAGAGTCTCACTTTGTTGTCCAGGCTAGAGTGAGTGCCGTGGCGTCAGCCTAGCTCACAGCAACCTCAAACTCCTGTGCTCAAGCGATCCTCCTGCCTCAGCCTCCCTAGTAGCTGGGACTACAGGCACGAGCCACCATGCCCGGCTGATTTTTTATATATATATATCAGTTGGCCAATTAATTTCTTTCTATTTATAGTAGAGACGGGGTCTCACTCTTGCTCAGGCTGGTTTTGAACTCCTGACCTTGAGCAATCCGCCCGCCTCGGCCTCCCAAGAGCTAGGATTACAGGCGTGAGCCACAGCGCCCGGCCTAGGCTCAACATTTTAACTCTGCAGTGGTAGGCAGATGATTTGAACTCTGAATTTTCCTTGATATAATTTTCCCTTTAGTGAAAACTTGTACACAAGAATTGGCCATCCTAGAAAACCTGGCATGCCTTTGAACCTTCCCATTCATACACATACTTGCAAGTAGAGGCACCATAAACCAACTGGGATGCCTGAAGCGGGTCGTTCTCCTTGTGTTTCTTTCTTTCTTTTTATTTCGGCATATTATGGGGATACAAATTTTAAGGTTTCAATAAATGCCCTTTCCCCCCTCCCCCCCACAAGTCTGAGTTTCCAGCATGACCATCCCCCCCTTATTTTCCATTCTTCTTTGAAAGCACATTTATAGTACCTACATATGAGACAGTTCAGTTTCCTGTTTTACAAAAGCACAGAAAGGCCAATTGAGATTAATTTTGGGAGGAAGAGGCAATGGAGATGACCCTTTAGAACGCACCTCCAAATCAAAATTAGGATCCAAACAACAAAGTCCTGGGAAAGGAACCAACAGATAAGACATAGGTTCACAGATGACCATTCAGAAACTTCTCCCGAGGGACTTTCAGATGGAACAGAAATGGAGCCTCCCATGGTAAGACAAAACTCACAGTCAAACACAGACAATACAGGGGATTCCCAACACAAAGAATCAAAAATGCCAAGGCCTATCAATCACATGGGAGTTTTCATTTAATAGCCACTTCTTACAAGTATAAGTTCAACAAAACTCACAAATAACAGACAATACAGGGGATCCTCAATACAAAAATGCCAGGGACTATCTAACAAATGGGAATCCAAAAGACACAAACGCCACCCCAAATGGTGCCTTGAATGGCCTGCCACAGGGCCGGAAGGTTCACAAGCGGGAATCCAAAGGTGATGAACGCTGAATTCAAACCAGATTCCCTAGTTCCACTCAACCTCATGACTTTCACCCCTAAAATGGCATCTTCAAACAAACAAAACCAACAGAAAGGTGTGAAAACCCGTGTGGGTGGAACCAGGGTCGTGGCGAGCACGCTGGGGAGCTCACCCAGCAAGTGGCCCGTTTCCTTCTCCTCAACTCCGTGCAGGCTGCGGGGGCTGCGTCTACTTCGGGGAGACAGAGATGGGAGCTCCCCGGAGCTAAAACAGGCTCCCGCAGCTGCTAAAACAGGTTGTCCCTTGCTCTCTCACCTCAAAAACAAGTTGCTCCTTCCCATGAAGACCCTGGCTTTGACCTGGGGCTGCTGCTGGTCACGGGGTGCCATTCTACCAGGTGCCAATGGGCCCACCCAGGGATGCCAAATTCTGTTACCAAAAGCTCGGCACTTGTCCCTGAGGCTGCATCGGAAGAACAAGGGCAAGTGGTTTGAGGAGAAGGAAAAAGGAGTTTATTAATTGTTGGCAAATGAAGAGGTTGGCAGACTCCTGTGTCTCAAAGTACCAACATCCTTCACAGTCTAATTTTAGAACATTTTCGTCAATCCCGAGAGAAATCTTGTGCCCATCAGTAGCCACTCCCCTTCCACCACCAGTCCCCACGTGCCCTCATCGGCCACACAGCTACTTTCTGTCTCTATGGATGTGCCCGTTCTGGACAGCTCGTGTCTGTGAAGGCATGTGACGTGCAGTCTTTTGAAACTGGCTTCTTTCACTTCGTAGTTCACCCATGTTGTAGCCCGTATTAGTTCCTCATTACTTCTAATTGCCAAGTAACTGTCCATCACGTGGACATACCACATTTTGTTCACCAGTTGATGGACATTTGATTGGTTTCCACATCTTGGCTATTATGAATAATTCCACCATAAACATTCAAGTATAAGTTTTTGTGTGGAAATACATTTTCATTTCTCTCGGGTACAATCTGAGGAGTGGAAATGCTCAGTCATATGGTAACTATTTTAACATTTTGAGGAATGCTCCCCAAGTGGCTAAACCAATTTACACTCTCACCAGCGGCGTTCCAGTGTCACCCGCAGGGTTCCGATTTCCCACATCGCGATTAACACTTGGAAACAGCTGTGTTTTTGATTATAGCCATCCCAGTGGGAGTGAAGTGGCATCTCATTGGGGTTCTGGTTGCATCTCCTACCGACTAACGACCTTGAGCATGCTTTCATGTGCTATCCACCACAGAGTTTTCAGCAAGAGAAGTAACTGTTTTGTGGTAAATGAGGAGGTGAGCTGGACGGGAGGGAAGCTAGAGGATGTTGCAATAATTCAGGGAAGAGTCCATGAGATCCTGCACAAGAGCAGAAGTAGAAGAATGGTGATGAGGAGAGATCCAGGAGCCCGCTCAGCGGCAGAATCCCCAGGACTTGATGAAGGACGCCGCATGTGTGGTACAGTGGAGAATGGGGGAGAAGAAAGGCCAGGAGAGCTCCAAGTGTCCTAGTCTGGACAACCAAGAAGATGGTGATGCCATGGTCTGAGCTAGAGAAAGGGGGGGGGGGCAGAGGAGGGAAGACCAGGACCTCCGTTTAGGACACACTAAGTGGAGACCATGAGGGTGGAGACGTTGAGTAGGTTGAGTAGGCTCCCAGAGAAGCAATCGTGGGGTCCAGAGAGACCTGGAGATAGAGCTTTAGGTGTTACTAGGACACTGGGAGGTGACAGTTGAATAGCATGGGCTACACACAAACGAGTGAATCCTGCGGTACGTATTAGGGAGCTTCGGCAGAGCCCTTTCAGTGACAGTAGAGGATGGAAGGTAGATTACAGTGCCATGAAGAGGGAACTGAGAGTCAAGGAAGAGAAGGGAGCTTCCTGTGTACATGAAAAGCCTTCCCACTGCATCCATCATACATCAGGATGCTAAGGAGCAGCCAGACAATGCCCACCCCCTTCAGGTACGGACGCAACAGCCAAGGGCAGAGCAGGCGGGCTGCACTGAACTCGCCTGCTGGGCAAGTCGCCCTGGCAATGGAAAGCTGCCACTGGCTCAAGAGCCAAGACATCTAGCCCTTGCCCTCCAGGTCTCCACCTCCCCATTCCAATAAGGTTATTAATAAAGCAGAAAACACGGATAACAGGAGGGGGTCATGCTTCCAGAAAAGATATTTCCTTTTTAAGAATTTCTGATGGGCACACAGTCTTTGGGAAAGGATGACAGCTCTGTGCTCAGAGGGCGCTTCCCCATCATCTATCATTTTCTCTGAACCTTACGGACACCTTTGTTAACAGTCTCAAATTTCCCTGTTTGTGTGTGCCATCTGTGTCCTGGTAGGACCTAGATTGACCCAAACCCTAATGGTCAAGAGACTACTGGATACTTTACTCTTCAGGAAACTTGGTCAAGGGTATGCTTTCTAGGCCGGGCACAGTGACTCACGCCTCTAATCCCAGCACTTTGGGAGGCTGAGGTGGGAGGATCACTTGAGGCCAGGAGTTAGAGACCAGCCTGGGCAACATAGTAATACCCCATCTCCAAAAAGTAAAAATGCTTAACCAAGCATGGTGGTGTATGTCTATAGTCCCAGCTACTCAGCTGACTGAGGTATGAGGATTGCTTCAGTTTGAGGTTGCAGTGAGCTATCATGACACCACAGCACTTCCACCTGGACAACAGAGCGAGACCCTGTCTTGAAGGGAAAAAGAAAAAGATCATGTTTTCTGAAGCTCAAGCTGAAGCAAGTAGACAGGCATCTCATAAAGAAAAATGTCCTTGTTGATAGTCGACGTACCAACACACATGGCCCTTCCTCACATCGTGTTCTTCTTGCTCTGTCTGGACTTGACATACATTCATGGGACAAGCTGAGTCTTAAGGGTTGTGGGTGCCAAAGCAGGACACAGTCCTGCCCCCAGAGAAACATGCTGAGGGGGCCAATATGCACATGCTACCGTCACGCCAGAGTCCCCACAAAGTCATGCCTCTCCTGGGCTTCTGCATTCCCACGAGAAAATGATAATATTTTCTGTCCTGCCCCAACTTCATGGAAAGGCCAGGAAATACAGAGCAAGAACAGCACGCAGCCAGAGAGGCAGCATGAGAGGAAGAAGCAGAAAGCTAAGGTGATCCTTGAAGTCCAGCCTGGCCTTTGAAAGCTTCTAAGTCACTGCTTTGAAATCAAGGAGGAGCACATATGGCTTGGGAACCCCTGGAATGTGACAATCGCTCCTGAGGAGGCATGAGGCCAGGTGACAACCAGCGCCTAGACAACAAGGCCTTGAAGGTGAAGCCCCACGGTGGCTTAGCAGATTTCTAGAGCTTGGAAAACTCCAACAAAAGAATTCCCTCCCCCAGAGGCTGCTGCCTGAGAATCAGCACGTCCCCACCCTCCCTGTGACCTACATCTGGCTGGAGTGGGCACAGCTTTCTTATCTGCAGGGTGGAGGTAATGCCACTCGCCTAGGGTTGCAGTGAGGATTAAATGAGATCTAATCAGGGACAGGCCGACCATGGCTGACTCAAAGAGGCACAAGTGAAGCGCCAATACAGGCGGCCAATTTTCCACTGCGGAAAGCCAGTCGGTCATTGGACTCTGTCCTCTCTCTTCAGGCAGTTTGTGAGGATTCACATCTGACTGGAAGTAACTTAAAAGAATGAACTCTGTCTCAAAAAAAAAAAAAAAAAAGAAATGAAATGAACATTCTATTCAAAATTTCAGAAACAGCCAATTCTACTTGAATTTTCCCATCAAAATACTGAGGGGAAAAGTTCCTGACACTTGTGTCTAGAGCCGGGGAGTGAGCCGACATTTCAGTGTGGAACGTGCACATGTTTACTGCCGGCCCCTGGAGCCCTGACGTTCCCCATCTGCATCACAGCAATCGTGACAATGTTAAAAACAAGTGACAGGAATAATCAGGGAGGGTGGAGCAAGATGGCAGACGAGAAACATGGCCAGACAGAGTGTCTCTGCAAAAAAGACAGTTTCTAGAAGAAATTAGAAGAAAGAAGCAAGCAGATGAGCATACATCGGCAAAGGGTCGGAAGGAGGGGTACCGGAGACTACGGGAGACACTAAGGGAGACTCCAAGGGAGGAGGATGAGGAGGAGAACTGGAAACAGAGACCTAAGAAGCTTTGAGACCAGTGGCAAGGGTAGCTGGAGTGGTTAACTTTCCCCTCCCATGCATCTCAGACTGACGGTGGGATCCCCAGCAGGTGGAGAGACCTGTGGAAACCAGCCCAGAGATGGCCACAGCCAGTGAGCTCCCCTCCCTGACAGCTTTTCCTGGAAGCAGAAAACAGAACAGTGACCCCTGCTAAATAGCATTTGTGATGCCTGAGGGCAGGCTTACCCAACCCAGCTCCGCCCAGACTCACTCCAAGACCAGCCCTCACTGAGGTGGAGAATAAGGATACTCCTAGAAGTCCCAGAGCCACCCACCACCAGAAGCACTAGACTGCCTCTCCAGAGGAACAAGAGCTGGTTACAGGACACAAAACAAACAGTGTAGCCTGCTCATCTGAGCAAGCAACACCTACTGACAGGGAGGATGTTCTGCACACCCTTTTCACAGCACCTACTTGACTCATCATACAGGGTGTGGTCAAATGTCACCCACAAACACCACATCCTGGCTCATAGATTAAACAGGGTGTATCATTATCCAAACGAAAATCTGAAGGAAAGAAGCAACAACTGATCCATATGGGAAGAAATCAGTGAAGAACTCTGGAAATATGAAAACTCAAAGGGAAAGCACACCCCAAAAGGGGAACACCAGCCCCGTAGAAATGGACACTAACCAAAATCAGACCACTAAAATGTCAAAAGAAGAATTCCAAGCATAGATCATAAGAAAATTCAACGAGTTGCAAGAAAAACTGGATAATCAACACTAGAAAATGCAAAAAGACTCCAGGGCCTGGAACAAAAATTCACTAAAGAAATTGAACCAATTAAGAAAAGTTTAACCGAACTCCTAGAAATGAAGAATCAATTCAGGGAACTACAAAATACAGTGGAAAGCCTCAAGAACAGGGTAGATCAAACAGAAGAAAGAATCTCAGAGATTGAAGATAACACCTTCCATTTAAATAAACCAGTCACAGTGATAGAGCAGAGAAACAAGAGAAAAGAGCAAAGCCTACAAGAGATGTGGGATTATGTGAAGAAACCTAATGTGAGGGTTATAGGGTTACCCGAAAGGGAAGAAGAAAACACTCAAGGCTTGGATAAGCTATTCGAAGATATAATAGAGGAAAATTTCCCAGGCCTTGGTAAAAATCTCAATATACAAGTTCAAGAAGCTCAGAGGACCCCTGAGAAATTCAATACAAAAAGGAAGACGTCACGACATGCAGACATCAGACTGACCAAAATATCAACTAAAGAAGCCCTTCTACGAGCTGTATGGCGAAAGAAGCAAGTCACATACAAAGGAAAATCAATCCAAATAATGCCAGACTTCTCCACTGAAACTTTACAAGCAAGGAGAGACTGGGGCCCCATTCTCACTCTTCTGAAGCAGAATAATGCCCAGCCTAGAATCTTATTCCCTGCAAAACTAAGTTTTGTATGCGAAGGAGAAACCAAGACATACAGATAAGCAAAGACTGAGGGAATTCACCAAGACAAGACCAGCCCTTCAGGAAGTACTCAAAACAGTGTTATCCACGGATCAGCACAATAAACACTCACCAATGTAAATCTACTCACAAGCTAAAGATCAAAGCCCAGAAACCACGATGGCCCAAGAGAGAAAACAAAGCAACAGAGTTCAACCCAAAATAATGAACAGAAATCTGCCCCACCTATCAGTTATCTCAATAAATGTGAATGGCTTGAACTCCCCACTCAAGAGACATAGGCTGGCTAAATGGATAAAAAAATACAAGTTAAGTGTCTGCTGCCTTCAGGAAACACATCTAACCTGCAAGGATGCATATAGACTAAAGGTAAAGGGGTGGAGAACAGTATTTCAAGCAAATGGAAGCCAAAAGAAAGCTGTCGTGGTGGTACTGATTACAGATAACTTAGTTTTTAAATCAACAAAAGTAATAAAAGACAAAGAAAGTCACTATATAATGGTGAAGGGTACAGTTCAACAAGAAGACATAACAATTCTAAATATATATGCACCCAACCTAGGTGCACCCAGATTCATAAAGCAAACTCTACTTGATCTAAACAAGTGGATAAACAACAACACCATAATAGTCGGAGACTTTAAAACCCCACTGATAGCACAGGACAAATCCTCCAAACAAAAAATCAACAAAGAAATAATGGACTTAAACAGAACTCTGAAACAAATGGGCCTGACTGACATTTACAGGACATTCTACCCCAAAGGCACTGAATATACGTTTTCTCATCAGCTCATGGGTCATTCTCTAAGATTAACCATATTCTAGGACACAAAGCACGTCTCAAACAATTTAAAAAAATAGAAATTAAATCATGTATCTTTTCAGATCACAATGGAATAAAAGTAGAAATCAACCCTAACAGGAACTCTCATTTCTACACAAAGTCATGGAAACTAAACAACCTTCTGCTGAATGATCACTCATAAACGAGGAAATCAAAATGGAAATCAAAAGATTCTTTGAACTAAATGACAAAGGAGACACCAGTAACCAAAACCTGTGGGACACAGCTAAAGGAGTCCTGAGAGGAAAGTTCATTTCCATAAATGCCTATATCCAAGAGTCGAAAAGATCCCAAATAGACAACCTAATGATATCGTCTCAAAGAGCTAGAAAAAGAAAGACCAACTCCAAACCCAGCAGAAGAAGTGAAATCATTAAGATCAAATCAGAACTAAATGAAATTGACAACAGGGAAACCATACAGAAGATTAACAAAACAAAAAGTTGGTTCTTTGAAAAAATTAACAAAATTGACACACCTTTGGCTAGACTAATGAATAACAGAAAAGAAAAATAATAAGCTCCATCAGGAACAATAAAGGGGAAATTACAACTGATGCCACAGAGATACTAGATATAATTCATAAATACTCCAAAAACCTCTATGCACACAAACTGGACAATGTGGAGGAAATGGACAATTTCTTAGAAACACACAGCCTCCCTAGGCTCAACCAGGAAGAAATAGAATTCCTGAACAGACCAATATCAAGTACTGACATTGAAATAGCAATAAAAAACCTTCCTAAAAAGAAAAGTCCTGGACCAGATAGTTTCACACTGGAATTTTACCACACCTGCAATGAAGAACTGGTGCCTATCCTGCAGAAATTACTTTACAACATTGAGAAGGATGGAATCCTCCCCAACACATTTTATGAAGCTAACATAACCCTGATGCTGAAACCAGGAAAGGATGAAACAAAAAAAGAAAACTATAGACCAATATCCCTTATTAATATAGATATAAAAATTCTCAACAAAATCCGAGCCAATCAAATCCAGGTGCTTGTCAAGAAAATAATCCATCACAACCAAGTGAGCTTCATCCCAGGGATGCAGGGATGGTTCAACATATGCAAATCTATAAATGTAATTCACCATATAAACAGAAGCAAAAACAAAGACCATATGATCCTCTCAATAGACACAGAAAAAGCATTTGACAAAATTCAACACCCTTTTATGATAAGAATGCTCAACAAAATAGGCATAGACAGGGCTTATCTAAAAATGATATAAGCCATATATGGCAAACCCACAGCCAATATCATACTGAATGGGGGAAAATTGAAAGCATTCCTACTTAGAACTGGAACAAGACAAGGTTGCCCACTATCTCCACTTCTGTTCAACATAGTGCTGGAAGTCCTCACTACAGCAATCGGACGAGAGAGCGGAATTAAGGGCGTCCAAATGGGAGCAGAAGAGATCAAACTCTCACTCTTTGCTGATGACTTGAAAGTATACCTAGAAAACCCCAAGGATTGAACTAAGAGTCTCCTTGAATTCATAAATGAATTTGGTAAAGTCTCAGGATACAAAATTAATACACAGAAATCAGAGGCATTCATATATGCCAACAACAGTAAAAGTGAGAACCAAATCAAAGACTCATTCCCTTCAAAATAGCAACAAAGAAAATAAAGTACCTTGGAATATATCTAACTAAGGAGGTAAAAGACCTCTACAGGGAGAAGTATGAAACACTGAAGAAGGAAATAGCAGAGGATGTAAACAGATGGAAGAATACACCATGCTCATGGGTCGGCAGAATGAACTTTGTTAAAATGTCTATACTACCCAAAGTGACCTACAGAGTCAATGCAATCCCTATAAAATACCATCATCATTTTTCAAAGATATAGAAAAAATAATTTTACGCTTCGTATGGAGCCAGAGAAGACCCCGTATAGCAAAATCAATCCTAGGCAACAAAAACAAAACAGGAGGCAACAATTTACCAAACTTCAAACTATACTACAAGGCTATAGTCATTAAAACAGCTTCTGACTGGCACAAGAACAGGGACATTGACCAGTGGAACAGAACAGAGAACCCAGATATAAAACCATCCTCATATAGCCAACTAATCTTTGACAAACCAGACGAAAACATACACTGGGGAAAAGAATCCTTATTCAATAAATGGTGCTGGGAAAACTCGATAGCCACATGTAGAAGACTGAAACAAGACCCACACCTTTCACCTCTCACAAAAATCAAGTCACGCTGGGTAACAGACTTGAACCTTATGTGTGAAACTATTAGAATTCTAGAGGGAAATGTTGTAAATACTCTTCTAGACTTTGGCCTGGGCAAAAAAATTATGAAGAAGACCCCAAAGGCAATCACAGCAGCAACAAAAATAAACAAATGGGACCTGATGAAATTAAAAAGCTTCTGCACAGCCAAAGAAACTGTCAAGAGAGCAAGCAGACAATGCACAGAATGGGAGAAAATTTTCTCATACGATAAAGGGCTGATAACTAGAATCTATTTAGAACTCAGGAAAATCAGCCAGAAAAAATCAAACAACCCCATCAAAAAATGGGCAAAGGACATGAACAGAAACTTTTCAAAAGAAGACAGAATAATGGCCAACAAACATATGAAAAAATGCTCAACATCTCTAATCATCAGGGAAATGCAAATCAAAACCACAATGAGATATCACTTAACTCCAGTGAGAGTGGCCTTTATCAAAAAGTCCCCAAACAATAAATGCTGGCATGGATGCAGAGAGAGGAACACTCCTACACTGCTGGTGGGACTGCAAACTAGTTCAACCTCTGTGGAAAGCAATATGAAGATACCTCAAAGTGATATAAGTAGATCTACCATTTGATCCAGCAATTCCACTACTGGGCATCTACCCAAAAGATCAAAAGTCACTTTATGAAAAAGATATCTACATTCGAATGTTTATAGCTTCACAATTCACAATTGCAAAGCTGTGGAAACAACCCAAGTGTGCATCAATTCATGAGTGGATTAATAAAATGTGGTATATGTATACCATGGAGTACTATTCAGCTTTAAGAAACAATGGTGATATAGCACCTCTTGTATATTCCTGTATAGGGCTGGAACCCATTCTACTAAGTGAAGTATTTTGAGAATGGAAAAACAAGCACCATATGTACTCACCAGCAAATTGGTTTTAACAGATCAACACCTAAGTGGACATATAGGAATAACATTTATCGGGTGTCGGGCAGGTGGGAGGGGGGAAGAGGGGATGGGAATATACAACCACAACGAGTAAGATGTGCAACATTTGGGGGATGGGCACCCTTGAAGCTCTTACTCAATGGGGGAGGGCAGGCATGGGCAATATATGTAACCTTAATACTTGTACCCCCATAATATGCTAAAATAAAAATAAATAAATAAATAAATAACAAATAAAATAAAATATTACCAACTTATTTTAAAGTCTATATGCCAAAAAATTGAAATAAACTATTTTTCCTTGAAAACAAAACAAAACAAAAAAACAAGTGACACAGGTGAAAAAAAACAAGTTAATGTAATACTCAGTTACTTAGAAATACAAATTAGGAGAAAAAAGCAACATAAAATTGTTTCTGGAAGTATTTCTTGTTTGCTTTTTTAACTACATTTTACAAGGACATGAGGCAGCAGGGGAGGCTCTGAGGGGCCCAAGGGTGCCCTGGGAAGACTGTCAGGACCCACTGCGAATGCCATTCTAGTAAAATCATCCTACTATGTGCCCTGCAGTCCCAGTGCTCTCCCTTCTGGAGCCCTGGTGGGGGTGGAGGGAGGAAGCTGAGAAGAAAGGAAGACTGTCACAGCGACAACCCTCTCATCCTCTCGCTGATGTTGGGGGTGTGCCTGGCCGAGACAGGAAGAACAAGGTCTGAGACTGGCTGGGAGTTTCCAGGAGGAAGTGCGAACAGTCTGTAGGACTTGAGCTACCCTGGAGAACCCTGGAGAATCTGTGGCCCCTGGGAAAGGGTCTAAGAATAGCCACGTGCCTGGAGCTATGGAAGGCCCTGAGGCTGGCTGGCAGGTAGCAATGCTGCCTCAGTTTCCCAAACCTTCACCACAATTATGGGTCTCCCTTGGAGATAAGCAGAGACTCCAAATACTATCCATAGCTTATGTACAGAGCATGGAGAACATCATGCCAGATACTAAAATTACAAATATATCCTAAAAACTATAGATCTATGAGCTCACAGATACTGCATGGGGTTTGTTTTTAAGATTTCCATTGTCCCAATTTTTTTTTAAGACCATCCAGAAATCAAATAATCCACTTAAGTGAGTGAAAAGACCTATTTAATAACACTAAGGAAACACTCTTCAACTGAGCTGGCAAGAAGGGAAAGTGTGGGGGAGACGCACATGCAGGGTTTCCTTTCTCAAGAGAATGCCTGGATGGCAAATACCCTATTTTATGTGATTTAATTCTGCTGTGAAAGGTTCAGACTGCTGCCAAAATGTACTTTTCTTCTCCGCGCTTGCCTAGCCACAGATATGTGAGGAGCAGGATGCCAGAAGTGTAACCCAGAAGAGCTCTTGAAATTACCTTTGCGAATAAAGACAAAAGTTCAAAAAGTCAGAAGAGCTGGCTTGAGCTCACAGAAGAGAGAACAAATGTAGCAGCAAAAGGAGGCATTGGCAAAGTCTCAGTGTGCTTTGTGCTTTGCAAGCAGGGGGAGAGGAGCAGGGGCAAGGGGAATAAAAGGCCTCCATACCACACACACCTCAGCTTCACTGAAGTCCCCAACGCCACATTCAGTTTCTACGACCTTTGCCCACTTTTAAGGTCCTTTGAAACCATCACTTTAATGGCTGCATTTGCTTCTTGAAAGACTCTTGGGCATCTGACTTGCCGACCAGGGCAGCATGTATTCATCTACTTACATACACGGGGGCTAAGATACAATTTTAAACATTCATATTCACATTCTGATAATTCTGCATCCTGGTCTGGCTAGGAAAGAGTGAGCCAACTGAACAATGATCCTGCATAAGGCCATCTAATGTTGCACAAACGTTTGAATACAACTCAGCAGTTGTTTGCAATGGACAAACTGAATTCCAGAAATTATTAACTTAGCCAAAGTCAAAGAGATCTAAAAAAGAAGAGCTGTTGTTCAACAGGTATAGTGTTTCAGTTTTGCAAGACGAGAAAGTTCTAGAAATCTGTTGCACAACCATGTGCATACAGTTAATGCTGTGCACTGTGCATTTAAAAATGATTAAGATGGTAAATTTTATGTTGTATGTTTTGCCACGATAAAAAAATAAAATTTTCCTTTTTAAATTAAAAAAAAAATGCATCATTCATTTCATGCCCTGCACTTGGCTAAAACCACAGCAAGCTATACTAATTAAATGGAATTTCCCGTCACACATACAAAAAAATTTAAAAAGAGGCAAAGCTAAAAGGAGTTACTCCATTTTAAAGATCTGCTTTAAAACTATAGCAGAACTAATAAGGGGCAAATTTAGAACTAGAGAACCAAACTGGCTTGATTTCTCTGAACAATCCACTATGCCGACACTTACTTGGCAATTTTAGCATGTTTACTTTATAAACCTTACCATGGAAACCTTTCAGACAGGTGACCGTCCTGAAACAAACTGTGACGGGATAATGTCAATCCCTTCCTTATGTGAGCCCCTGTACCTCACACCTCGCCAATCCTTCTCTGTTCAGGCCTCCTACTGTGAGTAAAATTTATGTATCACATCGTTTTGCAGTTACCCAATGGAAACACCATGGTTAGGTGCTTTGCTTTGTTTTTAAATAGTTTGCAGAATTTAAGATTGACATGTGAGTAGGCTCCTAGGCTAGCAATTCTAGTTTCCGTTCAACTGGTGCTCCTGGGTTAGTTTCCTAGGGCTGCCAGAACAAGGTGCCACAGATCAGGTGGCTCAAGCGATAATTTATTGCCACACAGTTCTGGAGGCCAGCAGTTGGTTTCTGGAAACCAGAGCTGGTTTCTTCTAAGGGCCCCGAGGAAGAATCTGTTCCACTCTCTCTCCTGCGATAACCACGCTCTCCTGTCCTCACATGGCGTTCTCCCTGTGTCTGCCCACGCGGGGCCTTTTGACAAGGACATCAGTCAGGTTAGATGAGGGCCCGGCACGCTGTTCCAGTATGGTCTCCTTGTAACTGACAATATCTGAAACAACCCTATTTCCAAATAAAGTCACGTTCTGAGGTATGGGGGTGCTGTGGTTTCAATGTGTCTCCCCTCCAAACTCATGCAGAAATTTAACTGCCACGGTCAGAGCATTAAGAGCTGAGGCCTTTCAGAAGTGATGAGGCCACAAGGGCTCCACCCTCAGGGGCGGGTGTGCCTTAGACAGAAAGGGCTTCTGGCGGTGGGCTGTCCCTCCACCCTCTCGCCGTGTGAAGATGCAACAAGAAGGCCCTCACCTCACCAGATAGGGGCCCTTGACTTCTCAGGCTCCAGAACTGTAAGAAATAAACTTCTTTCCTTTCTGAATTACCCGGTCTGTGGTATTATGTTAAAGCAACACAAAACAGACTAAGGCAGAAAGGGAGGAGCTGACTTCAACACACCTTTTTTGGGGAGCACGATTCAAGCTTCTTTAACAGCTTCTCAAAAGGTGAGCCCCAGACCCATGGCATCAGCATCACCTGAGAATCTGTTAAGAAGAAACAGATTCTGAGCCAGGCACAATGGCACTTGCCTATCGTCCCTGCTACCCTAGAGGCTGAGGTAGGAGGGTTGCTTGAGCTCAGGCGTTCAAGGCCGGCTTGGGCAATACAGCAAGACCTCTCAAAAAATAAATAAATAAAAGTTAAAAAAATGCAAATTCTTGGGGTCCACCCCAAACCCACTGAACCTGAAACTCTGAAAGCTCAGCCAAATGGTTTATCTTGTAACAAACCCTCCAGGGTATTCTGATGCACATGAAGTTTGAAAAGCACTGTTTTAAACCATCCTGTCCCTTTAGGAAAATGATTTTATAATGCTAAATGTACATCTTGCCCTTCCAACAGAATCACTAGCACTTTGGGACAGTCTCTGACTGTATTTATCTCATGTTACTTCTCCCATGGTAGTGATTAACTTAGTTTTACATAAAACAGGGTAGAATCTGGAAGTCTGTGCAGGTCACATGTGACCTTCAGATGTTTTATTTTGTCTGCTCATGAATACTATGGACTGATTGCCAACATTAAACACCCAGATTATAGACTTTTCCTAAAAAAGTTGGAAGATCTGACAACACTAATCCAAAATGCCATAAGGCAACAATCAACTGATTGGTAGCTACCTCCTTGCATAGGGCAAAGGTGGGATTCCATGTAGCCACAGTCTCCACCATTCCCTGACACTGAAGCTTCGTGGAGACCAACACACTCATTTACATTGTCTGTCCGGCCCCTAAGTGCATTTGGGTTTGAACCACAGCTGGGTAGAGGAGAGCTAGATAGAAAAATGTATCCCTATGCACAGACCGGAGTACTGAGAAATGGAATGGTAGAGGCCAGTGCCTCTGATGAACAATGCCACACACTTAAGAAACTTTAAGTTCTGTGAGCCTGGCTTTACCCTTCACCAGGTAACAAGGCAAGTTATGAAATCACTCAAGCACTGAAGATCAAAGTTTTATAGTGGCTTGCCCATGTTGCAACGCGTGGGTGAGCAAGAACACAGTAAGAAGATAGTTTTGTATTGGCAAAACTTCATGACGGAACAGCAGAACAGTGAGGACACGAAATAGTGATTTCTAAGACATCACATATGCCTCCTTCGGGTACATGCCATGCTGAGCCGTGATGGCACCAGCCGTGAAAAGGAGATTTTCACATCTGTCTGCTCACCAGTCCCCAGTGAGGCAAGAGTCACTGTTGTAAAGCTACTTTCAGGCTCGAAAAATTTTAGAGGGCAGATTCTGGACCACGATTTGACAATTGCACTTTTAACACAGACACCAAATAGTTTGTGTAGAAAGGACAGAAAAGATACCTTTTCAGATTACTGGGGGGAGGTTCGTGAAATATCACATGGAGTGGTATTTGGGATGTTTATTTCAGTGGTAAGGATGAGCCTGGAGCTTAGAGAAGACAACTCATACACAAAGGAAACAGAGGAAGTCTGACTTGCCATGGAGCTCATCTCAAAGCAATAAATCCAAAAACTATATGCGCTCGAAGATTATTGAGCCAGGGGACTCAGACAAATGGCCACCATTACATCAGAGGGCTATTTTCTGACAAGTTCTTAATTTTTATTCTCTCCTTAACCACCACTGCACCATTCTTAAGAAAGGAAAGACGAGATAGAATCTGTCACTGACTGAAGCTTCCTTTAAAGCTATCAGATTTAGAACGATGATACTTTTCTCAAAGGCAAAGACGACTGCTTCTCCTAGATGGACTTAATATTTTCAATAGTCTATTAAAAGTTTAAAAACATGCAGTGTAAACATATGGGAAATGGGACAGGCTTCTGAGATAACAGCAAGGGTTCAATTTTCCTCCTTGGTACTTAGTGCCACTGCATTACTCAGAGCTCTCCAGAGAAACAGAGCTGACAGGAGATACATACACACATGTATGTACCTATATGCATGTACACACATCCTACTGTGTGTATATATCCTATGTATCGCATGCATATGTATGAATTCACATGTGCTATTGTGGAGGCTGACAAGTGCCAAGATCTGCAGGGTGAGTTGGCATGGTGGGGCGTGATGGTGTAATTCCAGCCCAAAAGGCAACATGAGCAAGACCCAGGAAGAGCTGACATTTCAGTCTGAGTCAAAAGGCAAGAAAAAGCCCATGTCCCAGTTTGAAGCCATCAGGCAGGAGGAATTCTCTTTTACTTAGGGGAGGGTCAGTCTTTTTGCTGTCCAGGCCTTCGACTGATTAGATGAGGCCCATGCACACTGGGGAGGGCAACCTGCTTTACTTAGCCTACCAATTTAAATGTTAATCTCCTCCAGAAACACCCTCACAGAAATACCCAAAGCAATGTTCGACCAAATATCTGGGCACCTCATGGTCCAGTCAAGTCGACACATAAAAGTAACCATCCCAATCTACCATGTGCCTGGCAGATGCAGAGGCAAGGACAATCAACTCGCAGGGGATGCTGGAGTTTGTGAAGACCAAATGACCAAGGACGTGTCTAGTCCTTGTCTCAGACACCTCCTGCCCACTCCATCAAACAGCTGCTCCTAGCCAGCGAGCTCAGCTTTCACTGGAGGTCATTGCACAGTTAGCAATGTAAAGCTGGATGCCAGCATGCACCTATGACAATGCCTACAGTAAAAAAAAAAATACTGACAATGTCTAATGCTGGTGGAGCAACTGGAACTCCCATCCATTGCTGGAGGGACTATGAAATGTACGGCCACTTTAGAAAATAGTTTGGCAGTTTCTTATACTGATAAACACACACTTACCACACGACCCAGGAATCCCAGTCCTAGGTATTTACCCAAGAGAAATGGAAACGTATTTTCACACACAGCTCTATATGTGAACGTTTACAGCAGCTTTATTCGATGATCACCAAATCCTAGAAACAACCCAAATGTCCTTCCATAGGTGAATGGATAAACAGACATCCATAAGATGGAACATTACTCAGCAGTAAAAAGAGATTAATTGTTCGAACTCAAAATCTGCAAAGCATTATGCTGACTAAAAGAAGCCAGTTTCAAAAGGTTATATATTGTATGGTTCTATTTGTGGGATATTTTTGCAAAGACAAAATGATAGTGATGAAGATCGGCTCAGTGGTTGTCAGGGGCTGTGGATCAAGGGTAAGTGTGACTATAAACAAATATTAATAGCACACAGGGTGCTGGAGTATTTGGAGTATGGGAACTGTCCCGTGTCCTGTTTGGGGTGGTGGTTATAGGACCTACATGTGCTACCTTTCATAGAATGACACAACCCTCCTCCAACACCACATTTACTGTATGGTAAACTAAAATTTAAAAAAAAAATCAAATGGTAAAAGAAAAAATTGTATGCCACCCAATTAGGCACAGGGTAAATGCGCCCAACGGAACTGTCTATGAAATTGGGTCGGTCAACAACCTGAATCCAGAGTACCCACATGTGCTGCCCATCAGCCATGAGGCGTGGGCCCCACTCAGGCACAGGAGGGGCAGTCTGCATATTTTGATATGACAAGAAGATAAGAGTCACTGGACACAACATGGGAATTCTCTGAAAAGGCAAAATAGTTGTGATTTGTTATGTTTTTTTCCAGGCACTTAAATATTCATGGCCTGAAGGGAGATTTAGGCTTAAAGACAGAAAAGGATTTGCCCTGGGTTTTGATCCCAGTTCTGTCTGGCTCCCCAGTCCCTGACTTTACTGTAGCCTGCAGCTGCCCGGAAGCCACATAAAGCCACAGAGAGGATTACACCTGGATTCCTGCCTTTTCCTCTGCTGTAACACAGGCAGGCCCTAAATCCCTTAGCCCCTTAAAGCCCCGCTCTTCCCTTAAAGCTGGAATTCAGGGGTGGGGGTGGGGGGGAAGGAGATTTTGCCCCCAGGGGACATGTGGCAATGTCTGGACGCATTTTTGGTTGTCACAACAGCATGGGAGAGGATGCTGCTGGCATCCAGTGGGTAAACGCCAGAGATGCTGCTAAGCATCCTACAAGGCACGGGCCGGCAGCCTGAATGAAGAACGGTCCAGCCTACAATGTCACTAGCGCCAAGACTGAGAACTGCTGGTTTAAAGGAAGAAAGGAAGAAAGGAAGGGAGGGAGGAAAGGAAGAAGGGAAGAAGAAACGAAAGAAGGAAATGCGTACTAAACACATCTATGAGCTAGCACTGTGCTAGGTATTTTAAAATCCTTATGCCATTATCTCCCCAAATCCCTTTGAGGTATAAATATAATATATATAAATCCTATTTTATAGTTAAGAAATTTGAGTCCGAGACTCATAAAAGAAGATGTCCTAATCCCAGTGATGAGACAAGACGCTGTGGGACCACAGGCACCTGTGATTACAAAGCCAGGTGACTGCAGGAGCACCTGGGGGCTGGCCTGGCCGCTCTGCAAACCCACTTTCATTTCCTTCTTCTCTGGTCTCAAAAATCACCTCTTATCCTCAGGCGACCTGCAAAGAAGGGGGCTGTTGGACTGGCACAAAGGCAAATCTGAATTCAGGAGGCTCCTGGGAAGTAGATGGGGCCTGTCATCGCTAAGAACCAACCAGGATTGGTTTGTCCCCAAATCTCCTCTTGCTCCACTCATCCCTCCTCCCCCAGGGCGCTAATGTCACGCCTCCGTCCACAGAGCCTAGAGCCAGACCAGCTGCGCGTCCTCGGCTGGCTCCCTCCTCTCCTGCCAGCAGAGCCGCTGGACTCAGCCATGGGAGCGGCCGCTCGGCACACTCAGGCGGAAACGGGGGCAGGGAGGACAGGAGCTGCCACGTGCCACAGTCAGTTTCCCGGAATAACACCCGACGGGCAGGGCTCGCCTGAGAAAATCAGCAACTCACTTTAAAAACAAGTCCTATAATCACATCTGAGTGATTCTGGCCCAATTTTACCCCTTTGTATAATTAGCGTTGATAGTTCCAACAGTTAAAAATGGGGTGTACGTGTGTGTGAGGTGGGGGGAGGAAATGGGGGGACGACAGAAAGAGAACAGAGGAAGAAAGGCAGGAAAACAGAGGGAGGACAGGGATAGAGTGAGAGGGGAGAAGGGCGTGTTTGAAGCTTAATAGAAAACTGGGAAAACAGACGAGCTCATGACAAGTGAGCCCCGGAGAGTGGGGAGCCCCGCAACTGGGCGAGCCTCTTGCAAATCGGGTGGAAGACGGAAGCCGCTCTTTAGGACTGATTCTAGGTAACCGCCGCCAGCCTCGGGTCAGCAGCACAGTGCTGTCCCCGAACACGGCATGGCAGCACCGACTCCAGAGGAGGCCACGGCGGGGCGGCTGGAAGGAAGCTGCCGCCCGCCATGCCCTGCCGCCCGCCGGCCCACGCACTCACAGCTCCAGGATGAGGATGACGTCCGTCTTGCTCTCGTACACCTCGTGCAGGGTGATCACGTTGGGGTGCTGGACCTGCTTCAGGATGCTGACCTCCCGCTCGATGTCCTCGCGGCTCACGCCCCGCCGGCTGGATTTGGTCCTCCTCTTCTTGATGAACTTGGCGGCATACTGCAGACCTGTGCTTTTCTCGCGGCATTTCTTCACCACCGCGAACTGCCCGCTGGAAAGAGAACACGGAAGACTATTTTATTGTTCACTAACAAAAAAAGAAAAAAGGATTTAAGAGAGGATGTGCGAGGGGAAAAGAGAATCGTGCACAGGAAAGTTCAAATTGTGGGAGATTAACAAACTAGGTAGAGATGTTTCTTACACCATAGCTCAGTTTTATTAAGCTTATTTATGAACAATGATGCAAGGAATAAGAGCTTGTTAAGTCCATTTTATTGAAAGGGTAATGTCTCCCTTCCCATTTCAGGTCCTGGGACAGCGGCAGGGAAGCTCTCTGATCTGACTTTACTTCCAAAAAAGCTCTTTTCTTGTGTGTCTAGTCTTGGAGGCAGGAAAAAAACAAATTGAAACCAGGGAATTGGTAGAAAAATAAGTAACGCTCTGCTTTTGACAACATAGTTCTAGCACCAATATTAATCAATGGAAACATCCAAAACATAAAAATGGTGTATTATTTTGTTCACAGTTGGGGGACTGCTAAGCCACATGAGTTGGTGTCCATTGGCTGCTTTTCCAGCACTATCCCCGCTCCCTTCTCAACAATAAATACCTTCATCCAGGGATCCCTGTGGCTCGGGGAGCTAACTGCACCCCCAACTGTAAGTGTGGGTCATGTGACCAGGCTGAGCCAGTCAGTGCACTGTGCTCTCCTGGCTGCAATGATAGGCACGTAACCTAAGAAAGGCCTTCCAGAGCTGGCGGAGACAAAGACTTTCTGAGACTCTTTCCCCTTCTGGATGTGAACGTTGAACCATGTAACCCCCAAAGCTGCTGCCTGCCATCTTGGGACCGTGACGGGAGCTGCTCTTGGTTTGAAGATAACCACCACAGAGGCAGGGCCGGCAGAAGGAAAGAAACCAGGTCTGCTGTAACACTGCAGAGTGGCTAGAGCAACCCTAGCCTGAAACCATCTACTTTCGATTTTTCGGCAACATAAATTCTCTTTACTGCTAAAGTCAGTTTGACATGGGCTTTCTGTTTCTTGCAGAGGAAAGCAGCCTAAACACCACAGCAAATAACCAGAGCCTCCTTCTCATGTATAAAAGAATACAATCACAGAAACTTGACACAAAATAATAAGGTGTGCAGGCAGCAAGCGGGTGCGATCCTGGGAGGCAAGCAGGCTCCCCTGAACGTCAGTGACACACATGGAAGGACCCTCCTTGTTGAAGCTGGCACCTGCCTTTCTTCCCTGGAGCCCAACGGAGGGCTGATCCACCCCTCATCGGATCTGTATATTTCTTGGCACCTAAGAATGATCACAGTTATTTTTAGCTGGCTTAATTCTCACACGAAGACAAAAGCAAGAAAGAAAGTGAAATTAAGGATAATATTTTGATGTTAAAGAATGGATACTTTAAAACATTACTCATTTACTTTAGCAGCAGGAGGCCAGTGGAAAAGAAACACATACTGAAGAATTATTTTTATAGCGGTGCCAAATTTTTTTGCATGACAGGTCATTAAGACTCTTTCTGCCCTGCAGCAGGATAGCAGAGAAGCTGAAGAATAGATTGCACTGGAATGCCAAGCCGGATTGCCTGTAAACTCACTACCTTAAACGGTCACGGGGTCTGTTTTACGACTCTATTATAACCTTTTTCCAATTTCTCTGGGGAGTGAAAATCTGTTCCCTCTACTGGGGAGCAGAGGGTGGCAGAGACGGGACATCTGGAGGGAAGACGGAAACAGCTTGAACACAAAACGCATTCAGCTGCTGCTTTAGAGTCCAGCCCCCTCCTCACCAATACGCTACGATATCCTCACGGAGCTCATCGAGGGGACCCGGGACAGCCCACTGACAAGCAATGTCCATGCCTCACTCATGGTCACAGCAACTTGTCTCAGGGGCTTAAGCCACAAGGCAGAACTGTGGTTTGAATCATGGTGCTTTAAAATTCAAAAACAAAAAGCCAAAAAAACCCAAGCAAAACCCCCTTCCTGCAGGAGAGCCACACAGAATTACATGCAGTCCTAGAGTCAAAGACTTCTCCAAGTGTGTTTTCACCTCCAAATGCTGCATGTCGAACACGCCCCCCCCCTTCTCGTTATTATGGGAAGGGAATGACGACAGGGAAGGCTGACCCTAAGGGCAAGGCGAGGCAGGTGTGTGCACATGTCCAGTGAACTTGGCGCCCAAGGCTGCAGCAAAACGTCTGGAACACACTCCCTCACTCACACTCTGGGAGTCCCAGGACGGGGCTGACTGGAGAGGAGGGGTCGGGCGGCAGGCGGGCGGCAGGCGGGAAAGGCTCCACCCCTGCTGGCCGCTGGGTCCTGGCTGAGCCTGACTGCAGAGGGTCCAAGGAGGGTCTCTTGAGAAACACGTTCGAGATCTATCCCAATGCCACCTCTTTAAAGACACCTTTCCCCTTGTTTTTCTGCCTCCCCTAACAATCTACCCCCCTGCTCCAATCTCCCCAACAGCCCTGGGTCCACAGAGCATGACACGGGCTGGGCTGGGGTGCAGGGGCAGGGAGGGGAGGGGCACTTGCTGTTTCCTGCCTGTTCTTGACCCCCACCCCCAGACTACCAATTCCGGGGGACAGGGGCCTGCCAGGCCCACCTTCCCATCTCTTGAGGCCCTGGGTGCTGAGCTGCTCCACAGACTCCATACACAATGCAGATGTGCAGCTTTTGAATCCTGAATCTATAATCCTGAGAACCAGAGGTATTGAACTGAGTCAGGTGCTGCATTGTAAGTACATGGAACTGTGTAGCAGCTAGGAGCACAGACTGCCTATTAGCTGTGTAACCACCAGCTTACTTCCGACCTAACCATGCCATGCCTCAGTTTCCTTACCTGTAAAATGGGTATAATAAGAGTGCCTACCTTCGAGGGTTGCTGGAGTGGAAGGGGAAGGATGAAATGAGCTAACACACATAAAGTATTTAGAAAAGCACCTGACCGTAGTAAGTCTTCAAAAACTATCAGATATGATTCACATGCAACAACCAGGGTTATTTTCATTAGTGCACTGTTGGTTAAATCTCACAGTGATGCAGTATTACCTCCAAAATATCTACCTCTTATTACTGCCAGGGAGAAAAGAGCCCTAATAAGACAAAAAGAAAAAATAAAATGAAATGAAAACAACACAACCCACAGCAGAGCTGTACTGTGTTAACAACTGCGTAGGACTATTGCTAAATCTTGAAACACATCATCCCCTTCCGCCCTTTATCTGCCTGTGCCCACCCAGAGGGTGTGCTGCTGCTCACCTGCTACCCAGGCCGGCCCTGGCCTTGGGAACACAGGGTCACAGGTTGAGCAGAGCCGCAGCCAGGCCTGCCCGGGGGCCGCTGTGCGCACTTGGTAACGCCTGGCATTGCCACAGGCAGCCAGCACACTGTGAGCACAGACAGGACATTCTTCCCTGATCACAGTAATTTGCTTTGTGAGCCCTGATTCGAGTTGGAC
The DNA here is from genome assembly GCF_040939455.1 of Microcebus murinus. Classification (NCBI taxonomy): domain Eukaryota; kingdom Metazoa; phylum Chordata; class Mammalia; order Primates; family Cheirogaleidae; genus Microcebus; species Microcebus murinus. Next base: position 11,304,995 of record NC_134115.1, on the reverse strand, counting down.
TGTTGGTTAACTGCAGCTCTGATCTTCTCCTTCCTGGAGAACTGGCCCCTCGACCCACGGGCTCCCTGGCACCCACTTTTACCCTGGCCTCGGACTCCTTTGGGGGACACCCCTCTTCACCAATCCCCTACCACCCAAACTACAACTGAAAAACAATTGGTTGTTTTTTTTTGGCAAGAGCTTCTAAACCATGAGCTCCCAGAATGACAACACGATCAGCTTGGAGGCTGAGCGAAGACCAGAGAGGAAAGTGAACACCACATGCAGCAAGGCCACCACGTGGCCAGCCTGGAGCCACCTGGCTGCTCCGCCCTCCTTTCTCTGCGCCAACGCACTGAGGTTCGTCCGTGATTAACACCAGCACAGACGGCTGCGTTATTACTTAGGTAACATCAATACAGTCAGGGCTGTTCACTGGGTGAGGGAAGGCAGCTTCTTTGCTGGAAAGCAGAAATTCTCTGTACACTATGACATTTAGTTTCGATGAAGCAGTACAATCGATACTTCATTATTTGAGGTTTCTATACTTGTAAATTTGCCTACTCACTAAAATTTATTTGTAACCCCCAAGTCAGTGCACATGGCACTTCTGTGGTCCTTCATGGACGGGCATGGATGGGTGAAAAGCTGGAGATCGTGGCACGCGAGATCCAGCTGAGGTCAAAGTGATGCCCTGCCTTCTTGTTTCCGCTCTCACACTGTAAACAAGTGGCTCTTCCACAGTCTATTTCATGCCGCCTTTTTCCATGTTTTGTTCTTTTCTTGGTGATTTCACTGTTTAAAATAGCCCCCAAGCATAGCGTGGAAGCAGCACCTAGTGCTCTGTGTGCTAGAAGGCTGTGATGTGCCTCATGGGGAAAAGTGCTGTTGGCCCCGAGTTCAATGTCAATGAATCGATAATACGTGTTAAATCAGATGTCTTTAAACAGAGGTACACATAAAACAAGGTTATGCCATCAGCTGACAAAAATGTTTTGACCAGAGACTTACAGGAACCTAACCCTGTATTTCCCTTAGGAGCAATGAGCACTGCTTCAGTGTTTGCAGTGAATTTATAGAGCATTACTCCTACAAATAATGAGAGCCAATTGCATGTCTTTTTGTTGTTGTTGTTAAACTACACTAATACTCTATAATTTAACAAACTGACAAAATAGTTTATTGCGTTAGGCACAGACAGCCAAATTCATTTTGACATAAAAATTTTCAACTAAATGTAATAAACATTTATTAAATACTAGTGCTCAGATACAAACAAAGATAATGAGACACATCCCTACTTTCATGAGCCTTAATTTTTAAAAACTTGATTTAAAAAGTCACAAATTTTGGTTAAAAAAGGAAAACCTTGGCTAAAACGAGCAAAGCTTCATAAAGAACAACCTGCCATCATAAAGAACAACCTGCCATCTAATTTCTTTGTCTCATTTACTAATATATCTGATTTGACTACAACCATGTAGTCACTTAAGGAACTGTAACCAGGATTATATGCAAGGCTTTGTACATACATTATTTATTAATAATCACAACTCTGTAAGATGCATTTTGTTGTTATCTTTTCTGACGAGTGAGAAAACCAAGTCTCAGAGAGATTTTTAAAAATTGCCCCAAATCATTCAGCAGTAAATGGCATAACTGAGAAATGAATCCAAACCCAGGTATATTTGCCTCCAAATCCCCATACCCTGAGCCCACTGCTGTGTTGACCTTGTGTGCGTTTTGTTCGCTATACAAGTCATCTCACCGTGAAGTTACAGAAAGACTAAATCCAAAAGCATCATGCTAGGAAAGCACCCTGTGAGGGGACAGCAGATGGCTGGGGTTTCTGGTTAAATCAGTTTGAAAACTCACAAAGTATTTTAATTAATCAAAACCATTGCTTAAGATGCTCCGAGGTGCTGCGCAGTAAGAAGCACACCATGTCTGTGTGTGTGCTCAGGAAGCACTGTTGTAACAATTAGAAAGAAACCCAAGAAGATTCTCCAGGTGGAGACACAAGGATGACACGCATTCGTTTGCTGACACATTCGTATTTTTACAGACCTTCTGCAGGTCGTAGAGCGCTAAAAAATGAGCCTGTTGAACTTTGTTTTATCCATTCAGGTCTTCCTATCCATTTTATTTATTTGTGGGAGACTCTGTTACCACGGAGGAATGAAGGTGTGCACGGACAATGTCAGAGAAGTTGCATTCAGAGCGGAGAAAGCACAACCCCACTGGACATGACAATTTCCGCCACATGAGCTGGTACCAAACCTAGTGTCAACACTTTCGTGTCTGGTCCTGATCCAGACATGAAATTAGAGCAAGGTCCCACCTGGGCAGACAGGTCAGATTAAAAAATATGTGATGAAGACAGCATATCATATTTTATTTTATATACCCAATACATAAGACAGTTAAAATTATTCATGGTAACTAGTGGTATCATGAATTCCCTACATTAATGATGAAAACAGATCTGGTTTAAATCTAACAGCTGAGACTTTTCATCTTCCCCTTCTCCCAAGTCTTAATAAACGCTTCAACAAACGCTTACAATAAACGCTTCTCATTAACACAAAATAATTTTTACTTTTGAACTCATATATCAAATCCCTGGCACAATGTTAGTGCTGGTTTACAGATGATCTATCTTCTCAAAGAGCTGCACTAAGAGAGTGGTAGCAGCTTGAATCCTGCCAGAATACTAGATTTACAGGTCATAGGTAAGGGGAGAGGTACAGAAATGATTTCTCAAGGATGAATTAACATCTGATAATAATTCATGTTTACATCAGGGAAAAGAGCCCGAGGGTTAATAGACTAGTGGAAGAAACAAGCACAAACACTTGACCGTGGGCCTGGGGGGCAGAGGGTGCAGTCAGGAGAGCCTGTCCAGCCGGCCGGGCTGTGTCTTGAAGGCCGGGTGTGAGTCCGGGGCTGAAGAACGCCTGTGCACAGGGTCAGGGAAACAGGGAAAGCCAGTTTCATATATTTCCAGAGGAATGGAGGGGAGGGCATCCGCGTCCTGCACAGAATGGAGCAATGCCAGCCCCAGCTATGCCAACAACTCAAGAAAGCAGGGGCTCTCTGAGCCTCAGTTTACCCATCTGTGCAAGGCCAGCGACAACATGAAATGAGGCCACATGTGTGAGCACAGACTAAGCTCTCTAAGCGCAGCAAGCATATGTAAAGGATGAAAATGAGCTGAAATGTCTCAGCTTCACATACTTCTCGGAGAACCCAACAGGGTAGGATTTCAGCGACTGAAAAGCAGCACCAGATTTCTCCTTGGCACTTTTCTACTCAACAAAGTTAAAAATCTAAGTGTTAAATCTCTACCTTTTTTTCCCACTAGGACTCAACAAAGCTATTTTCATTTTGGATGGAGACATATTTTGTGCCCAGAGACCACTGCAGCTTTGCTTTGATGCTGAAGCTGGAGGTGGGTGCCGGGCAGCAGACAGCACTGTCCAAAGACGGTCTCGGCCGTCTCTCCATTCCACATGCTCTCCTGCTGTGTGACCTTCCAATTCCCATCAAGAGGTGGAGTCTAACCCCTGTTCCTTGAATATGAGCAGGGATCAGTGAGTGACTTGCTTGACCCACAGAACATGATTCTGGAACTTTCACTTGGCTCTTGGAGAGCTCCCCCTTGGAACCCTACTAGCGTTCTGGGAGGCCAAGCTACGTGGAGAGGCCACATGCAGTGACCCCATCTGCAGCTCCAGCAGAGCTGATGGCCGCTGTAAGAGGCCAGCCATGTGTGTGAGCCATTGCAGACATCGTCCGGACCATCGACAGGCTGGCTTCAGGTGGCTGCAGGACCAGCCAACATCTCAGTGTGACCGCCGGAGACATTCCAGGCAAGACCCACTCAGCTGAGCCCAGGCAGCCCACAGAAGCATGTGAGATAAGATATCGTCATAAATTATTATTTTTAGCTACCAAGTGTTGGGGTGGTTTGTTTTGCAGCAATGCATAGGTAGGATAGCCACTAAAGAACCTTGAATGGTGGGCTTAACAGATCACTGGAAGCTGTGTGGGGGAGGGGTTCAGCACAGACGGTCAGGGGCCGGGAGGTTACCAGGTCGTGACCGGCCCCACAGGAGAGCACGGGGAGAGAGCGCTAGTGTCCACACCTTTTTGGATGCAGGCCCCATTCTGGGCTCACACAAACAGGCCCTCACATCACAGCTCATGGGGACTCTATCTCCAGGTTTTTCATGTCTCATCTTGGCAACATTTTCCCATCTTTCACAGAAAGTACTGCATCGTTTAGGAGGGCTTCTGTGCTGCCAGCAAACAGCACAGACAGCAAAACCTGAAGACTTTCCCTGAGCTGCCTTTGCAGATTCCTGGCCGCTGGGGGCTTGCTGCTGGTCTCCAACTTTACCTTTCCCGGTCTCTGTGATGAGGCGGGTCTTCCCCCTGGGAAATGCACGGCATCCAAAGGCTACACATGGTCCAGTAAATCCGGCCACCTAATCTTCATTCTGGCTGGTCTGAACGCGCTGTACGTACCTCCAGCGACATCACCTTTAGCAGAACACAGGTGAAGAGGAAGTGCTCTCTCCTCCCGTTCAACAGAAGCTCTTCTGCAATCCCAACCCCACCGGCTTGGCAGATTTCAGCAGACGACGAAGGCAAGCCCTGTGTGGGAACTTGGCACTTTAACACCAAGTGGCACACAATTCCCTTGCAACGTCCCCTTGGTGTGGCTCACACTCAGAACTGCTCTCTACCCGTCCTTTTAGCAACTATGAGTGAGAGGAAAGCAGACTACTCTTCACAAAAGAAGCAAAGCTGGTGGTTTTTAAAAAATTATTATTGTTTCTTTTTAAAAAATACAGCATTTCAAAAACTATTGTGAACAGCTACAAGAACTCAGTTACACGGCGTGGTTTGGAGAGCAAGTCCCCACCCGTGAGCAAGCAGCTCGGGTTGCCATGGCACTGACGGGAGGCGCAGCGGCCCGTCACCCCGGCCACCAGAACACTGCAGGGGCGGGGGAGAGACGCAGAAGGAGAAAGGTGGATAACGCAAGGGCCCAGGAGAGCAGAGAGGTGGGTCCCCTGGGGAGAACGATAGGATCCCACAGAGGACTGCGGAGGAAAAGATGGCAAGACCGAGCACCCAGGGCCAGAGCGGGAAAGGGCGGGTATGCTGTGGCAAGTGGGGTCAAAGAAACCAAAGGTATAACGTATCGGTGGCTCAAGCCACCTCTTTATAATTAAGGAATTAGCAAACCAGAGCAGTTGAGGACTCCAAACAAAGTAGGAAAGATTAGAAAGACAGCAGTGGGCGCCTCTGTCCACTCCATGCGTCCCCATGACACCTCTTTGGAGGCAGATACCCATCTGGAAGAGTATTCCCAAAGTGGGGTCTTCGGAGCTCATATAAGGAGATGCTACTTGGAGAAAGCGTTTCACAACTGGGTAAACTGAGTTACCACAGGATGCTGCATGCAGGACTCAGCACATCTGGTCCTTTCCACAAGGGAGTATAGCATTCGGCATTTCACATTGTTTGGGGTTATTGTCAACCACGAACCTGGTTTTTTTTGGTCACGGAGCATCCTGAAGTCCAGTTTTCTTGGGAAGGTGTGCTTTGCTCCTCTCTCCCAGTTAAATGGTCAGCGCCTTCATGGCCAGGTGTGGACTCTGAATCCACTGTTTATTCACTGGACTCTGCGTTTATTCCCTACAGCAGGTGCCAATCACACGCTCCTCCGTGGGCTGGTGGAGCTGAGCACAGAGCTGGAGGTGGGAGGTGCCCAAGGCAGATCCAAACCCCCTGGGACGTGGACCAATTAGAAAGGGACCAACTGAGTCCAGCTGGGAGAGGGGTCTCCTCCTGGCCTGGGGCTCCTCCTGCCTCCTTCTAGCTGCTGTCACAGGGCTGCTGAAAGGCCTGGTTTCAGCCCTGAGGTCAGCTCCTTGCCACTTGAGACTAGCAGAGAACTTGGTTTTTCTTTTCTTTCAGTCAATTGGGCTGGGTATTTCTGGTGACAACTGAGGGCTGGCAGAGTAGGCGCGGAGGATAGATTCTCAGAGGCAGAGTGCACACGTACTGGCCAGCTGACATGCAGATGAGCCCTTGAGCCCTGGCTGCCACCCTGGACCAAGACATCTCCCCTGAGGAAGAGCATGGTGGTGACCATGGAGCCTGGAGCCTGAGGACTGCTCAGAGCAGACTCGTGAGCCTGGAGACGCACTGCCACCCTGTTCCAGGCCCAGTGCCCTGGCTTTCTGGGGCTCCCTGCTGTAGCAGTCCCACCTGACTCAGACAGTGTGTGCCTTTAGGAGTTTATAACCCGCAGGGATTAACAAGACATTTCAGTGCAACAGACTTGCAAGTGCTCAGTGACATGGTGTCCAGAAGGTGTGGCACGGGGCCCTGGCTCTAGCAGAGGATTGGGGGCTGCAAGGAAGTCACCCCTTTTGCTCAGCATCAGCCCTAGGACCTAACGCACAAACCTGCCTGGGGCTTGCTAACTATTTGTTTTTGCCTTTAGGCCCAAAGGGAAAGGAAAGGAGAAAATAAATGTTGGAAAAGCATCATTTGATACAATCTAAACAGGGCCTCTGGTGGACAAGACAAATAAAACAAACAACACTCCAAGGATTTACTGCAAATATAGTAGGGCCCACGTCGAAAACATGGCTGCCCTTTGAGTCCAGTCTTATGGAGAAAAAAATGCCTTTATAAAGAAAAGGTATCTGCAGACTGTCACGCCAGGGTCAGCCGTTCCGATTCAATGAGTGGAGACCAGCCCAGATGGCTGCACAAAACGGGGCTTCCTGCCCCAAGACCTGCTCAAGCCACAGGGGGCTCCCAGGCTGTCCCAGCTGAGACCCAGAGGGGTCAGCCCCTGCGGTGACCTCTCTGCCTTCACCGTGATTATGTGACCATCCTAACTTGTCATGCAAGCCCTTCTAGCCAGTGTTAACCACAGTTAACTAAAGTTAACTGGACCATGAGGAACGATCTGTTCTCAACTCAGCAAGCTGCTCTCAGGGGAAAAAGTTGAAAAACGAGAGCAAGACATTCATGTAACTTCATGGGGAAAGAGACAGTTCATGGCAAAGACAAACAAGAGCTAAGCTGAAGGTCCTTAGTCCATGGCAAAAGAAGAGAACGAAAGTCATATGAGTTCAAGGTGCTGAGATTCAGGATGGGGAACAACCAGCTCGAGGGAAAGAGACAGTTAACAGATGGGCAGCGTCTGGGGGGTGCAGGTCATAAATGTGCAAATACTCTATGGAATTGCCCAGATTGAAACACAGCTTATAGAAACTGTAGGACAATCCTGTCCAATATTCACTCTGCTCAGCTCTGGCGCACGACAGGGACTGAACAAAGATGTCTGAGTATTTCCATTGTTCCCCTTTCAGTTTAGGTAGAAATGCTATTCGCCTGCATGTTTCACCCTCTGTCGTGCTTTGTCATTGGAAGAATGAGCTCCACCTTGTCCCAGGAAGTCCAGTCTACGTTGGTAAAAAGCGTGAAGTCGAGTGACTTGGAAGACATTCAAAAGGCCTGGCCTCACGTGGCTTTTTACGCCACACATCTTGGGAGCCGCTGTTTGTGGGCCTGTCCCGTTCTGGAGACTTAACGCGATGAGGAGGGCAGTGGAGCTTCCCCAGGGTTTTCCTTCTCTGGGGTTGCAAGAGTCGCAGGCTCAGGTCTCAGGGAGGCAGTGGTGGTGTCTGGCAGTCAGCCCGAGCGGGAAGAATCCTTTTCGCCGCGCTCTAGGCCAAGCCCTTTCCCATGATGTCTACAGATCCGTTACCTTGGCTCGGAATCAGGTGGGGACTCACCTCGCCGGTGAAGTCTGGGGGGAGGAGAAGACAAGGAGGGGACCTCGGGGGTCACTTCAGGCCAGGCAGGGGAGGCTGGCAGGGAAGCTCACTGCTGGAGTTACTGAAGTGAGAGCCACTCAGATAAAACCGAAAGATGATAAGTTAAAGAGAAACCAGAGCTCCCCGGGCATTCTCTCAGGGGAAGCAGAACTCCTGGAAGCGAGCCGCCAGCGCTGACTCAGCCCGGCGACGGGATCCAGCGCAAGGGGAGCTATCCTTGCGAGCCAGGGGAAGAGCGTATACACCACGGCCGGGAGAACAATACACTGACGATGTTACTTCTCCCAGGAAGTGCCACTTTGGAAGAACATGTGGCACTAATCCAGTCTTAGGTCAAACATGAAAGAAAACATGTAATTTGTGTGTCCGAGGTTGGAAGGCAGTATCTCCCAAAGCAGGGACTGCAAACTCAGTGACCGTCTCATGGGGTGTTGCTGCCTAAGACAGTGTGGACTGCGACTTCTGCGGGACTTGGAGCGATGACCACTGGGGGAGCCCAGAGGCTTTGCGTGATGGAAAGGTCCGCTAGCAGGCAAGCAGGCGTGGTGGGAGCACGCCGGTGAGCAGGAAGGGGACTGACCTCTCCCGTGGCCGTGCAGGCTCCCTGCAGAAGTGCTTTCTCTTCCCGGGCTTGGGCCCCTGCACGGTGGGGCTGAGGAGCTCTACACCCCTGCAGAGCTGGGGGTTAGCGCTGTCTTGCCACTTGGGTCAGAAGGCTGCGCTCGTCTGCAGCCATGTGAAAACACCTGGCCACCACAGCTTCTAATGGAACCCACAGGAAATGTGGCTGCAGCCCCGGAGCGGAGACAGGACACCAGGGAAGCAGGCACACCCAAGTCACACGCACGCCACCGCCCGCTTGTTTAGACTTTCTACTCCAGGGTGCTCTCTTATCAACTCCAGATGTGAAGGCCACGGGACTCCACCACAGCTCGGTGGCTTCATGGTGAAAGAGAGTTCTGGGCAGGAGGTGCCGGCTACAAAGCTGTGGAATCTCAACAAAAATGGTTTGGAGCTTCCTTTGCACTTGATGGGCACGTGAATGCACAAAAATAGAACCCATCTTTTAAGCTACTTCATGATTTGTTAGGCATTTACAAAGGATACATCACTAGTTACTACATTTGAACCAAAAATATGTAACACGAACACTAAAAGAACTAGTTTGTTCAGTTTAAATTTTAATCTCCTTCATAGTGACTTACCAATGTAGTATTAGCTTTGAAAAAATTGTTGAAATCATACTTATATATATATGATTCTTTCTGAAAATTGACACCACTATTGAGTCTCCAGAGCCTAACATGGTGCATTGAATAAAATTTTAGGATTAGTATGTATTGACTCAATTACCTTATGGGTCCCTAAATTTATATGCTGACATCTACCTGTTTACATTGTTTCCACTGACCTTCTGCGTATGGAAAAACAGTGAATTGCTCCAGCATTTTAAACCGTCGGTATAGATGTCTACCATTTTGCTTTAAGAACATCCGGGCCCAAGACAGTCCACACGTATTTACTTTTCTCAAACACTTACTGGGCTCCAGTTTTTTACTAGGCCCCATCTGATCCTCTGGGAGTTGCCTACTTGCCTTAGAAGCCTGTCAAGGGGACAATTAGTTTATGTCATCATGTACATTCACTAGAAAAGGAAAATTATATATGACAGCCCTCACATAGGCCCCTGACACTTCAGGGGATTCTCCTGGTTTCCTGGGGACTAAGTGCTTTGTGTAAGCAGTTGCTCTAGGGCACAACTTTGGGTAACTTAGGTAGATTTCCTAATTGGAGCATGACCTAAATATTTTTTAAGTCAGAATTTTTTCATAGCCATTAGGCAATTTGTAATTGGCTCTTGAAATGCTAATGCAATTTGTAAACTTCATGAGGTTGGATTTCTATAAAGTGGAAAACTGGAAGGACTCATGATCTTGTATGACTACAACAGAATTGTGCAGATTATTCAGGAAGCCTCAGTGAACTGAGGATGGGGGGAGGGGGTTGAAAGGTAAGCTCATTTTGAAGAAAGAGGACAGAAAAGAGTTAAAATGACTGATCAGAGTCAAAGGTGTAACAGGCAGATAGGAATCAGAACTAGGCAACTTTTTCTTAATTTTCTTTTTGTTTGTTTATTTTTGGAAAAGCTAATGATCTCCACAGTTGGGAAGAGTTGGGAAAAACATTGTTAAGGTGAAAGTGAAGCTTGAAGTAAGAAAAGATATAATAATAATAATAAAAGATTGCCTGGTTTAGGCATTTAAAAGAAATTCAAGTCTCCAGGTCTAAGGAAGTAAAATCTCATATCATTGCCAGCAATCTCAGACAAATAGAGAGTGAAGCTGTGTTGATGTTCGAAGGGAACCAAATTGGAGCCCTCTTCAAGATCAATTAGTTTGTTGTTAGTGCCCAGCAAACACTGAAATCAATTTTTGATCAGCAGAATTAAGAACACTTAGCAGGTGATCAATGAGTAGCAAGACATTAAGGGAGTTGTAACACAAGTAGAAATGGGAACTGATACAGGATGTGTTTTCATTTCAGTAAGGCCTGTGATAACATTTTTTCACATGATTAGATGAATCAGCCTGTGGTGGGTTTTGGCCAGGGAATTATAAGGCTCTTGTATTAACACTGTCCTAGACAAGATATTTTTCAGTACATCCTGGCCCTAATATTTCATCTGATATTCAGTATATCATAGGAAAGCATGCTTACCAAACTTCTGAATAGCTAGTCTAAGAAGAATGGCTAATACAGACACTGACCAAACTTGGAATCTAAATTATCCCAACAGGCTGAATAATAAAATTCATAAGAAGAATAAACAGGAATTTCTGTATTTAGGTTCAATGACATAAACTTCACAAGAACAAAATGGCGCAGACCCGGCACAACAGCAGTTCATGTTAACTCAAAAAACTTGACGGCACTAGCTGACCACGAGCAACACAAGCACGGTGTAACCTCCTCACTAATGCTGTGAACACAGCCTCCAGAGAGTTTAAGGGGTACAGCACCCTGTGCTCAAGTCTGGGCCCCATTCTGGGCATTGCACTTAGTGGGAAAGATGCTGAAAGTACAGATGGCAGTCGGGAGGGACCAGGGCAATAAAGAAGGCATTGCTGCTGGGCATGAGAACTGTTGGCATCTGAAAGGTTGCAGAGGATTCCTGGAAAGGTTGCCAGGAATTACCAAAAGTATTTTAGCATCCTGTGGGAGGCTGGACCATGGTCTCTAAGATTTCTTCCAACTTCAAGATGCTCTGCAGCAATCTGGACAGTTCTCAGGGAGGCTTTTGCTTAGTGCTCTCCTCACTTAACCAAAAGAAAACACTGAAACTGAAATCCATATTGCCTTCTCTAGTCTCTATTTGGAAGTATATTTTATGCATCTGCACAGTCGAGCGGGGTCGGGGAGGAGTGCTAGACCAGGAGACAGCAGTCTGGATGCTGCCCCACTCTGCCATTTACCATCTGTGTGAACACTGATCCTCACAACCTTTACTGAGTCTCAGTATGGTCATTTGGGAAACAGAACAAAACAAAACAAATCTGAGATGAATAATCTTAGCTTATAGGGCTGCTACAAGACTCAAAAGAGGTATAAAGGTATGATTATGTTTTTTTATACTGTCTGTTACCACACAAATATAATGTTGATATTTGGAAAGGTTTAAGTGATATCACAGCTGGGAATAAAATAACTGTGTCTGTGTCCAGTGGAGACACAGTTAAAAAGAATGGAGCCTTTTCAACAGGATTTACAAACAGGCAATTCAAGAGTCCAGAAACTAAAGCCTAACATAAATATCTACACAGATAAAATTATTTTAATCTTCTGCATGACATTATGACTTATTAACTTTGGAGGCAGAGGGCCTGGTTTTATATCCTGGCTTTGCCACTAACTGGCTGTGTAATTTTGGGCAAGTTTCTTAACTGTACTGTGGCTCAGGTACCTCACTGGCATATTGAATGTACCTACCTTAAAGGGCTGTTATAGAGATTAAATGCTATACATGTAAAGCTCTTTCGACAGTGCCTGACACATAATATGTGCCATATGCTTGATATTATAGTTATAATTACCATTAGCGTATATAGCCACTAAAACCATCTGCATCTTTTAGGCACGTGCAAGGGCTCATACATTATCCTATCAGAGAAAGTAAGAGAAAAAAAAATCTATCCAAGTTCTCCTCTCTTCTGGAGAAGCCATCCTGAGCAAGAGCTACTGAGTGGAACTCCCAGGAGGCTACTGGCTTCAGGACACCTCAGCACGTGGGGGTGTTTGCTGCACTTTCATGTAAAACTGCTTGGACTTATGAAATACTGAAATATTGAGGATGAAGAAAAGGAAAGCATGTGAACAAAATGGCCGATTTCTATATCATGGGCGCTTGGCTAATATTATTCTGCTGTCTTTCTGGCCTAACAGCCTGAGGAGTGGATGGTCGAACTCTGAGAGCAGCCGCACCCTGGGCTAATTATAGGTTATCGCTCCATCTCTTGGAGCGCTAAGGAGGAGAGATTCTAACTGAAGCTGCTTGAGGCTGTTTCTAACTCGAGTTTAAATATGTTCCAAGAAAACTCAAACTTTTCATGCTGACTTTGTGTCTCTGATCATTCAAAACCAGTATGTATCCTGTATAAGAAAAATATGATTAGCATCCTCCTGAGAAATGCTTAGTGCCAGAGAACAAAGCATCCAAAGTGAAATTTAAATATGTTAAAGGAGTAGAGAATTATCTGCTCTTGTTTGCCTTCCATTATTATTAACGTGAGTGTAAAATCTTGTTGGCTACTTTGTCTGAAGGCAGAGAACACGGAGGAGAGCTTCATGCTGGGGAGCTAGCTCCTAAACTGTCCCTGTTAGCCTAGCCTGTGCAGCTACTAGAAGACACCACCTACCCCCAAATCTAGGCGTTTGGTGAGGGAGAAGAGGGAGTTCTGAGCCTACTAAGGCTGTAAATAAAGATGTAAAACACGGAAATAGTGTTGTACCTTTCTTCTCTTCCCCTCAGCAAACCTTCAATGGACAAGTGGATAAGCTGATGTATTCAGCCTTAGTCCCTGGAATTCCAAGTATCTCTTGTTAATGTTTGATTTATTGGCCCAATACCTAAAGAGAATGTTACTTAGAGTCTTTTCATTACTAGGTACTTAGACTATGACACAGAGTTAGGTAAGCAAACCAATGAAGGCAACTTTAAGGACACGAATTAACATTAAAAACGAAGGATGTCATGTCCCTATGTAACAGGTTCAGAAGAGTTAATATTAGCAGTTCAGTGTAAAGCATACGAAATTGAACTTTGCACCAGTTCCAAAATTCTAACCTCTCTCAAACAGATGTACATCATCTCACACCTGTTAGAATGGCCATTATGAAAAAGACAAAAGATTAACAGAATAAAATTTAACGTAAGAAAAGCTATGAAAACTTACAATCGAAACATATTGTTTGATTCAAATATATATTAATTTATTTAAGTACTGGTGTCAATTATTTATTTAGAAGACTTACCCATTCATATTTTATCACAGGAAGTACATTATAGTTGTGTGATCTTCATAATAAGGATATACACATACATTTAAGTTTTAAGCAATAAACACAAAATTAAAACAATGATTTTACTTTAGGACAGAGCTGTTGATCAGAAATATAATATAAACCACAAATGCAAACCATATGTGCAATTTAAAATTTTCTAGCAGCAACTTTGACTTTTAATAAAAGTCAAAAGAAACAAGTAAAATTAACTTTAATAATATATTTTATTTCAATATATCAAAATACTACAATTTAATCATGTAGGCAATCATTTTAAATTATTATGATATTTTTGCCCCTTTTTGGAGTAGTTGAACCCCAGTGTGTGCTTTATATCCAGCGCACATCTCATTCAGACCAGCCACACTTCAAGTGCTCAATGGCTACAAGTCATGCCGAATAGCACAGCTCCAGGCTAATTTTATAGCTATAATATAAAACTGGGACATAGCTTGATTATTTATAGAGGGGAAGTGGAAGAGCTACTTGCAAAGTCACTGAGAGGTGAGCCATAGCTAATTTAGCACATTAATCACTGGAAGATGAAAGATACAACTGCTCACCTTATTGGAAGAATAACAAAGACCAAAATTATCTTAGAAACCTGTACTATGTATTCTGGATAATTTTCTTAAAAATATGTGAATATATTTTCAATTCTTCATTTATATGCACTAAGATGGTTTTCTTTTTAAACACATTCTGCTGTTTGGAGGATGGACGTCAGCTGGACAACAGTACTTGAAGGCATTTACCAAGTCTCCACTCAGCCTTTTCTAGCAAATTCCTGTTGGTATAATCACTGGTTCATGGAGATGAGCTTATGGCTCCAAAAAGGCAAACATCAAGATTTCTATGATCTGGGAAATGACTTCTCGGATACGACCCCAAAAGCACAGGCAATAAAAGCAGAAATAGACAAATGGGATTACATCATACTAAAAAGCTCTGCACAGCAAAGGAAACAATCAACAGAGTGAAGAGACAGCCTACAGAATGGCAGAAAATATTTGCAAACTATATACCTGATAATGGGCTAATATCCAAAACATAAAAGGAACTCAAACAACTCAATAGCAAGAAAACAAATGACCTGGTTAAAAATAGGCAAAGAACCTGAATAGACATTTCTCAAAAGAGGATATGCAAAAGGCTAATGGATACATCAAAAGATGCTCGACATCATTAATAATCAGGAAAATGCAAATTAAAACCACAATGATACATCATCTCACACCTGTTAGAATGGCCATTATGAAAAAGACAAAAGATTAAGTGTTGGTGAGGATGTGGAGAAAAGAGAACTCTTGTATACTATTGGCGGAAGTGCAAATTAGTACAGCCATTATGGAAAACGGTATGGAGGTTCCTCAAAAAATTAAAATAGAACTAAAATATGGTCCAGCAATCCCACTAATCAGTATATATCCAAAGAAAATGAAATCAGTATGTTGAAGAGATACTTGCTCTCTTAAGTTAATTTGCAGCATTATCCACAATAGTCAAGATATGGAATCAACCTAAGTGCCCATTAGTAAATGAATGAATAAAGAAAATGTGGTATTATACACAATGGATTACTATTCAGCCATAAATAAAAGAATGAAATTCTGTAATTTTTGACAACATGAATGAAGCTGGAGGACATTATGTTAAGTGAAATAAGCCAGATACAGAAAGACAAATACCATATATTACTTATGTGTGAAATCTAAAAAACTTGATCTTACAAAAGTAGACAGTAGAATGGTGGTTACTACGGGCTGGAGTGAACATTGGGGGGATATTGGTAATCAGATACCAAATTTTAGTTAGATAAAAGGAATAAGTTCAAGAGATTTACTGTGCAACATGGTGGCTATAGTTAATAATATATTGTATTCTTGAAAAATGCTAAAAGTGGATATAAAGTGTTCTCACCATAAAAATGATAACTACGTGAAGTAATGCATACATTAATTAGATTTAGTCATTCCACAATGTATATAGACTTCAAAAGATGTTGTATATAGTAAATACATACAATTTTATCTTACATTTTTAAAATGTCAATTTAAAAAAAACTAAAACAAAATTTATATGTAGCATACTACACAGAACACTATAAAAATATGTCCAGCCCCAATGTTAAATACAAATAGAGATTATGATTCTGCTAATTTTAAAAGTCTGACCTTACTTGGTAAGTAGATTTTCTATACGATTCCTATAGTTTGGATACATCCAAATCTCAGATTTGAAATGTGATCCTCAGCGTTGGAGGTGGGGCCTGGTGGGAGGTGTCTGGGTCATGGGGACACACCCCTGATGAATGGCTTGGTGCTGTCCTCCTCCTCCTGGTACTGAGTTCTCACTCTATTAGTTCAAGAAGAGAGAACTTGCTGTTAAAAAGAACTTGGCACCTCCGTGCTCTCTCCTGCTTCCTCACTTGCCTCGTGATCTCTGCACACACCAGTCCTCCTCGCCCCCATGGCCTTCTGCCATGAATCTAAGCAGTCCGAAGCCCTCAGCAGAAGCCAGGCAGTGAGGTGCCATGCATCTTACACAACCTGCAGAACCGCGAGCCAAATAAACCTCTTTTCTTTACAAATGACCCAGCCTCAGGTACTCCTTTATGGCAACACGAAATAGACTAGGACAATGATCTTTATTATTTCATGGTCATCCTCACCCCCATCTCCACCTCCACGGACTGATGAAAGGAGAACAGTGATGGATTGTGAAAGAATCGTGGCCTGGAAGTTTCCACCTGGGCCGAAGAGTTGTTACGGCAGAAAGGGGTGGGCAAGCTGGTGGAAAGGAGATGCTGTGAGAATGGCTGCCTGGAAATAGAGATGCTGGTGGCGTTTCTGGTGACAGCTGTGGAGTGGAGGAGGTGGCCACTGGAGGAGGATATTGGAAGCAGAGTGCTGGTTACCTCATCAGCAAGGAGGTTATGGCAGGGAAGGGGTAGCACAGATTTTCCCTGCTCACAGACGTCTGCCCTCGCCCTGTGTCACATTGCTTAAACACGGGGCTGAACCATTTCTTCTTCACTTTCAAGAGATCACAGTACTAAGATCCATTATTTCCTTGCTTCTAGCAGTGATAAGAATTAACAAGCCTACTGAGGAACTCACTAAATTTGCTGCAGGCATTTATGCCTGAAATGCTTAGTGCTCCTGCCTGGTGGTAAGTTTAAACATGCCAGGGAACAACTGGGGTTTCTACCTGCATTCCTGGTGATTGATACTTGCATTCATTCATTCATTCATTCATTCATTCATTCATTCACTCAATGAGCATTTCTTGAGCACTTATGTGTCAGGCACAGTATGATGGGAGGGGGTTTCTCCAAAACACCACCAAACGGGGAATATGTAACAATGAAATGTTATTCCTCTCTCTCCTAGCTGAGAATTACAACCTCTTAAGAGTCTTTTTACTGTTTCTTTGCCTCTTTCTGTCTGCTTATTAAAAAACAGAAAGAAGGCCGGGCGCTGTGGCTCACGCCTGTAATCCTAGCTCTTGGGAGGCTGAGGCGGGCGGATTGCTCAAGGTCAGGAGTTCAAAACCAGCCTGAGCAAGAACGAGACCCCGTCTCTACTATAAATAGAAAGAAATTAATTGGCCAACTGATATATATATAAAAAATTAGCCGGGCATGGTGGCGCATGCCTGTAGTCCCAGCTACTCGGGAGGCTGAGGCAGAAGGATCACTCGAGCCCAGGAGTTTGAGGTTGCTGTGAGCTAGGCTGACACCACGGCACTCACTCTAGCCTGGACAACAAAGCGAGACTCTGTCTCAAAAAAAAAAAAAAAAAAAAACAGAAAGATAAATGGCATGCCAGTTTTTAAATGGCCAACTGTATCCCCTGTTGACCTGGAGAAGACAAGTCCCAAGACCCCAAGGGTCAACTACCTCTTGAAAGAAGATGAAGGAATCGAGGGCTTGATTTAGTATGTGGCAGCTGCTGCAGTTCTGATCACCCAAGATCTCAAGGTCCCTTATGGCCCAGTGACCCCATTAGAAACAGAGATGGTGGCCGGGCGAGGTGGCTCACGCCTGTAATCCTAGCACTCCAGGAGGCCGAGGCGGGCGGATTGCTCGAGGTCAGGAGTTCGAAACCAGCCTGAGCAAGAGCAAGACCCCATCTCTACTATAAATAGAAAGAAATTAATTGGCCAACTAATATATATAGAAAAAATTAGCCGGGCATGGTGGTGCATGCCTGTAGTCCCAGCTACTCGGGAGGCTGAGGCAGGAGGATTGCTTGAGCCCAGGAGTTTAAGGTTGCTGTGAGCTAGGCTGATGCCACGGCACTCACTCTAGCCTGGGCAACAAAGTGAGACCCTGTCTCAAAAAAAAAAAAAAAAAGAAAAGAAACAGAGATGGCTGGTCAAGTGTGGCCATGGAGATCCATGGCAGAAACAACTGAAGTGGAGCATCAGTCTCAACCAACTCGCCAGCCACACCTGACCACATTTTTTAGAACTTGTCCACCATACTGAAGATCAGTGAACCAATGTCACCCAGGACTGGGCCCCAACAGCCTAGATGCTGCAGTCCCACAGACTCCAATGATAGCTGTTTCTCTACTGGCTTTTTCATGACATACCTAACCTTTAACTCACTTCACATCCAACTCCACTTTGCTTTAAATCCTTTGGTACCATTAGAAAAGCAGCCAAGATTCTAGCAACTCTCTCGGTGTTATCTTATGTACGCCCATGCCAGCTCCTCCAACTCACGAGGAAAGGAACCGGGGGAGAAGGCTGCACCTGATCCAGGGCCGCATTCCAGCAGAGCACACAATAAATCTTTGTTGAACACATGAAGTTGATCATTTTAAAGAGTATAGCTTTGAAGGCTTTCTGGATTTGTTTTCTTTTAAAGTTTAGTTACTTTTTGTGGAGTACTGAACTCTATGTATGAGGCTCTGTTCAAATTTAATTTCAGTTAAAATTTCTTATTACATTAAGCCCAAGAGTCTCAAATTAAAGAAAATGAGAGGAAATGAATGTTGAAAAATACATATGACCTCAGGGCGCGTGACCTACTCCAGCTGAAGGGCACGAGGAAAGCATTTCTGGAGCACTCAAGATGTGTCAGGCACAGATGAATTGCTAGTTTGTTCCCTGGTGGCAGACGTCTCCCCCTGCTTAGCGAAGTTTCTCCAAGTTTCCAAGTCAGTTCACTCAGCCAGATTTTAAGGCTGACTCTGTTTTGCAGGCTGCTCAAGTGCGCACATTGCCTTTGATCCCAAACAGCTTATCTTCCACTGGCCAAAAGGGAACTGAGGTAGTTGGGGAAAAGAATCAGATTCTAACTTACAGCCCAACCTAGCTAATAACTACACATGAACATGCAGATTCCCAAGCTGAAATGGGCTTCAAGTCCTCCAAGACCATGGGCCCTGGAGCCAGGCTTCTCTGTTATTGGTAATGATAACTATGTGATTTTAAATCCATTTTGATTTCTGGATGTTGTCCTAAGTGAAATTTACTAAGCTTTTTAAAAAGTTACAGCTTCAGTCCATCATCCTGGTTTGTGCTCAGGCAAACCTGAATCTATTTGCCTACAGAAGAGGCTTATTTGGCTACTTATTTACCAATGCTAATCAGGACGGCACGGTAACTCCCAGCCAGGTACCACCCATTGCTAGTCCCAGCTTCCTCCCCTTGTAAGGAAAAAAAATGAAAACAAAAGCACAATTGTGCAGTTTGAGGAAAACAGTATGTCCAAGGAATAAACGCATCTCCAGAGGCTATGGACTTTTGGAAGCTATTCTGAACACCCAGGGAAAGGCCTGCATCAGAGTTTTAGACGATGAATTTAAAAGTGGCTAAGAAGACTGAATGCCACAGAGAGAACTCAGATTAAGTTACCTGATTGTTATCTAACTGGGTCACACGTTCAGTTCATTCCACTGACTTTGTAGCTGGGGGGGAGAAGGTTTAGTGGTCCCACGGAGGTGTGTGTAACTTACATTTGACGGTAGTGTCAATGTCACGTTGTACAAGGGTCACACACTGAAATAATGATCAGATATTCACATTAAATGTCCTCACATGCTGTCAGAACCATACTCTGAGCATTGCTTCTCCTTGAAACTTCAGAAAACCTCTTTAGAAGCTTAACCTCTCAGTCCTAGCTGGAGATCCACATCCGTGTGACCTCTGCAGGGGAATTCTAATCACGGTCGGGATCCACACAGGGCCATGAGCCTCAGAGGAGGTGGCAAAGTCATGCACAGCGGGAGCAGGTAGGTATCAATCTCTGTAGCCATTCTTAGCTAGCCGTGGACACAGCCTTGTATACAGCAAGTGCTTAATAACATCCGGGGAACTAAACAAAGGAGCAAAAAATTCCTCCAAAGCTAAAGTGATGAAGGATAAAATTCACTACTGTGTGGTCTGCTGTGAAGATCGTATTTTCCAAACCAAAAACTGGGGCATGTAGTCTGAAGAGTAAAAATATACTTATGAGGACAAAATATTTGAGATTGTTCCTGCACTGGGAACACCTCCCCCCACCCCCGGCATCAGTGTCCTGTAGCCATCGCTGCAAAGTCCCTTCTACCATAGGAGGTAACTGTTCACAGGTTCCGGGGATTAGGGGCCATTACCCAGCCTACCATATACCCCAAATGAACTAACCATAAGCACGGACCTTTTTATTCTCATAATTAGGAACTAAAAGGAACTGTCTGGAAGAAAGAGCAGACTGGGCAGGTCCGTGTATGACCAAGAAGTTCCCTGACCCACAGTTACAGGTTTTCCCTGCTGCCTCCTTGACCACTTTATCTGCTGTCACTACTGCCACTGAATAGATGAGCCCTTATAACTGGCTGATTCTCCATACGTTTTTCATATGGTCCCGTTTCAAGGGAAAATGAAATCTGTATATACCAGTGAGTCCACACCAAGCCACCACTTGGGCCTCTAGACACTTAACGCACACTCCTCTGTTACACATCATTGCTACACTTTGGAAAACCCTTGAACCACAAGGGGCTACTTTCTAGTAGTAGCTTGGATAATACTACTTACTACTTAATATATTTTCATGGGAGTAAAGGATAGACAAGAGGGGGGAGAACATGACCAGGAGCCTTTGGGATAAACGTTCATTCCTGCAGCATTAGTTAGCTGATTTTCCTAAACTGAAAAAGAGAAATAGAAGAATCACTTCGGAAATAACTGAAGAAAATTAGTAAATCTGTGGCCTTGACCCCAGAGTAGAAGAGTTTGATTCTTCTTCCTGCCCTCGTCCCTCCCGAGCCTTCCTACCTCCTAAATAATGCCAAGTTCTCGGAATTCACCAACAGCTGGGCCTCTGCTATTATTCTCCTGGGTCACAGATGCCCTAACCTAAGGCATGAACTCCAGCTGGCAGGTAGATGTCTGCACAACATGCAAAAGTAGAGCACCCAGGAGGCAAAGGTGCCAGAAGAAGCCTCAGAATTATTATGGGTCCCCTACTTGGCCACCACCCTGCCAGCACAAAACTTCCCTTAAAGTTTTTGGCCTGCCTGGCTTTGCCATTGTGACAAGCTGGGATAGCTGCAGAATATTAAATGCAAGAATAGAAATGTTCTCTACCTCTTCCTCTATCTAAGTAATGTGTATCCAGTTTGAAAGGAAAGTCTGCAGTTACAAGTTATTCAGTGCTTCAATCAAACATCATGTATCATGATCTTGGAAGGCCAAGAAAATGGAATCTCTGATAATTTCAGTCTGAGGTTCTAAAAGACTTTACTTCATGATGCACTGAAAAAGTGCACTTGAGAGAGAGTGCATGTACACGTGTGGTGTGTTTGTGTGTGCGTGCACACACGCATGGATGGGGTACAGTATCACTTCTATAATAGACTATGTATACCTTGGTGATCTAGAATAATGTGACCACAGTGCTATGTATGTCTTTTGCTACAACATCCCAGAGCATTTATGAGGGGCCTCTTGAGCCGCCTGGGAGTTGCCTTAAATGCCATGCTGGTCTGTGCTGGTATGCTAGATGTGAGTAGGTTAAATGGTACAAAGGCATTAGGGAGGAAGCCCAGATACCATGAAGCTGGAACCACAAGAGAGCAGAGCTGAGAAACCCAGATGGTCTCAAATCCCAAGATGAGACAAAAATCCCCAAACTAAAGCTGTCAGGACACCAAAAGCTAAACATGACTCCAAAAGATGAATAAAAGGAAGATAAAGAAAGACACATGGGTTTAGGAATCTGTGACCACATTTGCAGAGAGCTGCTAGAGGGGAAGTTCAGGAATACTTGGCCCAGCAAACTTACAAATGGCATTGCTTTTTGGTTTTGGCTTTTAAGATCATCACCAACATTAGCAAAAGTACAAGGGAACAAGCATTCTCTCATTCAGAGTGGGAATAAAGATGGCACAACCCTTCTGGAAACAAATTTAGCTCTCAGTAACAAGAATCATTAAAATGTTTATAACTTTTGGCTCAGTGCATCTACTTCTAGGAATCTATCCTAAGGAAATTATCAGACAAGCAATCAAAGATTTCTCTACAAGGATATTTGTACTTACCAAAAGAAGAATGACATTAACTGGAGGAAGATGGCTAAACTAATTATGATAAACCCACATGGTGCCATCTGATGCCCAGAGCTTTGAAAATGAAATTTTAAAAATACCACATAAGGTTAGGTTAAAAATAAAGAAGCAAGATGTGCAAATAAATATATCGGTATGATGCTAGTTCTATATTAACAAAACATATAGATGCAAGGCTGAAAGCTAATACTGCGAAATGTTAACATTAAATGGGATATTTGGGGGGGTGCAAGATCATGAGAGAGTCCCATTTTCTCCATCAAAGTTTTCTGTTTCTCTAAAACTTTCTACATGAGTATAAGTTACATTTAAAATCAGAAGGTTGCCATCAAAAGATATCAGAGCACTGTAGGAAATGAGGTAAAGGCAATGGAAATTTTCTCTGGCCTGTGGGCAGCATCTCATCTTGTCCCTGTTATCTCCTCTGAGCACTTGTTCCAAAAGAATTCTTCCCTCAATTCCAAGCCCACCACAAAGAACAGATAAAGGAGGAGGAACAAAGGAGGAGGAGGAGAGGGGAAGGAGGAAGGAGAGACAGGCCAACACATAAACTCTTTAGAACAGATGCTTTCAACCCTGGCTGCACACCGGAATCCCAGGCAGAGCCTTTACAAAAATCCCCAACCCTGGGCTCCGCCCCAGACTCTTGGATCTCTGGGCGGGCGCGGCTTGGCTTCCATATTTTAAATGGTCTCCGGGAAAGTCTAAGATCTAACTAGGCCCGAGAACCAGGATGTAGAGATTAACATACATTCAAATAATCTGCAAGTCTGGTTAAAACACAGATTGCCGGGCCCCACGCCCAGAACTTCCAATTTCCTAAATCTGGGGTGAGTCCTGAGAATTTGCATTTCTAACATGTTTCTGGGGGTGATGCCGACATGTTGCTGGTCCGGGGACCACACTTCGAGACCCCCTGCTATGGAGCAACAGCTTCTTAGGTTTGCCCCATTGGCCTCGAGTTCCATACTAAATCCTCACGTAAATTTGAGTGACAAACCAGATGATGATTTCTTCCCCTAGAGCCTGACTGGCAGGCTTCTGTCCAAAGAAGGCAAAGGGAAAGTGAAGACAGAGAAAGGCAGGGCCCTTTCAGCCACCTGCCGCCCGGCCCAGGCTGCCTTGCGCTAGGCTGGTCCCCCAGGCATGCATTTCGGGGCTCACCTGGTCCCCCCAGCAGTGCTGCAAAGAGGCATGGCCATTTCTGCCGTGGAAGAATGAAACCTGAAATCCAGAGAAGCACAGGAATTTGTCACAAGCAGGCAGGAAGGTACCAGGCATGTCACTGTTCCCCCGTGGAATCCTCGTGAGGGGCGGAGGCCAAGACGCGACTAAAGCGTGTCAGTCACCCACGCCCTGGCTTTTCTCCCTCCAAGAGCAGACACACTTGACAAGATAAAACCTTCCCTAGAAGCAAACATCGAGCTGCCCTAAGAGACATGACTTAGATAATGCGGGAAGAGCAAACACACCACTGTGCTTTGTTCTCTAGTCTTGTGAGTCCTGGTGCAGATAAGGCAATGACGCAGTCAGCACAGGACATTTGCTCGGCCGGCCGTCAGCACCGCGGCGGACGCATTTCATTTGCGTGGAGTCCGGCCTGTGTGTGTGCATGTGCGTGAAAAACGAGCCCATCAAAATCCGCTCAAGTCTGGAACGCTGAGCGCTGACATTAAGGAGATGGCACTGAAGCAGACATCGAGTACTGCTAACCTGAGCTAGTTGGGAAAAGCAAAACGTTGAGCAGCGGGAAGCGTCTGCACGACACGTGAGGTGGCTCCCTTGGATTGGGGACACCACCGTCCCCATGGCCTCCCTCCCAGGGCTGGAGCTGGGGCTGGGGCTGCCCCGCGCGCAGTATAAATTCTATCTGTACCTTCTGTTCTGCCCCAGATTTCCTTTGCCAGGGGAGCTCCTTAATGCCTGAGAACGTGAGGGCTGCTCTGCGCAAGTTTGGGATGATTAGATTAGAAAATTATTCTTCCATCTCTCTTGGTACATTTTCTTCTAAAGGGAAAACTGTGTGTGTGCTGTTAGCTGCCCCCCCCCCAAAAGGGGGGCGGGGGGAAGAGGGGTGATGATGTGCAGCCCACTTACGCATCTTTACCTGCACAAAAATTTATCCCAGGTATTTTTAGGCATTTGGCAAAACATGCTAGAAAGAACACAAAATGGCCCACTTGGCCCTGCACTAACCTCTAGAAATCTATTTGACTCTCAATGTGCAAATGATATTGATGCCACTTCTCAAATCCTCCTTTGTAAACTCCATGGAGGAACAGTGACATGCCTGGTACCTCCGGCTTGAGGCTTTGCTTTTTTCAAAATTGGGATCTCAGAACCCAAACACTCCTTAAGGTCCACTGTTTTCAGCACGCCCCGTAGAGCACCCAGTGCTGACGCACAGTCATCCATTCCTTCCGGTGCTAAGGCTTGGTCCATTTTTCTATTTTAGCTGTGGTTTTTGCTGTTAATCTCTCAGCTCCAAACACATGTGCAAACCCCTCCAGCAAGCTGAGGATGGCACCATGGGAACCGCTATGGATCTATGCATTCTGCCTTTAAACTTTGATTATTGCCAGCAGTTTTCTCCTCATCTCTGCATTCCACATCAGCCCTATATTATTAAGCCATAATTAATTAGTAACACCTACAAGGGCCAGCACTGCCTTCTCTTGGAGGAGTGCTAAGAGATCCTGCATGCCCCCTAACTTCCTCAGTATGTAAAGTGGCTGGGAAGCATCTGTTTGAAACATTTGGAATGAACTGAAACATTACCTAGATTTGAATGACACAGGTGAGGCAGGGACAGTCGCTGTTTACCCTAATATTTGATCTTTGCTTTGTCTCAAGTCCTAGAAGTACCAATTTTTAGCTGAGAATCTGGTTCATTTGCTGTAAAGACTACTTTTCTTAGTCTTCCTTATGGCCACCTAACTAGCTGGCTGTTGGTATGTAACTATCTTCTGATGAACAGGATGTAATAGAAAGGAATAGCTTTCATGGGAAAGGGCATGCTCTTCGTCCTCCCTTCTTCCTTCTTGCTGAGTGGGATGGAGATGTGATGGATGGAGCATGAGAAGCCATCCTGGAGCATGAAGTCAAAGCCCTGTGCTTAGGAAGGTACAACAGTGTGATAAAAAGAGGCAAAGTCCTCAAAGATACTACAGAGCTGCCATATCAGCTCCGGGCTCTTTTTACATGATAAAGAAATAAAGTCATAAGGTTATTGTTATTTTGGATCTTCTGTCGCAAGCAGCTAAAACTAATCCTAACAAACATTCAGTCATGAAAATATCTCTAAAGAAACCTTCAAAACCTCAAGTGATCAAGTTGCAGCTTAGATTAGAATCACAGAGGTAAGGGACACGAAGTGAATCCTACATGACAATTTCTTATAACTTGTTAAGTTCCTGGACACCAGATCCCTAGCTTGTTAAATTGGGATTGTTACACTTGGGAGCACTGGAGCTGTAGAGAAGGGCCAGAGAAGAAGGTCGGAGCCCCAAGACCATAGGATGTTGACACAAAGTGCTGGCTAAAGTTGCAACCACTTTCTTCTTCCAGCAGGCTGAGCCTTGGTGGCCAGAGAGAGGCAGCACAGTACCGCTGTGTCAAGGGGACACCCCCAGCCGTACTGCCCATCTCTGCAAAAACACCAGGCCCCCTTCAGAGCTCTATGTCCCCAACCCCTAGACTCACCCCTCCTTCCCTTCTTCTCTCCTCCTCCTCCTCCTGCTGTAATCTCAGGATGTTGCATGACACACGGCTGAGTGGCATGGACATAACGCGAGTGTCACCTGCCAGTGTTTCCATTCTGAGGAGACAGAGCTTTGGGGAGACACAGCTGCCACCTGTGAGAAATGTGCTGTGCGTGAAGGACCTGCCTAGAGGAGGCCCAGGTTCCAGGACATCCGGAGTGGACTGTCAGCTGTGCAGATGACAGTGACAAGGAAAGACGTGGAGGTGTGCATCTCAGAGGCAGTGAGAGGAGGGAGCATGTTCCGGGCCCCAGGAGGCTGGGTGCTCTCGGCGTGGCCTTGTGCAGACCACAGACACTCTCAGGACCCTTGTGTGCTCACAGATTTGCTAAAGCAAGGCTCATGTCTTCAGAATCAGCATCTCAGGGGTGGAAGGGCAGCTGCATGTGTCAGAATCTCAGCCAGGCCTGGCAATCTCTGGCTTAAACTGGCTGCCCAGTGTGTTCCGTGGGCAGCAGCAGCAGCCTCACCTGGATGCATGATAGAAATGCAGGACCTGCCACACGCAGCAGCGTGTACTTGTAGTCCCTGCTACTTGGGAGACTGCGTGGGAGGATCGTTTGAGCCCAGGAGTTCAAATCCAGCCTCGGCAATATAGTGAGACCTCATCTTTAAAAAAATAATAATACGATAATAAAAAAAAAGAAAAAAAGAAAGAAAGAAATGCAGGATCTCATTCCCCTCCCAGACCTACTGTTTCAGAATCTGCATGTTAACGAGATCCCAAGATAATTCATGCACACATTGAAGTTTGAAAATGCTGGCTTTGATCTAGAATAGCATGACTTCAAGGAGAATACAATATATTTAGCCATTGTCATGGAATCCAATCTAAACACTTGCTCTTCGTTTTGTTTCATTTTAAAAATAAAAACCACTTATTATGAGGATTAAAAGTGATGATGCCTAAAGAGCACGCTATGGTATAAAAAGGTCAATAAATGTGAGCTTTGTTTATGTTGCGACTATTATTATTATTAGCTGCTACAGGCATTGGTCTAGATTTACCCAAACCCAAGAGGATGGGAATTTCAAATTCTGAAGCAACTCTTTTACTTGTGACTTATTTATTCCCAGCCCCTGGCATGACAACATTCTCCCCAGTGAACAAAGAACACTTGAAATATGGTCTTGGCTGATCCCCCAAAGGCAAAAGAAAATGTGAAGGCCTGGAAGGAAGAGCCCTAGGACTCAGGATCATTAGTCAAAGAGCTGGCCCGAGCCAATAACACAGCCAACCGCTGGGCCACCCTCAGGAGGAGAGAAGCTTCCAACTCCATGTCCCCACCCAAGGAGATGCAGAGGCATCACCTTCACATGAGAGATGGCTCAAGGGCAGTGGGCATCCTCCCAAAACACCAGAGGCCCCCAATTCTCGAGTTGGCATGCACGCACTGCCTGCAGATCACTGTGTAAATACAGTGTGTAAATGCTTTTTAAATGGCTTTACCCAAGGCTGAACTGCTGGCAGGCAGATGGGCAGCCACATGACACAACCATCAATTTGTGTCACTGGAGCTTTTGCAAAGAGACAGATCAAATGGGAGAACCAAATCCTCTCTGTTCCCTTTTTTAATCTCCTCCTTCTGCTTGACTTCTGGTCTTGTGTGCATGTTCAGGGTCGGGGGTGGGGGTAGGGGTGGACTCTGGGTATCTTCGCAATAAGTCAGGTCCCCACAGGGCCAAGTTCAAGTTCCCTGCATTTTTAAGCTCCAGGAGAAACCACTCCATGGATTACAACTTCCCAAACACCAGCAACAGTGCAGACACTAGTTCTGGAGTTCCCAGCAGCAATGACTCTGCAGACAGAAGCAGTGAGTAGAAGCCTGGGGTCTCCCATCTCGTCCCCAGGTAATGGCTTTTGTTCCCAGGGTACAATTAAGTCACTGTTGGCTTTGTGTCTGTGTACCGAATACACAATGCCTTCTATTCTCAAGGCCTAAAGAAAACAGCCATTGGCATGAGGCATCCACATTTTCCTTAATGAACTAAACAGCCCAACCCGAAATTCAAGTGCTAAACTTTCAACAGCAAACAAAAGGCTCATGTTCCAGTCCAGTTCACTGAAACCAAGTGACGTTTTTATCAGTCTTGAACCCTGGGAGCAAACGTTTACTTACTTATTCTTCTCTTATCAGAGCGTTGAGGGGTCAGTTCCACATGTAAGCAAGGGAAACAAACTGAGCATATGACACTTCGGATGACAAAAAAAAAATCTCTGTGATTCGTACTCAACACCTTACGTGTTCCTGAAGGGTTTCTCTCTTCTCTCTCCTGTCCCTGAAATCGGGGGAATCAGGCATTTTGGACACTTGAAGAGGCAAGTCAGTCTTTAGAATAAAATCTAAGTCTCTGCCATAAATGATGACTCCCTGCCGTCAAGAATCCCTGGAGAAGTGGACGTCTGGGTTAAGCAGCTTTTCACTCCCCAAGCAGCTCCTTGCTTGTGAGCGCCACATAAACTACAGCCCTGCAGCAGAAAACTACATTATTTATGTGAGGCGAAAATGGCTATTTATTTGCATAAAAATGATGAGAAGAATGGGAAAGCACATGGCCCCCTTAAGGATAATAATAAAGGAAAAGCGAAGTATTTAACGATATAAAAAAGGCACACGTTTTGAGATGTTATAGAATTAATTCCCCAATTACTCAGGTAGGTATGGGAGGGAGAGTGAGCTCAGAGTCTATAAAGGCTCTGGAGATATTTGATCGGCAGTGTTTTCTGCCTTCTCTTTCCTGGACTGCAATTGACAGAAATCCTTCTCTTATCATATAGTGACGAAAAATATTAGCAAGTGACTCAAAGATCAACACTAAAAGTGGACCAAAAACTTCAAGATAACGGGTATAAAAATCCAACGTGGGTAAAACAGCCTGTCTTATAAGCTTTTCTAACCCATTAAGACCCAGAAGCACAAATATTACATTGCCAGAAATAAAATCATGACATTCAGACAACTAGAAGAAGTAGTAGTTTATAGCGATTTCTTTATTTGGAAGAGTAAAACTTAATTTACCATATTGGTGAAAACTGTTTTCTAGAGCTTAAAAAGAAAAACAAAGCAAGAGGACAAACAGCTCTTAGCCTTGCATTTACAGCTGTCTGGCACCATTTCTATAAATTGCCATTCCAGCCAGGAAGCACGACACAAGACCAATGGCCTGGAAGACCCCTCGTAGGGAGAGCCTGGATTTAAGCAGAAAGTGGCTGCTACACACCCGGGTGCATCTCTGCTCCCACTGACGGGATCCAGGTCTGCACCTATCCGCTCCGAAAAGCATATCCTGTTGGACCCAACTCTCCAGTAGTGAAGATTAAAGTAATTACAGGCTTTGAGCTTTAATTGACATCTGTTTCAGGATGTCTATTTCCCCATGAAGTGCTTGTCAAAAGTGGGACACTATAAAGCATTTATATTTACTAAGTGCAAATAACATAGGTGCGTGTATTTCTATGCGGGTAGCTACGCTGAGCCTTTAAAAAGACAGGTTCCAGGGCCCTCCTTAGATTATGATTCAGTCCATGGGGCTGGGCCCAGCAACCTGCATTTTAACCGGCCGCTGGCGCTCCTGGTGCTTGGTGAAGTTGGAAATGCACAGACCTGGAGTAGCGGTTCTCAACTGTAGAGTCACTAGGGGAGCTGCTGAAATTCCAGATGCCCTCACCAGACCCCAGACCAACTAAAATCCTAGTCTCTGAGGCTGGGCCCAGGTAGGGTGACATTTAAAATTCACAGGGATTCCCCAAGCAGCCAGTTGACGCAAATGAGGGCTTCTTATGCAAACCCAGAGATGACCCAGAGAATTTCCTCTATCTGGAGAAACTGCTCCCCCCAAATATTTTTTAATTACTTCTGCCAGCCAAATCCTACCTTTCCATAGCTGATTCTATATTCCTCTAAAACTGCTTTCTCAGTATAAAGCCTGCTCGTTCCATTAGACCAGCATGCACCCGAGGACTGCAAAGACCTGGGCTCTTCACTGCGGAGAGCTCCGCTGTCACACCCAGGGAGCCAATGATTAACAACCGCAATTTAAAAGTGCACACGTTCTGCAACAGCTCCAAATCTGTATGTCCCAGACAGCCCTTTACCCGCTGTTCAAGAATTTTTAGAAAATAATTTTTAATGACTTTGGTGCATCACACAAGGCACATTTGGACAGCGTTCCCCTTCTATATCCTGGCGGGACGCCACCTTGTGCACCTCAGACCCGCGTGCAGAAGGTGGGGAGGATCGTGGTTAAGCCACAGGGTGATGGCACCCACACTGTCTGCCATCTTCCCACTCTCTTCCACCAACGTTCCTTGGAGCTGGGGGACCCAGAGCAGGCACAGAAGGTGCCCTGATGAAAAAAAAAAAACCATCTCCCCATGGACTGCATTAATTGCAAGCTAAATGGCTCCAACAAATTATCTTAAAAGCCAAGTACTTTCAAAAGAAGCTAAGCCTCATTCGCCAGGGGGTGGTGCTGTAACTCAGTGCTCACAAGTGGAGGCTTCTGGGGGGTGTTGTTTGTTTGAGCCACAGCCTGGGACCATAGTGTTTTGAAAAGAACTCAATCCATTTTCACCATTTTAAAACTCTAATTCCTGGTGTTGCCTGAAGCCTTGGAAAGGCTGGCAGCACTGGCCCGTGTCCCGACAGGCAGCAAGCACAGAGTAAATAATGGAGCTGGACATGGGCCATTGCTCCCCACTGCCCCCGCCGGGTCAGCTTCAGCCCTGCTGCAGCCGCACAGCAAACTCTTCTTTAATCAATAACTCACCCCGAAGGGGAAGAACAGGTGATAGGATATTTGCAATCACACTTTTGGTCTTCCATTCATTCAGCCATAAGACCTTGCTCAGTCACTGTCCTCTCCTCCGAGCCTTAGTTTCCTTAGCATTACTATTTTGATGGAATGGTGACGCTGCTTGGGGTGTCTGTGAGTACCAAAATATGAATATGAAGCGTGTGGGCATGGAGCAGTACGCACGTGCAACCCAGGAGACTCGAGTCATGCTTGGTAGGGACACACCCTGGAGGAAGGTCTGCTGGCGTGGGGCTCATAGACTAATTTGAGGGCAATTTGGAGAGTCCAGGCTCAAACTGCTCCCCAGGAGGGCGGCAACTGCAACCCCAGCACCAAGAAGAGCTCAGTTCTGACAGGGCTCCTCCCATGGCCAGCGTGCCAGTGGAAACAGAGAGGTTGCCAGTTCTTGAATTGAAAGAAGAGGCTGCAAAACGCATTATCACCACTGGGCCTAATTCCCTCATTATTTCCAGCCCAACCCCATATCTCCCATTTAGACCAGGGTCTCCTGATCCACATGTGGTCTTTCTCTAACTGGAAGAAACACAGCAGGATGGAAAGACATAGAGCAGCGGAGAAGATAGCCCCTGCTCCCTTCCCCAGCCCCCACGGCCTTCCCTACCCCCACCTCCCTCAGACCTTTCTCTCTCTTTCCCTCTATTATCAGTTTAGTTCACTATTTGCATTTTGGCAGGATTTTCCTTTTCCAGGCCTATCTACCGAGTAGAGGAGACAGCAGATGGCCTGCTACACAGCTAATTTGAGGACATATTCAAGACAGTAATCAGCTACAGATTGACTTGGCACCGGCCACCAAGGGAGGAGAGGCCAAGTATTTCTAAAGTCCAGCGCGTCCCCGTGACTTTGCCTCCGCTTGCTTTGCCACTGGAAAGAGAATATTTTAATCTCATAATAATTTGTTTTGGAAGGAACTCCAGATTTCATAAGCAGTCTAAATCTTCAGGTGAATGGCCAACATGAAGTCTGGGGAACTCTTCCCTGCGCTGCTAACCCTTCATTGATCAGCCTTCTCGTCATTTTCCCATCCGACCAGGCACCCAAGTGTATGGGTATCAGCTCATGCCCTTGCCATAATGACCATGACGATCTGCCAATGGGCAGGACATTGTCACCTCCCCTCCCATGTGCCACGATGATGATGCTTCCCCAGTCCAGCGAGGTGTTCAGATGAGGAGATAAAGTTGGTCTGGCAAGACTAGCTCCCCAGTCATGACTTTCCCTTCATCCTTTCAAGAGCCCAAGCAGTGTGTCCATCTCATCCTTGTTCTTCTTATTCAGAACGCTGGTCTACACAAGTCTGTTTTGTTTTGTTTTTGTATTTAGTATTTGTCATAATCATCAGGTATGGTCTAGGCTAGTTCTACATAGTCACCACGACTTACATAATTTATTCCCCCCACCTTATTTTTGGTAGATCCTTTAAAAACCTGAGCTTATTTATTTGGAAAGTTCCTTTATCAATAAATATTTATCTCCCTCTACTTTTTCTCCTCAATTGGAGTATTTCTAACATTGCTTACAATCTCAATTTTTAGAGCCCCCTACCTTGTTAAGCCGTATCATCTTGGAGATAGATAGATAGAAATATATATATATATAAATTTTTTCTACTTTCTTAAAGACCAAGAATGGCTTGATAGTTGACTACCAACCCTACAACAACATGGCTATGATGCAGTTCCAAGAGCTCTTAACAGATTCCTGAGACAGACAAGGAGGTTCAAATCCCAGCTCTGCCACTACATGATGTGTGACCTCAGGCAAGATGCTTAACTTCTCTGGGTCTCAGTTACATCATTGGCAAAATGAAGAGAAAAATGCCTACTTCACAGTGTTCTTGCAAGAATGAGTTAATACACGTAAAGGGCTTAACAAAGTGCTTGGCATGTGGTAAAAAACAAATGTTCACATATAACTAGGAGTACTGAGCCGCAGTAATGGAAATGATGGTAACAGCGGGAACATGAAGATGGAGGAAGGGAAGAGAAAAAAAGACAAAGCAACAGCAAATTTAAAATGGGTGTTGTGGGTTCATTTCCAGACCTCAGTAGATGTCAAGAATTCAAATTCTGGTTTCTCTTAGAACATCATTTTACTTCTGCCTTAGAAGAACCCATATCCAGCCTTTTTTGAGATCCGGAAGTGTGAGGGGTAATTTCCCTCCAATCTGTCACCTGTGTGGTTGTCCCCACTTGCTGTTCTCCTATGAACCCGCTGCAACGACCCGCAGCAAGGCCTTTCCCCAGCCCAAGCTTCGCCTTCCTCACATATAAAACATGGGGCACTAAAGAGAGGACTCCCCGAGTTCCTGCGCCTTTGACCCTGAGGGCTGGGCTCCTCCGGTCGGCTTCACTTCCGGAGGCAGAGGACTGGGCTCTGATTCTCCAAAGTGCTTTTGCTTCGACCCCTCAGAGAAGCTCCTGGAGACAGGACGTGTCCCGTCTCTCGCTCTTCCTCTGAACAGCTTCTCCACACTCGTTGTTCACGCTCCCCACCATTCCCTTTCCAGGCTGCTGGGACCGGAGCCTGCTCCACAGCACAGCCTGGGGCCACCGAGGAGACGTGGGGGCGGTTTCCAGAGCACCAGTGACCTCAGGCTCCTTCAGCTCCTTCATGAAGAGTCTTCCTGTGAATCTCCACAGCACACACCTGCCTGCCAGGTGCTCGGTAAATGTGGACAGAGTCGGCTTTTCCTGGGAGCACTGATTCTTTCCCCAGACACAAAGCCCACCCCACCTGCCTCCAGCAAAAACCAACAATAGAAACAGACCCACGGAGACCCGCCAGCTCTTCCTCTTCAGGAACCCCAGTGTCTGTATTGCTTCCACCAAATAAAAATTTGGAATTAGGGGGACCAATAGCACCAGCTATGGTTTGAATGTGTCCCTTAAAGTTCATGTGTTGGAAACTTAATCCCCAATGCAACAGTGTTGGGAGGTGGGACCTTTAAGAGGTGATTAGGTCACAAGGGCTCTGTCCTCATGAATGGATTAGTGCTGTTACTGCAGGAGTGGGTTTGTCACTGCAGGACTGGGTCCCTGATAAAAAGGATGAATTCAGCCCACTTCATATATCTGTCTGTCTCTCCCATGTGCTCTCATGCCCTCCCCTCCCCTCTCGCCTTCCACCATGGGATAGCACAGCAGGAAGGCCCTCTCCAGGTGCTGGTGACATGCTCTTGGACTTCTCAGCCTCCAGAACCATGGCCAAAATAAACTTCTATTGTTTACAAACTACCCAGGCTCAAGTCTATCACAGCAGCAGGAGCTGGACTAAGACAGCACCCTCCTTTCCCAGAGAGCAAAACTGAGCCTTAAGTGGTGAATCATATGTGTCTCAATCAGTGGGACAGCCAGGCCTGGTCAGTCACGTACCCTGACTCCCAGCACAGTGCTCACACTGATATAGTAGTTATTTTTTGTACCTTGTCACCCAATGACCTGCCATTCCTACTGTGTGCCAGGATCTGAGTAGGGGCTCAGGTGCCATTAAAGGATAGGAAATAGGCCGGGCGCGGTGGCTCACACCTGTAATCCTAGCACTCTGGGAGGCCGAGGCGGGCGGATTGCTCGAGGTCAGGAGTTCGAAACCAGCCTGAGCAAGAGCGAGACCCCGTCTCTACTATAAATAAAAGAAATAAATTGGCCAACTAATACGTATATAGAAAAAATTAGCTGGGCATGGTGGCATATGCCTGTAGTCCCAGCTACTTGGGAGGCTGAGGCAGGAGAATTGCTTGAGCCCAGGAGTTTGAGGTTGCTGTGAGCTAGGCTGACGCCATAGCACTCACTCTAGCCTGGGCAAAAAAGTGAGACTCTGTCTCAAAAAAAAAAAAAAAAAAAAGATAGGAAATAGGCTCCTCCCACAATCCGTAAACAAGCACAGGGCAATGTAGAAAGTGCCCATTGTGTATGAAGGGCTTCAGTGCAGTGGGGAATCAGGAAAATCACATGCATTTGAAGAGAGGACAAAGAAGTTCCAAGGAGAGAAGGGGAGACAGACATACTAAATTGAAGGCACAACATATCCAAAAAGTGCCAAAACCCACGCCATTATGAAGAATGGCAATGAATGTCTGTGTTGCTGTTGTGGAAGGTTTGTGCAAGGAGTGGGCAGTAGTCATCCTGTGGGCACAACAAACCACTCAAATCAGGCGCCCTAATAGCAATCATTCCCTTGATCACAATTCTGTGGTTCCAACATGGGCTGGGCTCAGCTGGGCAGGTTTTCTGCTCCTCCTGGTGCTGGCAGGGCTCAGTCATGTGTTTGCGATTAATGGGGCTGGCTGGATCCAGTGGCCTCACTAGAACTTCTGGTGGTGTGAGCTAGCTGCTGGCTGGGCCTCTCACCCCACAAGGCCTCTCATCCTCCAGGAGGCTAGTCAGAATGTTTTTACATGACAGCAAAGTGTTGCCAGAGAGCAAGGTCTAGACTTGGAAGTTATACAACTTCCCTCTGCAAGTCTCTGTGTGGCAGATCAAGCACAGGCCAGCTGCCATTCAGGGGTTGGGGGAACCAAGCCAAGGTGCAAACAGGCATGGACACACACAGGCATGGTTCCTGGGGACCATAAGTACTATAGTCTACCACAGAGTGGACAGAGACAATATTAGCGTATGTGTTCTTAACATATCTTACAAATTCAAATGCAAACCCCTAACATTCAAAAACATTCAAGGAGCTTAAAATCATATTTACCTTTGTACCCCC
Organism: Microcebus murinus; assembly: GCF_040939455.1. Taxonomy (NCBI): domain Eukaryota; kingdom Metazoa; phylum Chordata; class Mammalia; order Primates; family Cheirogaleidae; genus Microcebus; species Microcebus murinus. Next base: position 11,269,733 of record NC_134115.1, on the reverse strand, counting down.
AATTGTGACTCCCCTAATTCTTTTCCATACATTATGTTTAATAAATTTGTGTGGATTGAGTAAATTCTCACAAATGCAGACAGTTACAAACTTAGGAATTGTGAGCTTACCAAGAGAGAATGCCCGAAGGTGCAGTTAATAAAGAATAAAAAGTCTCTTTTAGGCCGGGCGTGGTAGCTCATGCCTGTAATCCTAGCACTCTGGGAGGCTGAGGCAGGCAAATTGCTTGAGCTCAGGAATTCGAGACCAACCTGAGCAAAATGAGACCCTGTCTCTACTATAAAGAAATTAGCCAAACAACTAAAAATAGAAAAATTAGCCGGGCGTGGTGGCGCATGCCTATAGTCCCAGCTACTCGGGAGGCTGAGGCAGGAGGATTGCTTGAGCCCAGGAGTTTGAGGTTGCTGTGAGGTAGGCTGATGCCATGGCACTCTAGTCCAGGCAAGAGTGAGACTCTGTCTCCAAAAAAAAAAAAAAAAAGTATCTTTTGCTCACAAATACTGTAAGATGACAGAATAGGAACATGATCATTTCACAACAAGGGGCCCGGGACCTGCCCTGAAATTCACTGGAAACAAATCTCTAGGTGGACTGTTGCCTTTCTTCCATTTTCCAACCTTCACTCCAAATCACATCATTGGTCATAAAGAAAGTAAAAAAGTTTAAGAGGTCAGCGTTTGTTTCAGGTTCTATAAAAAGGCAGAATAAGCCATCATGTCTGGGCAGAATCCTCTGTACTTCATCCCTTAAGGTTAATTCACAGCCAATTATCTGTGCTCTGCAGTAGCAGCAGACTGATGCTTCAATCTGACTCCCAATTTGGGCACCAACATGCTATCATTTCTTGAGTTAGACTTGGCAAGATTTATCTATTTCCTTCTGGACGTTGTGCCTGAGATTAAGCAAAACAGTATGGCACCAGGTTCTACAGACAATCTTAACTTCCCTCAACCATAAATAATATAGAGACTTTGGGTTATCAAACGACCCAGCTCCTGCCCCCTTTTCTGTAAAAATTTAACACTCTACTCAAATAACTACTGCAGCAGTGGTAGTCACCAAACTCAGGGTCGTCTCCATTCGGCACATGGCAGGAGGGCACACACCATGCCTTCAGGTTGGGTGTGGCCACATGACATCTTCTGGCCAATACAAGTGGGCTCAAGTTCATGTGCTGGATCCAGACCAAAGCCTCAGGAGCCAGCCCTCAATCTGCCACAGCCTCTTCTTCACCAATGGGACCACAATTTTCCAGACGGTAGAGGCTCTATTAGCTTTGGTCCTGGAGAACACACGAGGGGGAGGCTCTAGCCAACTCACATTAACTACTGGGGTTGTTTGTTACAGCAGCCTGACTTTGCCCATCCTAACTTAATATGCCTTTGATGAACGTGTAATTCATCTTTGACTGCTGTGTTGACGCAAGCGATGGTCCAATTTTCAGTTTTAGAGCAGTTCAGACGACAGCAATACGGTGCTCCCCACTCCCTCTGCCAATCACGCCTCCTTTCTTCTCGCTGGCCTTGGGCTTAGGAAACTGCTTTATCTCCTTTCTTCACAGGAAACCCAGAGAAGGTACTGTGTCCAGGGAGATAGCCTGGGGCCATGTAAGTTCCTTACCTGCCACGGGACCTTTGCTCCAACTACTTTGAACGCCATCCCCAAGTTTGGGATCATGGGGCCAGAGGGCATCTGCATTGCCTGTGGCGACCATCTCATCCACAATCCTGACCCTAAGGGGAGGCGTGAGCCACTTGCCTAGAAGAAGCGGCAAGCCAGGTCCAAAACCCAGGCTGTTTGCCTGGATCCGTTCCAGCCTGGGCTTTAGACCTGGCTTGCTGCTTCTTCTAGGCAAGTGTCCTGCTGCCTCGACTGGCCCCCAGCACTGCAAGCACCATGCAGAGCCAGCTTCTCTTCCCTGGAATCTGAACTTGCCTTTTCCCGCTGTGCACAGCTGGTCTGAGGGTTCACGGGCCTGATGCTTTCTGCTCTCCGGGGAGGTTTCTCTGGTCCCACAGCTACATGTCCCCAAAGCCCACCCTGTCCTGGATGCCCAAAGCTATAACCACACAGAGTGCAACTCAGAAAGCCCTGGCTGGACTCCCTGGGACTCCCACCAGGCCCTTGCCCCCATCTCCACTGCCCTAGTCCCTGCCTGGCTCCTTTCAGCAGCCAGGAGGACTACAGCCCCGCGCCCAGGCGCCCTTCACAGGCAGACAGCGCAGCCAGGGGACAACTGGCCTGGGCAGGATCTGCTTGAGCGACGCCCCCAATCCTTCTTCACGGAGGACTAGTAACAACGAACAGAAGGAATGTCTTTATTGAAGTGCAGTGTGACTATTATCCGAATGAGACTTCTTAGAGGAGCCAAGCCTTTCAACCCCCATTCCACATCTGAAAACTCATTCCAACGGCAGGATTTTAAAGCAGACCCATCCAGAGGAGCCCTCGCAGGCAGCCGCCTGGGTCCCGTGCGTCTCCACGCCCAGAATATAACATGCCCCTTCCCCTCACTGCGGGAGAATTTAGAGCCTGCACACAAGAAGGAAAGCTGGCAAGTTCTAGCAGCAGGAAAGGCAGGCAGACACCTGTGGCTTCAGGGCAGGTCCTTTGTACTATTGTCTAAATCCCAAGGGGGGCACACTGAAGACCCGCAGGTGAACACAGGCATGCGGGCTGCCCGCCCTACACGTCCCCCTTCCAGCTTCCCATCAGAATCCCCTTGTATTCACGGCTGCAGTGTGCCCCTCCCCACAGGCCAGGGTAAGGTGGGGGTGCCTTGTGACCCAGTCTGGATGGCGAGAGGTGAACAAAGCCACTCACAAGAGGCCCCAGGAAAGCCCACGCAGGGGTTCAATGAGGCAAGAGTGCACCCCTTTCCCTTACACGTCCCTTCCTCTTGCCTGAACTGTGGGCACGGTGGCTGCAGCTCTGGCTGTCACCTGAGGCTAGTAGGGGGCAAAACCCAGGGAAGCCTGGGTCTGCAGTGACCCCGAGGAGCTGCCTGGTCAGCTCTGTCCACTCCTGCTCTGTCCACTTCCCCCGGTCTGCGTGAGAGAAAAAGGAACTTTTAAGTTGTGTAAACTACTGCCTGAGGGGTTTCTGTTTCTAGCGCCCAAATGCAGCGCCTGTCCAGTGACCATCCAAGCAGGGGAATTTCTTTTCTACCATGGAAAGTAAAAGACTCAGAGAAATTAACAATCAATGGAAGGTTTCAATAAAATAAAAGTCCACTCTGGCCAGACATGTTTGGGATATTTTGGGGATATTTAGGATTGGGGAGAGCAGAAAGGGTCAACTCTTGCTGCTTTTAAAATAACGAAATAAGCACAAACTGCTCCTCACCTGATACATCAATTGTTCACATGTTTTAATTACATATTATATTTTAGGGGAAAATGAGAGGGAAAGAAAGAAAAGGTAAGACAGAAGGGCCCCCGAATGTCCACTGATGGACGAATGCGCACTGCAGGTGTGGTCCAGCCATGCGACAAAATAGTACGCAGCCCTGAACATGGGAAATTGGGGCACATGCTACAACACGGATGCACTTCGAGGATATCACACTAGGGGAAGTAAGTAAGCCATGAAAGCAAAAACAGTATACAATTCCACTCATAGGAGGTGTCTAAAGTGTCAAAATCATAGCAACAGAAAGTGAATGGTGGTCGCCAGGGGCTAGGGGAAGGGGGGTGAGTTAGTGCTTGAAGGGCAAAGAGTTTCTGTTTTCCAAGATGAAGCAGCCCTGGAGATGAGCAGCAAAACAATGTGAGTATACTTGACGCTACTGAAGCGTACATTTAAAAATGTTTAAGATGGTACATTTAATGCTATGTGATCATAACAATTAAAAACAAAATTTAAAAATTCCTTTAAAGATACAAGGGCAGAGGAGAGAAGAGCGAGGTTACAGAGCCGAGAAACCGAGGAGGGGACAACAGAAGCAGGGGGAGGCAGAGGAAGGGCGTGGCGGGAGGCGGGAGGGACAGGAGACTCTGGGGGGGGGGCACGCAAGTCTGGTCACACAGGTCACTCACTGGGGCTTAGGGCCTCAAAGGACCACATCGGAGACCCTGCAAACACCCAGCACCGGCACAGACATTTGGCTGCTCGCTGGTCTCAGTTCAAAAAGAACTTTGGAGCGGCGCTGTGCGTGCAGGGGTCTGACAGGGATTCCGACCCGACCCCCTAACGTGCCCGGTACCCAGCAGGGGCTCGCCAAGGACCTTCCAAGTCAGTTAACAGAAGAATAGTGCCAATCTGGTCCAAGGCCACCAGGGGCCCACAGCCGCCCGCATCCGGCTTTTGAGAGCATCGAGAGAGCCCACAGCTGCAGGGAAAGTTCAGGTTAAGTCCAGCATGGCAGATTAGCCACGGGTGCTACTAAAATTTAACTTTAACTAATTAAAAATTCACCTCTTCAGAAGTACCAGTCACATTTCACGTGCTCAATAGCCACACGTGTCCAGTGGCTACCAACACTGGACAGCACAGAACCTTCCCGTAACCACAGAAGGCTCGGCTGCACGGCACTGGTGTGGACGCCACCCTACCCTACCCTTCCCTGCTCCACCCCATGCTGTCCCGTCCTACCCAGGGCACTGGGTAGGACTAGCGTAACACACCACACGACCTGTCTCTGTCTCGGTTGTTTCCTTATTTGTAAAACAAGGAGAATGTCAGCATCTGATGTTTAAGGTGGTTAAGCAGATTAAATTAGACAACAGAGGTAAAGCGCACAGTGCCTGGCTCACAGTGCAAGCTCCATGAGCACTAGCTGTGATCTTGTGCGAGGGAAGGGCGGCTGGGACATGCACGCGCACACACACTCAGCTGTGGTTTCCTACACAGGGAGACCATGAGTTCCTCTCTCCTCCCCACAGTGGGAAAGATTCTCAGTAAGCAACTGGAAGGGAGGGTCCCTCCAAGGGGCTCTAGTGGGCGGAGGTGCTGTGCACAGGGTCCGGGCAGTCTGGTTTCTCCCCCACCTGCCTACGAGGAGTCCGCCTGCAGGGAGCATGGGAGTGGGAACCGTGCTCTGGGCGTGTGGAAGCCACAGTGGGTGGCTGAGTCCCCAGGTGGCTCCAGTAGGCTGTTCCGTGAGGCCATGAAGGGACGGGATCCGCAGAGGGATCCCCTGCCATCCCGCCCCTCCCAGCCCTTCCCTGCAAGGGCCCTGAGGTCAAGAACAGCAGAAACCAGGGCCTGAGTGGGTACCTAGGAATGGTTCGTTTGGCCTGACAGGACGTCTGCGTGCAATGACCACCTTACAGCCTGTATATCTCTCTCCACGGGGCTGTGTGCCTCTGTGCATTTGTGTAGTGAGTGCATAGTAGCAAGTGTTTCTGAGATCCTTTACTCATTTCAGATCTTCCGTTGAAAGTCTTACTAGACTATATGCCATAATTTCTTCCACGGGCGTGCTTTATTTATTCTCTCCCATCGTTCTGTGGGCTTAGCCTCCGGGTTTGTAATGCTGCCCAACAGGGCGTGACCCATTTGGAGTACCTGGGGCCGCTTCAGGGAGTACTGAAGAGACGGGCACCCACTGTGTGCAGATAAGATTCCGTCTCCAAGATTCCTGACCACCCCGCGACACCAGACAGACAGCATGACAATGGGACCGCAGGAGCTCCTCCTCTCAATTCTGACAACCAAAATTAAAATGAAGGATTTGTTATGGTCGAGTAAGTGAAAGAAGGAAAACACTCCAAGGATTGCTGACTACTCTAACCAGACACACCCAGCTAAAGGATTGGGTAATTTCAAAACTCCGATGCATTTTCCCTTTAATGGATCACTTCTCAAAGAGTCATGTTTGAAAAGGAGGGAGATTCTGTGGGAGATAGACAGAAATCTTATAAGGGTTTGTCCCCAAGGTTATTTGTCAATAAAAGCCGTAGACATTCAACATTATTTTAAATGTGTAATTTGTTAATCTGCATGGCTTTAGCTCTCACAAAAGAGGATTCTGTGAGTCACAGAGAGAAAACTGTGCTTTCTTCATGAGATGAAGGGTCTAATTTGGAAGGACAAGGAAGGCGGCCGGGTGCAGTGAATGAGGAATGGGACGGGAAGGCAAGGGACCAAGGTTCTCCCCTGGCATGGCTACGGTGGAAAATGAAGATCCCAGGTTTCCGGACTCTTCTAAGATGAGTACTACGTGTTCCTCAGAGGACTGCCTGGGTGGAGGTAACATTCACCTTGAACAAAGGCTGGGAGACCAGAAAAGGTGTGAGAACCACCGGCCTTACCAAGCCAGACGCTGGGGAAGGTGCCACTTCTCTCTCCCTGCAGAGTGGCCTTGAGGGCAGGGGGAGGGCAGAGGCCAGGCCGTCTCCGCTAAAGGTCACCTGCCCACCTCCACCACGGAGCTCCAGATAAAGGCTCTCAGAGAAGCTGTCGCCTACGGCCTGAGGTTCACCATCCCAGGCAGGAGCAATTCCTTCCCTTCTTAGTCCCTTCCTGAGAACAAGGACAAAAAAAACCCAATCTGGTCCCCTCTTTAATTAAAAACTTGAGGAAATTCCTTCTCCTGAGGGGACAGGGTGAGAAGCCACACAGCCCTGGGTTGGAAGTCTCTTCTCTAAGCCCCCTGAGCAGAAGCACCATGGCCTTGGCCTTGCACCACGACCCGAGCAGAAGACTCCACCTGTCAGAGACCAAGGCTCCGACCGTGAAAGAGTCGCGTGGCTCCTGCACAGGGCTCTGGCAGAATACCCCCCCAACCCCCAGCAATCACTACACCCCACCCCACATCAGCACCAGGGGGCAGACTGTCGTGTCCACTGCTGTGCCCCCAGTGCCCGGAATACTGACCCATGTACGGCTGTCAGTAGACAGAGAATCCACCACAGACCCAGAGAGTAAACGGAGCCCTTGGCCCACCACTGGCAGCACGCACGGTGGGCACGAGCCTTGCCACCTCTGCCTAGGGAAGCCTAGACAAAGTACTTTGCCTCTCTGTGCCTTAGTTTCCTTATCCATAAAGTCAACATAATATTTGTACCAACTTCACAGGGCTGTGTGAAGATTAAATGAGAAAATACATGAAAAATATACTTAGAGCAATGCCCAGCCTACACATGTGCTCAACCACATAAGTTATTATTTATGAAATGTCCACCCCAAATGGCCTTCTTCTATTTTTGGATCCTATATCACTCAAGAATCCCAGTGACGGAGAATAGAATGCAAATAAACAGCCCCTCATCTGCTCCTGAGCAGTAATTAGGATGGTCACACTCACTCTTGCTTCTTCCTTCATAATACCTGATTTTCTCATTTGTCTTTTTAAGAATAAAATAATATCTAGTGGCAACGAGAACTAGTGACTACCTCTGTTCCTTTAAATCGTAATTTCCCCGTGCATTGTTTAATCATATTGATGCGGAACTCACACATCTTTTGGCTAGCCAGTGACTTTTTAATGGTGTGCTCTTGCATGATTGCATATTTGTTCCTGACAGTAAGTCAGCTTCTTCTAGTGCTTAGGAGCTTAAGGAGCTTCTTCTAGTGCTTAGTGAGTTTCTAAATTTTCTTCAATTTCTTGGAGGGTTTTGGTCTTTCTTGTTTGTGGTTACAAATATTTCTTGAGGAAGAGAATCAGACGGCTGCAGGGTGTGTGTCACCCATCTTCTCCCTGTGTCTGTGCCAGAGATGGCAGCCGAAGGACAGGCGTGCTGCTTTGAAAGGTTAAGACCAGGCTTGGTTCAAATTGTCCCAGACTTAACATCTGCTTAAGAAGATGCTGTCGTGTGGAAATGCCGTAGTGGACAGCTGCTACATCAGGAACTGGCTCTTCTGCCTCCATGAGGCTCAGAAATAAGGAACTCCCTTTACTGAGAAAAAGGGATGTTATGTAAACCCCCAACGCATATGTCAGAACAGTGAGGCTGCCCCTGAGAACGCCAGGGTGACAAGGCCTCGGGGCACACCCACAAGCCTGTGCGCGGTTCCTCCTCAGTCCAGCAGTTACCCAGCTCCCAGAATCCTCTCCAGAGATCAGGGGCCTCTACATCTGATGCCATCATTAAATTCTCGCTGCAGGTTGTGTCAGAGAACTTGCCACCAACAGGGCTTCTCTTCAATGACCTCCAGGAGAACCAGCTGAGGCCAAGAGCAGAGACCCAGCAGCTCTCAGGTGTCCAGGGGAAATGGCATGGGAAGCCCAGGCAGGAGACGGCACAGGCTCCCTCCATCTACCCAGACTAGTCGGACAGCTAAGGCCAGCCCATGGTGCTTTGCTCATTTGGGTCCAGGTTGCCATGGAGATCAGCAGTCTCCCTGGATGCCTCCTGACTACAGGAGCAACTAGGGCATTCCTGCTGAGGGATCTAAGTGAGTGACTTAAGTCCCAATGCGGGGGCTGGGGCGGGGCTGTGTGGAGGGCTCCTATGGGTGGTCCCCTCCATCTTCGAGCTTGAGTCATAGGGAGTGTTCCAGCAGTCTCTGTTATGTCCAGAGGTAAAAATTCTTTAAACTGAATAATCTCGATGAAGTGAAGATGATATTTTTTTGGTATTACATTTTATTTTTACTGCTCCTTCCAGAATTGCACAATTCTTTAATGATTGCTATTCAACTAAAAACATGCCTCAAGGCATTGCATAAGATGGGAACGACAATTTTAAAAACTGTAGTCAGCAACATGAAGAACCCTTGAAAGCATCAGTGTAAAAGCATTCAAGAAATAACTTCCTTTGGCTTCCTTGGACTTGTTTAAGAGATTATTGATGGCAAAATCAAGTACAAAATCTTAATGGATCAGTAACTATAAACTAAGCTACTTAAATGAAAATAAAAATGTTGCCAGTTTTATGCCTTGGAACAAAATTTCTGACCTGGGGGTCTGGGAATCTGCTGAGACTGGGGGCAAAAATTTGGCAGAATGTTTGAATATTTGAGGCATTTTTTTTGAGAAGGGGTATATGGGTCTCAACTATTCTCAGTAGGCGTCCCCAGATGTTAAGTTTTAAGTTTGGTTAATTGACAGCAAAGTTTCCCAATCTGGTTCCCTTTTTTTTATTCCATTTAAGATGTCAAAACTTGATGAAAAGCATATTGGGGGTGTTCTCCTGCCTGCCCATTCTGCCCACGGGACATGTCTCATCCTTCCTCTTCCTCTTTCTCCCCTTATCGCCCTCATCTGTGGAATATTAAAAATAAATATTGAGCATCCTAAGTGCCAGGCATAGCATGTAATAATTATTAAGATGCACCTGCACAGGAGGAGGGGAAGGGGAAGTTGGGAAGTTTAGTGTAGATATCGAATATTCCCAATCACTCAACCCCACCCTATGTGACAGGTAAAAGCCAAAGAAGAAAATACTCAAGAGTCTGATAATGGGATTCTGCTTGGTTTCTTGCCTAGCTGGCCAGCTGGAACTTAAATATCAACCACAACGTTGAGGGCCAGAACAACGTGTCTTCTCACAAACAGTTTTAAATTCAGAGACGGAAAGTAGAACGGTGGTTGCCAGGGGGGATGGAGAGTTAGTGCTTGATGGGTCCAGAGATTCAGTCGGGGAGGACGAAAAAGTCCTGGAGACGGATGGTGGTGACGGTGGCACAACAAGGGGAATGTACTGAACGCCACTGAGCTGTGCATTAAAAGTGGTTCAAAAGGTATGTTTTATGGTATGTACATTATGCCACAATAAAATCTTTTTTTAAAAGGAGTCCTGATTTTTCTGTCTGTACTTGGCAAAAAGGGATGTCACCAGTGCCTGCCTCTGCCAGGGTGCTAGAGAGAATGAGTCTGCCAGGCCACAAGTTTCACAAACCCTAATGTATGTTAGGTCCTTCCCTATTTTCCAGACAGCAGTGTCCCTGTCACTATGTAGGCTGGACATCCCTCCTTTTTCCTCTTTGGGACGTCAGTGGGGCCGGGAGGGAAGAGTCCTGGGTCCAGAGAGCCCTGAGCGTGGCGCTCGGGACGGCCGCGTCAGACCAAGCCTCCACGCTCCCTGAGAACTTCCTGACGAGCAGGGTCCCCTCCCTGCTGGCTGGCCTTGCCGGGCTCTGTGCTTCCCACTGGGTCCTGGAAGGTTTGGGACCCCCAGCGGGACCTGGGCAGGGCCCTGCCTGGCCGGGAGGCACGGCATCCTGTTTCCGAGGCTACCAGCCTGAAACGCGAGCCAACCCCGGGAGGCTTGCTGTTGGCCTAGAACTTGATCCTGGCGATCACAGGACTCCTCGCCCGCAAAGCCCCTGTGGCTTACTGGCAGCCGAGATTATTCCGGGGTGTAGCTGGTCATCTGGATTCCGGCTGCCGATCGCTGGCCCACAGAGGCATCTGAGACTCGATCTGCTGCAGGCTAGACTTTCGCGCGTCTATCAGCACCGCCTGCCCCTCAGAGAAGACAGCAGCGGGTAATGTTTATCTTCAGGACTCTTCTCCTGGGCTCTGCGGTGACTCTGGTTTGGTTACAGCTTCTTCGTGCTGCTGTATCAGCACCCACACTGCCCTGAAAGAAGTCATGGGCTCGTCGCTTTCCCCTCGAGGGAGGAGGGGGACGTCACGCCGGGCCAGTCCCCGACCCCCACCACGGCCCACGATGGTTCCCCAGGTCCACGCTCTCCCTTCTCCCTGGAGACTGACACCCTGTCCTTCATCGGCTGTCACCACCGCCCTGTTCCAGCTCCCCGCTTCCTTGCTGTCCCAGATGCCAGGCCCTCAGCCTTTGGGTCTTTAAGGATTTCATCACCACCCTCACAGGGAAACCAACAGACTGGCTTAAAATCTAAATTAACAGACGTGATGCTGTCAGCCAGTGTTAAGAAGTAGGATCTGCAGTTTGTAATCGCCACCTCCTGCTGGCCTGGAGTGACCTGAGCAACACCGAGGAAGCACCGGGCACCCGCCAGCTGGGCCTTCTGGCCCAAGCATCCTGCCACATCCATCCCAGGTTAGCCCCTGTCCCCAGGCCAGGGCATGTTCCCAGGAAAAAACAAAAGGACACATCCACAGAAAGACTTGGACAAAAGTGTTTCTGGCAGCTTTCTTCACAATAGACTGCACACACTGCGGTCTATGTGCACAATGGAGCACCACTCAGCAGTGAAGAGCAAACTGCTGATACATGAAGCAAGCCAGGTGTTGGGGTCACAGGTTGAATCACACCCCCTGCCATTCGTATGTTGAAGTGCCAACCCTCAGAAGAACCTCAAACCATGGCCTTATTTATAAATGTAATTAGGTGAGATGACTGTAATTAGTTAGTATGAACTAAGATGAAGTCATACTGCAACAGGGTAGGCTCCTCACCCAACACCACAGATGTCCTTAGGTGGACCTTAGGTCCTCAGGAGGAAATGTGGACATAGAGCCACAGAATGCCATACTGTGTTGCCAAGAGCCCAGTAACTTCCAGAAGCTAGCTGGAACAGAGCCTGCTGACACCTTGATCCTGGACTTCCAGCTTCCAGACCTGTGAAGCATAAAGTTCTGTTGCTTAAGCCATGCAGTCTGTGGTATCTGGTACAAAAGCCCTTGCAAACGTATGCAGTTGGCAACAGAAGTCTTACGCAAAATAGTACACACGCTGTATGCTCTCATCCAAATTAAGTTCTAGAACACGTTAACCTATGGTGAAAAAATCAGAACAGTGGTTTCCTTTGGAGGATGGGGTGGCAATGACTGAGGGGGCAGATGAGGGAACTTTCTGGGGTGATGGTACCGCTCTGTGATCACCTTGATGGGGGCTGGGCTACACAGGGGATGCCTTTGTCAACACTCTTCAAAGGTGCACTTAGGACTCCTGCTTCTCCACTCTGCACACATAAAGAACCATCAACAAATGCTGAACTCTAAGAACTGACATGCATGATGACACGTTAAAGGGGTGACATGTGCAGATACCTGCAATTCACTTTGAAATGCATAAAAAATGAAGATCGTTTGATAGAAGGAAAAATATAAAACGTTAACTGTGGATCTGGGTAATAGGTACATGAGTATTCACCATGCTTTTTTCTCAATTTTTCTATATAGTTGAACATTTTCAAAACAAGATATGGAAAAACATCACCATGCTGATTGTCTGGTTTCTTTCAGTGCTCTGCTGCCAGGTGTGTTAATATAATTGCATGACAGTGCTACTAAGGATCTCGAAGGCAAGTAATGAAAGGGTGATCTAAAAGGAGGGAGAAGGGGGCCTTATTTTATGCTGAAATGTGTACTGTTTGTGATGAGAAATGTTTTCCCACTCTAAACTATCCTTAAAACTAAACTGTGTGAAATGCCTATAACAAAAGAATAGGGGCCAGGTTTGGTGGCTCAGGCCTGTAATCCAGCACTTTGGGAAGCTGAGGTGGGAAGACTGCTTGAGACCAGGAGTTCAAGACCAACCTGGGCAACGTATAGAGACACTGTCTCTACAGAAAATAGAAAAATTATCCGGGCATGATGGAATGCACCTGTAGTCCCAGCTACTCAGGAGACTGAGGCAGGAGGATTGCTGGAGCTCCGGAGTTTGAGGTTGCAGTGAGCTATGATGACGCCACTGCAGTCTAGACTGGGCAACAGAGTGAGATCCCATTTCAAAAAAAAAACCCAGAATAGGTATGTGTGGTATTAAGAACTTGTTCTTCATTCCAGAGGTTATTCTTAAAATACTCTGAGGATAACCCAAGCTAACCAAAGTACATTAGCATGAAATCCACACCGGGTGGGGAGTGCCCAAAAGGTGCATTCTTTACAACCTCAGGCCGGACTCTGCCCTCAGCCCCCACAACCAGAACCAGATCCTGAAATACATATGAGAAGATTCCAACTGAGAAACCTCAGCTAAACTGCAGGGCAAACCCTCAGCGCATGCTCACCATGCTCACCAGGAGTCAAACCAACACTATGTTCCCAAGATGACAAATACATGGAACTCTGGCTGGCTCAGAAACAGTTACCCCAAAAGAAAAGATTCACACGAATAAGAACAATGCCATGCCTTCCTCTTGAGTGAGGGAAGTAACTCCGAATACAATAGTTTAGTTATTGTTGTTGAGGAATCAAAAAAAAGCAATTCCAGTGTTTTGGTATTAGCTTAAAGAAAAGAGCATAAATCAATTCAGCTTTTCAGCTTTTATTGACCATGTTACCAAGCTGATATTTTGCAGGAGAATAGACACAGGAACAGGAGAAACATAGCCTACAAAACGGTGAGAGAAAGAGGCGAAAAAGAAAACAAAATGTAGGATCCTCCACACCTTCCCCCCACCACAGAAAACACAGGGAGAGAATTCTCATTCTCATTTTACAGATGATGATACAGAGGGTCAGAGAGGTTCGGATTCCCACATCACACAGCTATTTAAGGGGCGGAACCCGGGTCTCTAACCCAGGCCTTTTGACTCTGGCCCCTGTGAAGGTTGATGTTTAGGAAACAGCTTTGGCCCCTCCACGATCAATAAGGGAGGCTTGCTGGGGGCCTCTATAGCCAAGCTGCGGGCGTGACTCCTAGCCGTGTGACCCTGGGCAAGTGACTTGCTGTCTTGGTACCCATTATTGTTTTCTAGAGAAGGTAGAACAAAAGCATTTACCTGACGGAACCCTGCCCCCCCCGCCCTCCCCCCCCCCCCCCCCGCCCCTAAAGTGCTTCGAATAATCCCTGGCCTGGTACGAGCAGGTTGTCTCCAGACCTGTGCTGGCCAGCAGCGCAGCCAGCAGCCGGAAGGGGGGGGGGGGATGTGTCCCCTTGGTAGGCCTCGTACCCAGATATTTTGGTCGGGCATTATTCCAGATGCCTCTGTGAAGGCACTTTTTTCATGAGATTAACGTTTAAATCAGTAGACTTTGAGTAAAGTCAATGACTTACTCCCCACAGCGTGGGAAGGTGGCCTTGTCCAGGTAGCTGAGGCCCATACACAGAGAGGCCAGCAGATGGCCTTCGGATTGGCGCTGTGATGTCAGCACTTCCCTGCGTCTTTCACTTGCGGGGCCCGCGCAGATGCTGGACTTGTGGACTTGCTAGTCTCCACAATCACGTGAGCGGATTCTTCAAAACAAATCTCTTTTTCTCTCTCTCCCTGTGTGTGTGTGTGTGTGTGTGTGTGTGTGTGTGTGTGTGTGTATTACACACATACACGCACACCTCCTATTGGTTCTGTTTCTCTGGAGAATCCTAATAGATGTGGCCATTGATATTGACTTTAAGTTAACTAAAATCCACAAAAATTAAAAATTCAGTTCCTCGGTCTTACCATCGAAGCGCGCTATAGCCACGTGTAAGTAGGGGCTACTGTACAGTTCGGCACAGACACACAGCATTTCCGACGCTGTGGAAGGTTCTGGAGGGTTGCTCTAGAGCAGGAAATGTTCCTTTCCGAGGAAGCCTGTAGCAGGCTTGCCAAATGGCGGTGGAGCGCTCAGCATTCTCCTCCTCCCGCTCCTGCTCCTCCTCATCACTGCATCCGGTCGTTACTTGCATCGCATCGGGTTATTATTATTACTTGTTCATCAGGCTCTTTAATGCCCCCAGTGACTTTTCTGCAGTGGGATGCAGATTGCTCCAGCCTTTTCAGGCCCCATCTGAGTCTCATGTTAAAAGGAAGGGGGAGGAAAACAGAAAGACGAAGTGGAAGGGAGCATGGCCCGGGGAGGGGGGGAGCTGGGCGGAGAGGACGGGGAAGAGAGGAAAGCACCTGCATCTAGTCACCCAAAGCCGACGCGCTCAGTGCGGGGTAATCATGCCTCTGTATTTTCTGCATTTCCCTTGCGCCAGCACTGTCCCAGCACTAGCCCATTCCTCATGACAGTAAACCGCCAGCTGCCGGCACACCCTTCACAAGCTAACCGCCACCCACCCCGCCCACTCGGTCACCCAGCCCGCCTGCTCCCCACCACAACTCTCCCACCTTAACCACGGCCAGGTGCCAGATAACCGGGGACAGCCCCACACCCCTGAGACCGCAAAAATTATTCACACTAGCCAATCCTAAATCTGCTCACCCTGCCTTGCCCATTCCTTGCTGCAGGAACCACATTAAAGACTCTCAGCCTCAGTTTCCCCTATGCCTCCTGGCCGACGGGAGCTTCCCTGGGTGGCCCTGCTGGCTCGGCGTGCCCTCTCCTCTCAGCAGCCGTGAGGACCAGCCGCCTGTTCAGTCACCTCCTGACCTGCTGGCCTCACAGCACAGTAAACCTACGTTCTACAACAGTTTCGCTCCGCCACACCCAGCCCCACCACAGGGAAGTTCAAGTTTGTTTAACTAAAAACCAACTTCCCAGCCAAGGAGCTGGAGTGCATTACTCAACCCATTTGTGGTACAGGAAGTGCTAAAAATGTGTAAGTGCTGCAAAAATCAAAATTTAAAAACCCTCTTCTTTTATAGTTTTTTTTTTTTTGAGGAGGCAGCAAAATGGCCCGTCTCACAGGACCATGAGGAGTCACTCAAACCCAGCCTTTTAGGGAACCTGTAAGATGGCCAGATGAACGCCCTTGTTCTACAGCCAAGGTCAGCGGTGGGGCAAGGCCATTCTGACGGATGCCTGTCTAGTGCGTGTATTTTTTTTCCAGTACATTCCACATTCACCTAAAATTGAGAAAAACCAATAAATTACTTAGAGTTCTTGCTTGCGGTCTACTGATCCCCTAATATTGTATATATTTTAATTAAAGCAGCCATTAAGATCTCTCCATCCCAGGTAACTATTGCAGTTGAGATTATTAACAACAGTTTAGCTGTGGGTCCAGGAACCATTTCTAAAGCTCGTGAAGCCTTGCTCACACCCAGCCAGGGCCTGGTCTGCGAGCAGAAATAGGGAGACCAGCCTCCTGGAGGCCTAGATCTTCTGAATAAAAGGTGTGAAGGCTTTGGCAGCTGGTCTGATAGGAAGGAAATTTGGAAAGCAAATGCTCACCAAATGCTATTAGTCACCTAAAGTGAGCGGGGGCACCACCGAGCGCTCAGGGCTGTGCTGCCACTTCCCCTTGGCCTTGGGGGAACCACATGAAAATTTTCATTTTTTGATTTTACCCTCTAGCAAAACACCTTTATTTCTGCATTTTGGATACTGGCGGGGAAATTAGCTTTATGTGAATCTTAAACACTCCTTTAAAAATACCCACTATCCAGTTGTCCACGTTCCCGGTGTGAAGTGTTGTATACATGGTCCATCTCGCCAGTGACGGCCTGAGGGACAGACCATCTGCAGGGATGACCCAAAGCCCACTATTAAAGATAAATGTTACGGTCACTAACAACCACACCGCAAAAATGATGACTTTCAGAAAGGTGCAGATTGTATTTTGGAAGAAATGGTAGACAAATTTTCCAGGGTGGTGTGTGTGTGTGTGTGTGTGTGTGTGTATACATACATATATATGTATATACATATATATATACACACATTAATGTATTTAAATGCGCGTGCATGCAGATACACATATACATACACACATATATTCTCAAGTACCATATATGCTTGAGCATAACTGTAAGATTTTTCCCTGCTAATACATGTAATATATAAAAATGAAAATCTGCTGAGCTCACTGGTTCATCTACATTGTCAAAAAGCATTTATTAACTAAAAATCATGACAGGTTTATTGAGTTAGTGAAGTTATGAGTAAATTTTCCCATTTTTGCCAGTTGTGGTGGCTCACACCAGTAATTCTAGCACTCTGGGAAGCTGAGGCAGAGGACCACTCAAGCTCAGAAGTTCGAAAGCAGCCTGACCAAAAGCAAGACCCCATCTCTACTAAAAAAAAAAATAGAAAAAAATTAGCCAGGCATGGTGGCACCTGCCTGTAGTCCCAGCTACTTGGGAGGCTGAGGCAGGAGGATCACTCACTTGAGCCCAGGAGTTTGAGGTTGCAGTGAGTTATGATGACACCACTGCACTCTAGCCAGGGTGACAGAGTGAGATTCTATCTCAAAATAAATAAATAAGCAAAAATTTAAAAATATCCTGTTTTTCTAAATATTGGACAATGAATTATGTTGCTTGTATAATTTTTTAAAAGTTTAATATATTTATATACTTAATCACATCTGTTCTTCTGAAACTTTATTTGAAATAATTTCATGGAGAGAATCCCTACCTTCCAGGGAATTATATATTTACAACTTCTACCTTTATTATCTCAACATGAGTTTGTCTTTAAATATGACAGACTACTAATTAAGGCCACATGAAATCTTCTGAGTCCTCAATCTTTAAAACTATAGCATAATATTATTAATAAACAAAATCCAAACACACAAAGCTATAACCCATTTAATCTGGAGAGTTAAAAAATGAGTCTTTTACATTTTTTCCAAATTTTTATCACTTTATCCAAATTAGACATTGTACTGCCAAACAATGCAATCCTTAATAAAGTAACTATTTAAAAAATCTCAGATAAGGACAATGACAAATTTGCAGAAAGCTCCATGAAATGAAAAAATAATTCTTAGTCATTTTGGCTGATTTTGTTGTTTTATTAACTATGTGAGAATTCACCTATCGACCTCCAGAAAACATTTATTGTCGATGTACTTTAAAGAAATTGAGTTCAAAATGACTCACAATTATACTCAACTGGTAGGCAATGCGAACTGTATACATGTAAAGTGACTATTTGTGTGACGAGCAACGAGAAAGACTCAGATACATGCCAGTGAAGGAGGCCACCATAATTTTGTTTTTGTGTGAAGGTCTCTCTCTTCTTCTGCCTTCCCCTTTCCCATGATAAGGACAACTTCCTTATCAGATCATTTATTTCAGACACCCTTAGCAGAACACTCACAGCCATGACCAACAATTATATATTGTATTGCACATGAATGTGAAAACTTAAATTGTACTTTTACATGCTTTTTTATGTTAACATTCTCTAACTTGCTCCATACAACACATGCCATATTTGAAATACCTAATTATTAGATAAATGCCTTTTAAAGGGAGAAAATAATAGAATCTTAAGGTGTATGGGAAGGTCTAGCCTTTTGTATACGACATGAGCACAGATCTGCAAAATAAACCAACACTCATATCTGTATGCACTCAGACACCTACACATATGATTGGGAAATGACTGAATATTTAAGATTCTCTTTGGATAGTGGGATTACTGGTGATTTTCATCAAGTTTCCATGTTTTCTTTCCAGCTTTTCCCCCTCTCTCAATGGTCATTAATACCTCTATAGTTGTAGGGAAATAAAATCTTTCTTAAAAAAAAAAACCAGACTCCAAGAGGGCAAATCCCCAAGTCATGATTTAGTGCTATTATTTGCCTCAATTATTATGCTATACTTCAGTGGGAAATTAACATCTTAAATTTCCTCTGAAAAGATTCCACAACTATAGTCTTGGTGAATTCATTTAAACAATGACATTGAGATTGTAGCTTTAGCTTTAATTAGAATCCTTTTGACCTTAAAGCAAAAATGGGAAGATACTGAAGTCTTCAAGCCATCTGCTGAGTTACAAAGCTTTTGGGGCCAGTAAAACAACTCTAATTCCTGTGGGATTTTGGATAAAAAGCTGGCAGCCACTACTTTTGTAAATGAGAACACACTGCAACGCCTCTCAAACCCCAGCTTGCCTCTGGCTCTGCTATGTGATGTTTATAGCTCTAGGGGCTTGATTTTATGAAGATGCTCCTTCCTTGGCCTCAGAATCAATGTGGTCCTCACCAAGATTTTCTTCTAACTTTACAGCTGCACACCTGATACCATCTGCTACTTCCACAAACCCTTCTCCTTTAAGAGCAGAATATAAGAAATGCATCCTTTATGGCATTCGCCACTGCTCCTTCTGAAAACACACAAACATGCACAAACACACATCATATACACCACACACATATGTATACATTTACCCTATACATCACACACTCCACACATATGCACACATGCCACATACCCCACATGCAGACACATCACATTCCACATAGACACATGCATATATCATATATATCACATAAACATAAACACATACACTATATATACATACCACACACATGATCTACATCACATACTACACACACACACACCCTATAGATACAAACCACACAAACAAAATACACAAATACACACAAATATCCCACATTCACACCATACACATTGCATACAACACACACATACACCACACACACACAACTCCATACCACACCCAGAAACATCTCTGTACACAGCCTGTGCAGCAAAGCCAGCTGCCACATGTGCCACGTAGCAGTAGATACTGACACGCTACCTAAGGAGGGTTTCCAAAACACATTAAAACCTCAGTTCTCCACCATCAAGTTTTTCAAAGTAAAATTTAATTTAAAATGGATATTATTGCTTGGATGATAAAACTAACATCAATACTACATTAGAAAAATATCAAATGACTGGGTTCATTAAAATTCTCTCCTACCCTTGAATTTTAAATAAATTTACTGTTATTGTGTCTATTCAAGACAACAAAGAATTTAAATAAGAATAACATATTCTCGAAGAGGATATCATTTGACCTAAAACCAAATACTAGTTTCATTTAGGGCCAACATGGGTAGGAGGGTAATGGGGGAGTCAGGTACTGATCTAAGTGCTTTATTTATTATTACATTATTTATTGAGTTAAAGCTATTATCCTCAAACATTTTTACAATTCCCACTTGACTTGAGGATGGCTTTAAAAAAAAAAAAAAAAAAAACGAATTCCACTGTTAGAGTCTTAGGCTCTCGGCTTTAAAAACCAGTGCAGACAGATAAAAGCTTTAATTATTTAGCATCTCCCCAGAGCAAAGAGTCTGCAATCGTCATACCTCACCACTGGGTCACGTGCTCATTCACATGGTCTTCACATGTTTATCCTGACTTGTAGACACGCGCTGTGACTTACATCTTCTACCCTCTACTCATCCCGAGAGCGTATTTGTGAGCTCTCCGTGTCGAGCAGTTCCAAGAACAAACCACACAACCCACGGAGACCCCGAGGCTGCCCCACGCTAATGCCTCTGCTCCCCGTCTGTGGCCCAGAAGCTGTAGCTCCACACCGCTCCTGACCTCGCAGGGCACCAGAGGGGCCGAGCTGAGAAATAAGCCAACCAAGCAAACAAGCGAGAACATAAATCAATCTGCAGGCAAGCTCCACCTCGCTGAGAGATGGGAGAAGCTGGGGAGCAGGGACAAATGACCCTTTTTGAAAAACAAGTAGCATTTTATTTCTCATTACCAAGGTTAACAGTCTACTGTGGAAATTTTAGAAAACTGACAAGCAATAGTAAAATAAAAATCACCCAGATGGTGCAATCCTCCACCTGAAGATAACCACCATGGGCTTCGGGCTCATGCCCATCTATTCCTTCATTTCCCCCAGATAAACATACGTATGTATGTTTATGTATGTAAGCTGCCTTAACAGTATGTCTTGGGGGAAGGACATTCACTACACCATCATGAATCTTATTAAAAATAGTATATGTTTATCTAATAATATCATACAGAATTGGTGAAGAAAGTTTATGAACCTGGAAATACTCTAAGATATCTTGAATTATGTTCCCATGGTAAAGGGAAACAAAACACTGAAGGACTATTTATTTAAATTAACTAGGGCGGAGACTATAACCTTTCTTGGAGAAAAAAAATCCTATTTATAGACAGTATTATATTAAAAGAACATTCTGTATTTGATACCAAAGGAGACTGTCACACAAGAGAATCCCAAGTTAGGATCAACTGAGCCCCGTAAGTTACTCTGTAATTTACAATATTAAATGTTTATCCCATATAGAACAAGTTTCAAATTTATAACTTTTTTAAAATCACACTCAAAACATAGTAGGGCTTACAGGTAATCTAATATCAAAAACAAATTGGTTTCCTGTAACGTACTTGCATTAGACACTAAAATAAATCTAAAAAACACTAGTGTGATATAGCACACTCACAAACGTCTCTGTGCTGATTTTCTGTTCAGTGACATCCAGGGAACAAAAATCTCCCGTCCCCTAAAAGCAGGAAAAGGGAGCTAATAGAAATGCATTTGTTAAGCCAGCGGTGACAGCAGAAAAAGGGGCTATTACAATAGGTAGAGCCTGGCAGAATTTGCCTGGGGCTAGAAACGCTCAGAGAACACAGAAAAAATGGATGGTCTTCCTATCATCTGTTTATCCATTTACATCACCAGCTTCAGGAAGCTAAGAACTGAAGAAGAGGATTTATCCTTTAATCTTCTGAATAACATGCTTTCTAAAAAGTGCTCTTCCTATTGATAAATGCATTTGCACAAATCGAATCAATTATAAAAAATAAATCGTGGAAGGACACCCCCCCCCGACTTTTAAAATAAGAGTACCCAACAGGAAGGCACTTAAACCAAAGTCATTTTACTTGTCCCAATAGTATCTAGCAACAAGAGCACTGAATGTGCGTAAAGCTGCTTTGCTGATCCTCAGGTTGGAAATGGAATCCAAGCTAGGGTGTCCCACGAATAACTCAGAATAAACTCAAGAGAAAGCAAACATGTATGGAGTACCTGCTTTGGGATCAGCATTGCATGAGGGACGCTGGAAGAGCCAATGAAATGTCCAACGCAGAACCCCTGCTCTTGAGAGCAATAATTGGGAGGGGCAAAAACTGTCAATTTAAAAATTTCCAAGCCAAACCAGCTGGAACTGCATTGCAGCATTTAAAAAAAAATTGTCAAAATAAGCCATCTGCATTTTGGCCCCATGTGTGAGATATAGCACAGTGTACACATACTAAAAAGCATACCCTAATGTTTACAATATTCTTTTTCCCAAGAATTCATAGCAGTTTGCAAAATTTTTTAAAAATTCTCCTAAGGAATTGGGATATTAACTCGCACAGGATCACAGTGGGGCCAATACTACCCAAGAAAAGTGCTTTAAAAATTGCAAAGGACTACACAAACGTTGATTTAAATAGGCCTTAAGAACAGGGACTTGAGAACTGCTGCAAGAAAACGAATGGCCAGGATGAACCAATCAGACATTAACTGTTCCTGTCACAAAAGGGTTCTTGGGTTATCGCAAGGCTCCTCACTTGTTCCTTCACGTAGCAGATTGCCTAATGCCTTTCAAAGGTGTTCTAGAAGCCGGCCTCTCTGCTCGCCAGCCAGGGCTCACACCCCACAGGCACAGGTGCGGTGCAGCCTGGTTTGGCCTGTGGTCTTGCACCTCTCCGCCCAGCTGATGCTGCTACCTGCCAACTCACAGAGCCACTTCTCCTGCCTGGGACGAGCTCCTGGAGAGCAGAAACAATGTTGCAAAATCAAAGATGTCAAAGGCTTTGGCATCTTTCATTTCACAGCACTTGTTCCAGTGTCTGAGCACTGCTAAATGCAGTTCTCTCGGCTGCTTCTCAAAGACTCCGCTACCGTATGGACAGTTTCATTCCTTTGTTTGACATACAGACATACATACACACATATACACATATACAAACAGATGTATATATATTCTGTGGGTGTTTACACACGTATAGGCAAAATTTTACAACGTGTGTATTTATACATGCACACACATATAGTTCTTAGGCCCAGGCTTTAATTACATTGTATCTTTCTGTTTGTTGCCATCTGCTTTTACTCCCCCTTTTATTCCATTCTGGAAATAAAAATATTCCACACCCTTCAGACCATGCCTAATTCACAGTGGAAATAAAAGTAACCCATAGTTGAAACGTATCAACATCTGCAACTTATTTTGAAATGCGTCCAAATGGAGGTGGGCAGATGGGCAAATAGTTACGTGATAAAGGAAATATTAATAATTGTAGAATCTAGCTGGTGGACAGACTGGTGTTCACTGTACAGTTCTATCAACTTCTCTGTATATTTTAAATTTTTCATAATACAATGTTGGAAGAAAAGAGGGAGAGGGTAGAAGAGGACAAATGAGGTTTTTTTCTTCTCTCCAAGCTCCAGAGGGCTCCATGATGGACACCTGGCTCTGCATATTCAACATTTTACACATTCTTTCACTGTCTAGCATTTTTGGATTTTCAAGGGTGGTATGAAAAGTGATATCAAAATAAAAATCATGACATTATAATATAAATGAAATTAATATAATACATTTTAGATCTCAGAATTTTTTTAAAAAGCATAGGGTAAAGATACAACATGCCTACCCTGATGATGTAAGCCAGGGGTTGGCAAATTTTTCTGTAAAGGACTAGAAAGTCAATATTCTCAGCTTTGAGGGCCACCTGGTCTCTGTCACACCAAGTCAACTCTCGAGATGCAGCAGGAAAGCAGCCAGAGACCAAGCAAATGGGTGTGGCTGTGCTCCAATAAAACTTTATTTATGGACACTGAAATCTGAACCTCATATAATTTTCACATGTCACAAAATATTATTCTTCTTAAAATTTTTTCTAATCACTTAAACATGTAAAAGCCATTCTTAGCACCCGGGCTCTATGGAAATGCGGTGGACCAGACTCGGCCTTGGAGTCATAGCTTGCCGACCACTGCTGCAAACCACAGGACCCTGGCGAGGTCTGGCACCAGCTAAGCACAGCACAATGTGATTACCCACAAGAGGAGATCAAAGGGTGCCATCAATCCCAATTTGGCCAGAAAGAGATCAGGCACTAACCCTGTTTAGGAGTACCATGCCTCGTAAAAGACAAAACCAAGAGCCACGCCTGTAAACTCTTAGCATTAGCTAGAACACATTATGAAAAAAATACCAGCCCAGGTGGCTCGCAGGGGAAAACTACTGCAGAATAGGGAAGCCCTTGGATTCCTCTCTCTTCCTGCATTCCGATATCCTCCAATATTCTGTGAAAATTCCTTTATATGTTCATAGCACACAATAAGATAAAAGTTAGCATTCAGGATACTAGCTTTTTAAATTATGTACAATATTTAGTACCTGCATGAAAGAAACTCTAAGGTGTAAGACAGTTCAGTGCCTTCTGTTGGGGAAGGGGTTGTTTTTTCTTAGCATTAAACTGAAGTGGCTGTCGTCTGCCTTAATCTATTCATGCTCCGGTCAATGTTCCAGAAGACGTTTGCAGGCGTCTGAAATACACAAGTCTTTGCAGCCCAGTGAAAGCCCTCTCACGCCCAACTTTCCCCTTCACTGCTTACGAAGCCTTCAGATGGACTCATAGCCATTCCTTTTTCTTCTCATTCTGGTTTCCTCAGATTACAGAGTAACACATGCTCAATGAAGAAATCACAGAAAAGCAGGAAGGAAGAACTCAAGAAAGCATGGTAGGATACTTGCTGTGTGAACTGGTATGAACTCTCTGAAGCGACAATTTGGCAACATCTTTGGAAATTTCAAACTCGTATTTTTTAACCAGAAATCGTACTTCTAGTAATCAATATAAAAGATACACTTGGAGGTATGTCATACTAAAGACAAAAGAAAAACAAAAAACCCACTGAAAAACCAAAAGAAAACACTAAGCACTATGTGTTTTAGGTATCCAATCTCCTTGTGGCCATCCTATAAGTAAATACTGGCCCATTTTACAGATGAGAGAACAAAGGAGAGGTCAGGTATATGTCACGAGCATTTAATGGAAGTGGAGCTTGAACTTCAGAGCCCATACTTCTAACTACAACACTATGTTGTCTTCAAATATTGTTTCTTCTTTAAATGACCAGGCCAGAGGCTGGTGGCACCAGGAATGAACTCTAGCCAGCTACTGGCATGGATGTAGGGCACAGGGAGAAAGCCAAGCCCCTGTGCAGAGGGGACTCGTGCACAAGCCATGATCCACACTGGGGTGGAAACAAAAAGCCTACTGAGCCCACTGCATACAACAAAAAGATGAGAGCATTTTTTTCCCTAAACAACATTTCTGACAAAGATCTCTCTTTCCCACCTTCTCACTTGAGAGGAAGGGTTAGATAGACACTTGAAAATTTATCCATGCTTCCCTCAACTGTCCAAAGGGTAAGCGTTTCCCAGTCTCTATTTTTAAAAGGCCTGATGCTAAGGCTTGGCTGGCAGCTGCTCCATCCCCCAGGGCAAGGAAATCACTCATAAACCCCCTTTGAAGGGAGCCCTGCATGAATATGGAAAGGTCACTGGTCTGGCCCCAGTGACCACCTTTGTTCGGGGAGGCTGACCTTCAAAAGGGCCCCTGGGGGCTTTGCTTGGACATGTGCTCCCCCTCTCTGTGCACCCTTCACCCACAGGACACCCCACTGACACAAAGGGAAATCTGCTCGTTCTGTCCCAAAATGTCAGAATTCCCTATGAAAGTAGGTTTTAAACATTAAATAACATGCATTTCTTTTTAAAGAGCCAACTTCATACTCCTCAAACAGAGAAAAGGTTTCCTGGAAGAAGTACAGTGGATAAAAGAACTTCTCATCCATTATTAAAACTAAAAGAACGCGTGCAGAGCTATGCATTAACTTCCTCTTCCAATTTTCAAAAGGAGTCAAGAAAGCAGACATCTTACTGGACCTCAGAGAGACTGAGGTTGTTGATGAGCTTAACATGAATTCCCTACAAAAACAAACTGGGAATCAACTTGCAAACGTAAAATCAGGCTACCCTATCGGAGGGCTAAACGCGGGGATTGGCAATACAGCCCTCGTTGGGAAGGCAAGGTCTCCGCGGTTTATAATAAAAATTACAAGAGCTCTCAGCCGCTTCCCCTGGACTTCTGACAATGACAGGTTCAAGGGTTGACTTATTCCTCATATTCTGGAAAATGGTATGTTGCTGTGGCCTAAGTCATGCTGAATGGAATAATAACAATGGAACACAGAGGACCATACAGGTTCCTGTTGGGGAACACAGAGGACCATACAGGTTCCTGTTGGGGACAAGGGGCAAAATTGGGCTGTGCTTTTTCCATTCCGAATACCAGAGGGGAAAAGCTTAAATAATAACCAGAGCACTGCAATGAGAACGTAGGCGCATTCTCTCACTCAGTCTGCACAGACCTCTCTGGCAGCTCTCATGGTCTCATTCCGCAGGTGAGGAAGCAGGGATGCTGAGAAGTCGGGGCGGCATCACACCCCCTCCACACCAAGCATTCTCATGAAACCCCACATTGAAAGGGCCAGAGGTGACAGGGAGGAGATTGAAAGCAGGAGATGGATCTCAGGACAACAGGGCTGATGTGACCTATACCAGAGGCAGGTGACATGGACTTTCCTCCCGGGCAGTCTCCCAGGCCAGCCTGAGCACCGTAGGATTGGTGGCTTCCTTGCTCCATCCAGGCAGCCCCAATGCAGTCAGCCACCCTTGCAGGTGAAGGGATGTTGGCCGCAGTCCATGTGCTGTCAAAGCTCTGGCTCCTCCAGGGCAACCTGGGTCTTTCCTCCAGCTTTGTAGTCAAGAAGTGAATGCAAACTGATAGTCAAAAGCCTATTCCATGCACCCCCAGGGCATGCAGGCATTCAGGCCATGGCTTTTATTGAGCACCTATTATGTGTCAGGCACTGTTCTAGATGCTCGAGATAAAATAGACACAGGTATCTGCCCAAAGAGTCACAAAATAAATGGTACCCTTAATTTTTAATTTAAAAGATGAATGGGTAAGGTTATATTAGAAGTACCGTAGTAACTACCAAGTGCTAGCAGTTAAGTAGAACAGAAAATGGGGTACAAGTGTAGGGTAAGAGGTGATTTTGTTATAAGGTGGTCAAGTTTGACTTTATTAAGAAAGTGACATCTGAGCAAACGTGGAAGGAGGTGAGGGTTAATTATGTGGCTGCCCGGGGGAAGAGCATTCCAGGAAGAGGGAATAGACCATGCACTGCAACAACAGGCTTTCCAATGGATAAAGTGTCAGCACGCTCAAGCCACCAAAGTCCTCTCAAGTCTGATTAACATAGGCAAGTATGCTAGGCTTACGCTGTATATTAGTGCTGGTGTCGTCAGCATGTGGCTTGATGCACAGAATTCAAACTACATACATATCTGTGTGTGTATACAAAATATTGTGGGATATACATGTGCAATGGGAAAGTTTCTGAAATTTAATTTTCTATTTCAAACTCAGTAGAATGCAGCAGCAGAGGGGGATTAATGATTTCTGCATTCTCGTCAGCAAACAACCACTTGCAGACAAAGCCTTAGCCACAAGATCACTTCCCATCCTCGGATTTTCTCCTGGCTTAACATGCGTGCTTCAAAGGAGAAGTATTTTAAACGCTGCTCGCAAGAGAAGGATGTGAAATAACCACCTGGGGGAAGTCCCAATAACTCAACCAGTAACAGCTCAAAAACAAGTTCAGTGTTTGGAAATTGGCCAAAGAAAACATTAAGAGGGTGTTTTCATATATTTAATAGAAGACAGTATTGCATGCACACCTATTTAAGTGATGTTTAAAGGCTTTGGGGATCTTTTGCCACTTCCATGTAGACCTGGGTGTAGAAAGCATGTAATTCCAGGAACGGGGCTCACCTTGGTGGAACAAGCTCTATTTTGTGCTCTGCTGAGGCCGGGTTGGCCAGCCTGGCTTTGCTTGTACAAAGCACAGTCACCCATGTAGTCTGGTGAGCAACGGTGGCAGCACAACCATTCCTGTGGCATGGAGTTGCCAGTTTTAAGACTTGCAGACCCAGCAGGCTGCAAAGACACTTGTGTGCTGGGATTCTCAGAGGGTGGAGTCAGCATCAGAAACCCAGGAGGCCCGTCTCCTCCAAGCCCCTCTCCCTCGCAAAGAGGACCTGCAGGGCAAGTGATCTGCCCAAGGGCATGCAGTGCTGGAGAGCACACAAGTCAAGGATGAAGGCAGACATCCTCAATGCCACCCTTGTGGGTTTTTTGCAGTTACTGGGAGACCAACACCTAAAGGTGCATAGAGTCACCTGGAAGGGCACAACCTGTCCATGAAGTATACAGACACTAGCTCTACATACTGCAGTGTGATGTCGTACACCAGGCTTTGCTCTTGCAACTAACAACATCGTAGCCCTTCACCTTCGGGCGTCCACTCTCACAGCCTGCCAAGACCCATGCGTCCAGCTGGTTCTTTCTCTCCTCTCCCTCCTCGAGCCTCACTGCTAAAGAGTCTCCCTCTATCCTGGTGACAGTCAGACGGCATGTCTTCCGTCTAGCTATCCTCCAACCGCCTTTGAAGTAGAAAACAGCATATGGAGATGGTTTAGTTTGGGTTCTGAGTTTTCCGAAAAATCCTCTTATAAACATTTCTAATTGGCCTCAACATCAAAGAAGGTGTGTTGTTCACAGAAGAGAACGAACAGCAGGGAATAACTAAGGATGGCGGAATGGTGAGATGTCAGCCAGACCTGGGCACAGTGACACCACCACTACCATCATCACCGTAAAGGATCCTTTTGTACACAATTATACAGGATGTCTTGGGGGATGCTACCCCAAATGCTTTGCCCTCAAGAGATGCCAAACATACTTGGTTAGTATCACAATGATTCTCTAGAAAGCTTCCCATCAACTAGTGGATGGAAATAATCAGAATAGTAAAACAAGAGGAAAAACCCAATGCCTTCAGCTGGTGAATGGATAAACTGTAGCATATTCATACAATGGAACATCACTCAGCAGTAAAAAGACAACTATTAATGTAGGTGGCAACACAGAAGAATCTCAAATGGGTTATGCTAGCCAGACTTGAAAGGTATGTATACCATGATTGCATGTCTGTCTTTCTCAGTAAGGAGAGACTACAGGAACAGAAAACTGGCCAGTGGTTGCCAAATGAAGGGGGATGAGTGAGCGTTAACCACAAGGCCCACGTGGAAATTTGGGGGAGCGTGGAACTATATGGTATGTCTTCATTGCAGTGGTGCTTACATGACTATATGTGTTTGTTAAAACTCATAACTGTACAGTAAAAGGCGTGAATGTTACCTTTGTTACCTTTAATATTACCTTAAAAAAAAGCCCCCCAAATCTAGTAGTAATGAGGGAAAAAGAGCAAAATCCAATAAAAAGTTTTAAATTTTTACTGTTTCTTGGTAAATTTTATTTTAATATTTTAAAAACAAACTTACATACTCATTCTGTATTCCTGTGGCTCAATCGACTACTAAACCTGGTTGTGAGATTCAGAATAACTGAGCCCTCATGCCACAGAGAGGGCAACAGGGACAGGTAATTAAGCCCCTCACCGTTCCCACCTGTTCCATGCCTGTTCCATGCCGGCAGGGTGACAGGAGCTGGGGCAAGCAGCTGGGCCCTGGAGGGCTCCCAGGGGGAAGAGACAGGAAAACACATGGTGGGGGGTGGAGGGGTGACCAGAGGTCCCCAACCTAGACGTGGCCTCGCTGACAAAAAGAACCACCTCAGGTTATTTTTAGAACCTGACATTTTGTCATTATTTATTCAATTCACTTTTGAGCTAAGCACTGTGTTGGGCACAGGCAAAAACAGACATGGAAATTCCTGGAACTCACCCCCCCACACACATTAAGACACCATCTTGCACCCCTGTTCCTTGCACAGGGCCATCCACCGGCCCCTGGGGAGGCCCCAGGGCGCACCATTCACACTGTTTTGGATATGAAAGAACCCAGAATGGGGTCCCCCCCTAGAGTTCTATGGGGAGGTGGTTCTGGAAGGAAACCTAACCCTCCCAGCTTTAGGAATGATGGAAGTTCAAGGTCTCAACTCTGGGCTTTCCAACCTTTTCTACTTCCCCTCTGGGAACACACAGAACTGATAACCACACCCTTTGCAGCCTGAGATAACCAGTCCCAGGCCCTACCCCAGAGCCCTCAAGGCGAGGGGACTCAGGCCCAGCACACAGGGAACAAAGGGGTACTCCCTGGCTGTCCTTCAAGTAGCTGGGAGGAGAGATCCAGTGGGGGGCTTGCTCCTGTGTCCAGGGCACCTGTGGCCTTTGGGCCAGCTGGAAACAGGCACCCCTTCATCCAGGCAGAGGCCCCACGGCCAGCCTCCTTTAGGGACTAATGTCAGGGCAACTGCTCATGGTTGCAGATGCCTCGCCCAGGACACTGCAAATTCTCTCGTGTGCTGTACCTATTTCATCCAAATCTCTCAGTGCAGACACATGCAGGTCATCTTTGAACAGGTTTAGACAATGTACTCACCGCATGCCTGTGATTCTATCTCAGGAAAACAAACATAAATACTGGGGAGCTCATATTTTCCTAGAATGGGATTTTATCAGTCTAGCTCATGCTTAATTTCTGACCCACCAATACACACACACACACACACACACACACACACACACACACACACGACAAGGACTCCTGGAAACGGCTGCTTTGCTGCTTCCCTACAGCTACCAACTATGCCAGAAACCTCCCTGGTTGAATGCAGCCAGTCCTCAAAAAATGTTTTGGTGACCACGTGGAAATCAGGGGGCTCTGGAAAACATACACTCAGAGCCAATACCTCACACTTTACACCAAATTAATTCCAGATGGAACACAAATTTAAACTTACATATTAACTCATAAAGCACTAGAAGAAATTATGAGAGAATATTTTAAAATACAGAGTGGCTAAGGGCCTTTCTAATTGTAATACAAAACCCACAAAAGATGAAATGAATTTGATTAATCTGACTACTTTTACATAAACATCCATTTGAGATGATGAAAACGTTCTAGAGATGGATAGTGGTAACGGCTGCATAACCGATGGGAACATGCTTAATGCCAATGAACTGTGTGCTTAAAAATGGTTAAAATGATAAACTTTATGTTATGTATCTTACCACAATACAAAAAAATATATTGATGGGCAAAAGCACCAGAAACATCAAAAGACAAATAACAACCTAGAGAAAAGATGCAAAAATCATATCCCAGACAGAAAGTTATTTTTAATAGCTACAATCCTACAAATCAATGAAAAGTCTACAAATGGCCAAACTGTATGAATAGAAGGTTCGTAGCAAGGATGAACATTTCTTAAACACACTTGAAAAGATGCTCACACTCATTCACACTTAAAAATTAATGAAATTATACTTAACCAAGTGGCAAGAATCAAACAGCTGTGGGAGAGGGTAGAGAAGCCAGTGCTCACATTTGGACTTGTAAACTGACTGACCTTCTATGAAGAGTAACGTGACAATAGCTATAAAAATGACATGTGCATGTTCTCTGACTCAGCAATTCCACTTTTAGGAATTTATCCTACAGATAGTTTCAACATATTAAACAAAGATATTTATTGTAGAATTGCTTGTAAAGAAAAATTAGGAAAGAATCCTGTAAGTTCACAGATAGGGATAGGGTTCAGTAAATGTCAATAATGGCAAACCCATAGAATAGAAAAAGGCATTTTTTTGTACAGTAATGACATGTTCAAAATATGTTGTGAGGTGAAAAAAAGGTGCAGAATAATGTGTATAACACACTAAAAAGAGCTAGTCATTAGAGGGTAGAAAGATATTCTCTTTGACTTTCAAACTGTGTGAATGTATTACATATTGCATTTTAGAAGATGTAAGGGGAACTGTCTAAAAACAGGTACATAATGCTCTTGTTTTCTATAACTGGTCATTCCAGTAAAGCATTGATGACTACTGTCTTGGTCCATTTTCTGTTGCTATAACAGAATACCACAGACTGGGCAATTTGTAAAGAAAAGTTTATTTAGCTCACGGTTCTGGTGACTGGGAAGTCCAAGTGCATGGTGCTAGCACCTGGTGAGGGCCTTCTTGTTGTGTCATAATGTGCCAAAGGGCATCACAGGCGAGAGGGCAAGAGTGTGCTCATGTGCTATGCTCAGGTCTCTTTCCCTCTTATAAAACTACTGGCTCCACTCCCATGATAACCCATTAATCCATTAACCTTTTAATCCTTGAATGAATAAATACATTCATGAATGCATTTATTCACCCAATCACCTCTTAAAGGACCCATCTCTCAACACTGCCACTCTAGGGATTAAGTTTAAACATGAGTTTTGAGGAGATAAATATTCAAACCAAAGTGACTACCATAAGCCATCAAACCACTAGACAAGAAGGCCTTCCATTTTCTAGAAGACGGGGAATAAAAATGCCAGAAGATTAAATAAAGCTGGAAAAAAGGAATACCAAAAAAGACACCATCTTTATTCTTTGTAACAAGCTGCCCAAATGCTAACATCCCACCAGAAGGCAGGGCCTGTCAGCCAGGTGCTGACGGTGGGGACAGATTTCTCTGTCTTTTCCAAGATTCCTCACTGCCCACCAAGAACCTTGTTCTCATAGAGTATGAACTGGCCCAGCTTGAAATCTCATTCATCCATCCCACCAACACTTATTAAATCTCTAACCATCTCTAACCATACACTCCGCACCTCCTTAACCCCAGGGCTAAAGAGTGAATAAAGACAAACACCTGCCTTTCTGGACCTTGAAAATACAGCGGGTCATGTGTGCTGGCTCACAGGAGCTGTTCGTTTCTCAGGAATTTTGTGACTTGGTTGCTAAACGCAGACACTGTCAGACAATATTGAATCAAACAACGTCCCAACTCCTGCAATGACACCAAAAACTGAAAAAATAGCTAGTGCTACTGCACTCAGCAGTGCTGAAGCCAAAATGGGGTTCAGCTTAAGGAATATGATTTATACATGGTGAGAAATATTATAAAAGTAGATCACATATCAGATTTAATGGCAATAAATTTATTAGGGAAAGAATTAGTGGATTAGGATGCAACTGTGTTTATGAAACCATTGTCAGCCATAGGTCGGCCACAGCAAAACTCAACAGTGCACTCTGTTTAAGACTCAATTGGCTAAGTGGAATTTATAATAAAGAGGGTGCATAGTTTGTTACAATTTTTTTCTATTTTTTTTCCTTAGCGATGGGGTCTCACTCACTCTGTAGCCCAGGCTAGAGTGCTGTGGCCATGCAATTATAGCTCACTGCATCCTTGAACTGCTGGGCTCAAGCCTCCTGAGTAGCTGGGAATATAGGCGTAAGCCCCCGTGCCTGGCAATTTGTTTTTATTTGCATATTATGTTAACTTTCTTTCTATGAGTCAAATTTATAATAAATGTATGTATGTGTATAGATGTATACGTGTATATTTATGTCTGTGTGGATATATACATACACACAGATGTGTACACACACATACGGATGTTTCAATTCGCCACTGAATTGAACTCTGCCACCTCAGGCTTAACTTCTTTGAGCTCTGATTTCCCAATCTGTGAAAGAAGGATAGAAAAACCACTTCTCACCTACCTTCAAGGGTCAAAAAGAAACTGCAAAAGCTATAGAGTTGTTGTAAAATCCTAATTCTTCCCACCCAAAGTGGCTGATTTTTAAACTCCTGCTCCCAAACAATTCTCCCCTTGTCTTTTGGCTTTCAAGCAACCGTCTTCTTGTCTTGAACCTCTTTATTATCACAGGGAGAAGTGCAACCCAAGCACGAGAGCTGCTCGGAGCCGAAAACAGCTCTGCCTCCAGCTGCACTGGTCCCTGTCAGCACAGGGAAGCAGGGAAGGCCTCCGCTGGCTCTCCGGGGCCCCTTCTGCGGTTCCTGCACTTCCTCCCTGAGTGCGGGGAGGCTAATTCACACCTCGCTGGGACGCTGGCAAGGCGCCAGCAGCCTGTCTTCCTGTCACCCTGCTTACACGGTGCTGCTGGAACCCTCCTTGTCTCCTCCCAGGGTGCAACTCCAAGCACATCGTATAGAACTAATTTTAAACCATAATTAAATCCTATCCTTTTAGAACACATGACACACCTTTCCACGGGTACTTGAATCAATTAAAACTCACTGGGAAAGAAGTCAATTCTATATTAAGACTTCCTTCTTCTTTTCTGAAGCCCGATTTTCAAGCATCATTAAAAAGAGAGCAAAATTTGACACGACTGACTGACCGCTGTAAAAAGGCTCCACTCCCAGGCCCGGCGACAGATGTGAGCTGCCTTCTCTCGGAACCACGCTGGCTGCGCCACGGGCAGATGGGCATCCGGGTACCTGTGACCTCCGGTGCCCCTCTTCCCCCCACCCCCCCGTCTGTAACAGAAACGGGGTCAACCACATCTTATTGCCACTAGACCCACCTCCCCACTATGCTTTCACGTTAAAAAATACACGATACTGAGAATAAGTAACATGGTAATAAGTTGCCACAGATTTGAGGGACACCCTCGGCATGCTACAATGGAAAGGACGCAGCCATTTTGCCCAAATCCACTCTACCCCAGCTAGCAGAGAGTGAGCCTGGGACCCGCTCTGTACCCTTACAGGGCTGACACCTCCCAGGGTTGCCTCAAGGAGGAAAACACGCACACAAGCATAGCATGCGTCTTAAGGAACTACGCAGCAATGGCTCGGTCCACCTCTAAAACTCACAGGAACAATGGCTACCAGTCCTTCATTCCAGAGTTTTGTGATGATAACCAGTTGATCAGCAAACAGAGATTTCTGAAGTACCTTCTACTTGCAAGATGCTGGGAACAAAAGATTTATGACACCTTAACGGACGTGCAATCTAGGGAAGACACACACACACACACACACACACACACACACTGGAACAAAAGATTTATGACACCTTAAGGGACGTGCAATCTAGGGAAGACACACACACACACACACACACACACACACACACTGGAACAAAAGATTTATGACACCTTAAGGGACGTGCAATCTAGGGAAGACACACACACACACACACACACACACACACACACACACAGCGGGGAGTTGTAGTGCTGGATGAATGTGCCAGGGAGGAAATACCCCAGGAGTCTGCAAGAGGAGGGCACCACTTTGAGGTGGGAGGCTCCTTCCTGGGGAAAATGAAATACAGACCCGATTCACTGAGAAGTAGCGAGGAGGGCCTAGCACACCAATTCTACAGGTACCGGTCACCCCCACTCGCAGGAAAGCCACAACGCAGCAAACCCATTATCATTCCGCTACTGTCACTAGTGGACTCCCCTTCCTGGTTGTTCTCCATCTGTCCCATCTGTCTGCCCTCCTCTGCCACCCAATCTGTTCTCTCTTCCCCTCCCTCTGCACTACCCTGGCTGGCTCCCTGCAGGTGGTTCCTGTTAGGCTTGGCTAACAGGAGGCACTGCTGGGCGGTGTGGGCAGGAGGAGACAGAGGTCATGGTATTTGTTCCCCAAAGTGGCACATGCTAGTGACCCTCCCCTGTGGCTCCAGCGAAGCCCTGGGCATGGCGTCAGCTCCCCTTCTGTTGCCAGAGAGTTCCTGCCTGACCATCCCACAACCTAGACCTGGACCATCAGGAGGGTCCGATTTCCGGCCAGCACCCTGACTGCCAAGCCCTCCTTTTGCACAGTGCCCTCCAAATCCAGCCCTGTCCTCTCCCAACTGAGATGGCTCCGCACTTGCAGAGAAAACTCGATGTGGCCTAGACCGCCACTATGGCCTGGCCCTCGAGGTCCAGCGTGGTGGCCGCTACAAAGCTGGCAGCGCACAGGAGGATCTGGAATCCAGTGGCGACACAAGAGAAAAAAAGAGTAGTGATGGCGACAGAGCCCCAGCCTCCACACCAGGGAGAGTGGCAGAAGCTGGGAGCAAGTGCAGCCGGAGCGTGAACTCCAAGCAGCAAGAGCCATAGTTCATACACACCCCTTGAGACACAGGGACGTGCCGCCTGGGCTTCCTGGGCAGCTCCACGACTGTCCTCTCCTTCGTGCTCTTCCTGGGGATTCGGCTAAGTACAGGTGAGAGCAAGGAGCGGGGAGAGGGGACGGGCACTTTCTGACCACTGCAGGGGAGTGGGGGAGGCTGGAGGGACCCACCTGCAGGAGCGGGCAGGACAGATCGGCAGGATGGACCCTACGAATGGGGAGAAAATAGCAGTTACTGGCCCAGTAGCTCCTATTGGAGCCACCGTTCAAGGTAAGAGGACTCTGATGGAAGCTGTTACTGGCATGGCTCCCGTTGCTGGTAATTACCGAGCCACAGGGCTGGAAGGTGTCCTCAGAGGTCAGCGGCGATCCCTTCTTCAGAATCCCCACCAGGTGGGCACCCAGGGCCCACACCCCGGTGCAGCTGCTCACCGCCTCCCCTGCAGCCTGCGCTGCTGTTGCGGTTTCCAGTTCTCCCCTCTGAGCCAAACTCTACCTCCCCACAGCTCCCCCACTGCCCCCCAGTTTGGCATTCTGGTGCCACCCAAATAAGGCTACCTCCATCCAACAGACCATCCATGCGTGTTTGTGAACCATATGCTGAGAGGAAAAGAAAGAAGTGGACGTCCAAGCCAGACAGGCTCGGGTCTGAATCTCAGCTCTGCCACTTAACTCGTTCTGGCAAATTAAATTATTTAATCTCTTTGAGCCTTGGTTTATTCATCAATAAAACAGAGCAGGGGTTAGCAAATTATGGCACACAGGCTAAATCCAGCCCACTTGCCTGTTTTTATTAGAACACAGCCACACCCATTTGGACACATGTTGTCTGTGGCTGCTTTTGAGCTACAAGGACAGAGCTGAGTTGTTGCAACAGAAACCATGCGGCCCACAAAGCTTAAAATATTTATTATCTTTGCAGAAAAAGTCTGTCAAGCCCTGAAATTGAAGGGCCAATCTGAGGAATTCAATGCAGTAATATCTGCAAAAGGGTGCCCAACAGCACAGCTAAGCAAAATACATTAGTCATGAGATACTGGGGTTCCCTCAAGTCTGTCAGTGTCTCACCCACCAGAACTCTATCATGTCCTAGACAGAGACCCCAGAGAAAACAGAGGGACCAGAACCTCCCTCATGTGGATGTTCCATTTCTATGGTATAGATGGAAGCCGTATTTTCTTTTTAATGTGGTCACAAGTCTATTGGCTCCTGGGACGTTTGTAAATTACCAAAGCTCTCAACTCTTCTCCAAATGGACACTGTCATGCCAGGTCTCTCTGCTGCAAGCTTTGGACACTTGTTTTTTTCCCTCCAACCTAACTGTCTGGCTTCATCTTCATCTCTAATAAATGTAATCGTGTTAGGTTTGGTTCATCCTAACAAGTAATGCACACCTCCTATGCATTCATTCAAATCACTCATTCAAATGTTCACTGAAACCTATTTGGGGCCAGTTCACGTGCTCAATGTGACAGCAAAAAACAAGTCATAGATGTAGATCCCGAGAGCTTCCAGCCAGTGTTAAGGAAGAGAATGACACTTTAAAGTAATTATACAAATAGATGTGTAATAAGCATGGTGATAAGCATGGAGAAGAAAAAGGGATTCAAGGTGTTCGCTGTCACACCCAGGCCAGGGTCATCCCCATGTCTGATGAGCAGGTTCTCCAGGCCTCACTGTCAGTCCCAGCCCAGACCTCGGGGACAGAGCAGACCATGTGCTCCAGGGACAGTCCACACAAGCCAGAGTGAAACAGCAACTGCCCTAGACCCTACGCTCACACCACACAGCAGCCTGTCCTCCTCTCTCCGCAGTTTTGGACACCCAAGATTGATACCTTCTGTAAGCTCCTTCCACAGGAAGCTCAGGGGCATTTTCTTTGCCCACTGGGTACAGGCTGCTCCTTGCCTACACCGGCTCCAGCCCCCAAACCCGTCAGGCAAGACTTACCAGTCTGATCCCATAGCTGGTGGCTTTCAATGGAGGAAGGGGGATTCTGCCCCCAGCAGATATTTAGCAATGCCTGGAGACAGTTTGGTTGTCACAGCTGGGGGAGAGGGGCTGTTGCTGCACTCGAGTGGGTAGAGGCCACAGATGCTACTAAACATCCCACAATGCACAGGAGAGCCCCACAACAGCGAATTATCCAGACCAAGCTGTCACGAATGCCAAGCCGGAGCACCCTGGCTCAGAGGAAGCAAGGAAGGAAACACGCTGAACACGTCATGTGAGCCAGCACAGTGCTAGGAAGTTTAAACGTTTTCAAACCTCCCTTCCAAGATAGTGACAGACAAACAGTTCACAAAATGAACTGCGCCACCAATTTCCAGACATGGCTTAGTAGTTTGGGAGTCTAGCTCTTGCCTTCACCACTTTAAACATACTATGCAAGACTGAGCATCTTTCAACCTCAGTTTTTTCATCTGTGAAATGTGAATTACAATACCTACCTCCAGCTGCCGGTCTAGAGTGGGCTCCTAGCAAATCTTAATTTCCTTGTCTCCTTCCTTCATGTCCAACCCACATACACACCCTCTCCTGTGTCCACCTGCTCACATTTTTATGTCTCTCCCCCTAAGAATCTTAATGAATGAATCCTCCAAGGTGGAATGATCACTCCTTGCCTGGACTCCATGCCTATCTGGCTTCTTATTCAGGCTGTCTATCACTGTAGTTGCGAAAAGTCTGTCTACTTGATGAGAAGCGTGTTGAGTTAAAGGGCCCTGCCAACACCCCAGCAAGGGCCACGCCATCGAGACATCCAATCAACCAATGATGCCTGCATAAATGATGGGCGAATATTATGGTTCCAACGATAGCGTTGTTTAACAGCCTATTTCTGTTGCCTGTTTATTAATTTAGTATTTTCACTCCTTGATATTTTACCTGAACTCAACATTATAGGCCCAATTTCCAGCCATTTTCCTTTTCAAATCTGTCAGAGTTTAATGTTAATTTTATAATCTAAAGATACCCATCCATGAGCCCAAAGAATAAAGAAGAATCCTTTCCAAGCTCCTGTGCAGCAGCCACGTTTTTAGAACAAACTAGACCCCACTGCGGGGGAACGAGGACGGGCACTCAGACGTGTAAGTGGGCATTTACCACAGCAGCTGCCAGGCCTCGCCGTTAAGTAAACCCTCACAATTCAGCCTTTCAGCCACCAACCTAATAGGCTTTTCTTGGCATGGGCAATTCTGGCTTGGCAAAGCACTCATTTTCACATCTTAAATTAGTACGTGTCAGAAATGAATGGAGCCTCGGGATCTGCTGTACATCTTCGTTTTGCAGCAAGCTTGTCCTGGTCAGGAGCTCAGGTGCCCACACTCAGCTCAGAATTCTTTCTCCATGAAGATGCATAACAAAAATCAATTATTTGTTTCCCTGATCCAATTCCCCATGTCTTGTGTGGCCGCTTAAGATGGCTTTTTAATTTAAAAAGCGAGCTAGAAAAATGAAATCTACCTTTCAGGAACTGAAGCACACCGTGCTGAAACATGAATGTACGTGCTGACATAGTCCCAGGTTCCCAGTAATGCCAGGATGACGACCACTCAAAGCATTTCTGAGCAGCTTCCTAACAAGCAGCTAACTCCTTCTGGCTGCGGTGCAGCTGTCAGTCTTTGCTCCCGTGAATGCATCTCTTCCCGTCTTGACAGAGCCTCCCCGACGCGGGGCTCCTCCTGCCTCTTGTCAAGGCGTCCAGGAGGACTCGCAAAGGGGATCCCTTTTAGCTCTGCCCAGCAGCCCACTTTCAAATGCACAGCGTGACTCGTGGTTAATATGTTTCTCGGGAACCCCGAGAATCACCCTAACAGCACAGGATCAGGCGGCCTCACGGAGGGGCCCAGCATGCAAACTGGGTTCCTCCAGAAAGGGGCAGGCACACCCAGAAAGATGGAGCAAATGTGGTAGCATGAGCCCAGCCGGCAGGCTGAGCCGAAGAGGGAGAGAGAGGAAGAGGAAAAGGGGAAGAGAGGGAGGAAAATGAAACTGAGGACAAGTGAGGCCTCACCCCTATGTTGCTCTCGGGAGGCCAGGCGGGAACCTGGTTAGGTAATGAAGAATGAACGGAGAAGAGGCTGGAGCCAGGAACACCAAGGCGGAAGCATGTTACTCAGCCTCTCTGCCCTCCCCACTGTCGCTCAGTCTTACTAAACAGCCACCAGCCCTCGAGCCCTTACCGTGTGCCTCATACTGTGCCAAGGACGTCAGACATACCACATACACCCCCACAACACCCTTACGAAGTAGGTCTGATGATTAAACCCATTGTACAGATAAGAAAAACTGAGTCTCACAGAAGTCAAATGACTTTCCCAAGATAACAGCTACAGTGTTGTGGAGACAAGAGAATTGGGTCCAAAACCCTGAACCACTATTCTAATTTCTAGATATGTTCTTCTGCAGGTCAAATAAACAAGGCCTACTGTGTGCTCAGCTTAATCCTAACCAAAATAAGAGACATAAAAAGCCACGCTCTCTACACTCAGAAAACTCGTGATCCACAGAGGGCGCCAAGAATCCCAAGCACAAGTGGGTCATAAGAGAATTCAAAGTGGCCAGGCATAGAATCCAAATCGTTACGGGACACAGGTTATCAGGGTACCCACGGACATGCTCTGGAGAGGCTGCAGGTTGGAAGTGGCCAGGTCATTTCGTATTTGTATTTGCTTCTTATTCTCCAGGTGTCTCTCTAATGTAGGTAATATTTTTAAATTATCTGCATTCAAGAGAATGTTGCTTCTAAAAATGAGGCCTACAAAAGAATGGTCTTTATTAATTATTAATGTTCTTAAAACAGGATCTACTCATTCAGTGCCTGCATCACATTTAACAAAACCAGGAGACTTCAGGCTTCCCCACGGCCAGCAGGCTCACGCTCCCCTGTCCACGGCTCTATATGCCAAGCATTCTTATCTCTTTGAGCCAAAGGAGGGGCGGGGGAGGAAGGCACAGATTGATAAGATTTCATCCTGGGAAATATTCCACTTGCGCTAATTCACTTCCTCTCCCAAACAATTGAATCAGATGCCTGCGGCTCCACCTGACGGAATAAGTGATGGAGCTCGGAGTGAACCCTTACGATTCTAGATGGGAGGGCTGTGAAGACCTCCCACCTAGTCCATCTGCAGTGACGCTAGTGACAAAAGTGGCTTCGGTCAGCCGGGCCTGGCCGTGGGCCGGTTGCCGCTGCATTCGTGTGCGACAGGAGCGGAACCAAATGCTGCGGCGAGGAAGGAAATGAAACGAGCGAAACCGTGATTATCTGAAGCCAGAGGAGCTCCTGAGAACGAACGTGACGGAAGGTTCCGGCATTACTAACAGCAGTTCACACGCTGACTGTAGGGACCTGAGTGGCAAAGCCAACATTTAGCAAGGCAGCTTTCCATATTCCCATTCCAGGTGTACAGCAGAATCTCCCGGCGGGCTCTGCTTTCAATTATACTGATTTACAGACCCATAAAATGTTATTTTTAAGGCGGCATATAACCTTTTAGTGCTTTTTGCCTTGCCAAATTCCTAAGGACAGCTTTTCTGGGTACCCTGTGCGATCCAGCATCTCCAACATCAGCAGTTACCTGCTAAAAGTCTGTTCTCCACAGGATGCATACACCTGGTGCGCCTATAGCTGCGCTTCTGGAAAGCCAAACAGCTTGTAACTCCCAGCCTATTAAATATTATACTCAAAAGGTTACAGCCTTTTATCACTTTTCCAGAGACACGCATTTCCCATAAACCACAGATGGCAAAAAAAAAAAAAAAAATCAGACTTCACACAGAGGAAGCAAAAGTATTTAGAAAATCTTCTCAAAGGAGGTGAGAAAAATCGGAACTGAATCAACACTAAACACAGACCTCTTCTCCCCATTTGTCCCATCATACTCCTCTGCCACCTCTTTTCTCACATCACCTAAGTGGTACCTTGCCCTCCCCCAGATGCAGCCTGGTTACAGACAGATGGATGGGACACCAGGCAGACACAGTGACAGGCAGCTCAGAGGAAAATCCAATCATTTCACGACGGAACAAAACAAAGGTGGTGATGGCTCTCTCCACATTTTGTTTTCAACTAGAAAATTCTACACTGTGGTCCAGGTGTAAGGGATTGGAAGTAAGGTCTCAAAAGTTCTGACAATCTTTTTAAATTAAAAAGGGAAAGTTTACCTGGTTTCAAAAGTAGAAAGCCATGAGCCATAGACAGAACTATTCAACAATGGAAATTAATTCATTCTCATAGGTGAAAACTTTTAATATCAACTGTAGTTAAAATATTTACAAGCCAGCCCCATTCATCACATATATCTAAATAAGAGTATCAGGCAGTTTTGACAGAAAATAACATGTGTCCCAAAAGAAAGTCCATGCTCAGAGCCAAATTTCCTAGCCAAAAACCACCAGGCTTATGAATATAAGCACCATCAGTGTAAACTTTTCGCACACCAGAGACCAGCAATTTACAAGCATTCATTTGCTCAAACATTATGTTCTTCGTCCAAAGTTGAATGTGTTTAAAAGGAAAAAAAGATCAACAGCATTCTCTCAACCTCCTTCCCCGCCGGACATCTCTGATATATATTCAGAAATGTCACAGGCGGGACAAAAGAATAAGGCCCTACGATCATTTCTCAGAAACAAGCAGCACTACACTTAAGTGATCACAATGTGATCTGTAAGCCACACCAGCTCTCAACGTCACCCAAACAAGACCAAAGAGATAAACATGCGTCACTATGGATCACACTTGCCAGGTATCTCCAGAGATTAGTGACTGTCATGTGGACGTTTTGCTTTGTTTTGGACAGGGATTAAAAATAAGATACAAACTATTTTAAGTTTTAGACTTTTTCTCAGTAAAACTACATCTAGCACATTCAATCTAGAAACCACACTTTTTATTTTACCTAAGAAAGATTTACTAGTTAGAGAAAGTTAGTCTAAACCCATTTTAGTTAGATGATGTAGAAAATCCAAATGTCAGCTTTTTTTTTATTCTACCATCTCCAAACTGCACATTTGAAACAATTCATTTAGAATGGTAACAAAGTCATACATTGGATTTATTATAAATAATGGTACTGTCATATAATCTCCTTCAAGGCCAAGGGATGATGCATTCTGTTTTGATAACTTACTGCAACAAACCAGAGTAAAACAATTAAATATTACCTTCCACATAAAGTCCCAAACAATCACACACCAATTCTAAGCTATTAATAGCTGGACCAGTGCCTCTTAATGAAAACAGAAACTATGGTCATTTAAGGAGTAGGCCCACAGGGCAGAGACCATACTCTTACATATAACATTATTCCAAAGTTAAGTAATAATGAAAGTGTTTGGTGAGTTTTGTAAAAAGCTTAACTATTAACTTTGGGACTTGGGTAAAACTGTGCCAATGATTACCACCATTCATAACTGCAAAGCACAAGCAACTTGGAAAAGGAAAGTGGGTCCCAGAGTGTGGCTACGACCTGTGAGAGTTCTCAGCTCAGAGGGCAGGCCCTTTCACCTTCGGCTGGGCTTCAAATGAAAACCTTTCATGAAGTGGTTACTATTTATTCCTAGCCATCATCTCCAATGCAGATGCTAAAACGGACTGGCATCGAATCCCACATCACCTCTCTTAAATACCAACTTCATCTGGCTTTCAAAAAAAGAACACTGCCAAATCATAGGTAGTGTAGATAACGGAAAAGGGCTGGCCCAGGGTTCTGGACCCATCTCTTGCCAACTACTAACCCACTGCTTTGAGAACACCACTTGACCTGTCTAAACACCAAGTGGATAAAATGACAAGAGAAGACACACTGGTCACTGAGGCTTCTTCCAGCTCTAAGTCCCTGCAGTCTCTGGGCTGCCCCTCACTGAAGGAAGCCACTCCCCTCCTGTCCACAGAGTGCTTCCTTTATCTCATGATCAGAAACAACTTTCTGCTACTATCATGTTTCATTTCATTTGTACAAGATAGTTAGTTAGGTTAGGTACACACAGCAGTTGGCTGGAATTAAGGAAGAAAGGTCCTAACACATTTCCCTGCTGAGTCAGGCCACATAACCTTGACCGTGTTGCTCCCACAGCTTAGAACCTGTCCCCCACACACTCTCCACACCATCTCAGCAGGTAACCCACAGCAAGAACTTGTGCCTCTCTACCCACCCACTCTCCCCCTGCCCAAGGCACTGGACTGTGCCTTCAAGGAGTTACAACTTTGCTGGAAGAAAAAAGGACAAACTGAAAGAGACAGTGTCGCCTCTTCCGATAGAACACCTGTCTATAGCTACAGTGGGCCCTCCGTACCCCTGAGGTCTACATCCATGGATTCAACCAACCTTGGATTGAAAATGTTCAGAAAAAAAAAAAACTGCATCAATACTGAACATGTAAAGATCTTTTTCTTGTCATTGTTTCTAAAAATACAGTATGACAACCATTTACATAGGTATTTACACGGCATTAAGTATTATAAGCAATCTAGAGATGATTTAAAGAGAGGCTATGCATAGGTTATATGGAAATACTACCCCATTATATACAAGGGACTGAAGCATTCATGGATTTTGGTGTCCTCAGAGGTCCTGGAGCCAATGCCCCACAGATACCAGGGGATGACTGTACCTGAATGAATTGGAACACCCACCTGTAAGTTTACTGTGTGTTTCTCAGGGCTCTGCAGGGGCATGCCAATGTTATGGCGCCTTTAGGTTCCTAAATGGCCAGAGGAGACACAAGCCTAGGGTACAAGGGCACGGGGGACGAAGGAGTCAGCTTCCCCATCAATAAGCTCCTTTACCCTCTCTGTCCCTGGCCCCCTTGAACCCAATGATGCCTGCCGGGTAGTCCAGCAGCACACTCCCAGCAATGCCAGCAAGCACGCATTCAACCAAACTGCCACCTGCCAACAGCATCCTGCCCTCCCTTCACATCTGGGAAGACTATTAGTAGACCTTCCTAAATTGCACAGGTTTTTAACATCACTAACTGTTGCTTCTGATATATGTTCTTTGAACTTTATCTCTCTTAAAACTTTGCAGCCTTTCCTATCAGAGGAAACATCTGATGGCATTTTAAGTTAAAATGCAAAGAGAAAAAAAAATCACACTCAACACAGTCCTACAAGGATGTAGGAACCCACTAGTGGCCTGCGGTTCCCATTTCCAAAGGGAAAACACACCAGAATGTCTGTCCCCTTTTCCTAGCCACACAAGATTGTCGCTATTCTTAGGACAA
Source organism: Microcebus murinus (assembly GCF_040939455.1). Classification (NCBI taxonomy): domain Eukaryota; kingdom Metazoa; phylum Chordata; class Mammalia; order Primates; family Cheirogaleidae; genus Microcebus; species Microcebus murinus. The sequence continues at coordinate 11,225,058 of NC_134115.1, read as the reverse complement.
ACTCTTGACTATCCACAGGAAACCAGCTGAAAGATATACCTGGACAGTCAAGGCTCGTGACAACTTCCTACTTCAATTAAAATGCCTCTGGATTTTGTCAAAAGGGGAGCATTTTAAGTATGAATTACTAGCTTCTAACAACCATCCAAAACAGTGCAAAATATTTAATGCTCCACTTCACTTGTTTTGTTTAAAGCTGATCTTGTGCTCGGAAAGTTAGGCTGCTGTGCTCATTACTGCTCAGCCACAGAGAATGCAAAATCAAAACCATTTTTTATTCTGATGAGCCGTGGCCATTATATCCTACGTGTTCATCTCCATCATAGCCATCATTTGTTGAGGGTCTGATATATATATATATATATTTTTTTTTTTTTAGGTACTTCAGATATATTGATCCATTCAGTCAATCAGCATGCATTTACTGAGCACCTACTAAGTGCCATGCATCTAATTAGGCAAGTGCAAGGTCATGGCCACATAGGGAAAGCAGATAATCAAATAAGCAATTACTATGCAATGTGGTAATGCTGTGACGGGGAAAAAGATTACTAAAAATAATATACTGGGCAGTGATTATAGGTCAGATCTTTAGAGCCATTGTCTCTAATTCTCACAACACCCTACAAGGGTAGGTGTCTCCCCGCTTTCCAAAGGAGTGTACTGAGATTATTCCACAGTGCATACTGCCTCTCTCAAAACACCAGCATCTGCATCATCGCTGCATGTGAAATCCCCATTCTGGCCTCAATATCGCAACTGCCGGCCTGCATTATTAGCTCTTTCCGGCACGGATCCCGACGATGACGCCCATGCTGATGTGCCGGTATTCTATAATACGACACATTGCACACTGTCGGGAGAAAGGGCCACAGCAACACTGAACCACAGGGCACGCCCTGAAGGAACTTACAAGCTAGCCACAAGGAGCAATACAACACTAATAATAATACAAAACAGCATGGAACATGTCACTGCGCAGTCTACAGTCATGGACAGAGTGTCCCAGACAAGTCACAAGGCTCCTCAGAGGGAGAAATCATTGTGGAAGGATTTATTGAGGAAGTGGGACTTGGGTCTTAAGATCATGTAAGGTCAGATAGTGGAACAAGAACGAAGGCTAGTCCCTCAGGAAAGCAATCTACAGAGAGGTGCCCAGGAGGCTCAAAGGTTAGGCTGAACGACGGCCAAGGGTGTAACTGGAGCCTGGCGGTGGGGCAGGCCAGCCTGCAGCTGCCCACGGTGCCAACTGATAAGAGATGCTAGGGCATCCTGGGGCACTGAAACAACCCAGTGTAACAGCAGGCAGAGAGAACTGCATTTACAAGACCTCCTCTCAGAGACTCCTCTGTCAGATAGAGGAGTTCTTTGTTCAGCCTCCTGGGACACAGGGAGAGACCCTAAAGGGCCTCCTGGAGCCAAAGTCAAAGGTCAACAAATAGTCTTCTAAAGTCTTCCCTTTACTGAAGGGACTTGCTTCTGCTTGGAGGGTGTGCCAGCTCAAGGCCAGAGCCACATCATTCAGAACCACAGTGGAGGCTGAGTGGGTCAACCACGGGTCTCCCATGACCCTTTTCCCACAGGGCTTCCCCTCCCAACGCTGGGAACAGATCCTTAAAGAAGACTGCATTGCAAGACAAGTGATTAGCCTGTCTGGAATACCCACATGTCTTAGCCAGTCCTACAGATAATACCCATATTTGTTTAACTCTTTACTGCAGATAAAATACTTTTATAAGTTAGATTACTTGATTTTCACTACAGCCATGAAGTAAGCACTAGGCCTGTATTTTATGGATGAAGGTCGGAGAGGGGGAGTGGGAACGTGGCCTGTTCCGTGTTGGAAAGCTCGCAGGCTGCACAGCGGGTTTGGGATCAGGGTATCTGTCCAGTGGCCCATCTGCCCTGCCACTGCTGCAGCTATCATAATACTTCATAAGCTTCCTGGCAGTTGTCAGAGAATTTTTACAGAAGTCTTGGGCCATATACACAGACAGACGTACATATGTACATATATTCTTACATACATACGCTCTCAGTTTTCCTAAAAGTAAAATATTAGTATAATATACAGTATAATATGCTATATTATACTTCTTTAAAAACCCATCTTCCCTCCTCTAGCTACAGACTTTAGTCATCTAAACAATAGCTATTCACTGCACTTATAAGGTCAATGAATAGCTACTGTTTAGACGATGGCTAAAGATATGCAGGTAAAGCCCTAAATCCTAGATCTTGGTCTGCTTATAATTCACTGCTTAAAGCTATAACTGGCTGCTTGGAATGACCTTGCATTTGTGCCAAATATCTGCCCATTTCCATATTCTGCTTCTGAACCCCTGCCTCCATTACTAATCTCCCCTCAGTGACAAGTGACGTCATACAAGCAGCAACTTTGCTACAGGTCTATCTTGCATTAGGACTTGCTTTCCAGAAGTGACTACACCCAAGGAAGACATAAGAAATCACAGGACTTGTCAAACTTTTCAAAAAAATCAATCATTCATCCTTTTGTTTTTGCAAAACCAATAGCAGCGATATAAGATAGATACGTACGAACATTTTATTTTTAAAATATTCCCAACTCCCAGTTTTTCAGAGCGCTTCTTTCAGATTCCTAGGTCACATAAATTATTTAATAAGTAATTTGTCAATTAGTCTTGCACAGTGGGGAGAAAGTTACACACAGAAATGTACACAGAGCCAAAAACAAAGCGAAATGCTAGTGACAAATGAACAAACCACCTCCCTCATCATCACGCCCACGACATGAAGATCACAAACTCCCCTTGCCAGCCACGGAGAGGCCTCATTTTTTTTCTTCTTTCTCATAACACATAATTGTATCAAAAGACTGTAATGAAAATAAGGTCAATAGACTTTATCCATAAAAGAATCATCTCATCTAATTTTAATCACCTCTCTTTATAATAAAATGTATATAATCAGGCCACACTATACAAATGGAATTAAAATTTATTTTTTCATCTCTTTTTCCCTAGTCCCAAAGAAATATTCCATGTACCACTCGCCTTGCTAAAAACCACAGGAAAATGTGATTTAATTCTAGTTAAACCAGGTATTTCAGCCACACACTCTCAAACCTTAATCTCAAACATATCCATGAAATGTGATTTTTCGAGAGCTTTCCTTCTTACTCACTCACTAAATTTTCAATATATAGGAAACCCCTGCTAAGCACTGGCTCCCTTTAATGTTTTTAGTCAATATTAAACATATAAGGAAAGATTCTGATACAGTAACTTTAAAAATTGCTTTCATTCTGCACTATTATTTCAATTTTTTAAAAATTTTAGTTAAGCTTGGATTTCATAATTCTCATTAGGTAATCTAGGGTGTGGGTGTTTTTAAATTTCCTTTTAACAAGGAAAAAGGAAGCTTTGTATCAGGACATCAGGTGTGTATGGGAAAAATACATATTCAAATACACATAATAAGCACATATTTTGATTTAAAGATCCTTTTGCCTACTTCATTCACAATGCAAATACGCCACAGTCAAATTCCACCAACTGAATTTTCAATTTAAGTGTGAAAACTGGGTTTTCTGCTAAAATAGACCGGAGCTCAACACACTCTGTGGAATACCCAGTCACAGGCAATAGCAATCAGCCCTACATACCCTCAAAGAAATCATTCTTTGTTCACCTAGAAACTGATTTTATGCTAAGAATCACAGCTGCTACAGCAATGGATGTATGCTCTGAATCCAGATAGCCATATTAGACTCTCATTGATTTGTTAAAAATTTAACATTGTAAATGAAACTAAAGCAACCACCAACACCAACTGGGTAATTAAATTCCTGGTTGGAAGTTTCAAATCCAAGTTTCAAAATCCAAGCCCAACATCAACATCTGGCAAGTCTCCATTTGTGACCTACCAACACTTGATCATGTTACACTGAAAATTCAGAAAGAGGGAAAGTTTTAAGATTTTTTTAAAGCCCATTAATTAGTTTGCATACTGTTTAAATCACACATAAGGGCTAACTCCAGTTGCAATTATAATCTTAGCGTTAGTCTCATTGTCTCGAAGGGCAAAGGCTGACAAGAGTTAGTGCAGACAATTAAATCTCTTGATCAATATCCTGTGCCTCGTAAACTAGCAACCAGCTGCTGCCCCCTCTCCACCCCCAGACCCTGGGATCAGGCCATTTATTTCTGGTTCTGGCTCTGGCTGGGTTAGTAACTCTTTTCTCTACAATATGTGCATCTCCAGTAAGGGCGAGGGAGAAGCCTGATGCATTTGTTTACCACCCTCAGCCCCCAACATTATGCATTCCCACAACCCAGCGGCGAGCGCTTCCGCCCCCCCTTTTACCTGCCAAGTTCCTCGCCAGTGTCGTAGTAATCATCCACGTTTTCCTGCCTGAACACGGTCATGATAAACTGTCACGCCTCACCAAAGCCCAGCGCACTTCAGGTCCGCTGAAGGTTCCCAAACCATCACCACCGCTCCTGCGCTTCGGTGGGACCCTCATGCATCAGCCTCCAGTTCTTAAAAAAAAAAAAAAAAAAAAAAAAAAGACAATAATAAAAGGACGCCCCAAAAAGGAAGCGGACCTCCCCAGGGCTAAGACCCGCGTGCCGGAGACCAGGTCTCCGGAGTTGCCCCTCCCCGCGGGGTGCAGAGCGGCACCCTTTGTCAAACCCGTCCCCAACCCTACCGCGCCCGCGCGCGCGTGGAGCCGGGGACCACCGCACCCCAAGGTCCGCGCTTCGGAGCCTGGAGCGACCTGCACGGATCAGAACCGGCTCCGGAAGTGACTGGCCTCCCCGCCTCCCCTTTCTCCGCACACACGCCCACCCAGATCCCCACCTCCAGGGGCGCCGCAGAGAAACCAAGCCCTCGCCCGGGCGGAACGCGCCTCGCTGGAAGCCTCCCTCTCCAGCCCGCGGCCACGGTGCCACCCCCGCGCCGCCTCTCGGCTCCTGCGCCTCTCCGGCCACCCTCTCCCCTTCCCTGAACACGGCAGTCCCCAGAGGCACATTCCTGGCGACTCCCTCTCCGTTACCCGGCCGACCCGGCGAGCAGCCGCCCGGGGGAGCAGGGGAGGGAAGGAGCAGCCGACAGAGGCGCGGCCGCCCTCTCCGGGTCCCCGCGCCCCTACACAAAGCGCCCGGCCCGCGCCACCTGTTCCGACCTGGCCCGCGGGGCTGGGGACGCCTCCCGGCTGCGATCGCGCTTCTCCCCGCGGCTAAGTTTCCCTGGCCCGGCCTTCCCCGTCGCGCGGGGCGCTGCCTGGGCAAACCCGGCCGCGAAGGCAAAACCTGGCGGCGGGGCCCCAGGGTGAGGGACCGGGAGCCGCGCGCCGCCACTCACCCGGGCGCCCGGGAGCTCCCCGGGTCCCTCCAGAGCGCTGTCGGAGGCCGACCATAGGCGCCAGCGCCGGGGACGAGCGGGACAGCGGCGTGGGCACAGCTAGGGAGGGAGTGGGGGCCGATCCCACGCGGCCGCCCGGGCGCAGGCTCCCGACCGCAGCCGCGAGGGTCGCCGTGCCCCCTCGGCGGCGGGAACAATGTCCTCGGCGTCGGCTCCGCGGGCTCTCCCGCTCCGGCTCCCGGGCAGCCTCTTGGCTCCTCGCCGCCTTCCGGGCGGAGGGCGGCCGCCGGGCGGCCAATGGGGACCCCGCGAGCGGGCTGACGGCGCGGCCCACCCACCTCCGAGCGGCCCGGCCCGGCCGGCGCTGCGGGCTCCGCGCGGCGCTGCTGCTCCTCCCCGCTCCGCGCTCCGCGCTCCGGGCTCGCGGGCGCGCTCTGCCGCGCACGCCCCGCACACACCCACTCGCCCCGCACCCACGCCGGCAGGGCGCGAGCGCGGCGCCCGGGACGCCGGCGCCCCACCTGTGACAAGTCAAGTCGCTGAGCTGCCCTCCTCCGCCGGTTCTTCGTCCCGCAAACGTGTCCTGGGAGCCCAGCGGGTGCCGGCGAGGCGCTTGCCACCGGAAAATCACGTAGAACAAAACAAATCCCTGCCCTCGGGAATACCTTCTGGTGGACAGGGCAGATAATAAATATGTAAGCTAATAAATGAGGTCATTTTAGAAGAGACAGTTCTCTGTTTACAACAAAACAGGTTGATGGGCTAGAGACCAGCAGCAAGGAAGCGGGCCTCATCGGACTGGGTTCCCCTCCAGGACTGGTGGTTTAAGCTGGAGTCTGAAGGCGAGAGGCTGTGCAACCCGGGGAGAAAGCGTTGAGGTCTCAGAGGCTCAATGAAGCAACAGAAAGAAGAGATTATTCGTGCTCTCCAATACGCCACGGGCTATTGATGAGCTGAAACGCAGCTAATCCCAAATGAGTTGGGCTGTAAGTGCAAAATACACATCAGATTCCATGACTCATGAATATTTTCATATTAATTGTGTGTTCAAATGATGGTATTTTGGATATATTGGGTTAAATAAAATATATTATTACAATTATTTTCACCTATTTCTGTTTACTTTTTAAAATGTGGCTGGCTGTTAAAACACAGGACAATTCCCGCGTGGCGTGCCTTAAGTTTCTGAAGATAGTGCTGATGTACACGCAGCCCCGGATCTACCGGAGACCTCTTATCTTTTTTCTCTACTCACCCCATGCTTCCAAGGATGATTCCCCATAGGAACAGCTAGGGAACCCAAATGGAGAAAAGCTCCTAAAGGGAAATGGACCTTTCTGCCCAGAGTTACAAAAACTGATGCGCGAACCTGCTGAGATTTCAGACTCACCCCATATTTGTTCACATTCCCAGGTTTTCTAAACTAGGATGGTTCAGACTCTCTCTGGTTCAATAGACATTTTCAACTGTGGAGATGTTGGCCTTTTGAAAACAAAACAAAACAAAAGAATGAAGAATGTCCCTCAGGCCTTATGTCAGATCCTAGTCTTAAAGAATATTTTATTTGCTGGCCTGGAGGACGGACACACAACAATGACAGTGGAATCAGGAAGTCTCCAAATTGGAAGGTGGTAACACAAGAGCTGAGTTTGAGAATTATTAATAATACAAAAGGATCTTGAGAGGTGAGAAATACAGTTAAAAATAACAACGACAACAAAAAAAAGTGATTCATCCAGGGAAAAATGCAAATGAACAAATCTACTGGTGAAAAATTAAAAACACAGATGTTTGAGAGAAACTTATAAGTTGCTTACAGATGACTGCTCTGTGGGTAATATATTTTTCTGCAAAATAAATATGAGTTTTCCAGGGCATTTAGAAGCATTGAATCTGTTTGGTGGTTAGTATGTCTTACCTACCCTATTAGACACTGCTGATCACGAAAGATTTTCTGGGGTAGTGAAAAAGAGCATGGAATTTAGAGTCACAAAAATTGGATCTAATGTTGGTTGGAACCATTTAACAGCTGAATGACCTTGAATGAGTCACTGACCTCCAAGCTTTATGTCCGCACTAATCTAGGCAAGCATTTTAGAAAAGGGAATTGTGGTTGTTTAAAAACATGCTGGCAACTTCTTTGACAGTCCTCCAGTAGAGGTGGGATCTAGTTCCTCTCTCTATAAATATGCACTGCCCCTAATTTCTCACTTCTAAGAAACTGTAGTGGCAGTGACAGAGAGTAACTTCTTTCCAGGGTTAGAGCATAAAGCTTTAGCGCTTCTGTGCCCTCTCTCTCTCCGCTCCCCCCCTTCTGGAGCCTTCAGCTGCTGTGGTTGCCCTGGGGCTGCCAGGTAAAGACACACAAGGCCACAGAAAGAAAGGGAAATGTCCCAAGAAGCCAGCTGCCCTATCCCACCCCCACCCCCAGAGATTTACATCTTCTATTTCAGGTTCTGTGAACAAAATAAATGACTGTTACTGTTTTAAGTCATTATTTTGGGGTGGTTTGTTACACAGCAATAGATTAATTTATAAAGAAGTTAGAAAAGTTAATAAAACTTAACTTTTAACACCTAGCAGGCTCTAGGTGGACTAAATAATTCTCCTGTTTAATCTTCAAATAACTCTGTAAATTAGTTGTTATTTCCACTTTATGTATAATCTTCTTAGTCTCAGTTTCTCGGTTGATCCTTTTCATCTGTGGGCTAATGAGAGGAGAGAGAACACGGAGGATTGCACAGGAGGTTTACTTAGGGGTCAAGTTTGAAGTCTAAAACCTAGCCATTTGGGGGGCAAAATGTTCTCAGAGCAATCAAAGTGGATCACATTAACTCAGTTCACCTGTAGGGTGCTTTTTACTAGCATGGCTTTGGTTGTACCAAGGGCTAATATTTGTTAATGGCCCCATGCAGAATGTTTCTACACCTGTAGTTTCACTGTTAAAGATATTGTTCATTATGCAACTGAGAGCCTCCTATGGAGGCCGTCATATGACTGATCCCAATTCCCCCCAGCACCGAGTGCTAAAAGTACTTGTCTCTTCCTACCAGATTATATGTCCTTTTATGAGACGATGAAAATTATAGAGCTCTTTCTGTTCTCCATTTTGCCTTGGATTCCAGAAAGCATGTGGCAAGCTTGGAATGCTCAGTCCTCCAATTAATGCCCAATGTACCACATTCTCTGATTCAATCCATAAACATTTGTTGAGTGTCCGGTAGAGGTTAGATGCTAGGGATATAGATAGAAAAGAAGCATTCTCTGTCCTCAGCCTGATGAGGGAGACTGGTGAACAAACAGACAAGCAATTGTGCTACATAGAATCCATTGGTCCTCTACGCTACTCTCCACCCTACTCCGCACTTATACGCGGGGAGGCGCAGCTGGAGGATGATTTTAACTTGTTCCTTGTCCTCCGACTGCTGGTAGGTTTGGCCAATGGGGAACCTGGCATGAGGGCAAAGAGAAGAGAGGAGGATGAGGCCAGGATAGTTATTCCTCCACTTCCCTCTCTGCGTGGTTGCCTGGGCCACAGCCAAAGGTCGCTGATCCTCACCAGGTGACATCTTCTCCATGGTTTCTCCTTCCAGGTTTTGGTAACCACTCTCTCTCTTTGTCGCTTCAAGCCTTGGTTTGGTGCCAGCTTCACTAGTACTTACCTGGGTTCCTGCTCCGTCCCTATGGCTCTCCTGTACCTCTCCCACACCTCCTTGAATTGTCCTGATTTGAGCCTGCCACCTCTTTCCTCTGGGACTCTAAGTGATAGCATAAAGAGACAGGAATCTCAGAAGAGGATGGAAGCACACTGGAAGGGCACTTAATTCTGATGAGGGCCAGGAATGGAGAGTGAGGGTAGGGGTGAGGCTGGGGTTTTAGGGAAGTTTCCTGGGAGAGCAGACATCTAGCAAAAAATTTGAAAAAAGATTAAGAGTCCGCAGAATATAATGGCAGACAATGGGGTGGTGGGTTGTGGGGCAGGAGCAGGTGGAGAGAAGGGCATCTAGACAGAGGAACTGCAAGGCTAAAATCCTGGTTGTGAGAAAGATAAGAGTTCATTCAGACATCTGGCAGGGAAATGGCAAGAGATAAATGTGGGAGGCAGAGGATCTTTTCCACCATGCCTAGAACTCAGATAAGAGGAGGGAGATAAACCAAGATAGAGCTTTCAGGTCATTGTCCATTGTGCTGAGCATTTGAGTCTTCACTTGGAAGACTCTTTGATGCTCAGGCTTAGCCAGTGCTAATTTAGCACATCATTGGAGATAGTGGGTAGAGAAAAATAATGAGATGCTTTAAGAAGGTAGAAACCACAGGATTTGGTACCTTGGTACCTGGGGAAAATGACAGAGTCAGAGTGACACCCCAAGTTTTGGTTGAGTGTTTAGGTAGATCTTGCTGCTGTGTAGGCTGAAATACAGGTGGACAGGCAGTTTCGGGAGAGAAGATGAGGCGTGAAGATGAGATGTGAAGAGGGGGCGTCTAGATGATGTCCAGGTGGAGATGGGTAGATGGGTACCTAGGGGATAGCAAGCCACAGGCAGAGAAGTGGATAAGGCCACCTAGGGACAGGGTGCAGGACTAATAAGAAGAGGACCAGTGGCAGAACTCTTGGGAACAGCAGCATATTAACCCAGCAAATACAGAGGGGCAAGAACACCTGCCAGTCACTATGGCTTGTCAATTAATCTGATAAGCAGCTATAAGATTTTTGTTTGTTTCTTGGGCAAAGAATAGGTGGGGCCAGAATGGGCATGACTCATGGGCGGTGACTTAAGACCTCATGAGTACCGAGTGCATCATATGCTTCCTGTGTACAGTATATAGCATACCACGAAGATGTGCTGTCTTTGTGGTCTAATAGGCTCCTAATCTCCTTATCTGAGCTTAACACATCTCCATGCCATTCCTCCATTCATTTACTTTCTTTTTTTATCATTGAATTTAATATTCACAAACAAAATAAAGAGCACACATTATGCAACTCCTGCTGAGCTGTGAGGGTTTGCAGCACCTCTCAGATGCCTTCTGCCACGACCACTCAGGTCTTCCAGCTCTTTTGTTGAAAAGATGACCTCCCTTGCCCTACGAACTGGGAGTTTATGACCCCAGGTTTAAGGCCACATGGCCTGGATATGCCTGACCTCCGTCCATAGACTTGCCCTCTGACTCAGTTTCTTTCCAGTTTTCATGTCTGGTACCCTGTGGTATTGAATGCATTAAATCCTTTGCAAAAACAAAGAGGGTGCAAATAAACACGTAGAAATCACTGACCAGTGACTGAAAGGCCTGAGGAAATCATAAACCTCTGGGGTCAAACGTTTGCTTTTCTCCTTGCCTGATTTCTTTTATGCCTGGCCCAATTTCCTTTAGGTTCTGACACTACCTGAGCAAAAGATTGATAACACTACACAGCGCTTGGAAAGCTCAAGGCCTAGAATGTCAGTTAGGTTTCTACCTGAATGGTCATAGTGATCTATGCTGCCCTCATTTTGCTTGTTTGTGCAAATTTAGCTTTCATATAACATGCACACTTTTCTCCCCCAAAGGACTCACCAGCCAGAATCTACAACATTTCCCTGCGAGAACATTTGGATATCATTGGGAAGGAAAGGATGGGACATTTAAAAGAGTTTCTTTCTGTTTTGTCAAACAAATTTAAAGTAAGATTTTTAAAAAGTCATCCAGAAAGAAGCATTCAACCTTATTTCATCCACTAGAAATAGATGTGCTGATTATAATTACAGATAAAATCTGAACTTATTATATATCCACATTGATTTAGTGAATACAGTTATATTTATTCTCTATTACTTCTATTTTTTTTTTCTACTGGTGACTAATGAACCTCTTTAAAATCATCCAACTTAACACAATTGATTTCTATTTCTGTTCTTTTCAGCAAAAATTATGGTAAAAATTATTTTCAGTAAGTATCAAAATTCATCTTTTTTGGACAGATAAGTATTAAACATTACAGAAGATTCAATATCAACGAAAGCCTCTAGGTTTCTTGGCATAGTTTCATGAAATGAAAGTCCCATTATTCAAGCCAGTGAAATGATTTACAGCCTATTCGTAGCACTTTGGTAAGATTTATAGAAACATTGCTTTTTTAAAAAGACAACCTTGCCATAAATTTTCCCAAAAGGTTCTGTCAGTTTGAAGATATGCAAACAGAGCAATAATCTTTGAGCCATTCTATGCCATAGTCTTACAGCGTGAACTCCAAATTTACACATCTATAAAATCCGTGTCTTCTCCTTATATAAATTTAATAAATCCAAATATGCTGTTTGTAAAAACCATATAAAAATATTGGTGTAATTTAATTCATTGTTTAAGTATTTTCTGCCATTTCCTCCTATTTTTAAGAAATTTTGAGATGATGAAAATATCTGAGGAAATACCCATCAAGAACACTGTAACATCTCAGGATTCCAGGACTACTTCCAGTAGTTTAATGCTCTTTCATTCATTTAATTATTTATTGAGTGATAAGGATGGTGGTGAATAAGACTTACAATATAGAAGTGCTATGATGTATTTCTTCAGAATTCTCTTAAAGAAAGGGTCTACTTGAGCTTTATTAAATTTCTTGCTTATGTTTCCTAGAACAAATCCCCCAAATGGAGCTCTCCAACCACAACCAATAAAAGCAGTCCCTAATTGAGGCTATTGAAAAAGACACAACCACTGAAATGATTTCCCACCTCTCCTGTCCACCTTCACTCCACACCCCCTCCAGTCTACCTCGTCCTTTTAAGGTTTAACAACCCCCCCCCATTTTATCCAAGCTTTTTGCATAGGTGATTATTTTTTCAAGTATTTACTTAATAGACTCTTTCATCTATCAAAGAATTACAACTTAAATGACTTAAACATAAATATATCTCTTAAAAATATTTCCTGCCTTTGGAGCAATTCCATTAGGTATTTGGTTATCAGCCACATTGTAAGCTTTTAAAATACTTGTTGGCTCGTTGAGCATTAGAAGTCTATGTTTTATGTCATTTAGTATACCTCAAAAAGCTAGCTAGTGTGGTACTAGGTATATGGTAACACACAGTGAATGTTTTCTCCTGGATTAATTTCCTCGTAGTGTAATTAATTAACTACAATAATGTTCTGATATATAGGTAGTCTTTGTTTTTAACCAAAATGCATTTCAGGTAACTTAAGCATTATGTAAGTCATAGTAAAACAGAAAGTACTTTTCCACTGAAGAGTGCAATAATTGGAAGTTGTACTGACCAAAGATTTGGCATCAAATAAACCATGGCAGTAAACAATAATATGCCATAAAAGCCAAGGCTCAGTAATGATAATCACTCTGAAAATACAAAAGAGTACATTTATACTCCAAGAGTAGTAATACAAGAGGCTTCATCCTAAGCTATGTGTGTGTGTATACAAGATCACATAAAACACAACCTTATGGTATTATAAATTCTAGTTAAAATAGTATGATGAGTAAAACAAACATCAATCAAATAGTCAATAATAATTACACCTGCCTTCGTAGAGTTTAGAAGGACTTTTTGGGAGGTAATTATAATGAGCCAGGTTTCTAATATCTGTCCAAGAAAGTTTGACCTGTTCCTCTTCTCTCTTAGAAAAGTTCCTTAAAGTAGCAAGAGGCTTCCAGATTCATCAGTGCTGCTTCAAAGGGTGGCACAAGGTACTCAGTATGTGATAATTCTTGACATCAATGATCACTGCACAGAAAAGTATATTTTTGAGCATCTCAAATTTGACCAAAAATATCTCCCCTTCATTGTTGCATCCTCAACTTGTTCCCAAGTGCTATTTATTATTAGATATCAAAAAGTTCCCAAAAAAGAATACACAATAACTTTTTCCAGGTCATTGGAAAACCCTGAACTTATAATAGCTTTATATATTTTTCATAGAGTTGCCCAGTGAGGCATATAATAATATCCAACCAACCTCAGACTCTGACAAAAACTACACAGTGGAGGCTGAAAGGTGTTTTGAATCTGGCAGTATGGTGAACAAGGAACCCAAAACAACTCTAGCTACGAGGTACTGGAAACACTAATAACATCTACCAAGCATCATTTAAATATATTTCTGCACCTGGAAGAAAAGAAGATACAACCAACTCTGATATCTTCAGGGATAACGTAGGGTTGAGCTGGATTTTTAATATCCAATTGGGACAGGACGTTAGAATTTTGGCACTTTGTCTCCAAGAGACAAAACCTTCAGTAAGAGGTATACTGGATAAAAATCCACCCACTTACACAAATTGATAACAAAAAGCTGATTTGTCATAAAATTCATGAAAATTTATAACCTCAGGCCTCCTCCTCACATGGAATTGAGTTTAAAATTTATACTTCATACTTGTTCCAAAATCATCTTTCTTAAGAAAGTGGTCTTGTGCTGGTGAACAATTTTGGAGGGACTCGTCCTCATTCCATGCCAGGGAAGATAACCAAGCCCCACTGAAGATGAGTTCACAATCGGAAACCACAAAGCCCTTGAGGAACCAGTGTAGCATAATTAGTTATCAGCAGATTTAATAAATAACAGAGATAGTTTCCCTCCCAAGAACTTTTGGTAGCAGGACAATTGGTTAGAGATTATATTATAAAATAAGAATATTTAACATGATCAAAGACATAAAAGAAGGATTCAAACTTAAAAAATGATAAAAGGACAAAAATTAAAATAGGGTTATTAGGCAACTATCAGATGGTATGGAATGAAGGAACCTCAGTCCAAAATGAGGTGATACATTGGAAGCTGTGAATCTCACCTATGTTTGACTCCATTTTCTCCATACACTGCATTCAACCATTATTCTTTTTGATGTCTGGTATTTAAAAGTAAGAATAGGGTGGAATCCTAGACATCAGCCTAGGCAAAGAGTTTATGAAGAAGTCCCCAAAGGCAATCACAGCAGCAACAAAAATAAATAAATGGGACATGATGAAACGAAAAAGCTTCTGCACACCCAAAGAAACAGTCATGAAAGTAAACAGACAACCTACAGAATGGGAGAAAATTTTTGCATCCTACGCATCTGATAAGGGCCTGATAACTAGAATCTACTTAGAACTCACGAAAATCAGCAAGAAAAAATCAAATAACCCTATTAAAAAGTGGGCAAAGGACTTGAACAGAAACTTTTCTAAAGAAGACAGAATAATGGCCAACAAACATATGAAAAAATGCTCAACATCTCTAATCATCAGGAAAATGCAAATCAAAACCACAATGAGATATCACTTAACTCCAGTGAGAATGGCCTTTATCAAAAAGTCTCCAAACAATAAATGCTGGCGTGGTTGCAGAGAGAGAGGAACACTCCTACACTGCTGGTGGGACTGCAAACTAGTTCAACCTCTGTGGAAAGCAATATGGAGATACCTTAAAGCGATACAAGTGAATCTACCATTTGATCCAGCAATCCTATTATTGGGCATCTACCCCAAAGATCCAATGACACTTTACAAAAAAGACCCCTGTACTCAAATGTTTATAGCAGCACAATTCATAATTGCAAGGCTTTGGAAACAGCCCAAGTGCCCATCAATCCAAGAATGGATTAATAAAATGTGGTATATGTATACCATGGAGTACTATTCAGCTCTAAGAAACAACGGTGATACAGCAGATCTTATATTTTTCTGGTTAGAGCTGGAACCCATACTACTAAGTGAAGTATCCCAAGAATGGAAAAACAAGCACCACATATACTCACCAGCAAACTGGTATTAACTGAGCAGCACCTAAGTGGTCACATAGGTACTACAGTAATAGGGTATTGGGCAGTGGGGAGGGGGGCAGGTATATACATACATAATTAGTGAGATGTGCACCATCTGGGGGATGGTCATGCTGGAAACTCAGACTTGTGGGGGGAAGGGGGGAAAGGGCATTTATTGAAACCTTAAAATTTGTACCCCCATAATATGCTGAAAAAAAAAAAAAAAGAATAGAGTGGAAGTGCTCTAGTCCCAAAGGAGAAATAACAGATTTAGATGGTTAAAAATGTAGACCAGATATTCCTATGGAATTGTTTAGTGATTGCAAATTTTTATTGGGACCATCTCTATGCATTTGAAAAATTTTACACTTTTAAAACCACAAAGCATTTTTCATTCACCATGTTTTAAAATTTTTACTTATATTTGGCCACATTTGAGTGGTTAAACTTCAGTTTCCTATTTTTTTTCCTGTCAAGATCAGTTGTAACTCTGTTCAATCTGTTCATCTATCTTTCCAAGGGTTTTAGTAGATAAGAACGCATCTGTAAGATAGAACTTTGTAGAACAAGCTTGAGACTGGGGTTGAGAGACTTGGGTTCTACCGCTCACTATGCCATTAACTCTTCCATGAGTCATTGAGCAAATGGCTTAATAGCTCTCAATACCAATTTCTCCTTTTAAAAAAACACACCAAAATTTTGTGTCAGATAGGTAAGTAGGTAAAGTGAACCAGATTCCACTGGTATGTAATGATCCCACCTGGATTTGGTTTTGTTGGTTTTTTGTTTTTTTGTTGTTTTAGAAATAGGGTCTCATTACTTTGCCCAGGCTGGAGTGCAGTGGCTATTCATGGGTGTGATCATAGCGAACCGCAGCCTCGAACTCCTGGGTTCAGCCTCCCGAGTAGCTGACACTACAGGCATGCACCATCACACTCAGCTAATAGACTATTTTTTAGAGCAGTTTTAAGTTCACAGCAGTTACAGAGATTTCTCTTCTACCCTTTCCCAGACATGCCTAGCCTGGCCCATTATTAATATACCCCACCGAGTGGTATGTTTGTTACAACTGATGAATCTGCATTGATACATCATCACCCAGAGTTTATAGTTTGCATTAGGATTCAATCTTGCTATGTACATTCTACAGATTTGGACAAATTTATAATTTGTAGCCATCATTATAGTATCATATAGAGTAGTTTCACTGTCCTAAAAATCCTCTGTGTTCTGCCTATTCATTCCTCCCTCTTCCCTCACCCTAAGCAATCACTGATCTTTTTAAGGTTTCCATAGTTTTGCCTTTTCCAGAATGTCATATAATTGGAATCATAGGATATGTAGCCTTTTTGGATTCACTTCTTTCACTTAGTGGTATGCATTTAAGGTTTTTCCATGGCTTTCCATGCCTTGATAGCTCATTTCTTTTTAGCTCTGAATAATATTCCTTTGTTTGGATGTACCACAGTTTATTTATCCATTTGCCCGCTTATGGACATCTTGGTAAAAACCACACATGATTTTTGCTTGTTTATAGCAAACATTTGTATGCAGGTTTTTATGTGGGTATGTTTTCAACTCCTCTGGGTAATACCAAGGAGTACAATTGCTAGATCATACGATAAAGAGTGTGTTTGGTTTTGTAAGAAACTGCCAAATTGTCTTCCAAAGTGGCTGTACCATTTTGCATTCCCACCAGCAATGACTGAGAGTTCCTGTTGTTCCACATTCTTTCCACCATTTGTATCGTCAGTGTTCTGGATTTTGACCATTCTAGTGGACATTTAGTGGTATCTCCATGTTGTTTCAATTTACATTCCCTTGGTGACATATGATGTGGGCATCTTGTCTCATGCTTATCTATATGTCTTCTTCAGTGAGATGTCTGTTAAGGTCTTTGGCCCATTTTTTAAGTTGGGTTGTTTGTTTCTTATTATTGTGGATCACTGTGTCCTCAACTACGTTCCACGGAGTTCAGTTCCTTGACATGCTAACAGAAAATGTTGTATAAGAAAAAGCAAGTTCTGGTAAGCTTTGGGAGTTCTAAAGCAAACAGAACTAAAAAGGGTTTTTTGGGCACAACTTCTCAGACCTTTAATAGGATAAAGTGCAGAACAGCGCTCCAAGGCAGAAATTTGGTGTGCCAGGTTTTCCTATCTTATTGGACCTTATTTTTGCCCAGGAATGTGAGAACAACTGGGAACACCAGATATCTGCAAACTATTTGTGTATCTTTCAGATCCACTGTTCTATATATAACCATATGGACACATTTTTATTTATGTGCTATTTCTAAGACAATTTAGGCAGATATAAATACAGGTTATGTCGCTTCTATGGAAATTATGATTATATGTACCATATTATTCCCAAATTTGGAAACTTTCTCTTAAGAATATTAACCATTATCTTCAGAGATAGCAACAGTAGGAAAAATTAATTAATTAATTAATTAATCAATTAACCATGCCTTAGGCCCTGCTCATGTCTCGTTTCCTCCATGAAACTTTTCCTATTATTTATGATCTACATTGATCTCCTTTCTTTAAACTGCTTTGACCCTTTAATTCTATGTAATTTACCCCCAAATATGTCTTCCTTGGAATAATCTTTATTATGCCCTGTTTGATGATCCCATCTCTCAAAACAGGTTATTTGTTTCTTCAGGAATATACCTTGTATTATTGCTGCATCTCCCACAGCTTAGCAGAGTGCCCCACACATGGGACACTTTTAAGTAAAACTATCAAATAATTGTTTTTTCCCTAGACATTTACCCCTTCCTCCCTCCCTCCCTCCTTTCCTTCCTTTCTTCCTTCTTAAGCTTTTGATTAAAGATATGCTAATTGAAAGCATAACAGTTTTATTTTCAGAGCGGATCACGATAATGCTAAATTAGATTCATTTGGCTTCTAAAACACACTGCAAGCTGTTTAAGAACACCAATGCATAGGTGTTCCTAAAGGTGCCAACTTTATGGCACCTTTAAATTATGCATTGTGGCAATCTTTCCCCATGACCAATAAGTTGTACGCCTGCCAAGAAGCAGAGAAAAATTTATTTAATAATGACTAAATGCATTATATTTTGACAGTGAAATAAACCATTTTAAAACATGATTGCAACAGAACAGATTTATAAGCTGCATTGCAAATGTTTAGCATATCCTCTCTTGCCTTTGGAGTGTTTTGTGCTGTTAAATAGGATTAGCTGTGAGGATTTCTCAGTATTCTGATGGCAATGCAGAAGCAACCAAATATTGTTAGAAATCTGTCATCAGGGAAACCCAGGCCTTTCAATCTTCTAGCTGGAGAGAACAGTGAGTTCTGTACAAATGTGTAACCTAGAAACAGAAGCAAGCAAAATACCTGAGTCGAAATGATTCACGTGATTGGGGGAAACTCAACATAATGCTTTTACCCAAGATAATCACTTTTAAAAGGAATTGCAAAATGTACTAAGCATCCTTGAGTTGTACACTTAAAACAAGTGAATTTCAATACAGCTATTTAAAAAAAAAAAAAAGGTTGCAGAATTTTCTTCAGAGTGCTATTAAGAGTGCTCTTGAAATTCTTAAAGGAGAATACATACTGCTCTGGTGTGATCATCACATCTCTTATGTAGGGTACAGTATATGCTGCCTCTTAAAATCTCCCAGGTGTGGCTGAGTGAGTTGTCAGAGAAATTGCAGAATTAACATCGTCCTCAGTTGTTGCTACAATAGTTTTGTTTAAAATAATCACTCACAATTTCGTATTGAAGGACGATGTCGAGTATAATGACAAGCAAGATACAATTTTTAAAACCATGTTATTGAGATCTGGTTGCCATATAAAAAGCTGTGCGCATTTAGTGTGCACATCTCAATGAGCTTGGGGATAAGCATACACCTGTGAAACCATTAGCACAATCAAGGCCATATACAGAGCAAGGTGCATTTTTTTTTTTAAAAGCTTTTCATCATCTTATTCAAAACAGGACATGTTTATCCTGGAGCAAGGCCATTAATTAAGTACCTGAAAATAGACAGCAAGATGCCGCTTTGCAGGGACTTTACTAAATGGTTACATACATGCAAATACCTGAATAAAGCATTTGTTAATTGGCACTGAAGGGCTATGTTTGCCTATTACGATAATGGGACGTGACCTCAAAGAGCCACTTGTGTGCAGCTGGCAATGGAAGTTTCCATTGGTCCCTTTGTGTATATCATTTCCCCTTGTCCTGCCTTCCCTGCGAGGCACTGGGCCAGTGTTCACAGTGACGGGGATGTGAGCCTCCCCTTCATTTTAACAGGCAATCTTGTAAGAGTTACGCATCAGCTTTGGCCCTTCAATAAGGACATGGACACCTGGGTAGACATCGGGTTTCTTTTCTAGCATCGCTTCTTGTGGTGTCACGTTTTATTACCAGCAGTGACTGCTCAGGTCTTCTCTTTCCCTGCTTTATGCTTTCTTGAACAAAACGTTCATTTCAATCTAGCAGGCGGGACATGAGAGGAGGCTTCCTTGGAGCCGTCCGAAGGGCTGTCCCAAGTGACACAGTGCTGTGGGTGGTTTGGTTAAATGTCAAATGCTGTGTCATTGTCAAAGTGGCAAGATGACCTCACCACCTTCACGGTGTGGGTGAATCCCCCCCAAATGGTGGTTATTTAACATTGCAAACAAGGGAAGGGAAGGGGGAAGTGAAGAAAGGGCTGCCAGAGGCATCTTCCTGGGCCCACCATGGTCACTTGACCAAGGAAATCTGCAGCGGCTCAGCCACCACTGAAACCACACACTCCTGACACCTGCAGGGTGTTCCCCACAGCCCCAGAGGCCTGAGGGGGAGAGAAGGGTGCACTCTGATATCACCTGTGTTACAGGAATCTACGACATTCATTTACCAATAACATTTTTATGTATAAACATTCTAGGGGCAGAATTAGCAAAATGAGATCATCACATACACTAAGAGTTTTGTAAAATGTCAGATATCCTGCTTGTGCAAAGTACGATTAATTACCTCACCACCTGCTGTCTTCCTCCTGCCTTGCCTATCTCCTCCACGCTGGTGACACTGGGCTACTCCCTCTCCGCTTCCTTGCTCGCACCCGGCCCGGCCCCGGCCCCAGGCTGCGGCTTCCTCCTCCACGTGCCAGTTCCCAGCCCTCCGTTCAGCTGCACTCCCTGGACTGGGAGTCTGTGGCCCAGCCCGGCCTGCTGGCCTGCCAGGGGCATCTGTGGCTCCTGAATATCAAGCTGGCCCAGGACAGAGGACG
This sequence comes from Microcebus murinus, assembly GCF_040939455.1. NCBI lineage: Eukaryota > Metazoa > Chordata > Mammalia > Primates > Cheirogaleidae > Microcebus > Microcebus murinus. Next base: position 11,204,710 of record NC_134115.1, on the reverse strand, counting down.
GCAGGGCAAAGGCCCCATGCCACATCCCCAGCTGGTGCCTGCTCTGCCTGGGTGAGCCTGGGGACAGGCCTGGCCGGAGTGCGGTCTGCATTCTGCTGGGAAGTACACACTCACCTTCTAGGCCCCATTCCCTCCCTGTTCCTGGGATGGGGGTCTTGGGGCGGCAGTCCTGATACCCTGGCCTGGTCTTGCAAAGCTCTGCTCCCTGGAGAGGAGCGTGTTTATGCTCCTGGGATGGTTGTGTCCCCCCACAACCCAGGTCCCCCTTCAGGAACGAAGGCCTCACTTCCTCAGCTGCTGGGACTGCTCCTGCCGGAACACCCTTAGCTGTCAGCCCCCTGTGGGACTTGCCCCAGCTAAAGAGGACCTCTTGGCCTGAGGACACCTCCCCTAACTGGGAGGTGGGTGCCAAGGACCATCCCATTCCCCTGAACTTGAGACGACTCTGAAGGTGTTCTCCCAGCTTCAGACCTCCTGGAGGGGTTGTCTGTGGCCTTCAGCTGGCTGCTCTCCTCCTCCCCCTGCCCAATCGGACCTGCCCTTCCCATCCCCAAGATTGATCCCAAGAGCTCTCACTAATCAACCCCTCGCACACCAGCCTCTGCCCACGCTTGGACCTCCAGATCTTCTGAGATGACAGCTTCTGCTTACCTGTGTCCGTGTCCTCACGGTTACCTGGATTCTCTTGCTGCACTCTGCCTACCTGTTGGCCAGACAGACAAGGAGACCCACTACCCACTTCTGTTGGCTTTTAACTGTTTCCACTTAGCCTGGCTGCTTTGGGTTTTGTTTTGGTTGCTTTTTGTTTGTTTTTGTTTTGAGACAGGGTCTTGCTCTGTCACCCAGGCTGGAGTGAAGTGGCATAATTATACCGTAGTTCACTGAGGCCTTGAACTCGAAGGCTCAAGCCATCTTCCTGTGTCAGCCTCCCGAGTACTTGGGACTACAGGCACGTCACCAGTCTCAGCTGTTTTTAAATTTTTTTGTGTGTGTTTTTTTGTAGAGCCCAAGGTCTGGCTGTGTTGCTCAGGCTGGTCTCCTACTCCTGCCCTCAATTGATCTTCTTCTCGCCTCAGCCTCCCGGGAGTGCTGGGATTACAGGTGTGAGCCACTGCTTCCAGCCCTGGCTGCTGTGGTTAACTAACATACTCTGAGTTTAGGAGAGGCAAGCTAAAATCCCATATGTAGAGACAGAACAAAATGGATTGCAAAACTGCACTGACTGTTATATAAAATTATTGTCAGTTAAAAATAAAATGAAATTAAACAAAAACTTCACTGACCATCATTTTATCTTTTCCATAATGATCTAGATGATCCAGAAGGCACCATGCAATCATGAAGAATTATGAGCGTCCTTTATGGAAATTCCAGTTGACAGAGATCTGGGGCTGCTGGGATACTGCCGAAACCTGCTTCAGTGCTGCATAGAGAGGGGACATCTCGTACACTGATATTCTTATCTCTGGGTTGAATTTGAGCTGTTGAATTGATTTTTAAAGCCATACACTTTTGCCTAACTCTCCTGTTTGAGAGGCCAGTAGGTTAACTAGGTAACTCGTTCTAGTTCCACCAAAATCTTTATGAATATGCGTAAACTACTTGTCTGCTTTAAACCTCTGTTGTCACTTTGGCAAAAGCGGGGTTGGGTTGGGTGTCCAGTTCTCTGTCTGTGATTTCTCATAGTTTGCTACATCAGAGAAATCTTCTTAGGGTTTGCAAGGACAGGTGGCTGGGGAAAGTGCCTCCTGGGCTGCACTTTCCACTGCATAGGTTACTTTCAGGAGTGGATTCAGTCACCTGTTCACTGGCACCTACCCTGAATGATAGATAAGGCCACCCACGTATTCACAGTGTTTCCCTCTGGAGTATTTGTGTTTATTTTTTCTGCTGCCATAAAATGTTGTTGTGAACTCCCAAGAAGGAAGAGGAAAACAAGAAAATAAAACCTCACCCTTATTTAATAGGAGTTGTACATCACAAATTGCTTCCTCGGTTGACTTGTTTTAAATCTCAGCTCCATTCCTATATAAACATGGGTAAATTACCAAAATTACCTATACCTCAGTTGCTTCCTTAGAAAAATGAGGACAATAAATACTATCTGCCTCATATGGTTTTTGTGAGTTTTAAATGTGAATATAGCCTAGTGCCTGGCATACATAGGAGTCAGTGAATATAGATCTCATTTTTATTATCTGATTTGCAATATCATGCCCATCACATACAATTATGAGGAATTGGATGATTACTATTATATATAATAGAGATATGATTAAGATAAAATGATTACAATTAAAGGGCATTGTTTACTCTTGAACAATAGCTGAATTACTACCCTATATTTCATGTTATTATCATAGTCACAGGAGGGAGGCCCGGTATTGACTCTAACATGAAGGTCTAGAGAAGGGATAACAATTGAATAGATGACAATTTATGAGCTCAAAATGAGCTTGAAATTCATTCCTCAGAAAAAATAGAACAGTACAGATTTCTCACATACTCTACGTACTGAGAGGAAAAAAAAATAACTCACAGAGGGAAAAGGATAAAATAGTGTAGGAGTGTTCCAAAGTGGTCCAGGAAAGAAAAGTCTTCTGGTGGTTGGTTGCTCCTTTGAAGTTAGATTGAAATGAATCTATTCCCTACCCAAGAAACGAAGGCATGATTTGCAGTGTATATTTAATTTTTGCTAAAAATATGTAGCTAAGAGAAAGAAAGCCAAGGACATATTTTTCATTTAAGAGAAGCCAACTTCGGTGTTGTTTTCTGTGTGGGTGGAAAGTGCTGTGTTTTTATCCTTGCCAATCAATAACCAACATTCGGAGTCATAAGACACATTACCATTAATGATCATAACCTTAGCTCTGGTCTTTGGGGGGAGACTAACATTCATAGCAGCCAGGATTTCCAAGGATAAATGTTTCTTTCTCCAGTTGCTGCGGGCATTTCACTGATGGACAGCCACAAAGTTACTTCTGCTGTTCCACCAACATTTTTTACTGCTTCATTCCTCCTGTTGATCACATCTGAACATAGACTGGGCCCCTTGACACGTTTCTCCTTCCTATACTTGGAGTGGGGGGCGAGGCATGAGGCGTCGTCATGGAGTGGCCAGAACACAAGTTTAGAGTCAGATAAACTAGGTTCAAATTCCGGTGCTGCCACTTTGGACTCCAAGTCTCAGTTTTCTCATCTGTAAAATGGGGATAATAATGATATCCATCTCATGGGGCTTTCATGAGAATTCATGGGGTCACACATGAATTCACGGGGAGGCAGTATAAGCAGTGCCCAAGGCCCTGAGGATTTTACACTGCCTGAATTTGAGTCCTGCCTCCGCTATAGCTGTGTGATTATTGGAAACACTGCAGTTGGCATCTTCGTCTATAAAATGGGGAGAATGACAATTCCTGCCTCGTTAGGGAAGTTGAGATGACTAACAGAAATAATACATAATGATGGCCAATGTGTGCCTGGCTTGTGCTGAACAATCTTATTTCTTTCTGGTCTTCTCTATTGAGAAAGCTATACTTCTTTAGTCTTTTCTCGTGGGAATTATTTTCAACTTTTCAGTTTTCGTAGATTTTTTTTTCGTTCTTCTGAAAGCTCATAGTAGTTTTTTGCACTTCTCTTATAGTGCTTATCCCAAAGGATAGTTAGTTTTATGTGTCAACTTGGCCAGGCTACAGGATCCAGTGATTCAAACACTAAGCTAGGTGTTGCCACCAAGGTATTTTGTAGACGAGATGAATATCTAACAGTCAGTTACCTTCAAGTAAGGAGATTACTCCGGATAATGTGGGTGGGCCTCATCCAGTCAGTTGAAGGCTTCAGAGCAAAAGCTGAAGCTCCTTGGAAGAGAAGAAATTCTGCCTCAAGACCGCGGCATCACCTCCTGCCTGAGTTTCCAGCCTGCCTGCCTGCACTATAAATTACAAACTTGCCAGTCTCCACAATTGCATGAGCCACGTCCTCAAAATAAACTTCAAGAGCCCTTACCTGCTATGGTTCTGTTTCTCTCCAGCACCCAGATAACCACAGGCCACCTTGTCACTTTTTTTGTTTTGTTTTTTCACTTAGTATGAACATTTTAGTTACAGGTGCCACTTGCCCAGAGGATAGGAAGCTGCTGGAAGGCAGGTGCACCGTATAGATCTCGGCATCTGGCCCAGTCAGTGCCTAGGATGGTGTCCGCTCCATCCTGGATTTGAGATCACCGCTTCGCAAGCCCCTCGAGTCTAAGTTCTGTTTGGCCCTTTCCATGTGGTTCTGTACAGTGTTCTTAAAAATTTTAATTAGTTGCCAATGTTAAAGAAAAGGAATATTTCTCATAAAAATTTGAGATTCTTCTCAGATTTAGGGATTAGGCATCTCGTAAAATAAAGTCAGTAGATTTGGAAACTTGGGGCCCATATTCCTTCCTGGCAGCAGTTGGGCGGAGCTTCATGAGGGCTGTTTCCCCAGACAGAGTTGTTATCCAACTCACTGGACTACAGATATTTGTATTTGCCAAACTGTGATGCTTCACGTGTTTCTTAAGAGGGGTGTGTGGATGGGGAAGTCATTTACATTTGCATTATTTTTATTGCCATATCTAGTTCTTTTACTTTTCATTTCAAAATATTAAAGGGATACAGATGTTTTTGGTTATATGGATCGCTTATGTAATGCTTGAGTCATGGCTATGAGTGGGCCTATCACCAAAATAGTGTTCATTGTACGTGTTAAGTAGGTTTCTCTCCCTCCCCCACCTCCTACTCCCTGCTTGATTTCCACTGAGTTTTACTTTCCTCTGTGTACATGCGTGCTCTCAGTGAGTTCACATATAATAGCAAGTATTTGTGCTGTTTGTTTTGCCATTCTTTGGATATTTCATGTCGAATGGTCTCCAGTTCCATCCAAATTGTTGCAAAAGGCATTAACTCATCCTTTATATGGCTGAGTAGTACTCCATGGTACACGTATGCCATATTTTATTAATCTACTCATGAATCGATGAGCACTTGGGTTCATTCCACATCTTCGCAATTGTGAATTGTGCTGCAATAAACACTCAAGTGCAGGTGTCTTTTTGATAAAAAGACTTCTTTTCCTTTAGGTAGATACCCAGTAGTGGGAGTGCTGGATTGAATAGCAGGTCTACTTTTAGTTCTTTGAGGAATCTCTATATTATTTTCCATAGACGTTGTACTAATTTGCAGTCCTACCAACAGTGTATAAGCATTCATTTCTCTCTGCATCCACACTAGCATCTATTGTTTTTGGACTTTTTAATAAAAGCCATTTTATAATAACCCGTGATATCTTGTTGTGGTTTTAATTTGCATTTCCCTGATGACTAGTGACATTGAGCATTTTTCTTAAGTTTATCAGTCATTTGTCTATCTTGTTTTGAAAAACTTCTGTTCGTGTGTTTGCCCACTTTTTAATGGGGCTGTTTGTTTCTTTTACTTTTTTCTTGCTGATTTGCTTGAGTTCTTTGTAGATTCTAGATATTATCCTTTTATTGAATGTACAGTTTGAGAAGATTTTCTCACATTCTGTAGGTTGTCAATTTGCTCTGTTGATTATTTCCTTAGTTGTGCAGAAGCTTTTTAGTTTAATCTAATCCAATTTATTTATTTTTGTTGTTGTTGCACTTAATGTAGGGGTCTTAGTTATAAATTCTTTGCCTAGGCTGATATCTACAAGTGTTTTTCCTACATTTTCTTCTATAATTCTTATGGTGTCATGCCTTACATTTAAGTATTTTATCTATCTCGAATTAATTTTTGTGAGTGGTGAGAGGTAGGGGTCCTGTTTCATTCTTCAGCGAGTGGCTATATAAATTTCCCAGCACCATTTATTGAATAGGGATTCTTTGCCCCAGTGTGTGTTGTCTGCTTTGTCAAAGATCAGTTTGCTATAGGTAGATGACTTTATATTGGGGTTCTCTATTCTGTTCCATTGGTCTATGTCTCTATTTTTGTACCAGCTGTTTTGGTTACTGTAGCTTTGTAGTATAGTTTTAAGTCTGGTAATGTGATGTCTCCAGATTTGTTCTTTTTGCTTAACACATTAACTGCCATGTGAGTTGTATTTAACTCATGCTAATTTTGAGCCTGGGGCTTCGTGAAGCATATGTAACTCACATGTCTGTTCACCTAGGAAGCTGTGTGAACTATTTTTCAAGTTGCATATAGCTCACATACAGAAAACAATAAAAAACAACAAATTTTGCATTAAATTAGAAATGATCATTTTGTTTTGAAGTCTTTATTCTATTTTCATAATAAAACACCATGGCCCTAAGGAAACAATTTTTTTTCTAGCGTGGCAGTCAATGTTAAGATTGCTTTGCCTATTTGGGCTCTTTTCTAGTTCCAAATGAAGTTTAGTATTATTTTCTTTAGATCTGTGAAGCATGACACTGATACTTTGATGGGGATTGCATTGAAACTATAAATCACTTTAGGTACCATGATTCCCCAAAAATAAGACCTACCCATAAAATAATCCCTAGCAGGATTTCTAAGCATTTGTGCAATATAAACCCTACCCCAAAAATAAGACCTAGTTATGGGCGTGGCTATGCAGCGTATCTGCACAACCCGTGCATTTCGTCAGGGAGCAGTAAAGAAGATGAGCAGCCCTTCTTATCTTCCCCATCGTGACAGCTACTATCCCAGAGGTGACAGCAAAGGTGCAGGCAGCCCCACCAACAAGGTCGGCTCCCCCTGTCAGGTCCCAGCCATCCTGTGCGTGCTGCAAGCTGAGGCTTTGAGGGGAAAATAACACATCCCCTGAAAATAAGCCCCAGGGTGTCTTCTTGAGGAAAAATAAATATACGACTCTGTCTTATTTTCAGGGAAACACGGTAGTATGGACATTTTAACAATGTTGATTCTACAGATCCATGAACATGGTATGTTTTTCCATTTGTTTGTGTCATCTGTGATTTCTTTCACTAGTGTTTCATAATTCTTCTTTTAGAGATCTTTTACCTCCTTGGTTAAGTATATTCCTAGGTATTTTATTTTCTTTGTAGCTATTATGAATGATATTGAGTCTTTGATTTGATTCTTGGCTTGACTGTTATTGGTATATAGAAATGCTACTGATTTATGTACATTGATTTTGTAACCTGAGACTTTTTTGAATTTATTTATCAATTCCAGGAGTCTTTGGGGTTTTCTGGATGCAAGATCATATTATCAGCAAAAAGTGATAGTTTGACCTCCTCTTTCTTGATTTGAATACACTTTATTTCTTTCTCCTGCCTGGATTGCTCTGGCTAGGACTTCCAGCACTATGTTGACTAGAAGTGGTGACAGTAGGCACCCTTGTCTTGTTCCAGTTCTTAGGGGGAATGTTTTCAACTGTTGACTGTGAGTTTGTAATAGTCAAGGTAATAGTAAAGGTAATAATAAAATTACCTTTATAATTTTGAGGTATATTCCTTCTATGTCCAGTTTATTGAGGGTTTTTATTATGAAAAGTTGCTGGATTATGTCAATTGCCTTTTATGCATCTATTGAGATGATCAGATGGTCTTTGTTTTTGCTTTTGTTTATGCTGTGAATCACATTTATTGATCTATGTATGTTGAACCATCCTTGCATCCCTGGGATGAAGCCCACTTGGTCATGGTGGATTATTATTATTTTTTTTGATATGCTGTTGAATTCAGCTTGTTAGTATTTTATTGAGGATTTTTGCATCTATACTCATAACAGATATTGGTCTATAGTTTTCTTTTTTTGTTGTATCCCTTCCTGGCTTTGATATCAAACTAATACTGGCTTCATAGTATGAGTTGGGGCAAATTCCCTCCTTCTCAATATTATAGAATAATTTCTGTTGTGTGGGTACCAGATCTTCTTTGTAGCTCTGGTAAAATTCAGCTGTGACTCCATCTGATCCAGGGCATTTTTTTTTGTTGGAAGGTTTTTTATTACTGTTTTGATCTCACTGCTCATTAATGGTCTGTTTAGGAGTTGTATTTCTTCAGTTTGAGTCTTGGGAGGTTTTGTATTTCTAGGAATTTGTCCATTTCCTCTGTGTTTTCTAGTTTATGTGTGTAGAGGTTTTTGTAGTGTTCGTGGATGATGTTTTGCATCTGTGGTGTCAGTTGTAATGTCTCCTTTTTCATTTCTGATTGAGTTTACTTGGGTCCTTTCTCTTCTGTTCCTTGTTAATCTATCCAGAGGACTGTTGACTTTGTTTATCTTTTCAAAGAACCAACATTTTGGCTTGTTGGTCTTTTTATTATTCTTTTGTTTTCTGTTTCATTTAGTTCTGCTCTGACTTTTGTTATTTTTTTTCTTCTGCTGGCTTTGGGTTTGGTTTGCATTTCCTTTTCTTATTCCTTGAGATGTGGCTAATTAGGTAGTTAATTTGTGATCTTTCTGTCTTTCTAGTTCTTTTTAAAAATTGTAGTGGCCCAAATATTCACGGGATCCCTAGATTATATATACATAATTAGAATATTTTAAACTACATTGTCTATAACGTAAGTATTTCATTGAATAACCTAAATTTTTATAAGACCTGAATTCAAGAGTGTGGGAAATAAATGCTAGAGTAAAGGGCATTGAATGTAAAATTCCAGCAATAACAGGTTGTGATGGTGGTTTGGCCCAAGTCTTCTGAATAAAACCAAGGGTTTGATTGAAACAAACTGTTCATGGAAAACACAAATGCTTTTTTATAGTATATAAAAAGAAAATCACAGCCTCAGGCACCTGCAAAGAGCTGGCCCCACAGATCATTCATTAAGGACATTTCTTGCTAACCTCCCATAAGCAAGGATGTGCAAACTGTACCTATGTGTAAAACCTAAAACTAAAGCATGTTTGATTCCACACTACTAATGAATTATAAGTTTATCTGAAGGTAACAGAACTGGAGGTAAGACAGAATCAGGCATTCTTCCACCTACTCAGGGACATCTACATAATTGATGCTTCCTTCACTCTCCTTTTTTATGTAAAATGTAGATTTCTTGGCCTCACAAGAATGTAGCCACTACCTCATCAACCCCTCCTCCCCGCTGCCTTTTCCCCTCTCTCTGTAAATCCTGAAGGTTCCAACTTCCCCTTCACAAAAAACAGCCACAGCTTGTCTGCAATTAGTGTTTTTTCCCTGGGCACATCCTCAAAATCTTGGCTTACTAAACCTCCACTGATTGAGATTTTTGCCTCACTCATTTGTTTGAGTTGACAGGTATCAAGTAGACTTAAAATTACTGTAAAACTCGGGGCTGCTTTGAGTTCAATTCCCCCTCAAACAGCCATTTCTCATTTTCCATTTGTTTACTGCTTCTTCAGTCCTATTTGCCTCACTTCACTGTGTTTAGTAAAATGATTCTAGAGCCTCTGAATAATTAGAATAAGAACCAGACTGCATTAATCTCCCAAAATGGAACTGCTATGGTCTGGTTTCTGGGAAATTATTTAAGTTCCATTTTCTAAAACTAGAATCTTGAGAGTCTTTATTAAAACACTCAGCTGTTACAATTTCAGGCCTGTGTGCGTGTATTGTGGGCAACCCAGCGACAAGTGCCAGGCACATTCCTGGGTGAGTTTGCATTGTAATGGAGAAACCAGCAGAAAGAAAATCACCTCCCAACATGGCCTAGGAGTAAGGAACAGGAGATGAAGGGCAGAGCTGTGAACTCGGTGACAGGGCTCTGCTGGTTGGGCAACTCTTCATCAAGGAACACCAGGCTCATGACTGGGAGTTGGCTCCCTATATCTGCTGGGGCCCAGGAGAAGACCAGCTGAGCCAGAAGTGGATCAATACAAAAGAGGTGACACAGGGTCCCCATGAAACTTTTCTGACCATCTTTTGGGTCATGCAGAGCTGCATGATGCTGGTACCAATTTTAATTATTAGGTGATGGAATGAATGGGCTTATTTAATTATTAGGTGATGGAATGAATGGGCTTATTTAACAAGTAACTATATCTAGTTAACTGTCCCTGGCTATGTCCCTGTAGGGGATAGAAGATTTCCCTTTAACCTCTGAGGGTTTGATAACTGAGTCTATGAAATAAATTGACAACAGGCAGATTAATAGGAGAAAAGGTATACAAATTTATTATGTAAACACGGGCATCACAGGAAGAAAAAAAGTAGATATCCACAAAGCCAGGGAGACTTAGGAGCTTATATATACCTTCTTTACAGGGGACAGGAGAGTGGGGATGGAGGTAACTCTGGGGAGAGTAAATGATTTGGAGGAAAGATGAATGGACCCTACGAAGAATAGATGATGGTTTGCCGCAGAGTCCGTCTGGGTGTGGTGCTGAGTTCTAGTCTCCTCTCCTGTGATAAGACTTACTCTTCTCTGGTTGATGAAACCCCTGGGGAAGGGATTGGTGACAACTGAGTTCCTTTTGGAGGATCTGTCTTTAGAGAGATAAGGGGAGTTCAGAGAAAGCCTGTATTTGTTGTTTTCAAATGTGCCTTCAGCTATTATATGATGAAAGTGATCAACATACCAAAGTGGCATATTTGGGGGTGGTATTTTCTGACCTTCTGCACCCCGCCCCTCAGCTGTGCCACTTCAGCATGTGTACCTGCTGGCACTGCTGGCTCTTTGCCTGCAAACTGTCTCTGTCTGCTGGAGCCCACAGCATGCTGTAGGACAGAGGGCCTGGGTATTACCACATGCATCTTCTCCTAGCAGCTTTTAGCCACAACACCCTTGCTCCCTTACCCTGCCGGAGTAGAGATAGCCCCTAGGCGCATATTCTGCCCTGTTTCCTAAATTCTCTAGCAGGATTAAGCCCCATTTGCGCACCGTGGTAACTGGCTCCTAATACACCCAATACACCCTTTACTGCCCTCATCCCTTCCCAGCTACACTTCACTTCTCTACAGGTGTTTTTGGGGATCTCCTTCCAAATAGACCACTTGCACTTGAACCCTTGTCTCAGGAAGGCTTCTGGGGGAACCCAAACCAAAATAGCATCTATATTCCAAAAGTTTCTCCTTTGTCAGTAGAATAACACTACACATGCCTGGGCTGCCATATGTCTGTCTGTGTTCATTCGTTAATTCATTGACTCATTCCCTTTGTCAAAAAAATACTGATTGTCTATCTGATGTGAAATCACTGAGCCAGCTGCTGCAAAGACAGTAGTAAACAGACACAGGCCCTGCCCCCAGAGTAGCCTGTCCAGCAGAAACACAATGTGAGCCACATGTGTGGTTTAAAGAGAAATAAAATTAAACCCAGCATGTCTAAAATACTATCATTTTGCTGTGTACCAAGTATGTGGAATCCAGTGTTCATTTTCCATTTGCAGCTGGATTTGCTGGATTTGAAGTAGCCCTAGTTCAAGTGCAAAATAGCCACATGTGGCCAGAGGTTACCGTATAGAATAGCCCAGCTCTGGAAGTTCACTCTAGTGAGGATGGGGGAGGAGCAGCCCACTTTAGAGGTGGTCAAACAATAGGGGTGTAGTCACCTCAATCAATGTTTGTCCAACTTGTTGTGTGTCTGAATTGCCTGTAGAGCTAACGAGGGACCTGGAGTCCAAGGCTCATGAAGATAGAGGGCCTGGGCCTTTGTATTTTCACCAAGTTCCCCAGGACAAGGGTCACAAGACCATGGTCACCTGTGATAAGGTCCACTGAAACCACCAATTATAGCTAAACAGCAATAGTCTGAAGCCACAACATTTTATGCCCAACCACTGAAACCCCCCTTTAAAAAACCCTGTTTTTCTGCTTGAAGGCAGGATGGTGGTCTTTTGAGACACTAGTGTGCCGCCCTTCTCGTTGCTGGCAAATTAATAAACTTCTCTTTCCTTTTTCTCAAACCATTTGTCCTCATTCTTCATTCTCACTACTTCAGCCTCCAGAGCAAGTACCAAGGTTTCAGTAACACTCTGTACACACAGGTTGACAACTGCTGCCCTCATTCACTCCACAACCCAATCTCCTCACTGTCAGCTTCTTAGGTAAGGCCTTCTGCCCCAACTTGCTGGCGTCTAGGATATACCCAGGGAATGTTTAAAAGTACTGATTCCTGGGTCAGTAAAAATTCTGATTAAGTGATAAGAAATGAGGCCGGGTTACCAAGATATTTAAAGTCTCCCTAGGTAAGGTATAGCCAAATTTGGGGACCACTGGTAGGTAACCAAACAACACATACTTTGGGTGTCCAGTTTTGTAAAAATATCTTTATGTATGAGTGCCACAAAGAAGAATCTTGAAGGGCACGGATAGCTATCCCATCCCAGAAGATGTGAGTGAGTATGAATATTCTTTATGTTTTTTTTTCTTTGTCTCTATTTCCTGATTTTTCTTTCCTAACTTGTGTGTGGCACTTGACATGAAACATAATAAAATAAAATCCAATTAAAGGAACAATGTAAAAATTGGATCTAGATTTATTTGGAGTTTTTGTTTAGGCTTTGCTTTGAATTTTCAGCCTATGATCATCTGCTTTTTGGTAATATTTCCATAAGTGTTTAGTTTGGCCTTGAATTGAATCTTTGCCTTCTGAAAGAATGACCCTGGTAGGTTGGTAGAAACCCAGTGGAAGGGATAAGATGGAGGTAGAGAAATCTGTTAGGAAGTTGGTGTTTCCAGTGAGCGGGCTCTTCAGGGCTGGGCCAGAGCTAAGGGTGGGCCTTATTACTCTCATTCCTGGACCTCCAGTCAGGGAGACCTTCTGGTTGAAGTCCTGAAACCTTCTCAGCACTTGGGTGTTGTAATGCTTTTTGCTGGGTTTGGGCTGTTTAGTGATAGAGAAAAAAAGAAAAGAAAAGAAACTCTGAAATGTCAGGCTTTGGCTTCGGGCATAAACCAGCTTGCATTTAAATTAAATATTGAATGACTCTAAGGCTATAAACATTGATCTTCTCTTAGACCAGTTGCATTTATATATAAATAGTCAAATTCACAGGTGCTAAATTTTGTGTGTTTATGTAGATAATCCCTGATGCCCGACATTGATCTGTGCAATTGAGCCCAACCATATATCATGGAAATGGAGTCAGGTCTTGTATTTTAGCTGCTGTGTAATGTGTTAAGTGTTTCAGTGAATTCACGGAAGTCACATAATGTATTTTTAAAGTTGACTTTGACAAATTGAAATAAAATGAAGCTTAGACTGTTGCTAACTTTTAAAAATTGTCTAAATAGTAATTTGATCTGGTCTTACAGAAATGACAAATTTAAGTTAGAGGAAGGGACAACATCGTCACTCTTTGGTTTTTGTGTCTTTCCTTGGTTTTTAGATCCATGTTTATATGTGGTGCTTTGCATTTCTTTCCCAGTGAACTTGACCTGAAACTCTTTAGAGCGGTCAAATGCTAAACTTCTTTTAGCACCACACAAACTGGTTTCATTCTTCCAAAACAGGTTTTTGCTTTGGAGTATAAAATGACAAGGGAAACACATGTAGCCAAGATCCTTATTTGAGACCATTACCGATTCAGACTTGGCTAGACCTGTCTTATGAGTGGGAGGAGGGGGCAGGTCATTAAGTAAAGAAGTTATTTGCATGAGCTAATTTGCATTGGGCCCGTTTTTTGTTGTGGGAGAGGTAGGGACCATTATCATGTGCCTGGGGCAGAGAGGAGAATAGGAGGGTGTTTTGGTGCTGGCTCTGGAGGAGGCACAGGTGCAGAGTGTCAACCGAAAATAATCAAAAGGGCCGGGTGCAGTGGCTCACGCCTGTAATCCTAGCACTCTGGGAGGCCGAGGCAGGCGGATTGCTCCAGGTCAGGAGTTCAAAACCAGCCTGAGCAAGAGCGAGACCCCGTCTCTACTATAAATAGAAAGAAATTAATTGGCCAACTAATATATAGAGAAAAAATTAGCCGGGCATGGTGGCGCATGCCTGTAGTCCCAGCTACTCAGGAGGCTGAGGCAGTAGAATTGCTTGAGCCCAGGAGTTTGAGGTTGCTGTGAGCTAGGCCGACGCCACAGCACTCACTCTAGCCTGGGAAACAAAGCGACACTCTGTCTCAAAAAAATAAAAAAATAAATAAATAAAATGATCAAAAGGATCAGACTCTAGTTTGAAGAAAGTTTATTCAAGTACAAGGGTTGAGGACTGCAGCCTGGAACACACTTCTGTGAACTAAAATAAAATTTTAAGACTCACCCCCGCCCATCTGCTGACTGAATGGACCCCCTTGTGACCAAAGGAATATCCTAAAACTAAATTGTCTGCCAGGAGGAGGGAGGTCAGACAGGCCTCATCATGCCCCCCTCCCTTCTTGGAGATGTCCTTTGTAACCCACGAACAGGCCTAAGGGTATGCAAGACAATCCTGCAGGTCCTCAATTTACACAACGAATCTATGTCTGGTGCCTGATCTCTGATAACAGCTCCTTATGTTAAAATATTCCAAGCCTTTAGACAAAGCTTCATGTCTTTAACCAATTACAATCCAAAGAATCTTTAAACCCACCCATAACCTGTAAGCCCCTGCTTCGAGATGTCCCACCTTTTTGGGCCAAACCAATGTCTGCCTCCCACGTATTGATTTATGACTTTACCTGTAACCCCTGTCTCCCTGAAATGTATAAAAACCAAACTGTATCCCAGTCACATCGAGTCCACTAGCTCAAGGCCTCTTGGCAGTGGCTCCGGGTCATGGTCCTCAAATTTGGCTCAGAAAAAATCTCTTTAAAATCATTTCACAGAGTTTGGCTTTTTTCCGTTGACAATTTCAAGATGCCTTGGGGAGCGGTCCAGAGAATAAAAGAGAGGCTCAAATTTTTAAGGGAAAAATGGACAAATCAAGAGATTTGTCCAATCGCCTTTTATAATCAGGCGATTATAAAAGTTGTTGGCCAGGAATTCTCATTGGTTTACAAAAGTAACTGGCTAGTGACTAACTGTGTATGCACTGTGGGTCTGTGGGGTGTACGGCCTTTTATGGCTGCCTGGCCTTAGCCGTTCTAGAGCCCTCCCAGCAAGTGGCTGCAAGAGGTATCTGCTCGTCCCAAGGGGGAGTGAGACTGACTGCTGTGACATTCCTCAGCCACACTTTCTCCCCAGGCTTCAGAGAATGTATCACCGGGCTGTCACTGAGGCTTGGCACCCTGGGGAGCATCCAAGAGAGCCTTGGGAACGTACTTTGACCTTCCTCTGGTGGGCACTGGCAGCAGGGAGTTCTCTGGGTGCCAGAGAGCATTACAGAGAGACGGAGCAGAGAGGAAGAGTGCCTGGGTGCGCCCCCTTGGGAAATGGAGATGCCAGCAGGGACACCCAGATGTGACTTGTGACATGTTTTAGTGTTGTAGGAGGGTCAAGTCAGGAATGTGGACTTTCTCCATTCATCCAATTCCATTTATACTCATGTATGTTAAAGGCAAATTTAAATGGAATGGCTTCCATTTAGGAATGCAGATTTACTTTAGCAGCAGAAATGGTTCTTTAGCTGAATAAGTCTCTAGGTGGTGAAGGGGCTCCACACATTATTTCTAGTGAAATCTTTGATTCATAGAAAGATTCTTAGAAGTCTTACACAACAGCATGACAATAAACAAGCAATCGTTTGGACTTTCATGCAGGAAATGTCCTTGGCCAGCAATCATCCTTAGGACATTTTCAGAGCTGCACGTGATTCTCAAAGAGGTATTGTTTTGGGAATGCCTTGTAATTAGTTCCAAGCTCTTACCAAACACCAGCCCAGGCCTATAATTTCTATGTAAACTCAGCTCACTGTTTGAGTCATACTATGTTTCTTTTTTTGCTCAAGATTTGTCATCCATTAAATAAAAACAAAAACCTTCTCTGGTTTTGCAAAATAGACAGCCACCTGAAAGTGCTGGAGGGAAGAGCCAGTTTGCACAATGTGGGGGCATGTTGTGGTGGGAAAACCTGGAGACTCAGCAGGAGGAGCGGGGTCTTCCTCTCTCTCTTGTGCCCCTGAGCAGGCACCCTTGTGAGTCTGGGCTTCCTTTCTTATAAAACCAGGTGGTTAAATCCAGGTTCATACTCAAAAACTACGTGTTGAGTTACAGATTTATGCCAAGGGTTTCGATAAACCTTCCCCAACCCAAACACCACCACTTCCTTTTAGGACCATCTGGTTTCCAAGGTCCACTTCAGTCATAATAGCTTTATATGTCTGGGAACTTATGTTTGAAATTCTTCTGTAAGAAACTTACCTAGTGTGTAACAAAAATGAAAACGTCTCTCTCATTTTCCTGATTTCAACTTGCCGATTAGAAACATTCATACAACAAGAATTTATAAATAAAAATCACTCGTAAGCATATCTCCCAGCAATACCCACAGTCCATATTTTGGTAAATTAGCATCTAGACCTGTTTCTGTGGAGTCTCATACATATTTATTTTTCCTAGGGTATTTTCAGAAGTCTTCCTCTCCATCTGGTTTTTTCTTTCATGTCAACATGAGATCTTTTCGTATCAAGAAATACAAATCTAGGCTGGGCGCGGTGGTTCACATCTGTAATCCTAGCACTCTGGGAGGCCAAGGTGGGCAGATCACTTGAGGTCAGGAGTATGAGACCAGCCTGAGCAAGAGTAAGACCCTATTTCTACTAAAAATAGAAAGAAATTAATTGCACAACTAAAAATATATAGAAAAAATTAGCCTGGCATGGTGGCACATGCCTGTAGTCCCAGCTACTTGGGAGGCTGAGGCAGAAGGATTGCTTGAACCCAGGAGTCTGAGGTTGCTGTGAGCTAGGCTGATGCCACGGCACTCTAGCCGGGGCAACAGAGTGAGACTCTGTCTCAACAACAACAACAAAAAAATACAGATCTAATACGCATTTTCAATGACTTTAGACTATTTCATCTCATAGTTAAATCATAATTTATATAACTATTCCCTGTTGATAGACATTGAAGTTGGTTCCATTTTTTGTATGAAAGCAAACTAAAATAAATATTGTACATTCATCTTTGTGACTATATATCTCTGTTTCTTTACTTTTTTCCCCCTTTAGGTAAATTCTTACAAGTAGAAATCCTGGTTTCAAAGATATCTAGAAGAACTGCACCAATTTACATTCTTACCAAATATTAATAGTATAAAAATGCCCATATCTCTAAACTCAAGTTTATTAGCATTATTATCCTTTTAATTTTTTATAGATCAGCAGGCAAAAGATGACATCTTGTTTTATTTTTATTTCTTTGACTACTAGCAATGTTGAACATCTTTTTTAGGTGTCCATTGACCGTTTTACCTTTTCATTACCATTTTTCTATTGAAATACATATTTTTTATTGCTTTGTAAAGACTATTTCTATATTAAGGATATTCTATGAATTATAATAAAGACCATACCCCTTTATTCTCAAATTACTCTCATTTTAAATTAAGGCTTAATTCATCCATTAGTAGATCACTTATGCAATGAACTTTTGAGATAAGTTGGGAAGAGTTGGTTGCTCAATGTAGAAGGTCAAATCTTATTTTCTAGGGCAAATTAATTTATTTTTTAAATTTCATTTTTTTTCTTTAATTTCACTCCCAGTTTCTATACAGAACCTTTTCCGAAGCCCCCAGCTCCCACTTCAGCTCCCCAAAAGTGAGGCTATTAAGGTGCTCAGTGATTAGAGGATTTGAACATTTTGAAAGAGAAGTGGGTGTTGACAGCACATTATTGAAACTTGAAAGAGAGCCAGTGTGATATAATTTCACATTGGGAGCTGATCACTATGGCAACAAGGCACAGATTTTGAAAAATAAGGTTCAATATAATAGAATTAGGGGAGAAAAATTGATTAGAAAAAAAAAGTCTGTTAATCTTTTGTTTTACTTTTAGCTTGTTTATCACATGTTCCAAAAAAATCTACATTA
Source organism: Microcebus murinus (assembly GCF_040939455.1). Taxonomy (NCBI): domain Eukaryota; kingdom Metazoa; phylum Chordata; class Mammalia; order Primates; family Cheirogaleidae; genus Microcebus; species Microcebus murinus. The sequence continues at coordinate 11,186,911 of NC_134115.1, read as the reverse complement.
GCACCCAAAAAACATATTTCCTTTTCAAAAGCAAGCACATTTTAATTATGTTTATATTGTATAAAGCCACAAGGAGAAAATGTTTTGTTTGTAATAATAGTGACAGTATCTCTTTGGACTCTTTTATTTGAGAAGAAATAGTTTAATTTAAAATACATGCATAGCTTTGATTACTTATTTTTATTAATAACTTATTATTTTCATCTATTTATGCACTCAACCAAAAACCATTCATTGAGCCACTATATTAAAAATTGAGTATACAGTTGACCCTTGAACAACACAGGGGTTAGGGGCACCCCCCTTACAGTAGGAAATCCACATATAATTTTTGACTCCCCAAAAACTTAACTACTAATAGCCTACTGTTGACCTTACCAATAACATAAAGTCTATTAATACATATTTTGTACATTATAGGTATTATATACTGCATTTGTATAATAAAGTAAACTAGATAAGAGAAAACATCATGCAGAAAATCATAAGGAAGAGAAAACATATTTACTACTCGTTAAGTGGATCAACATGAAGGTCTTCATCCTCATCATCTTCATGCTGATTAGGCTGAAGAGGAGGAAGAGGAGAGGTTGTTCTCATTCGCTCAGGGGTAGCAGAGGCAGAAGAGATGGAGGAGGTAGAAGGGGAGGCAGGAGAGGCAGGCACCCTCGGAATAATTTCTATTCAAAAAAACCCATGTATAAGTGGACCTACACAGTTTAAACCTGTGTTGTTCAAGAGTCCGCTGTGAAACATTGAGCAATTGGTCTCTATTCTCATGGAGTTTTCATTCTATAGGAGATATTTCCCATATCTTTAAAAGCCCTTCAAACCACAAATTCAATGTTACAATTTCCCAATGCATGTATATGTGATAATTTATTTAATTATAATGTTGCCATTGGACATTTAGACTAATTTTAATTTTTCATTATGACGGATGATTGAGTGGTAAGCTTATCTGTATGTTAACTTGAGTTTCTGGTTATTTCCTTAGGATTGTTTCTTAGAAAGGGAATTATTAGCTTAAAATACCTAAACATTTTTCTTAAAAAAAGAAAATTAGGACTCTAAAAATGATAAAATCCTAGTCTTTCCAGTGAAAAGATCATCTTGTCAACAACACTGTTTCTAGAAATGCAGCATAGGTAGCCTAGGGCAATAAATGCCTTTATTTTATTACTGTCTCCTAAAGTAGATGTTGAGTAGAACTTTGCTTTAGAAAACAAACCAAAGTTTAAGAAAATGTCAAAATTCAATACTACTCAATGAATAGAGTCTTTTTTGAGAAGGTCATCTTTGATAAGAAAGAAAAAAGATGTCAAATCTATGCATTAAGGTTGCGTTTGAGGAAAAACACACAAACGCGATCCAGGTTTGAAGTTAATTTTATTTCCTTAGAAGATCAATCCCAGAGGACAACAGCCAAATTAGTAATGTCAGAGTATAATGGTCTAAGAAGCCAGTTACGAGTCAACAGACCTATTGGTTTATCACCACTCATAACCATCACTCCCTGTGCCACTGAGGGTTGCCCCTGCAAAAATGGGATGCCCAATTCTTATCCTATGAAGACTCTCATTCTTCCGTTCATTATATATGTCATTTTCCAGAATATAGAGTATTCATAATTGAATGAATTTTATTTGTTGAAAAGACATTTCAATTATATTTTCAAATCATCAGACCCACCAACATAGTGTCTTACAGAATTTGCATTTGCAAGAACCAAAATTATAAATGTTGCTTCCTTTTGCTTCGCTCAAAACATATCTGCTCCAGGGAGTAGTTCTCAACAAACTCCACTTCTCCTTGAAGATGAGGTGAGAAGAAAACTGTATAAGTGTTAGGAGCCTGGGGTAGTAGTCTTGGGTATGCATTTGTGTAACCTAAAGCAAGTCACTTATTCTTTCTGCATCTGGGTTTGCTCACCTATAAAATAAGGAGGTTGTAGTAGATGATCCCCAGGGATGTCCAGTGGTCCTTCTGCTCCTTCTCATCTCTCTAGTATACACATGTGCACATACACAAGTATATGCTTTATTCCATCTTTACTTATTATGATATGTTGCTTTGTAAATATCTTAAGAATCAAATCTGCATATGTTCTATTTATAAATGTTGTCCATTCAGGATTGAAAGGTAAAGTTTTAATGGAAAAGAGTACCATCTCATCCTCTTTCCCATCTTCTTCCCTTCCTGCTCCTGTACTTCCTCTGTCTTCCTCTTTGTATAGTTGTCAGTTCTCTAACGTGGCTTTGCCATGGTTTTACTCAGTTAGGTGCCTAGAGCAAGACAAAGCTGAATGACCTTGGATAAGTCATTTAAACTCTTTGGGCTTTGAATTCTGCTGTGTCTTCCTTTTCAGACTAAACCCTCATGACTCCCTTATACACACACACACACACACACACACACACACACACACACACACACACAAGGTGTACCACATAAAATCAACCCCCTTTTCCTCTTTGACATCTGGCTTACATGTTCTCTCCTCCTGGAACTCACACCAGTCCTGGTGTTGCCCTGCAGCCCTCCTGCATCTCTTGAGTCCGCACTCTAAGGCCTGGTCCACAGGGCTCCCTCAGCAAGCCTTCCTTGACACTCCTTACAGGTCATGAGTGTATTGTGGTTCCAACACCTACAGGCCCCTGTCCCTTTCTATCTCTAGCTCCAAACACATATTAGCAATAGACAAAAATATAAAAATATTAAATAAATAAATAATAAAAGGCATGTCTCCCCACAAACCAGACAAAGATCTTTCTCTAGACCAGGAAGTAAGGCAGAAACACAAAGCAGTGAGCAGGACTGAAACAACAAGCCAGCTAGTGTCTGGGTCTGAGAGAACAGTTCAACTTCTGTGGGATGATTGAGGCCAAAATGCCCCATGAAGGGTGGGAGATTGAATCAGGCATTCCACTAAGAGAAACTAGAGAATTCCACCTGAAACTAGAGAATTCCACCAAGATCCCTAACCTATAGACAGAGGCTGAGGAAATGCTGGTACTACCAGGAGGGCAGTGTTTATAAAGTTATATGCCTCATATAACTTAGGTGGCAGGAGGAAGTAGATGCAACCTTATTTTAGAAAGGGGCTCAAGGGATTATGGGTGGCCCAACCAATGCATCCCTGAGATCCTCAATGCCACCTTCATGCAGGAGTCCTGAGGTTCTCATTGGAGGCACAGAGGTGCTTTGTGGAGGAAACAGTACAGCTACTGGTGAGGAGGGCTAGTCTCAGAAAATGTACTGCATTGTATTTACAATAGAAACTCCTATGAGTGATGAGCCCACAATCTCCAGTACAAAGTACATGAAGAAAGCTAATGCTAAAAAAGACAGATTAAGCTCAGCTTCGGGTAAAAAATTTACTCCCAAGGAAATGAAAATAATGGAGCAATCTGAAAATGACTTTAAAATAAGTATGTTTGAAATAATTTAAGAAGTAAAGGAATAAATAACATTTATTTAAGTCTTACAATAACTAGGATATGAAGTGTCATTTTATTCATATGTTAAGAATCTGAGGCTTAGAATGATTAAGAAAGTAGCTCAGTGGGAGGCATCAGTCTTCCTGACTTCAAGCTGTACTATAAAGCAATAATAATTACATCATCCTGGAACTGGCACAAGAACAGAAGCATCGATCTTTGGGATAGGGACTGAGATTCCAGAGATAAAACCATCTGCATATGATAACCTAATCTTGATAAAGCAGACAAGAATATACATTAGGGAAAAGACTCTCTCTTCAATAAACAGTGCTGGGAAAACTGGATAGCTACATGCAGAAGAATGAATCAGGATCCTTACTTCTCACGTCTCACAAAAATCTACTCAAGATGGTTACCAGACTTAAACCTAAGGCATGAAACCTTAGGAATCCTAGAAGAAGATGCTGGGAAAACCCTTTCAGACATTGGCCTAGGCAAAGAATTCTTGAAGAAGACCCCCAGCAACAAAAATAAACAAATGGGATCTCATCAAATTAAAAAGCTTCTGCACAGCCAAGGAAACTATCATTAGAGCAAATAGACAACCGGCAGAATGAGAGAAAATATTTGCTCTCTACACTTCCGATAAAGATCTGATAACAAGAATCTATCTATAATGCAAAAGAATTAACAAGAAAAAAATCAAACAACCCCATCAAGAAATGGGCAACGGAAATGAACAGAAACTTTTCCAAAGAAGACAGAAGAATGGCCTGCAAACATATAAAAAAAATGTTCAACATCTCTAATCAGCAAAACCACAATTAGATATCACCTAGCCCCAGTGAGATTGACCTGTATCAAGAAATCCCAAAACAACAAATGCTGGCGAGGATGTGGAGAGACAGGAACACTCTTACACTTTCATATTTTCTTGAAATAAGATAAATAAATAAATAAGTAAACAAACTAGCTCACTATCCCACAGCTAGTAAGTAGTAAAACCCAGTTTCACACTCAAGGCTGTCTCCAAAGCCAAGCATGTAGCCACTGTGCCGTATTCCTCATCAGCATCTATAGGACAAAACATCTTTGCATGTTTCAGACCATCCTGAAAGGAAAAACATAGAACAAAGCACGTTTAAAAAATGACTCAAATGTGCATGGATCTGGCCCTTATAATGTACTAGAAAACAATAAGTAATTCTGCAGAAGTTCGATTCAGTAATTTTTTTATTGAATATAGACAACTTGTTCAGTTCCCTGCTAGGTGCTATGAGGTTGTTGGTGGCGGGCAGAGAACACAATAGAATTTGCTCTCTAGCTGGGGAGAAAGACATGTTCAACAAGATGTACTCAGATGGGAAAACAAATGGTGTAGCCAACAAGACAATCAGGATGCCAGAGAAAACAGTGGCCATTGGTGGCATCTGAGTGGGGTAGTGAAGCATGTGCATGATTCGCATAGGGTGATTGTCAAGGAGAGAGAATTCCAGGAAGTAGGAATATCCACCATCCCCCCACCACCCCGAAAGGAAAGAGGCAAGGAAAACAGCCATTCTCAGGGCCCAAGGAAGGCACCAGATTAATTAGAGAGAAAAGATTCCACTGAGAAGGTGAAAGAATACATTTTTAGATCAGAATCAGACCAGGTGACACCTTGCTCAGCAACTATCCTGTATTCTGGTAAATACTGCTGCTAAGGAAAAAGCCATCAAATGACAAAACATTTCCTTTAATTTTAGTAGGAAAAACTAGAATGTATTCCAGACAAGTGCCAAGATCCCCAAGCAATTTGCACAGATAGAAAAGCATATCAATTGCAGTGGGCATGGTGCCAGGCACCTCTCATCCTAGCTGCTTGGGAGGCTGAGGTGTGAGGGTCACTAGAGTCCAAGAATTCTAGGCTATAGTGTAGTGTGATGGCGCTTGTGAATAGCCACTGCACTTCAGCCTGGTCAACATAGCAAGATCCCACCTCTAAATTAAAAAAAAAAAAAGGAAAGTATATCAATTGAACAATGATCATTTTATATATGTTAGAAAGAATAATTTGAAGGTTAATAAAATGCAGTTTGGACATATAACATACTGAAAATTTAGGGTCTCCCCAAAGAAGGAAGAGAAGACAGTAGCTTGTGGTGGGTAGAAAAGCATGCCAGGAAGATATTCTTTGGATTCACATTCTTCTTTCTGCCCAATTTTTTTTTTTAACAAACTTTTCAACCATTTGGAGCCCTACAGTTATCTTGCACTGAGACTGCCCAGGAAAATAACGTTATAGCTCAGCCAAAATATGTTTTGGGCAGAATGGAGACTCCACGAGAGCGCTGTGATGAAGAACCTGGAAATGAAGGATGCATCCAACAGATGGGAGAGTGGAGAGAGAAGCTGCTTCCTCATCTTTTTCTCCCAGCATGTTTCTTACGGTTCAGGGTCCTATAACAAATGATCACAGACTGGGTGGCTTAAACAATATTTATATCTCACAGTTCTGGAGACTGGGAAGTCCAAGATCAAGGTGCAGGCATATCTTACTCTGGTGAGCTCTCTCTTCCTGGGTTGCAGATGGCCACCTTCTCCTTATATTCTCATATGGGAGAGAGAGAGAGAGAGAGAGAGAGAGAGAGAGAGAGAGAGCAGGCTCTGGTGTCCCTTCTAATAAGGGCACCGATTCCATTCATGAAAGCTCCACCCTCATGACCTAATCACCCCCCAAAGGCCCTAGATCCTAATATACCATCACCTTGAGGGTTAGGATTTCAACATATAAATTTCAGGTTGTGACAGCATATCTAGGCAAAGCAAAACAACTTGGGCTCGTACAAACATGGAGCATGATCCTGAATCATCCCACATGTGTGTCTCTGGGTAAACTCACCAGCATATCTTTGCCTGAACTCTAAAACTGAGCAACCTATTTGCTATATAGCCAACTTTGGGATAAAACAGTTATATTAGAGAAAAAGGAATCGCTTGTTTGGAAGTGAGACTTTTTAAGGGTCTTTATTGTGAAAAGTCATTAATCAAACCTCATTGTGTGAGATAAGTCTGCACTTGGGATGGTGAAATTGAGGATGCACATGGGTGGTTTCTGCTGGGTTAACTCAGCTTCCCTTTCCTGAGACCTAAATGCCACTGTCAAGAAATACCTACTTCCACCCTGTTTGCAGTATGCACATCTCCAAGTAATCTACCGCTGTACTTGAATGTAAACAGAGGCAGCACCTCAGTCCTTAGAGATGGTGTGGTTGTGTTTTTCTGTCAACACCTAAATTTTGGGATATTTAGATTGCATCACATATTCATAATATTTGTGGTCTTATGAAAAGTGTGTTACCTTTTCCATGTGCGACTTTCTTCGTAAATACTTTCCAAATCCCTTCTGATCTTGTTATCAGAAATAGCACAACAAAATTACCAAGACCAATTCATTTGTTATAACAGGAGTTGTTTGTTTGATATTCCAGTTTGATATGTAAACTAAGACAAATATTGACTTCACTTTTCAACTTGATACCTCCAGTACACATATAACTAACCTCCCAAAGAGGGAACACCTGCTTTGAGTGGCTGTTATGAATTCTATTTGGTTAACTGAAGGGAGAGCTCTATTAATAGTAGTTGACATTTTCCTCCTTACTTTGTTGATTTAAGCAGAGTTTGCTCATGGATCTGTCTTTAAAATTAGTAAAGGGAACTCCCCAAATAAAATGTTGTTTGTAGGAAGCTTTCCAGATCAGCATGGTTTTATTTGGCAACAAAACAAAACAAATAAACAAAAAAAGTGCAAGAAATGAAGGCCTGACATACTCTGTTCTCAGTTGCTCCTCAGAGCTGATCCCACAGAATCTTCTCTTTTGAGCTGAAAGGTCTGAGAATCTTTTTCTGAAGGTGCTTGTAAGTACCTTTCATCTCTATCAAAATGAAAACAGATGGATGTGGGGTTGAATTTCATGTTCACTTCTTGATTACATAACAATTCAAGAAAAATGAAGGGGCTTTTCTGATGTTTACTGATGCTCAATTACTCTATTAAGTAATTAGTTAGATTTTCATCATCTTATTGTTGATAATAAGGATGATGATAATTAGTTATACAGGAGTAGAACATGAAACTTAAGGGGTCATGGGCCATTCTCCCTAAGGAGATGCTAAATAGGATTCAAAGGTATTTGTGTCCTCATATAAATTATAGCTCTCAGATCTGGGATCCTTTAGATTTACATTTTTTCAATCTTAATATGTAACACATATTTTGCTTTAGTTTATATTCAGGAAGACTCTGATTGAAGAATTCTTAATAATTAATTCATGAAAGCCAAGACCACACATGTATATTAATAGGTAGAATATTATGTTAATGGCCAAATAACTTCCTACTGCACATTCTAATTATACATTTTATTGGCGGTTAGCTTTTAGAAGTTGCTTTCTCAAAACAAGGCTGAACTTGCTGTCCCCATTTCCCAGAACAAGGAGCAAAAGGTTCATGTAGCAAGCGACTTGTTCAAGGTCCTAGAAGCAAAGTGGGATATGGAATTCAGAGCCCTTGAGCTTTGGTTCTTTGCTAAGTTCTCCTCTGTTGCTTCTGGTCTGTTGCCTAGGAACAATGGGGCCTCCGTACCCAATAGAATAACATCTGCAGAGCATGCTATTACAGTGTAGAGATTTTAAGTGGAACTCAAATTCTCAGGAAATCACTTCTTCAAATTCTATATATAGCAACAAACAAATAAAAAATTTAAAAAAATCCTCTGGCGCAATCACAATTTGAGGAGATTGAGTTTTGTTAAGGTTTTAAAAAAATAATTCTTCTAAGAACTTAGTGTCACTTTTCTCTTGGAATTCCCTCTTCTGCAGTGTTTTAAATTTATTTGTTTGCTTGTTTTCAAGAGGTGACCCTGGTATATGACAGCCAAAAGAAACCAGTTGCTCTTAGGAGGAAAGAGCGCTGGAAGGACTTTGGAAGCAACAAGAATAACAGTTGATACTAATTGATCACTTACTAAATGCTGACACTGATCTGAGCCTAGAGCTCCGGCACCAACACGGACCATTAGGCTCATGACACGGCCTTAGACTAGCGCAGTGGTTATGGGCCTGAGCTCTGGAGTCAGATTCAACTTCTAGTCCCGGCTGTGCTCTCTGCTGCCTCAGGACTGTTGCTCAAATGCTCTGGTCTTTCGTAGACACAAAGCAGGGAGAGTCATCGCGCTCACCTCACATGATTAGTTAGGAGTCACATGGCATGATGCATGTGAAGCGTCTAACACTATGCCTGGCACCTAGTAGGTGCTGTGTAAGTGTGGGCTGTCATCATTACTGTCAATGTTATTAGTCAGGAAAGATACACCATGGATTAGACAGAAAGTGTCAGCATGCGTGAGGAAGTTTCTAAGCACAAAATATCACAGCCTTTCCGATGTTTAAGTTCACTGTTCAACCCTGTCACTTTCTGATAAAGAAACTGGAGAGGGACTAAGCGACTCATTCAAGGTCCCTCAGTGCCAAAGTCAATACTGGGGCACATGGTCAGGCTGTGTCGGCCTTCACGGGTGGGAGGGGTGTGTGTGAGCAGAAGTAGAGACCCGGGTGGGAGTGCAGAAATAGGAAGCTAGATCCAGACAGGCTTGGAGAGCCAAAGTAGGGGTGTTTGCGTTTGTGGAGTGGTGGGAACATGTTTTTCTGGGAAGCCGATGAGGGGCTGTGGCGGACACCATGGAACACTTTGAACACACAGAGAGTCCTGCTTATAAATACATCTGATGGGCAATGAAGATTGCACCGCGGGCTCAGCCATGGAAACAGGACTGCCAAGAGAGAAGGAGGCTCCCCCAGAGTGCCTGAGAGGGGCGGGGGAATGCAGCTACCCAAGGACCATGTGGCTGAGCCTGCAGGTCCTGCTGCCACCACAGCCCAGTCACAGGGGCATTAGCTTAGTGAGGACGACCCTCAGACCCTGCTGGCCGTTCATTGGGGAGGATAGGGGCAGGCTGCAGGCGGCTGGGCCCTTGCTCTGAATAGTTGCAAAGACACTAGGACTTAGAGCTATTAGCAATTCTATCAGTCATCAGTAACCTTCAACATTACAGTCCCCAATCTCAGATGGTCTAGGATATTTTCCTTACTGCCTCCTACAGCATATGACCTTGGCAAAGATATCCAAACACGTGCAAAACAGCTAAACACAGACAAACGCTAAGATACTAAGTGTTTACCTCAAGATCCTCATGTTTATTTCTCTTATTTTACTTTTTTAGAGATGGGGTTTAGCTTTGCTGCTCAGGCTGGAGTGCAGTAGGGTCATCATAGCTTGCTGTAACCTCAAACTCCTGGGCTCAAGTGATCCTCCTGCCTCAGGCTCCTGAGTAGTTGGAACTACAGACGTGCACCACCATGCTTGGCTATTTTTTTAAATTTTTTATTTTCATAGAGATATGCTCTGCTTAATTTGCCCAGATTGGACTCAAACTCCTGGCCTCAAGCAATCCTCCTGCCTTGGCCTCTCAGAGTGCTGGGATTATAGGTGCGAGCCACTGTGCTTGGCCCAAGATCCTCATTATTAGAATTTAATTCCTGCACTAAGCATTTTAAGAGGATAAGTCAGCTCTAATCCGTGACTCTCCATCCATTACCATGCCAACCTCTCTTTGCGGAGTAGTGTCCAGGTTGTGTGCAAAAAGGCCAGGTGGGAGGCGCCTCCGAGTGAGGATGCCAGGCAGAGCTTGGGTGCTCAAGCAAGGCGGCATGAGGTGGTGGAACTGGGCTGGACCGGAAGTGCCATGGCCACACATCGGGTGGCCATCAGGAGCTGAGGGGCAGGGTGAGGAGGGAGAGAAAGCCCAATGAGATGGGGACCAGGCAGTGCAGGGCAGAACTGGTAAGGAGGCGTGCTGAGGTGACACTTTCTGGACTGACTCTGCAAATGGAGGCATCGCGCTGGTGCCTGTCCTACACGGGGCTGGATGTGCCACAGAAGAGTGGCCAAGTGCTCTTTTCACTTTCCATTTGATGGCAGTTTTAATTTTAATTTTTTTTTACACATAAAGACATTTTAGAGCCTTTCTTTTGAGAGCCTCTCCTGAATATGACCTCTTTGGGTATTGGGGTGAACTCCAGATTCTTCCTCTAGGACTAAGTTTAGTTGCCTATGACTGAAAACCCCAGTATGCAACCTAAGTAAAATAGAGGTTTGTTTCTCCTTTGATGTATGAAAGATCTGGAAGCAGAGAGTCTAGGACTGAGATGAGTCAGTTGACGTTCATGTCATCAGGACGCTGGGCTCCATTGCTCTCCTCCACTGTTACGCAAGCACCTTCCACAATGAAGATGGCCCCATGGTCGAAGATGGCATCTGGCTCTTCCACCATGGAATCAGAATTTCAGTGTGGAATCCAGAAGGCAAAGGAAGTGTGGGGAGTACCCTTCTCAGCTGTCAGTCCCTTTAAGGAAGGAGTGAGGAAGCACCACATCTGTCTACATCTCCTTGGCCAGCGGAGTGGCAAGGAAGTCTGGGAAATGTAGTCTTTTAGTGAGGCTGTGGCTGCCTTAGGTGTAGTACAGACCACCCTCAGCCCCCTACAGTCTTTTATGTCTCTCCCTACTCTGTTATCAAAAGTTTTCTAACCCATCTCTAATTCCCAGCTCTTTTCTTATGGCTGTTTTTTTCTGGGTGTGGGAAGTGGCTAACATGTTAGAATCAGGGGTCAGAGGGAGCTTAATGTATAACATGAAAGGCTTGTTTTAGGGATGAACTTTTTTTTTTTTTTTTTGAGACAGAGTCTCACTTTGTTGCCCAGGCTAGAGTGAGTGCCATGGCGTCAGCCTAGCTCACAGCAACCTCAAACTCCTGGCTCAAGCAATCCTCCTGCCTCAGTCTCCCGAGTAGCTGGGACTACAGGCATGTGCCACCATGCCCGGCTAATTTTTTTTGTATATATATATATATTAGTTGGCCAATTAATTTCTTTCTATTTATAGTAGAGACAGGGTCTTGCTCTTGCTCAGGCTGGTTTCGAACTCCTGACCTCGAGTAATCCGCCCGCCTCGGCCTCCCAGAGAGCTAGGATTACAGGCGTGAGCCATTGCGCCCGGCTGGGATGAACTTTTAATGGCATAATTTCAGGTATTTGTGGTCATCGGAAAGCAAGGGGGGAAGAGAAGAGACACTATTAGGCGAATGCAAAAAGCCACACTGGCACCTACTGCCCGGAGGAGGCTCAGACTTGCTGGCCTCCCCTCTGCCTCCCACTGATTTTCAGAGTAGGATCAGGCAGTGCCTCCTCACCCCCAGGCTTCAGGTTGCTCCAATTTCCTAGCCAGTGGGTTTTAACACTGGCTTTCCTTGAGAAACAAAATATCCCTCTGTCCAAAATACAGTCATGCCTTGCTTAGCAATGGGGATATGTTCTGAGAAATGTGTCGTTAGGTGATTTCATCATTGTGTGAACATCGAAATTGTAGTTGCTGGGAGCATTTGGCAGGCTTATGTGGGAGAATTGCAGCAGAGGTCCTCAGGATTTTGTAGCAAGGCCCTGCCATTATCTTCAGATAACTATTCTCCTTTTGAGAGACTACTCTTGGCTTGCTACTGGGTCTTGGTAGAAAACAAACACTTGACTATGGGCCACCGAATTTCCATGCAACTTGAGCTGCATATCAAATACTGGGTGTTATCAGACCCACCAAGCCATAAAGTTGGGCACAAACAGCAGCATTCCATCAGCAACTGGAAGTGGTATACACGTGACTGGGCCCAAGCGGGCCCTGAAGTCAGAAGTTACACAAAGAAGGGGCCCTAATGCCTGTGGTTCCCCTGGTTGTATACTTTGCTTGAAAGGAGACATGGCTAGATGGGTGATTATACATCAATTCATGGGCCAGATGGTTTGGCTGGGTGGTCAGAGACTTGGAAGAGCCATGATTGGAAGATTTGTGACGAAGGAATTTGGGATAGAGGTATGTGGATAAACCTCTCTGAGTGCACAAATGATGCAAAGATATTTGTGTCCTATGTCATGCTAATCATAAGGAGACATCAGAGGAGGACTTTAATAATCAAGAGGATAGGATGGCCAATTCTTTGAATACCAGTCTGCTTCTTTTCCCAGCCACTCATGTCATCCCTCAATGGGATCATGGACACAGTGGCCATGGTGGCAGGGATGGAGATTATGCATGGGCTCAGCAACATGAACTTCCACTCACCAAACCTGACCTGGCTACAGCCACTGCTGAGTGCCCAATCCGCCAGCAGCAGAGACCAATACTGAGCCCCCAATATGGCACCATTACCTGGATGACCAGCCAGCTACCTGGTGGCAAGTTGAGTATATTGGGCCACTTCCATCATAGAAGGGGTAGTGTTGTGTCTTTACTGGAACAGACACTTTGGATATGGTTCACCTTCCTTGCTCACAATGCTTCTGCCAAAACTATCATCTGTGGACTTGCAGAATGTTTTATCCATCACCATGGTATGCCACACAGTATTGCTTTTGACCAAGGCACGTGCTTCACAGCCAAAGGACTGTGGCAATGGGCTCATGCTCATGGAAATCATTGGACTTACCATGTTCCCAACCATGCTGAAGCAGCTGGCTTGATAGAACAGAGGAATGGCCTTTTGAAGTCACAATTACAGCACCAGCTAGGTAACAATACTTTGCAGGGCTGAGGCAAGGTTCCCCACAAGGCTGTATATGCTCTGAGTCGGTGTCCAATATCTGGTGCTGTGTCTGTGATAGTCAAAATTTGCAGGTCCAGGAATCAAGGTGTAGAAATGGGAGTGGCACCCCTCATTATTACCCCTACTACCTGATAGCAAAATTTTTGTTTCCTGTTCCTTTGAATTTATGTTCTGCTGGCCTAGAGGTCTTAGCTCCAGAGGGAAGACTGCTTCTAACAGGAGATATGATAATGACTCCATTGCTGGAAGTTAAGGCTGTCACTTTGGGCTCTGACCACCAAAAGGACTTCCCATTGGCTTTAAAGGGGAGTGGGGGCACTTTTACAAAAGGGAATTTATACCCTGCTTTTAGGCTTCTGAAAAGGGGGAGAACAGAGAGTTCCTTCTGCATCTCCTATTTCTTAATTGACTTTAGCTCAAAACAATCCTTGTGCCTAAGGTTTGTTTATGCCTCCGATTCAACAAGCAAAGAAAGGGGCTATCGTGTTGGCTGGGGTGATTGGTCCTGACTATTAAGGGGAAATTTGACTGCTACTCTACAATGGAGGTAAAGAAGAATGTGTCTGGAATATAGGAGATCTCTGAGGTGACTCTCAGTAACACCATGTCCCATGATTAAAGCCAATGGGAAACTAGAGCAACTCGATCTAGGCAGGACTTCGAAATGGCCCAGACCCTTGGGGAATGCAGGGTTGGGTCACTCCTCCATGTGCAGAGCCACAGCCAGCTGCGGTGCTTGTTGAAGGCAAAGAGAACACAGACTGGGCAGTAGAAGAATGTGGGTAGAAATACCAGCTCTGACCACGAGACCAGTTACGAAAATGAGAACTGTTATTGTCACGAGTATTTCCTTCCTATTTTGTTAAGAATATATTTATATTTGTGGGTACATATACATATGTTACACAAATATCTTTGTTTTCATTCCTCTTATTCCTGTATCATGTAACATAAGCTATGACTTTATGTATTTACGTATCATTAATTTTACATGATAGCATTTAATATTTAATTTGTGGGGTATCAGGAGAAGAGTAAACATCACCAAAGGACTTTACTGCCCCTTCTGGGGAAGGAATTAGTGAGTTTTCGGTTGCATGCAGGATGGCTGCCCCATGTTAGGCAGAGCTATTACCTTGCTATTGTCTTTATTTGAAGACTGGGTAGGGTTTAAGGAGGTGCATGTGGATGCCAAGTTGATAAGGGGTGGACTTGTGATGTTCAATTTTAGGTGTCGATTGGGTTAGGGAATACCTAGAGAACCGGTAAAGAATTATTTCTGAGTGTGTCTGTGAGGGTGTTTCTGGAGGAGACTGGAGTGTGAACCAGTGGGCTGAGTGGGGAAGATACACCCTTAATGTGGCTGGGCATCATTCAGTTGGCTCGGGGCCCAGGTGGAACAAAAAATGCAGGGGAAAGACGATTTTGTATCTCTCTCCTAGAGCTCGGGCGCTCTTCTTTTCCTGCCCTTGGACATCAGAACTCCAGGCTCTGTGGTCTTTGGTCTCTAGGACTTACACCAGCGGCTCCCTGGGTTCTCGGGCCTGTGGCCTCAAACCGAGAATTACACCATCAGCTTCCCTGGTTCTGAGGCCTTCAGACTTAGAAGGAGCCACGCTGCCAGCATCCCAGGGTCTCCAGCTTGCAGATGGCCTGCATGGGACTTGTCGGCCTCCACAATCATGCAAGCCGGTTCCCCTCATAAATCCCTTCTCAGGTATCTATATACACATCCTGTTGGTTCTGTTTCTCTGGAATTCCCTAACGAATAAAGGCTGCTAGAGGTGGTATACTGTGGGAGGGAAGGTGGGCAAAATGAATGGAAGATAAGGGTTACTTAGTAAGATTTGTTCATGCAAACTCATCTCAGTGTGACTTTCTATCTCTTATAACGGGGTTGTTCTTCATATCCTGGTACAGAAAGGGGTGTGGGGACACTTACAAAAGGAAATCTATGTCCTACTTTTGGTTCCTTAAAGGGGGAGGGGAGAGAGTCCCTCCAGTGTCTGCTATTTCTTAATTGACTTCAGCTCAAAATAATCCTTATGCCAAAGTGCCGTATTCTAAGGTGGCATATTCTGATTCCTCCTACATCCAAACTTTGGAAAAAGTAGAAATCAGGTAAGTTTCAGGAACCTTAGCTTCAGGAATATTTAGACTCCTTAAAGTTCTCCTCCAATCACATTTGCTAAAGATTCAAATTTGTGGAAAAGAGTCTGGTTAACCCAGCTTGATGTGTTGTGCCAACCTTTTGGTGGTCAAGGAAGAGAGACTTCTGATTGGTGGCCCCATTAGAACCACATGGAACAGAATGGAAAATATGCCTCCAAAGAAAGAGGCATTCCCAGGCACAAATAATAGGTGTTCACTACAGTGAATTGTGAAGTCAGGATTATAGGACATGTGGCTTGTTAGAATTAGTCACTGAACCTTAATAGGGAAAAATACAGTGCAATTCCCATTTATGTACCAAAATACGTAGAGGTAGGTTAAGGACTGGCTAACTACTAACCTAAGTATCACCTGTAGGACACAATGTACCACTGAGGGTGATGCTCTTGAGAACGAGGCAGCTGTGGCTATGAGCTAGTTTAAAGAGAATGAGAAATGTTGGGAGAATAAGAGTAGGATGGCTTCTTCTAACATCACTGGATATTTTAACAGCTGTCTTATACTTTGAAATTCCTACTTCAAGACATGGAATAAAACTCAGAATCATTATGAGATTGCAGTTGAAACCCATTATTGTGCAGTCATGACTAATGGTTTAAAAATAACATATAATAGAAGAGAAAATATCAAACTACATTGTATGAGTTAGGGGTGAGAAATGTTTCATGTAATTTATGATTCCATTATATGTATATATGAACTTATTTATGATATAGAATTTATTTTATGTTTAGGTTATGGCTGAAAATGCTAAAGAAACACTGAATTCTAGTAGTATGCTTTTGGCTTATAGAGGTGGGGCTAAAATAGTTAAAATCCAAATTCACAGATCCACTCTGCAGGTGGCTAATTTAGTTCACAATCCAACTACACCTCTCACTGAAAATTAGGGCCTTGACCAGGGATCCCAGTAATTGGAGTGAGATATAAGGCAAGATTTGAAGGGCCTTTAAAGATCCTCCAAACTTTCTAAAATGCTGTCTACAGCATTTTCCTCGACTGAGGAAGCCACATCGCCTATGTATAAATTTTCACAGGCTCCGTCTCTGAAGATAACCAGGATTCAAACACAAAATGGCCAGGGGAGTGAAGTGTGAGATTCAAATGTCATATCCAGAAGAACCCGAAGGGATTTATAAATTTATGTTGTTAAAAGTCTAGACATATGTTTTGAAATGGATTTGGGGGATGTTTCATCAGAGATAGGACTCAAAGTATTTATATGAGTATGCTTTACTAGAAATTCAGCAAAAACTAGGCTAGGGTTGGCCATCCAGCTGCAGTTATACCAGTTTCCTGGGTTAACTCTTATAATCTTGGATTCAATGTTGCCCTATACCTAATGACACAGAAAGACCATTAAGTAATAGTAATTATAAGAACTTGTGTAACATATACTGGGCTGGATCTATATTTTCTTTACCTGACCCTTCTTATTTCACTAGGTAGAACCCAGAAGACTTTCCCTTTACCCTTGCCATGAGGACAATGTTGATGTGAGAAGCAACATGATATTTAAAGAAATTTACAATCTGTTCTGGAAAGATAAAAAATGCTGATGAAAAGGACGACAATGGGAATGGCTCCTTGATCTCAGTGTGACTGAGAGAAGTTCAGGTGTCTGAGTCCAGGTGACAGCAGAAGCATGGTTGGCACGGTCACTCCACTGTGCAGCAGGGTAAGCAGGATGTGAAGACCTTAAAGGTCATCCATTTCTGGCTGTCATTTTTAAATTATGGGGACCTTAAGAATGAAATTAGCAGGCAGCTCATGGATGGATGGACAGAGAAATCTGGCTTAAGCTATCACATTAGAAAATAAGGCTTCTTAGCCAATTCCACAAGATGAGTCAGTTAAAAGATCCAGAAGGTTCTGAATGAAGGTGAAGCTGAGCACCAGTGATGAAAGACCGTGCTATATTACTACATATGTTTAGTGAGTTCCTTCTGGCATCCTTTTAAAGGACTGTGCTATTTTATTGGGAGAAACTACTGGATACCAAGAAAGATTAAATGATTTCTTGAGGGTATAGCATGTTCTTGTTTGCGGATCAGAGTGATTGGCCAAATTCACTGAGTAGTGAATGGAATGCAAAAGTCCACTTCTGGGGGAATTTCAGAGATTCTGTTGCAATCAAACATTTGAATAGAATGTCTAATGTTTCTTTATAGCTTTCTGATATATTTCTCAGTGCAAAACAACTGATCCTGAATAATAATGGTAAATAATAATTAACTAAGCGCTAATTTTCATTGTGGATGGTCATCCACACAGAGTTTTATTACTGGAGCAAATTTATAAAGCTCTTGCTCTTCCACTATTCAGCTGGTGTATTTGTTTTACATTCTTTTATGTGATGTTCAGTCAGAGGCAGCCACAAGAGGAGGCAGAGGAGAAGCTTAGGAAATCAAAGTGTATTATACTCACAGATCTTAGACACGGAGGTATGGCATTCTATTCAGGGCCACGTGAAAAAATGCCAGAGTGGTCAGGAGGCAGAGGACAGGAGTGAGTGAAAAGCATTAGGCCAGAGTCTTTATTGGGTTTCTGCAGGAAAACAAAGGCAGGGCTGGGTGAATGGTTTAGGATTGGTTGGTTTGAATGATTTTGGCAGGCTCTAAGCTTTAGGGGTGGGCCTTAGTTGCCTGGTACTTGGCCCTGATATGATAAAGACAGAGAAATATTGTCTCCTGGGATATACAAGCCAGATAGAGTAGATATAGTTTTGGATGGTTAATTTGCATATCAAAGGAATGCTCTGGGCCAGAGCCTTTGCTGTCAGTAAGAACTGGCTACTCAGGGAGGTGCAGTCTCCCCATAGCCTAAAAGGGTTTTTAACATGTCTGCTATGGTTTAAACATGTCACCCAAGGTTCATGTGTTAGAAACTGAATCCCCAATGCAACAGCATTGAGAGGTGGGACTTTAAGCAGTGATTAGGTTGTAAAGGCTCTGCCATTGTGAATGGATTAATGCTGTTATCACAGCAGTGGGTTAGTTAGATTATCCTGAGAAAAGGATTAGTCCACTTCCCTTCCTTCCTCTGTCTCTTGTGCTTTCTTGCTCTTTCCCCTTCCACTACGGATGATGCAGCAAGAACTTGCCAGATGTTGGCCCCTCAATCTTGCACTTCCCAGCCTCCAGAACCATGAGAGATAAATTTATGTTCCTTATAAGCAGAAGGTATGCTATTATAGCAACACAAAAAGACAAGATAATGTCAAAATATCATAATATGCAGAAATAAAAAATATATATTTATTTGTACATACACAATACAGTATATTTACCCATTTCAATTAATTGAGAATTCCAGAAATCTTTGCTTTCACCTGGCAGGGTCAGCAATATACCTGTGGCATCCTGCCAAAGGGAAATTTTAATTCTCTGACTCTGTGCAACAAACTAGTCTATAAAGACTATAATCAAATCTTCTTTCTACTGTATGTACCACTAATGCCTACACTAGTGACATTATGCTGACAAAAGTAGCAGGTTCTCTAGTTATCCTAGTAAGACATTGAATCGTGGATATTGCAAAATAACATTTATAATGTTTCTGGAGCTCCAGTGGCCTGAGGATTATTAAGTTATTATCTTTTCCAATAGGAAACACATATTGCTGAGTACTGTGTGTCTTTATCACCAAAAAAAGAGGCATGGTGCATCGTGAGCTTCTTTGGATATTGTGTGTCCTGTTTGGATCAATTTACCAGGTGGCTCCCAAAGCTGTCAGCTTTGTGTGGAGCCCAGAACAAGATATGACTCTCCAGTAGGGCTGCTTCTATTTTTCTCATTTGGCTCAGAATATTCAATGGTTTCTGGAGTACCTGTGGCAGATCAGAATGTATATAAAACTCATGTCAACTCTGGACAGGAAGATCACAATAAAGACTCTAAGGTTATAAAGGAAGGTTATGCTCCCTCAAGCAAGTAACTACTCTCCTTTGTAAAAACAGCTCCTGACTTGCTACTGGGACTTGATTAAATGCGTGATCATGAACTGAATGCTGTCTGATCCATCCAGCCAGGAAGTCAGGCTTCAGCCATCAGGCGCGAGAAGCAGTTGCAGGCTTAGGTCTGAGTAGAATATTCCCTGAGGACACAATGGTGTTTGCAGCTCTACATGGTTCCCACTCCTAACGTGCCTTCTCCTGCCACACCTCTGACTTTCCTCAGCCTGCAATTGTGACTGTACGGAGAACTCCCAATGACCCAAGAGTTTTGAAAAACCCAGCTTGATCCTGTTCACAGATGTTCCTACTTGACTTGTCAGCTTCCATCAGAAGTGGGCAATTTAGGCATTTCAACATGAACATAGTGAGAAAGGGACATCTTTCTAGTGGGCAGGATTTTGAACAGTGTATCTCTTTGTCCAGTCATCTTGGAAGGGGAGATTATCTAAAGTAATAAGGTTCTACTCCAATTTCCGGACAGTGGTTCTGGCCAGATGACCAGGGATTTAGAAAGAGAAACATTTGAAGATTTGGACAAGGTGATCTGGAGAAGGCATGACCCTCTCAGAATGGGCCCAAAGTATGAGAACCTTTGTGTCTCATTTGCATGGTGAGTGAGAACTCATCTGGTAGTACCCTGACCTTCAGGCCTTCACTGTGTGTAGGAGAAAAAGTACCCTCACTTGAGAGGGTCAGGAAAGGGCATGGAGATGGAGACAATAATCAGTGGAGATTTTGTGGATATAGAACCTTCCAGAAGTGTTGGGAGGAAGGAGAAGAGCGAGGCTTGGCATTGGTGAAGCACAATATAGTATGGTGCTCATAGTGTGGGAAACTCTAGGATTAACAAGGGACTTCTATTTGAGGTTTTGACTAAGGCTCATAGAGAGGTAAGATATGCTAGGTTTATTTGTGTGGGGGACTCCTGAGTCAGAGAAGAGAACTAGATAAGGCGTTCCTCAATAACCAAGACTCCAGCAGGGCAGGTAACTATGGCCTCCAGAGAAGGATTCAGCAATGGTTAGTCAGGGGTCCAGGGAGGAACTCCAGTCTTTGAGTTGACACTGTCTTAATAGCCACGGTCTCCTTCTTTCTTACTAATATAACCTGGCCTTTGTTCAGGATGACAGGTGATCCTGCCCCACTTAATTCTCAGGCTTCCTAGCAATACCATGTGACATAAATATGAAATTCCACTGATAGGGCTTTTTGCAAAGCTATTATTTTGCCAATAAAAAGAAAGACTCCATAGGCATATTTTTTTTTGTCAATTGACTGTCTCCATTTTTCCTACCTGAACGTAATCATGATGCTATCTTGCAACCATAAACATGAATACTTCATTCAAAGGATGTTGGAGAAGAAGGTTAGAAGAATCCCAGGTCTTGGATGTTTTTCCCAATCCACTTCACCAGCTCTGGACTTTTTGTTTAGTGAGAAAAACAGAGCCCTTACTTGATCAAGCATAGTAGTTGGACTTCTGGTACATGTGCCCGAATGCAATCCTAACCTGAAAAGCTCTGTGGGTGGAAATAGATCATCGAGCTGCTCAGTTGTCTTACCTCCCTGGGGGCAGAATGGTTAAGCGTCAGGGAGAAGCCTATATTGTGCTTTGAAGCAGGGAGAAGCGTCCAGTCCTACTGCACTTCACACTAAGACTTTCTAGAATCTGGCTAAATCTTTTCTTATGACTTGGCCAACATATCATTGACCTAGGCCCCGCAGAGCCATCCATCATGCTTAGAAATGAGAAAATGTATGCAAATAACTTAATACACAGAGCCTGGCACATAGGAAATGTTCAATAGCACCATTTTTATTGTTATTGTTTTATTGTTATTATGAGTAATATATGGGAGGCAGTTTAGTGTATTAGAAAGATTATGATCCATAGACCTGGAGTGTAACCCTTGTTCTGCTATTAGATAGCTAAACAACCTAAACGCCTTGCTTTCTTCATCTCTGAAGGAGCTGATCACTTCTGAGCAATGTGCCTCTCACACAGACAACGATGCTGAAGTTGTATGATGTGGACTTGTATGATGCGGAGGCCCTGCAAATGCTAACTTCCTGCAGTGACAAAGCGCAGCCAGACTTGTGATTTTCTTAGCTTGGAGTCAGTGCTATCGGATCAGTCTCCCCACAATCAAAGTGCAATCCATTAGTCAAAGGTGTGTGCTTGAAATCAGTGATGAAATGTCCACTGGGGCATGAGCCATCCCTGCTGTAATGAGCTTTACCCTTGCAAGATTGTAGTATTTGTCAAGTGGGAAACAGCAAACATAAATCTAAAAGGGAATCAGAATGCTTACACATCTTCTGAAATTCTAATCTCTAGAGGGTACGGCCAACCAGGCTGACCTCTGGGGACCCCTACAGATACTTCCTGGCAGGCTGCACTAGGGCCAGCTGGTGCTAAGGAAAACTTGAGTGCTCACATGTGTACATGGGAATTAACTCCTGGGGGTGGTTACCTAGCAACACATTATTCCTCTCCCCTCCACACCATCTTCAGAGGGTTCATTGCCTTCTTGTGACATCTCCACCTCTTTCCTGTTTTGGTGCTAGCTTGCTGTTTGCTGTGAGTTAGATTTAATTTACATACAGTGCGTTAGGAGTGGTGTGTAGCGTAAGAGGCTAGAGAACAGACTGATTTGCTAATGTTAATTGGGAAATGTACTAGCCAGGCATCTCTTTCAAAAGTTACTGGCCCACTTTTGGCCATGTAATAAAAGTAGATGTTTTGATTGGAAGAAGAGTTTTACAAAAGGAAACACCTAAAATTCCTATCCCCTTATGAAGATCCTATCCCATCTATACTGTGCTGCTATTATATTTATAGATGATGTTTAGGTGGGTGTTTCTCACTGTGTAGAGAGGGACCCAGTGATTTGTTGCAGGTAGGCATTAAAATGAGGTTGCATACAGTTTTATTTTGGAAAATATTAATATTTAACAACTGGGTGTCTAGAAAAAGCAAAACCAAATTCCAATTTAACTTTTTTTTTTTTTGAGTTGGAGTCTTGCTAAGTTGCCCAGGCTGACCTCCAACTCCTGTGCTCAAGAGATTCTCCTGCCTCACCCTTCCAAGTAGCTGACACTACAGGCCACACCACCACACCTGCCTTCCAATATCTGTGGTGTAAATACTCTCATGCTGGCTAATTTTGGCCACCAATGTGCTGTCCCTGAATGCAAATTTGGGAAGAAATGTATATAATCTGTGCACACAAGTTGGTATGAGCTGGCTCTATCACAAAACTGAAAGAGTTCCAAAGCTTTCCACTTAAAGCAGGAGAATTTCTGTCTATAATCCTGCAAACCCTAAATCCCAAGAAGATTTAGTTTGAAGGGAAAAGTGTTCAGAAAACAAAACAAAACCCAAGTAGGTTCAGTTGCATTAACTCACAAATATGATTAACTTGAGTTTCCAAAGAAACAAAGGATGAAGGAGAGACTGCAATCCTTTACGAAGTGCCTAGAACATAACATGCACCAGATGATTACTTGCGAAATGTCAGCTGTATTTGAGTACTAACTCTTACTTAGCTAATTTGAAAAATTGACTTAATTCAAATCATTTCTTAAAGCTTAGCTTCATCCTAAGCGACTATATTCATTCATTCTAATGAATGGAGAGCTGGTTATTTTCTTTCCTCCTTTCTTTCTTTCTTTCTTTCTTTCTTTCTTTCTTTCTTTCTTTCTTTCTTTCTTTCTTTCTTTCTTTCTTTCTTTCTTTCTTTCTTTCTTTCTTTCTTTCTTTCTTTCTTTCTTTCTTTCTTTCTTTCTTTCTTTCTTTCTTTCTTTCTTTCTTTCTTTCTTTCTTTCTTTCTTTCTTTCTTTCTTTCTTTCTTTCTTTCTTTCTTTCTTTCTTTCTTTCTTTCTTTCTTTCTTTCTTTCTTTCTTTCCGTGTCTCTCTCTGTCACCAGAGCTAGAGTGCAGTGATGTCATCATAGCTCACTGCAACCTCAAACTCCTGGCCTCAAGTGATCCTCCTACCTCAGCCTCCCAGAGTGTTGGGATCACAGGTGTGAGCCACCTCACCCAGTCTATGTTTCAAATGCATATTTAAACTATTATATAACCTTTAAAATAATAAATTTTCTTCAGATAGGACCTGAAATCACTTTGCATACCATCTGTGGCAATGTACCTTACATTGTAAAACAATACACCAAGTAAATGTTGGACATTATTATTAATATTTATCTCTGGAGGCTGAGTATACAAAGGCTCCTTCTAATATAGCACTGGTAACTTCTCAGTACTATATTTAGATAAATCATCAGGAACCTTGGCTCCTGATATCCTAAAAAATCTTTAGGAAAAAATATAATATTTGACCTTTCTTTAAAGGTCACTGCTGCTAGGCAACACATTTCTTCTGAGATGTTGACCACTTTTCTTAGGTTTTAGTAAAGCACCCATCTTTTTTTTTTTTGAGACAGAGTCTTACTCTGTCAAATAGGCTAGAGTGCCGTGGCATCAGCCTAGCTCACAGCAACCTCAGACTCCTGGGCTCAAGCAATCCTCCTGCCTCAGCCTCCTGGGTAGCTGGGACTACAGGCATGCACCACCATGCCCAGCTAATTTTTCTATATATTTTTAGTTGTCTAGCTAATTTCTTTCTATTTTTATAGAGACAGGTCTTGCTCTTGCTCAGGCTGGTCTCAAACTCCTGAGCTCAAACAATCCACCTGCCTTGGCCTCCCAGAGTGCTAGGATTACAGGCATGAGCCACCACGCCCAGCCAAAGCACCTGTCTTGTCATGGTGGAGGTGGAGGAGCACATTCTGCTTCTGTTAACTGTCCAGGAGGGTTGGAAGCTCAGAGTGGACAACTGGATCCAATAGGGAAGAGTTAATTGGTGAATTTCCTCCCGCCTTTTGCACATCTGGGGGGTCATGCACTAGAGGCAGGAGCAGCGGCTTGGACAATGAGGACCTCCATGTGTCAGCCTTTGGCCTGCTACCTACTCACTGGGCCATTGCTGGCCAGCCTCCCAATCTTGGGCTCCTTGTTTGTCAAACCGGTTAGAGCAGGAGGCTGTCTCCAACGGTGAGGAAGACCAGATTTCAGAAATGAAAGACATTCTTCCCCATTCTCTCTCCTGAGCTGCTAATCAATGGCATTATTCACAGCAATAACACATCATGGGTCATTTTCTTTTAATGTATTGATTTTTAACCAATAGTGGAAAGAACTGTTCTACTGTGAAGCTGGAAAAGATGATCAATACTTTGCAATTGTGATTCTTTTCCCCTTTGCTTTAAAGGGGACTACCACTTTCGAACACAAATCTAAATCAAAACCTAATTTCTTCAGGTGGTTAATTGGATCAAAAGAAGAGCTGCTTCTAATTACCAGCTGTCTCCTGATTGCAGGGTTATTTGTATTCATCCATGACTAGTAAATTCATAATTTATGAAGCCCTACGCAGCCACTTGCCTTAATAGCCCTCATTTTAGAAAGCTGATGTCTCCAAGCCAAAGGATGCTTAACACATTGTTTATTAATGTCGATGAGGCTTGATCTAGTATCCCCGAAGTAAGCTCGTGGAAAAGCAAGTCATTTCCTAATTCATCTCTGCTTCTCTCAGCCAGTCCTTTCTCCAAACCACCGAAGCATAAGCTGGAAGGTGCAGGAATACCCTTACCTGCTGAATCTGAGTTCACTGAGGAAACGAAGGCAACTCACATGTCAGTGGTGAGGGTCCTCTGTTGGCTCCCATTTTAGTGCTCCATGAGTAGGACTCTTTCTTGGCAACAGCTACCTGACCTTCCAGTTTTTCAAGAGAGTGGGGGAAGGATCTCAGTGGGAAGAGGACTCTTGCCTCTGGCAAGCTCTGACCACAGGTTTAGAGCAAGTTATAGCCACAGCTTCTGTGGGGGAGGTATTTCCTGGATCAGAGACAGGCAACATCTAGCCAGAAGGGGCCACATGACTACCAACCGTGCCAAGTGCACCTTGGAGAAGACCCCTGAGCAAAGCAGACTTAACTGTGGGCAGCTATTATCTAAGAAAGGACATATAGACTCAAGAATTCAGATTTAAATTCTCTTGGAGTGGGAGGAAACAAACACAGTCCATGTGATGTGAAGAGATGGCAGTCCTACATGACCTGGGTTAGACTTCACTACCCAGCTTTGTGATTTTAGGCAAGTCACTTAACTTTTCCGAGTGTCAGGTTTCTAAGCAGAAAATGAGTAGAACAAAATATTTACTAAGGTGCCTCCTTGCTCTAAAAGTCTATAGCTCAATTACGTACTTTTACTTCTAGAGCTTCACTTAGTCCTCTGAGCAGTTAGGTCACATTTCCACTGTAGTGTCCAGAAATTGATGATATCCATGAGATTAAGAATTTCTAGTGTCTGATTCTCCCCCCACCCCCACATCCAACCAAGCATTACAGCACTGCCTTTTTCTTCCTCTTCTGAGCTTGGAATTCACCGTTTGAGAATGTCATGGGTCATGCCTTAACTCCCTCCTGCTTGGTCTCATCTGTGAAAAATGGAAGACACTATGTACTGGCAGAGAAAGAATTTAATAAGCTTTGGGGCCAGAGAGACTTAGGTTCAGATCCTAGCTCAACCACTTACTCTTTGCCTGAGTTTAGGCAACTATTCAATGTATCCTCTTCTGTAAAGTGGAGATAAAATTCTGAAATTTTATGCAGAACTTTGAGAGGATTAAATGGCTCACCCATTCAAAACTCAACTTTCCTTTCCATTCTTTGAGATTTCCACAACCACGGAATGATCCATCTTGCATGTAAGAATTTCAGTTTTTCTGCCTCTTTAACTATTTTCTTTTATCCCACCTAAGCTGTTTACTACTATGGCCATAACAGGATCATTTCATCATCCCTAAATGCATGATCCCTAAAAATTAGCTTCAGTGTCCCATTATCTGACCCCCATCTCCCATCCTTCTAACGTCCCTTGCCTGATGATCTTTACTCCAACAATTATTAAATCTCCAGAAAGACTCTACCCCTTTGGTCCTAGCACATTTTCAGTGTCAGTCACTTTATCTCATTCTCATTTCACTCCTTACTCGGATTAGAGTTGTTGATCCATTGCTGCAGTCGCCTCTTGCCTGTGCCATGAACTTTGCAGGTCCTCTCCCCTGGGGCTTTGTCATCTAGCAAATGTCTGGAATCTTGACTAAATCTATTTTCTATCTGCTCTGCACCTGCACTTGAGCAGCTCATTATTTGCTGGGCAATAACACACGGCTCTGTTGACCCACTCTTGCTCTAGTTTCATGACCACACACCTCAACTGTACAGTCGATGCCACCCAGTAACCTTAGTAAGCTTCTCCAGTATTTTAGTTTTCCCACCATCTAAAATAAACACTTCACACCTTCTTCACACCCCTCAAATCTTTTACATTCCTCTCCATTTGCCTCATATTCCAAGGAGGAAATGGAAACCCTCAGGTGTGTACATACTCCCTCATCAGTCTGCACCTTTGCACAGTCCCATGAATTACTATGAAGGAAGGTCGGCTCTCCTACTTTGCTCTGGGTCTTCCTTTCCTCTTACCTGCTCCAAGGCTTTATTCCTGCAGTTACTGCACCCCTCATCCCCGAACCTATTCAGTGTATCCTCTTCTGTAAAGTGGAGATAAAATTCTGAAATTTTATGCAGAACTTTGAGAGGATTAAATGGCTCACCCATTCAAAACTCAACTTTCCTTTCCATTCTTTGAGATTTCCACAACCATGGAATGATCCATCTTGCATGTAAGAATTTCATGCAAGTGTGAACCTACTTTGTGACGAGCACCACACTGAATCTGGGATACAATGACTAATAAGAAGCCCTTGCAGCTGATACCTAGATGACTAGCTGTAAGATCAAGTGACAGCTGCCTCTCTTAGGGGAATGTGCAAACTTCTATGAGGACACAGGTAGTTTAGGGACATGTTGGGTTGGGAAGCGGGGGACAAAGAAATGATTCCAGCATTCATTGGAGATTTAGCAGCAACACCATCAATCATTATTGTTTATTTGGGGCTAATTCAGTTTCTCATCGTCATTAATAGTGTCAATAATTTTACTTTCCTGTTATTGAAATCCTGGACCCCTTTTACTTTTTATGTAGTGCAATTCTCTTACTTGTTTAAGATTAGCTTGGTGGGGTAAACATATAACAGACCATGAACAAGTCTAAGGTTTGTTATACGTGTTCAAGTTTTTTTTCAGTTCCACTTGGTTTACTCATATTTTATCATACAGATGTTTTTAACCTTTTATGAAGTTAAATTTATTATTTATAATTTTGTGTTTTGTTGTCTTGCTTAACAAGATCTTTATTCTCTAAAGCATACTCTTCCATTCATTCATTTAACACTTATTAATGAGATGGCTCCAATGATCTAAGAATTCCCATTGGCCCTGAGCATATGTATATGTAAGGTAACCGCCTTCAGGCAACTTTTAATTTTTGTTGGGGAAGGGAGATAATAACATTTGAACAAATCCATTGAATACTTTTAGATGGTTATAAAGGCTTCAAAGGACATAAACAGATACAATTGGTACCACCTGGGGAAGGGGTGCGAGGGCCACTCGAGATAGGATGCTGGGATCTGAAGGATGAAGAGGGCCCAACCCGCCAGGCCACAGGCCAGGGAGAGGCATCAGGCAGAGAGAAGAGCCAGGACGGCAGCTCTAAAGCAGGAAAGAGCGTGGTATATAAAGCAGCAGAGAACAGACTGCTGCAGAGAGCACCTTGTGAGCAAGGAGGGAGTGTGGGGAGAGGCATGGGGGAGGCAGGCAGGGCACAGCCATGGGGACCTTGTGAATCCAGGGCTGAGATCTAGGAACAGTGGGAAACCACCCAGGGGGTTTAAGCAGAAGCAGACACAGAGGACACCTGGTTCCCAACAGCTAATCAGGCGTAACTTCCTGCCTTTGGAGGAACTGGGGAAAAGCTCATTTGCTGAGAATTGTATAAAACGGTCAGGGAAATTTTCCAGACAGTTTTTGTTTGGGGACCCAAAACAAAACCTTTTATTTCAGTGCTTACTTTTTAGATCAGGAGTAATGTCAGAAAAGGATATTATGTTATTCCTCTGTTTTCAACAGAGGAACATATTCAAGGTAATACATTGGTGGCTTCTTTTGAAATATATATATTGATTCTGCTTTAGGGAATGCTCTATTTTAAAAGTAAACTGAAATATTCTGGATGTTTCATGAACTCAAAAGAAGGATTCATTGATTTTTACAACAAACACGTATAAATGAATATTATCAACAGGATGCTATGCAGCAAATATGGTTTTGTAAGAAACAGTCTTTGCCTTAAGGAGCGTAAATTTATAAGGAAAAGATAAGGCCTGAACATAAATACATATAGATGTGATATGACTCCTAAGAGAGTTAAGAATAGAGCATCGTCATAGTTTGGGGGAGATCCAGTCTTGCATGCTGGGGTGGCCAGAGAAGCCTTCATGATGCAGGATCTCTGAGCCGGATCTCAGTGAGCTCCAAGGTTGATGAACCTAAGAGAGACCATTCCTGGCATGAGAAAAGGGGTGGTATGAAAGAAAGATGGGTTGGGGCGTGTTTGAGGAAAGCTAACAGTAAGTTTGAATGACGGTAGGGGTGGATTCAGGGGATTAGTGAAAAGCTTGGCTTATGGTGGCTGGTTAAGGACAAGGTTCTGTTGGCAAGGACGTGGACCTGGATTGGAGCAGTACCTACGCACAGATGGCTCTGAAACTGCACACTGAGTCCCTGTCTCTACTGGGCATTGCTTGTCTCCCGCCCAGAAACTCTCAGGTCCCTTTTATCACATCTGTGCGCCTTCTCCTGAAAGCACCTGGCTGCTTTTAACACCACTGGTCCAGCTCTGGCTCTCTTGTTCGGAGGACTGCCCTGAGGCTACTGAGCCACCTTACCTGCGGGACCGCAGTGCTAGAAGTTCCTCACAGTTGTGCCCCTTGCCCCTCCCATGTACATCATGAAAACTCTCTGGCCTGAGGGCAGGACAACTCGGAGGCCTAATTTATTGCTCTGGGTTCCCTGCTGGATCCGGCTGAATATTCTCTCTGGGACTTGGCCTGAAATCGCACCCTGCCCTAGCTTGCTTTTTCTTCTTCCTGTTCTTTTCTCCCCCCTCCATACCCTGGCTCCTCTGGAGAAACTTCCTTAAAAAATCAAAGACATGAATTCTTCTCTCAGGGTTCACTTCCGGGGAACTTGACCTAAGAAGCTGGTCTAGGGCTGCTTTAATTTCCCCAGCCAGGAGCAGGAATGATCCAAGGGTGGCCGGGCCCATTCAACCTCCCTGGGGACCACTGAGAAACAGCTTTTGTGGAAGGACAAGACAAAAGCCAAATTGCAAGGATTAAGAAGGGAGTGAGTAGACAATTGTGGACCAATTGTCATTCTTTTTGGGTGTTCCACATTTTTTGAAAATCCATATTATGTTTGGGATTTGTCTAGCCTTTCCATCTTATCTCACCTAAACAGAACTCAGGAAGTTGGAATTCTCAGCCTCTCTAGCAGCTGGGATGCAGGAGCGTGACATGTGCACCCTCCACCAGACCCAAATTAGACGTCTGCTCAGAAATGAACAATGTGGGGAAGAGATCTTCTCGTGGAATCCTGTATTACAACCGACTTTTAAAAAACACAGAGGGCAGGGGCACGGACCTCACATGCAGTTGAAAATCCACATATAACTTTTTTTTCTTATTCTTTTTCTTTTTTAAAAATAGTTTTACTAAATAAGCTTACTGGATGTATATAACTATTTTTTTTAAATCCCCTGTCCTTAATTTTCCCTTCTTTTTTAAAAATCCCCTCTCTGCAGTTTCCCCAGATATGACTTTCAACTCCCCCAAAACTTAACTACTAATATAGCTTACTGTTGACTGGAAGCCTTACCGATGATATAAAGTCAATTAACACATATATGTTGTATGTATTCTATACAATATTCTTACGATAAAGGAAGCTAGATAAAAGAAAATGTTAAGAAAATCATAAGAATGGGAAAATATATTTACAATTCATTAAGCCAATGTGAAGCAAGGTGTAGTGGTGTGCACCTGTAGTCCCATCTACTCAGGAGGTTGAGGTCAGAGGATCACTGGAGCCCAGGAGTTCAAGGCTGTAGTGCATTATGGTTGCAGCTATGAATAGCCACCGTACTGTAGGCTGGGCAACATAATGGGACCCCATCTCTAAAAATAAATAGTTAATTAATTAAGTGGATCATCATAAAGGTCTTCTTCCTTGTCATCTTCACATTGAGCAGGCTGAGGAGGAGGAGGAGGGGTTGGTCTTGCTGTCTCAGGGGACAGAGCGGCAGAGGTGGGGGAGGTGGAAGGGGAGGCAGGAGAGGCAGGCACGTTCGGTGCAACTTTTATTGAAAAAAAAAATCCATGTATAAGTAGACCTATGCAGTTTGAACCCATGTTGCTCAAGGATCAACTGTATCTTTATTGAGTTGGGTGTAAGCAGAAGTTTTGTCTTTTTGAGGAGCAGTGGTTGTGAGGTTGTGATCCTGACTCAAAAAATAAAATAAAATAAAATAAAATAAAGAGTGTCTTTGTTGGGCTTGGCAGGAATGGTGGTGGTTTCCTGCCTGCAGTAGTAACAGCAGCCACAGAAATGGGACTTGTTATCTCTTCAGGCCAGTCCTGGGGCCTGGTTTTGGGGATTGATCTTGGAAATTCAACTTCAGCAGAAGGTTTTCCAGCCTTCCCAAAAATATCTTTTTAATAAATTCCTCTTTGGAATACTTGGAGTTGACTTTGATTCCTTGCAAGTAGGAGGAGCTCTGCCTGAGAGAACAGAGGGTGAGAAAGTGGGGCCGTGGTGGACAGCCTTCCCCAAAGCACATAAACATGAGAGACAGCTAGTAGGCTGTGGTGGCCAGCTCTAGGATGACTCACAATGCTCACTGCCTTTTCTCATTCAGGTACTTCTGTTGTCTCCTTCCATGTGCAGTCAGGGCTGCTGCGTGTGACCGGTGGAAATATTTCCAACTGAGGAAATGACGGTGTGTGACTTCTAAAGCTGGTTCGTAAAGGAACTGTAGCTTCTGCATGGGTTTCTGAGGTCACTCCTTCTGGGGGAACCTGCCCGCCATGCTGTGAGAGCGCTCAGGCAGCGCTGTGGCAGTGCCTACCGAGAGAGGAGTCTGCCTGTCAGCACGAATTTGCCAGCCATCCGAGTGAGCCGCCTCAGAGGTGGATCTTCTGTTCCCATCAAGCCTTCAGACACTGCAGTGCCCGGGGCTCTGACTGCAACCTTATGGGGGACCCTGGGCCAGAACTGCCCAGGCAAGCTGCTACTGAATGCCCAACTCCTAGAAATCATGAAAGATAAGAAATCCTTACAGTTGTTTTAAGCCATTAAAGTTTCGAAATAATTTGCTATGTGGCAATAGATAACTAAAATATAATGTTTAGAGATGAGCTGTTTCTTGAGGGCAGGGGAGAACTGAATCTGTTTACAACGAGAAGAAGCTGGCGGAGCATATGTGCAGAGCTGCTGATCTGAGAGAAAAGAGAACTGAGCACGGTTCAAAGAAGGAAGAAAGGAAGGAAGGAAAGAGGGAGGAGGAAGGAAGGAGAGAAAGAAGGAAGGGAATCAAACTTGTAGGGGTAGCCTTGGCAGGGAGGAGGACCTTTTTTTCTTGAGATAGGAAGAAGGAGGGAAGAAGATAGCTAGAGCCAAGGATGAGTATAGAGGATAAGGTAGATTAAGATCTTCATCCTCTCAGCAAAGTAGGAGTTAAGCAAGATCATCTGCAAAGACTGAGGTGGCCTTGAGGTCTATTTCTTAAGCTTACGTTTATCGATTCTTTTTATTAAAAATTTTTGTTTAGATACAGGATCTCACTATGTTGCTCAGGCTGGCGTGCACTGGCTCCTCACAGGCACTATCACAGCACACCAAGCCCCAAACTCCCCCATCTTCAGCCTCCCAAGCAGCTGGGACCCAGGCATGCCCCACCATGCCCGGCTTACGTTTATTTAGTGTTTACTTTGTGCCAGGCATTGTTCTAAGGTCCTTCTGTTCATAATCCCTTTTAATAATTCCACTATCTCCTTGAGACAAATGTTATCATCTTCCTTAATTTTATGTTGAAGAAGCTGATAGTAATGGTAGTTAAGGAACCAGTTCTGTCAGAAGCCAAGGGCAAGTTCTTTTCCCTGTCTACACCCTTTGAGTACTTTACTTAAGAATAGCAGTTGTGAGAAATTTGAAGTGAGTCAACATGAGATGAGGCAAAAGGAAAAGGAAAAGATTTCCTTCCAGAAAATATAGGACACTTGACCTTCACAATTTCAACCATAAAAACAGCCACAAAAATAAACAGACTTTTCCCTAGCTGTTTAAATTGGCCTCTTAATATTCCCAAATGGCCAGATGAGTCAAGAAACACTTAGAGGGTCAATATTGTTTTGCACGGCAAAATGTAATGAAACTTCAGATTTAACACCAAAAAGTTATGTACATTCCGGTTTCTTTTTTGGAAAGGTAAAGCTATCAGGGCACTTTGTGGAGTGGTTTGAGGAAGTCACCTCTATTAAATAAATCTAAGGCTTTGCATTAAAATAATAAAACATGACCCCTTCTTTGCTGAAAGTGTGAGTCTACCTGGCAGCTCTTGGGTTGGAAAATTGATTTATTTCATAAGGGGCCAAAATTGGAAAACAAAATAATAAAAGGCCACCTTGTTTCTAAAAACCGAGTTGGCCAGGTGTGTTAAGGTTATGATAACTAAAATCATGTGACACTGGAGCAAGAATTGACAGCTCAGTAAGATGGGTCAGTTGTCAAACTTCTTAGTATGTTTGAGAAAATAATACATGATTAAGGAAAATCAGTCAATTTATTATTAATTAAAAACCAGTTTAAGCTTAAAAAAAGGAAATGTCACAGAAGTCAAAAATTGGGAAGAAAGAAATTATTCAGGACATGACACAGGTAAAAGCCAACATCATGCTTAATCAGGAATGAGATCAGGAGAGTCACTATCAGCATTGCTATTTTGCCTTCTTTTGAAAAACTATAGCCATCAATCATACCCTCCTTAATGGGAAGGATCCTTCTTAGCATGAACGCTATGGAAAAAATCACAAGTCATGATTTTGACTATATTCGATTTAAAAACATAAAAATGTATAAGACTTTAAAAACAATGAAATGGCTAATGGCAATTAAGCAGGTAGAGCAAATGCTACGATAAAGAGTTATTCATGTGAACATGTGAGCATCTCTGAGAGCAGTAGCACCCCAACAATAAGACCAAAGACAAGTATGGAGCATTCCCTACAGAAATAAAAAAAAGTCAGTAAACAAATGGAAAAGTCTTCAATCATACTGGTTATCAATGAAATGCAAATTGAAACAATAAAATGGTGATTTTCACCTAAGATAAGAAACTGGGGCAGCTGAAAAAGCCTGTTAGTACAGACTCTCTGGAAAGCCACATGGCATTTTGTATCAATAACCGGTACAGTTCATACCGCAAGTATGTTTTTTTTAAAGAGATGGGATCTCACTATGTTGCTCAGGTGCTCAGGCTGGTCTTGAAGTCCTGGACTCAGGGATCCTCCCACTTCAGCCTCCCAAGTAGCTGGGACTACAGGCATGCGCCACCTGGCCAGGCTCTCCCAAGTATACTGAAAATCTGTACAGAAGAAATAATCTGAAAGAAAGTCAGAAAAAGATTTATACACAAGGATGTTAATCACAATGTTTTCAGAAGGGTTAACAAAACCTAAAAATATTCAAGAATATAAGAATATTTAAATAAAATATCAGTCACATAAGAATATAAGGTCATTAAAATCATATTCTTGAATCTTTAGGGGCATGAATCATAATACATGGAAAAAGTCAGGAAACAGACTGTTTACTTCATGTTCCCAATTACGTAACATAAAGAATACCACTGGAAACAGCATGCAACACTTGCATGTATATTTTAAAAATGTACCAGAATATTAAGTGTTTAACTCTCAAGGTGGAAATTCAGATGATTTTAATTTTCTTCTCCAGATTTCTCCAGTTCTCCAGATTTCCTATAATGAGCATGCATTACTTTTATAGGAGGAAAACATTACTTGAAGTGAAACTTTCCATGATTTGTGAAGATGGGCCATTGGCTTTTCTATAGTCAGTAGGGTTCCAACTGAGTAGAGAATTAGCCTCTTGTTTTATCTCCACAATTGCTTGACATGAGATGGGGATTCCCAAGACATCCAAACTCTGGTTGGGGATCATTTGGATGAACTCCCAGTAAGTCTTAGTGAATTCCTTTTCTATACAAACTCCAGAAACAGCAGCCAATTAAATTGTCCTCTAGTGGTTTTAGCCCAGTGCTTCTCAAACAATGCACAAGTGAACCAACTAGAGATGTTAAAATACACATTGAATTCTATGGGCCTAGGTAGTACATGAGGCTCTGTATTTCTGACAAGCTCCCAGGTAATGTTAATTCTGCTGGTCCAGGGACCACACTTTGAGTAACAAGGCATAGGGTCCCTACCATGGAGGACAGCCCAACATTTCCTGCTTGTAAATATAAAAGATTTAGAAACAAGTTCAATCAGCAAGCATTAATTAGATGAGTAATAGGCATCTAGTATCTGAGAGCCCACATGTGGGGGACTGTTCTGGGGTTATGGGTCATTAGGAGATTAACAAATGATCTCATAGTCTAGTGCACTCACAGGGATGTGGGGATGTGTATACATCTTTCGATACAAGTGTATTTTTGTGCATTTCTGGTGAACTTCTTTTAGGAAATTCTTGGGCATTATATTTCATCTTTCCTGACGGGGTTGCATTAGTGATCAAAAGAACAAACCACCAATGCTTTTCCCTTGCTTTTTTTCTTTTTCCCTTTCACAAAATCTCTGGTCTCTGCATGTGTGCTCAGTAATAAGAGAAGCCAAGGCCTCCTGTGAGTCCTAGGAAATGCATTATCTAATCTAAAAATAGACAAGAGCCCATTGTCTCATGCAAAAGTAAATCCCACATACTAATCCAGCAGAAAGTGAGCTGGCCTTTTAAAAGATTTATTAGTTTCTGATCTTCTTCTCTATGCGTGACTATTTTTCATCTCATCCTGTGGCGGATAAATTAAATAAAGCAAGAACTGAAATAACTGCTTTTTAAAGACATATAAATCTTTGTGTTATAAACCTTTGGGATTTAAGAGGACTCAAGGTCCTTGAAGAATCTAGACACAAAGTGAAGAGAAAGGAAGAGTAATTGTTATTATAGAGACGTTCCCAGCAGTGGTGTGTTGTAAATGTTTAACAACAAGCTCTCAAAAAACAATAAACGTTGCCTGGGCCTGGAGTGGTGGGGGGAATGGAGAGTGACTGCTAATGACTATGAGTTTCTTTTGGGGATGATGAAAATGTTCCAAAATATAATGGTGGTAGTTGCATAACATAATGACTATGTTAATAACCACTGAATTGTACAATCAAAAATGAGAACGACGACAACAAAATCCTCCTCCCCCAAAATATCATTTGCACTATTTTCCAATTTCCGTCATCTAAATTCTCCCACTATGTCTGATTTTCAGCATCACTGGTTCCCAGGGTGGTAATTGTTTCCCAACGATCAGGGTTCAGAGAAAAGTTGAGGGGTACACAGTACTCCCTACATACTAGCTTTGGGGGTATTCTTTCTTTCTTGTTTGTTTGTTTTTGTTGTTTTTCTGTCTTGAAGTGATCAAGATGTAGTGAAAGAGTCCTGAGTGGAATACAAGAGTTCAACATTTGTTCTTTTACTAATTCAGATATTCAACCAGACATTTAGCTCCTCCCGATGCTGGTCTCTGTGCCGGGTATGTGCTACGAATCCTAAGGCACCTAGAATGACCCCTGCCCATGAAGAGGGATAGAAATATGAAAGCACTCCTGTAGAACGTGAGTGTGCAGATGCTATAATAGAAATATATGTACTCCAGTTGAGAGGATTATTTTCCCTGCTGGAGGAAGAATGGTGATGGCAGTATCAGTGAATGTGTCTGATAGGAGCTATCTGACCTGGCGGAGGGAGAGGGCACTGCAATCCAAAAGAACAGCATAGGCAAAGGCACAGAGGCACAAGAGCGATGGGTTGTAAGGAAATAGGCAGCCATCAGCTGTGGCTAGCTCGCAGGTCCATCAGCGGCCAAGACAAAGAGTGAGCAGGAAGATGAGCTGCTATGCTTTTAAAGTCTTTATGGGCCACGCTAAGGAGTTGCCACGTTACGGTACAGGAAATCAGGAGCCATTGAGGTTTGCTAAGCAAGGGAGAGACATGCGTACATCAGCAGTATTACTCTGATGATAAGAAGGATACATGGGTAGGAAAGAGCAGAGGGAAGAAACCAGAATTGAGGGGGCCAGAAAACGATACTGTGTTAGTCCAGGTAAAGATGAATAAGGCAATGATATGGGGTACAGAGTGGAAGGGATGAAGTGGAGAAATATATCAAGATAAAATCTATAGAACCGAATACTTAACTGGATGTGCAGGATGGAGCCAATGGTATAGTCAGGCTAAAATAAAAATTTCTGTCTTGTGTGTGCAGGTGAGTGTGATGCCCAGGCAATGCAGGATGGATGGTAGGCACTGACTGAATATCTACAGAAGGTGAGCAAAGATCTGGAACATAGAGGGGCAGCACTGAGTGACAGAAGGCATTCAGATTGAGGAGTCAAATGAGCTTTGTTTGCACTAGAGCATGGCTACATACAGCTATGGGACTTCGAGCAAGTTTCTTAATCTCTCTCATTTTACCTTGAATTTATGTGCCACAAAGAGGGATTCTGAGAGTTAGTTAGTGCTGGAATTATTTCAGTTGGAGGAATTTAAAAGCCCACAACCATTCTTTGTGCTCCCAAAGGGAATGCAATATATTTATTAGATAAATTGGAATAAAAAAGACAGTAGAGGTAGAAATGTGCTCCCTGGTCCATATACAGCCATTACAAATAACTAGTCAGTCCTTATTTCTTGATATGTGAAGGATTCCTGGATACTTGGTGACTTTGGTTTGTGGTTAAAAGTTAGCAGAAGAAAGACTGATGCAGTACATATCTAATTAGGGGGAGAGCTCCAAGTGGCTCGTCCCTCAGGATCCATGGAAACTTGATAGACCAGAAAGCCCTGTTCCAAGTAGTCACAACTATCAGAACACGGGGAGGGAACCCTTGCTAGTTTCAAAGTAAAACTGAAACTGCGGCTGTTAAAGTTATCGTGGGGCGAAATTGTGGATGCCTTTGACATGGGCAAAGCAAAATGCTGGCTGTCTTGTCTAGCATACTTTCCTAGATATCATACTTATCTCTACAGCTTCATTGTCTTTGAGATATTTCACAACTCTATAATTGTAGGCAACTGATAGCAATGCAAATGATTCTTGTCCATGGGCATGCAAATACATTTTCTCTTTGGAGGGCAACTGACCCCCTCACATCCTCATGGAAGAAGCAAATTTTGTATCTATTAAGCAAATTCATTTTATCATTTCTCAGGACTTATATTTATGTCTGCTCTTTGGTTTCTCCTTTGGACTATTTGTAACGTCTTACTGGTTTCCTCATTAATTAATGAGTTAAATAAAATCTTTGACACATGTCCATTTTATATAAGAATCATGATTTTGCTTCTTTAAACAGAATTATTGATTGATGAGCATCACAGTTACATTTTACACACGATAAAAACTAGGGTAAGGGAAAGAATCCATCCAGCCCCAGGCATCACCAAGATGCTGGTGGAGGAGAAATAGGGATCCAGAGGAGAGAGAGGCTGATAAGACTCCAATCTGGGGTGCATTGGAGGTGCAGCTTCTACTTCCCCAAGGCAGGGAGAGCTCCTCATGCAGACCTTAATATGTGCAGGTCATCAGATTTCTGACCTTATTATGGACCTTTAGACTTCAGTCCAGCATGGAACTGTGTTTCACTGTGCTGAGGAGTAAATGAAGACTTTTAGAGAGTGGGAAATCTGAACCAGGATTCAGAAAAGTTCTCTCCAAGGACATCAGGAAATTTATCTGATTTTTTACTGCCTAGAAAGCACTGGTTGTGTGTCTCCTCATAGCATAATGCTGCAGCATGCTGTGTAGAAGAGATAATCCGTGGTAGCAAGAGAGGGGTTTGTTTCTTATGGGTGACCCATTTAAAAAATATATGAGGATCCAGTTTTTCTCAGGATGGAGTCAGAAAGAGTCTCAGTGACTCCTAACAAGGGACAGTGACAGCGTGGAGGCAACCCTGCAGGAAGTACAGACAGTTAGCAAGGTCTGTCCTTGTGGCCTGAG
This sequence comes from Microcebus murinus, assembly GCF_040939455.1. NCBI lineage: Eukaryota > Metazoa > Chordata > Mammalia > Primates > Cheirogaleidae > Microcebus > Microcebus murinus. The sequence goes on along the minus strand of NC_134115.1, from coordinate 11,148,334 downwards.
GAAAATGACCCCTAGGCACTCAGGAAAACCCAACATGATCAGTCTTCAGTACATCAGGGTTTTCTTGGTGGTGAACTGTAACCGCACAATCCCAGATGTGGCAGCTTGTGATGGTGCTGAAGAATGGGGGTAGAGGGAGGGAACACCTATGGGAGGAGAAAGAAAATGCAAAGAGACAGAGGCCTCCCAGCATTGGAATCTTTAGACTATAAACCTCGTGGGGGATGGCCAGGGGAGTTCTCAAGGAAAATGTATATATTACAAAATAAGAAAGAATCTAAAACATAAACAACAACAAAGTAAATGCAAAGAAGGAAGAAAACAAAAAAGATAAGTAGAACTAATGGAATAGTAGAAAACTAAACTTGATATTTTAAAAAACAAAAGAAAGAGATAACATTATAGCAAATCCAATTACAGAAAAAAGAAAATTAGAAATGAGAAATTGACATCACTGCAGAAAAGTAGGAAATGAAAAAACTGTAAGAGAATAGTTTATAAAGTCAGAATAATATATTTGAAACAGTGACTTTCTGGGAAAATGAAAACTATCATAATCCAAACCTATTTCCAATTAAAAATCCAGAAATAACCTCCCAAAATGCATAAGGTCTATATGAAAAAAATCTTTTCTGAAAGACACAAAACAGTAGAGAAGTACTGGAGAAATACTGCATGCTTGTAACAGGAAGGCCCAGTATTGTGAGGATTTCACTGTCTGTCAAATTAACCTGTAAATTCTGGACATTCCCAACCAAATCTCAAGAGAATGTATGGGGAAAATATTAATAATTACAAATTTCCTCTGAAAGAGAACACATGAAACAGTCATGAATGCTGGAACAACAAAAGAACCACAAGGGATGAAGGAAGACCCAAGCCCCACCACCCTGAGTCAAAATATACTGTGAAGCTGGAGTAATTCAAAGCATGCTGTTAGAATACAAATTTAGACAATTTTATTAAAATGACCAGGCTCAGTGGCTTATGCGTATACCCAGCACTTTGGGAGGTCCAGAAGGGTGGATTGTTTGAGGCCAGGGGTTTGAGACCAGCCTGAGCAACATAGTGAGACTGCCTCAGGGAAAAAAAAATGTTGAGACACTAAGCTATTTGAAAAAGACAAAATTAGGCTCTTATCTCATACTAGAAACATAAATACACAGCTAAGACACAAGAGCAGAACCATGAAGGTAGAAGCAGAAAATACTTCTATTTATTTTAAGACAATCTTGGGTATGGGAAAAACTGAAGTAAGATATAAAACTCGGAAGCCCCAAAGGAAAAGATTTATAGACTTGACTGTATAGAAAATTTAAAAAATGTTTTAATGACAAATGACATAATAAAAAGTTAAAAGACTGTTGGCAGATGAGGAGAAAATTATTAATATCCAGAAAATATAAAAAGCTCCTAAAAAACTATAAGAAAATACAACAAATGAATAGATATGAGTAAGAAATTTATGAACAAATAAATACAAATGGCCAATAAACAAATGCAAAAATGCTTAACGTTGTTAGTAATTAGGGGAGTAAAAATTATAATTACAGTTTCTGATTTGTCAGCAAGGATATAGAGGAACAAGCTTTCACACTATTGACCAGAATGTGAATTGCAAGTCTTTTGAAGGGCAAATTATCACAATTAAATTCCTTTGCTCTAGGAATTCTACATGTTGGAGTTTGTCTAAAGGAATACTTGTATATGTGCACAAACATATATACAAAGATGTTCATTACATCATTGTTTATAGTAAAAAAAATTACATAAATGTCCACAAAGATGAAGCAGGCATGGAAGACATTGACTGGGGAGGAAGAGGTCCACTTCATGTTTTATTTCTTACACTTCTCTGTTAAAAAATCTTTTAAACAAGAAAGCAAACATGTTTACTTGTTCAGGTTAAAAATAAAGAAAAAATAATGTAAAGAATTATACCAACTTGGTTAAAAGTTATTTCTGGATGGTAACACCTTGGATGTATAACTTTCTATAACATTCAAACAATCCTCAATAAGCAGGTATTATTTTTATAATCAGGAAAAGACTGATTCAGCATATAAAATTTTGAATACCCATATATTTACATTTATATGTAAAAAGCATGATCAGCAAAAATACTGGAAGAAATGGTTGAATCTGGCTGGTAAATATTTCGGTCATTTTATTTTTCTTTCTTTTCCAAGTATTCTGTGATGAACACACTTTTCTTTTAAACTTTAAAAAGATTTATTTTTTCAGATTGCATTGCATGTAAATAATACAATGTGAGGATGCTATAAACACAAATAAATTTTGTTTTTAATGGTTATTCATAAGTTATTTCTTTGTTTTTCAACATTTCCAAACTTAGGATAAAACAAGGACTTTTAAATTGAAGCTTCTGTAGATGACCCTGAGTGTGTATCCATATGGGTCTAATTTAAAGTAAAGCTGGAATGATTCTTTTACATATTACAAGAATCATGATGTATTTGATGCCTCTTTTAAAGAGATCAGCCATCCATTGGGGCTCATTGTTCAGTACGTGCTTGCTTCTGAAAGCCTAAAGGGAGAACATTTTGGTTTTATAATAACCACAATTTGGATGCAGGCTTCAGCACAGAATTCTGACCTTCTACTTTAATAGGGGAAAAATGCCCTTTAAGACATGGTCTCCAGGCTAACCAGATCATTAATTTTAGTTTAGCAAGGTCAGGGCAAAGAAAACAAGCAGTGAATTGCATTTTAGTTTTATATTCTTTTGAGGGGGATAGTGGCTTTTAAGGAGTTAATGAAAAGAAATTCTGATCTTTGTTTCTAATTAATTTTCTCCATTCTCATTTGCATTTTATTTGTTGAAGTCATTGCTAAGCTATACCTCAATGAAACAAGAATTCCCCGGAGACAGGGATACTTAGTCCTTATTTAAAAATCTACTTTTGGTACAAAGCCGCCTGGAACAAGGAAACTGGGAATTAATGTGGCTGCACAATTTGCATTCTGTATCTCAATGAACTCTTCTAGCTAAAAGCTATTTTGAATAATTTTTGCCGGCTGAGGACTCAGGATAGATGCACAGAGTCATTTTAAACTTGCACATTGACTGGAGGGCTCCTTGCACCATTTTGCTACCTTCATTCGGTTTCTTTGTCGACATCCCAGAAATTGAAATCTTTTTCATAAATCAAACTCTGCTTTTCAGAAGCCCTAGGGCACGTTTTCAAAAGCTGCAGCGAAATCAACCTTTGCGATCTGAAGCCACTCTCTGTGTCATTCGCGGATGGCAGCTACGACCCAGGTGGGGGAGTCCTCTCCCTCTAGCTAGAGAGGCACCTAAGCTCCCCCAGGGCTGTGACACAAAATGGCAGGGCTTCCACAAAAATGGGTTCAGCCTTGCTGAAGCATTGCCTCTGGCTCTTTCCGTCACCGCAGCTCTGTGTTTGTTCAGCTGGTGAGGTCAAACGATTTGTTCTTGCAGAAGTTAATCATTAACGACAAACGTGCCCGGCTGATGCATGCGCTCTGTGCCGCGGGCTGGCGCGGGACAGCGAAGTCGCCTTTTCACAACGCTCATATTCATCAATGTGCTTTTTCTCCTATTTCCCACGCCAGCCTCAGGCCACACGCATTTTCCCATTACCTTCTCTACATCATCTCCTCCCCTCACTTCTGCTCTCCTCTGTCCCGTCCCTGTCAGTTAAAGGGCCCCTGCCTGGGCGCATCAGGACTCGAACACGCTTCTCGCGCCGCCGAAGCAGAGGTGGATGCACTGAGGGAGCTTATTAGCTTCAGGGCCCGTTGCCAGGTCAGATGCTGTAAAATTTACAAATACCAGATATTTTATTTTATTTATTTTAATTTTTTATCTCTCTTTGAGATGCGGTCTTGCTATATTGCCCAGGCTAGCCTCGAACTCAAGAACTCCCAGGAGTCAAGTGATCCTCGGGCCTCCGCTTCCTGAGTAGCTGGACGACTGGTGCACGTGTCATTGCAGGGAAAATGCCGGATATTTCAGCCTCTCTGAACTCTGACTTCTGGCTCTTTGCACCTTCCCTCATATCGATGCGGAAAATGGCGGGCGCCGGGATGCGGACAGGTAGCTCTGCATCTCCGCGAGCCGGCGCTGCCTGTGGCCAGGTGGAGGGCACGCTGCTGGGGCCCACGGCAGAGAGCAGCCGCTTGGAGGCCGGGACCCTGCCTGCTGGAATGCCCCCAGGTCCCCAAGCCGCTGCCTGTTTCCAGCCACGCTGCTTGTGGTGATCCTGATTGGGTAATTTTTCAATCCCGCTGTTTTTGATTGGATGTTAAAGCTTGTTGTTGATTGGATGTTAAAGCTTGTTGTTGATTGGATGCTAAGGCTTGTAGTTGATTGGACGTTTCTTGAGCCCTACCAAGGGTATAAAAGCAGGAGCAGAAGCAGGGTGGAAGGGTCAGAAAGTTGGAAGACACAGGAGAGCTGTAACACTAGGTGTGCTGAGCCTGCTGTAGAAGAATAAAGGTTGTTCTTGAGCTCTTCGTGTGCTGCTCGGGTCTTTCCCCCGTCAAATGAGTAAGAGCTGTGACAAGAGCTGTAACGCCAGCTGTACGCACTGCGGCAACAATATGGCAGGATTTCAAGCAGCTGTGGGCATTTTGGGGGAATTAGCTAAAAGAAAGTTGAGTCGGGGAGGCAGGTGTCTCATTTGGATTTGGTGGAATGAGCTTACTTGGTTTGTGCCCTGGAAGACTGTGCGCTCTTGAGTTACGGCTGGCTGTCTTCATGGAGAAGAGGCTTTTAGAAACTCACCCTGACCCACGCAGCTACTCTTCTGGCGCAGAGGTGGAAGGGGCAGACTCGGGAATGGCACTGCAATGGGAGGGTAGCCGGCACCCTCACTACGTGACGAGTGGGGAACAGGCACCATCTAAAAGCTGTGGGTCCTGAAGCCACTCTGGGAAACTCTTTTGGATGATAAAACTCTTGTGAAGGAAACTGGGTAGAAATCTTCCCAAATTTGACCACGATCCACAAAAACTGAGATGATATCAATAGCAATTGTGCTGATAGTCTTCTACACTGCCAGTTAAAAAATTTGGTCAGCTGGGCTTGAGAAAAGATCTTTGATTTTGTATATGATATTCTAAAATCTTTGCCATATGAAGAGGAGATCAAAGAATATGCAGCCAAAACTGTTGGAAGGAAAGTCTTATTGAGATGTGTTGAGACTTTAATGAATTCTTATTTATTTTTGTATTTTATTTAGTTTTACATGATTTCCACCTGGATTTTATGATGCTCATGATACTTGTCAGTGTTTAAAAGTTTGTATGTTGTGATTGATTTCCCTGTGATTTGCATTTTGTGATTCTGATTTCACATCTGTGTCCAATTTCATATTCCTTTTTAAAAAGTGGTATCCCAAGATTGTCTCAGCTTCAGATTCTCCCATAGCCAGATCTATCCCTGGTCCCAAGGCCTTGAAACCACTGTGATGCTTCTGGAAAAAATTGTGTAGTAAAGCTTCTAAATCAGGACTCAGACATTTAAACCTTGAAGGCGAAAATTCCCCTTTTCATCTTTCTACCCTATTATGTAACAGGGCAAAGACTTTTATACCATAAATCTCAACCCAAGTACTAGTAACTAATATATTTGAGCCTGGAGAAAAGTCTATAAACATTGGAAACTGCTATTATGAAATTGCAATCAGGTTTTCCTGGTTTCTGTAGAATAAGATTTTAGCTTAGAGGACATCCATTTCTACATGTTAAACCAATACTCAGAAATCTCTAAAAATATAAAGAAACATTCAGTAGGAAGGAAGCCATGTCATAAGAATAATTTGGCTGGTTCTCAGGAACAGTTAGTAACTAGGCACAGCCAAAATCAGTGTGTTTGTCTTCTAACAGATCATAATACCAGGTGGCACAGAAAAAGAACTAAAGGAAATGCATGCAGCATGTTTCAAAGGGAGTTGCTGTGTTATGCAAAAGGCAGGAATGCCAGAGGAAGGCATGTGCCTTCCCTACTGTTCAGATGGCGATTGTCTGACACTTGGTAGCAGTAACTGGGAGAATAGACTTCCCCCCTTCACCTGGGGAAGGTACCTTCTGATGCTACTTATGAATACACCGCAAAGGATAAATGCCTTTGGAACATAAGGTAACTCACATTTGATGATACTGTTGTGGTTCCCAAACTTTAACACCAGCATCATATGCAGGGCTTGTTGAAACAGATTTCTGGGTCCCACCCTCAGAGTTTCTGATCCAGTAGGTCTGGAGGAAGGCCTGGGAATTTGCATCTCTAACAAGTTTCCGGGTGGTGCTGATGCTGTTGCTCAAGCTCCATGTGAGCTACAAGAGGTTGAATCTGATATGTCCTGCTCTTCTTCTTTGACCAGATCTTGCTGTAACAAGGGAGTCAGCCACCATCACTTGCATTTTAGCCAAGGCTCAAAGGTAAGCAGAGAAGTGGGAAAGCACTGGAGTGGAAACCAGGGAGACTTCAAGTATGCCCTGATTGGAGGCTGTTTGCATGGGAAACTAGAGGAGAGCTAACTGGAAGTGGGACATTCTCCAGAATTTGTTCTGAGCACATGTTTGATTTCTCTTTCTGGTTCTAAGTTGGAGGTGGGGACAAAAATTAGAGAAGCCATCAATTATTAAATAGGTGCTGAGCACTTAGGGCCAGTTGTTATAGAAGTTATTGTTTGGCTTCCTGGGCTGTTGCTAGAGATAGAGATTTGGCTTCCTACAAGTTCAACTTGCAGATTTATCAACTGGCTGGCTTTATAGGCTGGTTACTATAGATAATGGGTTGGTTTCTTGGACTAGCTGCTGTGATTGTGGATCAGAGTTCTGTTTTTATATACAGCTTGGCCATTGTCCATTCCTATATTCAGTCTCTCAGACGTCCAATTAAAGTTTCCTTCCCCAGTGAGCAAAATCATATTGACATTCACAATAGCTGAAAGGCAAGTCCCTGTTTGTTCATCCACTCTCAAATTTCGGTTAAGCACCTGGTCTACTGTGTCAGCACTGGTGTTACAGCTGGCAACAAGGTCAACTTAGTTCTGCCCTTTTGGAGCTTACAGTCCATATAGGAATATAGAACTTTAATCAAGTCATTATAACAGAATAGAACAGGTAAATTCATTACAGAGGTATGAGATCTCTTGTGAGAGGAAAGGAGTCGTGGAGAAAGAGAAATTTATACTAACATTTAAAGAGGAACAGTAGGTGAAAATCGATGGTGGTAGAGATGAGGGTGGAAAAGTGGGGAGAGTATTTTGCAGGCTAAGAGGTCACTGAGTTAATCAATGCTTGCTGTTGTAGTAAGCAAACTGCCCCAAATCTCAGTGAGTGAACATTATAAAGGGTTATTTTCACTCATATCAAGTCAAAGATGGATGAGGCAGCTCTCACATGACATTCTTCCAATTGGTGACTCTGGGCTCAGGCCGCTTCCATTCCGTGATTCTGCAGCCCTTTACTTCCAGGGGCACAGATGTGAGGGAGAGAGACTGAGATTCTGGAAATCTCACACTTGCTCTTACCTCCTTGGGTTGGAGATGACTCATCACATTTCCAATCACTCACAGTGATTTCATCACTGGTGAAAATTAATCACCTGCCTTTCCTAGATCCATACAGCCTGGGAAGTGGAGAGGAAGTCATGGGTCTGTGGTGAGCACTAACAGTTTCTACAGCAGAAAGGCACTTGCGAAGGTGGCACGCAGGAGGTAGTAGTGCCTTTTTGAGAGCCCTTGCCGGGCAGGACATAGCACATGAGGGGTCACAGGGCAGCCGATATGACTGGAGAGGAAGACAGGAGGCCAGTTTGGGAACTCGGGAGCTGTGTTGGGGGAATTTGTGCTCCACTCATAGGACGAAGGACAATAGGACCATTGAAAGGTTAAAAAGAGGAAGTATTGAGATCAGATTTGTGGCTTTTAGAAGAATGCTCTGGTTTATTTTGAATAACAGGTCAGGATAAGGCAAGACTCGGTAAAGAGAGAACAAGGAAACATGCTGATATTCTATAAAATACAATACTAATGAATTCATCTTTAGTTGACAGCAAATACTTAGAGTTCAACATGAACATGGTATTAAGCAATTTTAAAGTTATCTGCTTCATTTAGTATTTCTTTTGATTGCCACTTTAATCATGGCTCTAATATGTCTTCAAATACCAAACCGAACCTTACTTTGGAGGATAAATTTATTGAGCATAATAATTTTTTCATAGGGAAACAGAATGCATTGCAGTTCTAATGTGATAGGGATCCATTGTGTTGTATTTTGAGTGGAGGAGACAAGTCCTGCTAAACAGAGATCCACAAACCTGCAAGTCTGTGGTTTGGCACAGAAAATCCTCACAGTGGGAGAAATCAACCTAAAGATTTGGAATTCAAGTGATGATAAGAACTCAGAAGAGATTTTAGCCGACCTCTGGCTCTGACACCAATGTTGTGGTTGATTTTGAATAAATCATTTGTGGGCCTGAGCACTCACTGGGAGCTTCACCATTGGAAACACAGGAAGACTCAACCTCAGATTTACTCTGTGGGCATAGAAGGAAAGTAGGGTCATGAAAGTGTCTTCCAAAAGGGCACCCCTGGAAGTGAATGCATTGTTCTAAGGTGTGTTTGCTATACGATCCAGGAAACACACTCTGTCTCTATTTGTGATTTCCATAAATTCCGTGGATTTCCATAGATTCTATAAATTCCCAGAAGTAGATAGAATCAAAAGGCTTTAAGCCCCGTTTCAATAACCATTGAGTTTTGAGTTGATGATGTGGTTTTTCTTACTTAACTTATTGATGCCATATATGAACTCATTTTTAAAATAGTAGAGGAAAAATTTGAAACAGGTGCTATCCACTTTGATTATATCCCATGATCATAAGGTTAGATTAGGTAGGTTATTGGTCACTGTGCAGAGCACACATAGGTATTTACTGAGCATTAGCAGTGTTTGACATGGGCCAGCATGTCAGACTTTCCGGGTAAAGCTTCTTGGGTGCTAATAGTTCTCCCAGGGCGGGAGAGAATGGCAGCAGAGCAGAGAGGGAAGGACTGAAGAGCATCAGTCAGTGCATGTTCTCCTTATTTTCTGCCAGCATCTCAGCTGCGCAGTACCCTGGACCTGGTGGGATGACTTGAACTTCCATCTGTGTGTGATCTCACACCTTGGTGGTTTTATTTTTATATTTTTATTATATTACAGGTCATTACATCACAGTATCCCTTATCCAAAACGCTTGGAACCAGAAGTGTTTTGAATTTTGCATTTTTTCAGCTTTTGATATATTTCCATATACATAATGAAATATCTTGGGGGTGAGACCCAAGTCTAAACATGGAATTCATTTATGTTTCATATACACCTTATACACATATCCTGAAGGCAATTTTATATAATACTCTTAATAATTTTGTGCAGGAAACTGTGTACATTGAACTATCAGAAAGCAAAAGCGTCACTATGTCAGCCATGTGAACAATCTGTGGTTGACATCCTCATCAATCCTGACTCTGAATTTACATGTTACTGATAAGCAATATTTATCTTACACTTATTCACACATAAGTACTTAAGAGTAAAAAGTAGGCCACACCATGAGTACCATGAACAAACAATGTGTTGAGGGTAACTAGGCGGCACAGCAGTATCACCAGGACCCCAGGCAATGCCGAGTAAACTGTGCTGAGCACCTGCATTTTAACTGTGGTCAGGCGTGGAATTTTCCACTTGTGTTATCCTGTTGACACTCAAAAATTTTGAATTTTTGGATTAAGGATGCCCACTTTTCGATTAAGGATGACCAGAAGTATTAGAGCAGAAAGCGTCAGAGTTACTGCAGCCAACAGCCTGGGTCCCAGACCTAGTGCTGTTCACGTCTATTGGATGTAGTGTCCCAGTGTCTCCCCGACACCTTGTCAGTACAGAGACCCTCCCTCTGTTTGTCATGTCAAAGGTGTAAAAAAATTGGAATGGCCAAGGAATAGTCTCAGCTTTTAATTGAACAGAACCCAAACTGTGTTCCCTGGTAGAACTTTTTCCTTTGACCATTAGGACTTCCAAACGTTTTTATCCCAAGATTTGGGTGAAAAAATTAATTTTCCCAATAAGGAATCAGGTAGAAAATTGAAAGGGGCCATTTGTACCCCTTCCTTTGTTTCCTAAGCCATGCTATGAGGAAGGTGCACCTTCGAAAAAAAGCACTTCATCCAGAAGTAGCACATTCCCCTTCACATTCTGTGGGTCAAAACTCAGCAGCATGCCAAAGCCAGCTGCTAGGGGCTGGGGATGCAGTGGGGTTTGTGCAAAGCAGACAAAGGAAAGGAGTCTGGTGAACACATCGTGTTAAATGATTCCAGCACACCTCCGTGCAGTGACCAATTCATTTTTGCTGCTCTTTGCAGTTCTTCTTCCTTAAATACGTCTCAAAATCATGACATAGGTTTAGCTTCATTAAAGATCTATTAAACTCATTTTTTCATTGAGTTTGTTTGTTTCAAAGAGCAAACAAATCACTGTAAGTGCAGGACCTGCCAAACCGGGTCTACTCTACTGATAACATAATGTCATGTTCCCTTGTGGGTATAGCAAAGCCAAAAACTGCCAGTCATGTGGCCCAGCATGCATATGCGGAACTAACAAATCTCGCCTTGTAAGTAAGAGGACTGGAACATGACTGCAACTTGAATGCCAGCACTCCCTAACAGGTGAGAGGTCTGTTGGCCTGGAAGACCCAGGGCTAAAATCCACCTCAACAGATCTTTCTATAAACAGGTAAATTTAAAGCCTTCCAATTAGACCCTGCCAAGCCAACATTCCCAAATCCTTGCCTTTTCCCTCTAAGCCCGTAACTTTGAGATTTGCCCCAGACCCCAAATCAAGGACACGGATTTGAGCTTGTTTCTCTCTCCTTGCTGACCAGTTTTGCAATGAAGCGTTTCTTTTCTCAAAAGCTGATGCCACATGGTATTAGCTTCTGTTCGCATCAGGGCAGTGAGCCCATTTGCTCAATAACAGCTCCTTATTTATTTATTTAGAGACAGAGTCTTGTTCTGTCACCCAGGCTGGAGTGACCCAATGATAACTTACTGCAACCTGGAACTCCTGGGCTCAATGGCTTGAGGGGTCCCAAGTAGCTGGGACTACAGGTGTGCACCACCGTGCCCAGCTAATTAAAAAAAAAATTATTTTTTTGTAGAGATGAGAGTCTCACCACGTTGCCCAGGTTGGTCTCGAACTCCAGGCCTCAAGCAATCTTCTTGCCTCAGCCTACCAAAGTACTGAGATTACAGGTGTGAGCCACCACACCTAGCTGACTCCTCCATTTTTAACCTGAAACCTGGACACCATTGACTGAGCTACCTATTTATTTTCAGTGGCACATTCTAGGCTGTTGCAGATCTTCACATTAAAAATAATCTAGATTTTTCTTCTTGGCATCTAGGATCACTTCTCTAGGTAACCTAATAATTACTTGGTGCTGCCAGTTATGTTTTGAAAATACCTTGGAGATGATTTTCTCTTCTTTGTATGCAAAAGTATCCAGAAAAATCCAAGATCAAGCACTAAATTCAATATTGTAAGTTTTGAATGAAAAATTTTGTGTTGATAGCAAGAAAAAAATAATCACAAGCAACTTTTGACTGTAGTCTCAGTATTATTTTATGTAAGACTTTCCAGGTAAAACCCCTTGGGTGATAAGAATTCCTTACCCAAGTCATAGCTGACTCAGAAAACCCAGTACGACCACTTCTTTGGCAGGTGGTAGAGCCAGAGAGAGGGTGGGGAGGTATCAGTCAGCACCTCTTCATCAAGTGCTTTGTGGGGGCTCAGCACTCTCTGGGAGACCAAATCCCCCACACCCTGGGATGACGGCTAGTGTTAAAGATGGGAGTAAGTGTATTCGAAAAGCCAGGAGTCTTTTGTGTGGGTCACTTAGAAAGCCTTTAGTATCAAATAATTAAGACTTTAGTATTTATTCATTCATTCAGCTTCTCCTTATTTTTGTAAATTTCAAATAACCTTTGATTCTGTTTTGAAGGAAATCTGTCTAGTTACAAAATCTGTCTAGATTTCTAATCTCTGGGAATTAGAAATACGCCAAAGAAACAAGCTTTATTTGGTATATTTGAAATAAAATAACTTGGGAGATACAAATACATATGAAATAAGTAAATACATGTGTAAAATGGGCCAAGAGGGAAAGATTTTTAAATTGTGAAATTTTTTTAAAAGAGCTTAAGAAAGAAACTGTTTTCATGATACTTCCCAGAAATGTTGAACTCCCTTTTTAAATTAGGTAGCCATCAGTTAAGCAAATGCGCTTTTGTAGAGATAAAGTTATTGACACTCAGGCAAAATTGCTTGATTTAGTCTATACAAATGGGTATCACAGATGTGATTGCTTTAATCATTACATAGATTAGTTTTGAAACAAGATGTTTGGACACTGTGTTCACGTGGTGCTCAGTGTACAGGTTGCTAATTCAAAGACTTGTAGCCTTGCTGCTTCTGCCTCCTGAGATACTGCAGTAACACTTGGGCATGTCCGTAGCGTGTGTTCACACTGGTTTGTTATGAGACGCAGTTTGGAGATACAAGGTTACACGTCGTGTGTTCAAGACAGGGCGTCTGCATTCCCTGTGGATGTTCCTTCTCCGCCTCTTTTCTTTTTCTCCTCCATGTATTTTTCCCTCCTCTTCCCCCCTCTTTCTGTTTTTCTTACCATCACTCATTTGTGAATCCATGAGCCACCCTGGTGGCATTTTGGCTTGAAGAGAGAATAAAATCTACTTTCAGTTATCAGCAGAATGTGTTCAACTCTTGAAGAGGACTGGATCCTAGAATGGAATGAGGAAGAATTCTTCATTGTCTTGAAGCTTTGAGCTGCTGGAAGAAGGGGTTCATGGTGGTGGCAGTGGGAGAGGGCAAGGCCACCTCCAGCTCAGGTTCCTGTCCTGTGTGCTCACACTGCTCCCACGCGCCTGCATGGTGCATGCCCACACCTGCATGGCTCTCCCCGAACTTCGTTTAGGCTTCTGCCCAAATGGTGCCTTGTCAGAGGCCTCCCAGACCATCCTATACAGAAGAACAGCTTCTCTGGCTCCCCAGCCCTGCCCTGCCTCTCCCCTGTTTATATCATCTCCCCAGCAGCAAGGGCTTTTTGCTCTGTTTACCTCTGTATCCCCAGCCCCTGGAGCAGTGCCTGAGTAGGTCCTCAACAGTGTCGCTGGAATTCAACAGATGCTGCTGCCCCGCAGGTGCTCCGGTTCAATAGGTGCTGGTGCAGCCAAAAGGACCCGGACCACCTACACGGTGTCCATGGGCAAATTCTCCTTCCACCTTTGGGCGTAGTCATTCTTGTCAGGGAATGCCAATGTTTGAATCCTGTTCCTATTGGGGGTGTTGTTAGGATACAAACTCGATGGTATTTGGCCAGTGGATCCTGGAACACCCGAGTCCCCTCTCTGAGCATCAGCCCCTCCTCCTTTTAGGCTTCTTTAGGGAGTTATGTGCACAAAGGAAGCATAGAAAATATGTCTTTCATATTAATTGGGGGGTTTGTCCCCAAATCCTAGCTTTTTTTTAAAAAGCTGGTCCGGTCCACATGAACATGCAAATCACCTTGTGTGAAAACTTGAGTTCTTTCATTTAATAACCGCCGGAGGCTTGCAGTGGGCAGGCGATGTTCCCAGGGCCAGAAGGGTGAGACGGGCTGCAGTAAGACACAGCCTACAAAGTAGAGATCCTGTCGATACATTCTGGTGTGTATTGCTGGACTGGGGTGAGGACTGACTAAAAGAATTCATGTGAAATTTTGTAGTAACTCCCAAAGAACCATGCATGTATTAGCTGCTTTTTTTCTTTTTAGAGAGAGGATCTCACTGTGCTGCCGAGGCTGGAGCGCGGGGGCTGCCCTCAGGTGTGATCGGAGCGCACTACAGCCTTGAACTCCCGACTCAAGCGATCCTCCTGCCTCAGCTCCCTGAGGAGCTGGGGCTCCAGGTGCATGCCGCCTCTTCCAGCTTTTAGCGGCTACCTTATTGGAAGACTTAAGTTGGCCAGATGCAAGGCAGGTAGGTCCATACCACTCTGGCTTGTGAGCACCTTGAGCTCGAGACTCTCCTCAGCCTTTTCGGGAAGCCCTCTCAGGTGCAGTTTGAGACCCCATCATTGGTTGTAAGTTCACTTTGCTGCACAGGTGGGATTTAGGATAAGCCCTCAGCTCCGTGCACTCTGAGGAAGTATCTAGTGTGTGCTGCTGTGAGACACCTGTTGTCTTTAGACATCGTGAGTCCCTTGTGACGACTACAGGTTCTGCAAAGAGGGCGGTAACTCTTGGCAAGGTCTTTGCTGCCCCCCCTTCAGCAAAGGAAGAGCTGCTGATGTTCACAGCCACCAGCTCTCAGGGAAGGCTGTCATGGGTAGGAACACAACTGGAGCTTCTTTTGCTTGCCCACGGAAGAGTCACAAGGTCAGTGAAACTTGAGCAGAATTTTTAAAAGATGAAAAAAGGTCATCATTGTCATAATGTAAATTTCACTTTTTCCAAATACTTCTATTGAATATCTTGAGGTTTGCAACACTTGAACTTGGGCCTCTCCTTTTTAAGTCCTGTGTTCTTCCTGTCCTAACCACATTAAAGCGATCTGGTAGGTGAGAAAAATGTGGCTGAATTGCAGAGGAGTGTGGGTTTGGGGACACACTCAATGGGAGTGTGCATTTGGGAACAGGACAACCAAAAGTTGTTCCTGAACATGGCTGTACACAGGAGAGCGTTGGTGGAGGCACGCAGTTACTTCAGAACGGGAGAGTGTATTTATGTCTATGTGTGGTGATCAAGGCTTTGAAATCTATGACCAGAAATCTGGGTGCAATGCTTTCAGAAACTTGAGCTGTCTTGGCAGCACTGGGAAGGCATGCAACGTTTGTGAAAGATATTCTGGTCATTAAATCCAAAGGGCAGTGATGAGATGGCCAGCCATGTAGAAGGTGGCAGGCTAGAGACAGAGGGGGAGGAATCTGGGTGATACTGAAGGTGACAGGAAGGAGGCCACTGGTACATGGGAGACCGGTCTGGTGTCGGCAATTGACAGGGTGTGAAGAATCCAAAGGTGACACCAGCCAGCGGCTACTAGTAATGGCATTACGGTTGAACAGGGAGGAGATTTGGAAGAAAATAAAATCAATCTCTGCCAAGTATCCCTGTTGTGAACATGGGCCTAGGGTTTCCTCGCGGGGAGTCATCTAGACCCAGGAGAGCCCACAAGAGCATGTATTTAGAATGCACACAGACAGGGAGGAGGAGCAGGTGTCAGAGGTGCTCTGCTCCTCCAGAGGCTGCTAAGGAGAAGGGGTTGATTGTCAGAGCAAGAAGAAGCAGAGACATCTGTTTTTGATGTTTGGGGAGGTTTGTTTTTCAATGCTTAGTCATGGTTTTGAGAGATACAAAGAGGGAAAAGTGGATGACACTAATTGTGGTGGTTTCAAAACATGTTGGCCTGTTCTTTGCACTCCTCTCATCAAGAATCTAATTCGCTTTCCCTTGCTCCCAATTAATAGAATGTGGTAAAAATGGCATAGCATGACTGCAGAGGCTGGCCATAAATGGTGACAGAGTATTTTCCTGGCTCTGTCTCCTGGGATGCTTGCTCTTGGAACCCAGCTGCCCTGCTGGGAGGAAGCCCAGGACACCTGGAGAGCCATGTGCTGGCCAGACTGAGCTCCTGGGTAACAGCTGGCATCAGCTGCCAGGGAGTGAGGAAGCCTTGGAAAAGAGCCCAGACCAGTCCCCATCCTACAGTGACCTCATGAGAGACCCTGCATGAGAACCGCCTAGCTGAGCCCAGTCAACCCATAGAAACATCAGAGATTTTCCTCCTCTTCTTCCTCCTTATGAAAATTGTTGCAGTTTAATGCTACAAAGTTTGGGCTGATTTATTACTCAGCAATAGCTAACTGTAACACTAAGCAATGGCAGGTTTTTACAAATGATCAGAAGTCTCATTCTAATGTTCTCTTAATGTTCTTTCTCATTCTCCTTTATTTTTCCTATTCTATAAGAAAGACCATGAGGCTAACTCACGTACAGCAGTGCCAAAATGGGTTCTGAGCATTGCACCAGAGGGCCTGCGGTCCCCTAACCTGGCAGGGTCCCTTAGCAATGTGACCAAGGCCAGGCTATGAAGCTGCACATCCAATAAGATGATGCTTCAGAATCTCTCCATGTTCCCAGAAGGCAGCTCTCAGGTAAAGGGTGAGGTATAAGTTAATACGTATGTGGGCATTTGTTTTGTTTCTTAAACTAATTATGACTAATACGCTTTTGGCACAGTTTGTCTCCATGACTCTTGTTGGACTCGAGGTTGGGCTGTCGGGTACTGCCTGGCAGTGTGCAAACACTGTTTCTGGGGGAGGTTTGTGTGAAGCAGGGGAGAACTCTAGATTGCCAGGGTGAGCAGAAAAGTAAAGAAATCATGTTGGAGTAATAATAATAATTCTTAACTCCCATTGTACCTATTGTCACATTATTCTTTTCACATGGTGTATATTTTACCCTGTGACTAAGATTTGAAGATTTTCAAAACCATTTTTCTTACTTTAAATAGTGAATTTTACGTATCATTAAGTTTGTAATTACACAGAAGCTGGAGCTGTTTTACATGCGGTGTGGAACTCTTGGCGACGCTCCACTCAGTCCTCGGCGCCACCTTTTGAAGAAAGGACTTTTTGGCTTCCCGAGACCATTGAGGAGGAGAGGGAGCGTGAGCACGAGCGAAGTCTTCTGGAAGTGAGGGTTCTGGACACCTCAGAGAGGGGCCTGGAGGCCAGCAGGAGCCCTCCAGCCTGCCTGGAGACGGGCAAGCACAGGCTGTGAGAGGGGCTGGCTGGGGCCCCCGTCAGTCCCCAGACAGGAGAGAGACGTTCTCTGCCCCAGCCTGCTCCTCTCAACCCTTCTCGATTTCCCCCCAAGTTTAGAGCAGTGCCAGGTCACTGCAAAGGGAAGACAAGAGGATTGCAGTAGTCCCCCCCTTATCCGGGGTTTCACTTTTTGCAGTTTCAGTTACCTGTGGTCAATAGCAGTCCGAACATATTCAGTGGAAAATGCCAGAAATACGCAATTCGTAAGTTCTAACCCGTGTGCTGTTCTGACTAGTGTGATGAAATCTTGCGCTGTTCCGCCTGCAAGTGGATTTGTCCCCCATCTCCGTGCTGTCCACACTACCCTCCCTTTAGGGACTTAGCCATCCGTTCCCAGAGCGACTGTCGTGGTATTGCTGTGCTGTTGTTCAGGTCACCCTCTTTCACCTGAGGGAAGCACAAGAGCAGTGATGCTGGCAATCTGGATATGCCAGAAAGGAGCTGTAAAGTGCGTCCTTTAAGTGAAAAGTGGAAAGTTCTCAGATTTATTTATTTATTTATTTATTTATTTATTTTTACAGCAGACATTCCTGGCAAAGTTTTCAAATTTGTTGCAAAACTTTTACCATGGCATATTGTTATAACTGTTCTATTTTATTATTAGTTGTTGTTGTTAATCTTTTAGAGTGTCTAATTTATGAATTAAACTTTATCATAGTGGCGTATGTGTAGGAAAAAGCATAGTATATAAGGTTCAGTACTATCCGAGCTTTCAGGCGTCCACTGGGGGGTCTCTGAACGCACGCCCTGCAGGTGGGAGCACTGCAGCTCAGCTCAGCATCTAAGCACTCAGCACATATGAGGAGCTCGGTGCTGGAGGTACAAAGATGAATGCAACCAAATTCCTGCCCTAACGTAGACTTAAAAACAACGATCTCTGTATAATGTGCCGAGTGGGGGCTGTCCAACACTTACGGGGTCATGGAGGCCACTTTTACTGCTGGACAGCAGTGCTCACGGTGGAAAACATTTCACGGCCCCCTCTTTGTCTTTTCCACTCTCTTGGCATTCTACTCCTGCCGTGCCACTTACCACTTTTTATGGGGATCTACACCATTTCTTAGGCATGCCATAGAAGGGATTCATCCATGTAATTAAATAAGAAATCGTATTAACTAGCATTTCCATATGAGGGCTTTTATGAATATTTCTGCACTCAATCCTCATAAAAACTCTTCTAAGAAGATTCTGTTATTATCCTGGATTTATATCTGGCCAGTGAGGCACAGAGAGGGTTGGTGTAGCAACTTGCTCGGTGTCACACAACTGGCGCATGGTGCAGTTGGTGTTTGGATCCAATTCCAGAGCTCACATCCTGTACGTCTGCTTCTAACTGAATGCTGCTGTCTTTTCTGATCGTGAGACTTTATTGCCCAAGTAATACGCTTTAAAGTTGGGCTATTCATTCTGAGCGGGAGCGTTGCGTGCTTGAATCCTTCACCCAAAGAGCAAGACCTTGGCCTCTCCTGAGGACCTACTGAGAGTTTAAGGTAGCTCTCGGGGGCCTTTCCAGAAAGAGAAGCTGGGTGTGGCCTTGTGCACAGGGGTCAAGCCTTTTCCTTCTTCCGGCACTGAACTAAAGGTCACATTGTGCCCACCCAGAAGCTCTTCAGATTTTGATCAGTATCTTTGCCTATTTAGCAGACGTGAGGCTTTTATTGGTGCTCAGGTACCTGTGAACCGTGGAAGTCGAGGCAGACCATCTCCTTCCTGTGAGAGTCTGAGCTGGTTTGGTCCTAATTGGCTGTTGGACTTCAGGAAAAAAAAAGTAAGGTAACTGAAATATGTAAGTTGGAAAACAAGAATTTCCAAATACCCTGCCAGGGCTTGTTAAGTGTTCAGATATCTTGGGCCCCCTAAAAGAAAAAAATTACCAGATGTCTGTGGTGCGTAAGGTTTTTTCCTAACCTTTTACACTGACACTCAAACTCATTTTCAAGGACTTTTCCATCCTCTGGTATTTGAGTATGATTGCATAATAGTCTGAAATATTAACCAAAGTTTTATTTTCCCAGTATTTCTCACCCCACCTTGTACTTCCCTTAATGAGGTGCTCACTAGCTCTCAAACTGACCATGAATTTCAGTCACCGGAGAAGTTTTTACAAACTAACCCTGTCTAGGCCTCACCCTCAGATTGAATAAATCGGTATTTCTCCAGGCCTAACCCAGACTTGGGAATTTTTGAAAAGCCTTCTCGAGGATCATAATGGCAGCCAAGTTTGAGAATGACTGAAATTCTTGTTTTCAGGGAGATTTTCATGCAAGGGATAAAAAGTCAATGAGAAAAAAGAAACATATTCTTGGCATCTGGGTTTTAACAGACTAGCAAGGGAGTGGAAAGGGCACGAGACAGAAGATCTGGCAGAAAACAGCGTGAGTGACAGCAAGACTTCCTTCCTCAGAAAGGGGAAAGATTCCTTGGGCTGCAAGAGAGCCCAGACAGGGAGGGGAGAACCAGAGGGGAGTGGCAAGGCCTTCTCGGACACAGGGGATAGGTCTGCATGCACCTGAGACAAGGGCCAGGAAAGGCGCTGTACGTATGAACAGGTGTCTTCATGGACAAAGAAAACCAGACCCCTCCTCCCTCGCTGGCCTCAGGCCCTTGGCACACACAACACAGGCGTCCTAGAACATAGACGACATTCTTGGGAGTAAGGGAGAATATTGAATTTTGGTAGAGGGAAGGGAAGGCTCAGTATAGAAATTAGGTTGAATTATAGAAAATAAAGAATGCTATGTATTTTACATACCTGCTTCTGACACTTGTGTACATTGAATTTGGGTCTGTTTTTTGGCAGAAAGAATAGTGAGAAAGACTCTCCTCTTGTTGGCCTTGTTGGTTCTGCTCAGCAGCAACAGATTTGCCTTTGACCACCTGGTTATCGGGTGCTGTATGCTTCTCACAGAGGCCTAAGGAAGCTGTCGTGCAGTAATAGGTGTTGCTGAAGGTTGATACCAATCACCACTTTAATATGAGTGTACTCTACCAAACGGACCAAATTCCATTTGATGGCACTACCAAGTAACCCTTAATTTAATATTCCATAATCCCATCCTTTATTAGAAACAATTTGATGCATTGAGATATTGCAAAATTAATTTTATTTGTGTATTAAACAAGTAGTATGTTTGCATTGTTTTAATCCAAGAGAGAAAAAGGGTATGTAATAAAAATCTTCAATCAGTCTTAGCACCTAAGTGGACACATAGGTGCTACAGTAATAGGGTATTGGGCAGGGGGGATGGGGGCGGGTATCTGCATACATAATGAGTGAGATGTGCACCATCTGGGGGATGGTCATGCTGGAAACTCAGACTTGTGGGGGGGGGGAAGGGCATTTATTGAAACCTTAAAATCTGTACCCCCATAATATGCCAAAAAACAAACAAACAAAAAACAACCCCCCCCCCAAAATAAAATCAGTCTTGATCCCAACTACCCAGCTCCCTTCAGAAGCAACCGGTGTTACCAGTCTTTGATGGGTCCTTTGGAGATATTCAATGCACACAGAGGCAAATATGTAAACATTCTCAGATTTATTTTTTTCCCCTCAAATGGCTGATAAATATAACTTGATTTCTGTATCAGGACATAATGGGTCCTTCATTCTTTTTTATGGGTGCATGGTATGTTGTTGAATGCATCCTTCAGTATTTATTTATACAGTCCTTATTGAACAAATAGTTTTAGATTATTTCCATTCATTAAGCATTTTAAAAAGTGATTGGATATCAAGGATCCTCTGAAGAGCTTCAATTCCTTTTTCTCTAGAATTACCAGTTTGATAATGATGGAAACGTATGAATCTTAATTGCTATTATTTCATCAGCATATCAATTCATTTAAAAAGCATTTTAATTTTATACATTAAAAGATGCTTTATCATTGAATTATTACGTTTAGACTTTTAAGAAGTTTTATGGGATTTTTCTTTCCTTCTTTAATAACCCCATCAAATTTTTATGTTCCCAATCCATTTTTGCTGGTCTTGGCTAAGGTCTGTTTTAGTGCAATTGATAGTATAGTACTTTAATATGCTATCATGCTGTTCTACTACACCAAAGTATAAGCAGAGAACTTGGAAATATCATTAATGATTAAGTCACTTCCCATTTGAAAATCCTTGCTTTGGATAGAAGTATTTCCTTAGACTGCTCAAGAAACCTGGCTAAAACCAACACCTTGTCTTGTGGGAGAAACACATCATTTTTTCTATTATTTATTTTTCATAAATAAATTCAACTTGCCAGCCTCTTCAGGTGTTAAGATTTAAGCCACTTCTAGGTGAAATTGATGATGTAAGTCTTTTTCTATGATTGCCTGGTTGCATTTGAGATTCCACACTGGCATTAGATAGATGTAGAATTACAGAATCTTATTATTGACAGGGGCATGAAGGTTATATGATCTGGCTGCTCTTGACACAACACAGGACCACACTCCCCTGACCAATAGCTGTCTTAGTTGGTAACTTTCTGGGGAAAGGCAATCACCACCTTGCTAGGCAGATCATAAGATTTTTCAAAAATGTATGCTTAAATATAATAATTTCCTTTTTTAATCCCAAGATCAACATACCATACTAGCTCATATGGGGACAGTGGGTTAAGCTAAAGACAAATGACAGATGACATGAATCTAAAGTCAACAGAAACCTGCAAAGGCATGGAGAGAAAATTTTAAGAGAGGCTGATTTCTCTTAAAATTAGGGTCAGAAGTTTCAGCAAAAGCATATTGCTAATATTTTACTTTTCCTTGCCTGCTTCTTGGTATTCACCAAGGAGATCCTTTGGATACTAGGAAGATTCACTAATGTTTGAAGCATCATTTTAGTCTGAAGATGGTGATTTCCATTGTGTTCCTGTTCTCATATCCTATATTGCTGTAAATTAGGGCAGGGCTAATGGGTCTTAAACTGGGTGATTTTCAGGTGGTATTTGAAAATGAGATTGCTATAATTGATTTAACACTCAAAAATCTTACCTTTTCCCACGGGTAATATGAGCATAATAATTGTAGTGATGCTACATTTATACATGATGCTCCATTGTGTTTGAGTCTCAAGGACCCATCCCCTACTCCCCTGAAATCACAACTCAGTTTTCCTATGGAAACAATATTTCTTCTGTTGGATATAAGGCTGATGGGACTGGTGTCCCAGACATTTCCCATTTCCCTACCACGGGGTGATTATCCAAGTTCAATCACACTGTCCCCATAGAATTTGAATGTTAGGCAGAAATTGAAAGCACTTAATGCTCATCACTCAAGGGTGTTACTCTAGAGAGACTAACATTTAGGTCTTATTTCCTTATAAGATCTATTTCTGTCCCATTTTGTGAGCCAATAAATCCCAATAAACTCCAATTTTACTTAAATTAGCTTGATTTGGTTTTGGTTGCCTACAATCCAAGAACCCTAATGGATACAATGATGAAGATGGGATATTGCTTACAAATCATTAGAGGTCCTCAGATGTTAGCTATACCAAGAATTCTATTTTTTTTTGTAAAGGTTTTTAACTCCAACCAAAATGGGTTATTGTTGGAAGGTTAATTATGGATCTTGCACAGCAAATTGAGTTGGAAAAAAACATATTAATAAGAAGCTCTAAATTGCTGGGCTTACACAAATATTTTGACAGGTCTATCCTTTCTGGATAGTTTATAGTCTCCTTGGGACATGTTATCCAAGCTGTTGGTGCTGGTTCTGGAGCTGGGAGATCAGGAGGAGTGTCTGGACTCTCTGTCAGGTTTCACAGTGAAGGGGAAAGCTGTGCACCCAGCCCCCTGTGTTTTCCTCTAATCTGGATCATTTGTACTTTACTGATCTAGACTTTGGGACCCTTTCTCAGAGTCTCTGTTTGTCATCTTTATTGAGCTCCACAGATGGACCCAGCTGGCTGTGGGGGGCAGCATGAATGTCTACTTGTCATTTTAATTTCTGAAAATAATTTTTTTGCAATAAATGAAAAGACTGCCCATATGCCATTTTACCTCTGTCTCTCAAAATCCTACTAATTCTTCAAGCATAGTAAAAATCCTGAATATTTTGCAATGCTTTTCCAGTTGGCTGCATCTGGGAAGAATACTTCCCACTCTGACACCCTCTGATGTGTACTGTCTGTACCAGACTGGTTGGCATGGATCTCACACTGCTTTATAATCTGACCCTTTATTTATTACACAGCCAACCTCAGCTGGTTGAGGGCAGGGATTTATTTTATGAAGCTCTGCATCTCTGATGAGGGTGGGCTTCACTCACTGCAGGCCTCACCTCTCCTTATTCCCAGCTCCTCTTCCCGACAATTATACATGTATGTTCCTTGACAGGCTCTGAAAGCATGAGCTCGAGACCTCAATTCTGTTTGCTTTATCAATAACCAACAGGTACATATTATTGCCGTATCTCCAAATACTCTGCATTCCTGCATATGTACCTACTGCTCTCCATATTTCTCTAGTAATATGGGCTTTTAAAACTCATTGACAACAGCAATGCTTAAGTGCACACCATGACAAAGCTAGGCCTTCAGTAAATACTGGGAATTGTTGATTTGAACTTGAAGTTGTCATGAGAACAAACTTGTGCAGTGAATCCGTGTGTGGCTTTGAAGCTTTGGGGTCATGCTTCAGCCCCTGGGTGAGCTCTTCTCCTCTAGGAACATTGTAGATGCTTGCTCTCTCAGTGAGAAAGCAACGAGCTTGAATAGAAATTATATTTGCAAAAGTGGTTGCGTAACCAGCCTGGCACACAGCAACAGTCTCTGTGGGCAAAGTGGAAAGGTACTAAGCTCTGTGGATTATTTCAGCCACGGAAGTGTACATGCAGATGTGAGGCTAACTGACCAGCACAGCTTTGGGGAGAGCTGTGGGTGGCAGGATTGCTGGGCTCACCCAGGGAACAAGCAGGCGTGGGGCGCCCCCAGGCTCCTTGTTGCCTAAATTCCTTTCTTGGGTACAGCTTGTTAGGAGACACTGCCCTTCTATTTCAAATTGACCCTGATGCTCAGACTGGATCTGAGACAGGCCAGGAAGAGTAGAGAAAAAAAGTGAGGAGCCGGCAAAGATGGCAGATGGCTTGGAAAACAGTAGCCACCACGCTCAGATCACTCAGTACCTCCGAATGAGTTTCAAAGATGTAAAAATAGACACAGAGTCAAAATAGAGAAGGAAAAGAGAGGAACTCAGAAAAACAAATATGATGCCTTATTATCTTACCATGTACAGGATTCAATACGTATATGTTGGCTATTGATAAAGGAAAGCATTTTCTAATTTTGCAAGTCTAATACTATGTTACGTTGTATCTATTTGTTAATATTTTATATTTACATATTATCTCACAGACTGCATTTTTTAATTTACTATCCTCTGGAAAACCATCTGGGAAACACAGGCATAGGCGTGACGATGTGTTTTAACAGCAGGGAAAACTCGCTCAAGATTTCCCCGTGGTCCTTCAAGGCAGAGCAGCGGCTCAGACTCGGGCTGTCCACACGCCTTGAGAGCTCCTTATCTCGGAAATAGTTTCAGTGCGCTTTTAAAGTGGGGCTAACAATGAAACTGCAGGCTCATTATTCACGTTTAGTTTTCTTTCTTGAATTTCCAGTTATGGGACTGAGGGGAGGAGGCACAGTGCTCAGCTGGCTCTGTCCCCAGGAATGCACTCTGTGGCCTGGAGGCCTGACCCACTGGCAGCCTCAACCCTGTTCACTCTCCCTTGATTTCATTAAGGGCGCTCGAGGGGACTGTGCCTTTTGCACTTAAGTAGAGCCACAGCAGGTCACCCAGAGTTATATTTTATCCAGTGTTACTTTTCTCTAAGGGCAACGTTATCCATTAACCACCTTCTCTTCGCCCACATCCCTGCTAGGGGTTGTGAAACGTGAAGATGTAAAATTTCTGAACAGTTTAAAGCTATGGTAAAGAAAACTCTTTCTTTGCGGGAGGTGGGCTTGGAAGGGAGGGGAGGGCCTCCGTGCTCTCTCTTCTCCCAATTCTGTGAGCTTCGGGACAGCAGTGTGGGAGCGCTAATTTCATGTGCTCATAAAACTCTCATGCTCAGAATATTCTTAAATGTCAAAAGCCATCAATATCTTTTGCCTGGACCATTTTTATACAATAACTTCCTTATTCTGTTCTTCATTTAACTGCCCAAACTGGCTTTCTGAAGCTCACGAGGGCACTTTCAGTACCTCATTCCTCCTGGCTCGGAGAAGTCCCAGGCGTCAGGAAGCTTGTAAGGCCCGGAGCTGACGCCACCTACCACCCCCACCCTCCCCGTCCACGAGCACTCTGTCTGCTCCAGGCCTCTCCACACCCTCCAGCCTCACACTGTCAGTTTGCTCTCCCTTTCGTGCTCTCCTTCCAACTCTCTAACCGCTTAGTGAGTTTCATTTTTTAAAAAAGCGTAGCTCAGATTTCCTCTTTCCAGAAACTTCTCTGTCCCCTCTTTCCTCTAATAGTTGACTCTTCATACGTTTTTTATAACCTTTCCTGTGCCTCACCTGGTTGCTTATGACTCTTTTTGGGCGGTGTGCGGGCGTGCGTGTGTGCGTGTGAATGTGCACGTGAGTGTGTGTGTGAGAGAGAGTCAGGATCAAAGAAGAAAGTGCAGAGCTCGGAGCACTGAGTAGAGTCTTTTCAGAAGTGGAGAAATCCCAGTGAGACGCACAATCGCGGTTCACGTGGGATTTTTCTGCCGATGCCTGTAGCTTCGTACCGCTTTTCCTTACACGGAGAACAAGTGACTGCATCCAGAGAGTGCCGCTGTCTCCTGGAAATCTGCTCACTTCACAGTGACCTCCCTGAGCCCAGGGCAGGGAGGGGGCCGGTCCCCGGTCCCCACGTGCAGGGAGAGCACAGTGCCTGCCTGCAGCGGCCCCAGCACGCTGGGGCAGTGCCCCACCCAGCACCCAGAGCCTTTTCCTCTGCCAGCCCGGTCTCTTTTCTTTTCTTTCTTCTTTTTTTTTTTTTAACGTTATTTTTTAAAATTTCAGAATATTATGGGAGGACAAATGTTTAGGTCACATATATTGCCTTTGCCCCGCCCGAGTCAGAGCTATAAGCGTTCCCCTCCCCAGACAGTGCGCCAGCCTGGCCTCTTGTTCCCAACTTTGCTCCCGCGACCGTTGACCGGTCTCTCTCACCTGTGCCTGGATTGCACATGGATGACTCCGGTGCCATTTGCCTGTGGGACCCAGGCCAAGTCTGACTTCAGCTGCTTCTCCACATCTGTCTCTCCGTAGCCTGGGCACTGGATGAGCTTCAAACAACTGAGAGCCTGACACATGGAGCCACCTTCAGCCGTGTCCCTCTCATACCAGCGCCTCTCTGGAGGAAGTGTGTAGAGTCAGCTCTGCTCCCACCCCCCATCCCCTTATCTCCCTGAGCTCTGAGTGCCTGTTTGTGAATTCCTGTCCCCATCAGGAATGTCCTTGCATTGTTCTAATCTAATACTTTTCTTCCCAAAATAAATCAACAAAAACAGAACCAGCCCAAAATAAGCAAGGCTGCATCCTCCTCCTTGGGATGCTGTGTCTTTATAAAACAAGTCAATTGATGTGAAGTCCTGGGTGAATTTCATCTCTTTGGCCCAATGCCTGATGCCCTGACACTAAAGCCTCAGGCAGCACTGATTAAAATCATAAGCTTGCTCAAATTGCACTCTTATTGGTTTTTTCAGATAGGCAACAAAAGGGAAGCTGTTTTTAGTCAGTGTTTGTTGAGTACCAGTAATTGGTGTGGGGTAGAGAGCAATAGAGCCACTAGAGGCAAGTGTACAGCCTTCCTCAAAGCTAAAGTCCAAAAGATAAAGATTGAATTTCTAATCCCCCCTTAAGCTGGCTCTTTACTTGTTCCTGAAAGAGTGGGAGGCATTTCTTCATCAAAATTATTAAACTCACACATTTTCAATCATCAAGATAAGAGAATTGAAAATATTTGTAACTCAGGGAGCTATTGTTACTGCTTTTTTTGCGTGTTTGGATTTAAGTTAAATTTAGTTTTTTAAATTACTGAATTCACTAACAAAAAAAAAGTAGAAAAAAACCTCTTGCTTTTTAATCCAATAGAGTTTACTCCTTCATGAGGAAAATAATCAGGCTGGTACTATGGACAAGACAATGCTTCCAAATTTGAAATACACACTTCATAAGAGTAAAAGAAAGAGAATTTTAAAAGCACATTTGGAGATTCAGAAGTGTACCGGTATATCTTAAGCTTTATATTTTTTGATTATATGTTATATTCATTTGGAATTTCAAAATAAAAAAAGACATTCGATTTACTTGGCATCTGAGGCTCTGTGTTCTAGAAAAGATTACAAAGAAGATTGAGAGATTTTGCTTCTGGTCAAGATGGAATAACAGGAACTGGACTTAGTCTCCTGCTTGAAACAACAAAAAGATCAGATAAAAAAATGTTTAAAACATGGCTCTAACGCACAGGGCTTCAGGTAGAGAGGACAATGACCCTAGGGATGGAAAACAAATGAAGGGAGCCTGCAGTTGCCACAGTTACTGTGCAGGAAGTTTCTGGTCTGCAGGGCAGGGAGCGGGAACCCAGGCAGAAGCTGTGGGACCCCCAGGCAAGCCTACGAAGCCAAGGCTGTCGGGTTCCGCAAGGCAGAGAACCAGAGAGGGAAGAGTTGTGCGGGGAGAACTTCAGGATTCTGTAATATTCAGTTCAGGGCGAACGAGTACAGATGTTTGAGGAAACTGAGGCTGGGGAAAGAGCCACCCAGAAGGATTAGAGGAAATAGAGCCATCTGTAAATTTTCTTTGATGAAATATTTGTTCAAATCTTTTCACTATTTTTCATTGAATTTTTTTTTGTCCTTATTTAGTTTTAAGAGTTTTTTTTTTATATGATGGACACAAGTCCCTTGTCAAATGTGTAATATACACCTATTTTCTCTCAGCTCAGGGCTTATCTTTTTATTCTCTTAACACTGTTTCCTTAAGAACAGAAGTTTTAATTTTGATGAAGTCTAATTTATATGTTTTATTTTTCTTTTATAGATCATGTTGTTGGTGTTATTCGTAAGAAAGCTTTGCCTTACTCAAGATAACACAGATATTTCTCCTATGTTTTCTTCTAGAAGTTTTATGGTTTTAGGTTTTACATTTAGGTCTATGACCCACTTTTAGTTAATTTTTGAATATGCCCTTATGTGTTTTTCCTACAATTTTTATTCTGTTTCATTGATCTATTTGTCCATCTGGACAACAGTGTCATGCTGTCTTGATTACTATAGCTTAGCAAGAAGTCTTGAAGTCAAGTAGTGAAAGTTCTCGAACTTTGTTCTTCTTTTATAAGATTGTTTTAACTATTATAGGCCATTTGCATTTCCATATGAATTTTAGAATCAGCTTGTCAATTTCTAGAAGGAAAGTCTGATGGGATTTTGTTTAGGATTGCATTGAATCTATAGATCAATTTGGGGAGAACTGACATCTTAATAATATCGAGCCTTCTAGTCCATTAACATGGTATATCTTTCTATTTATTTGTCTTCTTTAATTTTTATTGGTAATGTTTTATAGTTTTTAAGTCTAATATATCTTTTGTAAGGTTTACCCTTAAGTGCTCTTTTTTGTCTGTTTTTAGAGTTTCGCTCTGGAGTGGAATGGTGTGATCATAGCTCACTGTAGCCTCAAACTCCTGGGCTCAAGCCATTCTCCAGCCTCAGTCTCCTGAGGAACTGGGGCTACAGGCATGTACCACCAAGCCCAGATAATTTTTTTTTTTATAGATGGGGGTCTCACTATGCTGAGACCTCAGTAAAATCCCAGTAAAATCAAGGAATCTGAATGAATGAGCTCATTATTTGATTATACTGATGGTTTCACAGATGTATATATGTTAAATACTACACTGTAAATGTGTCCATTTTTTTTTTACCAGTTATATCTTATTAAGTTGTTTTAAATAAAAGTAGGTACTATAGGAACTCAGTCTGGGTTTAAGGAAGGAACTGGCATTTCCATGAACTAGAGACTTTGATCAGTGAAGTCATAAATATTAAAATTTCTCATAGCCATTACAAGTAACTAAAAACAATCAAATATTGGAATCTGTTGAAAAATACTCATCAAAAAATAAATACACTTTCAAAACATATTGTTGAAGGTAATGTCTGTGTGTACAAGATTCGTCCACTCCCCAAATGTTGCCATCTGTTAAATAATAATTAGTTTCAATAGGAAGGAAGAATAATACAAATCTTGACATGATTTGGTAGTATAATAAATGTTATCAAAATTGGTTAAATCCTTTGAAAATTATCAAGAAACCAAAAAATTTGAAATGCCATTGGCCCAGCAGTCATGGTTATATGAATCAGTGATAAAAATAAAATTGTCCTTTCCTTAAGGAAATACATAAAAAAAGGTCACAATAAGTTTTAAAAACACTTAGCTTAGATGCATTTGGATTTCACGAAATGAGTTTTTAATTTAAAAAGTAACCCCAAAGTTCTAACAGAGTTGGCACTTAAAATATTTTTTTTTTGAATGAATGAATATAAATGATCATTGCAGACTGATTTTTGGACCAGGATGTTTTTCTTAATTTTTGCATAGTCACACCGAAACTAAAAGATAACATAGTTTATGTGCATGGAAATTACCTCGGTTTGTCAAATCTTCCTCCTGTCTTATCATAGTATTTCCAGAGCCCATAGCAATGTCTGGTATTGATAGGTTTGAACTATTATTTTTGAATGAAATTAATAAATTTTAGTTGTCATAAAACTACCCTGGATACTTCCATCATTGTCTCCTACACGTCAATAACTTGCTTCTGGGAGGCAGGTGGCTTTGCTTTTCTCCCTCCTTCCTCCACAAATTCCTCTCCTCCCTGCCATGCAGGCTTCCTGCCATGCCTGGGTTGTTCATCATTATGATGTTTCATCAGGGAAGCTGACAGCTCTCAGCCATTGTTAAACGAGGATTCTGAAACTTGAAACACAATGTGATAGATGTCTTGCTTACTTAGCACTGGTGGCTTTTCCTGTGAAGACCTAGAAGTGATTAAAATGCTTATGATCATAGAAACTAAAAGCAAGAGAAAGAGCACCTGTTGGTATAATTATTTTGGACTTTCTTTTTGTAAACTTCTTGAGACAAATGGCCATTTGTCTCCTTTCCTGGTCATATGCTATAGAGAATACAGTTTAATTTATCACACTGGGATTTTTTGTTTGTTTGTTTCTTTAAGAAATCACAAAGATTAGCTCCCCAAAGCTTTGTGATTACAGCAAAGATCGATGTGTGCTTTGAAATGACATTTGGCTAACTTATTACATTCCAACATTAAGAAACAACAGCACAACCCAAAAAACAGATTTTCCTTGAAGCATTTCCTGGTTTCTTAAATAATTAACCCAATAGTGAAAATGTATTGAAATAGATTTTCAATAATAACAGATGTCCTGGACCCCCCTGTTAGGGTTTCTATCATATTGAGCTTTCTTATATAGACAGATTTTGTTTTTAATTCCAAAAAATAAAAAGTACCATAAAGGCTTAATTACATTTTAAAAAAGAAAAGATCTATTGTGGGAATGTAAATGGCTTCCCTTCTTAAGCTGGAGCTAATTTGAATCTCACAATCAATGCATGAGTTATAGTGCAAATATCTGTAAATGTGCTGCCGGCCTTGAGGCTAGCTATCACATAACCCTCAAGGAAATATAAACAAATTGTTAAATAAAGAAGCCAATAAAATGGAAAGAAAATTGCTTAAATGGTTTATAGATATGCTGATTGTTGGTAAAGATTCCCTGACTTTCTTTGTGTGTTTGAGATAGAATCTTGTTCTTTTGCTGGGGTAGAGTGTAGAGTCGTTATCATAGCTCACTGCAACCTCAGACTTCTGGGGGAAGGGCACGCCTCTAACCCTGGCTTAGGTGAGGCAAAGTTATAACTTGCAGCCAAACTATTTGTATCCCTATAATATCCTGAAATAAAAACAAACAAACAAACAAACAAACAAAAAAACCCTCCTGGGCTCAAGTGATCCTCCTGCCTCAGCCTCCTGAGTTGTTGGGACTATAGGCACACACCACACCAGGCTAATTTTTTCTATTTTTGGTAGAGACCAGCTCTTTCTCAGGCTGGTATGCAACTCCTGACCTCAAGCAATCCTCCTGTTTGGGCCTCCCAGAGTGCTAGGATTACAGGCGTGAGTCACCACGCCTGGTCAGATTCCCTGATTTTACTGTTTGTACATTGCGTTATTCAGCTACGGCTGCCATTTCAAAATATTATACACTGGGTGGTTTAACCAGAGACATTTATTTCTCATGGTTCTGGAGGCTAGGAAGTCCAAGATCAAGGTGCTGCCTGACTTAGTTCCCCAATGAGGGCTCAATTTCTGGCTTGCACTTGACTGCCTTCTTGCTGTGTTCCTCACATGGTAGAGAGAATTCTGGTCTCTCCTCATCCTGTTATGAAGATGCTAGTCCCGCCATGGGACCCTACCTTTATGACTTCAACTAACCTAATTATCTCCTGAAGATCCCACCTCCCAATACCATCACACTGTGGGTTCAGTTTTCAGTACATGAATTTTGGGGAAACACAAACATTCATTCCATAACATTCCATCCCTGCCCCCCGCCAAACTTATATTCTTACGTGCCAAATAATCCATTCCATCCCAACAGCTTCAAAAGCCTTGACTCATTCCAGCATCAATTCTAAAGTCTAAAGTCTCTTCTAAATCAGATGTGGGTAAATTCATCCTGAGGCAAAATTCCACTGTACCTGTGAACCTGTGAAATCAGACAAGTTATGTGCTCCCAAAATACAATGGATGGACAGGCATAGGATAGATATTCCCACTTCCAAAGGGAGAAGTAGAATAGAAAAAAGGAGTGAGGGAGGCCAAGCAAGTCAAATGCCATTTGATCTTAAGACTCAAGAATAATCCTTTTTGGTTTGATTCTCCGCCCTCCAGGCTCACGAGGGTAGAGGTTCTACCTGTTGTTTCTGCTGGGCAGGGGTCAGGCCCCAAGGCTCTGTGTGGCCTCATTTCCAAGGGTCTAGGAGACTGCTGTCCAGCATTGAAACTGGGCAATGTGCCCTCCCCACTTTGAATCTGAAGAGGCCCCCTAATGATTTCTGAGTTGCTTTCAAGGCCATTCTTTCATTGTCTTTCAGAATAGCGCATGTTCACAACCAAATAGCTCTATGTAGTGCAGCCCTATAAGATCTAAGAAGTCTTGACAGTTTGTTCATTTTCTCCTGCCTATATCTCCTTCAGTCAAACTGGCAGTGTTTCTGCTTGTATATTCCCACAATTTCCTTTTTCGGTCTGGCCACACCATTCGTATTCTCTTCCGAACATGCTGTTTCATATTTTACAATATGGACAGGCTGACAATTTTCCAAATCTTTTAAGTTCTGGTTTCTTTTTGCTTAAAAATTCCTTTTTCAGTTCATTTCTCTTTTTTGAGTTTTACTATAAGCAGTCAGGAGGAGCCAAACTGCTCCTTCAATAATTTGCTGAGAAATCTCCTCAGCTAAATATCGAATTTCATTGCTCTTGAGTTCTACTTTCCACAAAACTGTAGGACACAAATACAATCTGGCCAAGCTCATTTCTACTTTATAACAAGGATCAATCACCTTTCCTCTAGTTTCCAATAATATGTTCCTCATTTCTGTCTGAGACCTTACCGGAATGGCCTTTAACATCTGTCTAAGTCAATTCCTGCTGCTACAACAAAATATCTTAGTTTGGGTAATTTACAAATACAGCAATTTATTTCTCACAGTTTTGGAGCTGGGAAGTCCAAGATGAAGGTGCTGGAAGCTTTAGTGTCTGATGAGGGCTGCTGCCTCTGCTTCCAAGGTGGTGCCGGTGGCCACGCCCTCATGTGGCAGAAAGGTGCATGCTGTGTCCTCACGGTGGAAGACAGAGGGTAAAAGGGAGTAGGCGCTCCCTCCAGCCTCTTTTACAAGAGCACTAACCCATTCATGATGGTAGAGCCCTCATAATGTTTTCTTTTAAATAAATGTTACTGTGAGTACTTAAGGTATACAACATGATGTTATGAGATACATATTGATGGTAAAATGGTTATATAGTGGAGCAAATTGACTTATCCATCATCTCACATAGCTACCTTTTTTTTTGTGGCAAGAGCAGCTAAAAATCTACTCATTTAGCAGGAATCTCAAATACAGTGCAATTTTATTATCTATGGTCTTCATGTAGTACATTAGATTTCTAGCCTTGTTCATCCTATTTATCTGCTACTTTGTATCCTCTGACCTACATCTCCCCATTTTCTCTCCCACCCCAGTAAGCGCTGTTTTATTCTCCATCTCTATATGCATATTGACTTTTGGTTTTTAGATTCCACATATAAGTGCAATCATATATGTCTGGCTTACTTCACTCAGCCTAATGTCCTCCAGGTTCCTCCATGTTGGCAATGGCAGGATCTCCTTCTGTTGTAAGGTACATAATACGCCATTGTGTGTATACGTGCCACAGTTTCTTTATCCGTTCATCTGTTGATGAACACTTAGGTTGGTTCCACATCTTGGCTGTTGTGAATAATGCTGTGATAAACACGTAAGTATAGATATCTTTATGAGAGAGTGATCTCATTTCCTTTGAGTACATACTCAGATGAAGGATTACTGGGTTATATGAAATTACTCTATTTTTAATTTCTTTAGAAACCTCCATACTGTTTTCCATAGTAGCTACACCAATCTACATTCTCATCAACAGTGTACAAGGATTCCCTTTTCTCCACATCCTTGCCAATATTTGTATCTTTTGATTTTTTAAAAAAATAATAATCATCCTAACAGGTGCGAGGTGGTATCTCATAGTGGTTTTGATTAGCATTTACTTGATTATTAATAATCAGTTTATTTGATTTTCTACTGTTGATCTCCTTCAGGGCACACATAGAAGCTTGAGTCATTTATGTGGCTCTTTAGCTGACAATTTGAATTCCTAAGTGCATAGTTTTCTTTTGTCACTTTGTCTCACAATATTAGTAGCAACCAGCCAATCGTATATTCTTGATTTTCAAAAATGTTCAGATATATCATATACACAGTCAGCCCTCCTTGCTTTGTATAAGTGGCTGATTAGGAGCATTCCATGGAGGTATTTTGTGTGTCTTTATTGTCAGATCACACCATGGGCTATCAGTGTTCTCTTTACTACTGGAAATAAAGTCATTAGTGTTCATAAATATAATCAATATATTAATTTTCTAGGTGGTAGAAATTTGATTTCCACTGTCAGCATATTAGTAAGGTATGCCTGGGTAGTATTCTATTATTAAATGAATGAATTATTATTTATACTATCATGATATCCTCATCAAGTTACATGAATTTATTAAAACTGGGATTTCTGGTGGTAGCTAAGAGCTCATTTTTTTTTTTTTTTGAGACAGAGTCTCACTGTGTCGCCCATGCTAGAGTGCTGTGGTGTCAGCCTAGTTCACAGCAACCTCAAATTCCCAGACTTAAGCAATCCTTCTGCCTCAGCCTCCCGAGTAGCTGAGACTACAGGCATGCACCACCATGCACCTCCGGCTAATTTTTTCTATATATTTTTAGTTGTCTGGCTAATTTCTTTCTATTTTTAGTACAGGCGGGGTCTCACTCTTGTTCAGGCTGGTCTTGAACTCTTGACCTCGAGCCATCCTCCTGTCTTGGCCTCCCAGAGTGCTAGAATTACAGGTGTGAGCCACCAGGCCTGGCCCAAGGGCTCGTTTTTGGCAGAGGTTGGTTGCTAGGATTTTGTGGGAAACATACAGTAGCTCAGTAATTATTCATGGTGTTACTGATTGTTATTGGCTGAATTGTGTCCCCTCAAAACTTATATGTTGAAGTCCTTACCAGCAGTACTGTAGAATGTGACTGTACTTGGACATAAAGAGGTAATTAAGTTGAAATGATGTCATCTAGGGTGGGCTGTAGTCCAATATCCTGCTGTCCCTATAAGAAGAGGAAATTTGGACACAAACAAGCATAGGGGAAGACCATGTGAAGATACAGAAAGAAGACTGCCAAGGAGAGAAGCCTTAGAAGAAACTAACCCCGCAACGCCTTGATCTTGGACTGCTAACCTCAAGATTGTGAAGAAATAAATTTCTGTTGTTTAAGCCGCCAGTTTCTGGTACTTTGTTATGGTAGCCTGAGCAAATGAATGCCCTGACACTAAACACTAGGAAACTGTCCTGGGGAATCAAAATCATCGAACTTTGGAACTGGAAGGTGAAATTTAACATCTTTTTTTTAATCTTTATTTTTTAGATATAGGGTCTTTCTGTGCTGCCCAGACTAGAGTGCAGTGGCTATTCACAGGTGTGATCACAGCTCACTGTGTGTGGCCTCAAACTCCTGGCCTCAGGTGATTCTCCCTCCTCGGCCTCTCGGCCTCTCGAGTATCTGGGACTACATGTGTGCACCCCGGGGTGCCTGGCCTGGTTCAGCATCTATGGCATACAAAATATTCCGGCTTCATTCTTCCAGGAGTGGAGCAATTTTGATATTCTAAAGAAGTTTCAGGCAGGGACATTGAACTTGACCCTCAAACTACCTAGACAATGTCCTCCCTATGGATAAGGGACTCTCCCATATTTATTACCATCTGCTAATTCTCTTTCCCCTGTTTTTCTTGGAGACATTCCCTCTACTTTCAAAAGCAAAAGTACAAAATCACTTCTCAAGTTGGGCCACTTAAAGCTGCTCCCAGCTGGAGAGCAATAACAGCATTTCTACCAACTGTGCTTAGCCACTCTCTCCATATGTGAGCACTCTAAGTACAGTGCACTGTGGCAAGTTGTCTCCCAGCTCGTTTAATACAACCACAGTGCTTGTGTGCTCACCGTGTGCCAGGCCCAGAGCAATGGAAGAGGGATGCAACTATGGGTGAGACGCTCTCCCTGCCCTAACAGGGGTTAAAGGCTCTAACCTCATGAGGTAATCTGGTGACAGTAAGTGGGAAATGATATAACAAGATTCCTGGAATTACTTAGCAGGAGACTTAGAGGAATCACCTGGTGACAGGTACTTCCTCCGCCAGTAAATACTTGTATACGCGCAATGTGTCTACCTTTTGAAAATGCATCATGATAAGAGAGAAGCCTGGAGAAAGGCAAATGCATAAATATTCCCATAGAACCAGGGTTTCTGGTACTTTTTTTCTGGATCACTCTGGGTTTTGTAATTTAAGAAGTTCTCTACAACGTTCTGGGCCCTTGGCGTGGCACTGCAGAACACAGTCTTTGCTCCCCGTGCATTGCATGCTGCAATTTAGAGAAAATGAGAAACAGCTTAAACAAAGAGCGGGGAAGCGGCAGGGGCTGTGCTTGGAGGCACAGAGCAGTGGGAGGCAGGCAAGCGAGAGCCACTGTATTGTGCACTGTCTGGGGACTTGCAGGAGGGGGGAAGTAAGCCTGTAATTTTTTTAAGCTTGGAAAAGGAATCAGGAGCTATTTCTTGGTTTGTGAGCCATGCTGTGGTTTGAGTTTGCCCTCATAAGGTTGACAGTGTGGGTGGATGGCATTGTTCGATTATAAAGTGGGGCAGCAGTTGGTGAGTGGTTAATTTAAGAGTCATTGGTCTGACAGAACAACCCATGTGTCCTCTCCCATATGCGTGGGGGAAGGAGCCAGCGCCGCGTTCACTGATGGAACTGACTCCAGTAGCGGGGAGCAGCAGCCCTATTTTGCAGAAGACAGATTTAGAAAGTTAAAGCAAGCTAACCAAGGTTAAGCTGGGAGCAGAGTTGGGATTTGAATTTAGCCTACGCTGTGCACTTTCCATTGAGAATGGTTTCCATTTTATTTATTACTATTGTTATTTAATGCTAAAGAAGAAGAGAGTCAATAGTGTTTAGCTGAGGGGAGAAAGAAAGAACATCTGTGGTCTCACTGCAGGGTCGGCGACTAGGCCCAGGTACCCTTGGGTCAGCTCCCTCCTGGCGCTACTCCCTTCTGATGTGGCAGCAAGGCCAGCATGGTGACCCTCAACCACCCACACCTGGGGAAAAAGACTCCCTGTGGAGAACCCGCAAGATGTCAGTGGGTCACCTTGGTGACTGAATGGGTGTCGGCCCTTCTTAGAGGCTCTCATCAGGCTAGGGAAGCCTTGACTGGCCTGGAACAACCATTAATTTGAGGACTGTGTGGACAGGTGCATGGAAATGATCGACTCTGAGACATTTACAAAGTGATGGGATCCTCCGTTCAAATGTTAACTGCTGTGTCCTTCCCCTGAGAGTCTCTGTCTCGATGGGCCCCTTCCCCACGGCTGCCTGATTGGAGAAACAGCCAGGGCGTCCTCTACTCTCCACCACAGGGGAAAGGCGAGGCAGCAGCCGGAGGGAAACAAGGAAGTTCCCTCCCTTGGCTTTCAAATTTAACGTGAGTAGGTTCTTAGAATGACATAAAAAATAAAGTGGAAAACACTCTGTGCACCTCAGGCTATACAATAGGTTTGGGAGAACACAAATATTACGAGAACAAAGCTTTCCTCCCTTCCTTCCACCGGAAAAAAACTTTCTTGACAGAGAAGAAGTGGAAAGGGAGAGAACTTTGTAGGGTTTGTAGGGGGAGCATGGGACCATAGTGGACCCCAAGCATAGGAGTGCCACATCAAAACTGGAAGAGCACCAGCCTCCTGGAGGCAGCATCACCCGTTACCAGCACCCCTGCGGGAACTAAGAAGCACTTGACAGCTGCCTGTGTAGTGGAACGACATGATCCCACTTACCATTGGCTTCTCGTGAGGACCTCAATTTAACAGTGGCCACAACTCATTTTGACATCAGTCCAGAAGGAATGTCACGTGTTTGGGCTCTGAGTCTTTTTAGTCTTCATTTGACTTAACCCACATGTAGAATCTCTCCCCCCATTTTCCCAGGTGGAGAGTGGGGTCCTAGAAGCCTGCGGAGGGTCACAGTGGAGGAAATAAGAGTCCCTCGCTTGCATTTGGATGGGCTGAGAGGAACCAAGTTCAAAGTTCCTTAGGCTTCTCTCCCCCACCCCATGTCACCTGTCTCAGCATGAAGAAGTTTCCATAGGTGCATTCTAAGGAGGCATATTTCTCCAGGTACAAGAACAGACAGACATCATCTTGCTGAGGCACCAGCTCATGCCCTCCCGTTGCCCGCACGAGGCCAGCAGGAATCTGCTGCTGAAGCTGGCTTTCGGGCACAAGCGCTTTAGCGTTTCACGTGCTTAAAATTCCATCTGTGCAAGTTCAGACATGACCTGAGTGCTTGTCAATTCTAGTTCGGCTCAGCCCTCCTAGGGCTCAGGCTTGGAAGAGGGAAAGTTACCTCCCTCTCTCTCATATGCCCACCCTGCTGAGCGAGCAGCTTCATCTCCCCGGACCATGCCGCCTGGGACTTGGTGACAGACTTGGACAATTCCACTATCCATGCCCGGTACTGCTGAGAGTAAGCGGGCAGCGGCCGGGGAGCACAGCTAGCCCTGGATAAAGACAGAAGCCCTCTGCGGGGGGCGGGGGCTGCGCTTGCCAGAACTGGACCAGCACGGTTATTGGCCACACAACCCAGGAATGGAAGCAAATCTGGTGACTTTCTGGGCACCCAGGACAAAGTATCAGCTTCCCTCTTTCTGGGCTGACATCTAGAATTCAAAGCACCTGGGCAACAAAGGGAGGGGACATATAGTGGGGCGGAGATGCCGGGGTGAGGTCGGCAGACAGCCCTTGGTGCTCGGTTCCTTCTGCGTGGCTGCCGCTGCAGAGAGCTGCATGGCCAAGAGCACACCCCTCCCAGGGTAGGGTAGCAAATATGCCACTCCCAATCATGCCCTTTTGGCATAAGGATTATTGCAAGCTGAAGGCAGTTGAGAAGAAGCAGATACAAGAAAAGATCTCTGCCCTGATCCTACTCTCCAGAAAGCAGGATCTAAATTTGTAAAGGTGTCTCCCTCCCCCGTCTAGGAGGAAAGACAGGAGTTAACCACCCGAGACAGCCCTAGACCCTCATCAGCCCCCAGAAGGCACCCTTAGGACTATCCCGACGTCAGGGAAGGGAGGGGGCTCATTCTGGGCTTTGGCAGGGGAGAGGGGAGGAAGGAGCAGGTACTGAGGGCAGGGGCTGGGCACAGGCAGATGAGGTTAGCAGGGGAGAAAGAGCAGGGAGGGCTGGACCAAAGCTGCGGGTGGGGGCTCCGCACGCCCCTCCCCTACCCTGTGGCTGCTTGCTGTAACCACTGGCACAGCTGCCCTCCAAATACTCTCATTCCTGCTCCTTTTCTGGTACCTTCTCAGAGTCCTGGCTGCAGCCATCGACCAGTGCTGGGTTTTCACTTCCTGCCCCTTTCCCCTGTGCTCCCTGGTGGGGAGCTCAGAGACACCCTGGAGGAACCTTTGCCCCCCCCCCCCCCCACTGCAGACCTGCCTCCACCACATCCGGTCTGCACTGTCAGCTGTAGGGACACAACTCAGGCTGCACCCCTGGCATCTGGCATCCCAAGACCAAACTCGCCTTTCTCTGAAAATGAACACGGCAGCTTCCCATAATCCCATGTTTTTTTTTCAGGTTCTCAAGCTGGAAGCCTTGGGTCATCTCTGGCTTTTTTTCTTTCTTTTCTCCCAATGCCTCCTCCAAACCATCACTAATATCCTGCAGCTTCTTCTTTAGACATTTTCCATTCCCCTTTGACCCGACACATCAGGCTCTAGGTTACCTGCCTCAAACACCACCCATCCTTCGTCCTCAGGCCCCAAGAAATCCATCAGAATTTCAGGGAGTAGATCACAGGACTCTGTATTCTTCAATAACATTCCAGGTAATTAGTTTTCCCTATAGTTTCAAGTCAGGACTGAAATCCGTGTTGCGGAGAGAATACCAGCCTGTAGTCGGGACAGATTAGATTATGCTCCTGTGACAAACTCATCCAGAAATCTTGGCGGCTTAACATAATCAATATTTGTTGCTCATGCAAACTCCGATACAAGTAGGGCCGCCTCCTCCTTCCTGTAGCTATACCATCTGGGCCATGTGGTTCCCAAAATGTGGAGACGGGCGAAGCCGGAGCTGAAGGGACCTTTCCAGGGACAGGGCTGGGATCTGCGACAACTCGGTCACGTGATCCCGAGCCTGGCTGCACGGAGGCTCTCAGGAGGAGGGCAGAGTCTTTGTCTCTAGGACATATGTGTGTTCCTTCTTGCCTCTGAGTATGGCTGTTCCCAAGTGTCTTGCCATGGCCTCCCCACTGGCATCGACTGAACGAGCCCTGGTTCCTGGCGCCAGGAGGGTGGCCCCCGCATTCTCCAGAGGCAGCAGGCTGTAGACACCCGCCGCGCTTGCCTGCTAGTGTCCTGGCTTTGTTTTACCTGCTTGGTTTGTTCTGGGATCCTCATGGCTTTTCCCTCAGGTTCCCTGGAATTTCAGGTTGATGAAAAAAACAACTTTTGGGGACTTTTCTGAAGGAAGATCATCCTACACTGAACTTCAGCTTTGGAAGATGAATTGAGTCAAAACAAGGAAGGGCATCGGGACATGGACCAAATGTTGACAGGGCAGGAAGTCCCTCAGCTAGGCATAAAGAACTATTTCTGGACTGTTTTCTCCGTCTCGCTTGTAAAAGTAAAACGATCTCTACATACACAGCACGACAGGGCAGTTAAGGTTTCCGTTAGCAGATTGCCTGGGCTGGGATCACAGGCCTCTTCTTTCCAGTGGTGGGTCCTTGGCGGGTAACCTCACCTCAGCCGCGGTCTTCTCATCTGTAGAGAGGAAAGAGCAATGACTCCTCTCTCCTTAAGCGAGATGAATATTGAATGAAATGATCGCTGTGTCTGAATTATTGCAGGAAGCGCTTAACGATGTCGTTATAAAATCCTCGTGTACTTAAACTTGAACATCGTAACTTTTACTTTTGATAGATAGCATGTAAATGTTGATTTCAACAAGAAATTTAGGACATTTATCTTAAAAAATGTAGACTGCACATTCTTGGGAAATTCCATGACAGAGGCATGTGGTCAGCATAAAGAGGGCGGCGGGCCGGGGTTGCTGGGAGAAAGGGGCCCCTGACCACCGCGAGAGGAAGCAGAGCTGCCCTTGCAACAGTCCGCATCTGCCAAGTTGCAAACACTTTCTGTCATCTGGGCCGGTATGGAGACTGTCCCTC
The DNA here is from genome assembly GCF_040939455.1 of Microcebus murinus. Lineage (NCBI taxonomy): Eukaryota > Metazoa > Chordata > Mammalia > Primates > Cheirogaleidae > Microcebus > Microcebus murinus. Next base: position 11,107,252 of record NC_134115.1, on the reverse strand, counting down.
AGGTAGTTCCTGGCTGCGGTGTTTTCTGCTTTTGCTGCAGTCCGGGTGCATGGCCCGGGGGTGGGGGGCGCTGCCTCTGCCTTTGTTGGAAAGTAAGGGGGCGGGGTGGGGTGTGCACGCTGGGGGCCGAGTCCTTGTTGCCATGCAGGCTTGCTTTTGTGCTTTCCTCTTTTGTGACCGCAGGTAATGGGAACAAGAAGGAAAGGTGAAATTAAGAAAATGAGGGAGTGCGTGTGCCTGGTCTGCACAGTGGCACTGCTTGGCGGTGGGGTCTCTCTGTCTTTGCAGTTCATGGTGGGGCTTTTCTTTCAGGCTTTGCTCTTACGTAAGGGCAACGTGGGCAGCAGGTAGAGGTGGGAGGGTCCCACAGGAGCTAAAGAAAGAGAACTGGGAGTTTGGGTGCAGTAATGGGGAGGATCTTACAGTGAGCAGATTTTGCCATAAAATAAAGGAAATGCTGGCTGAGTTATTTGCCTTCCAAGGGATAGAATAAAATGTAATATGTAGGGACTGCTTCTGATGGCCCTGTAAAATAATGTGAGCAAACATTTCAGGTCATTTGCTTGACATTTTTTCTCTTAAAATTTCTAATATTAGCAAACCTTCCATTGACACCAACTCACATTTCTTAATATTTAAAAATTAACATTATCCTAGGACAGTGGCACATTCAGTAATATTAGAATTTACAAGCTTAGTTCAACTATACCTAATTCCAAATAGCTGCAGTATATATTTTCTCCTTTCAATTATGCATTCATTCTCCATTCTGATTATTGCAAGTTATGCAAATCAAGATAGAGAGGAGATTTAATTTAATCAACTGTGGGTTTGCTTACACCGATTTGAATATCAGCTGTTGTCTATATGTAAATGACTAGAGAGAAGAAAACCTGTTGCTATGCACCCTGACCAATTCCTGATAACCTTGTCAGATCTCTACGCCTGACTCAAAGTCAGATTGGTTGTGGGAGGTTGCTTTGTGTGCCCTGGAGGAGCACACTCCACCTCCTTGGTTCTGTGCCTGGGGTGATTCTGAAACCCAGCTGCTTTTTACGACATTATCAGGAAGACCTCCATCTTGTACATCATTTGTGGTTTATGAGAGAGAAAGACAGGAATGAGAGAGAGAGAGAGAGAGAGAGAGAGTTCCTCCCTACCAGGAATTCTCCATTAACTCAAAGGAAGCTGCATTCTTTGCATTCCTCATTGAGAAAGGAGGCTAAGGTATCTATCCCCAGGGGAAAAATAGGAGATTAGATATTTGGAGCTGTTAGCAATCTAGGAGGAGAGAGAAATTTTTCTCCAAATTGCACCAAGTGTCAAGAGTAGGGAAATGATGAGCAGATTGAGTTCTCAGTTAACAGGAGGACAACCTAAGAAATGTGGTTCCTCTGGGGCCATCCCTATAAGCTAAACCACAGACAAAGTACTGATCTCCTTGAACTGCTAACATTGCTGTTTGGTGGGGGGAAGTAAGAAGTGGGGTATTTTATAGGGTTTATAAACACACTATCAGTTCATCTGGAAGGTGCAAGAAAAGTTTCCATGCACAGATGTTGTTTTGCTTTAGAAAGCTAGAGATGTGTTCTTCATGGGAAAGCTGGCTGAATCCTAGAGTTAATTCTTTCTTGTCTTCCCTGAAGCCCCCCCACCCAGTTCCCCCCATCCTGCTGCTTTAAACTGGGTCAGGGAGAGAGTTTCATATTTTTGTTGTTGTTGTTACCGCGCCAGCTCAGAAGTAAAACGATTGGCTGAGACTTAGAGCTTAACAATTAGCGTTAAATACAGGCAGCTGGCTGTGTTTTGATTAAAAGCCACAATCAAGAAATCTGGCAATCTGGAATTTTGTGATGGCTGAAGACTGTTTTTTTTTTAAATTTATTTTTTTAACCCTATCTTCACCATTGCTGGTCGTCTGGGGCCTATTCTTTTACTGCCACTATGGTTTTGCATGTTTAGAAATGGGCAGACATCCTCCCAGGCAATGCAGGCATGTTCGCGCCTCACATAGCGGAGGTGTGCTGTGTGGCCACCCACGTGATTTGTAGTTCTGCTCTGTTTGGTAGAAACAAACACTGAAGATGCGTATCAGTTTGTTAGCACAATCTTAATTATGCTTTTTTTCTACTCTATTAATTGTTTATAAATGGGAGAATAAAAAGGGATGTAATTCCTTCCAGTGGCCAGGCTGTTCTGGAGGTAAACCCCGTATTCTGTTGCTTCTAGGGCCACCTTGTGGATAACAGCTGTTTTTAGAAACTGGAAGTAAAGGATGGATTCATTTGGAAAGTGCCTGTCAATGTAACTTTGGAATTCTTCGTTGTAAAATCTAAGTGTAATAACCATTCTTAGCTTATTTTTCTTATTTATTTCTTATTTATTGTTGTTTCAGTAGATTTAGGGGGTACAAGTGGTTTTTTGATACACGGATGAATTGTATAGTGGGGAAATCAGGGCTTTTAGTGCACCTGTCACCCAAATAGTATACATGCTACATGGTAGGTCATTTTCGATCTCTACTAGGGAAACATTTCAGAAAATATCCTATAATAGGAAAAACTAGTAATTGTGGTGAATATGGAAATACACTCATCACTATGAAATATATGAAGATAATCCAGATTTTGTAGTTTATTATAAATCATCTGAATTTTTTACAAGTCCCCCCATGCTGGGATGGGGAAAGGCACGAGAGATCACCTGCTTTCCAGCCATCTCAGTTTTTCAGATTTCTTCTTGCTGCTTCCCCCGCAGATGGCATCTGGTATATGAGAAAACTGACTCGACCTTGGCATGGTGGGAAGGAGATCTTAGGGCCCTGAGCACGAGCCCCACCTCTTCTGGTTGCAGACGGGCCGGGCCATTCTCTCGTCTCTCTGTGGAGTGTGCTGTGTGCAGCTGGTCCTTTCTAGCTTCTTGTTGGGTATGGGTTGTGGGTCCCCACGCTCCAGAGACCCCATAGCTTTGTGGCCTTAATCAGCACAGACCATCTCAGAACCTCTGAGTCTCTACTGAGGAAAGAGCAAATTTCCGGATCCTCTGCAGACCATGCCTGGGCTCTGGGCACCGGCAACATTTTCTCATCTTACCCACCACTCATAGTCCTGCTGTGTTGGATATGGTGACACACCAATGAGCCACTTCCCAAAGACATGCTTGGGCGTGGCCAGGCTTCCCCACATCGATCTTGTCCAAGGCAACAGAGAAGGATTGATACGGAGGACACTGGCAACCAACCTCTTCACCCTGTTTTCTCTCTCTTTCCATATTCCAGCAGGGCTAGGAGAGGAAGGCTCTTCCCCTTTCTGCTTATCAGAGATGCTATCCTATGACTAACTTATAGTAAAGCTGTAGAATCAGTTTTGCCAAGCCTGGCTTAGATGCCCTCAGAATCATCAAAATTATCCTATTTCTAGGGGCTCAAGATGCAATTTTTATAGTCAAAGCTGAAAATCAATTCTTTGTTTTTGTGCATTCCTAATGCAATTATTCTAAGTTCTCTTAGAGGAAAATGGATGCTTCTGGTTGGATCGGGAATAGAGCATGTATTTGGAAATGCAAATTGAAAAGTGCACTGATATCCTTCAATAAAGAAAATATTGAAAAATAATAATATTGAAGATATTCTCTTCATTTCATTATGTTATTATGAGTTTTAAAAATGCAAACATCTCCTAGTCTGGATAAAAACTTGGAAAGTAAAGTGCAGCCTCTATATTATTTTCTCCTGATATTTCTTTCCTCTTGACCAAACTGAGATCAGCTAATGTTTAGTTTTGCATTATAACCTCCTTAGAAGGTAAAAGCAAGAAGCTGCCTCATTTCAATAGGGACCTATTGCAAGGAGGTGAGTTCATGTATAAATAGTTTTCTTGACATGAATTCTATGAACTCCATATCAAAGCAATATTAGCCCTTTCTAAACAAAAAGAAATTTGAATTTCTTTTGACCTGTAGTTCTTAACCTGTAGTGAGCCTCAGAATTATCTGGCAAGCATTTTCTAGTCTCGGATTCTAATTTACTTGCTCTGGGATTGGAATACATGGTTCTGAGAACATGCCTGATTAAGTATCAGGCTGAAGTTTACAATCTATCCTCTTCTAATCCATTCTGTTGGGGACTTACCATCTATTGTTTTTTGCCGTCAGTTTCTTCTTCTTGGGTGATGAGGTGTTTGGCAGGGTCTGGCAGATCAACTATCACACTGTCAGGCTCCATTTCCTGGACACAACAGCCTTCTATTTATTTATGGAATGCTCTGGGAACTCCAGCATGCCAAAGGATGCTAAGATTCCTAGACATTTCTCTTGGTTTACATGGAGATGGGGAGAGGGAAGGCAAGGACAGGAGCTTTCTTCCCCATTGGATTTCAGACATAGAGAGCCCTTGATGGTCTGTAGGCTAAAACCATTGCATTCCTGAAAGAAAAATCACCACAAAGGAGAAAGAAGTAGTAGTTAATTAAATATATGCACTCATACATCACATGAGGATTTTCTAGTCAGTGCTGGACTGCAGATGCTGGTAGTCCCATAAGATTGTGATGGGGCTGCCCTATATAGGTGCAGCATTTTTTTTTAATCTTTCATACCATATTTTTACTGTACCTTTTCCATATTTAGATATGTTTAGATGCACAAATACTTACCATTATGTTACAATTGCCCACAATATCCAGCACAGTAACATGCTGTACAGGTGTGCAGCCCAGGAGCAACAGGCTAGACCATTTAGCCCAGGTATACAGCAGGCTATCCCATGTAGGTTTGTGTAAGTCACTCTGACATTCGAGCAATGATGAAATCACCTAATGATCAATTTCTCAGAACGTAAACCTGTCATTAAGACATGCAGGACTGCGCTTATTGAACACCTACTATATGGGTGACACTGCATTGGAGATACATGACAACAAATAGACAAGCTTTCTCTATTTCCATGGGGCATGAGAGGGGACAGGCAATAAAGGCAATAAAAATGAGAATAAGTAAATACACAAGACAAGTTCAGATAGTGATGGAAGCTCTGAAGAGTGGCAGATATACCAGGTGAAGCAACAGGAGCCTGGGTGAAGGATGGGAGAGTGGGTCTCTTTCAGTTTTTTATAATTTCCCGTCCAAAGAAGCATTCAAATAAAGGTTGGCGTGTAAATAAGATTGATGTGAGTAAATCAGTGGTTAATAAAATTAAGATTTTTTTCCTTCCTCATCTTCTTGCAAGCATGAATTGGATAATTTGCAATTATATTGAAGGAAGAATTAAACAATTATATGATGCAAATGAGCTTAAAATGATGCTCTTTAGGATCAAACACCCAAAGTTGCTTAATTCCTGGAGACTTTCCCAAAGTTTGTATTTCAGCTATCTAATGCTAGTAACAAACCATCCCAAAACTCAGTGGTTCAAAACAACAACCTTTTTATTATCTTTCCCAATTCTAGAAGTTGACTGGACTCACTTGTAAGAGCTTCTGCTTCACATGGTTTTTGGCTGGGGCTGCATTCATTTGGGGGCTTGATTGAGTTGAAATGACCAAGATGGTCACGCACAGAGCTGGGCAGTGCTGCGTGGGGTCCTAACGGCTGCCAGGACCTCAGCGGGGGCTCACTTCTCCTTTCTGTGGTCCCCCCAAGTGCAGTTTGGGCTTTCTCACAGCATGGCTTCTCCATTTTAAGAAGAGGCACCTAAAGGAGGAAGCAGAAGTTACCAGTCCTCTGAAGGCTAGACTCATTCTTACGACCACATGGTGGTTAGAGAAGTCGTAAGGCTGACCCGGACGTAAGAGAAGGGGAGATAAATTGTATTCATTGTGAGAGTGGAAGCACAGGAGTCTCTGTCTTCACACTCTATCTACCACAGTCTGTCCTCTGGTCAGCACAGTTCACATCCTTCCCATGTGCAAAATGTACCCATCTCCTCCCCCCACATTAGCATTATGGGATTGGCTCAAAGTCCGGGATCTCATGAACAGGTTCAGGCATGGAGGGGGATCCTTGGGGCAGCTTCTCTGGTATGGTTCTTTGAGTGCAGAGTCCTGCAAACTGAAAAGGCAGGTTATCTGCCCTGTACACAACCTCGCACATACAATGTGAGAAAGGGGTTTTGCTCCTATTCAAAAAGTGGAAAAACAGTAGGCAATTGGCTTTTACTAGTCCGTAGTAATTTTGAAATCCAGCCAGGCATGTGTTGTCAGTTTTTGTTTTCTTTCCAAATCAGGCTCTAGTTCTGCTTGTGGAAAGTGTTTCTCTGTGGCTATTGACTCAACTATCTGGGGCATCCTTTCTTTTCCATAAGAAATGATCTATGCCTGTAGCCGAGGAGATTTCTTAGTCTCCTTCCTCCCCATAAGAGGTTAGGGACCCAGAAATCTCTTTTCATTTTAAACCATCTCTGTCTCTTTTAGTCCAAGTGAGTATAATTCTTTTATTTTTATTTTTTTAATTCAGCATATTATGGGGGCACAAATTTTAAGGTTTCAAATGATGCCCTTGCCCCCCTCCCCCCACAAGTCTGAGCTTCAAGCGTGACCAGCCCCCAGATGGTGCACATCTCACTAATTATGTATGAATTTACCTGCTGCCTCCCCCCTCCCACCCGCCAAATACCCAATTAATGTAGTTCCTATGTGTCCACGTAGGTGCTGCTCAGTTAATACCAGTTTGCTGGTGAGTATATGTGGTGCTTGTTTTTCCATTCTTGGGATACCTCGTTTAGTAGTATGGGTTCCAGCTCTATCCAGGAAAATACAAGATGTGCTATATCACCGTTGTTTCTTAGAGCCAAATAGTACTCCATGGTATACATATGCCACATTTTATTAATCCACTCATGAATTTATGGGCACTTGGGTTGTTTCCACAGCTTTGCAATTGGGAATTGTGCTGCTATAAACATTCAAGTGCAGGTATCTTTTTTGTAGAGTGACATTGGGTCTTTTGGGTAGATGCCCAGTAGTTGAATTGCTGGATCGAATGGTAGATCCACTTGTATCGCTTTAAGGTATCTCCATATTGCTTTCCACAGAGGTTGAACTAGTTTGCAGTCCTACCAGCAGTGTAGGAGTGTTCCTCTCTCTCCACATCTGCCAACATCTATTGTTCTGGGACATTTTGATAAAGGCCATTCTTACTGGAAATAAGTGATATCTCATTGTAGTTTTGATTTGCATTTTCCTGATGATTAGAGATGTTGAGCATTTTTTCATGTTTGTTAGCCATTATTCTGTCTTCTTTAGAAAAGTTTCTGTTCATGTCCTTTGCCCACTTTTTGATAGGGTTGTTTGATTTTTTCTTGCTGATTTTCATGAGTTCTAAGTATATTCTAGTTATCAGCCCCTTATCAGATGTGTAGGATGCGAAAATTTTCTCCCATTCTGTAGGTTGTCTGTTTACTTTCATGACTATTTCTTTGCCTGTGCAGAAGCTTTGTAGTTTGATCAGGTACCATTTATTTATTTTTGTTGCTGCTGTTATTGACTTTGGGGTCTTCTTCATAAATTCTTTGCGTAGGCCGATGTCTAGGAGAGTGCTTCCAACATTTTCCTCTAGAATTCTAATAGTTTCATGCCTTAGGTTTAAGTCTGTTATCCAGTGTGAGTTGATTTTTGTGAGAGGTGAAAGGTGTGGGTCCTGTTTTAGCCTTTTACAGGTGGCTATCCAGTTTCCCCAACACCATTTATTGAAAAGGGATTTTTTTCCTCAGCATATGTTTTTGTCTGCTTTGTCAAAGATTAGATGGCTATATGAGGATGGTTTTATATCAGGGTTCTCAGATCTGTTCCACTGGTCAATATTCCTATTTTTGTGTCAATACCATATTGATTTAATTACTACAGCTTTGTAGTATAGTTTGATATCTGGCATATTAATATCTCCCATTTTGTTTTTATTGCCTAGAATTGTTTTTGATATGCGGGGTCTTCTCTGGTTCCAAACGAAGCGTAAAATTATATTTTCTATATCTGTGAAGAATGATGATGGGATATTAATAGGTATTGCATTGAATCTGTAGATCAGTTTGGGTAGTATAGACATTTTAATGATGTTGAGTCTGCTGACCCATGAGCATGGTATGGATTTCCATCTGTTTACATCCTCTTCTATTACCTTCCTCAGTGTTTCATAGTTCTCCCTGTAGAGGTCTTTTACCTCCTTGGTTAAGTATATTCCTAGATACTTTAATTTCTTTGTTGTTATTGTGAAGGGTATTGAGTCTTTGATTTGGTTCTCAATTTGATTGTTGTTAGCGTATATGAATGCCTCTGATTTCTGTGTATTGATTTTGTATCCTGAGACTTTACTAAATTCATTTATCAATTCCAGGAATTTCTTGGTTGAATCCTTGGGGTTTTCTAAATATAATATCATATCATCAGCAAACAGTGAAAGTTTGATCTCTTCTGCCCCAATTTGTATACCTTTAATTCCACTTTCTTGTCTGATTGCTATAGCCACAACTTCCAGCACTATGTTGAATAGAAGTGGAGATAGTGGGCAGCCTTGCTTGGTTCCAGTTCTAAGTGGGAATGCTTTCAATTTCTTCCCATTCAGTATGATGTTGGCTATGGGTATGTTGTATATGGCTTGTATCATTTTTAGGTATGTCCCTTCTATGCCTATTTTCTTAAGTGTTCTTATCATGAAAGGGTGTTGAGTTTTGTTAAATGCTTTTTCTGCATCTATTGAAAGAATCATGTGGTCTTTGTTTTTGCTTCTGTTTATGTGGTGAATTACATTTATAGATTTACGTATGTTGAGCCATCCCTGCATCCCTGGGATGAAGTCCACTTGGTCATGATGGATTATTTTTTTTTGATAAGCATCTGGATTCAGTTAGCTAGGATTTTGTTGAAAATTTTTGCATCTATATTCATAAGGGATATTGGTCTGTAGTTTCTTTTTTTTGTTGCAACTCTTTCCTGGTTTTGGTATCAGAGTAATGTTTGCTTCATAAAAGGTGTCTGGGAGGTTTCCATTCTTCTCGATGTTGTGGAATAGTTTCTGCAATATAGGCACCAGTTCTTCTTTATAACTGTGTAAAATTCAGGTGTGAAACCATCTGGGCCAGGACTTCTCTTTTTAGGAAGATTTTTAATTGCTGTTTCTATTTCGGCTCTTGATACTGGTCTGTTCAGGAATTCTATTTCTTCCTGGTTGAGCCTAGGGAGGCTGTGTGTTTCTAGAAATTTGTCCATTTCCTACACATTTTCCAGTTTGTGTGCATAAAGGTTTTTGTAGTATTCATAAATTATATCTTGTATCTCTTTGGGATCAGTTGTGATATCTCCTTTTTTGTTCCTGATGGAGCTTATTAGAGAGTTCTCTTTTCTGCTTTTCATTAACCTAGCCAAAGGCATGTCAATTTTGTTTATTTTTTCAAAGAACCAATTTTTTGTTTTATTAATATTCTGTATAGCTACCCTGTTGTCAATTTTGTTTAGTTCTGATTTGATCTTGTTAATTTCACTTCTTCTGCTGGATTTGGGGTTGGTCTGTTCTTCTTTCTCCAGATCTTTGAGTTGTTTCATTAAATTGTCTATTTGTGATCTTTTTGACTTTTGGTTTTTATGGAGATAAACTTTCATCTCAGTACTGCTTTAGCTGTGTCCCAGAGGATTTGATAGCTTGTCTCTCCATTGTCATTTTGTTCAAGAATTTTTTTATTTCCATCTTGATTTCTTCATTTATGAAGTAATTGTTTTGTAGAAGGTTGTTTAATTTCCACATTTTTGTGTAGAAATATGAGTTTCTGTTAAGGTTGCTTTCTACTTTTATTCCAGTGTGATCTGAGAAGATACATGGTATGATTTCTATTTTTTTTTAGTTTCTTGAGGCTTGCTTTGTGTACTAGGATATGGTCAATCTTAGAGAATGTCCCGTGAGCTGATGAGAAAAACGTATATTCAGTGGATTTTGGGTAGAATGTCCTGTAAATGTCAGTGAGACCCAATTGTTCTAGCGTTTTGTTTAAGTCCATTATTTCTTTATTTATTTTCTGTTTGGAGGATCTGTCCTGTGCAGTCAGTGGGGTGTTGAAATCTCCAGTAATTATGGAGTTGCTATTAATCAATTTGCTTAGATCCAGTAAGGTTTGCTTTATGAATCTGGGTGCAGCTAAGTTGGGTGCATATAATTTAAAATTGTTATCTCTTCTTGTTGAACTGTATCCTTCACCATTATATAATGCCCATCTTTGTCTTTCGCTACTTTTGTTGGTTTAAAAACTAAATCATCTGAGATCAGAACCACCATGACAGCCTTCTTTTGGCTTCCGCTTGCCAACACTGATCTCCACCCCTTTACTTTTAGTCTATATGCATCTTTGCAGGTTAGATGTGTTTCCTGAAGACAGCAGATACCTGGCTTGTATTTTCTTATCCATTCAGCCAGCCTATGTTTCTTGAGTGGGGAGTTTAAGCCATTTACATTTATTGAGAGAACTGATAGGTGAGGCAGATTACTGTTCATTCTGTTGAGTTGGACGTTGTTGCTTTGATTTCTTTCTTGAGCCATTGTGATATATGGCCTTTAATCTTTAGGTTTTGGGTGTTTTTATGTTCATGAGTTTTTTTTATGCTGTTCCGTGTGTAACAAACACTGTTTTGAGTACTTCTTGTAGGGCTGGTCTTATCTTGGTGAATTCCCTCAGACTTTTCTTATCTGAGAATGTCTTACTTTCTCCTTCATATATAAAGCTTAGTTTTGCAGGGTACAAGATTCTAGGCTGAGCATTATTTTATTTCAAAAGACTGAGAATGGGGCCCCTGTCTCTCTTTGCTTGTAGTGTTTCAGTTGAGAAATCTGGTGTTATCTTGATTGGCTTTCCTTTGTACATAACTTGCTTCTTTCATCTTACAGCTCATAAAAGGGCCTCTTTAATTGACATTTTGATCAGTGTGATGACTGCATGTCATGATGTCTTTCTGTTTGCATTGAAACTCCCAGGGGTCCTTTGAGCTTCTTGAACTTATATCTGGAGATTTTTAGCAATGCTTGGGAAATTTTCCTCTATTATATCTTCAAATAGCTTGTCCAACCCTTGAGTGTTTTCTTCTTCCCCCTCTGGTAACCCTATGAAGCTCACATTAGGTTTCTTCACATAATCTCACATGTCTTGTAGACTTTGTTCTTTTCTCTTGTTTCTCTGCTCTATTTCTGTGACTGATTTATTTAATTGGAAAGTGTTATCTTCAATCTCTGAGATTCTTTCTTCTGTTTGGTCCACCCTATTTTTGAGATTTTCCACTGTGTTTTGTATTTCCCTGAATAAATTCTTCATTTCCAGGAGATCGGATTGATTTTTATTTAAGATCTCAATTTCCTTAGTGAATCTTTGTTCCAAGCCCTGAATCTTCTTTGTGGTTTCTTTGTGTTGATTGCCCATTTTTTCTTGCATATCATTGAGCTTTCTTACAATCCAATTTTAGAATTCTTCTTCTGTCATTTTAGTGTTTTGGGTTTGTTCAGTCTCCATTTCTTGAGAGCTAGTGTATCTCCTAGGGGGAGAATTTTCTGTTTGATTTTTTTGAAGTTCCAGAAATCTTACGCTGGGCTCTCCCCATCTGGATCAGCTGATGGTGCCCAGGCTTCCTCTCTTCTGTAGTTTCTTGATCAGCCACTGGGGGGAGCTCTTCCACCACACTTGGAAGGTACCCCTGATGGGAGGGGTTGCTTGTGGAGCCTAGTGGCTGCTTGTGGAGGATTCGTTCCTTGACCACAGCCCTGACTGGGGGAGGAGATCCAGCCCCAGCGTTTTGATCAACTGGGTGACTTAAGCTGTTCTGAGAAGCAAAGTCTTTTATACTGCCTGCTTAAGCACTGCACACAGGCCCAGCAGATTCTCCCTAGATCTGGGGGAGAGTGGGTTTTCTTGTCTCACCCCGCCTGCGGGGGTGGAGCCTACCACTTTCAGCAGGAGAGATGTGGGCTGGGGGAGGAAGTGACTCCCCAGTCTGCCCTGCCCCCCCCCCCCCCCCCCCCAGTGACTGTGGCTCCTGTTGGTGTTAGTTTTCTCGGGAGTTCATTGATTGAGCCAGGCCTGGCGAGCCGATCACAGATTGTGTAGGGGTGGGATTTGTCAGGAGAGTCTCTAGGCTGGGAGAAGGGACCTGTCCGTCACTCCATATCGCACTGCTATGTGCCCCGCAGCTGGGCTGTGGATCCCCCCAATGGCAACTGCTTGCCTACTCACATGGCCCCAGCACTGGGGGCGACTGTTCAGGAGGTGGTAGGTGCCAGGTTGGGGGTCTGGGTCGTCAGGATGCCCGTTGCCTCCTCTGTGCCGCCTTCTCGACCGCCAGTTCAGCCATGGTTCTCGCTCTTACTGACCCACCCTGTGCAGTCTCATTCGCCCCAGGCAGTTCCAGCTTAGAGCCCCCGACTTAGTGAACAGGTCTGTGGGGCTGGCCCCGCTCGTGACCAGAGGCAGGACATCTAACTGCCTCCCCTATCAGCTCAGTTCAGTCTCCTCCCGTCTTGGAGCCGTCCTAGCGCGGGGCTCAGGGAATTTCCACTACTGACGGCTCTCCACAGCACCCTCTTCTCCTGCCACGATTTCGCACCAACTTCAGACAGGTCCCTGGCTGGGTGGGTGTGGAGGTCGATGGGGAAGCAAGGAGTTCTCCTGTGGGTCTGATGATGTCCCACGTCATCTGCTAGCCCGGCGGGCCGGCGCCCTCCCACGCGCCCTATTGTTTGTTTTGCACTCTCTAGAGAATGTGCTCTTATCTCCCATCACCTTGTTTTTTCCTTTTTTGGAAGTCTCGAGCTGAACCTCTGCCAATTCTTTTTTTTTTTTTTCTGGCTACAGGTTTATTCAACACAAAATAGCCCCCCCCCCACTTTTTTACTGAGGTGGCTGACCACGTCCACGGCCAAATCCGCCTCTAAACTCAGCTTTCTTGTCAGCACCAGGGGGCACAGCACTCCGCCTGTAGGTGTCTCTGTCAGCTTCCCCTCTTGTGAGTCTTGCAGGTCGCTCACCTTCCAGACCTTTCGGCCGAGGTCTGCCCGTCTCTGGGCGGCTGCGACGCAAGGTGGCAGGCACGATCTCAGGGGGCAATGGGGATAATCAGGGAGATACTGGATGCCCTCGTTGGTAAGGCACCAGTAGAACTGTCTCCAGGCTAACTGTTCCTTCACGTAGCCTCGTGACTTGAGAGACTGCATGGCCTTCGTGACATGAAGGTTGGGCACGTTCTTGTCTGCCAATTCTGGGTGTTTAGGCATATGGACATCTTTCTCGGCCACCATGACTCCCTCCTTAAAAAGGAGTTCATAAATGGCAATCCGGTTCTTCTTGGGCATCAACATGGCGGCGACTGCAGGGTCCGGAGCCGAGGCTGGAGAGGAAGAGCCCTCTGCCAACTCTTGATGCTGTCCTTGTAGGGGGAGATCCACTTGCGTGTAAGAGACCAAGATCTGTGTCTCCTTCCCTGGGAGCAGGAATCCGGGGGGTTGCCTTTACTCCACCATTTTTCCCAGCCCCAGTTAGTATAATTCTTTTAACCACTTCGGTAAGAGCGTCGACTACAGTCGACAGCCACAGATGAACGCGCACAGCCGGGCCTCGACTTTAGCCGACAGCCGTGATATGAGGGCGCACAGCCGGGTGCCGACTTTAGCATTAATAACAAAACTTGACTTTTCTAATTTTTCATTTATCAAAATAAAATTGTGAACATTTAAAAATAACATAATGAAAACATATATGTATATGTTACCTGTTCTGATTTACATTACAAGTAAAGCTGCCTGGAAAGTAAAACAAGCTTTCAGTGCGTTAAAGCTTTCCTCGTCACACAGGAGCAAAACAGACTTGTCGTCAATGCACGGCACAGACCACCGTGCGGACCGCGAGTGCCGGCTGTGGGCAAGGTTTCGCGGCTGGTGAGTGCCGTACGGAAATGGTTAAACACTTCATAGGCTTCCTATGTATCAAATTATTCCACTCCTTTAGACAAACACCATACCCAGAAGTCTCTTTGAGACAGGCATCTCTGAACCCTGCAGTCAGAATGCTGTGGGATAACTCCTTTAGGGTTCTTGGAAGCCCTGTTGTGTTGGAAGTGAAGGGGCCTGTGAGACAGTGTCTTACGTCTTTCTGAGGTCTTGGAAGGGTCTTATCCCTGCACTTTTGGGTTGAACTTTTCTCTGAGACTACATTTTACTTGCATCTACCTGGGTTTAATCTTTACCTTAAGGCCATTTCTTCCTTTGAGAATGTCTTGTTGGTCCTGAGGTCTCTATGTGCTTTGTAAATTCTGCGCCCAATCTGCACACTCCTTTCTCTCTCTTTTTTTTTTTTTGTTCATCTGTTTTTTCATAGGCAGCCAAAAGAAGCAAGTTTCACTTTTAACCTTCTGCCTGGATAGCTCTTTAACACATTGACTGCCGCACCAGAAAAAAATTTTTTTCCTTGGGGCCACAGTGTTTTATTGTGAAAATAGAATAAAAATGTTGAAAACAAAATGATCCTTTCTAATTTAATTAAAAAAATTGTTATTTCTTTTATCGTTTTCTGTGTGTGAGTTATATGCAACTCGAAATCAAGTTCTCACGGCTCCCAAGGTGAAGAACGTGTGAAGCCTATGTATGTACCTCACTAAACCCCAGGCTCAAACCGAGTGTGAGTTAAATAGAACTCACATGGCAGTTAATGTGTTAACCAGGTCTGCATATCCATCAGTCACTCTCTCTGTCTTCCACGCTGCTGCAGACACGCCCGCCTACGTTTTACAGTGCTGCTAAACTTTCCGCCTGTGTAAGACATGGGCTGCCTTTTCTTCATCATCCAATAACAATTTCCTCACTCTCCTTTCAGGCTCCTTTAGTGCTTATTTATTTATTTTTTCTTTTGACGACTTTCTGGCCCCTGCTTGCCACAAAGTCCCAAAGCCAACGCTGCATATTTTAGGTTTCTGTTACAATACCCCGCTTCTAGATACCAAGTTCTGTTTCAGTTGTCTATTGCTGTAGAATAAATCACCTTAAAATGTAAGGGCCGAAAACAACAGCCGTTTTATCATTCATAGTTCTGTAGGTGGCATGGACCCAGTGGGGCCATTCTGCTCCATGTGGTGTCAGGTGGGTCTGCTGTCCTCCGAGGGGTGGAAGATCCAGGAAAGGTAACTCGCATCTGTGGCAGTAGGTGCTGGCTGTTGTCTGGGAGCTCAGCTAGGGCTGTTGACCAAGGACCTCTGTTCTCCCCTTCATGGGCCTTGCCATGTAGCTGTTTAGCCTTCCTCAAAATTTGGTCCCTGAGTTTCAAGGATAAATGTTGGGAGAAAGAGGTAGAGGCTGCTAGCTTAAGGTTTGGGTTCAAAATTCACTTCTGAAATATTTTATCCATCAGACCAAGGGGCCAGCCCAGATTCAAAGGGAGAAATAGACTCCACCTGTCAGTGGAGGAGAGACGTGTACGTACGTGCAGGGACAGAGTTGGTGGCATGGCGGTCAGCTTGGAGACATGACAGCTGGGGAGTGGTGGTTGCCTCTCCTAACAAGAACTTACATGGAACTGGGTGCTTCTTTTCCATGTGTGGAGAAGACAAACTTCTCATTTCTAGAACCTCCCAATCACTTTCCTTTTGATTCCTACCCACTGAAGGCATATGAACATTGACCATTTGCAAGATAGATATTTTACTCCCTATATACTGAGAATCCAGGGTAAGAAAATGCATTTGATGTCTCTTTCTGTTGAGCAGTAATTCTTGGTAAAAAGTTGTAGAAATAGGGATTCAGGCATGAAGCAAAGTCTTGATTTAGTATTGATGTACAATATAAAGCCACCCTGGCACTTTTCTTTTTTTTTTTTTTTCAGATTGATGAACAATAACTTTATTTTTTACACTTAAAAAACCATTACTATCAGCTAGTAGAGTGTGTGGTAGCAAAAAAAAAAAAAAAAAAACCATTACTAATTCTTATTAAAGAAAATCCAACATTTCAATTGAAAGTATGGTAACTATATTTACTTATTAAAGTTTTCTAAAACACAACTTGAAAACATCCAGCATGCGTGTTTAATTTCAGTACAATGGATTCAAAGCCAAATACATATGTTACATGCATCAAGGCTAGATTACAAATTATCATAGTCATCATCATCATCGTCATCATCATCATCATCATCTTCACGCTTTCTTTTCAATGCATTTGATGATTCACTGGCAGTATTTTGTGATGACACCATATTAGTAGCAATAAGAATGTTTTTGGACCCAATTAATGATGGATTAATCAGAACATTCTGAACTGCTGATGTTGCAGGAATTGATGCTTTTACAGCTGGGGACTGTGAAGCAGGCATCTGTACTGTAAACCTTTGCCCTGTGAGGGACATTGGAGTCCCTACTTTAGTTGAAACAGACATGGTTTGTGGGGTTGGTGTGCCTAGGGTGGGAGTACTTGGTCTGCTAGTAACTGAACCAACACTTAACCGAGGCACTGTTATTCTTCCTGCAGAAGTAGATGCCTTTTTCTGTAAAGACTTAAGCCTATAGTTTGAAGCTGTTAAGCAGTACCTATCAGGTGGCAATCTAGGGCCTGAATACGGCTTGATCAATGGCAAAGGGGTTTGATTTCTTTGCCTTGCAATATCTAATAAAAAATCTCTCGGGGGAGGAGAGGTAAAAGATTGGT
The DNA here is from genome assembly GCF_040939455.1 of Microcebus murinus. NCBI lineage: Eukaryota > Metazoa > Chordata > Mammalia > Primates > Cheirogaleidae > Microcebus > Microcebus murinus. The sequence continues at coordinate 11,090,605 of NC_134115.1, read as the reverse complement.
CAGCGCGACACTGGATTGCCAATCGCACATCATCTGCATCAACAGTAGCTTTCTTAGCATGGCTTGAATAAATTTTTGCATCATCTAGAATTGTGGTCACATATCGGAAGGCAAACTCCAACATCTGATTAATAACTCTTGGCTCATATTCTGTAATTCCCATATCCTTCAGGATTTGTGCCATCATCTGTGCATCTTTCGGCATGCTCTTGGGAGAAGCCATCTTGCCAGACTCCATGATATCCGGTGATCAGACTTCTTTAGCTAAATCACCCACATTAATGTATTTCAGTCCTGATCTTGAGGCAAGTTCTTTGCCTAGTGTGGTTTTTCCAACCCCAGGTGTACCTCTCTCCGCCTCACCGAGAAGCTTCTCGGCACTTTTCTTTTTAAATACGACCTGTGTAAATTGTTGAGGTTTCTCTGGCTGGTCATGATCTGAGTAATGTAACTTTTACAAGGGTTAAAGCCTTCCCTAAAGACAGAGATGAGAGAGAGCTTCCCCCTACTCATTAAAAAAAAAAAAATACAGATTAACGTGCTATAACAATTCAAATAGTTCAGAATGACATAAATGTCTTTAAAAAGTCTTTTTGCTCACACTCCACCTTCTTCAAAAACTCAGCATGACTCTCCAGAGACAATCACTGTCAACAGTTTCTGGTGTCAGTTCTTTGGTGGCTGCCACTGGAAATTAATACAATATAGTTCTACCTCTGATTTTTGATTTTGATACTCTCAATTTAAATAGTATTTATTCTGACCTCATTAGAAAACAGTTGTTTCCAAAATGTAACATGCATGAAAAACCTTGTGGGGGGGGGGTTCTTACAACAAAAATTACTGGGCTACACCTTCCGAGTTTCTGGGGACTGTGAAATTTTATTTCTAGTAAGTTCCCAGGTGATGATTCCCAGGTGATGCTGATACTTTTGAAGGTATCGTTCTCTGAGAACCACAGTCATGAAGAATGAGAAATTTTTTTGACTTGCACTACTTCCTCTTCTCTATGCTTTATCTACTGATTTTCTTAATTGTCTATACTTTATTTCTGATGTTTGCCATTGTGTCATATGAAAATATGCTACGTGTTTATGTCTTGATCTGTTGTCTTTGGGCCGTATTCACTGACAGCCACAGCTATAAAAGGTCAGGAAATACACAAATTATTTCTGCCTTAGAATTTTGTTACTATTATAAGTGGTGTCTTTTTGGAACGCTGCAGTTTTTAACCATTGGATGCTATTATAGAGAATGCAATTTATTTTTACATTTTGGTCTTACAACTAGTCACCTTGCTAACCCTTTGAAAATTCTAACTCTTTACTTATTGGTAAGATTTTGCATGTTGATACCTGCAGCTCTAATTCATTCTATCGTTATATAATGCTTCATTTGCTGATTATTCCACAGATTAGTCACCTATTCTCATATTGACGGGCATTTAGACAGTTTAGGCAGTCTCCTCCTCCTCCCCTTCCTTCTCTTCCTTCTTTTTTCTTACATAACAATGCAAAGTAAAATTCTATTATAGTACTTCTCCTTGCACCCATGTGTGAGATTTTTCTCTTCCAAGATATACCAGGGAGTAGAACTACTGGTGTAGTTGGAGCCCCAGAGGCACAATTCATAGCCACTTGGCCTGACCTGTGTTTCTAATTATTGTTGTGGCAGTCAGCTCTGAGTGAGCTCTGAGTGATTCTCCCCAGGTATTACCTGGGCCACCCGGCCACATGCCTGCGATGCTCACCTCTTGCCTTGGCCCAGGGGGAGGCCCAGAGCACTGCAGACCATGCTCAGTGTCCATGCACGCACGACCACCAAGCATGGGGAGTCAGCGCCCCACGGGGCAAACATTTGACACTGGGATATACAAGCCAGCGGTTAATTCTTCCCCTTTGTACCCCGTGGGTGTCCTGCTGTGTAGTCCAGTTTGGCTCCTCGGAGGGTGATCTCCTTGGATTCAGCAGCCAGGAGCACCCTCTGCAGCCGGTCCGCTGTCCCTGTCCCCCTTCCTGCCTCCCTGTTGCTGGGTCTTACTCTGACCGCTGCTGACAGACGACCCATCTCTGGGGGGGGTCCAGCAGGGTCTGTGCCGGGCACATCTTCCTGCCGCGGAGAAGCTGCTCTGCAGCCTTCCTGTCCCCGTCGGGTAGAAGGAGCATGGCGGACATGTGGAGACACTGCTCACAGTCAGTAGAGCTTTTGTGCTTTAAGTTACACTGCAAAGTTTGTGCTTGGGAATTTATAAAAATCTGGACTTCGGCTTTGAGTTCAGACTAGACAAAGTTGGTGCTAGTAGAGATCCTAGTTTAGGGGCTGAATTGGAGGAATGAAAATCCACTAGGGATCTAGCTGTGTATTCAGAATCGGGAGGTTAACCAGATGTGACTCGGATGTCCACCACTGGCTTGGGGATTAGTAAGTAGCAGTGTCAGGCAGATGACCCAGCAAATCCCGGTTCTGCCTATTTACAGCTAACACAATTCTTGCATTGAACATGTTGTTGCATTATAGTCTATGATATGATCCTTCATGGTACAAATATTTATTGAGACCCTATTCTATGCCAGATACTATTCTAAGTGCTTTGGAAACATTAACTAATTTAATCCCCACAACAACTCTCTGAAGAGGTATTATTATCTTATATTATGGATGAGAAAATGAGGAACAGAGAGGTCTAATAATTTATCTGAGGCTCCACAGTGGTCAGGCTCTATTCGAATCCACGAAGTGCACCCCTAGGTGGACTTAGCCATCTGGCTACACTGATTCTCTTGTTAATCCTTCCTCTCTCCTTTCTTCTTGTCCTTCCTTCCTTTCTCCCTCCCTTCCTCTCTTCTTCTTTTTCTTTTCATGTCAGAATTGTTGAGGAATAATTAACATATGGTCAAAATTACCCTTTTTAGGTACACAGTTCTGTGAATTCTATGAAAACACAGTCATGTAACCACTCCCATCATCAAGTCAGGGGAAACTGTCATCACCCTAAAAGGTCGCCGTGTCTTTTCCCCCATCCCCAGCCTCTGGCAGCCACTCGTCTATTGTCCTCCCCTGTAGTTTGGGTTTTTGGAGGCTGTCATGTGAATGGAAGCATTCAGGATGCGGCCTTTTGCGTGGCCGCCTTGCACTCAGCACCACGCACGCAAGATCCATCCACACTGTTGCATGTGTTGGCCGTTTCTGTATGACAGAGGGACATTCTGTTGTGAGGATGTGTAAATATTTGCCTACAGGTATTTGTGTGGATGTATGTTTTCAGTATCTTGTGTAAATAGCTGTAAGTGGGATTGCTGGATCATATAAGTGAATATTTAACTTTATAAGAAACAGCTTTCTCCAAAAGGTTGTACCCTTTTGCATTTCCACCAGCAATGTAGAGTCTTTCCAATTACTCTACATCCTTTTCAGCATTTGGTATAGTCAGTTTTTTTTTTTTTTTAATTTTAGCCATTCTAATAGATGTATAGTGGTTTTGATATGTATTTCCCTAATGACTGATGAGGTTGGGCATGTTTTCATGGGTTTATTGGAGTGTTTTCCCATAAATACTATTTTATTTTCACTAACCATATGCTTATTAATAAATATAATTAATTCAAACTCTACAAATGAATGTTCACACTCCATTCCAATTTTTTACTTCTAATCATTGTGGAGGAGGTAGAACAGTGTAGCAGGTAGAGACAGGAGGAGGGTGCAGGCTGCAGCTCAGGAACTTGCTAGCTGTGTGCTCTTGAGCAAGTTGCTTTGAAGCTCTGTGACTCTGTTTCCTCACCTGCAAGTAAAGATAAAAGGACTATCTACTATGAAGAGTTATTGTGAGAATACTATGAGGTGGTTCGTGGGATGAACAAAGCCTGACACGCAGTAAGTGCTGTCTTGAGTGCTAGCTGTCATCGCCATTTTTAGTTCATCTTCTCCAACATCATCACCCGATCCACGACTGAATTCCGCAGAAGAGTACATTGACCAGTGTATATTCAACTAGTGCACACTCAGAAAATTCGCTCATTTTAACCTAATTCCAGATTTGTAAAGGGATATAGTCCAATTGTTAAATATTACAAAAGAAGATAAAGTGAGGCGGTGAGTGGCATAGCTCACATGACAAGCAATTGGAAGACCTTGAAAACACTTCATGAAATGCCAAATCAAATATGAAAAATCTCAAGAGTTTCCAGAACTGCTTTGGCATCTGGGAAAGTACAGTAGCTGGTTCTTCTTTAGCGGGTCCTCCAGATTCTCTGATGACCGATCAAGAGACTCGTCCTACCAGACCTTGGGTGATTCTTAAGGGGTTCATATTAACATTTAAAATGTACTTGGAATTAAACACTTGTGTTTTACACATGTGTAAACACTTTGTCCCTCTCAAACACCTTTAGGTGAATGCATATCATTTAATTAGGTGGAAATGTCTTTGAATTTTGTTGGGTAAAATTCAATATTGACTCTATTTTCTGACAGGACATCATGATGTTATAAGATTGTGATGGGATCTGGGTTGGTGGAATACATCTTTGGGATACTAAGTTTATACGCAACCTAATAATATGAAATAATTAACTATTGATGTCGGTCACCATGCCAAGCTGGCCTCCAAAACGTAGGTGTGAGGACATGTAATTACTCAACTTGTCCACCAAGCGGAGCCATTTCCACAGCAAAAACAGGACAAAAGCAAAATGGAAATTGTGTTCAGGACCCAACATCAAATTTAGTGTATAAAGATAAAATTCTTTATGCAAAAAGGTGTTCAGATTTCTGAAAGCACTGCATTCTTACAGTAATCAGACGAAACCACATTCCAAAAGTCAATACAAACAATTAGCTGCACTGATTTAAAATAAAAATCTGTTGAGTTTAGGTGGTGATACCTCTCCTCAGGGAGAGGCAAAGCTCTTTCTTTTATTTTTATTTTTTTCTTCTTTGTACTCCTTTCAGACATACCCAACACCAAATACAAATAAAAGTTAGTGGTGGGCAGCAATAGTAATATAAATGTTCACTGAGGGCTTGCTATTGCTAAGTGTGTTGTGAGCATTGACTTATTTAGTCCTCACAATGATCCTATACGGTTGGGAATAGTGATCATTGTCCCCATTTCACAGATGGAAAATGGAGGCACAGAGAGGTGAGGCAGCCACCCAAGGTCACAGAGCTGGTGGGAAGCAGACAGTGTGGCTCTGGAGCCCACAACCTTGCACTTCACTCTGCTGCCTTTTAATGGTCTAGTCCACAGGCCTTAGCTGAAAGAATGAATAAGTGAAGGAAAGAGAGTGTGAGGGGATGAGACAGAGGAATGAGGTAGGTTAGGTATTGGATCCGGCCGTCAGAAGCAGAAGTGTCTTCACTTGAAACTCAGAAAAGTCAAAGTAGGGAAGTTGGCCCTCTTCACAGTTGCAAGAACACAGGGCAAATGTCAAAACAAAACAGATGAAGATGAGTGTGTTTTGGATACATTTTAACATTGGAAACTACGTCAAAAGACCTTAGGGATAATGGTTTTGGGGATAGTAGCAGGAGGTTTTGGCTCAGATGAAGTGAAGTGGGGATCAGTAATGCAGTTTCTGTGAAAAACATGCCATGTTGTACTAAACTGAACTTTGTTACGGTTTCATCTCTCCGTATTTTATTAAAATTTCAAAATTTGCCTCATCTTCCTGGACTGTCTTGAAAAGTTTTTTTCCTCCCACTTTTTATTCCCTTTTTTGCAGCTGTTTTCAAACACTCTGGATTTGCTGTACGTTCTTGGCTTTGATGAGATGTGAACCCCAGTTAGCCTGGTGGTAAAGAAGGTCTCACAGAGAAATCTAAGACAATTTTCTCCACCTTAAAATGACTTCAGCCATATTATATGCAACATGCAAAATATCAAAGATGGAAAAAAATGAATCATTTATAATTCAAAAGAGAGGGGAAAAATATTTTCTCAGGGACTCTTCTGTTCTGAGAAAGAATATCCAACACAGAGGCTGAGAGAGATGCTCTGTGGCCCTTGGAGAAGCTCTTGACCCATAGCTGTGTTCACTTTAGGATTATTTTCTCGGCTGAAAAATAAAAAGTAATTTAGAAAAACTGACTTATGGAGACTGTTTGCTTTGCCAAGGGAAATGAGAGAACTCTATTTTATTACCCTAGTGAGTCATCTCTTTTCCTTGGTTCTGTAAAAAGATTGCCATGAAACTCATCAAATATTACTTCGGAATAAAACCAGGGTTTGTGATTCATTTATAAAACAGAAATTAATTAATTCACATAATTAAATGTAATCTTGGCACCATGGTGTTTTTGTACATGGCAATGTAAAATAAGACATTGCCATTGAAGCTCTGCCTGTTTTCCGTTATCGACTGTTTGGCTAGAAGCCTTTCTGAACCTACTCTTGTGCTTCGTTTCAGTCTACAGTAAGAGAGACAGTCGGTCTCTGAGTTTTGGTCACGGCTTGGCTACTGGGCTAATGGGTGTAGGAAAACAGACATGTTTTTAAAACCCAGTTTGATATAACTTCATGAAGGGCTTGAGCAGCCAGATAGGGACACAGGCTGGGGGGCCACTGGGAGCCCAGGGGAGTGGGGCTAGAGCTCAGTTGGATCCCAGAGAAGTCGGGGGTGGGGGTGGGGTGGGGGGAGAGGGCAGGGGGTAGCCGCAGAGTGCCAAGACCCATAACTGAGAACCACATCTGTCAGCGAGTTCCAAAGGCACTGGGGGTCTGGGAAGGGTGAGAAAAGTCACCCAGGGCAGGATCTGTGCAGCCGCAAGCACAGAACGGGCCACTGCTCGCAGGGTTGTGTACTTGCCACATGTTCTGTAGCTAGGTCATGTCAGTTTAAGTACATGGTTGGCCGGAAACCACTGAGGCAAGAAAAAACAAAGGACATATCTCTGTGTTTTTTAAAAAAGTATATGACTACTTTAAAAAAAAGTTTGCCTGGTAAATGGTGTTTTAAGAAAAAGTCATAACACTGTGTTTAAAAAGATTAACCCTCGGTCTTTGGGTGCAGAGGAAGGCGCTGGGCAGAGAGGGGTTTTGGGTGGCAAAGCCTCCCCCTTGTTTGCCTTCTCATGGCCCCAGCAGCTGTCCCCTCACGCCCCTGCCTCCCCCATTTGAGTGAGTCAGAAAACCAGAGTATCCCAGGGCCCACGACTGGGGGGCTGAGAGGAGGGGCTGGGGGAGCCCAAACATGGTGGTAAAGATGATGTTTTTTTTATACTCTTACATCGTAGGCACACGATGGTTTTGACAGGCTTCTATGGGCAAGTGTGGGAATCGATCATGTATGTTATATATATATACACCAATCGCACATGCTTTATTTATATCATACATGATACACATGAATATATACCATACATCTATGTCTCTCTCTATAAGTATTTGGTAGAAAATACCTCAAAATCTATTTCCTTTGGGATCCCAGTGCTTGGATGTACTGGGAAGCCTGATACTGATCCACGTTCCTTCCCCAGGACAAGGATCCCAGCATTTTTTGCATCTTAATGGAACTTCCTTTTCCAAGAAAGATGATTAACATGGATATTGTAGAGATTATACCAACTTGGATCATCCACTCATCACACTGGGAACTTGAGGAAGATGTATGATGTGTGTTACAGGATACAAGTGTGTATATGATGGTCGTGAACACTTCCTGTGTTTTGTCCTAACTAGTTTATGTACTTTTACTCACTTAACACTCACTACTGCTCTAGGAGATGGATAATACCCATTTTACAGATGAGACACTGAGATAGCTAGTAAGTGCCAGGCTGGCTCTGGGGTAAACTGTCTTAAGCACTTACCAGCCTGTCTCTCAAAATGGAAAAGCAATTCATTTATTTGTTCCCCTCTGTTTTTGTGCTAGAAGAATAGAATGGAATGCAATATTTCTCTTTCCCCAAACCTCCTGGAAAATTTGGATATTAAATCTTCTTGACTCAAGGAAGGGGAAACTAGTTTTGCTTTGGGGGAGGTCTCTGGGTCTAATGGGTCATCAACTCTAGCGTGAAAGAACTAGAAGAAAAGTGAGTTTAAGATGCAAACGCCTTTGGAAGTAGGAAGAGATCTCCAAGACCAAATGAGGCGAGAAGATGGGGACACAAAGGGGGGAATTATAGAGGGGGAGCCTTGGAGCCTGGGGCCAAGGCGAAAGAAGTTGCCCAGAGAACGAGAGGGTCCTTGTTCTGGCAAGACTTGGGTGGGCGTGTGGACGCAGCCCAAGACCGGCATGAGAGATGGAGTAGGCTGCCACTCTTGTGACCCTCAGTGGACGGCGCCTCCTGGTGGTCACATGCTTGTACTGCCTCCCCCTTTTTTGACTCTGAGCTGGGCCTGTGAGTTTCTTTAACTGATAGAAGGCTGCCAAGGCGACCCAATGCCAGGTGTGGGCTTCGGCTTTAAGGAGATTTGGCCATTTCTGTTTCTGTGTCCTTGGGAGCCTCGGACTGCTAGGTGATAAATCCAGTGACCCCAAAAGGGGCCGTGTGAAGGGGAGAATCCCTGAGATGACATGCAGGAAACTAAAGAACCCGGGGACGGTGAGAATTGAGGCCACTGACTTCTGACCCTCAAGTGGCCCAGCCAGCTTCCAGCTGTTCCAGATTTTCCAGTCGAGGCAGCAGATGGACAAGATGAAGACGTTGTCTTGGACATTCCGGCCCCAGCAGGCACCACGTGGGAGAGAGACAAGCCATATCCCTGTACGCTGTCTGAATTTCTGAGCACAGACTCGTGAGAAAGGCTGAAATGGTTGTTGGGATGGGCCAGCCACGAAAGTTTGAGTGTTTTGTTTCACAGCAATTGATAACCCAAACTGCATTGCTTGCGTGTCCAGAGGCTGCAGAGAGACAAGAGCTTCCCTGCTGCAGGCCTAGCCCTTGCCTCGATCCCAGCTCCACGGACCTTCGTGAGAAACCTGCTCCATCAGCGCCTGCATCCTCCCTGCTGGTCACCTACCCGTAGTGGTGCCAAAGGCTTTGCATTAATCCTTTTTGGTCACCTCCTATAGAAAACCCTCCCCTGCTCATCTTGGGACACTCTAAACCCAAACAAGTGGAGGGGTAGAAGACGTGGACGTTTGGTGGGACGGAGTGATAGTTCGTTTTGTATGTCAACTTGGCTGGCCATGGTACCCAGATATTTGGTCAAACATTGTTCTGGATGTTTCTGTGAAGGTAACTTTTTTGGATGAGATTAATCCTTAAATTGGTGGACTTTGAGAAAACCAGATTCCCCTTTATAATGTGGATGGGCCTCATGCAATCAGTTGAAGACCTTACGGAGCAAAGACTGAACTCGTCCTCTGCTGGGGCCCATTGCTGAGAAATAAGAGATTCTGCCCTCGGGCTGCCTTCAGACTCCAACTGCAACTCTGCAACTCGAACTGTCTGGTGCACTCCACCATCAGAGTTTGGGCTCCCTCAGACTCCACAATGGAGTGAACTAATTCCTTCCAATCAATCTCTGTCTCTCTATACACGCACATACTGTTGGCTCTTTTTCTCAGGAAGATGCCTGACTGACACAGATGGTAAGTCCTCTTGCATTTATTATTCCTATTGTTCGACAGAGTAAGCTCATGACCTTCTGTGCTGGGACAGTAGTGAGTGACTCTCTATTGCATGTATTAGTGTAATTATTGGATTGAGAATTTGGAGCTCTGGGTCAGCTTTCTGGCTCTGTTCCTCTGTGACCTTGGGGAAACCAATCAACCTTCCTGGGCTTCAGTTTCATTAAGGCAATAGCTCTCAAAAGTTTCTGCAATGTAAATATGGTTATTAGGATGACAAAAACACAATGGAGCCATTGTTACTGCAATAATGAGTGCTTAATCATGGCCCAGGTGGGGACCATGTAATAAGCTTTTTTTTTTTTAATAAAGAGTTTTAAAAAGTGGGCATATTTGGTACTTTATGCTTTCTGCAGTGTAAGTTGTATGGGCTGAACAGAGGTGGATTCTGGAGCTTACCATACTTAATCAATTACCCAAGGACATTAACTGGCACACCTGTTCACATTTACCTTTTTATGACTCGGCCTCAGAGCCAATAAAATTATAGTTTGCCTGATTCGTTTTCATAATGCATTGATTACTTTTAATAATACATTTTCTCCCAAATGTCTGGGTGGACTGGGGAGAATGGCCACTTTGGTGTGAGGGTCCACGACGCAAAGCGAAAGCCGAACAGCTTCTCTCTTACCGAAGAGGCCAGTCCCTGGGGGGCGATGCCCTCTGTGCCTGGCCTGCTTGCTTTCTGGTTTCAGCGCGTGTTTGCTGGAGTGGTTGGTGGCCTGTGTGGGCGCAGCAGCCTCCAGCCCCTGGAGGGGTGCTGAGGGAGACCTGGCGGCTCTGTGCACGGCCAGAGCATTAAGTGCCCACTGACCAGGGCCGGCTCAGGGCTCTTTTATGACAAATAGCTGTGACCCAGGGCCTGTGAACAGAGGAGATCTCCGACGTGACACAGACGCAGACTTTGCAGTTAACACCTCCTAAGTGTTTCCTACTCCTAGGAAGGCCCCTGTCTTGCTTGCTGGGACCCCGTCTTCGGGCAAACGCTCATGGCGGATTGCTTGCTGCCGTTCCACGTGGAGTTTGGGACACATAGAGACTGAAGACTAGAAGGGTGTGACCTTAAAGATTATGGGTTTACTGGTTTTCAAACTTAATTTTAGCCGTGGAGGCTTTTGTTCAAAAGAAATGTGGGGCCGGGGTACGATATGGAAAGCAGACAGACTTAGTGGGTCAGACCGAAGTTGCCAAGGGTAGGGCGTAAGGACTAACACCTCCTGGACGTCCTCCCGACCCTCATGAAGACCCCGAGAGTGGAGTCTCTGAACCAGTGGCGTGGGTCAACTTCTTCCTTCTACACAGAAGGAAACTGAGGCCTTCCCCAGAGCGCTCAGTGAGGAAGCGGGGACCAGCCTGGGGCATTGCTTCCAGAGGCTTCTCCCTGCAGTCCTTCCCCACACCACCACTCTGCTATTGCCAACAACGTGCGGCGGTGTGGCATTTTGGTTTACCTTTCCTGTTGTAAATCATGGTAGGTTGCTTCCCACAATCTCTTGGAAACAGTTCTGAGCTCACATCTTCTTCTTGGAGGTGCTTTGGTGGAGGGACAGAGCCTGGGATTTGGCAGCTCCACTTTCCTGTCCCAACTCCCTCACTGCCTGGCTTTATGGGGAAGGGGACCTTGATTTCGATCACTGGGCTGTTAGTCTCCGAATCTGGAAAGTGGAGACGAGAACATCTGTGGTGAGAGTCATATTAGCTTCCCATCGTTGCTGCTGCAGCAAATCACCACAAACGAGGTGGCTTCAAACAACGGAGATTTATTCTTTCACGGTTCTGGAGGCCGGAATTCTGAAGGCAGTTGGTCTCAGGGGCCAAAGTCAAGGTTCCCGCAGGACCACACTCCCTCCGGATGCCCTAGGGAAGAGTCTGCCTTGCCTTTCCCTGCTTCCGGAAGCTGCCGGCATTCCTTGGCTTGTGGCTGCATCACTGCACTCTCCGCTTCCAAGGTCGTGTCACCTGCTCCTCTTCTGTGCGTGTTAAATATCCCTCTATCTCCCTCTTATAAGGACACCTGTGATGGCATGTGGGCCACCTGATAACCCAGGATAACCTCCCCATCTCAAGACCCTTAACTTAACCACAGCTGCAAAATACTTGCCGTGCAAGGGAATATTTTCAAGTCCCAGAGATTAGGACCTGATCTCTTTGGGGGTCACGAGTCAGCCCACCCTATCAGCTGACCTCAGGGGCTCATTTGGGCACCCAGGGGACATAGCGTATGTGAACATGCTTTCTTAAAGGCAAAGTGCTAGCAAATGTATTAGGTATTTTATTTTTTTGGTAATAATGATAATATTTATCCTAATAGCAGAATGTACATTACAATAACAGGACAGAGAGAGAGATGTTAACAGCAACAATAAAACTAACTGGAATCTTATGTGAGGTAAGTTGGAAACACTCATTCTCCAAAATTTATCAAGCACCTGCTGTGTGCCAAGGCACTCTTAAGCCTTGAGATCCGTTAGTAAACAAAGCAGCCAAAGATCTCTGGCTTCAGGGGCCTTATATTCCAACAGTAGGACAGAGAAAAGCAAGATGCATACTAATACCAAATGTATGGAGTCACTTAGGGCTGTGGTCCCCAACCCTCCAACCCCTGGCTGTGGACTGCTCTGCGGCCTGTTAGGAACCAGCCACAAAACAGGAGGTGAGCGGCAGGTGAGCGAGCGAAGCTCCGTCTGTATTTACAGCCATTCCCCACCACTGTGTCACCGCCTGAGCTCCACCTCCCCCGCCCACCCCCATGGAAAAACTGTCTTCTATGAAACTGGTAACTGGTGACACAAAGGTTGGGGACTGCTGCCTTAGGGGGTGGGCGGTTCATGCTATGGAGAAGGCAGGGAGAGGGTGCAGGGTGAGGGTGGGGGGAGCGGCGTCCCCGTGCGCGGAGCCTTCCAGCTGACTCGCAGGGGTGAGGCGCGAGTGCCTTCAGGCACCGCGAGGGAGAGTGGTGGGGCCGCCGGTGTGAGGCCCAGGTCGACACCTGGAACGCGGTCCATGGGAATGGAACAGCCAGTGCTCAACTTCAACATTTTTGTTCAGCTCAGTTTCAGTCTTCGCCTGCGTCAGAGACCGAAAACCCCAGAGCCTGCGGAGGTGGGACACACCTGGAGGCGGGCCTGGGGGGAGGTGCGGAGGTGGGACACACCCGGAGGCGGGCCTGGGGGGAGGTGCAGAGTGGGACACACCCGGAGGGGGCCTGGGGGGAGGTGCGAGGTGGGACACACCCGGAGGGGGCCTGGGGGGAGGTGCGGAGGTGGGACACACCCGGAGGTGGGCCTGGGGGGAGGTGCGAGGTGGGACACACCCGGAGGCGGGCCTGGGGGGAGGTGCAGAGGTGGGACACACCCGGAGGGGGCCTGGGGGGAGGTGCAGAGGTGGGACACACCGGGAGGCGGGCCTGGGGGGAGGTGCAGAGGTGGGTCACACCTGGAGGCGGGCCTGGGGGGAGGTGTGGAGGTGGGACACACCCGGAGGCGGGCCTGGGGGGAGGTGTGGAGGTGGGACACACCGGGAGGCGGGCCTAGGGGGAGGTGCAGAGGTGGGACACACCCGGAGGGGGCCTGGGGGGAGGTGCGAAGGTGGGACACACCGGGAAGGGGCCTAGGGGGAGGTGCAGAGGTGGGACACACCGGGAGGGGGCCTAGGGGGAGGTGTGGAGGTGGGACACACAGGGAGGGGGCCTGGGGGTTGGTGCGAAGATGAGTCACACCCGGAGGTGGGCCTGGGGGAAGGTGCGAGGTGGGACACACCGGGAGGGGGCCTGGGGGGAGGTGGGGGAAGCCCTAGCAGTGGCCGAGAGGGCCTTGCCCATGTGGGCTCTGGCTGCGTGTGAGCTGCGGGGTATAGACTCAGCGTGACTCGGTTGAAAAAGCTGGGAGTCCAACATTTTCATGTGACATGTCCCAATGCTGGGATGTCGGCGGCACTTCACCTGTTACAAGGGCGGGCCAAGCTAAATGTGTCTGTGGCCAGATTCAGGTCACGGGCATCATTATCCAGCTTCAGTTTATGAGATGCGGTCACCAAACTTCGGCGCCTCTGCTGGGCCCCGTGTGCGACGGCTTCTGCACGGGCGCACGGGAGGAGACCCGCGCCTGCCTCCCATCCTTGCGGGGACACAGGGCTCGCCCCGCAGCGTGGCCTGTGTCGTCCTCCCGTGACGCTCTCTGCGACGCGTCCTCGCGGGCACCGTCCCCTCACATCCCGTGGCACCGCGGCCCGGCATCAGCCCAGGTGCTTTCTCATCGCTTTGTGTGTTTCACTTTATGTCGCAGCACGCTGGGAGAACCTGACGGAAAGGGACATTTCACAGCCCTTTGGGGAGGCTTTTCCCGTTGCTTGATAGAGCAAGCGTATGAAAATGCCGTGTAAGTTGTAAAGCGCTCCATACACGTCGGCCGTGGTTTTCCTTGTGGTTGTCGGTCGATGTCCTGCTATTAGTGCCGGCACGAATGGTGGAGTGAGCCTGGAGACCAGTTGTGATCTCTTTTTGGAGCTGTCTTTTATCAGTGAAAGACAAAGAAAGTAGGAATGGTAACTGACCACCTCTCCTTTGAATCACTGCCCCTTTCCTCTGTTAATATCACTGTGATCGGTGAGCTCTGTGGCAGGTGTTACTACCTTTTGTCAAGTCTGGGTTCCTTCTGCTTCCATGCTCCTGGGAAGATTGTACATCCCTACGCCCTGGAAGTCAGGCCTGGCTGAGACTTGCTTTGATCAATGAAATACGAGTGGAAGTGACATCTGCCGTTTCCCAGATGACGTGTTTAATGTACAGTGCCCAACTCGCCAGTCTCCTTTCCCCGTTTCAGCAAGTGTGGAAATGCCCACTGACGTGGAGAAGCAGTGCTGAGCCCGTGCGCGGGGGACAGCTGCCCCCCAGAGTGGCTCCGACCTCTAAGAGATGGTTCATGCCACCAGGATTTGGGGGCTGTTTGTCTCCACAGATTAACGCAGCTCATCCTGACTGACACAACTGTATTTATGCAGATATCTCTGTGTATTAGGCCATTATTTAACAAAAGGACACTACATGCTATAGAAAGAGCACAGGCTTTGGAGTTAGACTTTGGTTTCTGTCCTGGCTCCATTGCTTGTTAGCTGAGTGCCTGCCAAGACTCAGTTTCCTTGTTTATGAGCTGGAGAAACAATGACTAGGACCAAGTGCACAAGTCATGTGTTAGCACCTGGAGGTGTTAAGCGTGTGTACAAAGTGCGCATCTGTTCACTAGGGTGAGGCGAGCAGGTGCCGAGGGCACAAACGTAGCGAGGTGCTCGCTGTCAGGCCCCTGCAGGAGCTGCCGTGTCGTCGGGGAGGACTCGGGGTGCCGGGCCCTGGAGGAAGAGGAGAGATGAGACGTGGCTCTGACCATCAGGACGCTTCTGCTGTCCTGTGTGGGGAGGGACCCATACTTGCATAGGTAAGTCTCAGAGGAAGTGACAGACGCTGTGACGGCACAGGGGAGGCGGGAGGGTTGGGAACAATGGGACAGCTGCCTGTGAAAGATGGAGTACAGCAGGCAAGGTGGGCCTCTCAGACGGACGGAAAGGAACGACTAAAGGCATAAGGGGCGAAGCAGCCTGGGTCATTAGAGGACAGGCAGAAATCTGGGGCAGCTGGGAACAAGGTTCAAAGTTGGGTGGCCGCAGTGGGGGCAGGGCTGGGTGGGGCAGGTGTGGGGACAGTTAGGGGGATGGGGAGTTAGGAGGATGTCAGACTGGTGTTGGAACAATATGTTTTATTATTTTAAAGCATGCAAGTCCCATGACTTTTGCAAAAGCTAAAGTAAGAGTAGCTTTTGTTCCGGTTAGTATTGCTGTGTGAGACATCACACCGAAGCCTATGAGCTTGAAATAACCATTTCATGATGCTCCTGGTTTCTGCGGGTCAGGAATTCAAAAGGGGGACCATGGAGATGGCCGCTCTTTGTCTTGGAAGGGCCCTATATGCACACGTCAGGCGCCTGGGTACGAGGTCTCAAACACTAGGACCGCAGGCTGGAGTACACACAAGTGGCCTTTTCACGTGGCTTGGGATGCTTTGTGGCCCGGCTGCTGGGCTTCGTATGTGGTGGCTCTGGCCGCAGGTGTTCCAGCAATCAAGGTGAGTCCATCATGACCAGCCTTGGAGTCAGGCAGCGTGGCTTTGCTGCATTCTCTTGATTATGTGTAAGTTACAAGCCTGTCCAGATTCAAGGAGAGGGGAAGACCCCATCTCTCACTGGGAGCAGTGGCAAAAGTCACATTTTAGAAGGGCACCTGAATGGGAGACATTTTGCAGCCAACTTTGGAAAATGCAATCTGCCACAGCATTCACTTAATCATTTTATGACAATTATTTTGCATTCCTCTACTCTCACGAAGCTTGATATCATGAGGGTATTTTTGCGCATGTAATGACTTTTTGGAGTGCCGACAGACCCTGTCCTTAACTGCTTCTCTGTTGTGAGCTCTGTTATGTGTGCTGGAGGGAGATGAGAGTAGAGAAGCAGGAGGGGGGAGGGTGTGCCAGTGGGACCCAGGCAGCCCAAGGCCCAGCAAAAGATCCCCTGCCAGAAGCTTTAGGGCTGCTTCTCTCTGAATGGAGGTGGCCAACCAGATAACACTTGGGCAATTCCTCCATCTCAGCGATTTTCATTTACAGAAGGACCAACCAGCACTTTTTCCCTCCTGCAATTATAGTAAAAACTGATATTTTAATAAAAATGTCACTGCTACCCCTGGAGCACCAACTTTTGTTAGAAATGAACACAGCTCTCACCTTTCAGTTTGTGTTAGCTGTGATGCTTTGACAGAAAAGGGCAAAGGTGTTTTGGGGGCCGGGGTTAGTTGAGTTATTGGGTGTGTTTTAGTTTAGATTCACGGTTATCAGCAAATTCCCAATCCACTTTAGACTTTGAAGTTGAAGGAGCTAGACGCAGTATTTACCCCCAACCAGGTAGAATCACAGATTACTGGCTCAACTAGACTAAACTAGGACTCATGGAGAAAACCTGGCAGTGTCTTTTAATAGCTGAGTCAGTTAGAAGTTTGGATGCAAGATGGATAGCATTGTAGACAATCGTACTTAGGAAAATTCCAGATTCATCAGGATAACTTGCAACATCAATGATTGGTTTTAGGCCTGTCTTTTCTTCCCCAGCACTTCAGTAATTCTTTTGGCAGAAAAAGGGGAGAGAGAACATTTCCTCTATTCATTTTGCCATCTTTCACCTGAATAAATGTGCACTATGAAATGAACTGGGGAAAGGGCAACACTTTGGTTTATTTAATCAATATAGAGGGTTGAGGTGTCAAACCAAACAGTCCCAGCAAGTCATGGATCTCTGCATTAGTCACTGTCCTAGAAAAATAGACAAACGGTCGTTGCACTTCAGCTGCAGCTGTTCCTGCTGTCCTGTGAGACAGGCATCCCAAAAAATCCTGAGTCCTGCAAAATTGTGCGCTGAAAATTACAAGGCTTGTTTTTACCTTTTGCACTTTGTAACCAGACAACACAGATAAACAATCATAATAAAATGCTAACACATTTATTAATAAAAAGACATTATGTTTCTAAAAATAAATACCGCTATAATATAGGACTTGACCTTTAAAACAACGATGAGAGGCAGGGTTGTGGTGGCTCATGCCTGTAATCCTGGCGTTCTGGGATGCCGAAGCCGGAGGATCGCTCGAGGTCAGGAGTTTGAGGCCAGCCTGAGCAAGAGTGAGACCCCATCTCTACTTAAAATAGAAAACATTACCTGGGTGTGGTGGCGCACGCCTGTAGTCCCAGCTACTTGGGAGGCTGAGGCAGGAGGATCGCTTGAGCCCAGGAGTTTGAGGTTGCTGTGAGCTAGGCTGATGCCATGGCGCTCTACCCTGGGCAAGAGAGTGAGACTCTGTCACACACACACACACACACACACAAGCACAAACACTGATGAGAGTAGCTTGATTGAAGGGGATGTAAGGCAGACAGAGCCTGCTGAATCCTGGCTACCAGGGTGTGATGTATGAAGTTTGGGGAGAACTGAGCAATGTGCTCTTGCTACTCAGAGCATGCATGAGAGGAAACGCCACAGAGAGGAAAAACATGGGGGAAATGGACATCTTGTACAGTCTTGTATTCCTTCGTGGCTTCCAGTGTTCAGCTTATGAGTATGTAGTACTTGGTGTTTAATTGTGTTTCACTTTAACACACTTGGACACATCACGTATTAATCCATGTAACTCCTGTGTTATACACCCCATGATTCTATTATTTATTAATTACATGTGAAAGAGTTTATGTTATAGGAATATGCATTGTGGCAGAACTGACTGGATTGTGTTTTTGTGTGGCTTGGGCTGGTTGTGATTGAGGCCAAGGGAATTTGCAAGGACTGCTGGCAAAGTGAATATTGACAAAGGTTGCTCGTGTGGTCTTTATTCCATTTCTTTCACAAAATTTTTTTTTTCTTATTTGGAAGAGGAACTTATACCACCTTTTGATATTGACTTATATTTAGTATTATTTCATAAAAGAAATTTCTCTCTTCTAAAAAAAGCGTTAACTTTATAAGCACATGTTTAAATAGTTTAAATAAGGTTAATGAAAAGTTTCAGAGTAAATAAATCCAGACCCAGATAAAGGAAGGATGCTTGGCTTCTCAATTTCTCTTATTTTAGTCACTGTTGGCAGAGGAAATTGTTATCCTGAAGGCATCTAGATATTTTAGGTAAAACAAAATCTTAAGCTTTTTTTTTTTAAACTATTTTGAGGTCTGGCAAAATTCCAGACATGTTTGCTGTTTTTGGTTTAGTTTTTGCTGAATACTTTGCCTATTAACTTCAGAATCTAAGTGTCGTTCAAGTGAGGTTTAATCTGCACAATATGTTTCTGATTATTTATATATAACTCAGCAAAATGGTGTTTGGTAAGAATTATTTATTTTTTCATCTCTTTAATTTTCATTGAACCTCATGAATTTTTTCCCATTTCCTTTCTTTGGCTTTAATTTAATGAATGTTCTTTTCATGGACAATAAAATATTTGCATTTTGAGAGGCTCAAATTTTCTCAGAACATCAATATTCCCAAAGTGGGACACGATGCATTTCCCATAAGGAATGCTGGGTTGTTTAGAAGCCGGAGGTGGGGCTTGGAAACCTCTCACTACTTCTCTTATTTCTTGGCTCGCTTTTTTCTTGGTTGTTGTTAAAGCTAATATGGCTGCCTGAGCATTACGAATAATGGTAAGACACAAACAAGAACAAAAGCAATGCCCCCTATTCTTATTAGCCCCCACTCCTCTTCTCAAACACATAAGCTCAATCTCTAGTGGTTACTTTAAAAACAAATAGCTCTAAAGTCACAATTTTCAAGAATCTGAACTATTTTTCATGGGTTAAGAAAGAGTCATTGAGATAGTTCGAAAGTCTGTTGGGCAGTTTAGCTTATTTTCCGTCTTTAGTTCTAAATGCCTTATTGAATCTAGTTCTCCCACCATTCTGCCTTCGTAAGTGAACTTGCTTGGCTCTTCCAGATTTCGTGACTCTGACAACTTGTCAGGGTTGGAGCGCTGTTCTCAGCAGGGACCTGTGGGAGGACAGCTGGCATCCGAGGAGACCTGGGCAGGTCCCCAGCTCTTTGGAGGAGCCCAGGCCCCTGCGGGGGCGGCCCGCTGACAGCCTTCCTCTGCAGAAGGCAGGATTCAGGAACTTGCTCTTGGGCATCAGCTGTCTCCACAACTTCTCTAGCAGCTTACAATAATGTGGGTGAATTCAGGTGGGAATTGGGATCTGGGGTAAAAAACTAAGAGAGCAAAAAATGGGGATATGGAATTTCTTCTTTGCTTAAAATGCTCAAATCCTGTCTACGAAAAACAGGCGCCTTGTTCCCCCACCCATGGAACACATTTCCTCTGGATGACGCCTACACACGCAAGCTAAAATCCTGAACCATTACTGGTTTGATTTACATGTACTTTTTAGCTTTAATTTATGATACGGGTTGCCTGGGTTTAAACTGTATTTTCTTCAGCCTTCAGCAATGCACATTACTTCAATGAAATAAAATTAATAACTTGTTTGGCATCCAGAGTCACTGCCTGGGGTGGGTTGGAAGGTCAACAAAAGCAGAAGGAATGCAAATTATATGAAATCCATTTCAAGAACAAGGATTTGATTTTTTAAAATAACAGCTTTATTGAGGTATATTTTTCATACCATAAGATTCACCCTTTTCAAGTGTATAATTCACCACTATCTAATTCCAGAATGTTTTGTCACACCAAAAGAAACCCAGTACTCTTTAGGGGCGATCCTCCATTCCCCTCTCCCCCAGCCCCTGTTAACCATGAATCTATTTTTGTCCCTATGGATTTGCCTATTATGGACAGGTCATATAAATGGAATCATTTAATATGTGACTAGCTTTTTGCATTTACTAAAATGTTTTCAAGGTTCATCCATGTTGTAGCATGAATCAGCACTTTACTCCTTTTTAATTGCTGAACCATATTTCATTGTAGGGATGTACCACATTTTATTGTCCATTTATCAGTTGGTGGACATTTGGGGACATTCTCTGGCTATTATGAATAATGTTACTATGAACATTTGTGGGCAAGTTTTTGTGTGGCCATATGTTTCCACTTCTCTTGGGTATACACTTAAGAGTAGAATTGTTGGGTCGTATGGTAACTTTACATTTAACCTTTTGTAAAAAGTGCCTAATGCTATTTTGGATATAGCTGTGCTGTTGTTTCCCATTATATTCCCACCAGCAGTGGGAATATATGAAAGTTCTAATTTTCCACATCCTTGTTAACACTTGTTATTATCTGTCTTCTTAATTTTAGCTGCCATAGTGGGTGTGAAATGGTATCTCATTGTGGTTTTTATTGGTATTTCTCTAATGATTGATGACATTGAACAGCTTTTCATGTGCTTGTTACCATTTGTATATCTTCTTTGGAGAAATGTTTATACAAATCATTTACTCATTTTTAAATTGGGCCATTTGCCTTTTTATTGTTGAATTGTGAGAGTTATTTACATATTCTGGATGTGAGTCCTTTATATATGATTTGTAAGTATTTTCTGTCATCTTGTGGGTTGTCTTTTTACTTTCTTGGTGGTATCCATTGAAGCACAAAACTTTTAATTTTGATGATGTCCAATTTATCTATTTTTTCTTTTGTCACTTGTGCTTTTGGTATCATATCTAAGAAACCCAAGGTCAAAAATATTTACTTTTATGTTTTATTCTAAAGGTTTTACAGTTTAAGCTCTTACATGTAAGTCTTTGATCCATTTGGAGTTAATTTTTGTATATGGTGTGAGGCAAGGGTCCACTTTCATTCTTTTGCAGTGACTATCCATTGTCCCATCATCATTTGTTGAAAAGACTATTGCTTCCCATTAAATGGTCTTGGCATCATTGTTGATATCAAGGTTTATTTCTGGACTCTTGATTCCATTCCATTAATCTGTTTGTCTGTCTTTGTACCAATACCTTCCTGTTGTGATTACTGTAGTTTTGTAGTAAGTTTTTCGATTGGAAGTGCAAGTCGTCCTCCATGTTTTATCCCTCTTTGTTGTGAAATTGTTGCATTTCTACATGAATTTTAGGGTGAGCTTGTCAATTTCTGCAAAAAAAAAGGCAGCTGGGATTTGGGTTGTGAAAAATGATTTGTTGAAAGAGAAGAATAATGCAGAGAGATCATGACTCAATCACTGCCATTACACTTATTTTAAACAATAAGAAAACAAAATGAACCCTCTGGGGGATGGACATGCTTGAAGCTCTGATTCGGATGGGGCAAAGGCAATATGTGTAACCTAAACTTTTGTACGCCTGTAATATGCTGAAATAAAGCAAACAAACAAACAAACAACAACAACAAAAAGAAAACAAAACAATTGTTGAGTGTGAATGTGGTGAGTTGGCAAAGCAAAGTAAATTATACAACAATTAAAATAGAATTGAGGGTCTGGGTTCCTTCAGGGTGCCCCAATTGCTAGTAAGATTTCCGGTAACTTTTCTGTTTCCTCATCTCTGGGCCTGAAATAATAATGGGAGTACATTGTAGACTAAAGTTCCTTGTAAGGGTTAGGTCAGGAACTTGTTTCTAAGCTCTTAGCACAGTGGCTGGCACATTGCTACCCAGTATACAGTAGTGATTTTGATTGTGATTAAATATTCCCCACTTCTATTAAGAAAAGAATTAGAAGAAATAAGATGACATAGATATAATGTAAAGGAGAATGCTTGACACTGAAGTGTGAATATCTTACTAAAAGAAGACTTGGTTCTTTACATGATAAGGTCTAAGTGAATGGGACAGAGTGTGGGGGGTATTGTAGCATACACTACTGCCTGCAAAGAGACTATTAGAGTCCTATGGTTTTTAATGTGTGATCTGAGCTCTATGGGGTCAAAGCTCTCATACTAAACTATTGTCTGCCTTTTCCACTCTTGTTCTCCAGGAGCATACAGTGGAGGCTTCCAGTGGCTGGGTGAGAAGTGATGATACTGTTCTGAAGGCTAATGGAATATATATTTCTATATTCTTGTGTTTTAGACATTGTTTTTTATTTTTAGTTTTAATATCAATAAAAATAACATTTATGAGCAAATGCTTTTGTGGTCCTCAATAATTTTTAGAAGTGTAAAGAGTTCTGAGACCAAAAAGTTTGAGAAATGCTTCAATAGACAAACTTTGGATAACAGAAATAACAATATATTTTTGGAGCACTTTCTTTAATATATGCTCCACAAAGTACAAAGTGTTGTCCTTGCATCATCTCATGAAGCCTGTTGACAAATCATTGTTGCATCTCCCTTTGGTGATGGGTAATCTGACTCGGAGAGGAGTCCAGTAAGTTGCCTAGGGTCATATGGTAGGTAAATGGTAGAGCTAGGATTTGAACCCATGGCATCTTGTTTTCTGGGCATATTGTTTCCTGTCTTAAGATTCTGCAGTCTTAACAATTCAAAGGATATTAAACTTCGCAGTAATCCCTTGCTTTGGGATCTGAGGGGCCTAAAGTCTAAGGTATGCTCTGAGAACACATGCAGGAGCCAATTTTAGATTATGAATCTTTCTAGCCAGTTGATTGGAACAAAAGGCTGAGACCAGGATTGAGACATTCTCAGATATCTTGCCTTGACACTCCTAGCCCTTTCAAAAAGGGAGTTGTTGGCTGCCCTCTGTGCTATACGTCGTTAGATTTACGGCTGCAGCAGAGGGGAGCTGGCCAGCATGCTGTGAGCCACTCCACTGGGGTGCATTAATCATGAGCTCCCTCCCAAGTGACACTTGGGTGAGAGAGTGGGACAGCCAGGAAGCTTGGGAGAGGGCTGCAGCTCAGGGCTCAGGCTCCTTTTGGTGCCAACACCTCTACTTTTCACATTTAAAAAACATAAGAAGACTAGGGATAGCAAAGTGAGGTGGGGGTGGAGGGCTGCTATAGTCGCTGCTAAAAAGAAAGAAAGAAAAAAAAATATGAAAAAAATTTCAACACTTGTATAGTGTGACAAATTCCTCATCTAGACTTGTAGAATGTTATGGATATCTGAAATTTATGTGACTAGTTTCCATCAGTAAAAAAATGTGTCCTTTATTTTCATTTAGCGCGTGTGTGACACACGGGAGAGACCAGACTTGACTTGGCTCCTGCCACAAAGCCACACCGAGCCAACTTCTGGCAGGCATGCTTGTCCCACTTCCTCCAATTTCCTGATGAAGAAAATAAAGCGCAAAGACTCTGAGTGATTTGCCTGAGATCCTACAGCTGGTTTATAGCACAGACATCATGCTATTTTCCTTTCTCCACATGTTCCAGATTTCTGGATTTTTAAGGACCAGCAAAAATTTTTATAAAGGAGAGTGAGTAGGAGGAATATAACATATGATTGCCAACTTTTTGTTTTAGCAAGTAAAGATATTAAGAAGCTATAACCAGTGTCTGATGTCAACTCTTCTCATAAAAGAAGGACATTTACGACTATTTTAATGTCTTTTGAATAGCCTGAATTTAGCTCTATGTACTATTCTCTATATTTTCCTACCTTTCCTTATTTTGAGACAGGAATAGGGTAAACATTGCCAAAGGCCACTCTTTGTACCCACACTGATGTTTTGTCACTGCTGAGCTATACTTATAATTCAAGAAAGAGGAGGGTTTCTCTAATGATTAGTAATGTTAAGCATTTTTTCATATTCTTGGCCATTTGTATGTCTTCTTTTGAGAAATGTCCATTAAGATCTTTTGTCCATTTTTCAATGTTTGTTTTTTTTGGTCTCTTTTTGCTATTGAGTTGTTTCAGTTCCTTATGTATTCTGGTTATTAATACCTTGTTGGATATATAATTTGCTAATATTTTCTTTCATTCTGTAAGTTGTCTCTTCACTCTGTTGATTGTTTCCTCAGCTGTGAAGAAGCCTTTTAGCTTGATGTGATCTCATTTGTCTATTTTTGCTTTTGCTGCTTTTCCTTCTAGAGTCATATCCAAACCACAATGAGATGTCACCTTACTCTAGTTAGAATGGCCGTTGTAAAAAAGACAAAAGATAACAAGTGGTGGTGAGGATGTGGAGAAAAGGGAACCCTTACATACTGCTGGAGGGAATGTAAATTAGTACAGCCATTATGGAAAACAGTATGGGCCTTCCTCAGAAAATTAAAAATAGAACTACCATATAATCCAGCAATGCCACTACTGGGTATATATCCAAAGGGAATGAAATCAGTATGTCTAAGAAATATCTGCACTCCCATGGTTACTGGAGCACTATTCACAATAGCCAAGATATGGATGGAATCTACCTAAATGTCCATCAGTGGAAGAATGGTTAAAAAATGTATATATACACAGTAGAATACTATTCAACCATAAAAAAGAATGCAATCCTGTCATTTGTGACATGGGTGAACCTGGAAGACATTATGTTAAGTGAAATAAGCCAGACACAGAAAGACAAATATTGCATAATTTCACTCATAGGTGGAATCTAAAAAGTTGATCTCATAGAAGTAGGGAATAGGACAGTAGTTACCAGACACTAGGTAGTGAGGTAGAAGGAGATACTGGATAGGGATTGGTCAATGGGTACAAAGTTACAATTAGATAGGAGTGAGTTCTTGTGTCCAATTGCACAGTAGGATGACTATAGTTAACAATAGTGTATTATATATTTCAAAAGAGCTAGAAGAGAGAATTTTGAATGTTCTCACTATAATGAAATGATAAATGTTTGCGGTGATGGATGTGCTAATTACCCTGATTTGCTCATTACTCAATGTGTGCATGCACTGAAGCATGATTTTGTACCCCGTAAGTATGTATAATTATTATGTGTCAACTGAATTTTTTTAACAAGGAGGAGCGTAACCTTCTCACAAGCTCTTCTTTGTGGGATCGAATGAACCCTGCTTTTTGGTCATTTGAACAGCAAGTGTGAATTCTAATGCTTGTAAGCTGAGCTCCAGGCATGGGGCTGCAGCCAGTCTTCTAAAGCCTTATAAAGCTGTGCCTGTGTTCTCAGCAGTGCAGTGTCCACCTGGCCTGGGCTCCTGGCTACCTGTCAGGATCATTAAAGTGGAGCTGATGAGAACCTGTGAGTAACTTTCCATTTCATTTTCACTTGTATCCCAAACCTAACTACCACAATGGAGCAAAACATTTATGCAAAGTTAAAAGTATCCACTAATTGCCTAACCTTCCATGGTTAGGGCTCTGCAAGACAGCCAGGCTCTAGTTTTCCTGTAAGTTGAACTCAGCTGACCAGACTAGGTACAAAGAAGTAAGTGATCTGGCTTGGAGTCCCCCAGGACCCCCATAGCAATGATCCACAATAACGTGGTTGAAAAGGTATTACTAATACATTGGAGCGGGTGAATGGGATGGTACCATGTGACTGCTATTGTAGGTGAAAATATGAAAAAATGTCTACCCCAGGATGCTTCATTTACTTCCAAATCTCAGCAAAAAAGAGACCCTCAAAGTTCAGATAGCCAGCAGACTGGCAGGAAGACCAAGAGGCTGGGTTATTTCAGGTGACTGGCTGACCAATGGGCTGATGAAAACTTTGGTTCCTAAATCCTGGGATAATTTTAGAAGCTGAGAAGCCTGACTTAAAGTGGTGTATGGGGAATTTCCTAGAGCAGTGGCCAGCGCCAGCGTGGTGCTAACTATGATCCATGTGTTCAGGACACTGATTACTCTTCGTTGCTCCAGACCTGGAGAGCAGTCCACTCACTTTACTGCACTGATCTGGACTCCCTCTGCCCTAACTTCCCGTGTCCGGATTAGTTTTGAAAGCTCTAGGATCAATCTGGTCTTTTTGGGGGCTGCAGAGGGTCTGTTGCGTCTTGAAGTAATAATGGTAGTTTAATCAGTGTTGAGGATGCAGTTAAATTAAACCAAGCTGTGAAGTACTTCCTGAGCGTCTACTATGTGCAAAGCTGTATGCAAGTCCCTTACTTCTGTCACCTTGTTGCAGGCAATGGCACAGAAAAAAGTGGAGAGAAATGAGGAAAGGTCCTTGGAAAGGGTCATATTGTCAACATAAGAGTTTTTTTTTCTTATTTAACACTGAGATTTATTTAGTACATACCATGTGCCATGGACTTTCAATTGTGATCTCATTGAACGACCTGCAAGATGAGTACTACTATTTCTATTTTACTGAAGCTCAGAGAGGTGAGGTGTCTTGCTGGAAGTCACATGGCTAATAAGTGGCAGAACTGGGGTGTATGCATGTCTGGCTCCAAAGCTTACTGTAGCATACTGTGATGATTCCCAAGTCTCTTTGTCAGACTGTCCAGTTAATAAACTGTGAGGCAACTCATCTCAAATTCAATGATCTTTTAGATTTTACTCCTGTTTTATAGCATTTCTGTGGTCACGTGGATCTTGCCAATCTTATCCCAGCCACCTGCAGAATTGCAGTGCTGGAGAAGGATGTTCAGACACACTTGTCTGTGTGCAGAGCCAGCTGAGCAAGGCTGCAGGGACTGCCTCTCGGACTCTGCCCCCCCTGCTCGGAAGAGTGACCCTCCCTCGCCTGGGAGGTGGTTAACCATTTTTCCTCCTTGTTACTAAAAAGACCCATCAGGTTTGGGGCCCACCTTCCTGAACCACGAATTGCAAAGGCAGGTTCATAAGGCCTTCAGCCAACTTGGAGTTTCTCAGTCAAATTATATTACATTATTAATAGAAGTCAGCTTGTAAAACACTGCCCATCACCAAATTAAAAAAAAAAAAAAGGCTTTGCCACTTTCTAGGCCTTGACTGTAGAAATGCCTGGAGTTTTAATGATCTTCTCTGTCCATTAAGGGATCTGATAGACATGAAGTTTTATAAGGTAAAAACCAAAAATGGATCAGGTTTTTGATGCCAAAATTCCATTAGGCTTGCAATAAAGGGTGCAGTAGATCTATTTAGCAGATATATTTTGAGGTAGTGAAACCAAGTAAAATAGTAAGACCTCTTAAATTTTAATGTTTATTCCAGGGACTGATCATTCAAAAGAGAAACGTTCTTAGTATGCCTGGGTAATGTGTTTTTCTGCTGTGTCTTTCTTCAGAGGCATACTTACATTTGTATTTCCCTGGGAGCAGTAGTGCTGGCTCGCGGTGGAATAGGTACAGGGCCCTTGTTGACCCTTTTTCTAGACTGACCTCTCTGATGCTGTCACCAAGAGGACCTCGGGGAGATGAAGCAAATCCCTCAGCCAGCCCTCATTTATTTGGGTAAGCCCTGTCTGCTCAGTACCGGCCCCATCTTCTTTCATTAAAACGAAAAAGCTTTTGGTTTGTTCTGAGCATATTATTAGCAATCTCATGATTTAGATACAAAGTTGGATAGAGTGAATGCATTGAACACATAGATTTATCACCCTTTTACTCATGGAAGTGATACAAAAAGTTGCTAAAAAGACTAACTCCTTTGATACAACTAAAGATTCCCTCACCAGGGAGCAGAAATTTTGATAAACTCCTGCAATATGAAAGAGCCTGGGGTTTCGGAGATGTAGGGCAGAAAATGTAGGGCCAAAGCACGCACTGGAGAGCTCACTGTAGAGTGAGCCGCCAGTCCAGGGGTAGCCCGAGCTCATCTGCGTTTAGCTGCCGTGGGTGCAGGTGAAGACCACGTGGAGTGTTGGGATTAACCAGGATAGGATTTGCCAGGCAACTCCGGCTTGAGATGGGAGACAGGAAAAGCGAGTGGGGCAGCGGAGGTGAGAGTGTGTGCCTGGAATGAGGAGCATGACCGGCTCTGGGGTCTAGTTTTCAAAGGGAGAGAAGTGAGAAAAGGGTGTGTTCGGTGGGCTGGAGGTGCCGGGGGCCGGGGTGGGGGTGGGGCGATGAGGAACTGCTGAAGACAGCCTTGGGGAGGAGGTGGTCAGAGACAGGGAGTGAGGCGCTTAAAGGTGGGATGTTGATGGTGGTGCAGCTACAGGTCATGACGAGGTCCAGGATGTGACCAGGGAGGTGCTGTTTGTGGGGGTGGAGGGAGTTATCATTGTGGAGTCGGAGGACCAGGAACCCTGTGCTCCTGCACAAAACAGAAAGCCCAAGCCAAGTGACCACAAAAATCTGTTACCACCCCCACTAGAACACAGTCATACACACTTCCACAGAAATGCACCTCAAACAAAACAACCGCAAAATACTCAAGATAAAAAAATACAGGCAAATTCTGGCCAAAAGAAAACCAAATGTAACAATATGAACTGCAGATAGAAATAACATCTGAAGGAGAAGCATTCCATGAGAAAAAAGAGTTATTTCTAGTTGACAGTCCACAAAGATGTAATCATAAGGAAACTTTATGTTCTTAACAATGTGAATTTGAAATATACAAAAAGTTGAAATATTGAGAGAAACAAATTCGCAAACGCAGTGGTGAAGAGTAAGGAGTCAGATACCGTAATGGCCACAGCTCGTATACAGCAGATACAAGTCCACTCATTTGTGCAAAGACACTACGCATGCATATTTAATTTGCTCTTAGTTTAGAATCTAAGGACGTTTCTAAAAAGTAGCTACTGAGTGTGTACAATGCAAAAACAGCTAACAAAACTCAAGTCCTATCGACTATTCAAAGACAATCCGGTCTGTTGACAAGTTGTGGACTGGTTCTCTCACACCAGAGCTGCAGACTTAAAAGTCTAAAA
This sequence comes from Microcebus murinus, assembly GCF_040939455.1. Classification (NCBI taxonomy): domain Eukaryota; kingdom Metazoa; phylum Chordata; class Mammalia; order Primates; family Cheirogaleidae; genus Microcebus; species Microcebus murinus. The sequence goes on along the minus strand of NC_134115.1, from coordinate 11,061,868 downwards.
GTCAAGGAATAAAATCTGCTCCAGTAATTTAATAGGATTCTGCATCCAACTTTGCTTCAATTCCTGTTCACATATAAGACACAAGCCTTAAGCGTCATTAAATTTCCATTCTGACTGGTCACCGGCTGTAAGTGAATGCGCAGACTAACGGGCTTCTCCGCTGCGTGCCAGGCACGGGGCTGCGAGTGGTCTGCTTTCCTTGCCTTCGAGTGCCATTCCATCCCAGCGTTCCCGTTTCCTCCTCTCCTGAGCTTTGGCCTGTGTAATTTTGGAGCTTAAAAAGAAATATGTATCTTCTGTCTTTTTTCTCAAAGGCTTCATTTACATTTTAGTCTATTTTGGATTTTTTTTTTTTTTGGCAATGCTCTCTATTGCTTTTATTTCCTGTTTTCATGAGCTTTACATAACTTAAGAAAATGTGATCCAAGACATGTCTGGGTTAGAGGTTATTTATTTATCTTTTTGTTTACTGCAATGTGGAGTATATAGGCAAAAGGGATGAAATAATTTCTTTTCTCCTTTCATTAGCTTCATTTCCTTATTTTTCATGTTAATAGTACTTTCTTATAGTCAATAAAATGTATACATCTTAAGTTTTCAGCACAATGAATTTTGACAAATGTAAATGTCCCGATTAAAATATATTGGAAGGCTGAGGTGGGAGGATTGCTTGAGGCCAGGAGTTTGAGACCAGCCTGGGCAACTCAGCAAGGCTCTGTTTGTATAAAAAATAGAAAAATTAGCCAGGTGTGGTGGCTATTTATTTTCTTTATCTCAAAAATAAAATAAAGTAAATAAAACAATTCCATCTTCCTAGAAAGCTAACTCATACTTCTTTCCAGTCAAGTACTATTCTAAAACCAGCTCCAGGTAACCACTGACCTACTTTCTGTCCCTATATATTAGTTTTCTATGTTTAAGAACTTAATAGAAATGGAACCATATATATGTATTCTTTAAGCTTTATTATATTCAGTCTTTTTAAAAAAAATTCTCTGGTTATGTGTATCATGTATACTATTCCATTGTATGACTATACGACAATTTGTTTATCCATTTTCCTATTGATGGATACCTGAGCTGTTTCCAATTTTTGCATATTGTGAATAAAGCCACTATTTATGTATAGGTGCTTTTGTGAACGTATACATTAATTTCTCTTGATATATGTCTGGGAGTATTTTTTGTTTGTTTGTTTTGTTTTTTGAGACAAGGTCTTGCTCTGTTGCCAGGGCTAGAGTACAGTGGCTTCATCATAGCTCACAGCAACCTCAAACTCCGGGGCTCAAGCGAACCTCCTGCCTCCGTCTGCCTAGTAGCTGGAACAACAGGCACGTACCACCACATCTGGATAACTTTTTCTATTTTTTTGTAGAGATAGGCTCTCGCTAGTGCTCAGGCTGGTCTTGAACTCCTGGCCTCAATCGACCCTCCGACCTCAGCCTCCTAAAGTGCTAGGATTACAGGTGTGAGCCACCACACCCGGCCATGTCCGGGAGTATCATTGCTAAGTCATAAGGTAGGTGAACATTCAAAGTATTCAGAGAGTGCCAATTTGTTTTTGAAATGGTTGCACAATTTTAAACATCCTCCAGCAATTCGTGGGAGTTCCAGTTGCTCCACATCCTTGCTGACACTTAGTAGAGTCAGTTGTCATCTTTAGCGATTCTGGTCAGTGTGTGCAGGTATCTGGTTGTGATTTTGCTTTGCATTTGTGAAATGCTTTGCATTTCCCTGGTGACTAATGGTGTTGAGGACTTTTTCATGTGCTTATTGACCAATTGAATATCTTCTTTTGTGAAGTGTCTGTTGATGTCTTTAACACATTTTTTGTTCAGTTGTGTTTTTAATATTTTATTTCCCTTTGAAAAGTTTAACTGATTAATATATGCTTTATTCAAGAGCCAACTGGATGCCTGGATGGCCACAGGCTTTCAAATTTAATACCTTACTTAATTGATACAACAAACTGTTGAAATGAATGTATCACTTCCATTTTACAGAATAGGAAACCGAGGTTCACACAGGTGAAACCATCCTCAAAGCTGAAGCTTTCTGACTTTTGAAGGATAGGGCTGTGGCATTCATTTTCACCAGTTGTTACCTGAGAAAAAAGTGGGGGGAAGAGTTAGCTGGAGAAAAACCACTATCCTTGAAATTGGTCCTGGATTTTTAAAAATAGTTTTAAAAAAAACCAAACTTTTACTTGATTATAGCTGTATATTTATAGAAAAGGTGCTAAGATAGTGCAGAGAGTCCTACATACCCATTTATACTATTTATTTAAACAGCTTTATTGAGATATAATTCATATATAGTTCATTCGTTTGCAATGTACAATTCAATAGTTTTTGGAACATTCACATATATGTAATGTACAACCATCGCCACCATCCATTTTAGAACATTTCCATCACTTCAAAAGAAGCCCTGTACCCTTTAGTTAACACCTCTCCATGCCCCTATAAATCCTCCCAGTCCTAAGCTACCATTAGTCTACTTGTGTCTCTACAGGTTAAACTGTTCTGGTTATTGCATATGGACTGAGTCATATAATACGTGGTGTTTCGTGACTTGCTTCTTTCAGTCCCAGCTGATCTTAACACTCATGGCCTAAGACTACTTGCAATTGCTGACTCTCCTGTCCTGTTCTTCCCGGGCACTCTGTAGGCTACACGTGCGGTCCTCCTTGCAGTTAGCTGTGGCGTGTGACTGAGTGGCAGGAGTGACGTGGGTGCCATGTCTAGGCCTGGTTCTTTGAAAACCAAACCAAAGCAAACACCCCAGCTCCCATCCTCGCTCTCTTCTCATGCATGGGCTGATTATGGGAGATTCAGAAGACCCAGAGGAAGGTGAAAGCATTAAGATCAGCCCCTAAATGAAGCACAAAATGCTCTCCTGACCCTATGAGCTGCACCATGGGCTATAAATGAATGCTTACTGTGCTAAACTAGTCGCTGAGATTTAGGCGTCTTCCACTATGACAACTAGTCTCATTGACCTTTTCTCTTAGCACACTCTTTGAAAGCTCATAATTGTGAATACTTCTAAGGTATCGAGAACTCTAACTATGCATTGTCTTTTTTATTAAAGTGTCTTAGGCCACTTGCTGAAGACCGAGCATTAAGAAGCCTGCTTCCTTTAACACAGCACCCTGTGTGAGGGCCGGCACACATGTTGGTTACATCCACGCAGTCTAAAAACAGATTTTTTCCTCACCTTATATATCTTATTTAGTTGAAAAGCCAGAGAGGACATTCTTATGGAATAGATCGCCTATATCTCAAAACATTTATCAACATCCTTCGGACAAATTCTTCAAGATTAGGATTTATTTCACCGTCTTTGCTCCATAATCTCCCAGCACATAGGAGGCTCCGGAGGAAACATGAGGAAGAGAGCGCCGTGCATTGCAGGGCATTTTGAGAATTATAAAAATATGTTTAGTTCTAAAGATCAAAACGCCTACCCATCTGGGATATATAAATCCTATACATAGAATTTACAAGGGGGTTATCTTGAATTATGTGTTGGGTGTTGGGCTTGGCACATAATAAATATAAATGATCCTCACAGGACAGTAGATTAACATCCAGGAGGGAAAAAAAATCAGGCATCTGTGGAATTTAGATGGGAAGATGCTCTACTCTTCTCAGAGAGCAAAGAGCTTTCCAGCCCCAGGAGACAGAGCTATGATCCTTGTTTTTCAGTCCCTTCCTAACTCCTCCTTTGCAGGAGGAGTGATTTATCTGCTCCGTGATTTGGAAAAGGAGCTGTCCAAGTTTGGTTTGCCCCTCTAGATTCTTCTCATTTTCAGATCTTTCTGCCCACAAAAGGGTGCTGGGCTGTCAGCTGGCAACCCTGTGGGAGGCCTGTGGGTGGCCGGCTGTACCAGTGACCCGGGGACAAGTCTGTCCGGTTCTGGAGGGAGCTTTTGGGAAGCCAGCTGAGACTGGCCATCTGAGCCCTACCCTCCAAAACAGCTTTGATTAGGAAGAAAGCTCACACTTCTGTCTTCATCTCCATGCCCTTGGTTCAACTGGTTCTGAACTTGGAGTGTGTGTGGGAGGGAATGAACAATGGAAATATCTATTGATCCCTTAGATCCTAACAGCTACACAGCTAATATACTGCCTGTGATACACACCTATAGCATCCCTACTGTGTGCAAAATTGCACTGCAGGCTATGTGTGACTTCAAAAGAACTAAGGCATTTCTGAGTCTTCTCAAGTACATCCAACTCCTTGCAGGAGGGGACAAACTTACATGAAAGTTGAAATCAGCTGAAGATGGCATACAAATAAGGGTTTTTGATATGGGAGAGACTGCAGTTACATCAGAAGTTTAGAGGTGTGAGATGCTGCTGTAGATTGGGCTATTCTCAAAGATGAGGTGTGGCCCTGCAGAGGTCTGTAACACTTGGACGTGTATAAGTTTACACACAAAGAGACAAAAAAAGTTTCAGTTTTCCAGAAATCATTTCTGGTTCCTTCCACCTTTTTTTCCCTTCTAGTTGTGATTTCTACATGGCATATAAGAAATGATACAACCAGATACACAAAGAGAATCTAAGGATTTCATGTTGATTCATATTATTGTGCTTACAAATAATGATCTGTATTTTTAAACTGTCCACAGCACATCAATATCAAGGATGTGTGAACAAGAACAATCTGAGAGTTGACATGATCTTCAGCTTTCTTGTCTTTCTGCTCTTCATAATATGGTTTTCCATATATTTCTCATGCAGCTATTCTTTCTCTGTAATGCATCATTCTCTGGAAGAGTAGATAAATCAGTACTTTCTGGGACATCTTCATGAATCAAAAAAAAAAAAAATGAACACAGTTTGGAATAAAGCACCTGGTAAGAGCAGACATTGATCTGAACGTCGGACCTGTGAACACAATGGATGGGATCGTGACAGCTCCTCTTCTTAGAAGGCTGTTACCCTTTGATTTGCCCCACCACTCCTGGTTCTAATTCCCATCAGTCACCCAGTGTTGTCCAACAACTACCAAGCCAATCATACTGGCCTTCATATACCATAAAAGAAGCACATGGAAATAACCTAAAGTCACAACATTGCTGCAGTGTCTCCAAGATCCATTCCCCAATAGCATCACAATCAGGAGAGGGGCACCAACACTCTGGGATGGAAGTCTTTGGTCTCAGGCTCTGTCCCCTCTGCTAACTTGCTTACATTTTCCTTCAGTCTTGCCCTTCTTTCTCCTCCTTCTTGTGCTTTCTTAAGCACCTTTAAGGGCTGATTCCAAGGTGAAGCCCAGAATTCTTGCCAGTTGCCCAAGTGCTGAATTCTCTGAGCCTCTCTGACCCTAGGCAGGGGGACAGTCCCAGCAACTTCCTGGGCCCCGTTGGAGGAGAAGGGGAAATCTCTGGTTTTCCTGAGTGTGGTAGCATCTTCCTCTAGTTAGGGGTCCTTTGCTTTTAGTCATAAGATCAGGCACATGTGCCTTTAGGTTGATGTAGGGGAATATGGAATGAAAATTCACACCTTAGAGATCAACAGTTCAGAGACTTTGAAGCCAAAGGTATTTAATGGCTCATTGATATTCTTGGTAAAAATCATCATGCTTTCTTTTTAATTAAAAAATAAACTATATAACTTTATGCATTGTGCTATTGGCCTACACCATAAGCTGAATCACTCAAACCTCTGTATTATCTGATATTTGAGGCCATGGGCTGGCTACCATATGGCTTTGTTAACTCCAGAGAAGCAAGGAGTCTGCCTTCTACACATTGTGCAACCCCTCCGAGTGTCTAGTTTCATGGAACTAAAACACATTCTTTAAATGCCAGATATTTAAATAATACTCAAAGCATCTGTGTAATACTTGGTAGTTGCTTATTTAATATTCTATCCTTTTCTTACTAACAGAATCACACTGGGTGGCCAGTGTACCTACCTCATGTGTCTACATTTCTCAGCTCTTGTCGATGGGGCTGGTCCGATGATATAGTTTCAGTCAAAGAGATGTTAACAGAAATAACTGGGTGGGGCTTCTGGGAGAGGAATTTGAAAGGGATTATCTCAACTGCCATGCACCCTTTTGCTCTTGTCCTTATATCTTCCTCTTGCCTGGACTGGCCACTGTGATGGCTGGTGATGCAGCAACATCTTGGGGCCATGAAGAACCCTGTAAGTTTGAAAACTGCTGATGGCAGAAGGAGCCTGCGACTTCATGACATTGTGGAAATTCCATGCCAGCCATCAATTTCCTCATCTTTAGACTTATTTTAAGCCACTATTATTTGTGTTTTCTCCTACACTGCATCAAACCTCAATCTCTAAGTGATAAAATACTCTTCAGATTGATTTACTTAGAGATAAAACAGAAAAATTGAATGCCTGACATGAAAACTTTTTTAGCAAAAAAAATATTTTTTGGTAAAATTCTAACTTTAAACATTGAGGGGAGGCATGTCCTATTTCTTCATAAGTCCTACGTAGCATGAAGGAGGCCTAGAGGAAAAAATCCCTTCTCTTTGGCTTACTTGTCATTACATGCACAGGAAAGCTGATGTTAGCAGAAGTTTCCCCTCCCCCTGGGGGGCAAGGGATATAGTTTAGTGCAAAGAGTACGGATTTTGCCATCTGGCATACTTGAGTTTGAATGTAATTCTAAATCCAATATTGTATTTTTTCAGCCTCACTTTTCTGATCTATAAAATGTGGAAGGCCTCAGGTTCAAAAGGAATAATCTGCAAAATAGCATACCAAAGGGAACCAGTGAAGTACCTAGTACCATATGTGATCATTTCCTTGCATTTGTGTCTTGTTTCCAACTCTTTCATCTAACAAACGTTCATTGAACATCTACTGTATGCCAGGGCTGTGTTGGGGGTTCAGTTCTTTGACTCTCTGAATTTGCCTTGGATGGAATTATGACTTCAGGGCTTGGTCTTGAAAAGATTAACACTTGATCCATTTGGTTCATTGGCACTAATCTGGGAGGAGTGGGTTTCAGAGCTTCATCCCAAGGTTTCAGTTAAGAAACCGAATTGCAATCTTAGTGGCGTGGTGGTTGGTGACCTTCATCCTGTACCAGACACAAGGGCTAGAGATGGGTCTGGCCGACACAGTGAGTGTTTAGAAGCTGGAGCGAAACCTTGAAATTCCATCTGGAAAAAGTTGTACTTCTCCAGGAAACAGGATGGGTTTGGGCACACAGAGACCCCCAAAACTGAAAAGAAATGGGGATCATTTCCTTGCAACTCCAGTCCCCATCAGTAGTTTCATATGTACTACAGATGTGAGACCACGTCCTTGAAAATATTTAAAGTCAGTGGATTATTTACAGCAGGAAAGCACCACGCCAGATCCTGAGCCTTTCAGGACAGGACATCTTTCCTGAGTCACCTCTGGATGAACTTGGTCCACTGTGAGGACTTTCAAAGGAGCAGCAAATTTGAGATTGTTTAATATTGGTTATATTTATGAATTGTGACATGAAATGAATATTTAGAAGAAGCACTCTGGGTAGAGAGAGGTAGAAAAGTACAGATACTTTACCTTGTGAGAAATTGTTAACTCATTTTCCTTCTTTTATTTGTCAAGACGCTGGGCGCAAGGGGCTTGCAACTGTGAAGAGTGAGTGTAACAGTAGATCCTGCTTGCTGGACGTTTTTAAGTACTGGGACTTTCTGTGGTTTCGTAGCATCTTTAGTCCTCATCGTTAATAGCTGTCAGTCATGGATGCGAAACTCGATGTCAGTATGTGCTCCGCTGGAAAGCAGTGTGCCGTAGTGGGAAGAATATGGCTGTTGATATCAATTATCCTTGAGTCTGAAGCCTGACCATGTAGCTTAGAGCACATTATTAAATGTCTCTCCACCACAGTTAATGAATCTCCATTTTATTCCTGTTTTTCGCATGAGTAAACTGAGTCTGGAAGGAGTGAAGCCACCTACCTGCCCAAGCAAGGTCACAGAGCTGACCCAGAGAAGCTCTGGGTGGAGTTGGGCAACCTGCTCTTTCCCGCACACTGTTATCCTGCCCAGGTGTTAGGGACCTCGTGGGCCCCGGAGGGACAGGAACGCCCTCCTTCTACGTGTGAGAAAAACAGAAGCCCAGAGCGGGCAGACCGGCTGCTCGGGTCACAGAGGAGTCAGAACTCCAGCCCGGGCACCCCCCTGAGAGAGGGTGTGAGTGGGGCGGACGCGGAAGAAAACTAACAGTTTGCCAAAATATTTCACCTTCAATTTTTTATCGTTTTCTGCCTCTGGAAACTAAGTCAGTATAAGATCTGGATTAGATCCATTTTCCCAGTTTCCAATATATCACATTTCTGCAAGACTTGTGGATGTTTTCTCCTGGGATGGAACAAACGCGGGTGGATTATTGGGCTGTGTTTACATTTTTCTCTTATCTCAAGCAGCATCATTCTGGTCTCTAGTGCCTTGGTCTGCTCTGTCCGGATTAGATTTTGCCATTCAGTCCTTTATTGTCCACACCACTGTCCCCTCACCTTCTCTGTCTCTCTGCACCTTTCTTTGTAATCGGTTACATGACTTGTGCCGGAGTGGCCAGCCGTGCAATTCTCCTACTTGTGTTTTCCGGTTAGTGCTGAGATTATCTCTTAAACGGCTGTACGTGCTGGGGACCAGCATTTGTGAAACTCTCTCTCCCTTGATAAAAACACTTCTTCCTCTAGCCTCTGCAGCGGGAGCTCGTGGTCCGCGCCTTCTCTCCTGACGGCAGGTGTTTTCCTGCGAGAGGTTTCGGGTATTTGGAGGAGCACTTCCTTTAGCTCCTCTACCACAACGCAGAAAACATTTTTGCCCCGAGCCCAAGAACCGTGTTTTGTGGAATTTTCTTTTTAAAGACAGAACAAAGGGCAGTTGCAACTGCCAGTTCCTCAGCTCTTGGCTCTTGTTGTTTCCTTTTAGGCCCTAAATGGTAACCAGACACGGGCTCAAATTCCGAGGCCCTCGGTGCCGCCTTCCCTGTTTCTCTTTTCCTCTTGAGGTTCCTTATTTTCTGCAAATTAAAACGTGCTGGTTGGAACGAGTGAGCATAAAGAGACAGGGCAGCGGGGAGCTCCGGCCGTGGGGGGGTTATATCTAGGCAGGCCCTCCTCGCGGGCTCTGATATGATTAATCGGCCAGAGGAGCATGGCTTTGTGGCTTGAGGAGACTGGTTTTGAAAGGAAGTCTACTCTTGTTACCCAGGACAGTGGGTTTTAAAATCAATTTCTCAGAACATTATAGAGGTTTTAACTTTATGCAAACATGAGGCCGCAAGCAGTTCATGTGAGCATTCTGCAAATGCTGACGGCGTGGCTGCACGGGGCGGGGACCCGCGGACTCCCGGGTAGCAAAACAGCCCGGCCCTGCGCGCTCAGATCTCACAGCAGAGTGGGGGTGGCAGGTCTTCAGCAGATAGTCGTGTGTGTAAGTGAACACCTGCACACGGAGCTGGGTGCCCGGCGGGAGAGGAGGGTCGCGGTGTGTGCGTGCCGTGCGCGGGTCAGAGGAGGCTCGCTCGCTTCTTAGCAACAGACTCGCAGCCAAGATACGGAGGGCGAGAGAGGTGTCACTGGGTGGGGGCTGGGAGTGGGCTTTGGGTGGGCTTTTAGTGGAGCGTAGTTCCGTTCCTAATAGAGGAAAGGACGTGTGCAGAGGCCTCATGGAGGAATTAGCACAGTGCATGAGAAGCAGCGAGCCTGGGCCAGAGAGCCTGGGTTTCTGAGTGTGTGACGAGGTGCGTGCAGCCACTGGGGCCTGGGGGTGGCCAGAGTCGGGTGATAGCGAGGAGGACAGGTTTAGTCTTTATCCCTGGAGCTACTGTTGGCTTCCATGCTGGGAAATGGCACAATTAAATTTTCATTTTGAAAAGATCACTCCTGTTTTAGTGCAGAGAACAGATTTTCAAAAGGCCCGAGTGGATTCATGCAATCATTCATTCACCCATTTATACAAGAAATGTTTACTGGGCCCCAGCCATGCGCCAGGGCCCCAACCATGGGCCAGGGCCTTTTTTTCTCCACAGTGGTGAGAGAATCCTTGTCTTTCTAGAACTCATAATCCAGTGGGTGAGGACAGACACCAGACAAGCCAGAAAAGATAAGTTCCAATAGCAATAAGCAAATAAGCACTAGCAAATAAGCACAGCGGAAAATAATTCAACCAAAGGAATCCAATGGACAGCATGGGTGCACTGCTATTTCTAGTTCTATTGGATTTTTCAGGGCAGGCCTTTCTAAGGAGGTGAGGTTGTCTTTCCTAGAGGCAGTGTTTCCCCCCCTTTTTGGGGGTCTTGTCTAGAGCTTGTCACCTTGTGAGCCCTTTACATGTTAGTCCTCTGTAAAGAGACCCTTTAATCCCTCCAATTTTCCTGGGCCTCAGTGCAGTTAGAGTATTTGAGCTTGAAGGAATCAAGAGCATTTGGTTCAGCTCCATTGTTCTGCAGGCAACAAAACAAAGGAAGCCCAGAGAGGTACTATTTGGGGGGTGAGCAGTCAACCTGTCCTGGTGTCCAGGCCATGTCATCTCGGGCCAGAGCTTTCTGCCTTGCCGTTTGGCCCTCCTGGTAAGTGGGAGAGCACAGCTGTGCTCTCTGAGGCCGTGTAGGCTGTTTCCAAAACACTTTCATTGCTGGGTGTGTAGCAGATTCCAAATACCTGCAGAAAGTGATTAATGGTCCCCCCCACCCCACACTACTGGCATCTCCTAATGCAAAAAATCTTGGACAGCAACCAATTTAATTTAGATTCCAGAAAGTGCCACTTTTTCCCCCCAGCCTGGCTTATATTAATGATATTTTTAAAATGCCCTGAAGCTCTGAAGCATATTTAAACCATGAAATAGCATTACAAAGCTTTTGCCCTTTACAGAGTTGCATGGAATGCTAAGTCCAGAAAGAAAAAAAAAATTCTCTTTCCCCTTGGTTTTCTTAAGATTTCAAACTCAATAAGACATTTCTTATTTAAGATTTATAAATATAACTATTGTTTTTTCATTATTGAGCCTTGTTGCCTGAGGTTTAATAGAACATAGTTTTCATGGCTGAGTCGAAAATCCCTTTGGAAATCATGGTATAATGTAAGCTGAAATAGCGCTTACAGAGCTGATTATAATTAAACTTCTTTTACATTAGATCTCTTAGGAGATTCCCCCTCCTTTTGCACCCCCTCCTCTTTTGGAGACATTGTTCTGGGAGAAAAATCCTAGTATATCTGAATCCACCAAGCCAAAGCCACAAGGCATTGAAGAAAGAATTAAGGTGGTAATTTTTATCCTGGTGGAAAAAACTTCGATGATGAATTTCAGATATAGCTACTGCTAAAGAAGTTTCTTTTCTCTTTTGAATGAGGTATGTCTTTCATGTTCTTCATTTTCAGTTGAAAATATTGAAGCCCAGAAAAATTAAGTAACTTGCCAAAATTCAAACAGATAAACTAAAATCATTTTGACTGTTGAGTGACTTGAAAAACATTTTTTTGTGGCCTTTCAGCTTAGATGAGAAAAGAGGAGCTCGGTGGAAGGATAGTTCTACTGGGAGCCTGGGGTGGAGCTTGGAGATTCATGTTTGAATGTTCCCTCGGGGCTTTTGTTTCCTCAAGTCTGCCCTCAAAAGGTCAGAATGGCGCAGGAGATTGTAAGTTCCCTGGGTCAGTTGAGGGAGGAAAAAACAATCAGCTTTTCATCAGAAACGTCCTGGAAGTCAGTGTGCAGAGATGCTCTTGCACCACAGCAGTGACTGCATGAAGCTGGGGATGTGGGAAGTCACATGATCTAGGTCTGCTGTTATCTTCTGTAACAACAGAAAAGGTTTAAAATAACAGAAATTAGCTCTCTCACAGTTCTGGAGACAAGAAGTCTAAAATCAGGTTCTCTGAACTGAAATCAGAGTGTTGGCAGGGCCACGGTCTTTCCCAAGGCGCCAGGGGAGAATCTGTTCCATGCCTCTCCTAGCTTCCAGTGGCTGCCAACATGCCTTGGCTTGTGGCCACATCACCCCCCTCTCTGCCTCCGTAGTCACATCATCTTCTCCTTTTGTGTCTGTGTCAAATTTCCTTCTGCCTTCTGAAAAGGGTACCTATGATTGCATTTAGGGCCCATCTAGATAATCCAAGCTGATTACTCCACATATAATTCTTAACCACATCTACAAAGAACCGTTTTCCTTATAAGGTGACATTTACAGGTTCCAGGGATTAGAACCTGGCATTTCCTCGGGCCATTATTCGTCCTATCATACTGAGCCTGGATCCGTCCTGTTGATGCCATATCTTCATAGAGGACAAAGGAAAAGGCTGTATAGGCCCTTTCCTTTGGGCCGCCAGAGGAGAGCCTTCCTGCTGTCCAGATTTGGGGTGAGCTGTCATAATCAGCGTCTGGCAGAACAAAAGACCAAGGGGAAAAGCTGAAACAAAACAGAGCTGAGTGACCACAGTGGCAGGATTGCTGCTGAGTTTGTTTATGAGAGGAAAGAAAGCAGCCATGTTGGAGAGCCTTGGGCGGTTTCCTTATCCTGGAAGCTATGTAGAAATAGTCGGAGAGGAATGTGTTATTCAGGAGTGTGAAAAAATTTCTTGTTCAAACAGACAGCATAGCTTGAGTGGTTAAAAAACCTTCTCAGAGTAGAAATGAAAAAATGCCCTTCAAAAGGTTGTTAATGTGGCCACTTGCCGACAGAGGGGCACATCACCCTGAGTATCTCGCTCATTTGCCCTTTCCAGGCTGGTTGCTGACCACGCACAGTGAAATCTCAGCATCCGGCGGTGGTAACGCAACCTTGTGTGGTGGAGGGGGTTTTCCTTCCTGCCCTCATTCATAAGTCGAGAGTAGAGGGATGAAGATTTGTGGAAACTACATACTCCTGTCCATTCACTTGCTGTAGATGAAAGAACGCATCACGATACTGCTCTGAAAGGAACATTAGCCAAACTGGATCTTCTCTTGGAAACTGCAGACACATCTGTAATCGCAGGCAGCAGAAAAACGTCAAGGCGATCAACGATCAACTCCACTGCCTTTCCAACACCTGAGAAATGGGGTGAGGTTTTTCATTGAGATTTTCCAAACGTGTGTCTCTAGCACTTCTGAGCTTCCCCTGGCCTTGGTGGTGCTTTTTTTTTTTTTTTTTTCTAGGATAGAAAACACTTTTTTCTTGCATGGCTGCCTGTCAACTCTCCAAGTTCTGGGGCTTCCTGAAGGTCCAAATACCTTACTTCTTTTCTCCTCCCCAACCATCCTACGTAATTTATATGATCAAGTAGGTTCCAGAAATGGTGTTCAGGTGAAAATTTTACTCAGGTCCAGTATCCAACATAACAAGCCATGAAAACTGCTGAGTCTAGAATATAGGTGCTCAAACTTAGGTGTGTTATCTATTTGGCAATATTGTGATTAAAGGATGAGTGGACTAGAAGCTGTTTACAAGGCTTCTTCCAGCATTCTGAAATCAATGACTTAGAGCTTCCATCCTATGTCCTGTAGGACACCAAACATTCTCCATCTTCTGCTGACTCCTTTCTGTTCAATGAATAACAATGACCTTGGTGTGTCTTGTCTGATGGCTTTGCTGCAGGGAAACTCATCTTATTAAACTGAGTATTTTTTTCTCTTTGCCAAAGGCAACTCTGTCTAGGACAGCTGCATTCCAGGGCACAACATGTAGCAAAGCTGGGCAGTCCTGTGCCTGCCTGGCCTGAGTGACAGTTCCAGACAAGAACCACACTCAAGGACCTGGTGGTGTTTGATCCTTTCTCTCTCCCAGGGCTGCATTGTGAAAAAACAGGAAAAATCCTGTTCCATCACATAAAGGCTTTATGTCTCTGCTCCTTCAAAGCCCAGTTTCCTCCAAATAACCAAGTAATTACCAATAACCAAGTGCAATTGTCTCCCACATTGCTAAGGACATTTTTACTAGCCTTGATTATATTTCCATCAGACTCGGGAGTAGCTGATTTAGTAGCCAGGTCTAGGACAGAAGGGATTAGATTTGTCTGATGATCAGTCATTGAAAGTGAATTCATCGAAATCTTCCAAATATTTTAAATTTTTCTAGACCCAACTCAGACCCTACATTTGAAGCCATCTTTTAAACTCCCTGCCCTAAAGTGACCTTTTATTCTCTGAGCAATTCTTGCTCACTGGGACAGAAACACTGCACAATCTCCTCCCTCCCAGCTTGATGGAGTTTCAGGGAACTGGTGAATTTCTTCCTAAGACAGAGATTTTCAGTTGAACGTGATTCATTGGGGACACACATGGGACACTTCATGGGAGAAATGGGGGAATCTCTGGAGGAGTGTTTTCAGGGTAAAAAAACCATACTCAATATAATTATTTTTTCACAAAATAAATTGCAAGAAGTAGAGGCTTTCGAAGTCCCCCAGACTGATAGGGAATCACAGATACACAGAAAATGGAGTAGGAAAATGTCACAGAGCGTGAGGCAATCTGCAGGGTGACTAGTGTGAAAGCGTTATGGCAAGTGTACAGCTCTTGACTGGGAAAAAAACATGTGACACATGAAGAGTCAGAGAACAGTCTTTATTCTTCCACAGCAGGCTCAGCATAGCTAGTGTTACAGCTCTCTTCTGATCTTCTGCCCTCCCTTCCTTGTTCTCCTCCTGCTTTTATACCCTTGGTAGGACTCCAAATGTGTCCAATCAACTACAAGCTTTAACATCCAATCAGCAACAAGCTTTAACATCCAATCAGCAACAAGTTTTAACATCCAATCAGCAACAGGGGGATTTAAAAATTACCCAATCAGGATCATGTGAGCAAGGGAAGCCGAGTGACAGGAGGCAGGCTGCGGAGCATTGAGCTGGGCCCTGACAGCAGACATCAGGCGCGCTGGGCAAGACAGCTCGTGAGGCCTGGCCCCAGCAGGGCGCACCCGCTGGCCTCCAGCCGGCCCCACACAGCACCGTCCCGCGGGGATGCGGAGTGGCGGGGAGGCGGCAAGCGGCCCAGTCCCGGCGTTTAAGGCTTTCTGCATCACCAGTATATACCTACTGTTCAGGAATAATTATTTATAGCACCCCCTTTATATTCTCCAAGTATCTTGTTTAGACATTTAATTATATGATCACCCTAGTTAAACAGAACTTGGGAAGCCTCTCTAAAAAAGTTCCCAAAGTTGCTCTCAAATTCAAGGTGCAATGTCTGGGGAGAGAGTTCAGGTTAGCAGACGGCTTTGCAGCAACATAAATTCAAGTTTTGGTCGTGCATTTTCATGAGAGATCAATCCTGTTGGGCTGCTCAGTGTTTATGAGTGCATTGTATCCTATAGTTTTAAAGGATCCAGAGGTAAAAACAAAAAAAAGGTATTTGACAAAAAAACAAATATAATTCTTGTAACAGAAACATTTAGATATCATTATGAAGAGGAGTGATGGGAACTTGTAGCAAGGATGAGGTAGGAATACAGAAATTAAAGAAACCTATCCAGATTTTTTTAGGTTTTGTTTTTTTGTTTTTGCTTGTTTTTTTGGTCAGTCTGGATGTCTACTGATCTACTGTTTGGTAACTGCTTCTTAATTATCTTGACTTTGTCTTTGTGCTGTACAAGTTAGACAACTTGGTCTGACTTTCTCCTCCTGCAAGGAGAGAAAGATCTAGCCAAAGGCACAGCTTTGGAAGGCTTCGGCTCCTACATTCAGCTGGGTCCTACAATTATTTCCCTCGTGGTCATGCAGGGGACTTGGCTTCTTCCATTGCAAAGAAACATTGGCCAAGGAGTTTTGCCCCCTGTCCATTGACCTGAGTAAGAACACGTTGTAACATGAGTTGCAATTAGTCATTAGTTTTCTCAATCCATGTGTGAGAAACTGCGATTTCAACCACCAAAACAACAGCAGCAGCACCCAAACGAGATACATGTTTGCAGCCAAGCTGTTTAAAGCACCATTGCTAGTATATTTTTCTCTTGCTAGAATGTCACCCTGAATCTATTTTTTCATGTTTATTTCTTACCTTTATTTATTTAATTTTGTTTCAGCATATTATGGGGGTACAAATGTTAAGGTTACAAATGCCCTTGCCCTCCCTCCTTGAGTCGGAGCTCCAGGGGTGACATACTATTTCCCTCCGCCCCCCAGTTAGTTTGTAACAAAGAAATAAGGTGACAAGGCATCCACAGCAGCTGCTGGGAACCACTGCAGCCTGTGACAGGCCCTGATGGGTGACAGTTGTCTGATCACGACTCTTCCTGGTGTGTTCTGGAAAAAAATGGACTTTTTTTGTTTCAATTAGTTTTATAGACATTTCAAGCCCAGACCTGCATTTTTTCGTGGTAAGCTCACCCCTCAGTATTCCCCTGGAGGCTCACTAACCATGGCTGCGTTCGTATTTTAGGCGAGTTTAGCTATGCAAGCTTGATGCTGCCATTTGTTTTCTCTTGAATTGAGATAATTTGCTTTTCTTTTTCAGCAATCCTGGATTTCAACAACTTGAAACTGGTCTACGAACTAAGGGAAGAGGAAAATTAACTTCATGGTTATCAGACATCAGAGAGATACAATATCTAAAACCTTAAAAAAATCCTGTTGTTTGGAGTCAACACATCTGCTGAGTTATGTGTCACCCAGCCACACAGCCCACAGGAATTCATGGTGAATGGTTTTCTAGGAAGTTGGGTCTTACTGATGATGTTTGGGATTAAACGTCATTTGTGTTAAAGTGAGCCTTAAAGAAGACCCTCAGCTGCATTTCTATTTTATTAATACATAGTTTTTAATGACTGTATTATTCTTGTCAGGTGTTCTGCACATATCTGTCAGTTTCTGTGGTCTGACTCAGAACACAGGAAGCCTGGGTGAATATTAAAAGAAAACTTCTTTGGCAATTTCTCTTTTATTTGTCCACTGTGCTTTTGGTATACAAATGCCTAAAAAGAGAAAGCAGACAGTTATCGCTACAGTTTGGTTCGGGGTAACAGAAGAGTTGCCCCGAATGAAAGATTTCTGTCCTGTTGGCCGGCCCTGCTGGGGCACCTAAAAGCTCCCCTCTTTACACCACACTCTCTTGATTGAGGCAGTGGGTTTCTAGGAGTCCAAATTAAATTCACAGAAGGCCATTTGACGGTTCCAACTTTTGAGTGTGTCTGCCTCTTTTCCAGATATGAACTCTTTGGCCAGGAATAGGGACAACTGTGTTAAGGCATCACAGGCTTCTGTCGAAATGCCAATCGCCTTATGCGGGGAGAGGGCAGCAAGAGCAGCCTCCGTGGCCCTCCTGGGGGTCCACTTGCCGTCCAACCTCAGCCTCATAGGGAGGCCCAGGGAGTAGGATAATATGAGAAACAGGGAAAGGGATCGCTTGTCACATGATTTTCCCTTGTGCTGTCCTAAAGGAGTGTGGACAGGATTTGTGAAAATCCGCACCAAAAAACCATGAGTGCCTTTATTTTACTGTTTAAAATTTACTTTTTAATTTTTTTTTACTAACAACTTTATTGAGATGTAATCCCCACCCTATACAATTGACCCACTAACAGTATACAATGCAATGGTTTCAAAGTATGATCATTCACAGTTAATTCAACCATCCTTTAGGGTTTTGGTCACCTTTCCATCTTGCTATTTCCTCTCTCTGGAATGTTCTTACCCCAGATATTGGCTCCCTCCCCTGTTGTCATTTAGTTCTGTGTCCAAATGTCACAGCCAAAAAGCTGAGCACTTTTCCCTCACCTAGAACGCCAGTCTGCCCGTTACTCTCCCTTCTCCCTGCTCTGGCGTCCTTACAGCCCTATCGCCCCTGACACGTCCCTATTTGCCTCTGTCCGTGGCACGCGCTCCACCAGGGCAGGGCCTTTGTCTGGCCCTGCTGCTTCCTCAGTTTCGCAGCTTCCGACGAGGACATTGGACCTCTGTCTCTCGTAGTTCTGGCATCCTGGATTCTGATGGAATTCTCTGATCAGGTGGACAACTACAGATAAGGCGCGTGGGAACACTCTGTTTTTTAAATAGATCCTGTCCCTCTGGCTCCGTGTGCCACGTGAAACTGCAGTGTCTCCTCCCTCCTCTCCACGCCCAACATGGACTCTTCTGCGTGCATGGAGTTTTGGATGCCCAGCGTCTCAGACCCGCATGGCGGAAGAAAAGGCAAAATAAAAATTGTGCTTCGAGTGTGCTATTTGAGATGGAGCTAAATTTGAGTGAAAGCTTTGTCTGTGAGTTTACAAACATACAATTAAGGCTCTTACGGTTATCTAAATCCACTTTCTTGCCTTATAATTTTATGGTTAGAAGCATTACAGTTGTTTTTAGATTTTCATTATAACTGCAGTAGCCACAGACGGAACCAAATAGTGTTTGTTTATTTGTGTAACAAATTATGCCCCTCAGCTAGCTTTACTGTGTAATTTGCATTGGGTGTGCATTTTGCAAAAAAAGTATACATTGGTCTGAGGGTCTTAGCTTCCTTGTCCTCTATCTTCTTCCCAAGGCAGCACTGACAATAGAAAATTGGGTAACAAAATGCACATATGGAGGGCCCACTTTATGTGTGCACTGCACACATTCTTGCAGATACACCAGCCCGACTTCAAATGCTACTCCCCACCGGCGTAGCTAGGTAGACTTGTGGGGAAGTCAGCTTGCTTTCCTCATTTTTTTCCCACTTAGTGAACTTTCACATTTTATTTCCTTTTAATGTTCTATCATGCAAAGATCAGCAGAGAAGGAGTAATTTGAAGTGTTAGGAACTTTAGTGCCAGTTGAAGATTGATTAGAAATGAAAATCATTTGTAGTGACTTAGGTACTTCCTAGTTATGAAAAGTTCTGTAACTATTCAACTCTGCCTCTCTGTTTTTTTTTTTTTAACTTTTCATTTTTATTTTATTGCGGTACAATTCACACAAAACATAAAATTTACCATCCTGACCATTTTAAATGTATAGTTCAGTGGTATTTAATACATTCATAACATTATGCAGCCATCACCATCCTCCATCTCCAAAACTCTGTTCATCTTGTAGAACAGAAACTGTATACTCATTAAACAGCGACTCCCCATTCTCGCTCCCTCAATCCCCTCCCTCCTCCCGTCTTCCAGGAAACTTAGGACCAGGGGCTGCACAGCAGGAGGGGGACAGTGCACAAGGGAGGAAGGCTTCATCTGTACTTATGGCTGCTCCCCAGGGCTCACATCACCACCTGAGCTTCTACCCGGGTGGTGGAAAAATTGTTTTCCATGGAACTGATCCCTCGTGCCAAAAAGGTTGGGGACTGCTGCCTTACGTCAAAGTATTGCTTTATAGTTCAACAATGCTTTTGGACAAATCATACCTTGAGAAATCTTGTCTCAGCTACCAACCAGCTGATGACCTTGGCAATGACCTCTGGCTTGTGGGCCTCAATTTCTCCACTTTGGGAGAGCGAGAGGAGTGGCGTAGGGGATCATCCGTCCTGCAAAGCTTGTTCTAGCCCCCAAAGTCTACAACTCTGGTAACTTCCACTTTTTAAATTTGGTTTTTGACACAGAGTCTTGCTCTGCCGACCCGCCCTGGCTAGAGTGCAGCAGCATCATCATGCCTCATTGCAGCCTCAAAGGTAGGGTCTCAATTGATCCTCCTGCTTCAGCCTCCCAAGCAGCTGGGACTACAGGCCATGACACCTGGCTAATTTTTCTATTTTTAGTAGAGACAGGGTCTCGCTCTTGCTCAGGTTGGTCTCAAACTCCTGACCTTAAGTGATCCTCCTTCCTCGGCCTCCCAGAGTGCTAGGATTACAGGTGTGGGGCAGCACTCAGCCAGGTGACTTCTATTTCTACGCTATTTTGTAGATTAGAAATGAAAGGAGTTGCAAATCTTTTGTGATTGGATAAACTGACTTTTTTCCAATTTTTAACAGAAAAACATTAATTCCTCTCTTCCTTCAGTCCATGCTGTTTAGGTTTTTGCTATGGGTGGTGCACTTTTCTAATGCTTAAGACAGAGGGATGAGTGAGGTGGCCACTGCCCTTGGCCCCATCGTGGGCTGTAGGGGGACCCACTGTCCTGGATTGCTCTGGACTGAGGGGCTTCCTGCCAAAACTGGGAAAGCCTCGGGCAAACTGGGACGAGTTGGTCACTCTAAGTGGGAGACACTGAGCATAAGTGAGTTTTACAAAAGTGAAGGAAGTAATTCCCGACAGTGACTAGCGTTCTATAGGAAAGCCTCAGTGGGGGCGGCCTTGGTGGTCTGAGGAGGGCTCTGGGCAGATCACATTCATGCCCCAGCGGACACGGAGGAGGAGGATGGAAACCTGGGGAGCGTGGCCTGTTTGAGAAATAGAACGTGGCCAGGATGACTCCAGTGAGCAAAATGGAATGTTCTGGAGAAAGGGAGGGAGAGGTAAGCGCAGTGTGGGGTTCAGTAAGCATCCTGGACCACAAGAGCAACAGTGGTATTGCCACAAGGTAATGCTACCTTCTGGCACATCATCATTGCGTTACCTACATCTTCACAGTTACCCATTTTACAGATAAGGATGTTGAGGCAGAGAGGCTTTTGTAAGTAGTGTCTCAAGTCGCGCAGCTTGCAGATGGTGGAGCCAGATCCAAACGGTGCGGACTCCACACCTGTCCTCCACTGCACTCAACTGAGCAAAGCCCCGTGGCCGATGAAGGTGCCTCCCTCCCTCCAGCCTCTCCAGCCCCTCCAGCACCCACCGCCCAGGAATGAGGACCAGCCCTGTCACTTGCAGTTGCAGTTTCTGCCGAGCCAGTACCACACGCTGGAGGAGGCCTCTGCTGCTTTTGTGGCTTTGCTCCAGCGCTGAATGGGGGTAGTTATGGGATGGCTGAGAAATAGTCACTCTGTGTGTAATCAGGTCACTTCACTGCAAAAACATTTTTGTTTCTGCTTCCTTCCTTCCCTGGGTCTTATCCAAGGAACAGTGTCTCTGACCTTCCAAGCCACAAAGGCCAGAGATAATGGGGCACAGCAGGTCCATGTAGTTGAAAGAGGGCAGAGTCTGCCGTCAGGACGCGCTTGGGCACACACGTGCACACACACACACACGCGTGCACACGTGCACACGCACACGAGAGGATGTCACTCGCTAGCCAGGGTATGCGTCATAAAATACACTTGAAAAATACTGCTAAGAAATAGATGAAAATGTTCCTAGTCTAGACTTCTTTTTGTTTGTCTGCGCTCTCCCTTCTGCTCAGAGTAGAGTGAAGCCATTGTGCACACTCTGAGCAAGTGCACAGAATAACTCATGTTTCCTCTCCTTTCCTTTTTTGTCCTTTGCCTTGTTCTTGGCCCTGGTGTTCAGCGCCGGCGTGGGCCTCTGCAGCCTGCATGTACTCCGAGTGCCTTGCCGGGCATAGAGAGCACCGGGAGACTGGGTCGTCTCACAGCTCCTTTCAAGCCCGCTGAGGAATGAGACAGAGCTTTTCCTATGAGGGAAACATAACACGTTCTAATTAAGTGCAGCCAGAGGTGACAAGTATTATAAAAGCTATATGGAAAATTTGAAAGATTGAGGTTTTTATTCTGAGTTTTTAAATTCACCTGTAAGAAATTTAATGGAAAATAACAGACCCTAAAGATATGTTTCAGAACAATACTTTTTCCTTGTTGCAATACAGATAATGTTGGTTTAAGACTTGGAAATCAGGAGAAAAGTGCAGAAAATTGTATGTTTTGTTTTAAAACTTTCTCTCCATTGTTTGGTTTTGATGTTCAAATCCCTCTTTTGTGGTTCTTTGACTTTTACAAATCTTCTGACTATAAATCCTGTTTAATTATATAGCACGCTCACGTGTACTAAAGAGTTGTTATGTTCATAACTAGAACGCTGTTGATTTGAAATTGGAAGACAGATTGTGTGAAGAAAGAAAAAGAGGTGAGGAAAGGTTTGGGTTTCAGGTAGGAAGGCTCAACTTCTTTCCTTGTTGTTCTCACAGCCGGGGAGTTTTCCAAGTGGCCAGGCTGTCTACGCAGGGGAGGTAGGGGCTGGTGCTCTTTCTTCTAGAAACAACTTCCCTTCCCTCCATGTCCCCTCTGGACACTCACATGGTTTCTCAGTTGGCCCTAAGGTGTTGATGTGCTCCTGGGAAGAGCAGTGACCAGAGCTGGCCTGCATTCTGCTTCTGTCTCTTACTAGCTGTGTGACCTTAGGCAACTTACTTAACCTCTCTGAGTCTCAGTGTTCTTATTATAAAAAGAAGACATGATAAAAGCCTCCCAGGGCTGTTAGAATTAACTGAAATATTGTATGTAAAATGCCCAGTGTACATCAGGTGTCTTACTTATGGTAGATACTCAATGGTTTTGATTATTATTATAATTTTAAATCTTGAGTGTGAGTCCAAAGTCAGAAAGAAAGAAAGCCGAGGCCCCAGGGGCATCGTGTTTGGAGTCTGTTGAGGCTTGGCGTGGTGCTAGGTGTGGCAGGAGAGCTGGGGATGAGCCGGCGCCTGGCCCCACCCCTGCACACCCTCCCTCGCCCTGCGTTGGCCCCATTGGCTGGGCTCCTGCCCAGGCGCCAACGGGCTTTTTGTTCCTCCCTCGAAGAGTACATCCTTTCTGGTGTGTGTGTAGCCCGAGGCAAACCTCGAAGTGAGTCTAAATGTCCCTGGTAAAAGAGCACTGGACTCAGAAGTAGAAGAAAAGGATTCTAGCCCCATTCACTGGGTTACCCTGGGTGAGCCATTTCAGAGCTTGGGTCTCTCAGATATAAAGTTTACATCCTCAGATACCTCATGTGGGTTCAGATGGGAAATTAAATAACGTGTATGAAAACGCTTTGTCTACTCTAATAATAATACCAGTAATCATACTGATAGAGATTCTTCCTCCATCAATCCTGCCTGCCCCGGGGCTCAGCGTTCTCCTGCTGTCTGCTCGCTGCCTTCTCAGACTCCTCCCTTAGAATGGTGGGCTTGCAAAAAAAAAAAAAGAAAAAAAAAAAGAATGTTGGGCTTTAACCTGTTAAATATGCAAGGTGTTTCAGCTTTGTCTTACCAGGCTCCATCCCTAATTCATGCACATAAACTGCCACGTGCACGCGTGTACACACACACACGCACACACACACACACGCACACGCCCCTTCAACTGGTTCCGTAATCTTTAGGGTCTTGCTCCAGATTCTTTATCCTGGAGAACAGCCTGGCGATATATTCAGAGCTGCTGCTGGGGTTGATGTCACATGAAATTAGCTTTGGTAGAGAAGACTGTAGACTAGGGGTCAGCCAACTTTTTCTGTCAAGGGCCAGTTATTAAATATTTTAGGCCTTGTAGGCCACATGGTCTCTGTTGCAACTGCCCAGCTCTGCTGTTGCAACGTGAAAGCAGCCACAGACAGTCCGTAAGTAAGTGGGCAAGGCCGTGTTCCAATAAAACTTTATTTGCAGAAATGGATGACGGGCTTGATTTGGCCTGTATTTTGGGCCTATAGCTTGGCGACCTCTGCCACAGACAGGAGAATGACAGTAGTGGTGACAATCCCACACTTTGTGGCAAGTGACCAGGACAGAGTGTTAGAGCCGAGGAGGGTTTCCATGCCTCCTCTCCTAAGCCCTTCTGGGTGGGATGTCTGCCCTGGCGGCGTGGGCCGGGCTGTGGAGAGGCTCCGTGGAACCCCGGGGCTGGTTGAGCTGCCGGTTGACCGAGGCGGTGTGGAGGATGGAAATGTACAAGTTGGAGGAGAGCCTCTCTCTGCCAGGGGCTGATTCAGACCGCAGAGACTAAGCCTCTGGCGTGGGGATTACATTGGAATCTCCCACGCACAGATCCCACCAGCACCGGACTCTGGGCCGCGTCCGGTGCACATGGCATTGGCCTTGAGGAGGTCCTGGACCCGCTGTGGGCATAAAAGTAAAGAAGGAAACAAGGGGTCCCTGTTTCTGCTTTGAGCCCTGATCTGAGATGAGAACATACTTTGGAAACAACCGAGGAGCATGAAGGAATTTATTCCCAAGGCCAAGAGTGAATAAACTGCTGAGTGTTAAGTTCTCGGTTGGGATGCAGACAAGCGTGGGCCCACATCTCACGTTTCATCCCTCGGCTTTGTTCCGCTGGCTCCATCGTGCTGCTTCCTGTGGGCCTGGAAAATGACCCCACTTCCCTCAGAGATGTGTCCTTGCTCAACATGCGTGTCCCAGCAGACAGGATTCATTTCAAAAGGAGATTTTTGTTACCCATTGTCATTTTTGAGCCTCCTGTTGCTGTCAGTCACTGGCGAGCTGCTCTCAGAACAGCCCTAAATGGGAGAGGTTGAGGAAGATGCCTCCGGGCCGGCACAGCTTTCTGTTTTGCACGTGGAAACCTTGAGAGCCAGAGAGCAAGAGGAGTGGTTCAAAGAATCCAGTTCTCTAGGCTTCTGCTCCAGTGTTCATGACACAGGTGACACTGCTGCTCTGTGACAATAAAGGTAATGGGGTTACAGGCACCAGGGGTTGATTTGGAGCTGTGCCACAGAGCTAAAGGGGATTTGTTTCTGCTTTTTGACCTTGAGACTTAAAGAAGTGTTTACCTCACTCTGTAGATCCAACCTCATCAAATCATATAAAATCAACTTTCGTTTACTTGCATGGAGGTTATTGCTTGATACTCATGTGTGGCCAGCACAGGCCGAGTTATACTGCGGTAACAAACGACCCCCAAAACTTAGTGGCTTACAAAAACAAACTTGCATTTTTACTCATGCTATATGCCTATTGTAAGTTCCTGAGTTTCTGCTCCTTTTCTGCTTACTCAAGGACTGAGGTAGACAGAGCAGCCTCTGTCTCAGGGTTGGGAAACTATGGGCTGTGAGCCCACTCTGGCCTGCCACCTGTTTTTGTAAATAAAGTTTTATTGAAACATATACACATTCATTTATAAACTGTTTCTGATTGCTTTCACATTACAAGATTAAGTTTTTGCGACAGAGACAGTATGGCCCACAATGCCAAAAATCTTTACTTTCTGACCCTTTACGAAGAAATTGTGTGATTCCTGAAACACAGATGATGTGTGTAGAAGCAAAAGAGATGGAGTGTACTACAGGCTGTTCTTAAAATTTCTGCCCAGATGTGACACATGGTCATTCCTGCTCACATTTCCTGAACTTAAGCAAGACACATGGGCCCCCTTGACTTCAACAAAGAGGGGCAGGAAATGGACCTATTCCAACATAATTTGTATTTTATTTGTGTTGTGCAAGCACTCTTGATTGAAAACAATAGAAGTGGGCTGTATTTAACTTAAACAGGAGAAAGATGTATGTGAGCGTTATCGGGGAATGGCACAATTGACAGCAGGGCTCAAGAAGAGGCTGCGGCGGAGAGAGGAGACGCGCAGTGTGGTCCCACCCAGGAACGGCCTTGCCGGCACCAGCCCTTCCCCGCAGTACTGCTTGTTTCTCCGAACCACCGTGAGTGACTTTTGTTGACTCTTAGCCTGCATGTCACTTCCTTGAGATTCCGAGTGCTGGGCAGTTTCCATTTATTGACCACATTTAAGTCATGCAGCCATGACCCAGATGCTGGGAGGGCTGGGAAAATGAACAGCAAGACTTTTTCACCTTGGTAGGAGGAGGGGGCCCTGATCCCCCTAAAGAACCACAAAGGGAGGAATCCCACTAACAGGACACCACGCTGGGGCACCTAGGAAGCCCTGTCATTATCCACGATAATACTCTAGTGCCTGTGGTTGGAAGCTGGGTGGAAAGTCTGGCAAAGGTTGGCTTTGCTTTGGGGTCAACTTCTTAAATAACACTTTTGTCCAGGCAGCCTAGAAGGATCAGAAAAAGGTGGGAGAGTTTCCTTCCTACTGGCCACTGAGAAGCCAGAATCACCTTCAATACCTGCACTTTTCTGTTCCCTTCCTTATCATTGTTTCATCCCCACAAAGACCTCCAATATTTTGGAAAAATTAAGTCAGAAATCTAGTCATGGCCAGCACGGGAGAGGGAGGGGAATGCATATGGGACTCAGACTGAGCATATTAGTATCCTTCCCATTAGTCCTTCTGCCAGTGTGAATCAGTGGGAACGGATTATGTCTAAGCATCTGCAGCCTCACAGGGGTGTAGGGCAGGGGTCATCAGACAAATTATGGTGGGGTTTGCTTTTGAAGGGCTGAGCTCAAGTATCCAGAAAAGAATGGAGTAGGAGCAGGCTGGGAAGAGGTTCAGTCCCTCTCGGCTTTCAGGGCTGATGCCACCACCTAGTTCTGGAGCCCATCCTGTCCCAAGGATTCCATTCAGAAGGCTCAATCCCATTTGTCCGTGGAAAGCAGGCTGGATCTCGTGCTTGGCAATCCAGTTTCTTCCTAGGACCAGGACCCTACACCAGGCCTCCATTCCAGGAATCCTAGACCCTCTCCCCCATACCTTCAGCTCCCAAGGGACATCCACTGAGCTTCTGCTGTTCCAGAAGCTCGTTGCTGCCAACCAATCTGATTTCTTTCATCTCTGTGTCATCTTCTCTGGCCTTGTCTGCAAAATCAGCTCTCCTCAAAGGCCCAAGGGAAATTCCAAAGGAAATAAAATCATGATATTGACGACATACCTACTCTTCATTGGAGTATGATTCACGATAGGCAAGATATGGAATCAACCCAAGTGTACTTAATGGATGAACAAAGAAAAGTGGTATATACACACAATGGAATACTATTCATCCTCAAAAAATGAGGAAATATTGTCATTTGCAACAACATGGATGAACCTGGAAGACATGCTTAGTGAAATTAGGCAGGCACAGAAAGACAAATACCACAAAATATCACTTATATGGACTCTAAGAAAGTAGAACTCATACAAGCAGAGGGTAGAATAGTGGTTAGCAGGGGCTGGGGACGTGTGGGCCACGGGAAGATGTTAGTGAAAGGGTACAAAGTTTCAGTTAAGAGGACTAAGTTCTAGAGACCTACAGCACAACACGGTGACTATAGCTAATAATAATGTATACTTCAAAATTGCTGAGAGTAAATTTTAAGTGTTCTCACCACAAAACAATAAGTATGTGAGGTGACAGATAAGTTAATCAGCTCGATTTGCTATCTCAGTGTGCATATATATTAAAACATCATGTTGTATATCACAAATATATGCCCGTTTTCATTTGTGAAAAGAATAAAAAAAAAAAAATAGACTCGAGCATAAGCTCATGTAATGGGGATCTAAATCGAGCTGCCCTTCCGTTCTTCTTTCTCTGTTCCGCGGAGGAGCTTGAGCCGGGAAGGAGGCTGAGGGCTGCGGGGTCACCGCGGACTTCCTGGGGACTGGCGTGGGCGTGGCGTGGGCCGGCGTGGGCGTGGCGTGGGCCGGCGTGGGCGTGGCGTGGGCCGGCGTGGGTGTGGGCCCGGCGTGGGCGTGGCGTGGGCCCGGCGTGGGCGTGGCGTGGCCGGCGTGGGCGTGGCGTGGGCGTGGCGTGGGCCGACGTGGGTGTGGGCGTGGCGTGGGCGTGGCGTGGGCGTGGCGCGGCCGGCGTGGGCGTGGCGTGGGCGTGGCGTGGGCGTGGCGCGGCCGGCGTGGGCGTGGCGTGGGCGTGGCGCGGCCGGCGTGGGCGTGGCGCGGCCGGTGTGGGCGTGGCGTGGGCCTGCAGGCCTCTGCTCGCCGCCAGCGCTGCCGTTGCTCTGCCGGGTTCCGCGTCCATGCGGGCTGCTCGCTGCTGGGGCGGGTCTCCAACATCCCGGGACAGAAGGAGGCGACTCGCAAGAATACTTTCCACGCTCAGTCCTTTAAAAGAGCGAAAAGGAAGCACATCACCTTGATTCCTATTCCACGTACTCTACGTGATTAAAGCTGTCTCCCTCCCTCCCCGCCCTCAAGGCGATTCCTTTCGATGACAAGTGAGAGATTTCTTTTCCTCACCTGCTTCGCGAAAATGTCATTAGTCGAATTAAATTCACAGTCTTACTCCATTTTTTTTTTTAAAAAGACCCATATTCAATAAAATAGAATCGTAATATTTCGACAGCGAAGGTAGCTGAGGGATCACCTGGGCCAACCCCTGATTTTACAAGTGGGGAAACTGAGGCACCGAGGGGAAAAGTGACTTTCGCAAAGTCGCCCCTTAGTGTCCTCCACAAATGCGCCGGCGTCCTCGCCGGCCAGTGCTCTCGTAGGAGAAGTTCCTTCTCGTCCCTTAGGGGTCCCGTCAGTTTCCCTCTACGCCGCTTTTAGCTAAGGGGTGATCGAATCTACGCTTTTCGTTTTTTGTTTTGTTTTTTCCCCAGCTGTGACTCCAGACAGGATGCAGACAGGAGACGTGCAGCCTCCTCTCTGGGTTTTATGGAGACTCGCTTTGCCTCTCTGTGTTAGCCTCTTTCGACCTTAAAAGGGCGCAGGAAGGGGCGGGGGTGTTTCCCAAAAGGCTGCAAGGGCGCGTCCGGGCTGTGCGCGCTGCCACCGGCCGGCTGCTGGAACAAGGTGTGGGCGTCAGAGGCCCCACGGCGCCTGCGCCAGCCGGTGTCTACGGGGCTGTCGTCCCAGTCTTGGGGATGTCCCAGGCGGGCCCGGGAACACGGCGAGGGAGGAGGCAACAGGGGTCACCTGCGTGGGGACAGCGGGGCTGCGCGGAGCTGAGTGGGCATCAGGATGGTGACTGCTTGCGAGACATTTTAAATAAACAGTGCTTTTGCAATCGGCGTTTGCCGGTTCATGGCTGTGGCTGTCTGCGGGAGGCTCGAGCAAATGTTTTCACAACCCTTGGGGATCGCGTAATGAGAATCACGTGCAAGCGGAATGTGGCCGGAGCCACACCTGGGACGCATCTGACCCACGACAGCCACGCGTGTGGGAAAAAGAGCCCGTGCCTTTTGAACCTGGCCCATTTTATGCAAAGATGCATGTCAAAACAAACAAAACCACACACACAAAGCAACAGCAAAAACACCACGGAGTCTGAGGTTTAGGCGTAGTTTTTTTGAACAAAAGACAAAGGACTCCGCCACACTCAGGCCGAGGAGAGCTGGGAAAGAAAATGCCACAGTCGGAAGGAAAAGGCTGTTTCACTTCTGCTGCACGCGCGGCCCCCGAGGGGCTATCGTGTTACCATCTTAATGAAAAGCAGGCACTTTCGGAATGACTTCATAGCAAATGAAAAATGATTCTCATGTGCGCATGGGGGCGGGGTGGAGCACGGGACTCTTGGGGTATTTGTGGCTCCTCCCGTCTCCTGGACCCAGGGTTACCGGGACAGTGGAGATAAGGACGGGATACAGCTGATTTGAACAAAAATGCCATATTCAGATTCTGCACTCATCATGTATCTGGTTCTCTTTGCTACTAGGATGTAAAAATGCAAAATAAAGTCTTGCTGGTTTTGATTCAAGGAAGTCAGCATTCTAGATTTTATTCTGTAGCAAATGGGGAGCAACGGAAGATACGCAACCGGAGTCAAAAGCTGTCCTTGGCTTGGCAGCAGAAGCCGTTTATGATGATGGGTTTGCTTCTGCTCACAGTTGCCCCCCCTCACACCTGAGCTCAGTTTACCAAATGAACTCAGTTCACTAAATGCCCTAAAGGTCACTGATGCTAATCCCTCTTCCTGCAATCCTCCTCTCCCCCACATTTTCCTGCTCAAACGTCACCTTGTCTTGAGTCCCCTCCTCCATCACTTTGCCCTTGTCATTGCCCTTGTCATTTCCTGGTGTCACTGCATGCTCATCTCTGTCACGGCATTGACCATATTCCTGTGGCTGTGGAAGGAGTTGTGTGCGACACCCACTGGACTCCAAGCTGCTCGGTGAAGGAAATGTGCTCTTTCACCTTTGCCACCTGGGGCCCCGTCACTCGTGCAGCATCTGGTACATGGTAGGTGCTCCATAAATATCACAGATTGGTGGAATCAAAGAATTTCAAGCTCATGGATTCATAAAGCTCCACCTGATTTTCCAACTTTGGATAAAGACATTGAAAAAGTGGCTCATAGCCAATCTAGCAAAGCAACTGAATCCAGGAAAGAAAATTCTAGGTTCTTCTTCTAGGGCTCAACCTGTCTCTGGAAGTCACTGGAAACAAAAGGCTCACTGAACAAAAGAAATGTTTTCCTCTGCCTCTATAATCCTACCTGTTCATAGCTTAGAGCGAGGCCCACACTTTCAAGAAGTTTCCAGTGTCTGAGTTATTGCTGTCCACAGAACTCTAAGGACGATCACTTAAGAGGCAGGTATGGGCTTTGCAACTTCACGGTAGACTTTGCTGCACTGTGCAGTGTGGTTTTGAGTTCGATTTTTGGGGTCCTTACAGTCTGATTGTGGGTCCTACAAGGTAAATGACAATGCTAGTTATCAAACTACCAAGCCTTCTTGGGCTGATGGCTGATAACACATTTGCAATCCTACAGCTTTATTTCCTGCATTAATGCAAAGGAATAGTAATGTGAAACTTTGGGCACAGTGACAAGTTCTGTGGATAACATAAGACTTTTTTGGTTGTAATTAAAAGGCCAACTTTGATGGCTTAAACAAAGAATAAAGGAATTTACATACTCACAGAGTCGAAAACTCCAGAGGAAATCTGGGTTCCAGCATGGGTTGATTCAGGGGCTTCAGTGAACGTGTCAAAGCTGTCCTTTCCTGTGGCTCAGAGCTCTCTTTTCCTTTTTTGCTTTTTTCCCAGGCATCATCTTGTGGCTCTGAGGTCACTCTTCCCCAGTCCATATTGAAAGTAAAAGAAGATGCTGTTTCTTTCTAGAATCTCCTGCTCTAGTCCTGGGACCCATTCTGAGCAGACCAACTTGGGTCAGGTGCCCTCCCTCACCCGCCCTTGTGGCTGTGTACATTGAGTGCCCTGATGGGCAGGCTTGTGAGATTTGCTCCATTTCAGAGAATGGGGTGCCCCCCGACCGCGGGTCCTACTCCTAAGGAGGAGGCATGTCCCAAGTCACCAAAACAAGGGAGAATGGATACTGGAGTTTAAAAACAATTGATATGCACTCTGTAAAGATAAAGATGTGGGCACAACTAGACTATTCCCAGAGCCTAGCAAAGTACAGATGCGGCACCTGATGGTGCCCTCCGCCAGCTCTGCACACACCATTCCTTCCTCAGTCGGTACTGGAAGTCTGGGAGATGGCCCTGTTATACAGGACAAAATAAGAGTGAGTCCTTGATTGGAGTAAAGGGTGAAGGTACTTTCTATATGCATGTGAGATACCTTCCTTTTGAACATCTTTTATAATCCCAGACTATAGCAATACAAAGAGGATGTGTTCTAATGACTGCTTCTTTGTCAGAACTTCTTGGTTGGAAGCCAAGCAAGGAAACAGGAGAAGGTCTAAAGCCAGTGGCTCTGCAGGCAGGCAGCCCTGAGCTGGAATGGGGACTGCCTAGGTTGGAAGGGGCTGGGGGTGAAGGGATGGACAGGACTTTCTGTCCCCAGTGACCTCTGCAGTTTTATCTGGGAGGGGCATCTGTGGGAAGGTCACTCATTACTTCATTCACTCGTCAAACATTTCCTGAGCACCTTCTGTGTACTGGGCATACTTTGTATTAATAGTACCCAGCATCTTATATGTTTCCAATTAATATCTGTTGAATAAATGAAACCTGGGAAACAGATTTTTATTTCACAATTAAGGTTGAACATGAAAACATCGCTGGTTTTTACATTAGTTTTAATGAACTTCTACCCTGGTCTCAGTACTGGTTAATTGATCCTTTCCAATTTGCGTGGAGGCATAGGGTGGTTAATAAAAAGAACAGCATTACTGATAGTTAACATTGGAGCTTCCTAGATGCTCTCATGCTAATTTCTCTTGCACCCATTATCCCATTTTATCCCCTACAACAACTCTATGACTTGTGACTTCTGTTTATTATTCCCATTTTATAGAAGGGGAATAAAGGCGATGAGAGCTTAACTGACCTGCCACAATCACAGAGCTGTTGAGTGATGGAGCCAGGGTCCTGCTAGAAGCCAGTTTGCTTTCACAGGCCCCTCTTAGTGCTAGAGGGGCTGGGTGAGCAAGGAGGGGACAGGAACAAGGGGAACAAAGGTCACCAATTTCCTAGCATTGTCTATCAGACAAATTGTTTACATTCAACTGGATCAGGCAGCTTCCAATGAGGGCTTTTGTGCACTCTTTTATACTGCTGTATTTTAAACTCTTGGTGTTGACATCCAAGTGGGTCAAAGCCAGGTAGACATCAAGCAGAAGGAACTCGAGATAGGAAGGGTGGGAGGAGGAGAGATGTGGAAAACCTGTTTTCCTCTGACCCTGAAGAGTCTCTCCCTGCTTTTCGCACTCTTATAGGTCTGTAGTTTCCTTTGCCCTCAGGTGGAGACATGGAAATCCCAACCCAGATATTTACTTCTTAGTTTCGTTTTCAGTGCAGCAAGGCGGTTAGTGTGGCCACTGGCATTTTATCATGTCCCGCACTGACGTGGGTAAAGAGGATTGGAGAATCGTTGCTGTGGCTTTGGAGTGCACTTTCTAGCACTTTCTGGCAGCATGTTTTGCATTTGCCAGTATACGAATAGAGAGCTTTGCAATGGCAGTCGCACCTTCCTGCTATTTCTGTCTAGTTATACTAAAGGAGGCAGAGAGACACTGAGTCGGCCAGAAAGTTGTTAAGAGAAAATTCACACTGAAAGCAGCAGTGATAATGATGACTCTTCTGTGTTTATTTTATTGAAAACAAAAAGTGTAGGAGAATGCCCTCGGGAGGCAAGCTGTCAGTGTAGTTTTCATAGCCATATTGTTGCCAACACAACGACTAATGACAATCAGGACTTGGCGTGGGTTAGCCGTTTCTGAAGCCTGCAAGCTCTGCCATGTACACTTGGCCATTGTCTGGGAGCAGGCTGAGAAGTTGCCATGTGCCCTGTAAGAGTTGCTGTTCCTGGAACTGTTAGGTTTCCATGTGGATTCCAAAATAATCTGTAGCATTTCACTGCCGGGAAGAAACTTGGAGTTCTTGTTAGTGATGGGTGTGAGCCTAAACGTCCCCTGTGCTTGGGCGATGACAGTACTGGACCTAGAATCCGTGCTCTGTCCAACGCACGATTTCTCTCCACTGGGAGGCCCCACCTTTCAAGAGGAAGGACAGGCACCCCTGCCTGATCATTGTGTCCCTTAGCCAACTTTAACTGAGTGATACCCTTTTATTACAGCTTTCAGTAAATGTGCTCAGGGCTTGATGGCCACTGATGGCCTCAGAAACACTCCCCCTGGCCCTGATTTGGGTCTTCAGGTAAAGTCTTCAGACCTGCTTCAGCCTGGGGATCAAGGAAGCCCAGGAATGGAACTTTCACATTTTAATGAGATTTTCATAACATTCATAGTTTTTTTCACTTAAAAGTTATGAGATTTTTGTCCTTCCTACTTTTTTGGAATTAATATTTTATTTTATGCAGTGGCAGTAAGAATAGATTATAGATGTTTTTGAGCGGAAGATACTTGGCAACAAAAATGTTCATTTACCAAAATATGCCTATTTTGACATTCTACTGGTTCACTAAAATCCCAGAGTTATGGAACCTCTGCTCCGGCAGGAGGAGGAGGCAAGGTGACGGGGCTGCTAAGAGGGAGGGCTGAGGAGTTGCACCGACTCCCACCACCAGCCTGAGAACATTGAGAACACCACACTAGCTTTTTTCTTACTATTCTTTAGACTTGCTATTGCATCAGCTGGAATGGATAATTCGGTGGAATTATTTATAGAAAATACTTCCTCAGAAGGTCTGGCATATAGTAATTGTGTCACAGTACATGTGAAAGAGCATTATTATTGATCCCTATAAGATTTCTGCATGCAATCAAGATTGGCATTCTTGTAACTCTTTCTTTCTAACTGGCCGTGGTCAAACAATTAATGTTCTGGAACCGGCTCTATGAGTACAGTGATATGGAGATGCAAAAACATCAGTGACTAGCTGAGGGCCCTGTCTGTTTCTGAAACAAAATCAAGTTACCAGAATAAAAGATGCTTCTCCGCAAATGCTCAAGCCAACTGAGAGATTATCTTCTGGTTCTCAAGAGTCTTGGGTAAATGATTGGAGTT
Organism: Microcebus murinus; assembly: GCF_040939455.1. Lineage (NCBI taxonomy): Eukaryota > Metazoa > Chordata > Mammalia > Primates > Cheirogaleidae > Microcebus > Microcebus murinus. The sequence goes on along the minus strand of NC_134115.1, from coordinate 11,027,950 downwards.
ATAGCCAAATTTCATTCTTTAAAAGAGATAGATGAAAAATGAAATTTTATCAGAGTTTTAAGATTCTTAAATTGCATCTAGCAGAGGTGATTATGGGAAGCTGGCCATGAGTGGATACTTCTGATAACCTCCTTGTCTAATGTCCTTCTGATCACCTGCCATCTGTCTTGGGCTTGCAAGTAGGCAGGACCAGTTGGGTGTGACCCTTAGGCTCTGCCAAGGGTCAGGTGCAGGACTTTGCCCCACTGGGTAGGCGCCTGGGTGTTTGGGTGAGGGCAGTAGACTTCCACAGTCCCTGGAGACCTATGGCCCCCAGACAGTGTGTTGTGTCTCCCTTGTGCATAATCCTAAGAGCACCTCTGGGCCTCCCAGGTAGCAGAACTATGGGAGAAGCTGCCTAGTGCACTAAGTTTCTACCTCCCTCTGAGGCTGGGCCAAGGCAGACCTTTCTGCTGAGCACCCCTGGGGGAAGAGAGGCCTTCTGGTGCCACACTCAAGGCTAACACCCTGGCAGCAGGAAGCTGTACCTCCAAACTACTTGTGAGGTTGCTACAGCTCAAGGTTCCCTGTCCATCTGTCCTGAGCGTTGAGGATGAAGAGAAACAGATTCAGGCAAAGAAAATTTACACGGTAACTCCTCAGAGGAGGAATAAGTTGAAGTACAAAGACAGCTGGCTGGAGGAGACAAATAAATTACAACGAGATCAATAAAAATAATACAAAATGAGATATTTTAGAATGAGAAAACTAATTTTTTAAATTGACCAATTCAGGAGATCAGTGAGAAAAGCACAATACTGTTAAGGAAAAAAAAGCATTGGTCTTCAATATCAGATGAAAGAAAGACTTCAAAGAGCAAAGGAACATAAATAAGTTTTAATAGAAGAGAAGTGGTTGATAAATTAGTAATAAAACTTTCATTGATCATAAAGTAGAGTAAATGATGCCTTATTAGGCTCGAGTTAGTTGATGCGGTGTTCTTCTCTTGCTTTGTCAGGTAGGCAGTGGGGTGTGCAGCAGACTTCCTGAGAACACAGAAGGACATTGTAGTGCTACATGTAACTCAAACGTCAGGTGGCTGTCTCAGAGCAAGAATGTATCCATCACTGCGCAGCAGAAAAGGCAGGAGAAAGGTATGCAAAGACAGGTATTGCTCCCTTTTCATGCTTGATCTTGTTGTTCTTTTTATTGGTATGGCAGGCAGTGCCCACTGACAGACATGAGCAAAATGCTTTGGCTCAATGCCAACAAGAGGGAAACGTTGGCTAGGTATTAAAGAACCTTTTAAACAATGAGTTGTTGAAAAACTAGAATGTATCATCTCAGTTGCTGGTTGAATACCATCCCTTTCAATGTTCAAAGGAAGAGCTGAAAATATTGCTAAGTGCAGTCACTGGCTTCTGAAAGCCAGCTGCCAAGGTCATAAGCTCCCTTGCTTGGAAAATAATACACTCCTGGAATGTGACTTTGGCAGTGTTCTCAATGTTGCATTGGACTCACTACAGAGTTTATTAACATATCATTAGTCACTTGATCTAGCTATGAGTTTTCTTAAATCTAATTTTTGCAAGGGTTGCTAAAATAGATGGCGCTTTGGGATGTGTCTCTTTGGAAGAGATAGAGTGTGATCCATGTGTGGGAAGGGGGGGTGCACATGGGTGCTGTGGAAGAGACTGCTAGCTGTCCACCGAACTTGCCTAGCCCATCTTTATGCCAGTTAGAGCGTAGCTCCCAGCCTCCCTGTAGTTAGGTGTGGTCATGTGACTGAGAACTCTCTATGGAACCAGACCAGAACAAATGTGCACCATATCTAAACTTGGCCCATAAAATCTTCACATTTATGTACCTTCAAACCCTGTTCCATGCCTGCTGGCTGGATGCCAATGACTCTGAGGATGGAAGGGAGGGCAGGACTCTAGGATGGCAGGAGCCCGGTGGAGGAGAGCTGCTGTTCACCAGACCCGCATGTGTTGCCTGTTACATCTGCAAGAATCAAGCATTGTCATGCCAAGCCATTGACATTTTAGTGCTTGTTCGTTACAGCAGCTAGTAATGTCCTAACTAAGATAGAAACTGTTGACCTGGCCATTGCACGTGCTCCATAGAAATTTTGTCTTGCAACATTGAAAATACTTTTCAAACACACATATCAATGATATGTTATCTAAAAGCAGGCCATGGTTTTTTCTTCCCAGTGTGTCTTTGTACTTTCACATCCTGGTCCCCTCCTAAGACTCACAGAATCAAGTACTTAGTTAGAAAGAAACCTTGAGCATACCTCATTTAACCCAGTGTTTGAATGTCTGCTACATCTGGGGCCGGCGCTGGGCTGAGGGATACAAAGGCAGCCCTCTCCTGCTGCCTGGTAGCTTGTCACTGGACTCTGGCTCAACATTTTTCTGTGACATAAACCCAGGTAAGTGTCAACCTTGACCACCTTGAGTGATAGAGGACTCTGTCCCTTCAATAGTTATCCATTTGATTGTAAAATAACAACAATAATAAGAATATCTTCCTAACATTGGATATTAATCCCTCTATAATATCTGCTAATTAGATCCATCTTTAAGAGCCACCTAAAAGTTGGAGACATTTTTTCTTCCCATTAAGATTTTTCTTCTTGGCCAAGCGTGGTGGCTCACGCCTGTAATCCTAGCACTCTGGGAGGCGAAGGTGGGCAGATCGCTCAAGATCAGGAGTTCAAAACCAGCCTGAGCAAGAGAGAGACGCCATCTCTACTAAAAAAAATAGCAAGAAATTAATTGGCCAACTAAAAATATATAGAAAAAATTAGCCAGGCAAGGTGGCGCATGCCTGTAGTCCCAGTTACTTGGGAGGCTGAGGCAGAAGGATTGCTTGAGCCCAGCAGTTTGAGGTTGCTGTGACCTAGGCTAACACCATGGCACTCTAGCCCAGGCAACAGAGTGAGACTCTGTCTCAAATTAAAAAAAAAAAAAAAAAAAGATTTCTCTTTTTCAAGGCAAACATACTGAGAGTCTCCTCTCATCCCTAATTTGACTTGGCTTTGAGGGCCTTCCCCATCTCCAGCAGCAACACTGAGTATGTCCCTGCCTATTATTTTAGTTGAATCAATTGCTCTCACACAGTAGTGCCCCAGGATGCCAGGTCACAGGCTGCCCCACTATGTTTCCTCTGCCCTAGCCCAGGCCTCCCCTCTCAGGCCCTACTGTAACCATCTACCTGTTTTGTTTTTTTAAATGTTTTTTCCCAATCCCCAAACTTTCACTTTTGTCTTCTCTAATCATCCACTCCTCCTTCCTTGAGAAACTAAATTTCCAAAAGCCCAGATTGCATAGTCTTACTCCCATGCATTTCTTACCCATGTGATGATTTCAACCTGTAACTTCCACGCATAACAACCTTCAGTGGCCTTTTAGTCTCTACAACTTTGAGTCTGGATTCCACTTTCTGGTTTCCCAGTGTCCCCTGAGCATCACCAGGATGGCCTTGGTCCTAAAGGCTGTTTCGAATGTGCTAAGGAGCTTGGATTTTGTCCCACTGGCCTGTGCTTCCCACCGTGGGAGAGTGTCCTGGGACCCAGGCAGAGCCCAGGGTAAGAGAATCAGCAGGGTAAATAGCACACAGTGTCACTGAGCATCAGTTTTCACTTCGAAACGTAGGAAAGGAATTCTAATATTATATAAGATGGCTTAATGTAATATCTTGTAATAGCCACATAAATATTTAATGTGGAATGGGAGAATGGAGAGAAAGTGTGTTTTTGAAGATGGCTGATTCAAGCCTTATCCCCAGTTATATATTCAGACCTTTATTTCTTTGGACATTTCGAAGCTACAGCCCAGTGTTTTTCAGACGGCAGGTCATGACCCATTTGTGTATTTATGAGATAAATTTAGTAGGTTTCAACGAGAATATTTTTTAAAGAAAAAAAAGTGGAACGGAATGACACAGAGCAGAGTGGAATGGAATTGCTCAGACATCCAGAGTCCATCAGCATGTGTGGCTCAGAGCTGTCTGATTCTGTGGCTCTGAGATGTTGTCAGGATCCCATGTTTCTTCTGTCACCCACGGTTTTGACATCCCCTGAAGGCTAGTTTCCTCCAGTTCTGTCAACATGCTATATACCTTCTTATTTTGTCCAACAAGAGAGAAATCTTGGCTTCTTGATTTTCTTTTAAGGCTAAAGAGAATCTTCTTGGGGGTTGTTTTCAAGAATTTGGTCTCAGTCAGTGCTGCCCTTGAGCAGAGATAAATTTCCCCCATAAGGGATGGAAGTAATGGATACTGTGCAGTCCTACCCAGTGTCTGCTGGCACCACACTGGCTGTGACGTGCAGTACAGATGGCAGGGAGCAAGGCTGGGAGAAGGGGACCATTTAAAAGGTCACGAGTGTCTCCCATCCGGGAGTGTTTATATCCTTTCCATCTTTCAAATTCTGGCTTATGACCCACTTTCTCAGATTCTTTTCGTGGTTCCCTTGGCACTGCTCCTCCCTTGTGTGAATTCCTGCTGCTTATGATCTGAGCCGGGCCATTTGAGCATGTCTGTGTCCTGGCCCTTCTCTTTTCTTATAAGATACCTGACAGCAGAAACCATGCTGCCTACTTCTCTGTGCCACAGATGGCGCTGGACCAGGCATTTTGATTCGGCTGATTAACTCTTGTGAATTATCTTTTCTGACACTGGAAGAGTGTCAGAAACTTAGCATACTTGAAATTCTCTGAGGGCTGGGGAGGACCATGACAAACTTAGTTGCCCCAGGTAGTTCCCTCTAAGGGTGGACATCATTGCAAGTAAGTTGGTTTTTGAGTTTAAGCAACATAAACTCTCCCCTCCCTTTTTTTGGCCATGGCTGCTACCAGGTAAAATCTCCCCCAGTTCTTCTGGAAGATGAAGATTCCATCGAATCCATTTGACAGGAAAAGTGGATGAAGAGCAATGTGATGTTAGTTTGGAATGCATAATTGTAGATACTACTAACTAAGATTTTAGAAGGTGTTGTAGAAACCATGAACATACTGAGTTTACGTTTCTTATGGGATGATAAAACGGGTCTGTGCAATGGTGTTTAGTGGGACCTGAAATCTCCACACAAATACTTTACTTAAAGTCAGACATATATTAACTCGATCAGGAAAATTTTCCATTAAGACACATTTTGGATTTTGTGGCCACCCAAGCATAGTTAGAGTGGATGTGCAGGTATGTTATCAACATGTCACTGGATCATCTACTTCGATCTGTTAGAATCCAAGTTCTAACAAAGGGAGGAAACACTTGGGTTTCAGGGAATTAATGATCTCCCCTGTGAGGAGTTATAATCAGGAGATCTTGCCTTTGCATTCATGTGTGAACCAAGTCCAATGTTTCTTCCTTTCTAATCCTTTACAGCCTTTGCTTTGATCCAAGTAAGTTTATGTGAGTTCCAACGATGGGTTCTGTAGAAAGGAAAAAAAAAATGCCTTAATCACTTATCATTTACAAGGCACTGTTGATTAATTCGGTCAAGTTTGTGGAAATTTTATTGTTTAGGCAAATGTTAAAGGGGAAACATTTTTTGTTAAAAGAAAGATGCTAGATGCATCCCAGACACTTGCCATAACTGGTACATTTTTTTGGGGAAATATGTTATTATCTCTATTGTGTTTTCTCCCAAAAATCGAAGGATTTTGCTAACTGATTAGTGAATGAAGAGAACATATACAATAGAGCATAAAAATGTGTGCTTCTTACATCTTGTGTTCCATAGTTTTCTTTTTTTGAGAGAGAGAAAGAGAGACAGAGGGAGTGAGATTGATTGATTCAGTTGATGCCATTTGACATAAACCCAATTCCACTTCTGTAAGTCAGACAGATAAGGAAGACAGGGAACACCTAGAAAGTAACAGTTGCTAACATTTATTGAACACCTGGTCTGTGCTAAGCACTTACTTGTGCTGTCTCTGTTAATACTCACGAGAACTCTTATGAGCGATCCACCTCTGTATATTTGGAATATCCCATAAATACATGCCTAAATTTATTTAATCTTTCCCACTATAAATAAACATTTTAGTATTTTCTACATTTCAACATTACAAACGAGGCTGTCATAAACATCCTTGTTCACTTCTGTAGGAGTTACCCTGGGTCATATACTGAGAAATGGAGCTACCATGTCATAGGGCATGTGATTTTAAACATTTCAATGCGTACTGCCAAATTGCAGTCCTCACCACATCATTGTCTAAGTTTTCTTCATTCATATTCTATATTTTCATACTTAAAATTTTTTTTCCAATTCAGTACATAAATTGCTGTCTCATCATCACTCCTAGATATATGGTAGATTAAAATTTTAGAGAAATTCTAGAACAGCATATTTTAGAATATTGGAAAAAATATTATAACTAATAAAACCAAAAACCTCTTTTTGAATGCATGGCTGAACTGCCAAGAAATTCAGAAAATTCTTTAGTGACTATAAGCAAAAAGAAAATGTGAACCCATGGGTAAGTGCGCTTGTGTTTTCTCTGGGTGTCTCAGTCATAGGCGGCCTCCAGCTTGGGTTTTAATGGGTCACATGCTCAGGAACCAGGCAAAAAAGAAAAGAGCGAGACCCTCCATCAATCAGAAACCACTAGAGGGCCACTTTCTTCATGTGAGAACTAGAGAAAAAGTCCTGGCCCAGGAGAGAGAGATGTTAGAGTAACTGTTTTGCTCTTGACTCAGGGTACAGCAGGTAAAAGGAAAATAACCACATTTGAAAATCACTAAGCATCCATGGATGTTAAAAAAATAATAAGAGAAAAAGATCACAAATAGACAATCTAATGAAACGACTCAAAGAGCTGGAAAAAGAAGAACAGACCAACCCCAAACCCAGCAGAAGAAGTGAAATCAACAAGATCAAATCAGAACTAAACGAAATTGAAAACAGGGAAGCTATTCAGGAGATTAATAAAACAAAAAGTTGGTTCTTCGAAAAAATAAACAAAATTGACATGCCATTGGCTAGGTTAACGAAAAGCAGAAAAGAGAAATCTCTAATAAGCTCCATCAGGAACAAAAAAGGAGATATCACAACTGATCCCAAGGAAATACAAGATATAATTTATGAATACTACAAAATTCTTTATGCACACAAACTAGAAAATGTGGAGGAAATGGACAAATTTCTAGAAACACACAGCCTTCCTAGACTCAACCAGGAAGAAATAGATTTCCTGAACAGACCAATCTCAAGAGCTGAAATAGAAACAGCAATTAAAAATCTCCCTAAAAGAAAAGTCCTGGTCCAGATGGTTTCACACCTGAATTTTACCACACTTACAAAGAAGAACTAGTACCTATCTTGCAGAAACTATTCCACAATATCGAGAAGAATGGAAACCTACCCGACACCTTTTATAAAGCAAATATTACTCTGATACCCAAACCAGGAAAGGATGCAACAAAAAAAGAAACTACAGACCAATATCCCTAATGAATATAGATGCAAAAATTTTCAACAAAATCCTAGCTAACCGAATCCAGACACTTATCAAAAAAATAATCCATCATGACCAAGTGGGCTTCATCCCAGGGATGCAGGGATGGTTCAACATACGTAAATCTATAAATGCAATTCACCACATAAACAGAAGCAAAAACAAAGACCACATGATTTTTCAATAGATGCAGAAAAAGCTTTTGACAAAATTCAACATCCCTTCATGATACGAACACTTAATAAAATAGGCATAGAAGGAACATATCTAAAAATGATACAAGCCATATATGACAGACCCATAGCCAACATCATACTGAATGGAGAAAAATTGAAAGCATTCCCACTTAGAACTGGAACCAGACAAGGCTGCCCACTATCTCCACTTCTATTCAACATAATGCTGGAAGTCCTAGCTACAGCAATCAGACAGGAAAGTGGAATTAAAGGTATACAAATAGGGGCAGAAGAGATCAAACTTTCACTGTTTGCTGATGATATGATATTATATTTAGAAAACCCCAAAGATTCAACCAAGAAACTCCTGGAACTGATAAATGAATTTAGTAAAGTCTCAGGATACAAAATCAATACACAGAAATCAGAGGCATTCATATACGCGAACAACAATCAAATTGAGAACCAAATCAAAGACTCAATTCCCTTCACAATAGCAACAAAGAAATTAAAGTACCTAGGAATATACTTGACCAAGGAGGCAAAAGACCTCTACCGGGAGAACTATGAAACACTGAGGAAGGAAATAGCAGAGGATGTAAACAGAGGGAAATCCATACCATGCTCGTGAATCGGCAGACTCAATATCATCAAAATGTCTATACTACCCAAACTGATCTACAGATTCAATGCAATATCTATTAAAATCTGATCAGCTTTCTTCACAGATATAGGAAAAATAATTTTACACTTTGTATGGAATCAGAGAAGACCCCGAATATCAAAAGCAATCCTAGGCAACAAAAACAAAATGGGAGGTATCAATATGCCAGATATCAAACTATACTACAAAGCTGCAGTAATTAAAATAATCTGGTATTGGCACAAAAATAGGAATATTGACCAAAAATAGGAACAGATCTGAGAATCCTGATATACAACCATCCTCATATAGCCATCTAATCTTTGACAAAGCAGACAAAAACATACGCTGGGGAAAAGAATCCCTTTTCAAAAAATGGTGCTGAGAAAACTGGATAGCCACTTGTAGAAGGCTGAAGCAGGACCCACGACTTTCACCTCTCACAAAAATCAACTCACGCTGGATAACAGACATAAACCTAAGGTATGAAACTATTAGAATTCTAGAGGAAAATGTTGGAAACACTCTCCTAGACATTGGCCTAGGCAAAGAGTTTATGAAGAAGTCCCCAAAGGCAATCACAGCAGCAACAAAAATAAATAAATGGGACATAATCAAACTGAAACGCTTCTGCACAGGCAAAGAAACAGTCATGAAAGTAAACAGACAACCTACAGAATGGGAGAAAATTTTCACATCCTACCCATCTGATAAGGGGCCGATAACTAGAATCTACATAGAACTCACGAAAATCAGCAAGAAAAAAATCAAATAACCCTATTAGAAAGTGGGCAAAGAACTTGAACAGAAACTTTTCTAAAGAAGACAGAAGAATGGCCAACAAACATATGAAAAAATGCTCAACATCTCTAATCATCAGGGAAATGCAAATCAAAACCACAATGAGATATCACTTAACTCTAGTGAGAATGGCCTTTATCAAAAAGTCCCCAAAAAACAAATGCTGGCATGGATGTAGAGAGAGAGGAATACTCCTACACTGCTGGTCGGACTGCAAACTAGTTCAACCTCCGTGGAAAGCAATATGGAGATACCTTAAAGTGATACAAGTAGATCTACCATTTGATCCAGCAATCCCATTACTGGGCATCTACCCAAAAGATCCAATGACACTCTACAAAAAAGACACCTGTACCCGAATGTTTATAGCAGCACAATTCATAATCACAAGTCTGCGGAAACAGCCTAAGTGTCCATCAATCCAAGAATGGATTAATAAAATGTGGTATATGTATACCATGGAGTACTATTCAGCTCTAAGAAACAACGGTGATATAGCACATCTTATATTTCCTGGTTGGAGCTGGAACCCATACTACTAAGTGAAGTATCCTAAGAATGGAAAAACAAACACCACCTATACTCACCAGCAAACTCGTATTAACTGAGCAGCACCTAAATGGACACATAGGTACTACAGTAATTGGGTATTGGGCAGGTGGGAGGGGGTGGGGGCGGGTATATACATACATAATGAGTGAGATGTGCACCATCTGGGGTATGGTCACACTGGAAACTCAGACTTATGGGGGAGGGGGGAAAGGGCATTTTTTAAACCTTAAAATTTGTACCCCCATAATATGCCAAAATAAAAATAATAATAATAATAATAAGAGAATACAACAAACAACACTATACATACAAATAACTTAGATGAAATGCATCAATTCCTCAAAAACCACAAAATATCAAACCTCACTCAAAATAAAATAGATAATCTATAACTATTAAAGAAAATGAATTCATAATTAAAAACCCCAAAATATAAATCTTTAGGATCAGATGGTTTCACTAGTGGTTTCTTCCAAACATTGAAGAAGTGACGCAAATTTTATAATTTCTTCCAGAAAATAGAAAAGGAGGGAAAACATTCTAAGTCATTTTATGATGCCTGACTTACTTTAATAACAAAAGCAAACAAAGACAGCACAGAAAAAGAAAACCACAGGCCAATATCTTTATGGAACATAGATGTAAAAGCCCTTAATATACTAGTAGTAAATCAAATCCACCAATATATGAAAAGAATAAAACATCACAACCAAGTGGGGTTTATTCCGGGGGTGCAAAGGTGGTTCATACTTGAAAATTAATGTAATTCACATATAAACAGTGTTAAGCACAAAAATCAATGATCATATTAATTGATGCAGAAAAAGCATTTAACAAATTTCAACACTCATTTATGATTAAAACCCCTCTATATACTATGGACAGAAAAGAGGTAGGCGATGCAAGAAGGAATGCTAAGCAAAGAAAAATGTTAAACATCTGCATAAAGCTAAATAATTACTGGCTAAAAGAGTGACAATAATGTCTAATTTTTGGATTGACAATTCAAGATAGCACTAAAATATAGAAATAAATTTTATATAAATTGAGAGTGGAAGGATTATAATGAGAACATACTGTTTCTTGTATTGTTCAGATGTTAATAAATTTAGACTTTGTGAAGTCAAATTTGTAGTTTAAAATTTCTAAAGCAGTCACTGAAAGGATGGCAACGGTGTCTGTCTAATTTCTGTATTAGTGCAGGAGAACAAGGAGAGAAGGAGAAAAACAATCTAAAATAACCTTAGGAAGGAAGGCAAGGCAGGTAATGATAATGATAGTAACAAAAGAACAACTACCATAGAAGTGAACAAGAACAAATGGACAATGAAAAAAAGAACAAACAAAAAATGGAAAATAATATTGCAGACATGTGTCTTAGTAGGTCAGGTTGTACCATAAACTACCCACATCTGTCTCACTAGGACTAGGTCACAATAACAAATGTTTATTTCTTGTTCACTCTCCATGTCCATACTGTGAATTCACTTCAGTTCCAGGCTCACAGGCAGCCTTTGCCCTGAATGTGGTCGGCTGTCGTGGCAGAGGGAAAGAAACGGGCACTCCTTCGGGTGGACAAAGGTAAACTCTCCCTCAGAGAATCCTCCATGAGGATGGAAACCGCATTTTTGGTGAATCCAATCATCTACCACACATTAAATCCAAATGTATCAGAAATTACATTTGATGTGAATTTATAAATTAAGCTCTCCAGTTAAGAAATCACCAGAAATGTTTTTTAAAAAGCAATTTCTATGTCTTTTATAAAAGTTCCACTTCTAATTTAAGGATATAGGGGGACTAAGAGTCATAAGATGCAGAAAAAAATTAGTTACAGATGAATAGTAACTTTAAAAACTCCCAAACAAACAAACCAACCAACCCCACAAAAAACTGGAACAACCATATTAACAAAAGGCTAAATAAGCTTTAAGCCAAGAAAGATTAGTAGAGAGTCACTATGCATTGACAAAGGTTAAATTTTAAATAATTACACACATTTGATTACATGTACTTAAAATATTAATATTTAATGCTAAAATTGATAGAACTACAAAGAGAAATTTGAAAATTAACCACCACAGTGCTGACCAACAGACAAATGAAATAAACCAAGATAGCATATTGTGGTATATGTATACCATGGTATATGTATACCATGGAGTTTTACTCAGCCACAAAAAACAATGGCGATATAGTGCCTCTTGTATTATCATGGATACAGCTGGAGCCCATTCTATGGAGTGAAGTATCATAAGAATGGAAAAACAACCACCACATGTACTCATCATCAAATTGGTGTTAACTGATCAACACTTATGCGCACATATAATAGTAACATTCATTGGGTTTCGGGCAGGTGGGAGTGGGGAGGAGGGATGTGTATATTCACACCTAATGAGTGTGGTGTGTATCGTCTGGGGGATGGACATGCTTGAGGCTCTGACTTGGGGTCATGGGCAAAGGCAATATATGTAACCTAAACATTTGTACCCCCATAATATGTTGAAACAAAAATAAATAATAATAAAAAATAGTAGAATTAAATAACTCAATTAATAAGTGGTTGTAATCATGAGTGAGTATATATATACATATATATCATATAAAATACTAATGCATATATATAAAATATTGAAATTACCTTCTCAGTTACTCGTAGAACATTTACAAAAAAATGACCGTATACTAGACCATAAGAAGTCTTAATTACATTTGAGTGATGGTTATTATTCAGAACATACTGCAACAATTTAGAGATAAAAGACAGATAACTAAAACAGCTCCTTATGTTTGGAAATTATGAAAAAGTCCTAAATTCTTCCTAGGCCAAAGAAGCAATCATAATGAAAATCAGGAAATTCTTTGATGTGAAAGATAATGAATCTAGTGCATATAAAAACTTTTGAGATAATTTCCAAAAATGACTTTTGTTTTTTTATTTTAAGAGACAGAGGTCCCACTCTCACCCAGGCTGGAGTGCAAATAATATATTTTAAATATTATTTTATATATTTTACATATTATTAATATTTATTAGAACATGCTTTGCTAAATGGAGAGTTGTTTTCATTTCCTGGGGCTTCCATAACAATGTACCACAAATGGGGGTTTTCAAATACCAGAAATTTATTCTCCCATGATTATGGAGGCTAGAAGTCCCCAAATCAAGATGTGATCAGGGCCATGCTCCCTCTGAGACCTCATGTAGAATCCTTTCTTGTCTTGTCCTAGGTTTTAGCGGGGGCCAGCAGTGCTTGGCCATCCTGTGCTTGTTGTGTCAAAGCTCCAGTCTCAGCCTCCATGTTCATGTGGTTTTCTTTTCTTATATCTCCATATTCTCTTCTTATATGAATACTAGTCATGTTGGATTAAGGGCCTACCCTGCTCCAGTATGATCTCATCTTAACTAATTATATTTGCAATGATTATATTTCCAAATAAGTTCATGTTCCAAGGTACTTGAGCATAACACTTCAACATATATTTTTTTGGGAAACACAATTCAACCCATAACAAGAAACATACCATGTTTATGAATAAATATCATTTTTCTGTTTATGGCCATCTGTCACAATTTTTATAATGCAATTCCAATAAAAATTCAAACAAACTTGATTTTAGAATTTATATGAAAGAGCAAATAGCCATGAATAGTTAAGAAAATCCTTATGAAGAAGAATATGGCAGGGCTTGCTTTACCAGAAATCAAGGCATATTATACAGTGATAGAAGCTAAGACAGCGAGATACTGAGCAGAATTAGATGAATGAGATAGAACAGAGAACTCAGAAACAGACCCACACAAATATAAAAACCTTATTTTTGACTGAACTGGCATTGAAAATCAATGAAGAAAAATGGAATTATTAAATAAATGGTCCTAGAAAAATATACACCTGTACAAAAAATTTAAAATGGATCCTTACCTCATATCATATCAAAAATCAATTCCAGAGGAGGTTGCAGAGGAGAACTGGAGCAGAGACCTCCAAAGAAGCTTGGAGACCAGTGGTAAGGGTAGGTGGAGTGCTTAACTTTCCCCTCCCTTGCATCTCTGACTGCTGGTGGGCTCCCCAGCAGGTGGAGAGACCTGCAGACACCAGCCTAGAGATGGTCACCGCCAGTGAGCAGTAAGTCTGTAGCTTATCATACGGGGTGTGGTCGAATCTCACCCGCAGACACCACCTACTGGCTCAGAGACTAAACAGGGTGTGTCATTACCCAAACGAAAACCTAAAGGAAAGAGGCAACAACTGATCCAGATGGGAAGAAATCAGTGACGGAACTCTGGAAATATGAAAACCCAAATGGAAAGCACACCCCCAAAGAGGAACACCAGCCCCTCAGAAATAGACATCAACCAAAATCAGACCACTAAAATGACAGAAGAAGAATTTCAAGCATGGATGGTAAGAAAATTCAATGATTTGCAAGACAAACTGGGTAACCAACACAAAACGCAAAAAGATTCCAAGACCTGGAACAAAAATTCACTAAAGAAATTGAAACAATGAAAAAATCAAACCGAACTCCTGGAAATGAAGAATCAATTCAGGGAACTACAAAACACAGTGGAAAGCCTCAAGAACAGGGTAGATCAAACAGAAGAAAGAATCTCAGAGATTGAAGATAATGCCTTCCAATTAAATAAATTAGTCACAGAGATAGAGCAGAGAAAAAAGAGAAAAGAGCAAAGCCTGTAAGAGATGTGGGATTATGTGAAGAAACCTAATGTGAGGGTTATAGGGTTACCCCAAGGGGAAGAAGAAAACACTCAAGGGTTGGATAAGCTATTTGAAGATATAATAGAGGAAAATGTCCCAGGCTTTGGTAAAAATCTCAATATACAAGTTCAAGAAGCTCAAAGGACCCCTGGGAGATTCAATGCAAACAGGAAGACGTCACAGCATGCAGTCATCAGACTGACCAAAATATCAACCAAAGAGGCCCTTCTATGAGCTGTAAGATGAAGGAAGCAAGTAACATACAAAAGATAGGCAATCCGAATAATGGGAGACTTCTCTACTGAAACTTTACAAGCAAGGAGAGACTGAGGCCCCATGTTTCACTTCTTCTGAAACAGAATAATGCCCAGCCTAAAATCTTATTTCCTGCAAAACTAAGTTTCATATACGAAGGAGAAACCAAGACATTCTCAGATAAGCAAAGACTGAGGGAATTCACCAAGACAAGACCAGCCCTTCAGGAAGTATTCAAAACAGCACTAACCACAGATCAGCACAATAAACACTCATGAATGTAAATCTACTCAAAAGCTAAAGATCAAAGCCCAGAAACCACAATGGCTCAAGAGAGAAAACAAGGCAACAAAGTTCAACCCAAGATAATGAAACGAAATCTGCCCCACCTATCAGTTATCTCAATAAATGTGAATGGCTTGAACTCCCCACTCAAGAGACATAGGCTGGATGAATGGATAAAAAAAATACAACCAAGTATCTGCTGCCTTCAGGAATCACATCTAACCTGCAAGGATGCAGGTAGACTAAAGATAAATGGGTAAAGACCAATATTTCAAGCAAATGGAAGCCAAAAGAAAGCTGGCATGGCAGTGTTGATTACAAATAACTTAGTTTTTAAATTAACAAAAGTAATAAAAGACAAAGAAGGTCACTATATAATGGTGAAGGGTACAGTTCAACAAGAAGACATAACAATTCTAAATATATATGCACCCAACCTAGGTGCACCCAGATTCATAAAGCAAACTCTACTTGATCTAAACAAATGGATAAACAGCAACACCATAATAGTGGGAGATTTTTAACACCCCACTGACAGCACAAAACAGACCCTCCAAACAGAAAATCAACAAAGAAATAATGGACTTAAACAGAACTCTAGAACAAATGGGCCTGACTGACATTTACAGGACATTCTACCCCCAAACTACTGAATATACATTCTTCTCATCAGCTCATGGGTCATTCTCTAATATTGACCATATCCTAGGACACAAAGCATGTCACAAACAATTTTAAAAAATAGAAATCATACCATGTATCTTTTCAGATCACAATGGAATAAAAGTAGAAATCAACCCTAACAGGAACCCTCATTTTAGACAAAGTCATGGAAATTAAACAGCTTTCTGCCAAATGATCACTTCATAAATGAGGAAATCAAAAGATTCTTTGAACTAAATGACAAAGGAGACACAAGTTATCAAAACCTGTGGGATTCAGCTAAAGCAGTCCTGAGAGGAAAGTTCATTTCCATAAATGCCTATATCCAAAAGTCTAAAAGCTCACAAATAGACAACCTAATGAATCATCTCAAAGAGTTGGAAAAAGAAGAACAGACCAACCCCAAACCCAGCAGAAGAAGTGAAATCATTATGATCAAATCAAAACTAAACAAAATTGACAACCGGAAAACCATACGAAAAATTAACAAAACAAAAAGGTGGTTCTTTGAAAAAATAAACAATATTTACACACCTTTGAGTAGACTAATGAAAAGCAGAAAAGAAAAATCTCTAATAAGCTTCATCAGGAACAATAAAGGGGAAATTACAATGGATGCCAAGGAGATACAAGATATAATTGATGAATACTACAAAAACCTCTATGCACACAAATTGAAAAATGTGGAGGAAACGGACAATTACTTAGAAACACACAGTCTCCCTAGGCTCAACCAGGAAGAAATAGAATTCCTGAACAGACCAATATCAAGTACTGAAATTGAAACAGCAATAAAAAACCTTCCTAAAAAGAAAAGTCCTGGACCAGATGGTTTCAGACCCGAATTTTATCATACCTACAAAGAAGAACTGGTGCCTATGCTGCAGAAATCATTCCACAACATCGAGAAGGATGGAAACCTCCCCAACACATTTTATGAAGCGAACATAACCGTGATACCAAACCTAGGAAAGGATGCAACAAAAAAAGAAAACTACAGACCAATATCCCTTATGAATATAAATGCAAAAATTCTCAACAAAATCCTAGCCAATTGAATCCAGGTGCTTGTCAAGGAAATACTCCATCACAACCAAGTGGGCTTCATCCCAGGGATGGTTCAACATACGTAAATCTATAAACGTAATTCACCACATAAACAGAAGCAAAAACAAAGACCACATGATTCTTTCAATGGATGCAGAAAAAGCATTTGACAAAATTCAACACCCTTTTATAAGAATGCTCAACAAAATAGGCATAGATGGGGCTTACCTAAAAATGATACAAGCCATATATGATGAACCCACAGCCAATATCATACTGAATGGGGAAAAATCGAAAGCATTCCCACTTAGAACTGGAACAAGACAAGGTTTCTCACTATCTCCACTTCTATTCAACGTAGTGCTGGGAGTCCTTGCTATAGCAATCAGACAAGAGAGCGGAATTAAGGGCATCTGAATGGGAGCAGAATAGATCAAACTCTCACTCTTTGCTGATGACATGATATTATATCTAGAAAACCCCAAGGATTCAATCAAGAGACTCCTTGAATTGATAAATCAATTTGGTAAAGTCTCAGGATACAAAATCAATACACAGAAATCAGAGGTATTCATATACGCCAACAACAGTACAAGTGAGAACCAATTCAAAGACTCAATTCTCTTCAAAATAGCAACAAAGAAAATAAAGTACCTTGGAATATATTTAAATAAGGAGGTAAAAGACCTCTACAGGGAGAACTATGAAACACTGAAGAAGGAAATAGCAGAGGTGTAAACAGGTGGAAGAATATGTCATGCTCATGGGTTGGCACAATCAACATTGTTAAAATGTCTGTATTACCCCAAATGACCTACAGAGTCAATGCAATCCCTATTAAAATGCCACCATCATTTTTCACAGATATAGAAAAAATAATTTTACATTTTGTATGGAACCAGAGAAGATCCCGTATAGCAAAATCAATCCTAGGCAATAAAAACAAAATAGAAGGTAGCAATTTTCCAGGCCTCAAACTATACTACAAGGCTCTAGTAATTAAAACAGCTTGTGACTGGCACAAGAACAAGGACATTGACCAAATGGAATAAAGCTGAGAACTCAGATATAAAACCATCCTCATATAGCCAACTAATCTTTGACAAAGCAGACAAAAACATACATTGGGGAAAAGAATTCTTATTTAATAAATGGTGCTGGGAAAACTGAATAGCCACATGTAGAAGACTGAAACAAGACCCACACTTTTCACCTTTCACAAAAATCAACTCACACTGGGTAACAGACTTTAACCTTAGACGGGAAACTATTAGAATTCTACAGGAAAATGTTGGAAATACTCTTCTAGACATTGGCCTAGGCAAATAATTTATGAAGAAGACCCCAAAGGCAATCACAGCAACAACAAAAATAAACAAATGGGACCTGATGAAATTAAAAAGCTTCTGCGCAAAGAAACTGTCAAGAGAGCAAACAGACAACCCACAGAATGGGAGAAAATTTTCACAAGCTACACATCGATAAAGGGCTGATAACTAGAATCTATTTAGAACTTAGAAAAATCAGTAAGAAAAAATCAATAACCCTATCAAAAAATGGGCAAAGGACATGAACAGAAACTTCTCAAAAGAAGACAGAATAATGGCCAACAAACATACGAAAAAATGCTCATCATCTCTAATCATGATGGAAATGCAAATCAAAACCACAATGAGATATCACTTATTATCACTTATTATCCAGTGAGAATGGCCTTTATCAAAAAGTCCCCAAACAATAAATGTTGGCATGGATGTGGAGAGACAGGAACACTCCTCCACTGCTGGTAGGACTGCACACTAGTTCAACCTCTGTGGAAAGCAATATGGAGGTACCTTAAAGCGATACAAGTCGATCTACCATTTGATCCAGCAATTCAACTACTGGGCATCTACCCAAAAGATCATAATTCACTTTATGAAAAAGACACCTGAACTTGAATATTTATAGCAGCACAATTCACAATTGCAAAGTTGTGAAAACAACTCAAGTGCCCATCAATTCATGAGTGGATTAATAAAATGTGGTATATGTACACCATGGTGTACTATTTAGCTTTAAGAAACAATGGTGATATAGCACCTCTTGCATTTTCTTGGATAGAGCTACACCCATTCTACTAAGTGAAGTATCTCAAGAATGGAAAAAGAAGTACCACATGTACTCACCAGCAAATTGGTATTAATGGATCAACACCTCAGTGGATATATAGGAATAACATTTATCGGGTGTCAGGCAGGTGGGAGGGGTGCGGAGGGGATGGGTATATACAAACAGAATGAGTGAGATGTGCAGTGTTTTGGGGATGGTCATGCTTGAGGATCTGACTTGAGGGGGGTGGGAGGCTATGGGCAATATACGTAACCTTAACACTTATACCCTTATAATACGCTAAAATAAAATAAAAAAAAATTCCATGTAAATCAAGAGTTTAAAAGTGAGGTATAAAACATTAAGATTATTAGGAGAAATTAGAGAAGAATATTTTTATTACCTTAGGGCTAGGAAAGGCCTTAAATGAGCTATAAAAAGCACATAGAAAATTAATAACTTTCACTGTATTAAAATTTCTGCCATTAACCATCAAATGTATTCGTTCTTCCCATTTCCTTCTTTCAACAACCTAATAAATTCTAGGCTTATGGGATTCAATGGTGAAGAATGCAGACAGTGTAATGGGGCAAAGATATATTTGGCAAAAAATTTCAATTTTTGCAGTATTATGAAGGAAAACTGGAGGGGGCCCAACTTGCCTGGAGCATCAAGAAACGTCTGTGTGACATAAAAGGTTGAGTGGGAGGAAGTCGAGGGAGGGGAGGTGGGAGGAATAGAATGTTCTTGGCTGAGGGGAGAACATACTCAAAGCTCTGAGAAGCCAGAGTGTGGCCATGTGTATTAACACACTGTGAGGTTGAAGTGAAGAGAGCCAAGGGGCAGAGAAGAGCAAAGTGAAAAGGAAAGAGTGACGAGACCTTATCAGGCAGGGTCTTGTGGTCTGTATTTGACATTCTGACCCTTGCCCAAGAGTGGTGTGAAGCCATTTTTTTTTTAATCATAGGAGTGAGATGATCAAATTGGCAATTTTCAACCAGCACTCTAGCTGGTATCTGGAGAGCAGAGAAGGCATGAGTGGATGTGGGAAGAACACACAGCCCTTTTCCCATTTTCATTTCATTTCCATGTGTTCCCTTTTCCATTCCATCAGACGCCTTTCCCCAACTGTGTTTTATCTAGGGAAGTAAGAAAACTCTATGTATAAAATAATAGTATTAATTATAATCACAATGATAGCTAGTGTTTATAGAACACTTAACACTTGTCAGGAAGAGTTCTAAACACTTCACATATACTGAACCTTTTGATCCTCTGTGTCATGAGGTGGACACTGTTGAGATCCTCGTGTTGCAGAAGGAAGTTCATCACTTGCCCAAATTTGCCCAGAAGCTGGGAGGTGAGACTGGGCGCTTTGGGTCTAGAGTCTTAGCTCTTGGCTGCTATGCTAGATTGACCAGAATGAGGAGAAATAATAGCATAACTGTTTGAATGCCGTCTATTGGAAACCATTCTCAAACTCAGCTGAGACCCAGGGGACATAAAATGCTGCCCTGGTATGACCACAGAGACCAGGTGAGGGGATGACCAGGCCCAGTGTGACCTAGCCCACGTGGCTGGCTTGGCACTGAGATACTACCATCATCAATTGATAGTCTCTTTCATACACTCGAATAAGCATTGAGATGGACTTGGCAGAGGATCTGTTTGTGAGTCTAGTTCTATCGAGCAAAATCAGATTTATCATATTTCCTTGACTGTCCCAGAGGTTGATCTGACCTAGGATGTTTCCCACCCACTTCCTTCAGCCATTCTGATGCCTGCAGGGTGAGGCTCGAGGGCTGAGGCCAGCGCTGAGATTGTGTAGGTGATCTCCATGACAGCCATGGTTTAGACATTGATGGCATTACACACCTGCAAATGCACTAGCACATAGTTTTTCCCATGGAAATAATCACACTTCTGTGAACATGGTTTCCCTAAGGAAAGACCCTGCCCTTTTGGAAGAGTTGTCTCAAGCCACATCCCAGGAAGTTAAGGATCTGTTTGGATTTATAGACACTGCCTTGCAGCCTGCACACCCTCTGGGCATCTGCACAGCATCCATGAGGTTCCCCAAGGCTAGGAGGGTTCACTAGGAGAAACTTCAAGCTAGGGTGGCTGTAGGAAGGAAACTACATTGTAAACATGGGAATGGGAGCACTTCTTGCAGTGGCTGTTGTTTTAACATGTTCTTTTGTTAGTGTAGCTCATTTTCATTCACTGTTATTTTTCACTTCTCTCTGTCCATTGTCAGCAGGGTTGCAGTTAGGGGTCCTTTCTATGAACTGCCTCTGAGTAGCACTGGCGTCCGCCAAGCTGTCTGTTGTGATTCCAAGTACACATGATCACTGATGGGAAGCCAAGGACTTAGGAACTGCTGGCCAGGAAAAACAGTTACAAAACATGCTAAGCAATGTCATTCCATTTCTCTTGTACAGATCTCTGAAGGTACAAGTGACTCTGCCTTTCTCGGAATGTCTTATGATGCCAACAATAGGAATGTGGGATTATTGCTTTGTTAAGCATTCCTCCTGTTTTTGCTGGGACTTTCAATTTAGCTATTTCATTCAATCCAATAATCGGCCAATTCAGCTACTGACCAACCTAAGCCTCCACAGTACTTTCCAAAGAAGTCACTCCATACACAAAATGAGATAATGTACAAGGTCATTGCCAGTTCAACTGTGAGAAAACTAGAATTGACTGTTTTAATTTTGTCTTGTTTTTGATAATAACTCATATTTGTATACACACCCTACAATTTGCAGAGTACTTTAAAATGGATTATTTCATTCGGTTCTCTCAAAAACTATGACGTATATTCAAGATATTGCTAATAATGATTTTCTCTAGGGAGTATGGGGGCCATGGGGAGCTATTATACTTATCTAAATCATGTTATTTTTCCAAGGCACATGCAATCTATTTGTATTTAAGAAAGAAAAACAGACTTAGAAATCCACACAGAGAAAAAAATGATAAAGAAAATGGGGCATATGGAATTCTTTGTACTATTCTTGAAACTTTCCTGAAAGTTTGAAATTATATCAGAATAAAAAGTTACAATAAAGGCATAACAGTGTTAAAGGGATGTAATTCTTGGGCAATACTTAAAATGGGTAATTCCAATACATTTCTTTGGAATTTCCCTAGGAATCCCAACAACACTTAGATTGAGATCATTGCATATAATCAGAGATTTAAAATACGGTAAACTGTAGGCTGAGGGAGAAGTTATCGTACAGTTGAAGCACAACATGAATGTGTATTCAGTTCATAGCTTTTCCTGCAATATAAAACTAAGCAAATTCTTTGGATTTTATTTGTATGCAGGTGTGCAATTATAGGGTGACTCACCGCTTTTTTCTGAACATAGTATATTCCATATGTTAGAAGGTGATAATTACGTTGTTAGATACTCATTCTATTTTTTACATACCATAAAATGCATCTGTTTTAAGTGTATAATTCTACTACTTTTACTAAATTTATAGAGTTGTTCAACCATCACCACAATCCA
Organism: Microcebus murinus; assembly: GCF_040939455.1. Lineage (NCBI taxonomy): Eukaryota > Metazoa > Chordata > Mammalia > Primates > Cheirogaleidae > Microcebus > Microcebus murinus. The sequence goes on along the minus strand of NC_134115.1, from coordinate 11,005,736 downwards.
GTTTTAAAATGTTTCCATCACCCCAGAGAGATCCCTTGGGCCCATTTGCAGTAAATCCCTTTTCCCTTCCCGATTTAGGCAAATGGACTCTCTGTCTTTATAGATTTGCCTGTTCCGGACATTTTATATAAGTGGAATCTTGCAGTATGTGGTCTTTCTTGTCTGGCTTTTTTTTTTTTTTTTTTTACTTAGTAGAATGTTTTTGAGGTCCATCATGCCTGTTTTCTCTGGAACTTTTTCCTTGGCATAAGACGTTACTCAGAGAATAAGCAAATACCTTACATTTACTCCTAGGAATGAAAAAAGCAAGCCACTAATACATAGTAACAGTTCTTTCACAACCTAATCTGCAGTGACAAGAACTCAGCCTGAGAATTTTTCTTGTCCAGAAGATATGCTCTTCTAAAACAAAACAAAACAAAACAAAACAAAACAAAACAAAACAAAACAAACTGTCAATTGACTGTCTACAGTACCTGACAGAGTTTGGGAAATTGTCATTGCCCTAATTTCCTAGTAGCACAACAAAGACCTAGAGAGAAACAATGACAGAGACTCGTGTAATGCACAAGAGGGTGCACAACCTACAGGGAATCGCATGTTTTCTGGAATTTACATTTTTTAGACTTAGAATTATAAGCTTTCTCTCAAATGTGAGAGTTTGTGTGCACAAACACACCAGCATTTTTATTCTGACAAGCAGTAGAATGGTAGGATTGATGTCTCTGCAATAAGAAAATTGCAATATCTGGGACCTGATCTAGGTACCTAAAGGTCTCTAAATACTTTTATTCCAAGAAAAGCAGAGTGCCCCCAAAGAGACATATGTTTTGTGATAATGTCCTCTCATACCAAATGTGAGATGTAAGGAAATGGTAGGACGCAACTTGGTTTTAAGAGAATATCGATCTCAGGAAATATTATATTTAATATAAATGTGCTATATAAAAATATATTAAGATTTTGTTAAGTTTGTAGCAATTTAAGTACGTTTAGCAGAAAATGGAAAAAAAAATCACATTAGGATAAAAAGCCTAATGGGTAAATTTTTCTTATCAGTTTAGATAGTTTAAAAGTAGATTTGTAATGCACACTCTTTTCCTTAAAAATTACAAGAGAAAACATCTTTCTATTGATGTATGTATAACTTTTACTCTTTAGGAACTCCTTGTTAGGCTGCGGGCAGAGGTAGAACAAAACTCTCCTGCAAGCATTTGTGCAACAGCCCCTGCGGAACTGAAGGCGAGGTTGACGTAATTGTTCTCTTGAAGGGACACTGTAGTGCCATCTCCTTGCTCTAGTTTTATCTTACTTTTGGGAATTCTCTTTCAATGTCAAGTGTCTCTGAGTTAGTAATAAATATCTTGTCTTCTGTGAAAATGATGAAGTTTTCACATCATGACCTCGCTCCTTTGCAGAGTCTGCTTTGTGGCTGTTCTTTGTCTGCTCTGTTTGTGTCACTATCTCTAACTGGGCTGCTCAGGCTGGCACGGTGACACCCGCTCATCAATTTGCAGCCAGGCCTATGATGCTAACATCGTGTGTCACATGCATTAGTTGTGTTGGTGTGATTTTCAAAATGAGCTACTTCCAAAAAAGCTCCTGTACAGGCAGTTCTGTTGTCTGCATGTTCCAGGTTTTCAGGTATCTGAATAAAAGCTGTTTACCACATCTTGTTTTCAATTATTTATTTTCCTGGGACACCCTAATTTAGGATAGAGAAAGTTTGAGTAAAAAATATTCTACAGTATTTTCCTTAGTATTTAAGGAGTTGTATGATTTTTAGAGATGGAAATACATTAGTCAGCATCTTATAAGATTAGGTGTCTGGGCTAAAGATCAGAAGCCGTAATAGATAAATATCTGAAGTTGCAAGTCAATGAAAATGATAAAGACATTTGTGTTCAGCCCGACTCCAACCCCAACCACTGGGACCTGGTCCTCTTCAATGGCTCCTCGTGTTATAAAACCCATCCAGATGGTGCTGACAAGTAGACTCCGCAGTGCCAGTGACAGTCTTCTGCTCCACCCCATGACTGGTGGACCCCAGAGGCTGGCAGACACCACATGGAATTGTTCTGTCATCACCATGAAAACTTGACTTCCCTTCCTAAAGAAATAGTTCAGCAAAATAATGCAGGCATGCGCGAAGCTGGAGTTCATTGCTGCAGGGGAATGAGTGAGGTAAAGGGTTTTAGGGAAAAGCAGACTATTCAGTTCCTGAAAGGGATCACTGGGAGGGAGCAATAATGTTATAAAAGGTCTAAAATCAACACTAGACATTTGACACTTTAGAACTTCTAGCATTGAATCTAGACTCCCCTGTACAGATGGGATATCAGAGTGTGGGGTAGTCTCATTCCCTTCTGAGCCCCGCCATCAACTTGGAATTCAGCTCTAGAGGAGTGTGGTGTAGCTCCTGGCCCCAATCTTGCAGTGGAGTATAGGATCATTTTCCCATCAGAAATTTTGTCATTTTTAATTTGAATGTCCCTGACTTATTTCTCTCTTCCCTGTCCATATTTAATGTTGTCTTTGTGCCAGTCATGTGACTCTGCAAGTCATACTTGCAAATTGTAGAGAATTATGTAGATATGATGTCATCATCATCACTATCATCACCTTCATCATCATCATTGTTGTTACTTCAGGGTGACAAGAAACAGCATGAACAGCAATCACTCAGGGCTTTGGAAGACAAACTGGCAGCATGTGAGTACACAGATGACATCCAAGAGCACATGTTTCGACATGTGCTTCCATGCACACATTCCCCTGTCGCCTGTTCTCTCCCGGGGAAACACTGGGAGACAGTCAAACTATCAGCACAAACACGGCACTTCTATTCTGCATCCACTTCAAACAGGATCAAGATTTCCGTGGCAATGCAGCTGTCACCTAGCTGAAACACAATTGGTCACCCTGGAGGTTCAGTGATGAGCTAATTTCCTGATGTTTCTCTGAAGTCAATAAAATTGAAACTCATCTGGAATTCGAGGATTGATAGTATTTATTATGACTCAGTGTGTGTAGCAGAGAGAGACAGATTAGGACAATTCACTTTGGAAACCTTGCAAGGGAGAGTGTGGGAGATCAGAGGGACAATGGTTTGGAGTAGGAGTAGATGGGGCTTCAGTATTGACTCCAAATGGTTAGAAATTGAGAGCTATTTAAAATTTTTAGTTGGGTGGCCATATAAAATGTACGCGTTAAAAGGATTATTCTGAAAAGAGCATGTGGAATGGTTCTGAGAGAGAGGGATTGGAGGACACCAATGACAATGCAGTTTCGATGGTCCTGGTGAGGGTCTCAGCGTCCAACGGGGGTGGAGGAAGCAGCTATGGAGAGGAGCAGCCTTGGTAACCAGCTGGCACCTGGGGAAGGACAGAGAGGTGTGTGCATTATAAATTTCTGTGGATTTTATTTAACAGAAATAAGAAAGCCAGAAGGTTCTATGATGATGAGCTTTGTCTTGTTCATCTTGATTTTTTGGTGTTGAAAGGAAACCCATGTAAAAATATTCAGTGGGCATTTGGAAATTATCTTTGGAGACAGGAAACATGTCAGGCCAAGAGATGGGTGAGGGAGAAGTCTGTCTCGAGATGACAGCTCAAGACCTGAGGATGCAGGGGCTTGCCAAGGAGGAGGGCACAGAGCCAAAAGGAGGAGAGAAATTGGTCTTGCCACCTGCCTCATTTCGCGGACAGAGGATGGAGCCAAGTCAGCACAGGTGACAGACGAAAAGGAAAGGTCATTAAATAGAAGAGAGAATAGGTGGAAGAGTGTGCCCATTCCCTGGGCCTTTGTAAATAATTCTATCTTGAATTTCTTCTAAACTTTAGACTGTCCCCTCATGTTCTCATCTATTAGAGTAATTAATGCTCAAACATTCTGTTTTATAAAATGTTTATGCATGTCATGAAATATCCCTGGAAATTTCTTTGGTTTTGTGCTGTTATTTGATAGGAGCAAGTCAAATTTAAGTTTTCCTTGAGCCATTGGTCTCTTGCGTATTCTAAAAGCTGAAACATGCCAAGACAATGCCACGTGCAAGTCCGCTCCGGGCGGGGTGCACCCGGTCTCCATCCCTCGCCTGCGCTCACCGCCACCCCCCCCCCCCCAGCGTGGTGTCCCCGAGCCGCGTTGCAGGATGGACTCCACCGCTGGGGCTGCATCTCCTTTGACTGGGAGCCAAAGAGAACTTCCATAGATAGAAACACACTTTTGAAAATCGTGATGTAAATAAAACCTCCGAGACACTGTGTTTACTTATTTTTCACCTTCCCTGTCTTTCCTTTTACCTCTCCTTTCTCCATCTTCTCCCTTTCTAGAAAGGAATCCAAGAATTTTTAGGAGTCCATCCTTTAATGGCAGTTATATTTTCTTTCGTTTTTGCTTTTTTTTGGGAGGAAGGGGCTTGATGTTTTCTTGGCTGATTTCCTTTATTTTTTTTACTTTAATAAGTACATGTAGTAGAGGAATATGTAGTAGAGGAAAAGCCATGCCTCTGTCCTCTGCTGTTTTTTTCTGGTCAGGAGCGGTTCTTTAAGGGTGGTCCCGCTGGCGTCTATGTCCTCCCACCTTTAAGCCGTGCACCTGGCGCTCCTGCTTGCCACGGCGTAAACCGTGCATTCTCAGCGGGCTGTATCATCTCACAGGGGACAGAAGTCAGTTCCTCAGAGGGATTTGTAAAATCTTACTCTTTTTATGCATAAAGGAATTATAAACAGTACATAAACAGGTATGTAGTCTATCTGTGGCATTATAATTTCACTGGGAGTGATTAGAAAAAATATCTAAAAATGCTTCTTAGAGGGAGATAATGAAAAAAGTTTCAGGAACACTGGTCAAAGAGAAAAATCATAATTTTTCTCCTCAAAAGCTCCTGCTTGAGTCGAACATCGTAAGTAAACCATGAGACATGACAAAGGAGAGAGAAAGGTGGGCATTTTCACCCAGCAATGCCCGTGTTCTATGCCCTTGGGTGCGCTTCATGCCACACACTCTCTACCAGTTCCATACTCCTTCCTAGTGACATTTTCCCAAAGAGCTTGGTGCTAGCGTTTAGAAACGTTAGTGGCCCAGGCTTCTAACATCTCTGTTGTTTGTGAATTGCAGGCACTTTTGTTTATTTGTGTGTATATTTACCTTTTCCAACAAACTATTGTAATACTTGCAAATACAGGACTATAGGAAGCGCTGTGGAGAACAACAGGAAGAAACGATAGATAGGGAAGACTCAGGAATTTGGAGAACTCCGTCCGATGTCCTTCACAATCAGGAACATTTCTCTTTTTAATCATGTCTGAGTTGCTAACAGTATTTGCTGCTTCACTCTTTCATGGTGCCCTTCTGTTAACCTCTGCCTTTCTGTTTGCCAGAACATACTCTTTTCTCTCTCTCTCCACTTATTTTGTAAAGAACTGACATTTGTGAAATGAGCCTTGTAAAAAGCACCATTGCAATTTCTCTGTGGGGCTCCTAATATCTTGTCACCTGTGTATTTACCATGTCTCCTGCCACACACCATTGAAATTTCCATTTGTTGGTGCATGGTCCTCGGACGGGGGCAAGCACAGCATGCTATGTAGGCATGTTGCAGGACCTGCTGTCCAGCTTAGGAGCAATCAGCAAAGTAGGAGCTGGGTCTCAGGAACAAAACAGAGAAACCATTTCCAGATCTGGGCACCAAGGACAGAACTAGGTTAGCAGCCAGGGTAACCTGAGTCTGAGGCTCTTAAAACCGCCCCTTCCAAGAGGCAGGGACCAATCCGCTTTGGAGTCACTGACCCCACCCATCAGGAGAAGAGGGCAGAGCCGGGGATGAGGCGTGACGGGACTCACAGAGGCTCGTGTTTGGAACACAAGCCTCGTCATTCCGAGAGGGCGCGAGGTCCACCCAGGCTCAGGACAGCCAAGCGCCCTGACCAGCACTTCTGCGCACTCGCCCTTGTATCAAATCATGATTTTCCAGAGTGCACATTTTTCTTTTCAAAGTCTGTGTTGGTATTCCATGACACATGCAGAAATTCTCACCAGCAAAGATCCTGAGATGTCTTAATAAGAATCAACAAGTGAACTCAAAGCATTAAAGAAGATTAGAAACCTTATAGAATGCTCTAGAAAGGAACATGAACTAATAAAAATCTGTGTGACTATGTCTAACAATTTGGGTGACGACAGCTTTCTAAGAGTGTATCAGGTGTTGCCTAAAAGCTGAGCATAAAAATCTTCAACTTGTGAACTGGTGATCTTTGTGTACTGATTTATTCCTTTTCTTCCTCCAACTTTTACTGGCTTTTTCTTTTAATTTCCATGTATTTCTGGATTATGACACTTTAGTCATTGGAAATGGTAGAGTGACAAACAAAATAATAAAGAATTGTTTCAGTACGCCCATTTTGTTAGACTTGGGCGTTAATAGTAAAACTATACTTTTGTACATGACGAAAGGATTCATTGGTGAAAGGATTTACAGACATATTCGCAGTTCTCCTTATTTCAAATGCCCGTATTCCTTCCTGTCTCGGAGAAACCTTGCGGGGGGTAATGTTTAGGGGCACATACACCTTTTCTCCACACCTCAGCGGGGGGAAGGTATGAGAACCACTAACTAAATGTTCACCAGCAATTTTGTGCTTGTGATGTGGGATGGAAAGAAATAAAAATTAAACCTCTCTGCTTTCCACAAGCCTCACGCAGACTGGCTCCAAGGGAAGGGTTTTCACACAGGCCAGCGTCTGTTCTGTGGATTGACCCGCTTTCCAGCCAGCCCTGAGAGAGATTTCTGTGCCGGGTCTGGTGGCCGAGGCCGCATCTCAAGCACCAGCAAGCTGCTGCGGCGGTGGCAGGCCTGCTGTGTTTGATGAGGCCCACAGCGCGCTGGCAGATAGGCTCTGTTTTCATTTGCCAAACCTCCTGGAGGTGAAAGAAGGTTTGCTGACTGTGGTCAGGAAGGTCCCAATTATGAATGATTCCCTAACCAAGTGTCGAAACCCCACACTTTGTAATTAAAACGCTGCACACACGAACTGCCACGCCCAGGAAAACATCTTCAGGAATTTTCCTCAAAAGTTTGGTCTCTCATTTCCTTCAGGAGTCTTTCCTCTAAACCTATCCCAATTCCTTTTACTCCATCGTAAACAAAACGATCTCTTCCGATTCTCTTGATTTTTAAGCAGCACGGACCGTTTCTCAAGAAAACTGGACGTGATTTATCTTATTAGTAACCCACATTTTTAGGCACACACTTTCCTTCTCACAGACCTCAAACCTTGTCCTTGCCTGATTTTGCCACTGCTGTGACCATCAGCTGTGTGGTACCAGGAAAACAATGGAAACGGCAACTTTGGAGAAAGCAGTTTTCCCTTTCAACCTGGTAAAATCTGGCTCTGTGTATTCCAAGGCACAGTTATTGGGTGCATACAAGTTCAGAATACTTTCTTGGTGACCTGAATCTGATGTTACGTGGTGACCCTCTCTGTTCCTAATGACACTTTTTATTCAAAGGTGATGCTGTCTGATAGTAACATACCTGCAACACCTTTCTTTTAGTTGATAGGATTTACCTGGTATTTTCTTTCCATTTTTATTTTTTCAATTTTTCCATGTCTTTCTTTTCCATATAGCTAAATTGGAGGTGGGGGAGGGGAGAGGAGACTAACGTGGGTGAAGTTCATCAAAGAGAGAGAGGGGACTGAGACACATGAGAGGAAGGACAAAAAGGACTGCACTTCCAAAAGCATAGCAGTTCCCCCTGTTCTCAGGGGATACGTTCAAAGACCCCCCGTGAGCACCTGAAACCAGCACAGATGGTACTGAATCCTTTATGGGCGGTACAATGCACACATACCTATGATAAAGTTTAATTTATAAATTAGGCACAGTAAGAGATTAAAAACACCTAAAAATAGACTAAATAACAGTAGACTGTAATAAAGGTTGTGTGAATGTGATCCCTGTCTCTCAAAATATTTTGATATTTTCACACTACTGTTGACGTTGGGTAACTGACACTGCAGGAAGCAAAAGCATGGCTCAGGGAGACCACTGCACCCGCAGGACGGTATTTATGCAAAACACCATCTGTGCATCTGGATATATGTATATAGAAAATCTAAAAAGAAGAGAAAGGAAAATCTCATCTATCCAAAGACCCTCATGGACAAAGTTAAATAACTGTCATCAAACTGGGAGAAAAGAGTTTTAACACAAGCGGTGGAGAAAGGATTAATACTAGATTATATGAATACCTATAATTTGATAAGAAAATAAAAACCCATCAGGAAAAAAGGGGAAAGGATATGAATAGGTAATTCACAGAAGATGAAGTGGAAATGACCAATAAATATATTTTAAAGTGCACAACTTCACTAGTCAACAAAGAAATGCAAATTAAAATGAGCTTTCATTTTTCATCTATTAGATTGGGAAATGCTCCAAAATTAAATAACATTTTATATTGAGGAGGGCATGGGGAAAAAGTAACTCTCCTCTCTTAATTAAATCTCTGGTCAGGATTTAAATTTGTATTGAATTTTTCTAGGGCACTTTGCCAAACCTTTTAAAATTGCACATGTACTTTGAGCCAACAATCCCACTTCTTGATACATACCCAAGAGAAACACAGCTACATGTGTGCAAGAAAGCATGTACAAAACTGTTCCCTGTGGCATTTTACGGAATGATTTAAAAAAAAAAACAACCCTGAATTTCCACCAGTAGGGTAATAATTAAAACTTTCATAAGCCTTCTTATGGAATAGTACACAACAATCTTTTAATGCAAGAAATCCATATTTACACTGATGGAAATACTAAAGATTTCTTGCTAATTAAAAACATTCACAAAAGTAAATAATTATTCCATTTATGTAAAAAGATACTTGAAACAAAAGTTTTTATTTGTATAATTTTCTATGTAAATAGAGAAGGAATTGAATAGATACATGCTAAATTCATGACAGGTCATTCACTAAATTCATGACATGGTAAAAGAACTGGGGCATGAAGGAATGTTTTTAGGGTGACCTTATTTGTATATATATTATTTCAGTTTTTTATAATCAAGGGTGAATCCATATTTAATTGTGTAATTAAAATAATTATTTTTAAAAAGAGGTGATCATATATTTGACTAATGGGTGAATTTTTTAATGTGATTTGATTTTCACTGTTTAGATTAATTAGATCACAGCTTTTAATGCAATGATGAAATTCTTCTCTGAGCTTAAAGGATCAAGCTAACACAAAGCAAAATCTATCGGTGGAACACTGTGCCAAGCAAACTTAACATTAACTCCAGCCTTTAGGGAGAAATTTTATGTCTAGAGTGAAACGAACGACTGAGAACAGTGAGAAAATCTCTCTTCTTTGATCAAAGGGAACACTGATGCTCGTTTTAGTTGAGTCAGGAGGCATTCTCAGTAGATGGCTTTGACTGGCAGAAGGTGAGTGGAAGTGTCTGGAACAGTCCTTGCTCCCTAATTTGCTAGGTGCATCTTACCATCCCCCCTCCCCCCAGGATGAAAGGACATTTTTCTTTGGAGCATCCCCTGGCACCTGGCCAGGTAGCCCAAGCCTAGTAGGCATGAGTAGGATGAGTAGTCTGACCCTACAACAGGTGTTGATGTCTTTTAGGGTTATGAAATGCTGCGAAGACCTCCAAGTCTACAAACTTAGTGATTGATGAATTTTAATCTTGGTGAGGCTTTTAAAAATTAACTGAAAATCTGAGTTGCAAGGGACTATAGTCTAATCTTTCAGTTTCTAAGGAAAAAACTGAGGACCAGAGGGATTAAGTATCTTGCCCAAGGTTGCTCAGCAGGTAGCGACTCTTCTCGTATTCTCAGGTACACAGTGGCTCTGAATAGATTGTAAATGGCCAGTGTAGCCTCTCTTGGGATCTGGTTTCCCCTCAATTGCTGCTCGGCGGAGGGACTGATCTAAAGACTCCTGCTAATCTTGCGATAATTCTGGAGCGTGATCAGTTCTGGACAGGGATGGTTAGGTTCAGAGGCCTAGCTAACACTGTCAATGTATAAAGAATTCCACACACTATTTATTGTTTATTTTTCTCAGATTGTCAAGACCTTATACTTTTAAAATTCTATTTTCAAGTGAGATTTTCAAGCCACTATCCCTATGAACAAGGAAGAAACTAAGCTATTCAAGGATAGAGATTTCTAAGGTTAAAAGTCCATAGATTGTAGAAATTTAGAAGTAAAGCTATTCCATGAATACCTATTAATAAAAAAAAAATCTTGAATGAGGTGCCCTGTTCCCATAATTTCTGAAGTATCTACTTACAGTCAAGATGAAATAATGATAGGATGTTGATCTTTCTTTGACATTTGTTGAATTTCTTGAGTTGACATGGGATTGAGATATTATTTTAGTTTGTACAAAACACAAAAAAACCCTTCTTGCAACCAAAATGGAATCACCTGTTCTCTTTCCCATTTCCTTTGTGTCCTTCCCCCTTTATGCACGTAAACACACACACACACACACACACACACACACCCCATATCTCCAAACAACAAAACAAGCAGGATATGGAAACTCAAAACACATTGTCATCTTTCTGCCGAAACTGTACATAACAATGCCGAATATTCTTATGTGTTGTCCTGAAAGATGGATCAAGGCTGGGGACCTGCACTAGAGGGCCTCTTTATGACACTCTGACCCCACTACAGGCCTAGCGGAGGACACTTCTGGACCCCCTTTCCTGCCAGTGTGGATGGTGGCCGCAGTGCAGCAGTGCAGCCTGCCCTGGCTGGCTGGCAGCTGGCTCTCAGGGCCAGAGCCTGAGAACGTGGCTGCTAGTGAAAGTGTTTATGTGTTTATGTGACCACAGGTATGTGCCCTCGGTGACAGCTCTGGTCCATGTTGTACGTTCTGGCAGGCAGTGGGACGTGGGAGAAAGCCAGAGGGAGTGCCCTGAGGTTTGTACGTCACACACGCAGGAGAGGGAGGGTCCCTGGGGTGCAGAGCGTGGGCTTTGGGAAAATGCACGTGGCGTTTCTTCTGGATTCTGGCTGGAGGAGGGCCCTGGGAACGACACTTCCTGTGCTGTTAAATTTAGTTACGGCTTTGTCCAATGTGGGGGGAGATAGCCTGCCTAAAAGCGACAAGTCACCAATTGCCTACATGGTGAAGGCAGTTTCTGAGTATATTACCCACCCTTTAGCAGAGCCCAGCCCTGGTCAGGTAAAGACGGTCTCTTCTCTGCCTGCCGGGGAACGCTGAGCCTTCACTACTCATTGAGTTTGGGGAGAAATCTTTCCACAGATTAAAAAGACACCTGTGCTTCCCAAAGCCCAAGGACAGCAGGTATGTTCTCTCCCCTTCCTGAATGTTCGAGGAAGGAAAAGAGCCATGGAATGCCAGGGGACTGGTATTGTTAGATGCTGACAGGGTACCCAGCATCGAGCTAGGCAATGCGAATTCCAAGGCAATACAAGTGACGAGGTTTGGGTTTTGGTGTTGTTTGTTCTTTTTGCTTTTCATATTGAGAATCTTCCCGCTAGACAGGGAGATAAGATCGAAGAATGAAAAGTGTCCCCCATGGCCTTCCTGAGTTGTGTGTGCCCACCAGAGATGTGTCCTTGGGTTCTGTTATTGATCCCCCCTTCTTACTCTATGCATGCTCTGTTTTCAGGGGTCTGGCAATCACCGATGGGACAGTGACTCTCGACTCTGGATCTCTTGCTCACTAAACCTGCGTATTTGCCAGTCAATGGATGTGGGCATCCCTGCTGCCCTGCAGGTGCCTTGAGCTGAAACATCCTACGCTGCATCTGGCGTCCTCTGCTTCATATTTATATTTTCCAGGTAAAGGGCGCGCAATCCTCCTACTAGCCCACGTTAAAAATCTCAGTCACGTTCTTCCAAGTTTTACTTCTGAAATAGCTCTTGAATACATTTCTTTTCCTCCATTTCCAAAGCTTTAGCTTAGGTCGTCAGCATTTCTTCCTTGGACTATCAGAGAAGCCTCGTAAGTGCTCAGTACTACGAGAACACATGCTCCCTTTTCACAAGAAATATTTTGCAATACCCTCTTTACTGCCCTGAAATGAAATTCATCAATAATGTAATCTGCCTGCACACATATTTTAAAAATTAATATACAGCCTTAGCTTTGATGTAAAAGAAAAGTACAATGAAAGATGTTTATAATAGAATAATAACACATGTTTCAGTATATGAAGACTTGGCATGACAGGATCAAGTGGTTGGTCACTGCACCTACATGGAGAATCAGCAGAAATGTGAAAGCTCCAATTGCAGCCCACTGTAGGGGAGTTCTGTGAGTGGCTTAAATATTAACAGTGGTGCTGCTAGAGTTTTCCAATGAGGTGAGAATTCATGGTAAATTTATGACCCAAACGAAGGACAATCTTCCCTTAATTTATAGGTGCAAGGGTTGCATTCCTGGAAAATTCAGTGTATATTAAAATCATGCCAGATGATTTCATATGTAAATGCCTAGCAGGACATTGGAAAATTGAGCAGAATGCAGAGCACTTCTTTCTTGTGGGAGAGTGCCCCCGCATTGCAGCATGTCCAGCACCCTGGTTTCCACCCATTAACTGCCAAGAGTGCTCCAAGCATTGCACTAGCCAGCAGACACCCTCACAAGTTTCCAAAATGTACATTGGCAATGGGTAGCATTTCTGCTGGGAATCACTGCAAAATCTTGATTTGTTTATATTAAGTTTTACTCATATAGGCAATGCAAAATTGCCTTCTCCTTCTACAAAGTGAAGATTTTATAGATGAAATTAAATTCCCATTGACTTCCAGCCTCACCCTAGTTTATGGAACCCTCATTCTTAGAAGCAACCAGGCTCAACTGTTGAGCACGTATCATTCCAAATTTTTTTCTGTGTATTGGCCTACAATTTATGTACCTATAGAAAATATATTGTACCTGCTACAAGTTGAATTGTGCCCCACCCTGCCCAAATGATGTTGACATCCTAATCCCCAGTACCTAAGAATGTGAATTTGGGAATAGGGTCTTTGCAGATGTAATTAATTAGGTCAGGATAAGGCCACGCTGGAGTATGGTGGACCTCTAATCTAATGTGGCTGATGTCCTTATCTGGGGAAATCTGGACAGAGTTAACATACAAACAGGAAGAAGATGAAGGCAGAGATCAGGGTGACTCTTCACAAGCTAGGGAATGCCAACCATTGGCAGCAAACCACTGGAAGCTGGGGAGTTGCATAGAATAGATCCTCCCCTCACAACTCTCAGAAGAAATCAACCCCACTGAGATTTTAATCTTGAGACTTCCAGCCTCCAGAACTGTGAGAGAATAAATTCCTATTGTTTAAGTCCCCCTAGTTTGTAATGTTTTGTGATGGCAGTTTTAACAAACTAATACAATACCTTTCTGTGTTTCAGTGTTTCAGGTAACAGACAGGACCCTATGAGAATTAAGACAGGCTGAGGAGCAGCAAGGGCCCGGAGCTCCTGCAGGTTGGATGACTTGGGAAGAGCCCATCCTCATGATGTCACTACAGCTGGACCTGGAAGCATAAGCCCTCTGCAGTGTAGACCCTTGCATACAGACTGTGCCTTTCTCATAAGCACCATTTCATGACAAATGACTTGCCTACCAAATCAGATTTGTAATCCAGTTGTTTGTATCAAAAGGGAAAGGCTGTAATTAGCCTTGAGACTTTTTTTTCAAGCAGTAAGTTTGCTTTAGAAATGAAAAATAATGAAGAACACAAACTATACCCGGGAATATGGCAGAGTTTTAACTGGCTACAGGTATAGCTGGTGCAACTGGGAGAAATGTGATCTCCATCTCATTCTGGATCTTTCTCTACACCTTGCATACGCATGCATGACGAAATGGGCTCCCAAACAAAACTTGAAATGTAGAGCATGACATACTACCCATGCAAACGAAATGAATAGTTTAAACTCACAGGGCACTGAAAGAAAAGGCAGATCTTTTAATATCCATTTTCATTTCATAAAGCTGTGCATTTAAAAATAAACAAACGTACCACGGTGACAGTTTTCTGAGCGATGTCTCCCACTGGAAGCACTGGTGTGTGCTGCCCGCCATAATCATGGCCAGCTCTGATGGGGGCCCCCGAGTGGCTGCCCCCATGCCTGAAATGCTTTTCTGACTTTTCTGCTCGTCTCACCTTCTTCTCGTCCTTTATACCTTCAGCAACTTCATCTCTGCCTTGGGGGAACCTTTCTTGGGTCTCTGCTCACTGGTTAGAGCCCCTTTCCCCGCCTGTTCCTTTTCTTGCTCCTACTCTCTCTCCTTTGCACGCTGAGGCGGTACTGCCACATTCACTTGCACGGCAATGTTGTGGCTAATGTCTGTCTCCTGTGATTTGTGAGCTGCACAAGAACTGGTTTTTTTTTTTTTTTTTAAGAATCAAATCCTAAAACCTGAAAATGCATTGTAAATTATAAACCTTACTTTGTATGGCAAGATAATCGTTTCAAAAGCTCATTCTGTTTTGTTTTTTTTCAGTAAGGCAGACATAACATAAAATTTACCACGTCAACTTTTTTAGAGTGTACAATTCAGTAACATTAAGCACAGTTACATTCTCCATTGTCTTCTCCAGAACTCTTCCATCATCCCAAACTGCACCTCTGCACCTATTAAACACCAACTTCCTGTTCTCCCCTTCTCCCAAGACCCTGGCAACCACAGTTCTACTTTCTTTCTCTAGGGATTTGACTAATCCAGATGCCTCAAAAGAGTGAAATTATGTAATATTTGTCTGGGGCTTTGTTGGATTTTGTTCGCCTGATATCTAACGGGGCACCTGGCCCATGACAGGTAACGACTAATACACTTAATAAGCGCTGGTGAGGAAATGGAGGAAGGACAAGTTATGAAGTATTTTGATTTGAAAGCATCGTGTTAAAGGATTTAATAAATAAAAAAGAAAGATGATAAAAAAGAACAATGCCTTGCCAAACACTCATCGCGCTGCTCAAATCGGCCCTCTGGCCAGTGGACTGACCCTAGCCCAGCCCGCCGTGCCCAAGAGCAGAAGCATGGATGTTTGTAACAGTCGGGAGCACTTCACGGTGAAGGGACACCGTATTTCGGCATGTACGACTAAGGCTCACAGGAAAGGGAGTTCAGATTTGCTATTGCGTCTTCTTCATTCATTCCAAAGCAGCAACCGGCACTCACTGCGCACTTGGACCTGACAGTGGTGGAGACATGTTCCCTCTGCTCCCGCGCAGCCGGTGGTATTGCCCGCTGATTCGCCATGTGTGGTTCTAGACTGTTTGCCTCAGAATCACTGCAGTGGTTATTAAAATGTAGCTTCTCCGCCTCCACTGCAGACAGACTAGGACTGGAGAACTGGAGAAATCTCAAACGGGGACAATTCCTCTCGTTCTTCTCGTTGACGCCGGAGTCCAAGGAGGTCCAGGAGGGGCGTTTATTAAATGCAGTGTCCTCCACTGCTGCTTCTCCTGGGTCAGCTGCTGCCAAATTGCCCAACATTCTAGTGGGGCATCATCCGGATCTGGGGTGCCCACTGTTCCCAGGCGGCATCCCGGCTCATGACAGGCCCAAGTGCTTGGCGTGTTTTCTTGTGTCCTTCAACAGTTGTTCACACACGTGGTTCCTAGAGGTGCTAGGTTGAGCCTCAGCTGATCACAATGGCTCAGGGAACAGATGGACATCACTTATCCACTGGCCTGCGATGTGTGACACTGGGCGTTTCACATTACTGCTCTTGACTAATGAAACAAGGACTAAAGTCTCTTTGCCATAGACTGAGAGCATTACATGATGGCTGCAAAAGTCCTAAAGCAGTGTCGGAGATTTAACAAGTGGTTATAGAATGCTGATCCCTGTGAACATTATTAATTGGGAAACTGTTAATAATGTTATTTGAATTATAAAAGAGAAGGCTGGACTAGAAGAATTCTGAAGTCCCTGTTTTCCAAATGACTGAGAGCATAGAATAAAGGTAACAAAACTAAGCTCACTCAAAGGTGCTATATGAAAGGAAATGCTAAGGACATTTCTACAATCATTGTCACCCCTGCTGACAACTCCAACATAGCTCTGCAGGTAGGACAATTAGAACTTCCTAACAGCCATTGTCCCAGCAGGAAATAAGAGTTTACCTGGATGGTTCAAGGAAAGAGAGGGTACTATTTGCAGAAAAGCAAGTTCGGTTAAGGGCACAGGCAAGAGAGACCTGCACTAGCAGGAAGCCATTACCACCTCCCTTGGAGCAAGGGACTGGGGGAGGAAATAGTGCTACTACTGAGAGCCCATTGAAAGCTGGAGGGGAAAGGCCACCCTCTTTGGGACAACAGTCATTGAGAGACACAGGTATTTGTTGCAGGGATGTGTCACCAAATGGGGAAGAAATACTTGACCCCTCTCTCTTCCCATCCTCTGTGCTCCCAGCAATGCCTCCTAGCAGCTCACCCTGAGCAGAAGCCAGCCAGGGCCAGGCGACTAACAGGGGAGCCGGGGTGTTGAGCCATAAGACAGAAAGGCTGAGAATAGTTTGGAGGGAAGGGGTGAAAAATGAAGAATAGCAGCACACTCCCTTTGCTCTGGTGTTTCTGTGGAGAATATTCCATTTCTGGGAGACCTTTCTTAGGTCTTACAGCAAGCACAGAATGGGATCCCAGCAGATTCATGGGTAAAAGCACTGTCTACGGCCCATTTCATAAGAAAGACTTGAAATGCATCCAGAATTGGAAAAGCACTGTACAAGTCAAAACGTGTGTAAAGATCATTGATAGTCCTTTTATTTTTTTACTTTATTTTTTTTAAATCTGCCTTGTCACATCTATGTAATTTTCTCTTGAGAAGCTTTATCTGTTTTCTCATTTTTCTTCCTACTGACCATATTGACTCAAGAACATTTTTTTCCCCTATACTTAGGCAGAAAATAGGACAAAATTAAAAAACAGAAACTACACCATCTTTCTTCAGGACACTCTGATAATCTATGGTAATCACATCAAATGTTGATTTGAGTACCCCGAGCAGTAAGGTGTGTGCTTTTTTTAAAGCATTTTAAAAATAACTCCAAAGCATGAAGGGCACTGTTCTCCTCTGTCTACCTAGTCCAGGGAGGTATTTGCTTCCTCTCATCAATAGCACATCTCTGCAGCATGGTCTGTCTTATTTGGCGACCTCTAGCTGATCCTAAATTTCTCAGGATGAGATGTGAACTCGATGCCAAATTACTGGGGGTGGGGGAGAGGTTCCCCTTTTCTGTTTTTGTCATGTGAGTAAGCTGAGCAGCACTGCAGCCTAGTAGGTGTGGGAGGGTCTGAAGGTTCTTTTGATGGGAGACAAAGACTGATTCAAGGAATGGTTAACTGTCAGGCTTCTTTTTGGGTCAGGGGTGAGCTAATTGGGGAAGCTCAAACCCTTGCTCTTTACAGAAAGGTTTTTAAATATCCTTTGTAGGCTACTCTTTACTTTGTCAGGGTTCCCTGAGCGGTGCCCTACTCTTGGGATGGCTACTTTGGGCATGTTGACTATTTGTCATATAAGCATTGGAGCTCTAGCCAAATATGTAAACTTTCTGTTCAGATCAGACAGATACCAAGGTTCCTACACTGGGCTGTGGATTTCATAATAGCCTTTTAGCACCATGACATGACTTTCTCAGGCATGTCCTAACACCCTAATCATCAGGGCTGCTACCCTGAGGGGAGAAATCTTTTGCTAAAATGCTGAGTTCAGGCAACACAAGTGTGCTTCTATTCAATTGAAGCTGTTGACATCTTCTCTTTAGAGATACATTAGCTACCTCCAAGAACTGTATCTATCCCGCAAATATTGAGAGTTTGGGGGCATCATTAAGTTTTAAGGCAGAGAATTGAACAATGTGGACATAGTGAACCCTAAAACTTTATTTCATTCTGTGGTGTGCATATGTTGCAGGCTGCATGGGTTTTTCCTGTCTCCCATTTGATTATTTTGATGTCTTTTCCCAGATTTTTCATCACACTGGGTGAGAAGTGGTGGGAAAAGTATAAGGTTTAGGGTCAGAAAACATGGATTTCAAGTTCTCGACGCTGATCTGTGGCAAGCCACCTGGCCTCCTCGTCTTACTTCCCTCATCTGTAAAATACTGTTGTGATGTGCCTGGCGCTCTGGCAGACCCAGGCGCTGGGGAGCCGGAGGGCGGTTCCGGGAAGTATGGAAGCTTCCTCGGTGCTGGAGAAGAGGCCCCCTGACTCGCGGAAAAGAGTGTGAGATGGGTTGGAACGAAGTCATTTCCCAGCTCCCAAACCAACACAGACACATCTTCTTCAGGGCATAAGGCCCAGATGCCTCAGCGTGATGCCCAAGGAGCCCCTTGCTCCAGCCAAGCCTGACCCGCGCTCAGCAGCTGGATGGCACGAGCGTTAGTGCGCCCGCCTCACTGCCCCAACCCTGTCGTCCTTGATCCTGGCCCATGCTGCTCTTGAGGTCAGGCGCTCCCTTGCCCCCTCCGCCCAGCCGGCCGCTGCCACTGCAGACCTCCTTCCAGGAGCTTGAACCAGCTCCCCACCCTGCCTTCACCGATGAGCCTCTCGGCAGGAAGGAAGGGAAGGGAGCTGGCAGTGCTGGGAACTGCGGGAAGGTAACCTTGTCATCTCATTTGTCCTCCTGCCCACCTGCAGTCGGCGTCATTACCTCATTTCACTTACAAGAAAGCGGAGGCTTGGGGAAGCCAGGTAGCTGTAAGTGACCGGCTTCAGACTGACATTCAGGTCTGGGCAGTGCTTAACGCTGTAGGGGGAACAATGCCTCTCCTTTAGGAGGCTCGCAACTGTTCTCTAATGATCACGGTAAGTAAACAGGGATTTATTTACTGGTGCAGCTTGAGAGGCCTTAAAACCCTTTCCAACATCAAATGGTTAATCAGAGGCCATTAGTTTTTTTTTTTTTTTTTTTTTTACAAACATTGACAACAATAGGTGCCCGAACATAATAATTTTCAGGCAGTTTTTCTTTCCTTTTTTTTTTTTTTAATGAGGTAAAGGATTTGGGATTATTTTTCTAAAACTACATAATGGTGAAATGGCTAATTCTGTTCATTTTTAAACCTACTAATGAGTTGTTGGGGGTTTACTTCAAATGATCTGGAGTCACAGTCCAGGGAAGTAAATTCCACATGACTTTATTACCAATGTAATTTTCTTAGGATTTAATTGGCTATGCATGATTTTCAAAATATGTGCATTTCAGGGCCTCCCCTGGCACTAGCAGCTAGTCCTTCCTTTACCATGAAGCGAGACGGGCTACACCGAGCCAGGTGGGCTGCAGCTGCGCCTCCCGCTGAGGTTGGGAGGTGAGGGAGCCAGGCTTACGAGCTGCCTGTTGGAAACGGGGTCTTGCAGGCCTTCTTCTGGAGAAACTAAACTCCAACCAGGCGGCACCCACGGCAGACAAGAAGTTACCAAGTCCCGATGCTCTGTCAGACACACTCCCAGAGATCAGTAACCGCAGTGGCTAAGGGCTTTTTTCGTTTAAGCTGCCCAAGGTGATGGTGAGTCATCGCAAGGTTAATGCATTTCACCTTTTACCAAAGCTGCAGCCAAAATATTTTTCCACCTTTATGACTCACCCTTTTCCCAGGCCTGTTAAATTAATAGGAGTTTAAAGAAAATATACAGGAAAGGCTGAGGCAGCCCCTGTAGTCCTACCTGATGAGCAAGGACGTGTCCTAGCAGCTACCTCGAGCCTCCTGTCTTTTCCAGGGTTAGGTTTAACTTGAGGACTCCAAAGGGTTCCAGTGGAAAATGCACTCTGACTTTTAGAAAACTGCCTTCCCAGTTCCATTCTCGTAGAATCGCTCTAGTTACTATGACATATGTATCTACTTGATTTACAAAGGGATCCACGGTGAGCTGACTGGGGAACATTTTTAACTGTGGTTTATCAGTAAGTTCAAATCTTTAGAGGGCCTTTCGATGTCCACTGTCATCTGGCTTGACTGTGCTTCCCTAAACTTGTCTCCTGCCGATTTCCTAAGTGAACACCACCACCCTTTGAGCACCGTAGTGTTAATCAGTCAGTACCAATTCGACGGCGAGTACATGTGGAGCCCATTTTCCTGATCCTGTGTTGCCTCACTTTGGATAATGGGCTTAAGCTTAATCCAGGATAGTATAAGCAGTGCTAGCTCGCTGTCGTTTCTTAGAATTGAGTAATATTCCGTTTGAACATATACCACATTTTAATTATCCACTCGTGGGATTGGGGCGTGGGGAAGACCCACATCTGAGGGAAGTGGTGAGCATTGTGGAGGGGAAGGGCATATCCCTAACCCTTCCTAGGGAGAGGCAAAGATATAAAATGTAACCAAAATGTCAAAAAAAAAAAAAACAAAAAACAAAAAAACCCAGCCAAACAAACAAAAAAACATTTATCAGGCGTCGAGCAGGTGGGAGGGGTGGAGAGGGCAGGTGTATACTTACGTAATGAGTGCGATGCGCACCACCTGGGGGATGGACACCCTAGAAGCTCTGACTCAGTGGCGGGGGTGGGGCAGGAGGGGTGGCAAGGGCAATATATGTAATCTTAACAATATTTGTACCCCCATAATACAATGAAATACAAAAAAAAAAACAGAAGAACCCTGTATTACAGAGTAAGAGCTCCATAATTGTTTGTGGAATGAAAAAAAATTTCCTGAGTTAATCCTTTGCTTCAACCAGACTGTTCTTTTCTTATACCTGAGGCCTCACCATTATTCATTTTGGCCTTTGCATCTTTGCTTATGACTTCCTTCCCACACCCAAGATTAGAATGTCCTCCCTCCTCAAATCCATTTATCTAAACCGGGGGTGGGGAACCTGCAGCCTCAAGGCCACATGTGGCCTTCTAGGTCCTTAAGTGCAGCCTTTCCACTGAATCTAAATTGTACAGACAAATCATTTTGTTTTTATTAATACACTTTTTGTTCATCTTTTATATTTTTATTTTAAAAATAAACATATTCAAAATACCAAAGAATAAAATAAGTTTCAACAAAACAATCCTCCCAGATTGACTGGCACAATTAGAACATCAGTAAGCCATAAGGAATAAATGGACGGCTGCTATGCTTGTGACTTAGTTCTAACTTCCCCCGCCTGACTTGTGCCACTACTGCGTGAGGCTGATTGGAGACAGTTCAGGGGGGTTGAGTTTGCCAGTCTGTTCTCAGCTTTTGACACCAGTGACCTGTGTTTCTGTTTGAAGTGGAATTTGTGAATAGGTGCACAGCTCCACAGTATTTTTTTTTTTTTTGAGACAGAGTCTCCCTTTGTTGCCCAGGCTAGAGTGAGTGCCGTGGCGTCAGCCTAGCTCACAGCAACCTCAATCTCCTGGCTCAAGCAATCCTTCTGCCTCAGCCTCCCCAGTAGCTGGGACTACAGGCATGCGCCACCATGCCCGGCTAATTTTTTTTTTATGTATATATTAGTTGGCCAATTAATTTCTTTCTATTTATAATAGAGACGGGGTCTGGCTCTTGCTCAGGCTGGTTTCGAACTCCTGACCTCGAGCAATCCGCCCGCCTCGGCCTCCCAGAGAGCTAGGATTACAGGCATGAGCCACCACCCCTGGCCCACAGTATTTTTTAATTCTTTCTGCTTACTAGCCCATCATGTCAAGGAAGACAAAGAGAATGCTGAAGAAAGAAAACAGATTTTTTAATGAGGATTGCGAATTGCAATATTAACTTGCTTCTGCTAAAGATAAGATGATTTGCTTGCTTTGTGATATTGCAATATCAACATTAAAGAAATCCAATAGCCATCATCATTATAACACCCATAAGGACCACAAATATTTTAAATTAGAGGGAGAGACGTGTGAAAGGCATATTGCAGAAATTAAAAGATGAAAAGCAAAAGCAAAGACAATTCTTTCAAGCAGCAATAAAACCTGGCAATAATGCCACTGCAGCAGCTTATAAAGTAGCTTATATACTCTGGAAAAAGGGGAAGCCATTCAGTGATGTAGAAATTGTGAAAGAATGCGTTGTCAAAGTTGTAGGCTGCTTAGAGCCCAGTAACGTTTCAAAGTACAAATAACTGTCTCTTTCAAAGAGAACCATAACTGGTCGGCAGCATGAATTAGACTTCAACTTACCAGAACAGCATCATGCAATACTGCAAAAAGGAAATACATATTATTCAGTCACTTTGGATGAATCAACTGATACTACTGACTCAGTGCAGACTTTATATTTCTTCATTCTGGTCATAGCAGAAGATTTTCTTTGCTATGATGAGTTCCTTGCTTTGGGCACTCTTGCAAACAGAACACGGGGAATAGATATCTTCAACTTTCAGGATAAATATCATGAAGCTGGACTGAATTCGGTAAATTTAGTGAGGGTATGTACAGATGGTGCACCTTCCAAGACAGGAAAACATGAAGGGTTATTGCACAGATTAAAAAAAGTACTAACAGATCCAGATAGTCTCATTTCTTTTCCTTATATCTTTCATCAGCAAAATATCTGTGCTAAAGCTACTATTTTAAGTGACACTTTGCAACAAATTATAAGTATTGTTAACTACATTCATGCAAATGCAACACAGCATCATCGGTTTCATAACATGCTAAAGTTGAACAATGGGGTATTCAGTGTGGATTTGCTGTATCATTCTAGAGTGTATTGGCTATCATAGGAACGGGTGTTAGCCAAAATTTTATCTGTGTGAAAACAGATAGTTAAATTTTATTAAGAACAGAATCAGCAATCTCAATTATTAAAAGAAGATTTCTATAGGAATGCAGCATTTCTGTGTGATATATCATATCAAAACAACTTGCTCACGCCTGTAATCCTAGCTCTTGGGAGGCCGAGGCGGGCGGATTGCTCAAGGTCAGGAGTTCAAAACCAGCCTGAGCAAGAGCGAGACCCCGTCTCTACTATAAACAGAAAGAAATTAATTGGCCAACTGATATATATATAAAAAAAATTAGCCGGGCATAGTGGCGCATGCCTGTAGTCCCAGCTACTCGGGAGGCTGAGGCAGAAGGATCACTCGAGCCCAGGAGTTTGAGGTTGCTGTGAGCTAGGCTGATGCCACGGCACTCACTCTAGCCTGGACAACAAAGTAAGACTCTGTCTCAAAAAAAAAAAAACAAACAAAAAAAACAACTTGAATATTTCTATGCAAGGGAAAATTAAGCATATATATGATATGTGGCAAAAAATCTAAGCATTTTGAAAAAAGCTGTCTTTTTTCCAAATGCTGCCTCTTCAAAAGGAAATTTATGATGAACATTTTCCCCAGTTAGCAAAGGTCACTGATGAGCAGGATGATATATGCCAATCATCTGAAGAATATGCAGCTGTTATAGACCTGTTAATTGGAGAATGCAATGAAAAGTTCGCTGACTTTGAGAATCATGATATAACACTCAAACATGTGATATAACCAAAGCATCTAAAGACCTACAAATGGAATTGGTTGAGCTCTTGATAGGTGACATTTTAAAGTCATTTTTTGGTGCTAAGAAAGATCCAACTGAAATATGGAAAAATAAAGTAGAATACCCATGCAACTTGCCCAAAAAATGCTTTCTTGCTTTTCAACCACTTGAGAGAATGCAGAGAATCTACATTCTTTTAATCAAGATGCCCTTAAGATCACAAATGACTGATACCCATCTAGAGGATCAATTGAAACTGTGGACCTCCAGGCTACAACCAAATATTCAAACACTTTCCAACAAAAAGCAGATACAACAAAGTCGTTAAAAGATTAGTTAACTTTAAAATTAACCAATAGTTTTCATTGTGTGAAGTTATTAAGTAAAAAGTAGTTAGATTTTTACAAAATAATGTGCATTTTAAAGTATATCTAATTGAAGTTTCTTGAATGCAGTTTATCTGATTACAGCTAAATTAATGTTGCTTTCCAACATGAAATGGTTCCCCACACCTGATCGAAACCTTAACTTTCTTTTCTGGCTTCAGTGAAATACTATTTCTGCAGTGACCACATTCCTGGCAAAACTTGTTTCCTCTCCTTAGCTGCTATAACAGGTATTCATCTCTCTTGTTGCCTTTAAGAACTCTTCTTTGCCACTGATTCTGTAGCTTCACCACAACATATCTATGTGTGGGTTTATTTGATTTACTTAGTCTGTGATTCAGGTCTTTCATAATTCTAGAAGATTTTCAGCCTTTGTTTCTTTGAAAAAAGTTTCCTCTCAATATTCTTCCCTTCCTGGAACTCCTATTAGATGGATATTGGACCTTTTCATACTTCCACCCAACTCTCTTTACCTCTCTTTCATATTTCCCATCTCTTTCTGTTCTGCATCATGTAGTTTCTTTGGCTTTATATTCTGATTTTGACAGTATCTAATCTGTTATTTGACTTGCCAGTTTAACAACTTTATTGAGATATAATTTGCATATCATAAAATTCAACCAGTTTAAACTTACAGCTCAATGATTTTTGGTAAATTTACCTAGTGCAACCATTACCATAACCCAGTTTTAGAACATTTCTTTCTCCTCATAGAATGGCTCATGCCCATTTTATGTTCACCCCCTTTCTCCCTACCAGCTTTAGACAGCCACACAGCTATTTCTGTCTCTGTAGATTGGCCTGTTATGAATATGTCATGTAAATGAAGACATGCATTATGTGGTCTTTTGTGTCTGGGTTTTTTAACTTAGTATAATGTTTTGAAGGTTCATTCACATTGTTGCACATATCAGCAGTTGTTCTTTTTTGTAGTTGAGCAGCATTTCATTGCATAAATGTACCACATTTCATCCATTCACCAGTTGTCCACTGAGTTTTTAAGGTCAAAGGCTACATTTCTTTTAATAAGTTCTGATTCTATTTAAAGTTGGCTTGGCCATTATACTTGATTAGGTTGTTTTCTTTTATATTTATTCCATCATTTCACTTTAAAAATATTTTATAGTTTGTTTCTAACAATTCCATTACCTGAAGTTTTCAAGGGTCTAAATTTGATGTTTTTTGATTATATGATTCTTGTTTATTATGCCTCTGTTTCTTACTATGTTAGGTTTTGAGCTCATAGTTAGTGGGAATCTTGTGTGGCCTGGGTTGAGGGTTTCCTGGTTGGCACCTGGGACCTTTTTCAGGTTATTTTTTTTTGGTTTGGTGTTTCCTGGACCATGCTTGTGGTATGAAAAAGAATATCAAACTTGCCTAAGTGCAGGTCTGTGGTTAAAAATTTTCACAAAATATTTTTTTATTCCAAATCAGAGCTGAGAAGGAGACAGAGGTGTTTCCTTGTATTTTGTCTTTGCTGGTTTGCTGACCATTTTCTTTTCTTTATTTCAGTCCACAGTTTTCCTGCGGGTGTGGCTTTTTGGGAGACCCAGCTGAATTCCGGTGTCTCAGTTCCAGCTCTCCAGCTCTTGCAGACCCAAGTCCTGGACTCCTAGTCTTGGGAGATAATAAAACTAAGACTTCACTGTGTCCTCAGGGTAACCAAAATATCAACTTCCACTTTTCACTTTTGTTTTCCTTACTTTTCATTTTCAGTCTCTTATTTTATTTAGGCTTACAATTAAATATGCATTTTTAAAAGTATGTTTGTTCTAGTTTACTTAGCATTCCTGGGTGTTTTATAGCATGAGGTTTTTCAGGCTATTCAATGTACTTTAGAACACAGATGAATATAAGTAGTCAGTGGTCTTCTTGCTTTACAGACATCAGAGTGTTCACTTTTGTGCGTATGTTTGTTTTTATATGTGAGCTGTCAGTTGCTCTGCTAAAATGTGAGCTAATGTATTACTAGATCTAGCGTAAGTACCTGAAGAGGAGGCTGGTCAGAATAGAAATCATGTTGTTCTTAAACTGTATTTTAATTTTAAGAAATAGATTTTAAATCTTGCATCAAATACTTCTGTGGGGTCCATGGCTTTTTTGAACTTTTTAACTCGTGGTGTACTCTATAACAGTAAATTTCTAGGAAAAATACCATCTTAATTTTTGGATTTTGTGGAATGTTTTGCATCTTTCTTTTAACGGATTTTGTAATAAAATGGTATGCATAAAAACTCATAAATACTTTTGCATCTTAAGGGTTGTGTGACCTGAAGCAATGTTCTTTTCTAAAGATCTTGATGATATGGCAAGATCAGTCTTGTCTAAACCAGGGAGCAGAGCAGTTATCTACTGGCTATTCCTTTCATCTCAAAATTTCCATTTTAGGAAGAAGATAAAATTATCTGACCTTGGCAGGAGCCAAGGAACTTATTTATTTCCCCAGGTTGTCACCTCCCAATGAAAATAATCTTGCATTGTTAAGTGAGGCTTAAAAATATATTCTCAGAGCCTGATGTTAAAGCTTTGGGTGTCCATCATTGAAAAACATAAACTTGAATTTCTTAAGAACTTCCTCTTTCATCTGTGTAAGTATTCATTTCCTAGGGTGCTGTAACAAAGTACCACAATCCAGGTGGCTTAAACAACAGATATTTACTCTCTCATGGTTCTAGAGCCTAGAAGTTCAAAATCAAGGTGTTGGCAGGGTTGATTCTTCCTGGAGGCTCTGAGGGATAAGCCGTCCCATGCCCAACTCCTGGCTTCTGGCATTTGCCCCAATCCTTGGCATCCCTTGGCTTGAGGACATATCACTCCAGTCTCTGCCTGTGTCTTCACATGGCATTCTCCCCTATATGTCCGTCTATACGTGGCCCTCTATTAAGGAGGCCCCACCCTAACCCAGCATGACCTCATCTTAATTACAACTGCAAAGATGCCATTTCTAAATAAAGGTCACTTTCTAATGATCTGAGTGGAGATGAATTTTGGGGGATGCTATTCAACCCAGGCCAGTCCAGTTGTGTGAGCTTTGGGCTGGCTGGAAGCACAGGCTCTGGGAAGAGCCGACCACCATCCCGGGAGCTTTGTTAACACTCTACGTATCACCTCCCAGTGACATGTGAGGTGTATGGAGTCAATTTGAAGGCCCAGGGGCTCTTAAACGTGGAGCAGAAACACAGAGGCCCTCAGAGAGAAACGTCTTCATTGTGGGAGGCGCCAGCAACACAGGCTCTGGCCACGATCTTGACATCTTCCCAGTTGCCCCAGATCACAAAACTAAGAGCCTGGGGGTGTAAACAAATATCCAGTGTATATACATTTCCTTTAAAACCCACACTATCATCAAAACTAAACAGCACTATTAGAAAAGAAGAGTAAACACATTCAGATTCCTTTAAAGCCCATGAGGACTTAAACAGTACTGATTTTTGGGTTGGATTGATGGGAGTAGTAATGTGGCTTTTCACCAAAAAGCATTCAATGCAAGATCTCCATTCTCCCATCTCTCATTTAGCCCAGAGAGCAAAAAGAGGCATCTAAAAAAGTCTTTCCATCTGCATATGCTACAAACCAGCATTCGCTTTAACCACCCAGACTGCAGAAGTCAGGTACAAAGGGAAGTTGCAGTATGGAAGAGATTGCCTCTTGGAATTCATAACACTTCCTTATTTTGCTAATTTTTTTTCTTTAGAAAGTAATGCCTGACTACCTAGGGGATTTTAGAGGAATTGTTGGCTACATATGAAAACTAAAAAATATGAATTAATTTTAATTCCATAATAGATCTCTGTGGTTGCTGTCTATCTTAAAGGAAGGATTAGAAGAAGAAAAACATTTCATTCTACTAACCAAACATAGTAGTTAATACTATTCTGGCATTAAATCTTTGTTTACCTAGTGTATTAGGGATAATTGGTTTGTCAAACTAGTTCTTCCTATTAGAGGTCTTGATTTAAACCTCCTTTAAATCAATTTCAACTTTAGTTGGCTCAACACTCTCACCCACAATAATTTTAATTCTGCAGAAATAGTTACTTGGCTTTCCACTCAAGCTTTACCTTTATTTGTGGCTTTAAAAAGTGTTGTCAGAGCCACTGATACAAGTTTAATACCAGAAATGCGAGAATGCCCACAGAGAAAAGAGTATCTGTTGATTGGATGGTTCCTATTTAAGATTTAGGAATTTTGGATCAGTGATCTGAGGCTGTCTTTTTGTGCAACCGAGCTGGTTTGCTGTTTCCTTCCTAAGCTCTGCAAGTTCTGAAAGTCAAAGGTTGGGGTAAAAGGTAGGGACGTGAACACATTACCTGAACTCATGATGGAAAGGAATTGCTAATCACTTCTTATTCCTAAAATTGAACTCTGAGCATTTTTTGGTGGATAATATGGTTGACTGCTTTTCTCAAAATGAAAAAAGTTTTATTTTGTTTATGGCTGTTAAAATAACATTTTTAGATTGTTAAAAACTCCAACAATACAGCCAAATACAAAGTTAAAACACGCTAAATTGGATTACTTAGAGACAACCAGGGTTTACATTCTAGGTTACTTTTTTTCAGGTTTTTTTTCTATGTAATACATACATTAATAAATAATATACCTATAGATTATAGTTATAAAATTGGATCATACTATATGTATTAATATGGTCTTATTTTTTCTTTCAGTGTTAGCTCATGCACACCTTCCAATACCTGAATACAGATCCTGATCAGAATTTGAAACAGCCTGATAGAATTCTCTATTTTATGGATGAATTTTAGCCAGTTTCTTCTTGGTAGATCTGTTATTTTTCTGTTACAGACATGGCTATTATAAGTCTTTTGTGCATGTTATTTTCTTATCCATAGACAGTCTATATTTTGTACAACTTGAACCAATTATTTGTTTCTGTGTGTGTGTGTATGTGTGTGTGTCCTTATAAATAAATGCAAACATTCCCCACCAGTCACTCATGGTCTGCCAGTTCTACAAAACTTGGCCTAATCCTTTACTGGTCAGCAGAAGGAGTGTGGATCTGGGAATCACTCCCACTATTCCTTTATACAGCTTCTTGAATTAGTCGTCCTCCTCCTCACTGTAATATACATGTGTACCAGTGGGCACACACACGTGTGTACAGACACACTTACACACATACACCATGCACAGGCATAAGCACCCATGACTATAAACATTTTAGGAAAATGAGAGTCTCCCTCCCCAAAACACCAAATTCATCCAAAATACATCCCCCAAATGCTGATTTTAACATTTTATGGATACTTCCACCTTTGGGTATTATCTTTGGAAAGTGTGTTTCAAATATCAGTTCCAAATTTGAAAAACCTTTTGAGTGTTCTAAAAAAGCCAAACAAATGAAAAAATGGAAATGCCAGCATTATAAGTAAAACATACTTTAGTCAAGCTTTTTAGAAAATAATCTCATCTGGAAAAAAAATCTTTCAATAGCACTCACTATGTAATGCCATTGTTAGGAGAATAAACCCTGACTCCTTGCTCCTCTCTCATTAATATAACAATGCAGTGATGATTCGCATTTGCAACATGCTCTGTTCATTTGCATTTTGCCTTTTGTTGTTTATGATAATCCTGCAAGGGGAACTGGGCAGTTTATATAATCTCCATTTCATAAATGAGGACTAAAACTAAACCCAGAAAGGCAAATGACTTGTCCAGGGGCACCCTTCAGCATGGAGCCAAAGGGCCTTGCTTTCTGAGTCAGACTTCAGGGTTTTTTTTTTTCCCTCCTCAATGCTTTTGTAGTGTTTAATTTATCATTCCATAAAGTCTTTCCATGATGACAGTTCTCCCATTACTTCAGCATTTGGGCCCATGAGCACCATTTGGAATGAGGTCATTCTATAAAACTTCTGTTTAAAAAACTGTTACCCGACTGATTTGTTAAGTATCCATCAAGCCTGAATTTGCCTGCTGGGTACTCGGTTGGTATTCTAGTGGCCTGATCAGGAGGAAAAGAAAGTTGTTCCTGATATGTTTTAATTTCCACTAATGTCGCGTGAGGGCTCGTGTGTGTTGGGTGTGCATCCTCCTCCTCCTCCTCCTCCCTCCATTTCTGGCTGTTCTCTCTGGTTATCTCTAAAAAGCATCCCCCCACAGATCTTTTACTAATGGATGCATTTTATTAAAAAGTATAACAAATTCTGCTTCTGCTTTATGGATAATTTTAAATCTTCAGCCATAACCACTGTTAACATTTACACATATTTCTTCCATTTTCTCTTTCCTTTCTGATCTTTGTTTCTATGTCTTTATTTGCTTTGGTTTGTTTATAAAAACTGATGTCATTTTGTATTAAAGTTTGTACCCTGCCTTTTTGATTTAGAGTTACACCATCAGCGCTCCCCATATCATTAAGTAAATTAGAGTACAGCCTTATCATGGCCTGTTGTGCAATTATGACTATACAAAAGTAATCCTTCTTGGATGTTAAGCCATAGCATAGTTTTAAAAAGTTGACAATGATGAAGGTAGATAAAACCGAATCTTTTCCTGAAAGTGTCTGGCAATTTCTGTCTCCATTGACAGTGTACAGTCTTCTTCATTGCCTTTTCTAAAAGCCTCATTACCTTTAAATATTTCATCAAAAATGTTTGCCAATTTGATAAGCAAAAACAGTAGCTTATTGTATTCTATTAATTTCTTGGTCATATCTATGTTTGCTCTTCAGAATTGCTTTAGAAAGAATTTCTAGTTCCCTTGCTTTGTGGTGTTTTGCATCTCTGCTTGCATCTCACCTCTCCAGCCTAGGATGAAGAGAAGGTTGTCCGGGCCCAGGGACTGTTGGCAGGGTGCTGACCTGCACTTGTCTCTGCTCCCTGTCTCCTCGCAGGGTAGTAGAATCTTCTCCCATCTGTGGCTCCCGGCCCAGCCCCCATCCCCTCCAGTAAAGTTCTGCTGGACTGAAGAGAGGTCTTCTTTCCCCCTCCCTGCCTGTTTTTCTGACAAGTGAAAATGCCCGAGTATACAACAGAACTCCCCTCCTCAGCATGACCTGCTATGTGGCCTGTTTTGACTGCATTTTACTGGATAAGTCTACAGTTCCTAGGATGTACTATATATAAACCACTTTCTGCTATGCTGTTTTAGGGGTAGGAATTGCCCTTTTATTGATGAGAAAGAGAGATACCAGGTGGATGTTGGGGAGAGTAAAAATGCCACTCCTGCAATAGAAGGGGAGTTTTCCAGTTGGTGAAAACTTTCAGCGCAAGGCTGAGGGTAGGTGAGACAGAGAGTCTTTGGCTCTTCTTTAGGGTGGGTTGGGTAGTCTGTTTCAGGTGGGCAAACAAGCATCACATACTATTAATAGTGGAATCTTTCCTAATTCTAACATTAGGTTGATTGCCAGTATCAGTTCCAATGTAAGAAGTTTTCCTCGTTCACTGGATATTTCCTTATAGGTATTTTGATTGGAATATCAAAAAGCTCCATAAGTGAATTTTAACTATGCTCTTAAAGCATTTTTATTTAAATTAGAAGCTTACACTGGTTTATTTTATTTCAATGGCAACATTCATTCTACATGACCACTATCTGTACTATCTGTATAGACAGCATGACTTTTCATACTGACTTCCTCTGAAGAAACCACCAAGGAAGGGAAAGAATTGATATTTTCTCCTCCTTGGGACACCCACCATATTCGTTCTTCACCACAGTGAAGGCCACCACGTTCTCTGGACAGCAGTCCTTGTGCTGTGGAAGGGTTGTTGTATATGCCAGAAGATAAATAACACTGCAACATCAAGCATGCTTCTTTATAAACATAGTTCCAGTTTTATAAGTAAGAATGGCACTTCTAATACTAACTTCTCTCTTTGATTACTAATAAAGGTATTTGTCCCCATATTTTTGCCATTTACATTTTTTTGTAAAATATCTTGGAACAGAGTTCTGGTTTCCTTGTTTATGAAGTGTGGTTCTGTTTTGTCTTTTCATTCATCCTAGGGAGGCATGAAGGCATCCTGGGTTGCTTGTGGTCTTCTCCATCCTCAAGTAGTCTTTCTCAGCCTCCCTCTGGACAATCTGGATGACTTTTTCTAATCATCTTGTGCCCCTTCCCTAAAGCTTTCCTTCATCCAACCTACTTTAAGGATACACAGTCTGACTTTCACCCCCATTACTCTTCTGATACTGTTCTCTAAAAGGCCATCTGTGATGTCCAGATCAGTGGAGTGTCCCCGGCTCTCTCCCTCTTTGGCTCCTCTGTGGCATTTGGTATTATATTTGGGACCCTCTTGGCTCATGTGGAGCTGCCTCCCTCTTTGCCATTTGTGACCTGGATTCTGCCCCAAGAAGGATCTGTAATGTAGAGGACTGGCTCTAGGCTGCAGTGTTGTCACTGACTTCCTGCACGGTGCTAAGAGGGGTACTCAGTATTTTAAAATTTCCCTATTTGTAAAACTAAGCTTATAATATCTACGTTCCAGGTAGCATGTTTCCCTGAAAATGAGACAGGGTCTTATATTTATTTTTCCTCAAGAAGACATCCTAGTGCTTATTTTCAGAGGATGTGTTATTCTTTTTAAGTACGGTACAACAATCTACATTTATTCAAATATAGTTAAGTCGTCTTCTTCTGGAACATCATAACTCTCCAAACCCTGTATTCCATCCCGAATTTCTTGTGACTCTATTTCCTTTACAACCATTGGCCCCAATCTCTTATGCCGAGCAATAGAGCTCTCACGGGGCAGATGAGAAGGGCTGCTCGTCTTCTTTACTGCTCCAGACGAAATGCTTGGGTTGTGCAGATACGCTGTGTAGCCACGCCCATCACTAGGTCTTATTTTGGGGGTAGGACTTATATTGCCCAAATGGTTAGAAATCCTGCTAGGGCTTATTTTATGGGTAGTTCTTATTTTCGGGGAAACACGGTATATAATGACGGTCGAGTGAGATAATGCAGGTGAGTGTTTTAATATCATTCTTTCACGTGCATTCCCTCAACAACTACACATTGAGAGTCTACTAAGTGGCAGGAACTGTGCAGAAAATAAAGGACACAACGGTGACCCCATGCTCAGGAACCTGCAGCTTCATGTGGGAACCAGCATGAAGCAAATGCTTTTACAAAAAGGTTTACAGCTGCAACTGTGATGAGTCTGGAAAGGGAAAACATAAGGTGCCATGAGGGAATATAATGGGAGGATCCAATCCACCCAGCCAGAAAACATAAAGGGCTTCCCTAAAGAGAGGCCACTGAATGGAGAATTATATTTAGAGGGTACTAGGCCAAGAAGGGACAGAAAATGTTCTCAGGCCGGGCAAAGGCCCTGTGGCAGGAGAGAACCTAGCAGTGCAAGGGATGCAAAGAAAAGCGCAGGGGCTGAAGTGCAGAGAGAGGGAGAAGGTAGCGCTGGGGAGCGAGGTGGGGACCAGCACTGCCAGACCATGCAGGGCCTTGGAGGCTGAGTTAAGCTTTGATACCTAAGAGCAATGGGGAGCCATTGGAATGCCTTTCACGGATACATGGCGGGCAGCTGCCACCATCAGTTCTGCATTTCCCGAAGCTCTGTCTGGCTGGTGTGTGGAGGGCATTGATGGAGGGCCCGAGGGGACACAAGGAGGCCGCTTCTCATTTTTTCCCTGTACCAGCACTCTTCCTTCTCTTGACCCCTGAATGCACTCTCAGAGCCTTTTGGTTCTGGCTTTTATACCCTAATTTTTAGCCACCTGGTGACCCAGAAATTCAAGCACATTCTCTTAGTCTCTGCAGATGGAGCTTGGGAAAGTATCTTCAACTCCTTCCCTTAGCTTGGCCCACATATCCAATCAGTCACCCTGTTACAGAAATATCTGGCAGATCATGGTCAATACAGAGCACCTCTGTAGGGGCTGCCTGGCCCGCTATGAGAATATCTTTCTGGTCCTCAGACTTGTTTGGCTCCACTTTATCACCCAGTGCTGCTGCCACCAGATCAATGTTTCAGTGGGCCTCTCCAGGGACGGCTTTTCTCTGATTACCTCCCCCGCATTCTTTACATCTGCTCTGCGTCCTAGCCGGCAGCAGCCTCACTCACTGCCCTCCGCCGCTTCTTGCCTCTGTCTACATACAGACGTGCAGGGGTGCTCCATCCCAATGCCATTCTGCCTTTATTCCCATCTGCTGGAATCCTCATCATCTTTTATGCCTCAGCTGAAATACCACTGGTGACAAGAGAACTTTGCAGACTCCTGTAAACTTCTTACAGGAAGTTTCCTGCCTCTGAGCCTTTTGTAGCACTCTATTTCTCTCTTTTATGACACCTATCACACTGGGATTTGTACTATGAACATACTGTATATTTGTGGTGGTCTCTCTCCTGAGCTAGTTTCCCCTGAAAATCTGGGGCCACAGATGACTCACCTGTGTATTAGTTAATACTTTCATATCTGTGCCTCGTGCAAGGAAGATGCTCAATACTTATTTATCAAATCAGTGTGTCTGTTATGATAATAAATGATTGTGCATATGCAATTCATACTTACTTGTCTATTCTTCACTACCACAGTCTGTTTGCTGCATCTTTTTGGGAGTTTGGAGCAAATGATTATTTTATTATTCTCGCCTGACTATTCCTTAACTCTTTCCCATCTCCAAGGGTACAAATGTGAGCAAAACATTTTTGAACTGCATGTCATAAAGAGAAGAAAGAAAGAGGCAAACCAAACAACTCCTTATACGTTTCATCCTGGTTCGAAGCCAACGTAAATGCTTGTGCTACAAGAACAAGCATATTTCCTGCCGTGAAGGCTTGGCTGTTTATCCTGGGACCCTTCTTCGACACTGGCTGCCCTCAAAAGACTATTAACTCCTGCTTTGAGCCAGCAAACCAGATGTGGGTTTTTTAAGCAAATTATTGGTTATTTCACCACATGTAGTTTTTGCAGTTAAGTGTTTCCAGCTTTTCAGAGCATTCCACAGGAATAACATCATATTTCTCCTCCAACCTGTTAATTAACATAATTATTTATCAGTCCTAAAACCGCAGCTTGAGTTTGTTAAGTGGCTAGCTGAACATATATTCGCTGGATGGGGCCCTGGGATGCTGGCGAGAACAGTTCAGCAATAAAAAAATTGGAGGTCTTGTGGGGGATGGGAGTCCCACTGCATTCCCCCTCTTCCTTCTGGGGACTCATCATTCTGTGCTTGGGCTTCACCCCCAGCTGTTGGCTGGACATCCCCAATAACTTGTCATCAAGTCAATATAGTCTTTAGACTGAAGGGTTTGGGCAGGTGACCTCTAAGTTCCCACCCAGATCTACTATTTGCAGTCTGTCTTTGCAGTTCCAAAGGGTAAAATTGTGAAATTGCAACACCTCCAGCCTATTTTTCCTTCATTTTCCAAATCTCACGGGACTTCTTGGGATCAGCAGAGAGTTTCTTAATTCCTGTCACAGTTGTCCCTCATGGTGCCGCTTTCCCATCAACTAGGGAAGGAGAAGTGCACTTTGGCAGGTTGAAGATGGAAACAGAAATGAGAACCCCGTTGTCTTCTGATAAGCCAGGTATTAAATTAAAGAGATTTGCAAAACTGTAAAACAATGCTACCCTTCTCACGAAATATACCTTGGTTTTGGTTTTGGAAAATGTATTTACTATTCATAAAGTATGATCTTTATGTTAGCATAGAATGTGTTTATTGTTATCTTAAGTAAATTAGGAAAAAAATTTCCAGTTTCAATTTCTAATATCGCAGACACTGATAGATATTACCTATGTAAACAAAAGCTCTTTGGGAGCCTTAATGATTTTAAGAGCGTAAAGAAGTACTGAGACCAAAAAGTCTGAAAATCATGGCCTTTCATAGATCATGTATGTGAAAAGATTTTATGCTACCAAGCTTTGATCACTGTATTAGGCAAACAGCAAGTTCTTTAGAAAAGAAGTCAAACACAACAGGCATGTGTAAGTGTTCACGTGCTTTGACAATGCCACCGTGAGTGAATCCATCCATAAGTTGCCACCATCAACTGAGATCACCTCTAATAGTCCTAGCGTCCTCTGGAAACTAACCTCATGCTACTTACAAGCAAAGTGCTGTTAGGGGAAGAAGCCAAAGGGCTAAGGCAAAAGAAGCTGCTGGCCACGGGGCTAAGAAGAGGGAAAGAGAGGCTTGGAATAGAATTAATAAGGTTTTGGGAAACACGAGTGGGTAGGAATACTGCGACTCTACACATTTTCTCCCTTTAGTATTATTCCTTGAGAGCAAAAAACTTGCTTTCGGAATTCAGCTACTGCCTGCATTGTGGTTTTTGTGAAGACAATAATTAGGAGATTGCAGTGGACCTCATGTGAAAGTTACTATGGCTCCAAGCTAGACCAGAGATGGATACACATCCAAATGTTTAAGTTGATGTTTAAATGGCTCAACCACAAAATGTTTGGATTTGGTTCTAATTCCTGTAAAATAGACCCCATCTTGCAACTTCTTGTGACTATATTCTGCCCCTCTCACAGTTCGTTGACAAAAAGTCTTTCCAGCAAATGGAGGGGGGCTCTCCCTCACATTCCACTCTGTGGAAAACCTTAGACACCCACGGCCAAAGTCACTTCCGTTCTGTTTGTAGAGCCCAAGCAACAGCATCCTCACATCATTTTGGCCAGGGCCAGCCTCCTTAAGTGTAGACAGAATTGTAGCAATTACTCAATGAATCAGTTTTTCTTGAACTACTAGAGGCATCACATAATAAGGGTGAAGGGATGTACAACCCAGTTTGGGGTGCAAATAAGTCCCTTTAACATTAATATGCAGATTTCAGTGACTCATTGTTCCTTCCTGCTCATGCATTGCTATAGCATCCTCCAAATTTCCCTCAATGATTTTAGGAGTCCTCAAGATGGGAATGTCATAGTTATGCTGAGGAATGTGCCCAATCAGCTTAGATATTAATTCGTAAGAAACTTTGTCAGCCAGCCATCCAACCCAAAACGCTACTCCCCCAATTCCTGGCACTTCTAAAATGCTATTTAATATGATCTGAAATTGTCTTTTTTATGTATTGTGAGTCTGTGACAGTTCCGACTCTCTCCTTAGGGAGAACATAACTCCCTAAGGGAGAAATTTTGTCTTGTGCATACTGTACTCCTGGAACCTAGAACAGTGCCCAGCACATTGTAGGCTTTCAGATATCTGTTGAGCGGAAAAAGGAAGTCACAATGTCCCTTCTGAAAATGCTTTTTCTGCAGGTAAAGTCATTCTCCTCTGATGGGGTCCACTTTGGACCTCAGAGTTTTAAGGTCTGCCAACATTGTGGCTGTATTTAGCAGGGACAGGCTGAGAGAGAGGCATAAGGCAGGGTCTGCCACTGAATTGCCCGTAGTCACCTTGGTGCCCATCAGGGTCCCAGGGGAAACAGAAGCTAAACCCAGATCGGGCAATTTGAAGTGAAAGGAGTAAAGGGTCTATCTGTAAGGGCGTGTGTGAGGTTTAAAGAATCTAATGAAGGATGCTCTGAAGCCGTGGCTAGTAACGACAGGGAGGTGTCATCTTCCCAGAACCCCGAGAGCGTGGGCATGGGGAGAGGGGCCGCCGGGGAGACCCAGGGCGCTCGGCAGAGGAAACTGAGCAGCTTTGCCAGGTGCGGCCAGAACAGAGCCAGGATTAGGGCAGGAGCCAGAGAGGCAGAAAGCTAAGAAGGGAGAGAGGAGAAGACAGAGGGAGAGTGGAGAACAAAGGCTTCTTGGACCTGCACGGCAGGAAAAGAAAACACGTGATGCAGCACCTTCCAGATCCAATGCGCCTTTACGATTAGCTTATAAGAACGTTGCAACGCTGTCCACACCGTGACAACCATAATGCCAGCTCTATCCTGAAAAAGTATCTGCAGATCCTCAGGTTTTTAGAATGTTTAGAGAATGAAGTCTTCTGATATTAATTATCTTTACAGAAGAACTTCCAGGAATTATGCTGGCTAATCCGGGTGGTCTTATGCCAAGGCAGCAAAGATCCGCCTCCACCCCCAGGCACTGAGGATGAGGAGAAAGCAGATTGTGTGCTAGAGACGGGAACCTCCACCTGCTGCATGGAGAAAGCACATTGTATGATGTCTGGCACACAGCAAGTGACCAAAACGTGGTGTGCCGTAATTATATTAGACTACCAGCAGATAACTTGGATTTTGTAGGTTTTAGAGGCCACTCTTAGGAAACTTCAATTGTATCCGAGGACCCCAGGGGCCCACCCAGAGTTGTTCTCGAAAGCAGCAAATCCAGCCAAGGTCACGCTCGGGCAGCCTGGCTGCAGCATCTCTGCTCTCCAGACGCTGTGGGTGCCCCCCGGAGCCCGCCAGTACTTGCTGCTCTTGGGCACACGAGGGACCGCGTGCGGCCAGCCCTGTGCTCTCTCCTGAGGGCGTTCTCTGGTTGCAGGCGCGGCTAGGCCAGAAGCACTGGAGAGTTAAAACCCAGGCACAGCTCTCAACCAACACTTGGTGGGTGAATACCCTAGCGACTCACTCCGAGGTGCGCTAACTCTCAAGCCTGCTCTTCACAGGCCTCCTAGGTTCCCAGCTGTCCACACGTGACCTCGCTGATTATGTCCCCTGCATCAGCTCCTTCCTGCCCTGAGCCCACCAGCCACTCCTCTTCTGGTTCTCCTGGGATCACCTCTACATAAACCGCTTGCGCCCACATTTTTGTCTCAGGGCTGCCTTGGGAGCAAACCACGCCCAGCACAGTGCCTGCTCTGACCTCCTCACTTCCCCCCAGTGAACTCTCCCCTTGGGAAACAATCTCATGCTGGTTATTTTTACCTTAGAGTGCATTTAAGCCAAGGTACAGTGTATTCAATGGATTCCCAGAGTTTCTTCCACTTAACGGCGCAGTCAACCCAACTCAGTGTGCTCCCTCTTCATCCTCCTGCGTGAGCGCAGGACCGTGTTCATGCAGCAGGGTCCACGTTCCCCTCCTCCCTGTATCACTTGCCTGCGTGGCATTCCACAGTGTTAGAGCTTTGTCCCCCCTCCCTCTCCAATGACCTGCTATGTTTTGTCCTGTGGAAAAAAGGACACACATATTATTCTTGTCCCTCTGCTAAAAGGGACAAGTGCCAGCTTAGTCCATTGACTTTCAGGGCTTCGCCAACCACGTTTGTGTGGGTGACCCCAATGCTGTATCTCCACCGCTGATTTCTCATCCAAATCCGGGTCTCCTACTGCCTATGGCACATTTCCATGTCCATGTCCCTTATCCACAAATACAGCCAGTACAGTAGATGCAAATAGAATTTCTCATCTTCACTTTAAAATCTCTTTTTCCTAACTTATTTAATAATATCAACATCATTCCTACAATCTTTCAGTTTCACAGTCTATTATTTATGGGTCGTACCTTCCTCTCTTTTAGCTTCTCAACCCTTTACTGCTTCCTAACTCTCCTCTCTAACCACGTTTCTCCCTGTTCCAGGCTGCCCTTTAGACAGCTGGGTTAATTTTCCCCAAATTCTGCGTTTACTGTGTCATTATACAGCACACACACACACACAATACCAGTAGCTCTCAACTGACTTCAGAATAAAATTCAAATTTTATTTTGAATCATAAAATGTCTGTGTATTTCTCTTTTTTAAAAAATTTTAATTTTAGATCCATACTAATCTGGCTAAAAACTTTTTATTCAATTTATCTTTCCTATTTCTCAATTCTCTCCTCCAGCCAGGCTCCTCTATCCAATGCCCTCCAAACTTCACACTCACTCTTATCTGTGAGTTTTTGCTTCCCTATTTATATAAGGAAATGTGTACCGAGCCGTAGGCACTATGTGCTACGCGCTATGCAAAACACTTCCGTTGTATACTATCCCATTTCATCCCCACCACAGCCTTACGTGCCAAGATGATTATTGCCTATGTATTACAGATAAAGAAACTGAGAAACCAAGAAGTTAAAGCACCTTGCCACATGAACAGCTTCCAGTTGGCGGAACAAGACTAGAACTCCATTCTGCCTGAATAGTGTTTTAAAAAAAGTATCCCAAACTTACAGATCCTTTCAATATTGTGCGATTTCAATGTCAAACAAGAGGATTGCCAAACTGGCCCGGGTAGGGAGCACCTGGTTCTCCAGGGACATGTAATTTTGTTTGACTTTACAATTGATTATTGCTTAGGATCTGGACTGGGTGAAGCTATTTTAACTTAATGAAGATTGTCAAGTTGCAAGTGATTGTCAAGTTGCAAGTTGTGCAATAGAGATGCAAAGATTTGTGTCCAGTAGAAAAGGCAGCACCAGAAATTACAGTTTTGTTGTTCTTTAGGACATTAACTGGTTAGCAATCTTATTTCAGTATTCTGACTCTCATTAACAACAACACATACTTTGATTTCCCCTACATTCTGTTGAGTCGGCTTTATGATGTACCGATTCCCTTATTAATGAGCTAAGTAGACCTTTGAAGGGTATACACGAATACTTTTATGAGAGCCATGCTTTTAACGTTTAGAAAATTATACTTTGACAATACAGACCCACACACTTAATTACTGTGCTTAATAACTAAGTGCCTTCCAGTTCCAGAATGTCAGCCCCTTGTCTATCCAGATTCTCTTCTATCAAATCTAAATGAAGCCCCACTATACTATTGATATCTCCCCTGAATACTTCAGCTCATGCTCATCATTTTCTTCTTAGAACTTTTAGACTATTCATTGGCCTTAATGCTGTAGTACTTTAATTTTTTTCTCATTGTTTTATTCATTTATCTCTATCTCTATCTCTTGATCTCAATCTCTGTTTTGCTATCCATTTTTGTGTTTCCCCTACCCCCAAGGTGCTTAGACTGGCACTGGACACATAGTAAATGTTCAGTAAATACATGTGGAATGCAATTTAATTTAGCTTTGCAGGTTTGTCTTTGCTACAGTTCAGAATTATCTTGATTTATATTTAAGCAACTCCAGACAAAACAGAGAGGCATTGTATAGCCTTCAGGAAAGAATAATGGCAACTAGGAAATTCTGTTATCAGACCATGAGTGGGAGAATATCTTCTGCAAGCCAGAGGATCCTAACAGTTAACTTTAGAGTTTGCCTACATAGTTAAACCTCATTCTAAATGCCACTTTTCTAAAAAGCCAGCCCAGTGGCAATCTGTGCCTTCCCCTTTCAACCACAACTCCGTTTAATTTCAAAACAAGGGCAGATAAAATATGCTAATACACAGCATGTCTCCCCATTGGTATTCATTGGGAAGTCCCTTTCCAGTGTGAAAGTCCAGTCTTCCGTGAATTCACAAACAAATGATTGCTCTTGTTACTGGCATTCCACACCGGTGATAAAACATGTGAGTGAATCAGCCTCAGCCCAGTGGTATGAGTTTTCTTCTGGAAGGTGCTGTGCTCTTTGTCTTGAATGTGTATGGGAATGTGTCTATGTGCACATGTAGGATGTTTTAAAATAAGTGCATTTCTATCCACTGGCACATTAGTGGGAAATCCTCTGAGACTTCCTTTTAGTGGTGGTGGTAGTGGTGGTGGTGGTGGTGTGTTTTATGAGTTCAAAGTCTTTGCACTTGAGCTGTATGAGCCTGCTGTAAGCAGTGGGCTGTTTAGCATACCATGTGGGCCACAGCCCCTGACATCTTTAACTAGCATAGCAAAGGGCTGGGAAAAGGAGCACGATGGAGTGCTAGCAGCCACGAGAGAGCAGGGCTGGAATGCTGGCTCTGACCACAAATTGGTACACGGAACTTGTGTTTTTCATTAGGATTGCTGCAGTAATGCTGGTTTCTAGCATTCCAAAGGATATTCAGACTTATATTAAATTAAATTCTCCTTTAAAAATCACTCTATGTTGGAACAACATGAAGGGTCAGACAGCAATCAAGAAAACTCAGGAACTATAAAACTAA
Source organism: Microcebus murinus (assembly GCF_040939455.1). Taxonomy (NCBI): domain Eukaryota; kingdom Metazoa; phylum Chordata; class Mammalia; order Primates; family Cheirogaleidae; genus Microcebus; species Microcebus murinus. The sequence goes on along the minus strand of NC_134115.1, from coordinate 10,964,084 downwards.
GGCTAGCTCTGGCCTTTTCTTACGCTGTTGGTCTGAATGTACAGTGTACACTGCCCATTAATCAGTAGGTAATCTGGAATGCATCTTAAAGATGCAGTATTGCCTTGAGCTTTTAATTGACTACTTAACTCAAATTTTTAAAATATTACTTGTGGATTGTAGAAGAAAACTCTGAGTGACCATAATACACTTATATGCCAGAGCAAAAGCAAAAATATGAGAATATGTTTTATATTGTGCATAAACCCTTACATAAACCATGTCTTTGTTTATGTAACATAAGCTTATGCATTCATTTGTGCAACTTACAGCTAAAAGTTCCCAAACGGCTAAAATCAAGCAGTTAAGGAACTTGTATCTTATTCTAAAACCAAACCCTCATTATAAATCAATTATCTTTCTCTGTCTTTCTCTTTCTCTTTCAAACACACACTCACCACCCCCCGACACCCCCCACCATACCCACACACAATCTATGTGTGCACAATGATATTTCTGAGTTCCTACATAAACAGTGTTAGTCAGGTAGGCTAGGCAATGCCGCAGTACCAGACAGCCCCCAAATCTCAGTAGCCCAACAAAATCAAAGTTTCTCTCTCCCTTCTATAAAGTCCTCCATGAGTATGGGCAAGTAGCTGTCCTCCATGAGTTGGCCAAGCAATTCAGGCTGCTTCAATCTCATGGCACTTCCTTATCAATCCGCACACATCCAAGACTGTAGCAGCAAACACAGACCAGTCTGGGAAGTTAACCATAGCATTTACCCCATGTTGCTTCCATGCACGTTTCATTGGCCAGAGCAAGTCACAATGCCATACCCAACTTCAAAGAGGGGGAGAAAGGCAATCTTCCCATGTGTTTGAAACTAAATACTGGTGAATAACAAAAGCCTTATAAAATGATAAATGTAACCTAATGAATGTAACTGCTTTTGAAATCAATCACCTAATCTCTCTCTCTCTCTCACACACACACACACACACACACACACACACACACACACACACACACACACACAAACAGGCATGCACGCAGATTCCAGGGGCATATAAGTAAAGTTCTCTCTCTTCAAAATCGACCAGATGATTACAGAGGACACCATGTCATTTCCTGGAAGGCAGGGCATTTCTTTGACTTGAAGTCTCTACCCTTCTGCAGGGGTTTCACATCGAATCAATATCCAATTTTTAATGAGGACAATTTTTAGGTCTTGTCCTTAAAGTAAGTTTTAAGAAAGGAAAAAACAGAGAGTTCTCTCTCTGAGTAACAGTAAAAGGGGGAAAAGAAGGAAATGAAAAAGCCAGGGGTGGGAGTGTGAGTGTTGAGTCTAGCACAACAATTTCACAAGGATTTCACAATGTTGTTGCAGGCCAACAACGCTGCATAGACTGCCAAGTCCTCAGATGGAACAAAATGTATTTTCAGCCCTGGTGGCTGAAGGCATCAGTAGATGAGTAGGATGCATTTGATTTTACAGGTTCTGGAAAGGAACAGTGAAGGATTCTTCTCAGAGGTGCCCCTTCCCTAGGAAGGCTTAGAGAGAGTAGCACGGGACACGGGGAGGGAGGTGGGGAGAAGTCCTCTGTGGCCAGGAGAACTTGCTCAGGATATGCAGCTGCAATGCAAGTAACGGTGAGTACTTTTACATATACGAACAGCCCTGAGTGTTCTAGCTTCTGCCCTCCTTTCTCCAGCATTGTCTCTGGCCACCCTCCACCCCCCACCACTGGTCTCCCAACTCTTCATTCCCACCATGCTGGGCCTTATGCTGTTCCTTGCTGAGTAATTCTCCCTCCTGCGTGAGGTCTTTGTGTAAGCACTTTCTGTGGCTAAGAATGCTCTTCCTCATCTCTTCTGACTTAAATAAAGCCTGCCCATTCTTCAGATCGTAACTCAAATGCTCCTCCTCGAGGAAGCCTTCCTCAACCAGCTAGCTAGGGAAGCACCACCATTACGTGCTTCACAGAACCATTCATTTCCTTCTAGCAGCTTCCACCGTTTGTGATTCTACATGGGTGTAGTGGTCTGAATAATGCTCCTCTCCTCCTAGTCTATAAGCTCCACGGGGACCACATCTGTTTCTCTTGCCGTTCTCTCTCTGTGCTCTGTTTCAGTATCCTGAACATATTAGGAACTCAATAAATACTTGCCGAATAAACACAGTATTACCCAAATAAATGTTTATAATCTCTCATGTTTATATAGCTCTATTGCCACCATTTCCTAATTTTATACTCACAGTAGATGAGTTGAGTAGTGACAGATAACGTGGGCTGTGGTTGAGAAGCCCAGGTGGACCAAACGCCATGGCTAGGGCTCTCCATCCAGTGCTCCGACCTGTGAAAGCTACCAACACCCTGGGGCTCATCCCTATGTCTGTAAAATAAGTGCTACAGTCAATATTTACAAAGAGGCCCTGCAAATACAGAAGAAAATGATAGACACCGATAGACAAATATATGGCCAAGAAATTGGTAGGAGAGGAAATAGAAATAATTAAAAATATATTAAAAGACCCTGTGCCTTGGTGAAATGCAAATGAGGTAGAATCACAAAAGAACTCATATTATAATTCAGACGACCAGAGGAAATGTTTCTTTATTCTAAAAAGTGTTCTGGTCTTCTAAGTCTCACTTGCTGTGCAGCAGGAAAAAAAATCCTAACCCTAATCCACATTTTAAAACTTACCCCAATGTAGTAAATATGGTCTAGGCTGATGCAATAATTTAAATAGCGCATTCTGGTTTTGCTTAATGGCTCTAGATAAAAATGCTAGTGTCCCAGAGTTCTACCCATTTTCCTTGTTTCTCTGCAAGATGACTTTGGGTACATAAAGAAGCTTATTGGGGCTTCACAGTGTGGGATTAGAGAGGAAAAAGTCCCAACTCTGTATGAGATGTCCTTGTGATGTCGTCTGCCCTGGGCTTCCCCGCCCACCTGCCAGGTGCCCTGATGATCATGAACTTGTTTGCTACGTTTGTTGATTTGGGCATTGCCAGGCGGACTCAGAGACTAGCTTACCTCATCTAGGCTCTCGTTGGCCCTCTCTGTATCTCGGTGCCACATTCTGCACCTGGCCTCTTGGCCTGCTTCTGCCGAGGGCCCCCACTTTGCCGTGCCACAGTTGATTCAATGGCAAAACTGCTAGCTCCCAGTTCAGCACCCATGCTACCTGGGAACAAAGGGAGGCTCAGGATGCCAACCCCAAAGATGATATCCCTCGAGCTTTTATTGTAAAAACCTAGACTCAGTGGTAGAGATTATGCTGGAATGACCCCAAACAGATTAGGGACAGAGGAAAGTATTCTAGGTTTAAGAAACAAAAATATTACTAAAACCTGAAGGAAAAGAGGACATTTGACTGGTCTAAAAAAATAGATGGGCTCCTTAGAGGGGCAGTGAAGGAATGAGATCTGAATCTCACACCTACGCAGCACCCGATGGGAGCTCAGCTAGGATGCTCTGGGCGAGGGAGGGCAGGCATCCTGAGAGGGGTGGCTTTGAGAGCAGCTGTGGCACACCCTCATGCCCACGTTTGCCCCGGAAACTTCAAGGAAGAGACAGACTTGAGCTCTGAGCCTGACAGTCAGAGACCAGTATAGATTTGAGAGCCCTTCTAGAATGTTCTGGAAGACATTAAGCTTTCTGAAATCAGTTTTAGTGGTGCAATGGTGTAAATGGGAACCCATGCACGTTTACGAGGGGATCTGCTTTGCTCTGTCCATCCATTCAAACGCTGATCTCTTCTGGAAACACCCTCACAGACATACCCAGAAAATAATGTCTGGGCGTCTCAGCCCAGTCAAGTTGACATGTTAGAGTTGACCATCACATGGTGCTGACTGTATGATTGTCTACTTCTGTCACATTTTGCAAAATTGTCTAAAGTATTAACAAAAAGATATAAAAATATATTACAATAATTTAAGTAGAACTAAGTTACTAATAAATTCACACCAATTTCAATAGTATCTGGGAAAGGTTTCAATGGTGAAGAACTGTCAGGTTTCCCTAACCTGTGTCTGCTTACAGTATCCAAGGGGTAAAGCACTTTTAAGGTTTATACTAGGAGGAGGAGGAGGCAGGTAGAGGGAGAGATGTTTTTGATTCAGGAAAGTGTTAGATTTGGTATCCCGTTGCATTTTTGCCTTAAAAGCTCATTAAAATAGAATGTAGAGTTTCAAAAATTTAAGGCAATTTGTCTCAGGCTAAAAACACTGATACACAAGTACTTGGAAGTTATAGAGTAAAAATTGAGCTTTTATAAATTTTCAAGCCTACTGAGAAATAGAAAGGGGAGAGATACAAAATCAGATGGAAATGCCAGATCAGAGGATGAAAGGCCACACTGGACCCCTTGCCTGGCTCGTGCTGTATTGCCCCACGATGGGGACCTTACATAGAATGGGGAGGTGTTGACTGCTGATCTGAGATAACGTTGGCAAGGACGCCCAGGGGCTCTGGTTCTTCAACTTAGTTACCTCCAGAAAAAGTAAAATCTTGTACGAGAAGAGAATGTACTCTGAATATCATACTGAGGTAGGTCAATGTGAATAATGTTTACATAGCCATAATAACGCAAGCAGTAAAAGTCTATTTATTTTAAAATAAAAACATAACTCTATTGGGAGGCAGGATGGGACGTGCATGTGGGAAGGTGGGGACAGCCCAATGCTCACCTTCTACAACATGAAAACAATCAATACTTAAAACTGACCAGAACCAAAAAACAGGATTCCAGATGGTTATTTAAAATATGGACATGAATACCACAAGAAACATTAAAAATAGTTGGAAGCGATTGCCTCTGGGAAGCTGAAGTTGAGACCAGAAAGCAGGAGGCAGGGATTGTTGGATTTCTTTCTCTTTTTTTGAAATGCAAGGAAGTTCTATTGACCACTTAAGCCACACACATACATTCCTTAGATAAAAAAAAAAAAAAAATTAAAATTAAATTTAAAAAAGTGTAAGGTATTTGTTTGTCACTAGGTGATTGGATAAGTGATCAGTTCTTCTAACTTTGAGAATCTATGAGCCTGTTTCAAAATATGCAAAAAGCCTCGAGGACTGTCTGGGCAGAGGTGCTTGGCCACCTTTGGTTCCCCAAAGCTGCCAGACTCAGTCTCCCTTGGGAGTGGCTTTGTCTGTTGAGGAGGGGCTTTTGCTTTTGCGATGAACAATCTGCTGTAGTGCTCCACTTTGCCTTCGTGTCTGTGTGGATGTATCTCAGTGCTAACATCATTTTCAATTAAAAAAGACTTTTAAAAATAATTTTGTCCTTGAGGCATGATACGCACCAGCAGCCCCACGAATCACTATTCCCCATGTCCTCTTCAATGGTAACCAGTGCTCGAAATTCCAAACCGAGCACAGTGCAGCTGCCCCTCTCTACAGGGTCTGCATCCTTGCATTTGGCCACCTGTGGATCAAAAATTTTGAAAAAATAAATAAAAATAACAATACAACAATAAAAGTACAATTACAAATACAGTATAACAGCTATTTACACAGTATTTACGTTGTGTTAGGTATTATAAGTAATCTGGAGATGATTTAAAGGATATGGGAGGATGAGCATAGGTGACATGCACATAATACACAATTTTATATAAGAGACTTGAACACTGGAGGATTTGGGTATCCTTGGGGGTCCTGGAATCAGTCTCCCTCAGACACTGAGGGACAACTGTATGCATTCTTTTCTGTCTAGACTTTCCCTCAGTAATTTGTTTGTGTGATTCATCGATCTCCATGTACCACAATTTATTAATTATTCTATGGTTGATGATGAATAACTCTGTTGTGAACATTCTTGTACATGTCTTTTGGGGCATTTTTGTTGGGCAGATACCTAGGGGAGGAACTGTTATGTTCAGCCTTCGTAGACAGTATCACCTAAGCTTCCAAGGTGATTTTTCTCAATTTATAGTCCCCCTAGCTGCATATAACAATACCTACTGCTCCACAATTTTGCCAATATTTGTATTGTCAACTTAAAAATTATTAGGCATCTTAGTGAGTGGTATCTCATAGTTTTCTTTTACATATTCCTTTTGACTAAGAAGCAGAGAAACTTTTCATAAACTTCATGATTTTTTTTTTCTTTTTCACTTTTTTTTTTCTTGGCTTGATATTCAAAGTGCTTCTTGAATCTAGGACCCAACATCAGCATCTTTTTCAATTTTGGGAAATTCTCAACCACTACCATTTCAGGTATTACTCATACCCAGCCTTCTTCATACTTTCCTCCTGGGATTCCAATTATGCCTTAGACTTTTCTGCCATGTCTCATATGTCTCACATTCTTTCTTGTATTTTCTGTTCTCATTTCTTTTTATGCTTCATTTTCAATATTATTTTCTCATCTAACTTGTCATTCACCATCTAATTTGATGTTAAATCCATTTGATGAGTTTTTAGTATCAGTTTATAGTATTTTCAGTTCTAGAATTTCCATGTTTAAAATATTTTCCAGTTTACAAAAAAAAAAAAATCATTTAATTCCTTGAACCTATTCATCATTATGTTTTTTAAGTCTGTATCAGATAACTCCAATTTCTGGTTATTTGTTTTCTCTTGGGTTTTGGTCAATTGGTTTCAAATATAAATTCTTGTGTGCCTTTTTTTTTTTAAATATACTTTTTTATTTTGGAATAAATCTAGGTTTACAGAAAAGTTGCAAAGGTTATACAGAGAGTTCCCTTACAAACCTCACTCAGTTGCAGTTTCTCCTGCTGTCCCCATCTCTCTTCACTGTGGTACATTTGTCAAAACTAAGACACCAACGTTGATATGCTACTATTAACTGAACTTTAGACTTACCTGGTTATATCTGATTGAGTGCCAGGCATTTTTAATGATAAATCGTAAAGGTAATCTGAAGCTCTGTATGTTATTTTCTTCCTTCAAAGAGAATTTCTTTTTTCATCTAGTAAGCAGCGAGACTAGGGGAAGATTATCTTACAGAATAGAAATGATCTGAGCATGGATTTCAGTCATCTTGAGGGCTGATCCATTTCTGGTTTACTTTTCTCTTTTGCTGTAGACTTTTGGAGTTCCAATTAAAGGTCTGGGATGTCGGGGCCCATTCCCCTTTTTGGACTGTGAACTCTAGTTTTTTCCCTTCATAGCTGTGAGGCTACCAAAAGCTCTGTCCACTTGCCAGTCTTTCAGCTGCCGCTGCTGCTGTCAGCTTGAGAGGTAGCCCCAAATATGCATATCTTACCCCTCTCCATTTCCTTCTTTCAGATCTTGCCCCTGCGAATTCTCCCCTCGTGGTTGTCCTCTGGTGCCTTCAAGCCTGGCATCACACTTGCCTATTGCTTAGGCACTTAACTCTAGTTTGTACATCTTAGCCAAAGGTTAAAATTGGTTTCATGACACAGTATATTGTTTTCATTAAAGTAATAGTTTCCAGGAAACTCTCAGCAACATTAAATGAGGACTTACTATGCCCTGAAGTGGATTTGCTGGATTATATGCTAATTCTATTTTTAGTTTTCTGAAGAACCGCTGTACTGTGTTCCATGGTGGCTGCAGCTGTTTACATTCCCACCAACAGTGCGCAAGGGGTTCCATCTCTCCACATGCTCACCAACACGGTTATTTTCCATTTTTTGAAATTAAAAAAAAAATTCTGTGTTTTTTGATAGTAGCCAATCTAATGGGTATAAGGTAGTATCTCATTGTGCTTTGGATCAAAATACATTTTCAATGTCCAGTTTGGACTTTATTTTTTATATGCAGATGTAACTTAAATGTCTCCATAAATAGGTGTGTAGCAGGGGCTCTGCCTGGGCCGCAGAGGGAATTTTACTTGTCAGGGTCTCCCAGGTGAACTAATGTGATGAGCCTGCCGGAAGTCTGTTTGTCCAGCTGGCAGTGGCTCAGTTCAGGCTAAGGGCTGCCCTGGGACAGGGCTGTCTTCACTCATTTCTGCCCCCAGCCCAGTCCTGTGGACTCCCATCTAGATACCAAGAAAAAGCTCATGTTCTGTACAAACTAAAAAAGTGCTTTTGATTAAAAACTGTTTATGATGCTGCTTTATGTCTCCCTAAAGGGTAAACACGTGCACAAAAGAGAAAGGAAGTTGTCTGGCTCTGAGTGCATCTCCCAAAGTGGAATCTATTCTGACTGAAGGCAGTCACAGTGTGTGGGGCTGCCCACACGCCTGCCCTCCCCAGAAAGAAGCCACCTGCTTTCTGAGAGCCAGCGGGTTCGGTGGGAGTCATCCTTTGTGCTGCAGGAGACAGCAGTGCCTGGGGGATGTCAAGAGCCGTCTGACCAGATGTGTTAGTAAGCTCGTATGAGCCACCCTGGATTATCTCAGGAATATCGAGAACTTTTGGTGGAAAATAAATGAAGAGTAAGCAGCATAGGACTGGTTGGGGTCAACTACAGTCTATTACCGCTAACGTGACTCCATTGGTACCCAAAGCTGGTGAAATATAAGGAAAACTAAGATGCATGCAGGTAAACGTTTTGGGATCTATTTGCCAAAGGGCCACTAGCTGGAGCCTGCTGGGTTTAACAGCTACTTGAGAAAACCTGCCCCCCACCCCCCAGTCCTTAACCCTCACACACATTCCTGAGATATAAACCAACCAGGCTTTCTGGAGGCCATCTCTCGCATAACATCTCGCTTTGTTGTACTAAAACAACAACAACAACAACAAACCCACCCCAAATTCATGCATTTCCAGGAAGTGATATCATATGTTCATAATGGTAAAATTAGCCCCAGGATTTGACTCAATTGAAACACAACAAAAGGAAGCTTTGTCACTAATTATGTAAACCTATTACTGCTGTCATGTAACTGCATAGGCAATGATTTCAGCCAGAACCAAAAAATTATATGCAGTTATGTCAAGTACCAGCCCAAATCATCTTGTCAATGATAATGGTAATCAAACTAGCTTATTGCTCGGCCCTTAAAAGATCTTGTTTTAGATAGAATGCCCATGCTAACTATGCAAATAAGCTTTGAGCAGAGAGGAATGAGTGTGTGTGTTCTTGTGTGTGTGTGTGTCCAACTTACAGAGAATACTTTTGCTATGTGAGTAAAACATGAACATACATATACACACACTTTTATTAAGAACTTAGAATATGGATGTACAGGGCATAGTTTTGTCCTTAATGAACATGGAATGTGAAGAGGCATGAAACCGGTGAGTGGTAGTTGTGGGAGAACAGGCCCTCCTAGGGGTGGGGGAAGGTTGAGTGATCCCTGGAAGTGCGGGTCAAGGTGGGGCTCAGGTTTGATCAGGCCTGAAGGGTTAGCTGGAATGCCAGCGCCCAAGGTTAAGGCAACAAGGTTGGAAACTAAAGCTGGTAAGGTTGAGATAGTCCCAGAAGGCCTGAGGGAGAATCTGTGAGAGGGAGCTCCAGTTGCCTTGGCAAGAAAAATAGTTGGAAGATTTCTCAGAGCCAGGGAGAGAGCTGACCTTTAAAAGTAGGGCAACTGGGTTGCAATTTATTATTAAGTCTCTGATGTGCAAAAAACTGTAACTTCCTTTATCCTCTCTTACTGAACTCATCTTTCTCTGGAGACTTGCAGCTAATGTAAACTTGCCAAGTTGAAAGTAACACAATCTCCGTGGTTTAATCTGAGTTCAACTCAAGGCTAAAGTCTCTATCGGGATGGCTCCTCTTCTCTCCTCTCCTCTCTGGGTCCCCAGGCTGGGGGCTCTGTGCACGGGGTTGGGGGCATGTTCCCACTGCCCCCTGGCAATAGGAGCTGGGAGGACCAAAAGTCTGCACGCCGTCTTCTTCGCAGGTCTCTAATGCACAGCGGCGAGATGATGAGTAAAGGGTGCCATGTGGCCTATCGGTGCTGGCACTGACAGCTGATGCATGCAGGGCTGGTGTAAGTTGTGGTCCCTGCGTCCTCAAGGACAAGGTGCCATGACTAATTGCTCTTGGGAACTTGTCCATCTCCCCTAGTTTGTTAGCCCCAACTTGGCTCCTTCTGATTCTATGGATTTGGTGGGGTCTTGCCAAGTCTACAACACAATCTCAAGTGTGGGCACACTGTCCTAGAGCCCTGCAGCCCTCGTGTTCCCTCTGCCATCTGTGCAGTGGCCTCCCAGGAAAGCTAGCCAGGCTTGCCCCTCAGCCATCTTTTGTGTACCCGCCACAACACTGCAGAAACTGTTGGTGCCCTCGCATCCCAGAGGTAGTGCAGGACTGAGGAAATCCACGTCAAGCTCTCCATCTTGAAATCTTGCACTGCCCTTGCTGCCCTGCGGTGCTGCGCATATTGGTCTCCACGAGAAAGCACAAAGTGTGGATGTCCTCAGACTTTCTCTGCATCTGTCTGGGATTTCCATCAGAGTTGCGTGGTGCCGCCCTCCCTGCTTGGGCTGACAACTATAGTTGGCAGGGACCAGGCAGCATTCTCTCCCTGGTCTTACCTCCCTCAAATCTCCATTTCTTTCAAACTCCTGGGCTCCAGCGATCCTCCTGCCTCAGCCTCCTGAGTAGCTGGGACTACAAGTATGCACCACCATGCCCAGCTAATTTTTCTATTTTTAGTAGAGACAAGGCCTTCTTCTTAATCAGGCTGGTCTCAAACTCCTGACCTCAAGTGATCCTCCTGCCTCGGCCTCCCAGAGTGCTAGGATTACAGGCATGAGCCACAGTGCCTGGCCAAAAGTTTTAATGGTACAGTAGATATGAGAAAAAAGAAACTATTCTGAAATTGATGAGGAAAGAGACTAAAAGTATATATTGATAATAACCATACACATTTATATAGGTCTTTTTATTTTACAGGGTACCTTTGCATATATTATTTCATTTTATCCCATAATAAAAATTTCTGGAAATATCAAAGACATTTAAATTAGGAAATAGACCACTGGCTTGGAGCCATCAAAGTCACAAATCCAGAGTAAGAAACTAATTTCCTTTTGGTTTAGGGAATAAAGTCTCCTTTTTTTTTTTTTTTTTTTTTTAATGCCATGCTGGTCTTTGGAGTGTCTGTGCCTTGTTCTTACTTGGATCATTGAAATATGTACTCTTAGAACTGCAAAAGGGCAGTTATGAAAAAAAGATTGGATTCAATAAATCATAAATCTGTGAAGCTCCAAGCTAAGAGCCATAAATCTGTGAAGCTCTAAGCTGTTCTTCCAATGAACTGTAACGACCTGTGGTAATATTCTCCTACCCATAGCAAGACATTCCACATAGTTCATCGGAGGCCATTATTTTATTATACAATAGCACTAACTGCATTACGTTGTAACACTGGGCAATGAAGGAACTTCAAAGAAAAAAGGAAGGAAAAGAAGAAATGAAGGAAGGAACAGAAACATAGATTTTAAAATTCTGAGTTAAAGAAAGGGAGAAAAACAGGTGTGTGAGTGGGAAGGGCCAGGTTAGGGCTTGTAATAGCTTGGGTTGCTGGAATAAAATACCGTAGACTGGGTGGCTTAAACAACAGACATTCATTTCTCACAGTTCTGTGAGATGGGAAGTCCACGATCAAGGTACTGTCAGATTTGGTTTCCAGTGAGGCCATCTTCCTCACTTGCAAATAATTACTTTCTTGCTCACATGGCAGAGACAGAGAGCAAGCGAGCTCTGGTCTCTCCCTCTTCTTGCAAGGACACTAATCCTGTCGTGGAGTCCCACTCTCGTGACCTCATCTAAACCTAATCACTCCCCAAAGGCTTCACCTCGAAATACCATCATATTGGGGGTTAAGAGCTTCAACATATGAATTTTGGGGTAACACAAGCATTCTCTTCCTAGCAGGTGCTAGAGGCAAAGATATTAAGCCTTAGTAGAGAGGGTTTAATTATTCCTTTAAAAGAAAAATTTATCACCATATAGCTTGTATGATTTTTAAAATCACATCCCTAAGTAAAAAAAATTATAAGCAAATATACTAAACATTAATAGTGATTAATTCTGGGTTGGAATGTATTATTATTTTTGCTTGTTTTTTTGCACTTTTCAAACCAGATCAAATCAGACCATATAAAAATCAGATCAAATCAAACTTCACGAACTCCTTTTTGGCTTTTACCAGCGATGGTTGGCAACATCATTCCCTCTCTAGAGAAATTCTTGTATTATTTAATTAATGCACATCACTGATGGCCACGACCATGTCATAAATCAAGAAACTTTATCGAACATCCACTATGTGCAAAATGTTCTGAATCAAATAGAAAATTCAGGAAGCTCTTTGCAAAGCTGGTTCAAATTTCTTTTCTTTTCTTTTCTTTTCTTTTCTTTTCTTTTCTTTTCTTTTCTTTTCTTTTCTTTTCTTTTCTTTCTTTTTAGGCAGAGTCTTACTCCGTCGCCTGTCACCTGGGCTAGAGTGCTGTGGCATCAGCCTAGCTCACAGCAACCTCAAACTCCTGGGCTCAAGCAATTCTCCTGCCTCAGCCTGCCGAGTAGCTGGGACTATATGTGAGCACCACCATGCCAGGCTATTTTTTTTTCTACTTTTAGTAGAGACAGGGTCTCTTGCTCAGGCTGGTCTCGAACTCCTGAGCTCAAGTGATCCTCCTGCCCCAGCCTCCCAGGTTGCTAGGACTACAGGCATGAGCCACCACACCCGGCCTGGTTCAAATTTTTAATCTCTGACATGAAGCTATCTTTTTTTCCTTTGCTGACAAGTATTCATATCTCATCTTTGGAAAGCAGAACATAGCATTTGTAAATGTGGGAAAACACATTTATGCACCCTGGAAAGTTAGTGTTGATGCCGGTCATTTTTTAAATAAACAATTGAACTGACCTTTATTGAGATCAAAGAGTTACTACTGTTAACTCCCAGAATTATTTGGTTCTGCTTGGGTCCTTGTTTTAATTGACTTAAATACTGTATGCTATCAAATTCCTGTTTCCCAAGTTCAAAGAAAAGTAGATGATCCAGACAGATGAATGTTAATGATAGGAAAAGCACAAACTCCATACTCCCAAACTATTGAAATAAAAACACAATATAATTTGATCCTAGGTCTACTAATAAAGGAATTTAATCTCTAGTCCCATAAAACTTTTGGCCCAGGGTTTTCAGAGAGGTGGAGTTTACCATTTATAAAAGAAGATGGCTGTGAACAAATTATACTTATAAAAATAATTTGTAATTCATTATTTATTCTTACAGTTTTTATGTTCTAAGACCAAGACACATGGATGATATTGCCACCAAGATTTACTTGCTCATTTAAATGGAGTTGAAGACCTCCAGTTTTTGGCTTTTTAATGCATTTTGGAAGCTGAGAGAGCCAGTTTCTTTAGTTTGATACCAGTATCTAATAACATATTTCAAAGCGTCTTATCATTATTGCGTATTTTTGTAAGGGAAAAGATTGTTTTCAATATTTTTAAAACATCAGTTGGATGCAGATTATTCTGCTGCTCATTGACTATCAATATAGCATGAGTATGGCCCCATCCTAGAGGTGGAGTGTTAAAGAGTGAATGTGCTTGTGCTGTGGTTTGGATCTGGTTTGCTCATCCCCTCAAAACTCATGTTGAAATTTGATCCCCAGTGTGGTAGTGTTGGGAGGTGTGGCCTCATGGGAGGTATCTGGGTCATCCTTCATGAATGGCATGGCGCTGTTCTTGTGGTAGTGGGTGAGTTCTCTCTGGCAAAACTGGATTAGTTCATCTGGGAATGGGTTAGTTCCTGCTAGAGTGGGTTGTTCTGAAGCCAGGACATCCCTGAGGTTTTACCTCTTCATACATGTCCACTTCCCCTTTGACCTTCTCTGCCATGTTATGATGTGGCATGAAAGCCCTCACCAGAAGCCAGGGCCATGTCCTTGAACTTCCCAGCCTGCAAAACCATGAGCCAAATAAACCTCTTTTCTTTATAAATAACCCAGTCTCAGGTATTCTGTTATAGCAGCACAAAATGGACCAAGACAGATTTTGAGTTAGTCTCACCCAGTCCTATTTGAGCAAATCTCTTTCCTTCTAAACCTCATTTTCTACATCTATAAAATTAGGATTAAAATGTCTACCTCATAGGGTTATTGTAAGAATCAAATAAGATTATGCAGAGGAATCATTAAGATAGTTTCATCGTACGTATGAAATTTTCAATAAAGGCTTACTGCTGTTCTGTTATTGATGAACCAACCAAACAAAAACAAACAAACAAACAAAAACCAACCAAACAGTCATTCTGTTGTCCTTACTGAAAACTTGCCTAAAGCCATATCTAAGCTGTCACTCCTCCCTCCTCCCCCCTGCATGTCTCCTTCATCTGCTCATTTAAAGCATGGCTGGCCAAATTTCCCATTCTGGACATCAGTTCTCATATCATCACTCCTTTCTTTAATCTTGATTTTTAGATCTCAATTCTCTTGTAATCAGTCCCTTCATTATGAAAACATTTCAGAGAGAGGATGTGATGATAGTAATTAATTTTTTATTTTATGGATTATGCTTTTAGTGCTGTATCTAAGAAATATTTTTCTGACCAAAGTCTCCTATGACTTCTAGAAGAATCTTATAGTTTTAGATTTTACATTAAGGTCTATAATCTCAGTTCATTTGTATATGGTGTAAAGTATGGATCAAAGTTCACTTTTATACACATGGTAGACAATTGTTCCAACACCATTTATTTAAAAGGGTAGCACTTTTCCACTGAAGTAACATTGTACTTTGTCAAAAATCAGTTGTCCATATATGCATGGGTTTATTTTCATATTTCTATTCTGTTTTATTGTTCTGTGTGCCTATCTTGACAATAATATCACAATATCTTGATTATTGTAACTTTAGAATAAATCTTAAATTCAGGTAGTATAAGTCCTTCAACTTTATTCCTCTTTTTTGAAAGTTGGTTTGGCTATTCTAGGTCCTCTGCATTTTTATATAAGTTTTAGGATCAGCTTGCCAATTTCTATAAAAGAAACCTGCTTATATTTTGATTTGGAATACTTTAAATGTATACATCAGTTTGGGGAGAACTACATCTTAACAAGATTGGGTCTTCCAGTTGATTAATATGGTATGTCTCTCCATTTAATTAAGTCTTCTTTAATTTCTCTCAGTAATGTTTTGTAGCTTTAGCATCTGGGTCTTGCACATCTTTTGTTATATTTATCTTTTAAGCATCTGGGTCTTGCACATCTTTTGTCACATTTATCTCTAGGTATTTTACCTATCTCCTAAGTATATATATTTGTATTTAGAGATAGAGTCCAGAGTCTCACTATGTTGCCCTGGTTGAGCTCAAATTCCTGAGCTGAAATGATCTCCCCATCTCAGCATCCTGAGTAGCTGGGAATACAGGTGTGCACCACCATGTCCTGCTGGTTTAAACATTTTTGATACTATTGTAAATTTTATTTTAAAAATGTCAATGTCATATTGTGTTTTTACAAAAGCAATTGTATTTGTGTTACAAATAAAATTGATTTTTATATACTGATATTGTATCCTGCCACCTTGCTGGATGTAGTTATTAGTTCAGATAGCTTTTTTTTTTTTTTGGCAGATTCTGTGGGATTTCTATATAGACAACATGTTGTCTGTAACACAGATCAATGGAAAAGAATAGATAACCCAGAAATAAAGACACATACTTATAGACAACTGATCTTTGACAAAATGCCAAGAACATATACTAGGGAAAGGATACACTTTTCAATAAATGGTGCTGGGAAAACTGGATTACCATATGCAGAAGAATGAAATGGAACCTATCTCTCACTGTATACAAAAATCAACTCAAAATGGATAAAGACTTGAATGTAAGACCTGAAACTATAAAAATACGAGAAGAAAATGTAGGGAAAACTCATCTGGATATTGATCTAAGCAAAGAATTAATGACTAAGATCTCAAAAGCACAGATAACAAAACCAAAAATGGACCAATGGAACTTAATTAATTAAATTCTTCTGCACAGCAAATAAATAACAAAAAAAGTGAATAGACAACCTGTACAATGGAAGAAAATATTTGCAAAGTATACATCTGACAGGGGACTAACATCTAGAATTTATAAGGAACTCAGCTCGATAACAACAACAACAAAAATCCCCCAATAATCCCATTAAATAGAGGGATAAGGACTCAAGTAGATATTTTTCCAAAAGAAGACCAACAATGGCCAAAAAGCAAATGAAAAAAATGTTTAACATCACTAATCATCACAGATGTGCAAATTAAAACCACAGTGAAATATCATCTTATATAAATCAGAATAGCTATCATAAAAAAAACAAAAAATAACAGATGCTTGTGAGGATGCAGAGAAAAGGGAACTCCCATATACTGTTGATTAGAATGTTAATCAGTGAAACCTCTATGGAAAACAGTATGGAGATTCCTCAAAAAGCTAAAAGTAGAACTACCATATTTTCCATAAATCCCATTATTGGGTATCTG
Source organism: Microcebus murinus (assembly GCF_040939455.1). NCBI lineage: Eukaryota > Metazoa > Chordata > Mammalia > Primates > Cheirogaleidae > Microcebus > Microcebus murinus. Next base: position 10,947,710 of record NC_134115.1, on the reverse strand, counting down.
CTCAAAGGAAAAGAAATTAAAGCAAAAATATACCTGCACTTGTATGTTTATCCAGGACAATAATGAAGATATGAAATCAACCTAAGTGTCCACCAGTGGAGGACTGGATAAAGAAAATGTGGTATATATACACCATGGAATATTATTCAGCCATAAAAAAGAATAAAATCATGTCTTTTGCAGCAACATGGATAGAACTGGAGGCCATTATCTTAAGTGAAACAATTCAGACACAGAAAGACAAACACTGCACGCTCTCACTTGTGAGTGGGAGCAAAGTAATGTGCACACATGGAAGCAGAGTGTGGGATGATGGACAATGGAGACTCGGGGGTGTGGAGTGTAGGGAGGTAGATGATGGGGACGTTCTTGGTGGGTAAAATGTGTGTTGCTTCAGTGATGGATGCGCTGAAGGCTCTGACTTCACCACAATAAAATATATCAATGTCGACAAATTGCACTTGTACCCCGTGAATGTGTACAAATTAAAAAAATATGTTGTCTGCAATAAAAGACAATTTTGCTTCTTTCTTTCCAGTTTGGACATTCTTTTTTTCTTTTTTTTTTTTCCTTTTGAGCCTCCACACTATAATGTCAAATAGAAATGTTAACAATAGACATCCTTTCCTTGCTCCTAATTTGAAGGGGAAAGCATTTAGTCTATTATAATTAAGATACTATCTGTAGGTGTTTTGTATAATAGATGTTCATTACCAAGTTGAGAATAGTTGTTTTTATTTCTAAGTTGCTAAGAGCTTTTATAATGAATGGTTGCTCAATTTTGTCAAATCCTTTTCTTGCATCTGTTGAGATGTTTAAATGCTTTGTCTTTTTTAGCTTGTTACTGAAGTGCATTGATTGCTTTTTGAATATTCAGCCAACTTTACATTCTGGGATAAGCCTTCCATGTGGTTGTAAGATATTACCTATTCTTTTATTTAGTGGCATTTGCTTCTCTGCTCATAAGGGAAACTGGTCTGCCATTTTCCTTCTTTGTAATGTCTGTCTGATTTTGGTATTCTTTCTGCTGCTTACTTTTAGTCTCTTGTTCTTCTTTCTAGTTTCTTAGGGTGGAAGTTGAGGTCATCATTTAAGAGCTTTAAGAAAGAGGCCTTCTTCTTTTCTAATATAGATTATAAATTTTCTTCTAAGTATTGCTTAATTCTTATTAGATAAATTTAGGTATGTTATGTTTTAATTTTCATTTGATTAAATTTCATTTTATGAAAATTTAAATGAAATTTAAATTTCATTTGATTAAAAATATTTTTCCAGTTTTGCTTTTGACTTCCTCTATGACATGAGTTATATAGTAATATATTATTTAATTTCTAAATATTTGGGGGAATTTTCAGGTATCTTTCTGGTTTCAATTTCTAATTTAGTTCCACTGTCATCAGATAATATGTTTGTTTGATTTGAGTCACTTAAAAATTTTGGGATTTGTTTTATGGCCCAGAATATGTTCTATTGTGGTAAAATGTTATCATACACTTGAAAAAAAATATATGTTCTACTGTTGTTGGATAAAGTGTTTTATAAAAATTAATAGCTCTAGTTGGTTGACAGTGTTGTTCAAGTCTTCTATATCCTTAATAATTTTGTTTATTTATTCTTTTATAATAATTGTGGATTTATTTCTCATTGCAATTTTATCAGTTTTGCTTCATATCATTTGAAGCTCTGTTATTATGTGCATAAAAACAATATGGAAATTTGGTACTGTTTGGTAACATTTGGTTTTGTTATGTCCTCTTGATGAACTGACCCCTTTATTATTTAGGTCATTGAATATGAAATGTCTGATTTTGAATCAAAATTTTAATTTATTATATCTCAAGCAAAAAGCAGTACAATTAATCAAAGTATGCCTCTAAACTATCAACATAGTTTAGCCATCTTAACAGTAGCTTGTTTATGCCAGCAGCAAAGAAGCCTGGACAGGGAGGGAGTGGCAATGAAATCATGAAGGGTGTTTTCCACTGCTTGTTAAGAATTGAATATTTTTCCTTGCAAGGAGTGGTCCAAAGCCTGGAAGAAGTGGTAGTCAGTTGGTGCAAGGTATGATGAATACAGTGGATGACAGAGAGTTTCCAAGTCCAGCCTCTGCAGTTTGAGCAGCGTGGTTTATGAGACATCATTTGTGCGACATGGGTCAAGCATGGTTGAGCATTGTCTTACAAGAGGATTGGTCCATCTCTGTTGACCAATCTCAGCTGCTTAATCACAAGCATCCTCATCATTTTGTCCAGTTGGTTGCAGTAGGCATCTGCTGTAATGGATTGACCAGGTTTCATGAAGCTGTGGTGGATAATAACCAGTGCCAGACCACCAAACAGACATCATTAGCTTTTTGTGATGAATATTTGGTTTGGGACTGTGTTTTGGCACTTCATCCTTATCCAACCATTGTGTTGAACACTTGCAATTGTCAAAAATAGTCCATTTTTCATCACATGTAACAATATGGTGGGTGTAGAAATGGCTTACCTTTATGATGTGACAGCAAAGAAAGACTAGCTTTGAGACAGTTTTTTTCTGATGCTCATTTAATACATGTGGAACCCATCTATCCAGCTTTTTTACCATGCTGATTTATTTCAAATGGTCCATTATTGTTGGCATAGTAACATCAAACCCTGCTGCTAATTCACATGTAGATTGAGATGGATTCGCTTCTAACTATAGCTTTCAGCTCATCACTATCCACCTTAGTTCAAGTCACCCATGTGGGTCATTTTCAAGATTAAAATCACCAGAACAGAGCTTCTCAGACCATCGACATATTGTGCATTCATTAGCCACATCCTTCCCAAACACTTTGTTGATATTTCAAGCTATCTGTGTTGCATCTGTTACATGACAGAACTCATATTACAAAATAACATGAACTTTTGACTAATTGCATTAAACAAATTTTGAAAGATAATCACATTGACAAACCATGCATTCAAAAGAATAATAATAAATAAAACTTCACAATAAAAATAAAACAAGAACTGTCAAAGTAAAATGTCAGAAATATCATCTGTCAAACTTAGTACTTAAGGAAATTAGACATTTCATACTTAATAACCTAAATATTACGAAATGACCTTTTTTAAAAACGCTAATAGATTTTGCTCTGAAAAATTGCCTTTGTCTAATGCTAATATAGACACTGTAGCTTTCTTTTGATTAATGTTTGGAATGGCATATCATTTTCAATCCTTTTATTTTTAATCTATTTGTGTCTTTATATTTAAGGTAAATTTTGTGAAATTAGTATATATAGCACAATTTTCACTTTCTGCAATCTGAGAATCTCTGTATTTTAATTAGGCTGTTTAGACTACTTACTTACAGTAAATATCATCATTGAAATATCTGGATTTGAAGCTAAAATCTTTCCATTTGTTTTATGTTTGTGCTACCTGGTTTTTGTTCACTTTTCCTCTTTTCCCCAGCTTCTTTTGGATTCTTTGTTTTTATGATTTCACTTCACCTCCTGTGCTAATCATTGTTTTTATTTTCTATATTTTATGATGTTTTGACATCTTTGGGGACATTGCTGGCTGGGGAGAGACTGTCCATCCCAGGGCTGGCTAATTCTTAGAGACAACTTGTTGGGGATCCTGCCTTTCATATACAAACCAGCCATTCTTGAGTCCATATTCCTAACCATTTTCTTTATCCAACTCTCACACACTACTCCAACATTTCCCCTGACCTAAATCGACCCAGGGGTAGGTAAAAGACAGCTAGGGACAGCCCCTGTGCCCCAAACCCTGCCAGGATCATTCAAACTAGCCAATCCTCAGCTCTTTCCTCTTTCCTGCCTTGCCTTTTCCATGGAAATCATAGTAAAGGTTCTGGCTTCAGCTTTCCCCTCACTCCTTTCTGCCTCTTGGCCAGCAGTGGTGCTTCCTCATGTGGTCCTGCAAGATGCGACGTGCTCCCTCTTCTCAGAAAGCGTAAATAATAAAAACCTTTCAAATATAGCACTGGCCTCCTTGTGTCATCACTCAGTCACCTCCAAAAATTAAAATGGGAACAAATGAGACTCCTCATTTGTTTTTTTTTTTGTTTTTTTTAATTTTTTTTTTTTTTTGAGACAGAGTCTCACTTTGTTGCCCAGGCTAGAGTGAGTGCCGTGGCGTTAGCCTAGCTCACAGCAACCTCAATATCCTGGGTTCAAGCAATCCTCCTGCCTCAGCCTGCCGAGAAGCTGGGACTACAGGCATGTGCCACCATGCCTGGCTAATTTTTTCTATATATATATATTACTTGACCAATTAATTTCTATTTGTTTTATAGTAGAGACGGGGTCTTGCTCTTGCTCAGGCTGGTTTCGAACTCCTGAACTCGAGCAATCCGCCCGCCTCGGCCTCCCAGAGTGCTAGGATTACAGGCGTGAGCCACCGCGCCCGGCCCTCATTTGTTGATTTATCAACTATAACTCAGTGTACTTACATTTCCTCCCTCCCCACCCTGCACTGTGGCCGTAGGTTTTTCCTATTACACATGTTACAAACCATACACTTTGCTATTATTATCTTTATCTTTCTTTAAGCAGTCAATTACATTTTAAAGAGCTTTAAGTAAGAAGAAAAATATCCCACATATTCACCCATGTAATGACCATTTCTGGTGCTCTCCTTTTTTTTTTTTTTTTTTTGATAGTTCCATATTTCTCTCTGGTACTATTTTCCTAGTGCCTGAGGGACTTCCTACAAAATTTCTTGTAATGCAGGTTTGCTGGTGATGAATTCTTTTAGCTTTTGCATTTCTGAAAATATCTTTATTTTGAAACATTAAATATATTTTCACTGGGTAAAAATTTTAGGTTGGAATATGTTTTCAGTCCTTTGAGAATGTTACCCTACTGTTTTCTGTCTGATATTGCTTCCAGTGTAAAATCTGCTGTCATCTGATTGTCTCTAGCGGCTTTTAAGATTTATCATATATTACTAGTTTTATACAATTTAATCACGTGTGTCTAGGTGTGGTTTTCTCTATGCTTTCTGTGCGTGGAGTACATTGAACTTCTTGGATTTGTGGATTTATATTTTTCATCAAATTCAAAATATTTTTAGCCTTTATTACTTCAAATAATTTTTCTGCTTTCTCCCCATTTTATGCATTAGAAGATTTGAACTTGTTCCCTCACTCACTGATGCTCTGTTAAATTTTTTCAGTATTTTTTGCTTTGTGTTTCATTTTGGATGGTTTCAAGTTCACTAATTTTTTCTTCTTTAATATTCAATCTGGTGTTAATTCCAACCTGTGCATGTCTCATCACAGGCATTATGGTTTTCATCTCCAGATGTTTGACTTGGATCTTTCTTATATTTTCCATGTCTGTACTTAAGATTTTCAATCATCGCCTAGTTCTTGAATACTGGGAACACAGTTATAATAAGTGCTTTAATATCCTTGTTTACAAATTCTATCATTTGTGTCATTTCTGGGTCAGTTTTGATTGATTGTTTTTTTCCTCATTATGTGTTGTAATTTCCTGTCTCTTTTGCATGCTTGGTAACTTTTTATTGCATGTCAGATGATGCAAATTGTACCTTGTTGGTCCTGGAAAATTTTGTGTTCTTGTAAATATTCCTGAACTTTATTCTGGTATAAATTCAGTAGGAAAAAAAAAAAAAGCTTGATCCTCTTGGGCCTTGGTTTTCAGCCTTGTTAAGTGGAATCATACCAGTGTGCTGTCTATGGCTGATCTTGCCCCACTACTGAGGCAAGACCCTTCCGAGGACTCTCCACAGTGCTCCATGGCATGTGAGGCTTTTCACTCTGGCTAGTGGAAACAGAAATCTTTTTCCACCTGTGGAAGCTCTGGGGATTGCTCCCTCCTATGCTTTCAGTTGGTTATTTCCCTGTGCTTGGAGAGTTTCGTTATACACATGTACTGATCAGTACTGAGCTGAAGATTGGGGTGGCTATCTGTAGTTCTTTGGAGCTCTTTCTCTGAGACGTTCTCTTTCTGGTGTTCTTCTCTGTGACAGCTTTAGACTCCTTGGTCTCCCTGGACTCCCACCTACGTCTTCTCAACCCAGGGATGTTGCTGAGCCACCTGGGTGTCCTCTCCATGCACCGTGGCCTGGAAACTCTCCCTGGGTGTTAAGCTGGGGCCATCCTAGAGCTTACCTCATGTGTCTTCCCTCTCTTACATTACTCTCTCTCTCTTTCTCTTCTTGGCTGATTGTCTTGGAAACAGTTTTATATAAGTTTTGTTTAGTTGTGTAGTTGTTTCAGGTTGATGAGTAAATTTGTTCCCTGTTACTCCATCACTGCCTGTGGCCTTTGGTCCCCGCTCTTGGGTTAGGTTGGTACCATCAAGAATATTAGGAAGAAACTTGCAAATTTCTCACCTTCCTTTTCAACTCTCAAAGTCTCCATTCATCTAATAAATTAATGAGGAAATTCGCTTTGTAATAGTTACTATTTGGATTGACACTGTTGTACCACTTAAGCTATGTGTTAGAAGGTGCTGCATCATGCAGTGTATGTGAGGTCTTTGCAGGGAGGAAAAGGATGCACTATGGTGCCTGCCCTCGTTTACTCCCTTTAGATGATGGATATAGTGTAGTTTACACATTACAGATCCCCAGTTACGCAGAATGAGGGACTGAGTTATCTAGTCATCTAGTTTTATGAGGACTAAAGAAGTCCTCAGAAAATGGACAATGAGTTCAACAAATGCACAGACACTGTGGGTAGAAAATAACACTAACAAGAAAAGCATAAGAAAGTGCTAAAAAGAAGAATATATAACGTTTTCTATTTCTGGCTTGAGTGTTTTGCTCTACAAATAACGTCAATCCTCATTATTCATGAATTCCATATTTGTGAATTTGCCTACTTGCTGAAATTTATGTGTAATCCCCAAATCAATACTTACAGCACTTCTGTGGTAGTTTGCAAACATGTGCAGAGCAGTGAAATGTATGAGTCACCTGACTTGCATATTTCCAACTGAAGTCAAACAAGTTGACACTCTTCCTTCTTGTTTCAGCTCTCGTACTGCAAGTGGCTTTTTCGGGGACTATTTAGTGCCTTTCATTGGTCATGTTACTGTTTAGAGTGTGGTGCTGAGGTGCTCTCTATTGGTTCTAAGTGCAAGAAGGCTGGGCTGTGCCTTGAGGAGACAAAGTGTGTCAGACAAGCTTTGTTCAGACAGCAGTTATAGTGCTGTTGGCTGTGAGTATATTAAATAAGGTGTCTTTAAGCAGAAACACACATTGAGCAAGGCTATATATTGATTGGTTGATAAAAATATTGTGAGCAGAGGTTCACAGGAACCTAACCTAGTGTTTCTCCTAGGAATAACAGCTCAGTGTTTCCTAATTCATTGTGGCAACTTTATAGAATGTAACTACTGCAAATAATGAAAATTGAATGTATATATAAGGAAAATCCCATAAATCTAACCAGATCTTCAAAGAATGGGTGAAAACCAGGAAAATTATCAGGAATATTATTGAAACATTAGATTTAGATGCAGTAATGTTAGCAAATAAGTTAACTCTAAAGATAAGAATCTTAAATGACTAATAAGAGTTAATGTGCCTATCGATATCAAAATAATGAGTAAGACTTTTAATAACTTATCATTCAAAGCAAGAAGACAAACTCTATAGATATATTAGAGATATTCAAATTAATGACACCTCATTATATTATTTTTCCAAAATTTTATAGACCTAATAATAATTATTTAAAAGCCTTTTGAAATTTTTTATTTAATAACTAAAGATCAAAGTATATATTTGGTTTTCACTCTATGGTAAAAAAGTATAGCTGAATTATTGTACAAAATAATTTTGAAACAAGCTGAAATACATTTCTTAGATAGCAAATATTATTGGAAGATGACTAGAAGGTATTGCCAAAGGTATGGAGAAGCATCCGTTAGAATGCACTATGCCATGTAGGACATTTGTATTGTAGATAGAATGGAAAAATATCTAATATGCTTTGGTTTATGGTATTTCACAGCTATTGTCTTAAAAATGAAATTAAGGAGCACCAACATTTTGTGACTCCTTAAAGTAAATATGTATATGAAAATATATATTCTTAATAGTAAATTACTTCTTTAATTAAAAAGTTCACTGATTATCCCATGTAAAATGTTTAAAATAATTATTAAAATTAAGACTCATATATTTTTATTTTATAAAAATATAAGTTCTCAAGCACAACTGTCTTACCATTTGGCAATTACCAGAGTAATAATTGATTCAAGGCAAAAATCATTAATGGGTTCTAGAACTGTGGGTAAATATTTTGTGAAGAACAAAATATTGATATAGTCTCAAAGTATTTCTCCTCAAAATGCTATTAAACATAAAAGGGGAAGTGAGTGGTAATTGTACAGTAGAGGAATATGACAGATACCACCTAAACTCAGTGATCTAAGTTAATGTCACTGGTAATGGAACAAAATGACATCATGTGTCCCTTGATGAGATGCACTGAGAAGGACACAGAATCACTTCTGTGGTATTCCTGCCAAAAATGCACAATCTTATTCCAAACATGAGGAAACAAACTCAAATTGCTTGAACTTTTCAAAAACAGCAAGGTCATGGGAGACAAAGGAAGATTAAGGAACCGTCCTAAATTAAAGGAGATAAAAGAGGTATGTCAATTAAAAGCAGTGTGTGATTCTGGATTAGACCCTAAATGAAATTTGTACTTTTATTTTTTACTAAAAAGGACATTATTTAACTGTGGCACTTGTTCTTTAAAAAATAAAAGGACACTCTTGGAATAATTGGAAAATTTGAATAAAGTTTATAGATTAGATAACAGTGTTCTATCAGTGTTGAATTCAGTTTTGATCATTGCACTGTGATTTTGTAAGATAATGTCTTCACTTACAGGGAACATACACTGAACTATTTAGATATAAAGGCACATCGTGTCTACAACTTGTTTATTCATTAAAAAGTAATATGTGTGCATATATAGAGAGACTGATAAAGCAAACATGGTAAAATGATAACGGTTAAGGAATCTACGCAAAGTGTTCAAAGGCTTTTTGTATTTGTCTCAAAACTATTTTGCAATAACAAGTAATAAAAAAATTGACTTTTTCTGTGATGACAACCCTAATTAGTAGTATGTCACTTAGCAGATAGTTTTGGGGAAAAGAAAATTGCACTTAATCTGATGTTATTAGGAAAAGTCATTTTAAATAATAAGTGATTAAAAAATTCTTTTAAAACAGAAACTTCTGTCCATGAAAGAGCATTTTGGAAATGGATGTTTAAAAATGTTTCTTATTATCGTGGCTCTGCAAAACCTTTATGGGCACACTCATAAAAAATACTTGTATCTGCACACTTGAATGCAAATGTGGGAATAAAATTTTCTAACCTATTGTAAAGTCTTCCAAATGTGGTGTTTCAGTAGAATTCTGTTCTAGATAAGCATTGGTACGTAACAAACCACTCCAAAACTAAGTGGCTTAAAATAATTTTGTATTACCTCTCACAGTTCTGGGTATTGACAGGCTTAGGGAGATGGTTCTCACTTGGGGGTCTCTCCTACAGCTGCCGTCAGATGGTGGGTGAGGCTGAAGTCATCTTCACCCTATGTCTGGTGTCTAGACCAGGATGACTGGAACAGTCAGGGCCTGGCCAGGCATCTCTTTCCTTCTCTCTCCACAGAGATTGCTTGGGCTTCCTCACAGCATGGCAATCGCTGGGTGGTTGGACTTCATATACAGCACCTGGCTCTCTCTGGCTGTGATTGTCAATTTTGCGTGTTGACTTGAGTAGGTCACAGGGTGCCCCAATATCTAGTTAAATAGTATTTCTGAGTGTGTCTGTGAGGGTGTTTTTGGAAGATACTAGCATTTGAATTGGTGAACTAAGTATACAATGGCCCTCACCGGTGTGGATGACCATCACCCAATATGATGAGGGCATGGATAGAACAAAAGGCAGAAGAAGGTTGAATTTACATTTTGTCTGACTGCTTGAGCTGGGATCTTTTCTTGCCCTTGGTGACTCTCATTCTTAGACCTTCAGACTCAGACTGGAATCTATACCACTGGCTCTCTGGTTCTCAGACCTTTTAGGTACAACATTGGTTTTCCTAGCTTACAGAGGGCAAACTTTTCATATATCTGTGAGTTTCACATCCACAGATTCAACCAACCACAGATAGAAAACTTTCAGAAAAAAATACAGTATTAGGTATTATAAGTAATCTGAAGATGATTTAAAATATACAGAAGGATATGCATAGTTTATATTCAAATACTACACCACTTTTTTATTTTTTAGAAATTTATTTATTTTTTCCCGAATTTTGTGGGTACAAATATTGTTAAGGTTACATATCTTGCCCCTGCCCCCCTCCCCACCCCGCTCTGCCAGAGCTTCAAGCATGTCCAGTCTTCAAGTGGTGTGCCCTGCACCCACCATGAAAGTGCGTACCCTTCCCCTTCTCCCCCCTTCCACCTGTTCACTTTCCATTAACAAATTTTTTTTTGACATTTGGTTACAGTGTGTTTGTTTGCCTCTCCCTAAAAAGGGATAGAGGTAATCCTTTCCCCCCTACAATGCTCATTACATCCTTAAGATGTGGGTCTCCGCCCCCTCGAATCCCTGTTGAACACTACAATTATTTGAACACCATAGTTTTAGGCTGTCAGTACCAATTTGATGGTGAGTAGATGTGTAGCCCATTTTCCAGGTCTTGTGTCATCTCGCTTTGTATTACAGGCTTCAGCTTAATCCACGATAGCATAAACGGTGCTAGTTCACTATCGTTTCTTAGGATTGAGTAATATTCCATTGTGAGTATATACCACATTTTAGTTATCCATTCATGAGTTGACTACTACACCACTTTATGTAAGGCACTTGAACGTCCACTGATTTTGGTATACATTGGAGGTCTGGGAACCAGACCCCTTAGATGCGAAGGGATGACTGTACATCCCACTGTTTCTGTTTCTCTGGAGTATCTTAACACATGAACAAAAGGTGAAGGAGGAGTTCTCACGACCAAGTCTCAGAAGTTAGGCAGCATCACTTTTACCATATTCTATTGGCTAAAGTAGTCACACACCAGCCAAAATTTAAGAGACCAGAAGAACAAACTCTCCCTCTTGATAGCACAATGGCTTACATTAACGGGAAGGGAAGGATTCATGATGGCTGTAATGGAAACAAGCTACCAAACTTTCAAATCCAATTTGTTAAAAATGCAAAAAAGTGAAATGTTCTGATTACGTTTCAAGGAAAATACTGATATATGGGAAAATGCACATCTACTGGCCAAATTTTAGGAAAAGGTTTTGACTAATGGGTCAAAACCCATTAGTTTAATGAGATTAAAAATGAAAATTATGATTTAGTCAGTACAGCCAATGATGTGCTTTGTGAGGTAATATTTTCAACTATGACAGACAATAAATTGAACTTAGAACCGGAGTTTTGAACAACTTTATCAAAAAGTATAGAGTCGAATGTTGTAAAAAGGGAGTATATTTATTTATTTTTACTAGAAGAATTTTATTTTATTCTTATAAATAAAGAATTCATTTTATTCTTACTAGAAGATTACTATTAACAATAGTTTTAATGAAAGAAAAAGCTTTTGACTATTAATAAATTTAAAATGTTACCTAATTTATATCATCTCCTTTAATTTCTATATAGTTTATAATATATATATATATCTGTACAGTTGCATATTAGAAAGAAGCAGCCTACTGTAGGGCTAAGAACATAAATTTTGGAGCTAGGTGCCTGGATTTGAATTCTGGTTCCATTATTCCCTGCTGTGTGACGTTGGGCAAGTTACTTCACTTCTCTGTGCCTCAGTTTTCTCAACTTCAGAGTAGGGGTAATGATAGTACCTAATCATCGATTATGAGGATTATATAAGTTAATATAGAGCTTGTCATATATTATTTAGCCATAACTATTACTATTTAGCAGCATCTTTTAAAATAAAAACATGTGAATTATTTGACCTAACAATTTGATATCTAGATTTTCCTATTAGAAAATACTCATGTGCCCAAGGAGTTTTGTCCAAGAATGTCCACTGAAACATCATTTGTAATAGGGAAAAAATTGGAAACTGTCTAAATATATAGGGGAAGAGTTTAATAAATTGTGATTTGTAGATGGGATGGGATACTTCACAGTAGTTACAAAGAACACAGTTAATTTTCATGTTCTGAAATGGAAATGTCACCATGATATTAAGTTAAACATCAAGTTGTGTAATAATATGTGCCATGTGATTCCATATATGCAAAAGAAAATCATAAAATTAAAATTTATGTTTCTATGTTTGTATAACAGTTGCATATACATATAAATACTTATATACAAATATTATATATTAAAAAGATATGGAAGCAAATATGTCACACTCAGTTTACAGAGGAGTTGGTCAAGCAACACTGTGGGGTTTTGTGTATTTAATGAACATTTTATAATGATACATCAATATAATGATTATATAATTAAAAATATATTTAGTGGGAATCTGGCCAAGATGATGGCTAGAAGCAGCCTGCACACGCTGCTACAGATTAAAAGTTCCAAGTGGATGACCACCCATGGATGGATCTTTTTGGAGAGAACATTGTAAATTATCAGAGTAGCAACAGGAGATATTCTAAGTGAAAGAGAGGGAGATGAGGTGATCTACTCAGCAAGATCAGAAGGAACCTGGGAAAGGCATCCACACATGGGGAAGGGTCAGAGAAAAGAATCCTGGGGCTCCCCACTCCCCTCATGGACACTGTGATCCAAGCTGTGAGAGGGCCCCCCCCTACCACCCCAGGCCTCTATACTGATCAGGGAACTGGTTGGAGACTGTGCAGTAACATTCCACCAGAGTGCGGGCACAGCAGAGGCTGGCTGGCTTCTATTCCAGGGTCACTGCAACTGATGCCATTCTGAGCTCTCAGGGTCACAGTGCCCAGGCTACACAGGGATTGGCTTTGCTGACACTGCCTCTACATTGCTCCTGCCTGGCTAGGGATGGAGGAGGGAGAGCAGACACTCCACTGGGGAGTTTGAACAGTAGAGTCAATGCCACCCGAGAAGTCCCATGGCAATGGCCTCAGCATGACCTGTGTGGGGAAAGAACCCCAGCCACCTGGCAGCCCAGACCCATGGTTCTGTGTGCCCTTTGGAAGCTCTACCCCTGTAGCTCCATGTGCCGCTCGGTCCCCCACCCCATGGTCCCACATGCTGCCTGAGGTCCAGTGCTCTGCCACTGACCTTTTAATCATGAACTGCCGCCTGTCATGTTCCACCATTGCACCTTGTCCTGAGTGGAGTGAACACCTGCAGCCCTGACACACACAGCCACTGCCTAGATAGTCTTGCACAGCTGGCACTGCCACCACTGCAGGGAGCCATGGGCAGAGCAATCTCCCTCCTTGGAGAGGAACTTGCCCAGCCTCTGCCTGAGTTTCCAACCAAGGTCTGGGGACCAACCCACCACTCCACACGAAAATCCTCCAGCAGCAGTTTGGACTGTGACAAGCACAGGGGGACAGGACAATGCAGAATAGTTGCATTACAGGCTTTCAGTGCATCTGTCCCACTCCTTCTGGGTCAATCTTCCAGTGCAGGACAAATTTGTGCCATCTAGGGACCTCTCACTAAGTAGGAGAGTTCTCAGAAAAGGAGAAAAGGTGAACCACAAACCTATCTTCCCTGAACTGAGAGAAGAGGTTTCAGATGAAAATGAGCTGGAAAAAGAACTCTGGCAACCTGAAAAACAAGCTAGTTCAACAACCTCAAGGGATCACAATAGATCTACACCAATGGACCCTAACCAAAAGGAAACCGCTAAAATTTCAGAAATGGAATTCAGAATATGGATGGCAAATAAGATGAATAGGATTGATAAGCAAGTTGAAAACCAACACAGAGAAGTCAAAATATTTCAGGACATGAATAAAAAAATGAAAAACTTGCTAAAGACAGTTTAGGATAAGAATAGATATAACAGAACTTAAAGAAATGAAACAGTCATTTAGGGTATTCCAAAACACAGGAGGAAGTTTTAACAACAGGCTAGACCAAACAGAAGGAAGAATTTCAGAGCTTGAAGACAAGGCTTTCAAACTAACCCAGTCAGTTGAAGATGCAGAATAAAGAAGAATGAATAAGCCCACAGATAAATGTGGGACTATGTGAAATAAGCCAATATAAGAATTATAAGTAACCCTGAAGGAGAAGAAGAAACAGTAAAAAGTATGGAAAACCTAGGTATTAGAGGGAATTATTGAGGAAAACTTCCTTGGTATCACTAGATATTCAGATATCCAGATATAAGATTGTCATCAAACACTGAAAAGATTCATGGCAAATAAGACATCTCCAAGTCCTATTTGGACATAACGGTCCTAAATACATATGCACATATGCATGTAGTCATCAACTTGGCCAAAGTCAAAGTGAAGGAGAAAATCCTACAAGCTGCAAGATGAAAGCAACAACTAACCTACAAAGGAAAGCCCATCATGCTAACAGCAGACATCTCAGAGGAGATATGACACACAAGAAGGGAATAAGAACCCATTTTTTAGTCTTTTTAAATGGAACAATGGCCAACAAAGAATTTTGTATCCTGCAAAAGTAAATGTCATAAACGATGGAGAAATAAAGACTTTCCCAGATAAGCAAACACAAAGAGAATTTATTACTACTAGATTTGTTCTATAGGAAATACTCAAAAGTACATTATATATGGAACAGAACAATAGATACCCACAGGTGTAAAAACACCAAAAAGTTAAAGCTCACAGCTCTTACAAAACAGGAGTACAACGGTGAAAACAAAACAACAAGGTATCATTCAATGTGATGAATAGAACAGTATCCCAAATTCAATACTAATACCAAATGTGAATGGTCTTAATGCTCTAGTTAAAGGATATAGACTGGCTGAATGGATAAAGAAACACAACCTAAGTCTATTCTGTCTCCAAGAAACCCATGTATCTCACAGGATTCTCATGGACTCAAGGTAAAGGGATGGAAAAAATATTCCATGCAAATGGAAATGAAAAGTAAGCAGGTGTAGCCATTCTCATATCAAGTAGACTTTAAATCACCAATGGTAAAAAAGACAAATATAGTCATTATATAATGATAAATGGAGCAATTCAGCAATAAGACATAATAATCCTACATACATATGCACTTAACACAGGAGATCCCAGATTCATAAAACAAATTCTACTAAATCTAAGCAAAGAAATAAACAGTAGCATCAAAATTGCCAGGGACTTCAACACACCACTGACAGAACTGGACAAATCTTTGAATAAGAAAATCAACAAAGAAACATTAAACTTAAATGGGACCCTGGAACAAATGGAACTAATTGACATTTACAGAACACTCTATCCCAAAATTACAGAATATACATTCTTCTCATCAGCACAAGGGATATTATTTAATACTGATCATATCTTAGGCCACAAAATAGGTCTCAGCAAGTTCAGAAAAACCATATCATGTATCTTCTCAGATCACAGTGGGATGAAACTAGAATCAATTCCAAGAGAAACTATACAAATCTATACAAAATCTATACAAATCTATACAAAGTCATGGAAATTAAACAACCTGTTGCTGACCAATCCTTGAATTCATGATGACATTAAGATGAAAATCCAAAGATTCATTATACTGAGTGACAAAGGGGACACAAGCTTTCAAAATCCATGGGATACAGGAAAAGCCATGCTAAGGGGACAATTCATAGCCTTAAATGCTCACATCAAAAAGACAGAAAGATCACAAATTAACAACCTGATGTCACACCTCAAAAAACTAGAAAAAAGAACAAATCAATCCCAAAGCCAGAAGGAAAAAAAGAAACTACAAAGCTCAGAGTAGAAATAAATGAGTTGAAAATCAAAAAACAATGCAGAGGATCAATGAAACAAGTTGGTTCTTTGAAAAAATAAACAAATTTGATAGACCACTAGCAAGTTTAACCAGAAATAGAAGAGACAGGACTCAAATAAACTCAAACAGAAATGAAAAAGGAGACATCACAACTGATACCATAGAAATACAAAATGTCATCTGTGAAAACAAAAATCTCTATGCACACAAACTAGAAAACCTAGAGAAATGGATAATTTGTTGGAAACATAAAACCTCCTAAGCCTGAATCAGGAAAATTAGAAATCCAGAATAGACCAATAATGAGTAGCAATATTGGGTCAGAAATAAAAAAATCTCCCAACAATGACAACAAAAGCCCCAGACCAGCTGGATTCACAGACCAAGTCTACCAGACCTACAAAGAAGAACTGGTACTCATCCTACAGAAATTATTCAATAGCATCAAGAAGGAGAGACTCCTCCCTAACTCATTCTGTGAAGCCAGTATCACCTTGATACCAAAGCCAGAAAGGGACACAACAAAAAAGAAAACTACAGACCAATATCCCTCATGAACATAGATGCAAAAATCCTCAAGAAAATACTAGCAAACAAAATTCAACAGCACATCAAAAAGATAATCCACATGATCAAGTATGTTTCATCCCATAGATGCAAGGATGGTTCAACATACACAAATCAATAAATGTGATTCACCACATACACAGAAGAAAAAACAAAGAATATATGATCATCTCAGTAGATATAGAAAAAACATCCAAGGAAATCCAGCACCCTTTCATGATAAAAATCCTCAACAAACAAGGCATAGAAAGAATATACCACAAAATTATAAAAGCCATATATGACAAACCCATAGCCATCATACTGAATTGGGAAAAATTGAAAGCATTCCTCCTAAGAACTGAAACAAGACAAGGGTGCCCACCATCACCACTTCCATTCAACATAGTACTGGAAGTCCTAGCCAGAGCAATTAGGCAAAAGAAAGAAATAAAGGGCATCTAAATTAGAAAAGAAGAGGTCAAATTATCCCTGTTCACTGATGACATGATCTTGTATCTAGATAACCCTAAAGTCTCCATCAAAAGTCTCCTAGAATTGAAAAATAAATTCAGCAAAGTCTCAAGTTACAAAAGCAATGTACACAAATCAGTAGCATTTCTATAATATCAAAATTAGTCAAGCTGAGAGTCAAATAAAGGACTCAATACCATTTATAATAGCTACAAAGAAATAAAACATTTTGGAATATTAGTGAAGGAGGTGAACAATTTCTACAAAGAGAACTACAAAATGTTGATAAAAGAAACTATAAACATAGTTATAAACTATAAACATTTGACACAAACAAATGGCAAAACATCCCTTGCTCATGGATTGGTAGAATCAATATCATTAAAATGTCCATACTAGGCCGGGCGCTGTGGCTCACGCCTGTAATCCTAGCTCTTGGGAGGCCGAGGCGGGCGGATTGCTCAAGGTCAGGAGTTCAAAACCAGCCTGAGCAAGAGCGAGACCCCGTCTCTACTATAAATAGAAAGAAATCAATTGGCCAACTGATATATATATATAAAAAATTAGCCGGGCATGGTGGCGCATGCCTGTAGTCCCAGCTACTCGGGAGGCTGAGGCAGAAGGATCACTCGAGCCCAGGAGTTTGAGGTTGCTGTGAGCTAGGGTGACGCCACGGCACTCACTCTAGCCTGGACAACAAAGCGAGACTCTGTCTCAAAAAAAAAAAAAAAAAAAAAATGTCCATACTGCCCCAAATTATTGAAAGATTCAATGCAATTCCCATCAAAATACCAATGTCATAGTCCATAGATGTAGAAAAAATAATCCTAAACTTCATTTGGAACCTAAAAACAGCCTGAATAACCAAAGTGATCTTTAAGTAAAAAGAACAAATCTGGATGCAGTACATTATCTAACTTCAAATTATACTACAAAACTATAGTAACCATAACAGCATTGAATTGGTATCAAAGTAGAGACATAGACCAACGGAACAGAATGGAGAACCCAGAAATAAAACCATATAGCTATGATCAACTGATGTTCGACAAAGCAGAGGAAAAATATACACTGGCAAAGGTATGCCCTATTCAATAAATAACGCTGGGAAAACTGGATAGCCACATCCAGAAGAATGAAACAGTACCCCTATCTTTTGCCATATATAAAAATTAATTCAAGGTGGATTAAAGACTTAAATGTAAGGCATAAAACCATTAAAACTCTAGAAGGAAAGGTAGAAAAAGTTTTCTAGACAAAGGCCTAGGCAAAGCATTTATGATTAAGACCCCAAAGGCAAATATAGCACAACAAAAATAAATCATTGTGACTTAATTAAATCAAAAAGCTTCTGCATAGCAAAGGAAATAACAGAGTAAATAGATAACCTATGGAATGGGAGAAAATATCTGCAAACTATTCATCCTACAAAGGACTTATATTCAAAATCTACAATGAACTCAAACATATCAGAAAGAAAAAAAAAAAACAAAAAAAAAAACAACCCCATCAAAAAGTGGGCAAAAGACAGGAACAGAAGTTTTTCAAAAGAAGATAGACAAATAAATGGCCAACAAACATATGAAAAATATTCAACATCACTAATCATCAGGGACATGCAAATTATAACCATAATGAGATACTACCTTATTCCTGTTGGAATTGCCGTAAAAAGTCAAAAAACAAAATATGCTGACATGGATGCAGAGAAAAAGAAATGCTTATACACTGCTGTTGGGACTGCAAATTAGTACAACCTCTATGGAAGACAAAGTGGAGATTCCTCAAAGAAATAAAAGTAGACCTACCATATGATCCAGCAATCCCACTACTGGGTATCTACCTAAAGGAAAAGAAGTCATTTTATCAAAAAGACACATTTGAATGCTTATTGAAGCATAATTCACAATTGTAAAGATATAGATTCAACCTAAGTGCCCATCAATACGTGAGTAAAGAAAATGTGGTGTGTGTGTGTGTATGTGTGTGTGTGTGTATACACATATATATACACCATGAAGTACTATTCAGTCATAGAAAGGAATGACATAATGTTTTTTGCAGCAACTTGGATGGAACTGGAGACCGTTACCCTACATGAAATATCTCAGGAATGGAAAACAAATACCACATGTTCTCACTAACCATTGGGAGCTAAATGATGGTTACATATGGGCACAAAGAGATGTCAAGGTCATTGGAAACCAGTAAGTGGGGAGGGGATTGAGTAATAAAAACTTATCTACTGGGTACAACAAACAGTATTTTGGTGACAGGCAACACTAAAAGTCCTAACTTCAGCATTATATCATGTACCCTTACAACAAAAACATTTGTATTCCCTTAATATTTTTAAATAAAAAAATTATAATATTTTCTAAAAAGAGTGGTGGCATTTCTCCAGATTGTGGCAGGGGGAGTCTGTCAAACTTGATAATTGGTTTTATAATTGTAGTCAGAATGGGGAAAACAGACAAGTAGGTTTTTTGTCATTCTTACTCCAAGACTATACATTTCACCCATGACTTCAATGTGATAACAATAATTTTTTTCATTATTTTTCAATTCACAAAACATGGAGAGAGATGTCTTGAAAACATTTACTGTAGTCAATGGCAAAAACAGAAAATCTAAGAGCGTGTGCAGTTTGTTTCTTTCAAAACTCACCATTGATAATAGTTTACAGAATTAAAAAAACACTATAGACTAACAATCACTTCTGTGGAAGAGAGATTCCTTCTACAGAGGAGAGAGGAAATAAGAGTTTTCTAAGAGAAGCATGGCAGATTATTAAATCCATATCATATATTATTCCTCAGTGAGAATCACTTTTCAAAAGTCCTGTGTGTAATCGTCCCTTGAAATATAGCTTCACTATATGCCTCAAAGTCATTGGCAGTTCTCCAAAGAGAGCAAGCAGGACTTCAAATATTATTTCAGAACACTGAAGGAAAAGGGGAGAAGTGAGATTGATTTCATTTTAAATGACTGGAACCAGGCTCTGCCAGGACCAGTCTTTTCCACCTTATTCCTGTGGCTTTTGTTTGCCAATTAGGGAGTATCACCTGGATCCAAAAGTGGGGCTCAACCAAGAGCCCAGTGGAACAAAGAGGCATGCTCCGTCAACAGCTGTCCCTGTGCGTCAGACAGAGTAACAGATGGGAGCAGCTGTGCCGGCCACATGTGCCCTGGTGAGAGAGCCAGCTCACATCAGTGACGCCCTGTGATTTCAGAAAAGCAACTTGATCCTCCTATGGAAAGTGATGGCATTTGTGGCTGTGTAATAAGGCTTAGGAGTGGCTGAGGAGAGACCCCATCCTCAAACTCTGTCCTTCAATGAGGGCTGAGCGACCCTGACAAAAGCCAGAACCAAATTCCTGAGCCCGCGGAGGAAGCACTTCCCATGTGCCAGGTGCTCAGTGTCAGTCTTGTGAGAGTTTGCTTTTGGGCGCCTGGAAGATGAGAGGGGAATGGAAGAACGGACGTGCTCTGCCCAGTTTCCCTAGGAAACCATACCTGCAGAACTGGAGAACTAGGAGCTGGGTGACTGGTCATCAGCCTTATGGTGTTTCCAGAAAGGAAATCTTTTCACAGCATGCAGGGAGGCCCTGTGTGATGAGCAGAAAGCAGTAAGGTAGGGATGCTGTGAGGTAGAAGGAGGCAAGCTTCAAGCCCCCAGCGGCCCAGGCCACCAAGAGACAGTGTTCACGATAAAACGCTCTCATCCTAACCAGTGTCCCTGGTGATTCAGGGGCTCTTCTTCTTCGTGGACACCATGAAAGGCATCAAACACGGCCTCAGATGAAACAATATCCCCTGCTCATATCAAGCCACTTAATATCATTGGCTTAATAGTAAACCAAGTCAACTGAAACACTAGCTAGGTTTACCTCATCCAGACATAAAGGGACCCACCACTATGATAAAGCCCTGGCATAGGACATTAAGGACTATTTCTGTTCTTTCTGTGTTTGTTTTTATTGGCTTTTTTTTTTTTTTTGATAGGCAATACATTCACGTGTTTCAATAACCAGAACATATCCATAGGCATACCGTCCAGGTTCCCTCCCAGCCCCTACCCCCGGGAAGCCACTTGTTGGTGCCAGTCCTTTCAAAGTTTCATTGTGCATATACACACACATACAAATAGAGATCATTGTCTCTCCTTTTATTTTTTCTGTGGTAACAAGTTATAGAAAGGGCTTCATTCTTTTTTTTTTTTTTTTTGTAGTTTCCATTGTATGGGTATATAAGAATTAATTTAACTAGTGTTAAACTAGTTGATGGGCATTAAATTGTTTCTAGTTTTTTGTGATTACCAACAATGTAGCCAGGGATAATATGGCACATATGTCGTTTCATCCATATGCAAGTTTTCTGTAGGATAAATTTCTAAAAGTGGAATTACAGGGCCAAATGGTTCGTGGATTTTAGAGAGACAACCAAATTTTTCTGGATGCTTGCAAACAATCTATGAGAATTTTCCACATTCTTATAATGTATATTCACACTTTGGGTTTTGCCAGTCTGACAGGTGTTAATAAAAACAAGTAACTCAGCGTAGTTTTAATTTTTATTTTTCTCATTATGAGTGAGGTTGAACATCTTTTTATATGTGTAAGAGTATGTGTATTTCCTTTTCTATAAACTTTTCATATCCTTTGTCCATTTTTCTATCGGTTTGTTGGTATTTCCTTATGAATTCCTGCTGTTGAGCCCATCTAGTGATTTTTTAAAAACTAATTTGGTTATTATAGTTTCCTGTTTTAAAATTTTCACTTGGTTCTTCCTTATATTTTCTATCTCTTTGATGTGACTTTCTATTTTGTCATTTTTAAGCATTTATAATTGCTTTAAAATTAGAGTATTTTGTATAACAAATGCTTTATAATTCTCACCAGATAATTTCAACATCTGTGTCATCTCAGTGCTTAAGATTATCTTTTCTCTTTCAAGTTGAGATTTTTATGGTTCTCAATGTGATGAGACTTTGGACTGCATCCTAGACATTTTGAGTATATTATATTATTCTGGTGTCTATTTAAAGCTTTGATTTTAGCAGGCAGTTGACCTGGTAAGTTCAGAATGCATGTTCTGGTCCGCTTCGTGGGCTGTGGCTTAAATTTCCATTTCATTTTCAAAGCCTTTGCTGTGCTACTATGGTCTGCCCCACTCAGGTGCTTCCCTGAGCCCTACCTAATCTGAAATCCAGGTGGTGTTTCAGACAAATGTTTAGTTTTTCTGACCCTTTAAACCTTTTGCTATGTTGTTTCCTGACTGTTTTGTGCATAGGGCACTAAGAGTTCTGCCCAGAGTTTCATACACAGATTTAGAAAATCACATTTTCTAGTTCTCTCCTCCACAATTCTCCTCTTCCACTCTAGCTGGGAGAGGGAAGGCCGCCTTCTCATTAATGCAAGAGGCAGGACGGATGGGTGGGCTCTATCCACAGCTTCCCACCAGCAGCACCTGGTGAGGGGGGGGGGACTAAGCTTTTTATGTGTGTGCCGTGTGCTTGTGCTAGGGCAGATATGGCCAAAATGATTTTTGGCTAAAACAAGAGAAGACTTTTCTTGGGATTTTTTAATCTGTACCCATTAGTCTGTGTTTCTGGGTTATAGGCCTCTTCAGAGTCTAGGCTGCCACATATAGGAGGCCAAAAATAGTGAACAAAACGAAGCAAATAAGCAAACAAAACCCAGGACACTCTCTGCTGGATGGTTCCTTGAGTCTGGAGGAATTGGCAATCCATTTTTTTCCTTCTACTTTCAGAGTCTTCTGTCAGTTGCTTTATGAATTTTGTGCAAAGCTTTTAGAGGAATAGGGTAGAGTATGTGTCTTCCATTTAGTTGTGGAGACCTACCCACTTCTCATGAAACTGCATCCTAGAATCTATCCCTTACCTGCCCCACCTCCCTGCTCCCTGAAAACTCCAGCAGCCACTTCTGCATGTCTGGGCACTCAGTGTGGATTGTGGCCAGTGAAGCTGTCCTACTCCCACCTCCCCACCTGTCAGGGGCTGTAGGATCTCCTAACTCAGGCTCCATGTCTCGCCTACCAAGGTGAGTTGAAGGCTTATACGGCATATAAACCATGGTCATCTAGGTGGTAACTGCTGAATCAGTCCCCACACTTACCTCCTGAGGACAAACATCAATTCTCAGAGGCAATGCCTTTTAAGCCCATAGAAAGGAAATACTTTCGTAACTGCCTCATAATATGCAAAGTTTCCTCTCCTACTAAGTAGTTGAATTTCACATTATTATGCCTCTTCTAATATCCACTTTCGAATTATGCTCCCTGAAGCCTGCCAAACAAGGAAAGGGCCCCATCCCCAAGCCAGCTGTGTCTCAAACATTTGCTTACCTGCCAAGGCTTGAAGTCTACCCCTGCAGGGCTCAATTCTGTTCTCAAAGGCATTCACATGGATCCATTCCAGTTTTTCTCTATTTCTGGGTTCTTTTATACTCACAACTCTCCCTCTTTAACAAACAAAAAACAGCATGTGAACAACAGGAAGAACAAACTGATAAAACTCCCTGCATCCTGCTACTCTCTTCTGGCTACAACCATCTCTTCTTTTTTTTCCAGAAAAATGTCTTGAAAGGATAATCTATGAGTCCTCATGTCCTCCCTCAGCTTCATATCTCACCTCAGCTTTCCTTTACTCCTACCACTTTATCAAAAGTTCATCAAGGTCCTCAACAACCTGAACATTGCTAGTTCCAGTGAGAGCATTCCAGTCCCCCAGACTCCTGACTCTTTCTCAAAGCTCTCCAGTCTTTTGCTCTGTGACAGTCTTCTCCTTTCCCTCCCACCTCTCTAATAGTTCTTCATCTCCTTCATGGATTTCTTAGCAGCCCACCATCCCTTCAACATGAGTGATGATGATATGATGATGCTGTTGATTAGTAACCAACCTCCATCTGTACCGAGTTCTTATACCAAGTTCTGGGCCAGGTAGTTGGAATGCATTATCACATTTAACTCTCTCTGAAATCCATTTTTTGGAATGTGGAAACTGAGAGATGTCAGGTTGTTTGCCCAAGTTTATGCAGTTATTCTATGGAAGAGGATTTGGGTAAAAGTTTACACAAGAGGTTCATCCTTGGTCTATTTCATAATTCACTTTGCATCTTCTTCTTGAATTATTTTCTCCATTTTCATGGTCTTTCATGAGTGCAGAGACCTCCTAAAACCAAACTTTTTCTTGAACTTGTTAATCTGCATATTTCCTACAAGGTTCTCCAGAGAAACATAACCAATAGACTGGATGGATGGGGAGATAGATACAAAAAAATAGATTTGTTGTAGGGATTGGCTCACATGGTTATGGAGGTTGAGAAATCCAGCAGATGATCTGCCATTTGCGAACTGGAGAACCAGGAAAGCCAGTGATATGATTCAGTTCAAATAGAAAAGCCTGAGAATTAGGGAGTTAATGGTACAGGCCCCAGACTGAGTCTAAAAGCCTGAGAACCAGGAGTGCCAATGTCTGAGGGCAAGATAAGGCCATTGTATCAGCTCAAGCAGAAAAGGGAGAGGGAGAGAGAGAATTTACCCTTCCTCTGCTTTTTTGTTCTATTCAGGTACTCAAGGAATTGGATGATGCCCACTCACATTGGTGAGAGTGGTTCTTCTTTACTCAGTTTTCTGACTCTAATGATGATCTCTTTTGAGACACCCTCACAGACACACTGAGAAATAATGTTTTAACAGCTATCTGGGCATCCCATAGCCCAGTCAAGTTGATGCATAAAATTAACCATACACCTAGACACCTCTTTGAATTCATAATAATCCTTCCTCTATCCAATCAGATTTCCCCTTCAATATTCTAGGTCTTTGTGACTGAAATAGTCAGCTTCTACCTAGTTGTATAAGAAACACACGGAATACTGACTCTTCCTCTCTCCTTCACCCTTTAGTTGTCATAAAGTTTATTAATTCTGCTCCCTATTTCTAGAAGCCAGCTTTTCATTTCTATGAACTGTTGTATAACTCTTGAATTGCTCCTCAATTACAGGAAAGTGAAGTCAAGCTACCTAGAATGCCACACATACATTTTCCAGAATTTGCAACACTAACTTCTCCAACATCTTTTCCTTCTACTTCCAGCCCCCAATTATTGCTTATAAATCTCTCTATCCTACCTCTACCATAGAACTTAACACTTATATTCTCCCCCATCCACCTTAAAATCCCTACTAATCCTTCTCTTAGCCAACTCCTACTTCATTCTTTAAGACTGCTTAGACACCACATCCTCCAGAAAGATCTTCTGAAATCCCAGCTTGGGTAGGGTGGGCCACTTTTTGTGGGCTCCTATTGCACCCTGGGTGCACTTAGCATAATACTTATTATAATACCTGTATTGATATTATCTAATAATGTTTCTCTTTCCCCTAACACCTCCAGATAGTTGGCCTCTTGAAGGCAACAGCCATGCTCCATGCCTCTCTGTACCTTTAGTGCACCTTGGTGTGGTGGCTTTGTGTCAACTTGCCTAGACAGAGCTACTTTCCCAGAATTCCCTCCCCTGCATGTTTCTCGTTAGAGTAGGCCACGAAAAAGACTCTTGTGGAAAATCTGGAGGCTAGAAATAAAGGAGTAGCCTTATTGTAGCTTACACAGATTGCTGCTTGTCACCGGCTCATCTCGTTGGTGTGGGGTAGCAGCCAGGCCTGCAACCACTCCTCCTTGACCAATCCTGCTCCAGCCCCTATGACTCCTGGGCCAACTCTGTGATGAAAGGCACCAGCTCTTCCTGTAGGCCACCACACTGTCAAAGCCAGCAGCAGCAAGAATTGACATGAGTTTCAGCCTTTACTCATGGGTTCTAGCTGATGTTTATGGGCCCCAGTTCATCTTTGCTTCCCCACTGCCTGCCTTGTGGACAACAGCCTTGCAGAGATTGACACAAAACATGTGTATGTATGTATATGTGTGTGTATATATATTTTTTATATATACACAAAATATATGTATTACCTCCCAGTGAATCTGCTTATCTGATTGAACTGTGACTGATATGTGTGATGAGGATTTATTAGGCAAAATTTGAGACATGTCAAAAACAATGGCAAATCACCAGCTTTCCTAATAAACATTGCTGTAATAATATTCCAATCAATCATATCTCCATATGACCTCTTCACCATCCCACAGGGCAGTGTGGAGTTAATAGCCTTTGGAGTCAGAGAGGCTGGGCTCACAGCTGGCTCCACCACTTTCCAGCCACTTTCATTGGGCAAACTCCAAATCTCTATAAAATGAAGGAACAATTGTATCTACCACATAGGTTTATGATGGATTAAGAGATAATCCACTTGAAACTCTTACTATATGATTACCATGTAATTAATGTTTAAATCATGTTAGCTAATATTAATTGTATAAAATACAAACTACTTGTAGATAGAACATTTGTCCCCACAATAATTTATATTCCACTGGTTTACATTTACACCCATAATTCATAAACTGCATTTATATTATTGAAGTGCAGAGACTAAAGTACACTATAGGGGTAATGATTATAAATATATTGACACTGTTCCCAGTCATTTATGAGTTAAAGAGTTTATAATGATAAAATGTCATAGACATTAATAATATAGAAGATTAAAATGATAGAGTCTACTTGTGTTGACTGTGTAAACTCAGAATTATGTAATCCCGTCTTTCTTTTTGTTCTTTCAGAAATCTCCCTTTAGCTTTAGAGTTTTAAATTCTTTCTGCTTTAAAAACTGAATCAATCCATGTTTTCAAAACTGCTTTATAAAATATAAACCCTACATTTGGCTCTCCTTTCCAATTTATCTTTTTAGAGAGTCATTTAAGAAGATGGACACAGTCATGGCATCTATTAATAGCACTAGTTTAAATATTGATTCATCTAGAAGGCTTCCAAGGTCCTACTAAAATCTTTTTTTTTTAGCAAGTTTTTTTTTTTAATTTCAGAATATTATGGGCATACAAACACTTTGGTTACATACATTGCCTTTGCACCACCCAAGTCAGAGCCACAAGCGTGCCCATCCCCCAGAAAGTGCGCACTGTACCCTATAATAAAATGTGGGGTACGTATACCATGGAGTACTACTCAGCCATAAAATCTTAACAAAATGAGGAAATGAACACATATTTTAGAAATCCCTTTGGCTCTTAGGGACTGAGCTTGCAGGAATATGCAAAACAGAGGATGAGAGAATGACTTGGAATGATTTGCCTTTTCTATTCTTTTTGTCTTTTGGGACATTTAATTTTTTTGAGCTTTCTTTGTTTATGAATTAAAAATGCTTTTGTTTATTAGTCTAATTAAATTATTTTAAGAACATAAACAATGCGAGATAAGGGACTCAAACATTGTGAGCCTCTCTGTCTCTCTCTGTGCTAACAAACTGTCAGCGTCATAATAAAACAAGTATATTTCTAAATAAGGCAAAAACGGCCGGGTCCTGTCTGCGAGCCCAAGAAGCCAGACAGAACATCCTACTGCCTCTCCTGCCCCTGGTACACATTGGGAGCCTCACTAACCCTAGTAGGATGTGACAGAGACCAAAGGTTGGTTCCTACTTGTCATACAGGAGGCATTAAAAATTAATTGTATTCTATAGAATAGAGAAACAATTTGCATTTTTTTAGCAAATGAAACTTTTTAAATATGACACTATATATACTTTAATTTATGAGATTATGCAAAGCCAAAGCCTCGTCCACTCCCCCTTCAACCCCCTTGAATGAGTCCTTAGGAGTCTTTGGAACTTGCCTTGAAGATAAAGGATGAGATGAATATTCTCACAGTTCTAAATGCTACTTCTTGAAGAACTCAATGTAATATTCTTAAGGCTCAGGAAGGTGGGGGAGTCCATCTCAGGCCAGAGACAGAACATGCCCAGTATCAGTGCTCGGCATGGCACGCGACAGACAGGTGCCCATCCTGGTTTCTCACACTTCCCATATCCTGAAACCCACCGGGCACAAGGGGTGTCCGTCCTCCAGGGCTCTTTCCCCAAGGAAGCAGATCTTCCAGGGCAGAGATCAAAGGGCCTGATGTGCTCTTGTCTCTTTCCTGCTTCTATCTCCCACCTTCGCATACACAGGCCTCCTTCCGTTACCTGAATCATCACAGCTCCTATGGATTCACAGGAAGCATTTTGTTTATGTAGAATCCAAGTGCACATGGAAGTTTGGTGAGTTAACATTTTTAAGAATGTGAAGGGAACTAGTATTTGAAATTCTTACCCTAATGCATGCATCATCCTCAGATCAAAGGGAAAGTGCATGTGGTTGGGATATGCTCTCTGTCTTTGAGGAATGCATGGTCTCACTGGAAAGATAGTATGAGCTATCTTGTGCTATGGGTTTGTCTTAAAAGCAAATGTGATAGCCATTCCAGGACTGTGGGGTGCAAGAGTAGGGTTCTAACAATGCCTGGAGTCACTGATCACTGTGATCATGTGATCGTGATGGGCAATACACAGTCAAGCCTGTTCTTAAGTTAAGTATTAATAAATTTCAAGGATTCAAGGAAACTTCTGTGTCATGATCTCAAAAATAAAATTAGAAGACAAAGAATGATGGTTTTCTGCTCTTAGAGGAAGACCAGGTGGCAGGAAGCCATGTCACCAGATGTGGAGTTTCCTAGTCTTGAAATCCACTTGTTGCTATTTGCTTCCTGTTGTCCTTGGTGTTTTTTCAGTAGCTTTGGAGGAGAATGAGAGGAAGCATGCTTTATTGTGTCTGAGCCACAAAGCTGAATTTATAAGGACACAGCAGTGTTCTTGCTGTTCAGCTTTCATTCTTGCCTTCCATAGGGTTTGCTGCTGGCTATTGTAAATCACATCAACAGCAGCTGCAATCTCTGGTGAGTTAAGCTGAAGCCAGTGGGACAGTGATCTAGAGGGTCTGGTTTGGGTCCATAGTTTCCTGTTGGGAAACACCCAAGTTATAGCCAATATGTAGTTATAGAGCTCACTCTTTTCATGTGTGGCTGAGTCATTTTTCTTTTTATAATGAGTATTTACAATTTTTCAAACACAAATTCACAGTACAAAGCTACTCCATGCTTACCACTTTGCATGCTACTGCAAAACCACATTTATTGTGCTTTCTCAGTTTTTTGTCAAAAACTCCTCTTTTGGGACATAAATGTTGCATGTTTTTTCACTCTATTTTTTAAAACAATTTAAGCTGTCATTCATTTATGAAGCTCCTTCAGGTAGGGGAGAGGAGAGGGCCCTGAAGGGGATGTGCGGGCCACTTACCAGGGCTGTCTCTCATGTCTGTCTCAGCCATCTTCCAGGAACTTCTGCTTTCTTCTTTCTGATGTTGCTCAAGTGACAACCCCACCCTGTCCTTTGTTCCCACCCTCTGGCATGGGGTGGGGGGGCAGCACTGTCCGAGGGAGTGAGGAGAGGGAAGAAGAGGAGACAGTGAGCCGGGCCACTCCCGCCTTTCCCAGCTCGAGCCCCCAGCTCAAGGGGGGTCCTCAGCAACAACCCCACACCCTCCCTCCTCTCTCCTGTGCTTCACACCCAGTGCCAGGGAGGACGGC